>NC_134587.1:49031840-50231840 GCF_037038515.1 Microtus pennsylvanicus | reverse complement strand
AGAGGGCAGGGAGGCAGGTGGGGGGGTGAGAGGGCAGGAAGACAGGTGGGGAGTAAGAAGGCAGGAAGGTAGGTCTTGCTCCCTGGAGCACAGGGAGGAGGAGGGGAGAAGAGATGAAGGCCAAAGAGATCCTAGTAGAATCTACCGAATGAGCAAAGTCAGGCGTAGGACTTGGGCACGGTGTCTCTACACAGTGAATGGTTCCGAATGGCACTAAGTCCTGTCACTTTTTTTTTCTTTTCTTGAGACAGGTTCTCAATATGTAGTTCTGACTGGTCACTGCTGTGCAAACCAGGGAGGCTTCCAACCTGTGGCCTCTGCCGCCCAAGGCTGGATTGACAGGCCTCAAGCCGCCATACCCATCTGTTGTTTCAATCCCCAGAAGTCTCTCTGGTCAGCGCCATCATGAGCCGTGGCCGTCTTGGCCTCTGCTGCACCTAGCTGCTCCACTGCTCCACACCCCACCCCTACAGCTCTGCTCTCCAGCCACGCTTTCCACATTGGCTTCCTGACAGTTCTGCTCAGCAAACCCCCAGAAGGTCCCACAAGCTCTGGCCCCGTTTCCTCGCGGATGCGTCCTTCCTCAGGGCCTCTGCATACTGTTTGCTCTTTGGGGAACACTCTTATCTCATGTCTTTCACCTCGTCCTTCAGAATGTGCTGCCTTCTCCAGGAAGTTCGGCAGGTCCTCCTGAGAAGGGCTCCTGCGTATGCTTACCCGCACTTCTTGGTTAGTGACTTAAGTAGGCGCACGATTGGCCTGTCTTTTCTGTTACATTGTATAGCACTCGTGGGCAAGGACGGGTCTGCCCTGACTAGCAATGAGTCCCTTCACTCTTGGAGGATGTAACCGGCAAGTACTTAGAGAATGAGGGAAGGGAGGTAATCCCCTAAAGTCCCGGCCTTGCTTCCAGGCATCAAGTTAGCTTCATTGCCTTGGCTGGTTAAAGCAACACCCTTGGGTTTGCTCTGCAGAAGGGATCTGAGCTAAATGTCCCAGTCTCTGCCTCCTGAGGGTGGGGGTTGAGGGATAAATCCTCAGTGTGGGGTGGCTGGCAACGATGCTTCCACCTACCCGGGCTTCCTCATTGCCCAGCGTCGGAGAATGCGGTAGAAGAGGACCTTCCTGTCTGTAACAGCTGACGAACCTCAAACGAAAGAAGGGGGGCTAGAGGGGAGATCCCCAAAGCAAAAAACAGGAATTGAGATGGCCAGAAGTCCCTTCCCATCCTTGGCGGTGCTATGGGAATCCCCAGGGCATTTGCCGCTGGTCTCAAGGGAAGGAGAGGCCTGGGAGGAGTGAGAAGGCAGTGAAGCCTCTCTGAGAAGTAAAAGTAAGGTGACGTGTTTTGTTTCTTGTTTGCCCTCAGCCCAGAAGGCTCCTTCTTGTGGATATACCACACAAAGTAAGAGCTCTGAACTCCGGATGCCTCCATCACTTGGTCCCCCACCCGCGCTGTTCTCTACGTGCCAGCCGCAGGGGTGCTCAGGCCACAGTGCAGGGGCAGCAAGGAGAGAGGCAAGGAGGAAGCAGATACCTAGGACCCTGGGCTCAGGGTTGTACTTTGCCAGTCCCCAGACTGGTCTCTGTAGAATAGTAACATGCTTTGTCCTCAGTTCTGATCAGGTAACTCTTCAAATGGTGTCATCTGGGAATCATTGTTGTCTGACTGATGGGGCAGCTAGGTGTTTAGCAGGCGCCTGTATTCCTGGGTGAGGGACTGAGGGAGGAGCTATGTTAAGCTCTACTTTCCTGTCTTTGGCACAGTGGCCAGGAAGCTCAGAACAAATTGTTCTTAACTGCTTGCCTTCATTTCAGTGTAATTCATTCCCAGGTATTACATCTGAAGTGTTTCCTTACCTGCTCAGGGACCTTGGCCACAGGCCCAAGCCCACTGCACCCATACCTCAGCTGGAAAAATGAGAGTCAATGTGAAACTTTTATTTGGGATGGGCACGGTCACATGAAAATCCATACTGGAGTCATCAAATCAGGGGGAGGGCATTGGTGTGTGTGATATGTGCACGCCTGTGCACATGTGTCTAGGTGTGCTCGCCTGTGTGTGCACCAGCGTGGGCCAGAAGACAGCTTCGAGGATCTTTCCCCATTATTCTCTGAGTTTTGGAGACAGAGTCTCTCACTGAACCTAGAGATCGTCATTTTTGGCTACACTGGCTGGCCAGCCCGCCCCCAGGATCCCCACTGAGAGCGGGATTCTAGATGCAGGCCGTTCTCTGACTTCCGTGTGGTGCTGGGGGTCAGAATGCAGGTCCTCGTGCTCTGAAACAAGTGCTTTGCCTTCAGAGCAGTATTCCCAGCCACCAGGGAATTTAAAAATTTATGTGTCTGTGTTGTGGGGGGTGTCTGTGTGTGCACATGCTTGTAGGCATGCGTGTGTACATGTGATGATCAGAGGATATCTTGGTATGTTTCTTCCACCTTCTGGGTTCCAGGAATTGAACTCGGGTCCTCAGACTTGGTGGCCAGCCTCTTTACTCACTGAGACATCTTGCTGGCCTTTCTGTTTCCTGTGATTTTCATTCTTGCGTTGTTTCCCACCTATAACCACACCGTTAGTCATTGATCATCACAGACACCTCCAGATGAACTCTGTGGCGGGTTTCGTAACCAGGAAGGGTGCAGTGTGCCTGTCATCTCAGCAAAGGCCAAGTGGGAGGGTTAGCCTCAGCTGCACAACAGACCCCTCTCCCCATTAATACTGTGTCCCTGTTTCAGGGTCACCTTGCCACCTTACCCATCGTCCCCCCTTTTCTCATCCTAGAGACCCCAAATTAGAAACTTTCACAGTGAAAGAGAATATGCAAACTGTCTCAAGTTGGGGCTAAACTGGTTTTAACTGGTTCTCTAACTTCTGCTTTGGCAATCCTCGGACTTCCCAAAGCTGTCGCTGATTGGGCAACTGGGTTTTTTCTCAGACTGGCCTTTCATAACACACACACAGGCACACACACGCATGCATGCATGCATGCACACTTGCACTATCGTTCTTGGGACAGTGCATGGTTTGTTGTTGTTGTTTAATTAAGATTACCCCCAAAGGACTGGGCAGATGGCTCAGTGATTAAGAGCACTGGTTGCTCTTCCAGAGGAACTAGGTTCAATTCCCAGCACACACATGGCAGCTCACAACTGTCTGTAGCTCCAGTTCCAGGGGATCCAACACTCTTATATGGACATACGTGCAGGCAAAAACAGCGATGCACATGAAATAAAAATAGATAATTTAAAGAAGATTACCCCTCATTACAGCCATGTTCATTTTACCGAGCTCCTACATGTGTGCCGTTTCACCGATCATCACCACAGGTACTCCGTTAGCAAGCAGAGCCCTGGACCCCAGGCTGTGTGTCTGATTGGTCCCTACCGAGTGCTGGGGGCTTCCTGAAAGGGGACAGCTGAGGCTCCTTGGGTCTGTCCCTCCCTTGTAGTTCACACTTTTGCTTCTCCCTGTTCACTTTTAATAGTCGTATTGGACACTTAAAAAAATGTTGGAAACTCCCTCCATCCAGCTGGGGACCGCCTCGTTTTCTAAAAGTGTTTCTGTTCTTTTACATTTCCTAGAACCCCAGAGGTTGGTGACAGCAGCAGCCCGAGGGAATGGTGGCTCCCGAACTGGTTTAACAATAGGTAAGGGGGTCGGGATGGGTCCCTCCATCCCTAACACTCAGCCATGGCTTTCTCAATCACTCTCTCTGGCTTACTGAACTCATTCAAGGAGTCTCTTTTGTTTTGTTTTTAATTTCTATTGTTGTTGTGTGTGTGCTCTGTATGATGTGTGTGTGATGTGTATATGTTGTATGTGGCTGTGTGATGTGTATATGTGTGTGTATTTATGTGTGATATATGTGTATAGTGTTTATATGTGTGTGATATATATGATTGTATGTGTGATGTGTGTATGCGTGTGATGAGTGTGTGTGTATGAGTGATGTGTGTGATGTGGATGTGTGTGTGGTGTGTGTATGAATGTGTATGTGTGATATGTGTGTGAATTATGTGTGTAGTGTATGTGATGTGAGTATGTGTGTGGTGTGTGTGTGATCTGTGCATGAATGTAGATACATGTTTACCACAGCACATATGAGGTCAGAAGACAACTTTCAGGAGACAGCGATTCTGTCTTCCCACTGTGGGTTCTGGAGGTCAGACTCAGATTATCAGGCTTTCCTGACAAGCAGTTTGACTGAAGGAGCCATCTAGTTCAGAGGAATCTACCTTGCAGGTGGGCTTCCGAGTCCGCTTGCCTCCCTCCCTCCCTGCCTCCCTCCCTCCCTCCCTCCCTCCAGTTCCCTTTCTCCAGTTAAGGGTGAAATTAAGACTGAAGTTTAAATTTCAGAATAGACATTTCAATAGGACATTCATTCCTTGGAGCGATGTCCTACTCCTGGAATAACTGAGAGTTGCAGGGTCATTGAAACCTAACTGCTGACCAGTGGCAAGAGAGACAGATGTTGTACCTTTGCCTGGATTATGAGAATCAGCGTGTAGTGCCCCGAGTGATGCATTCTCCTGAGCCCCGAGTCTCGAAAGAGTCCCCGCCGCCAGCCGCCTGGCCTCACCTGGCCTCTTTCTCTTTGTACACAGGACCCACAGTTATCGAGAAGAAGCCCTAGAAGGAGGGAGAGAAAAGGTGCGAAATGAAGACAGCAGTGAAGAGCTTCCGCTGTGGGACTGGTTTAGCCCAAAGTAAGGACAGAGACTGCGTGTGCTGAAGTCGGGGCTGGGGCACACCAAGTGTGGTCCCCTGGGAGAGGGGTGTCTTAGCATCCATTAGACCTTCATCCGTGGACTTGGGCTAAGAGACTGCGGTCTGGGTTCTTGGAACCAAACGGACTGAGCACTGTGGTAACTGCAGCAAGAAATGGCCAGTGGTAGGGAGAGCACATAGGCCACGTAGGATGGTATGGACCTCTGCAGGGTCTGGGGTGGGCCAAGGAGAGGCTCTGTAGAGTCAGTTAACTCTGTGGCATAGGATTCCTGAGCTGAGGAATTCAGGGCCGTGAGTTCACCCATCACACAAGCAAGCAACCAGTGTTCTTCAGAAATTAGGATATGGTAGCTCAGATTTTCCACTCTTGTAGTCATTACCTACTCATGTTTTCAGAAACTAGCCTAAACCGGCTTGTAGAACAAAACAGGAACTAGGGACTTGGCGCCATGCTGGTGTGAGGACTGGAGTTTAGATCCCTAGAAGCCATGTAAAGCCAGATGCAGTAGCATGCATATACGCACATACACATGCATACACATGTCTACATACACATGCGCGTGCGCACACACACACACACACACACACACACACACAAAGAGTATTGGCTTGAACCGCCATCGCATTGAAACCTTCCCAAGATTCCAAAATCTATTTCATGGATGAGGAACGGTGAAAGAATGAATGAGTAAATGCGCATGTTTATGTCACATGAATGTGCACCTCCCTGTGAACTCCCGCAGAGCCAGTACACAGCAGGGCATGCGTATTTCCACATCACCATGCCTGCTTTCCGTCTTCCTGCCCAGGAGTTTCTGCGCATTTCCACATGGCAGATTCTCCGTGCTCTGTTTTCCATTATGCCTCTCTCCACTTCCTGGCATCCGGTAGCCTGGAGACGCTGACTCTCCCAGCCGTGTCTGAGCCCTGACCTGTATCTGCCTGCCCGCCTGCCATCTCTGTTTGTTTCATGCGACCTACACGGATTTCTCAATTCCACCTCGCCCTGCTTCTCACTTCTGGTCTCAGCAAACAGTCTGAGCGTGGAAGAGCTGCTCCTCGTCCACCACGGCTTCCTTCTTTTATCGGTTCTTGTTCCCAATTCTCTCCGCAGCTCTCTCCACTCCGCAGCCACACCCCTGCTCAGGCTGCCGTGCTCTTTGGGTGATGCTGTCCCGCATCTTTTCTTCAGTCTACTATGTGGTTCCTAAGAGTTTTAAATACTGCCTTACTTGTGAGCATGGAGAAGTCGGAGGACAGCGGTGGGAGCTGGTTCTCGCCCTCCACTCTGTGGGTTCTGGGGAATCAATCTCTCCTTGTCAGGGTTCCTGTAAGTGTCTTTGCCTGGTGAGCTGTCTTGCTGGCCTAATTCACGGGATTTCAATACTTCCTCTGGCCACCATTAATGTCCCTGTGCATAAAGACATGCAATTGAAAACCAACTCCCTAGACCCATTCTTCCCCCCAGGAGCTCTGTGATTTTTCTGGACGCTTTTGCTGTGTGTGGTGGAGCTGGGTGCTGAGGTCACACAGTGCTGAGTGCCCATTCAGAAGGAAGGTACTTTTCCTCCCTCCTTTTAGAACTCTGTTTGATCTTGGCTAAGGCAGTCGATAGGATAGTATTGCGGTGGTTTCCTTGGGGGATGGGGCTGCAGGATTTGATGACTAAGTTGCCTCATGCACAGGTTGCTCCTGGAAGCTGGCCTCCCCCTCATCCTCCCACCACCTCCTCACCTGCACTTCCAGGCTGTCTGGCTTCTCAGTCAAGGGTGGCCAACATGCTGGGCTTGTCAGTGGAACCCAGCAATTAACTGCTGGGAAGTGGAATGTTTGGATTTTTAATTTAGCATTAATTTTTAATAGTGCTGTTTTGTCTTCCTGCTCAAGTATCCAAAGTGATCGCTGGGATTCTTACTCGGCTTCTAGAAGGTGGGGCCTGAGAGGCCATGTGGCTGAGGGTGCCGGCAGGCTGGGCACTCACTGGGACTCGGGTTCTCAAAGGGAAGGACTAGGTGTCATTTCTGTGGGCCAGTGCTTAACTTCAGTTTGGCTTCAGTCCCCTCCCCTCATGGCCTCACTTGTAAAGTGGGTGCTGGCAGTGGCTGGGGCTGAGATTCTATGCAGGAGTGAAAGGCTTGTTCTTAGCCCCTGGTACACAGGAGGAAACGTTAAATGTGTGCCCGCCCCCACTTTCCATTAAGGAGACTTACTGCCTGCTCATACAATAGCACATAATGTTGTGGCTCGTACGCAGCATCAGGACTGACTGCGGATGCTGGCTTGGTCGGCTCCTGGGATGTCCTTCCTTGACAAGCCAAGACTACCACCCGCAAACAAGGCTGTGGTCCATGAGGGAGGTGAAGTTCACAAATGCCGGGTTTGAGAAATGGAATCTGTGTATGTTTATTTCCTTTTTGTTTTGAAATCCTGTCATTCAGTAAAGCAAGACTACAACAGGACTAAATATCGCCAGGGCAAAGCTCTAAAGAGAGCTCCAACAAAGCCGGGCCTGCGAGTGCCTAACACAGCCACACAGAGGCTCAGCACGTCAGCACTGACAAGACGCCACAGCAGCCACCATGGACAAAGGCAAACCCGGGGTTGCAAGTGTCCATCCAAGGAGCAGTAGAGACTGGGGCGCAAAGCACTGGACTCCAGAGAAGGACTCTCTGGGTTCGAGTCTCAGCTTTCCAAACCCTTAGTAGCTGTGTGACTTCAGGCTAATTACTTAACCTTCCTGTTCCAAGTCCTCCATTGATTAGCTAGGAGCCAATTAGTTGCTTGCACATGGTGTTGACATAATGTGACCCCTGCAGATCTGGTTCAGAGCACTGGCAGATAATACTGCCTAATGAGTTGCTGGGTAGAGTTGACCAGATGTGACCTGCCTCAGAGAAACACACGGTGCCAAGACTCGCAGGACGTGCTCCGCGTGCGTCTATGTAATTGTCAATATCCGTGGCCAGTTACATGGCTTTCTCTGGCTTTGCTTTTCATGCTGGATGATGGATACAGCATGTCACAGGCCCATGATAAGGACGAGCCCGGCTAGGGTTGACAGAGTCCACTGTGTCATCCCTCATGGCAGAAGGGTCCCCACGCACCTGGTGTGCACACTGCAGCAGGTGTGCTGGCACCAGGTGGCCAGGAGAGCAGGTGGCCAGTGGTCTTTCCCTGCCCTGCCACTACACCAAGAAGAGGTACTTTCAGTGGTCCTGGGAAGGAAGAGGCAACACAGCCTGGGGTGGGGGTGGGGCAAGGTCATCTCAAGAGCAGAGCCTGGTGCTGGGCCTGTTCCTCACTCTGCCTCAGGCTCTCTGGAGCGCACGGCAGCTGTGATGATGGCAGGCACAAGCCAGTGCACACTTGGCCTCCAGCTGCTGTGGAAGGAGCAGGGGACAGTTGCCCAGACTCCTTCCAGCAGCAGGGCCGCGTGCCTGCAGCCAGGGAGCATCAGTGCATGTCCTGTCTCAGTCTCCCTCCAGACCCACTCACCGCCCCATTGGTAGCTCCCCCCCCCCCGTGAAGCACAAGTAGGGCCAGGACCACACGGGCAGGTGTCACCCCAGGAGCTGGTGCTCTTTGGGTTTAAATACCAGGAAACACTGTGCACAGCCAAGCAAACTTGGTCAGGGTGTATTCCACCAAGCCAGGGCCTGTCGTCTGTACTTCACTCTGAGTCTACCCTGCAGTCCCGCCTCGATCCCTCCCTGCTCGGCTCTGCTGCCTCCTGTCCTGCTCTCAGCCTTCGGAGGCACTGTTGCTCCCTGCCTGGCTCCCTGTTGGTGTTTTTGTCTCCTTTGAGCTTTCTGAGTATGAAAACAAGCCTCCTGCTCACTTCTGTGTTCCCAGTGAAGAGACTGTGGGCAGGGGAAAGGGTCTTTGCCAGAGTCCTGCTCTCCGGCCGGCCGCGCCTGTGCTCCGCTCCAGGAAGTCCCTCCCTTTCGGGACATTCTGTGTTCTGTAAGTGGAGTTGGTGACTTCAGTGTCCAGAGCAGCCCTGACGATGCACTGACGGGAGAGACAGGACTAGGACTGGAGAGAGGATGTGTGGATGAAGCTCTTGCTCTGCTCTAGGGAGAGTTCAGACCGCCAGCAGCTGTGTGAGATGCTGGCTGGGTGTGACAGCCTGCCGGAGAGTCACTGCTCAGGGGAGACTGGATCCCCAGATCAGCTGAGTGGGGAGACTAGTCCACACTGATGAACTCTGCGTTCATTTGAGAGACCCTGTCTCAGGGGATAAAGACTGCCAACATCAACCTTGAGTGTACACACATTGCACTTACATACATGCAGACATGCATACAGACAATGCTTCCCACATGTGCAAAGGTTTTTAAGATTCTTAAAGTGCGAGAATAGTGAAAATGAGAGGATAGGGATCATGTGATGTGGCCATTTTGGGGAGAGGAACACATAAAAATTTTAGTAACACCCCCGGCCCTGTCTTTGGGGGCACTGACTGTCATTTAAGTACTGGCAAGAGTGTGCGTAACTGACCGGTAGATGCACGGTCCCGCCCACCATTGAGCCATCCTTGTCCCCACAGCAGCCTGGCCTGCGTGGTTTCACAAGTTGTTAGAACTTCTGAGACCTTGTCCTAGCGAGAGAAGCTCCCCCTCTGGCTGCTAAAAGCCTGAGTTTTTCTCTTCCCACAGCAGGAGTCTCCTGGAGAAGTCTCCAGGTACACATCTCAATAGCCTACAAGCCTAAGGGAGGGACACACATCTCCAGAGTGTGTTACCCTGCAGGCTGATGACACCATCAGCTCCCCCCCCCCCCCAGTATGGGGCAAACAGGAAGAGGCCTTTGTCTCTCAGCTCCAGCTTCTTTCTCTCATCCCCCTGCATCACATCTTAGGGTCTTCTTAGACCCTGATGATATTCTCAAGGGCAATTAACAACCCAAACATGTCAGTTAGGGCTGGAGAGAAATGCAAAGGTGCCGGGATAATCGTTCATGGGACCTGAGTTCTACTCCCAGTACCTCCTAAAGGCAGTTTGTGGGTACCCGCCTATAACCTCAGTACTTGGAAGATAAAGTCCTTGGAAGTACTCAGTACTTGGAAGATGAAGTGATCCTTGACGGGGGAGCTTGGGGTCAGTCTTGGCTACAAGAGTAGACAGTGTCTTATGATGAGAATCCGAGAAGGTGCCTGAGCACACGCAGTGCGGCCCGTGCGAAGGTCACACCTCCTCGCCAAGCATTCTGAGATGAAGCTTCAGTTAGGATCCAGGGACAGCTGCCGAGGATCTTGCTAGCCTCCTCTTCCTTAACCAGTCTCTCACCTTAGCATGGAGGTTCTGACCCACAGTGTTGCCCTCTTTGTCACCAGGAACCGCCCGGAGGTTTTGACGCTGACCCCGTGGAAGGCGCCGATTGTGTGGGAAGGCACTTACAACAGAGCCCGGCTGGAAAAGCATTACGCCAGACAGAAAATCACCGTGGGGCTGACGGTTTTTGCCGTGGGAAAGTAAGCAAACTGACAAACTTGCCCTTGATATTTTTGTTGTTGTACCATCAAAGCCTTTGTGAGGGACCTGTAGCCCACAGAAGCTACTTTCTCTAAGTTGCTGGGCAGGAGACTTCTATCTCCCTTTCCATGAAGGGGAGGAACAAAATCAAGAGTAGGTAAGCCCACCCATTCCCGCCTCGGAGGGGAGGGAAACTGTCTTCAATGCCACTGGGACCCAGAGCCAGCAGCATGCCCACCGCCCACCCCCTGACCGCCAGGGCTTTCCGAGGGAGCAGCAAACACCAGCTGCTGGCTGGCTGGGACATAAGCGCTCTTCCTGTGCTCTTAGCGCTCAGGGCCAAGGACAGGGGTTGCAGAAGTTCTGGGAGTGGGCTGTGTGCACTGTGACCTCCATGTTCTTCCCTGGGTTCTTCTGGTCCTGTCTACCTGATCATCCTGAAGATATCAGGATTCAGGGACAGTCGCCATGGGTCTTGCTGGCCCCTTCCTTGGCCAGTCTCTCACCTTAGCTGGCGTTTCAGTAACCACTGAACCTGCTGAGATGGGACCGGTTCTGGCTGCGGCAGCTTCCATTTCCGCATTCAGAACATTTGATGCAGAGAAGTTGTACTCATCCTTACATGAAGCTTGGGCCGAGCTATTGGTTTTAAAGTATAACCCATTTTGCTTTCCTAGTGAATTAAACATTTTCCCCTAAATAAAATATTAGATTTGATTTTTCTTTTTTTTCTTTTTTCTCCTTTCTTCTTCTTTTTTTTTTTTGAGGCAGAGTTGTGTTTTTAAGGATGTTTTAAGAAAGGCTGAGTGAGGATTATGAAAGAGCTACCAACAAAGTAAGGCATACTGGAGAGCATGGGGGCGGGCTTCTTTTTTTAATTTTTGTATCTAATATGTGTGTGTAGGTCAGAGGACGATTTTCTGGAGTTGGCTCTCTTCTCCCACTGTGTAGGTTCTGGGGGTCCAACTCAAGCCTTCCGGTTTGGCACAAGTACCCGTCCATACTGAGAAGTCTTCTGGGTTGTGTTGCTTTTTCTGCCCTCTGGCCTCTGTGTTGCTCCCTCTTCTGAGAAAGCTACACCGCCAGCAAGAGGTTGAGTCCCCTGCCCTGTTCGAAAGGAGTAGAAGGAGCAGGCTGGCCTGACCTTGAGCTTTGACAAGGACCTAAGAGAAGGCACTGTGATGATGTCACAGGACCCCACAGTGCCGTCTTTGGGAAGTTCCAGCATTGTTCAGTGTGCTGAGCCCCTGAGGACTAATGGCATGCCAGTGGGAAACAGTGGCTGTGTGGTTTGGATGTTTCAGAATTTGTGTTGTTTAGCGGTGGGTTTCAAGGCTCAACTCAGCACACCTGTCCGGCCCAGCAGGGATAAAACAGTCATATTTCACATTGATTGAATCCTGATGTTCCCCCAAAGAACAGAATGAACTCACTGTCCCACGATGCTATCAACCATCCAATCACAACTTTGCGGGGAAAACAAAAAACAAAACAACAAAAAAGCCCTTGAGTCCATCCCACATCCTGATGAGAGCTGTGCCCCCAAGCTAGGCAAGTCTGCAGTGCTCCCAGGTAGGCAAGGCCGCAGTGCTCCCGGCTAGGCAAGGCCGCAGTGCTCCCAGGTAGGCAAGGCCACAGTGCTCCTGGCTAGGCAAGGCCGCAGTGCTCCCAGGTAGGCAAGGCCGCAGTGCTCCTGGCTAGGCAAGGCCGCAGTGCTCCCAGGTAGGCAAGTCTGCAGTGCTCCCGGCTAGGCAAGGCCACAGTGCTCCTGGCTAGGCAAGTCTGCAGTGCTCCCAGGTAGGCAAGGCCACAGTGCTCCCGGCTAGGCAAGGCCGCAGTGCTCCCAGGTAGGCAAGGCCACAGTGCTCCCTGCTAGGCAAGGCCGCAGTGGTGACTGCACTTTTCTGGAGCAATGCCTACAGGGAGATGTGAGGTTTGCCTGGAGTCACCTGTTATACTTTAACCTCTATGTCACAGTGATTCCCCCTCCTACACACACACACACACACACACACACACACGGAAGTCTGTCCTGACCTCTTTTACCACTGGGATGTATTTGCCCACCTACAGAATCAGAACTAGAAACCCTGGGACTTCCCAGTGCCAACAGGAAAAGTACAGTTTATTTCAATGGCAGAGAACAACCCAAGTGTTGATAAAAACAAACAAAAGAAAACACTACCAATCATGATTGCATTCAGAGCGCTGCGACTGGCTGGTTGTGTGCTCAGTAAACTGACTGTGGTCTGTATTCTCTGGGTATAAGTTGGAGGTTCGGAAAGGGGCCGTCTGACTTCTCATCTCTGTAGTCTCCTTGGTGTATCTCAGGAAGGCAGTCTGTAGACATCACTGGAATCACCTGAATGAGAAAAAAGTCAAATTGATGTATCTCATTTATTAGAATGGCAAAAAATCAACAATACCAAATGTTGGGAAATACAGAAAGCATTCGGAAGCCTTGTTTATTGCTAGTGGGAATACAAAATTGGCGCTGCCACTTTGGAAGAAATTTTGTCAGTTGCTTCAAAACTGAACATGTTCTTATCATAATCTAGCGATCACATTCCTTGGTGTTAATCCAAGTGAGTTGAAAACATGTCTACACAAAAGCCTGCATATAGGTATTTTTAGGAGCTTTCTTCATAATTGCTAAAACTTGGAAGCCAACAAGTGTTCCCTTTACAGGTGAATGTAAGAATGAGCTGTGGTCAGTTCAGACAACCAGATATTATTCAGTGCTGAAAAGTGAGCTACGAAGTCACAGGAAGCATGGAGAACTTTTTGTCACTTGTCACTAAGTGAAGAACAGACTCCAGAAAGGTTCTTGTCCTGGCAGTGTCTGTCACCTCTGGAGTCACCAGAGAGGAGGGGCTTTCACGTGACACAGCTGGGGTCACCAGAGAGAAAATGCCTCCAATAAGATCTCACTGTAGGGTATTTTCTTAATTAGTGATTGATGAGGGAGGGCCCATTCCATTGTGGGTGGTGCCATCCTGGGCTGGTGGTCCTGGGTTCTATAGTAAGGCAGGCTGAGCAAGCCATGGGGGGCAAGGCAGTAAGCAGCACCCTCCATGGCCT
Source organism: Microtus pennsylvanicus (assembly GCF_037038515.1). Classification (NCBI taxonomy): domain Eukaryota; kingdom Metazoa; phylum Chordata; class Mammalia; order Rodentia; family Cricetidae; genus Microtus; species Microtus pennsylvanicus. The sequence continues at coordinate 50,218,556 of NC_134587.1, read as the reverse complement.
CTGCATCAGCTCTGCCTCCGGGTTCCTCCCTGCTGGAGTTTCTGTCCTGACTTCTATGGTTCTTTCCTTCGGACATCTATGGGCTGCAGTGTGAGTGTGAACTGGCTGCTCTTTCCTTCTGACGTCTGTGGGCTGCAGTGTGAGTGTGAACTGGCTGACTCTTTCCTTCTGACGTCTGTGGGCTACAGTGTGAGTGTGAACTGACTGGCTCTTTCCTTCTGACTTCTGTGGGCTGCAGTGTGAGTGTGAACTGGCTGTTCTTTCCTTCTGACTTCTGTGGGCTGCAGTGTGAGTGTGAACTGGCTGCTCTTTCCTTCTGACTTCTGTGGGTTGTAGTGTGAGTGTGAACTGGCTGCTCTTTCCTTCTGACGTCTGTGGGCTACAGTGTGAGTGTGAACTGGCTGGCTCTTTCCTTCTGACGTCTATGGGCTGCAGTGTGAGTGTGCACTGGCTGCTCTTTCCTTCTGACTTCTGTAGGCTGTAGCGTGAGTGTAAACTGGCTGCTCTTTCTTCTGCCCTTGCTCTTGGTGTTCTAGCAAAGCACCAGTCACCCAGGACAGGTCCACGCATCCTGCTCCTGCTTCTGGAGGAGGCAAAGCTATAGTACCAGGAGCAAGACTGGCGACTGAGGAGCTGAGGGAGAGAGAAGGGGGAAAGAAGGGCCTAGAAGACTCTTAAGGAGTGAAGCTGTTCTGGGTGTAGCTGACTTTGTGCTTGTACATTTCCCTGCATGAACCTTAGTATAAGCTAGGTGTGCATCAGTGGAAGTGTGGCAGCTGTCACAAACCTGCCACCTGGGGCATGGTGGCCCTGTAGGGAAGGCTGTGCATGTGTCTAGGCAGGAGGTGTGTGGGTACTCTCAATACTTTCAGCTCTATCTAAAAAAGACATAAGTGTTAAAATAGAGCCAGGCTGTAGCACGGCTGACTGCACGGTGTGCGTGGAGCTCTAGGTTTGATCCCAGGCACCATGAAGTCTGCAGACGTTGTGGCACATTGCAATCTTACCAGGAGTATAAGAAGCTCAAGGCCATCTTTGATACATTCCCTGTATCACAGAGGACGGGGTGGTGCTGATGGGAGTAGATCTCCATCCTCCACACATTCCCTGTGTCACAGAGGATGGGGTGGTGCTGGTGAGAGTAGATCTCCATCCTCCACACATTCCCTGTATCACAGAGGTCAGGGTAGTGCTGATGGGAGTAGATCTTCATCCTCCACATCATACCCTGTATCACAGAGGATGGGGTGGTGCTGGTGAGAGTAGATCTCCATCCTCCACACATTCCCTGTATCACAGAGGTCAGGGTAGTGCTGATGGGAGTAGATCTTCATCCTCCACATCATACCCTGTATCACAGAGGACGGGGTGGTGCTGGTGAGAGTAGATCTCCATCCTCCACACATTCCCTGTATCACAGAGGACGGGGTGGTGCTGATGGCAGTAGATCTCCATCCTCCACACATTCCCTGTATCACAGAGGACGGGGTGGTGCTGATGGCAGTAGATCTCCATCCTCCACACATTCCCTGTATCACAGAGGACAGGGTGGTGCTGATGGGAGTAGATCTCCATCCTCCACACATTCCCTGTATCACAGAGGACAGGGTGGTGCTGATGGGAGTAGATCTCCATCCTCCACATCATACCCTGTATCACAGAGGACAGGGTGGTGCTGATGGGAGTAGATCTCCATCCTCCACACATTCCCTGTATCACAGAGGACAGGGTGGTGCTGATGGGAGTAGATCTCCATCCTCCACATCATACCCTGTATCACAGAGGACAGGGTGGTGCTGATGGCAGTAGATCTCCATCCTCCACACATTCCCTGTATCACAGAGGACGGGGTGGTGCTGATGGGAGTAGATCTCCATCCTCCACACATTCCCTGTATCACAGAGGACGGGGTGGTGCTGATGGCAGTAGATCTCCATCCTCCACACATTCCCTGTATCACAGAGGACAGGGTGGTGCTGATGGGAGTAGATCTCCATCCTCCACATCATACCCTGTATCACAGAGGACAGGGTGGTGCTGATGGGAGTAGATCTCCATCCTCCACACATTCCCTGTATCACAGAGGACGGGGTGGTGCTGATGGCAGTAGATCTCCATCCTCCACACATTCCCTGTATCACAGAGGACGGGGTGGTGCTGATGGCAGTAGATCTCCATCCTCCACACATTCCCTGTATCACAGAGGACAGGGTGGTGCTGATGGGAGTAGATCTCCATCCTCCACACATTCCCTGTATCACAGAGGATGGGGTGGTGCTGATGGGAGTAGATCTCCATTCTCCACATCATACCCTGTATCACAGAGGACAGGGTGGTGCTGATGGGAGTAGATCTCCATCCTCCACACATTCCCTGTATCACAGAGGACGGGGTGGTGCTGATGGGAGTAGATCTCCATCTTCTGCACATTCCCTGTATCACAGAGGACAGGGTGGTGCTGATGGGAGTAGATCTCCATCCTCCACACATTCCCTGTATCACAGAGGACGGGGTGGTGCTGATGGGAGTAGATCTCCATCCTCCACACATTCCCTGTATCACAGAGGACGGGGTGGTGCTGATGGGAGTAGATCTCCATCTTCTGCACATTCCCTGTATCACAGAGGACAGGGTGGTGCTGATGGCAGTAGATCTCCATCCTCCACACATTCCCTGTATCACAGAGGTCAGGGTAGTGCTGATGGGAGTAGATCTCCATCCTCCACATCATACCCTGTATCACAGAGGAGGACGGGGTGGTGCTGTGCTTAGACTTAACCTAACACAGAGAAGGTAAGGATGTTATGAATTGCTAGTGGACTTGGGCAACATACTTTCTGTTTGGCCTGGCAACAACACTGGCGTTTTTGAGCTGTTGAAGTACACCTTTGACGGCAGGCTTCTAAATATGGGAACGGAGCCTCAGGATGAAACTTACTCAGTAGTTGGGAACACATACCTCTCAGGCTGGCCAGCTTCCAGGAGCAAGAGGGCAGGACTGTGCATGCCCAGTTGTTCTTACTAAGTTGGCAGTGGGAGAAGTTTCCACTTTCCCCAGGGACTGGGGGACCAGCTGGTGCAGAGGAGCCAGGATGCTGTGCTAACGTGTTCCTCCACATGCAAACACATACCTGGTGTGTGGAGAAGTCATTCCTGTGGCACAAATAATAAAAACCCAGAGACAGATGCTGGGGTCCAAGCTGAAGATCAGAAAAGCAAAGCAGCCACCCACTAGAGAGACCTTTTACCTCTACTAAATCTTAATACAGAATCCTCAGACCCCACTCTCCAGTGAGTTCCTGTGTCTGCCCCTGTATTCCTCTCTCTGCCCAGCCATATCACTCTTGTTTCTGTCTCCCTAGTGCTGGGGTTAAAGGTGTGTGACCCCCAGACACTGGGATTAAAGGTATGTGCCACCACTCCCTGGCCCCTAGTGGCTTAGCTTTGTACCCTGATCCTCAAGCTCTAGTATTAAAATACAAATAAAATACACTGCACAATCCCCTCCTAAACGTGACATCCAGAGCACCTGATTCCCACATCATAACGGCACATGGTTGAGTGTGTTCCTCTCTGTTTCAGGTACATTGAGCACTACTTGGAAGATTTCCTGGACTCTGCTAACAGGTACTTCATGGTTGGCCACAGGGTCATATTTTATGTCATGATGGACGATGCCTCCAGAATGCCCGCCGTCCACCTGAGTCCCCTGTACTCTCTGCAAGTGTTTGAGATCAAGTCAGAGAGGAGGTGGCAGGACATCAGCATGATGCGCATGAAGACCATCGGGGACCACATCCTGGCGCACATACAGCATGAGGTCGACTTCCTCTTCTGCATGGATGTGGACCAGGTCTTCCAGGACAGTTTTGGTGTGGAGACTCTGGGCCAGTTGGTAGCTCAGCTGCAGGCCTGGTGGTACAAGGCCGATCACGACGAGTTCACCTATGAGAGGCGGGAGCTGTCGGCAGCGTACATCCCATTTGGACAGGGGGATTTTTATTACCACGCAGCCATTTTTGGAGGAACACCCATCCATATCCTCAACCTCACCCGGGAGTGCTTCGAGGGGATCCTCCAGGACAAGAGGAATGACATCGAAGCGCAGTGGCACGACGAGAGCCACCTCAACAAGTATTTCCTTTCCAACAAACCCACGAAAATCTTATCCCCAGAGTACTGCTGGGACTACCACATAGGCTTGCCTTCGGAAATTAAAAACGTCAAGGTAGCATGGCAGACAAAAGAGTATAATTTGGTTAGGAGTAACGTCTGACCTCAGATTGGGTCGGTAGATTTCTAAATTTGACAGAGAATTATTCTGGCTAATTCCTCAAAGAAAAAAAAGTAATAATGGTTAATGTTAATTTAAAAATCAAAATCAAAGCCCACCAACATGGCAAACATGTACTATTTCTCCGTATAGCTTTGAGCCTTGTAACATGTGAGAAAGAGGCATGGTCAGTGATCGAGTGTAAATTCACAGTGATTTCTTATATATCCTGGGAGTGGGAAAAGTACTACATAAGCCGAAATCAAAATTCATGTGCCCTCGGTAAAGAAAAAGCCAGAATGTTCTACCCAGTATGTTAGACTGCTTACTGGAAAATAGGGTGCTAAGAGAAATGCTGGATCAGAGTGGGGTGCACTGTGCCCTCGGTTCACCGTCTTCCTGGTTGTGGGGATGCTAGGGCAATGCAGAGAGACGTCACAGCAGGAGACCGTAGGAGGACTTCACAGCTGGTGGCTTCAGGCCACGGGCGGTCCAGGCCCCAGTTATCGTTTGGCTTCTGTGCATGAAGAAGGTCATATCGTGGTGGCACCTGTTCAGAGTCCCAGTAATGTGGGGCTGACCACTTAGAGACTGCACTACGCTGCAGGGACATGGCACGGGGTTGTGCCTGAGCTAAGTTGCAGGTGCAGGCAGTGTTCTTAACAATGGCTACTAGCAGAAATTGAAAGGAAGGTGCGTTTTGTTTTGCCCAAGTTATATTCAGTGGTGAACACTGGTGAGGGGAGGGGATGGCTTTAGAGAGGGAGAATGCTTTTCCACCGGAAGACACTGTCATCTTCTGGTCCTACCACCTGCTTTGAACCTCAAGGTTCCCCGCCTGGAGAACTGACAGGAAGAGAAAACCCTCGGTCACGTGACCTCGTTTCCCCTGCTTTGTCTACGCTATGCAGGTGCAGCAGCCGTCTGTACTGAATTTATAACAACCGGAAACATCACTGTAACTGAGCTGCTAGACGTTCAGTCCCCTCTTCTGAGAGACGCTGAAGATCTATACCAGTAGTTCTCAAACTTCCATTGTGACCCTTACAGTGGGCACACCTTGGATGTCTTACATACCAGATATTTACATTATCATTCGTAACAGTAGCAAAATTATAGTTATGAAGAAGCAACAAATAATTTCTTGGTTGGGGTCAGCACAGCATGAGGAGCTGTAGTAGAGTCTCGAGGCATGTGGAAGGTTGAAACCACTGCTGCATATGGTGACTTACCAGTCAGTGTGAAGGGGCTGTCGGGCCGTATTTCCATATATGCATATATTTATATTTTGCTTGTCTTCCAGTTGTCATCTGTTTCCATTTTCAAGCAGTTTATCTAAAAAGCCATTGTACTGATTGACATACAGTGTGAAGGGCTTCAATAAAAAAGCACCTTACATTTTGTCTACTTTGCACCACCTCTTGCTCTTCAGTTGTTAAAGGAAAAAGTCAAGTGCCCAGCAGCAAGAAAACCCCACAAAATTCCCAACTTGGTGGGCATTGCAAAAGGAAGTGGAGAGCACACGTCGGCCCTGGATTCCGCCTCCCTGCCGCAGAGGCTGCTGGACCAGGCTGAAGTGGGAGAGTTGAATGTCTAAGTCCTGAACCAAAGAAACGATCGATTCTGAAGCGTGGGAAAAAGCTGAAGAAGTTTTGAGGGAATTTCTTGATTTTTTAAAGTTTATCTAAATTTAAATCCTTAATGAGTAAATTTAGGATGTTATTAAAGATAATGTTTAAACATTTTTTGAATAAAAATTCTGGTTTACAATTGAATAAATTATTTTCTCAGTATATTCTGGTCTGGTCATGAATTATGTATCTTCTCCTAAATATGTTCAAAAGGATCAGTTATGATTGTCTGTAATCATGCAGGATTTTAGGACCTTAGCTGTAGAAAAGCTCTCATGACCTCCTGTGACCTCCTGTGACCTCCTGGACCTGTCTGACTACAAAGAGCAGACTTGTCTGTCTCCCTTTCTCCCGTGTGTGTGTGTGTGTGTGTGTGAGAGAGAGAGAGAGAGAGACAGACAGACACATACACACACACACACACAGGGAGAGAGAGAGAGAGAGAGAGAAAGTGAGAGAGAAAGTGAGAGAGAGAGAGAGAGAGAGAGAGAGAGAGAGAGAGAGAGAGAGAGAGAGAGAGAGAGAGAGAGAGAGAGTAGAGGCCAGGAGTTGACCTTCGATGTTTTCCTCAGGACTTATCCACTCTATCTTTGGAGCCAGGGTCTCATTGCCCATGAATGGAGCTCACTGATTTGGTTAGACTAGCTGGCCAGTGAGCTCCAACAAGGTTCTGCCATCTCTACAGCTGCCTGCCCTCATACCCAGATACTTTATGTGGGTTCGCGGGAATCCAGTTAATCGACTCAGCCATTTTCCCAGCCCACGCATGCTCCCAGTATACTCCCCCCCGCCCCCTCCAGTATAAAAGACATTGTCTATAAGGGAGTGATAGGTTGGGTTAGCCGAAGTAACATGGCTGCTCTAACTGACTGGTACGTCAATGTGAGGTCCGAGACTGACTAAAATGGAGAAAGAAAGCAGGAGGAGCCCCAGCGTTTCTCTCTGCTTCATGACTATAGGTGCAGTGTGACTGAGTTGCCTCACGTCCAGGCTGCCACAACTTCCTCCTTCAGGGTCTGGCAGACAGAACCCTCTTCCTGTGGTTCGCAAGCTGAGAACTCAAGGGTTGTGGCTTGTGTTCAGGCTGAGGCTGTAGCTGAAGCAGACAGAGTCTGGTGCCAACTGGGGGGCCGGAGGCCTGGCATGCGTTTGCCCTTTCTGCAAAGCAGTGGCTCTCCGCTTTGGACTCACTGCCCTCTCTGCCCTCGCAGCCATTTGGCAGGGGCAGTATCTGCATCTCTTGCTCCTCACAACTGGTGTGTGAGTGTGGGTACCACTGGCATTTAGTGGGTAGATATAAGGAGCACCTCTAAATGATTCACAGTGCACAGATGCACAGGGCGCTGAACCCCACCCCAAGACATGTCCTTAGTGCCAGTCTCGGAGCCTGGTGCCCTGCTCTTTCAGATCTCACTAGCAGAAAGCGTCTTGTTCATGTGGGAAATGGCCTGATTAAGTGTCAGGAGGTCTTTTTTTAATTTATTAGATTTTTTTTTAAAAAAAATACCAATCCAAGGTCCCACACCCTCCCACCCCACCCCCATCCAATCCTCATAGAGGGTAAGACACATTGCTTTGTGGGGAAGGTCCAAGGCCCTCCCTACTATATTGAAGCTGAGCAAGTTATCACCCAAAGAGAATAAGATCCCAAAAAACTAGTATATGCAGTAGAGATAAATCCCGGTGCCACTGCCAGTGGCCCCTCAGTCTGCCCCAGCCATGCAACTGTCAACCACATTCAGCGGGACTAGTTTGGTCCTATGTTTGTTCCTTCCCAGTCCTGCTGGAGTTGGTGAGCTCCCATTAGCTCAGGTAAACTGTTTCAGTAGGTGTACCCTTCATGGTCTTGACCTCTTTGCTCATATTCTCACTCCTTCCACTCTTTAACTGGACCTTTGGAGCTCAGTCCAGTGCTCCGATGTGGGTCTCTGCCTCTGTTTCCATCTGTTGTTGGATGAAGGGTCTATGGTGATATTTAAGATATTCATCAGTCTGACTACAGGACAAGACCAGTTTGGGCACCCTTTCTATTGCTTGGGGTCTTAGCTGGGGTCATCCTTATGGATTCATGGGAATTTCTTTAGAGCCAGGTTTCTGCTAATCCTATAATGGCTCCCTCAGTCAAGATATCTCTTCGCTTGTTCTCACCTCTGTCCTTCCTCCATCTCAGCTATCCCATTCCCTCAAGTCCTCAACCCTTCCCTTCTCCCTTTCTCTTCCCCTTCTCCACCTCCCTTCTCCCTCCACCCCCATGCTCCCAATTTTTTCAGGATATCTTGTCTGTTTCCAATTTCTAGGTGGGTCTATATTTTTTTGGGGGGTCATCTTATTACTTAGCTTCTCTAGGATCATGAACTATAGGCTCAATGTCCTTTGTTTATAGCTAGAATCCACTTAAGAGTGAGAACATATCATATTCATCTTTTGGGTCTAGGTTACCTCACTAAGGATAGTGTTTTCTAATTCCATCTATTTGCATGAAAAATTCAAGATGTCATTGTTTCTTACCGCTTTTGAGTAGTTCTCTAATGTGTAAAGGCAGCCTATGAATGGGAAAAGATCATCACCAACCCCACATCAGACAAAGGACTGATCTCCAAAATATATAAAGAACTCAAAAAATTAGACATTAAAATTCTAAATAACCCAAGTAAAAAATGGGGTACTGAACTGAACAGAGTTCTCAACAGAAGAATCTCAAATGGCCAAAAGATACTTAAGGAAATGTTCAACATCCTCAGCTATCTGGGAAATGCAAATCAAAACAACTCTGAGATAGCATCATACACCTATCAGAATGGCTAAAATCAAAAACACTAATGATAGTTTATGCTGAGAGGATATGGAGTAAGGGGAACACTCATCCATTGCTGGTAGGAATGCAAACTTGTACAACCACTTTGGAAATCAGTATGGTGGTTTCTCAGAAAATTGAGATTCAATCTACCTCAGGATCCAGCAATACCACTCTTGGGCATATACCCAAAAGATGCTCAATACTACAAAAGCATTTGTTCAACTATGTTCATAGCAGCATTATTTGTAATAGCCAGACCCTGGAAACAACCTAGATGCCCCTCAACTGAAGAATAGATAAAGAAAAAGTGTCAGGAATTCGAGAGCTCACTTTCTTTCTAGAATCCAGAGCTCAGACAAAGGCATATCCCCTAGTGGACACCAGAGGGCAGGAGTTCCAAAGATACCCAGTTTCTGAAGTGACTAAAAATTAAGAGTGACTAAAAACTCTGTTTGTTGCTATCGAGGGAGGCATATTTGTAGAAATGGTGCTGATTCTGCATGTAGATGGAAGTAGCCCTGCAAGCTTAGGGGATGCCCCTGTGAAAGTTATGCAAATTCAGGACATTTACAATGACTTAGCTGTGACTGTCCAGAGGGAAGGAGGTTCTGGTCTTGGCTATGAAGACCAGGAGCAGCCTTGGTGTGTTCAAGTACCCAGGGCTTGCTGGCAGGCTGGTGCAGTGATCTACTGGCGACAAGGGAGAGCTGCTAACGAGCAGGCTTGTGAGAACCTCACATGGGTGACGTCACTGGCATTTGAAGCCCTCGTGGAAATCAGCAAGACCCTGGACCACCTTTCTTTTTCCTCCCCCTCCTTTCTCTTTTGTGTCATTGTGTTTGTGCCCCTGTGAATACTTTGCTATCTCTCACATCTCTGTAACCAGGAAGTGAGTGGAACCAAGGACCTGGAGGCTCTCAAGGCTGAAAATAGCGCTGTCCTAAGAAAACTTCTGAAAGTGGGACCTGTTGGTTGGTTTTTACTTTTTGGTCTTTGGGGAGCCCTCCATCCAGCTCCCAAATAATCGCATGGAGATTTTTTATTGCTTATGAATGTCCTCCCTTAGCTTGGCTTGTTTCTATCCAGCTTTTTGTAACTTAAATGATCCCATCTGCCTTTTGCCTCTGGGCCTTTTTTATCTTTCTCTATTTCTGTATCCCTTTCTTTCCTTCTTCCTCGGTGGATGGCTATGTAGCTCGGTGACTGGCCCTGACATCTTCCTCTCCTTCTGCATTTCTCATTTCTTCTCCTCACCCCCCCCCAATCTCTTCTCTTCCCAGATTTTTCCTCCTATTTTTTTCTCTCTCCCCACCAGCCCTGCCTATCCTTTCTCCTGCCTTGCTATTGATCATTCAGCTCTGTATTAGACCAATTGGGTATTTTAGATAGCCAAAGTAATATAGCTTCACAGAGTTAAACAAATGCAACATAAAAGAATGTAACACATTTTTTGCATCATTAAACAAATGTTCCACAGCATAAACAAATATAGCATGTCTTAAAATAATATTCTACAACAGTGACTACCAACTCTATGGTTGTAGCTGAACTGGGGTCAACCCTCCAGAAGTAGCTGCCACTTCTGGCTGTGAATCCAGGTATCATTTCCACACATCCAAAATACATCCCACTATGATCAAAAGTTGTTCTGCAATGTTTTAGCACAGCCGCTCTCTCAAGGGATACAGGGTGGTCTGCAGATGTAGCAAGGGACAGATTTCTGAGAGTATTTAACAATTGCTTCTTTGGGTCTTGTAGGCAGTTCATTTGATTATTGGAGTTTTTAGGGTCAGAGTCTGGGCTCTGGCAGCTCCACCTAGCTAAGCTTGGCCACACGTTCGCACTGCGCTAATTAAAGAAATAGGTAGGTCATGGTGAAATTCACAGAAAGAAGATTTACTCAGTGCAGCCACATTAGGAAGAGGAACAAATAAAGAGGTCCAATGGCATCCATCCTCAAGCCCTTCTTAGGAGTTCTGACAGGTTTGTGTTTATGTTTAAGTAGAAAGTAAGGAGTATGCATAGCTAGGCGTCCCTGGCCAAAGTGAGGTTTTACTTGTCAGCGTCCCAGCTCCAGCCTATCCTGAAGGACGATCTGACATGTTGTGGAACTAGGTGAAAACTCTTTCCAGGAGACAGGTTCCTCTGCTGGGCGCCAGTATTCAGTCTTTTCATTTTCTCAACAGGAGATTCTTATAGAGGACATGCCAATTCCTTAGGGTGCGCTGTCTCAGAAATCTCACCATCAAAGGCAGGGGCATGGGTGTCCTTCTTGGACAGCTATAGGTGTGTTCTGCAGTTTGTGAAGAGAACAGTAAGCTCAAATCACTCCTAAATATACGACAGTTAGTGCAGAGGCATGGTGGAAAGGGGAGGCAATCATAGTAATTAATGCGGGGTTAAAGGAGAGACGCATTGGTAATCTGCTCCAAGGATGCTATGGTTTGGATACGGTTCTACCCATAAAGCTCACATTGAAATCAGGGCCCAGTGGGGCAGAGTTGAGTTGTGTGGGGCACGAATAGGGATTAATGCCTTTCGAGGAAGGAACCATTGCTCAGGAAATTGGTTTCTGTGAGTTGGGTTGTTAGCAAGTTCGCCAACTCCCTTCCATCTCTCAAACGTGTGCTTCTCTGCACAAAGCATGTCTGCTTTAGTGTGTGTTGGACTGCCACAAGGCTCTCACTGGGATCTTGGCAGGTTCTGGTGACACACTCTTGGACTTCTGGGACTAGAGGCCACAAACTTCCCTTTGTAAAGCACCCAGACTCCAGTATTTTGTGGTAGCAATGCAACCCACACCAAGAAGCAAGCACTAACTAAAGCAGTGAACCAGATTCAGTGACCCTTGTTCCAGGGGTTCTGACAAGGTGAGCCTTCAACTACCTGTCCCATTGACTGCACACCTCTCAGCGTCCACCGGGGCAAGGTAACTTGCCTGTAGCCCAGATCAGTTGGAGACCTCCTCTAGGCTTTCATGGGAAGCTGATTGCTTTTTACGTTTATTAGGTGGATGGGAGGCAGTTGGACATTCACAGCTGCGGGTTACCACTTCCAAATTCCAAAATCAGCCCAAAGGAGTTTTTGTCTTTCTTAGTGGCAGGGGACACTCAACATTTGCTTACTAAATTGGCTGCATTCTGGAGTTGCCTGGATTGAGAATATTCATATCTGGATCTCACCCCCCAAGATTGCTATTCAGCCTGCATGGGGTGGGACTTGAACACGGGGAGTTTCAGCTTTCCTGTGTGATTCTGATGTGTATGCTAAGAAGCTGGGCAAGGACTGCATTATGGTGGAGCAATTTGCTTTTGGTGTGTAGTTTGGGGTTTTTTGTTTAGGTTTTATATTTTTTATTGTTTGGGATTTGTTAAAATTCTTGAACTTTTCAGCTAATAAACTTTTTATGAATCAAGTTTAGGCTGCCTTTAAAAAGTATACAGTTAAAAACAAAGATGGCAGGGCTGCCGGCATAGCAGCGGAGCTCCGAGGAGGCTCCACAGGGAGATACGGCAGCAGAAAAGGAGTCTGCAGGACCTACTGTAGCCCCAAAACAACTTTCAAAAGGGGGGAGGCAGGGTGACGTCTCATGGGACAATGATTTTAAAAAGTGGATGCACAAAATTGAAAGGAAAGGTAGCAGAACAGAACAGCACTCAGTGAAGAACACAAAACTACACCCTTCTCTGCTGGCCTCAGTCTGCAGACTGTAAGCACAGAGGTCATGCTGGATGAGCCGCAGGGTGGCCTGCAGCAGACCCCCAGTATGGAGCTGCCACAGGCTATTACTGCCTGAGATGCTTGCCCTGCTAGGAGACTGAGAGTGCAGCCACTTGCTACTATTAGCCTACCAGCACAAAGGCCTGGCGCTGAGCCTTGGTGCAGCTGACATTAAAGATAGGGATGGGTGTGGTACCCTAGAGCTTGCATGGAACATGCCCTTCCCCAGCCCTGCCTAGCTGCAAGATTTCTCTGACTCTGGTCTGATGGCAGAAGATACAATATAATCCCACACTAGTTCAGAATTGCATATAATAAAGGGTTATTTATTTAGGGGAGATTCACAGATCACAGTCCCAGATCACAGTCCCAGATCACAGTCCCTTTGCATGAACAGGGAGCAGGAACAGAGTCTAGCAGCCAGAAACAAGAGCTGGAAGCAAGAGAACAAATACGTGCTTTACAGCTGCATTTATAGTATAAAAGATTATACCCAAGTGGGCTGGTATCTTAAAGGCTATTGGCTGAAGGACCTCTCACGGCACCTCCTCCTTTTGTTTAAATAAGAGAGTTCTAAACCCAATACAAAACTATATACACTTGGGACAGATATCAAGATTAGAATTACAGATATCAAGATTAGAATTACAGCCATCATAAATGATATTAAGCAAGGAACATATCCTAATGTTTTAACAAACATACTATCCTAAGGCAAAGTCTCATTTGCAATGTTGGAGCAACCAACTTTGGCTAAGGCATAGAGTAACTGACCGACCATTTTCAGAGGCAGGAACATTTTCAGAACCATCTTACCCTGTCTTGGCAAGGTTTGATAATCTTTTTTCTTGTATTCTGCTTGTCTACTTTGTCAGTGGTTGGGTTCCTTGCCCAAAGGCCAGTTGTGTCAAGAAGAAAACAAACTCCAAGTGGAGTGTCTTTGGTGCTAAACACTCTTGGGAATAGATCAGTGCTGCCAGGAGCAATCGTGTCTCACATCAACAGAATCCTAAGTTATTTAAATGCCATGTTCTATAGATCTTTGAAGTGGTTGAAGATTACCTATCTATGTAGAATACAATCTCTATATATCTAAAGAACCTAATTAGTCTGACTATAAGTATGACAAACATGAATGACCATTGACCTATAATACTTAATACCTATATAACAAAGATTAAGACTTCATATCAGAATATTAAACAATCTTTAAGCAACTGTGCAGTAAAGGAGGACAATGACCTCAAAATATAAACAATGTGTAAATGTCTTGATCTGAGGTAGAGATATATAATGCAATATGATAACTATATCCTAAAATTGTATCAGAATACAAAATGTCTTAAATAGAGGCAGAAACATGCATGGATATAATATGACAAAATAACTTTGCATAGGTGTACAAATATTGTAACAGAAATAGGCACATATTCAATATAACAAATATAATTTGAACTTGCATCAATATACAAAAATCTATACTTAATGTAAATTGCCCATAAATAATAGCTCACAAATATTCACTTTATTACTATTATGAGTGTAAGTTCACACTAATCTACCTATTATCCCATTCTTTTTTTTTGAGCTCTCCATCCCAACCCCTAATCCTATATGAGTAATAATTACCCCCTAAATGGTGTCCCTAACCATGAGGATAAACTTTATTGGGAGAGGGACGTTGTCTTCTAGAATTGCTTCCAGCTGTCATGGGGGCGACATTTTTTTTCTATGGGATCCTATAAAAGTAAAATGATGGTTAAGTTTCAAGTTTGCTGTTTTGTATAACTGCAAATGGTCTTTGAGTAGTTGATAGAGTTGTTTTGTTTGTTTGTTTGTTTGTTTGTTGAAGTTCTTATTTGGAGTTCTGGCCAGAACTTTGTAAGAAGGTACACCATTTCTGCAGCTGATACCCCAAAACCAGTCTCATGGTAGCGCTATCAGCATCATGATGTCATGTCAACCAGGTGGAGTCGTTGTAGGGCCCATCTTCTTCCTGGAAGCTTCAAAGATTACTGCAGGAAAATCTACTGTTCATTGTAGAAAACTTAAATATTATTCATACAGACATATATTCAATTAAAGATATGATATAGACAAAATGGGCATGGAAAAAAGTAAAATATTTCCTTAAAATCTATCTTCTTTCTGTCTCATACTAGACGGCTCCTGACATGAGATAGAAACTCTGAATTTTTCTTTTAACAACATGCTCTAAATTGAGAAAGATAGCCACTGTCCAACTCTAAAGCCAGCTCTTATCTTTAAGTAGAGATGAACACATGTCCAGATAATCAAATTTTACCATGTAGATAATACAGCATCATAAACCAGATTTCTCTTTTTTTATTGTTGATCTTTCTGGGTAGCTATCTTTTCATCTTTAGGCATCTAGATGTCCAAGGTCTCTCAACTCTTTGAAGATGAGTATTTTCTTGCAAAGACAAGAACAGAACCCTGCCCCAATCCTTATGAGGCTTTCTTACAACATGAATGGCTGTCACCTCTGTGGATGTCATTTCTCTTTCTCAAGAGGTTTCTCTTTTTCAAACTGAATATTTATTAATTTTTATGGTATCCGTAATTTTTCTTCTCCTGTGAAAACAAGAGAGAAACCTCTTTCCCAACAGAGCACATTTCCTGGTTTCCATTGTGAAGTCAGCACATCCTTGAAACATACCGGCTGATTTAATTCAGAAGTTTTTCTATCTCTCTGCTGCCATTGTTCCTTTCTCATTAGTGTTAAGAAAATTCAAGGTTAATAAAGCATTATGCAATCGATCTGGGGGTATTTTTCATCACTTTCTGTTTGTTTAGCTTATCTTTTATAGTTCAATTTGATCTTTCTATAACTATCTGACCTGTAGGATTGTTTGGTATGCCTGTAATATGCTTTATATTATAATAAACAAAAATCTGTTTCATTTTCTTAGACACATATGCTGGACTATTGTCTGTCTTTATTTATGCAGGTATACCCATGATGGTGATGACTTCTAATAAATGTGATTACTGAATCGGCCTTTTCTGAGCTCAAGGCAGTTGCCCATTGAAAACCTGAGTCAATGGTGTGGTGTACATATTTTAATTTTCCAAATTCTATAAAGTGGAATACATCAATCTGCCAGATTCCATTTCTTTGAGTATCCTTTGGGTTACTTCCTTCAGGTAACGGTGCTTGTTTCACATATCTCAGTCTGCATGTATCTACATAAACAAAAAATAACTCTTGCTTTGCTCTGATTGGAGGATTTACAGGAATGCTGTCTTCTTCTGAACTTCATTTTAAGTGTGTGTATCCTTTGCTTGTATTTTGTATTAAAAAGAAAGAAAAAAAAGAAAAAGAATCCCTTATTGTTAAGCATATTGGCATTGTCTGGTGTAGGAGGTTCTTCTGTCTATGTGTTGCTTTCATTGGTTGGATAAAGAAACTGCCTTGGCCTTTTGATAGGGTAGCACTTAGGTAGGTGGGGTAGACAGAACTGAATGCTGGGAAGAAGGGGGACAGAGAGCCGCCATGGAGACGCCAGGTCAGACATGCTAAATCTTTCCCGGTCAACCACGACAAATTATTAGAAATGAGTTAAGTCAAGATGTGAGAGTTAGCCAATAGGAGGCTAGAGCTAATGGCCAAGCAGTGTTTAAATTAATACAGTTTCTGCGTGATTATTTCAGGTACATGCTAGCCGGGTGGCTGGGATCAAAAGCAGGCCCTCTCTCCTATCAACAAATGGCATTCCAACGTGGTAAACTGACTCCATGTAAAATCTGAGAGAGCTTCAAAAAGAATACAGAGTTTAACACAGCATCTTGATGTTTGCTGGTGTCTTGCTGTACCTGCTTTAAGAGAGATTTTCCTGAGTCAGCTGTAATAGGGAAAAAAGCCACACGGTTTAAAAATGCTGACTTTCTGCCAGCAAAACCTTTGTCTCTTGCAGGAGACAGAGCATTTAGATGGGGTTTTGTGAGTAAAGTGCTATAGTGTGCCTAAAAGGGGGGCATTGCACACTGCGGCTCAGAGGCACAAGTGACTCAGAGGCACAAGCAGCTCAGCCATGCTAGCGCTACAGTGCACATGGCTCAGAGGTACAAGTGGCTTCACCATGTTGGACTGGGCAGGGCAAGCAGGCAGTACGTGTATTTGACCTGGGATTGTCACATCTTAGATTCTTAAGAGCTTATCATTTTAAAAGCACAAAGCAAAAGTGTTCCTGGACAGTAAAGAATTACAGATTCACACTAGGACAGATCTAGATGTAAGCAACTTCCAAATGAGTCACAATGTTGAATAAATGTATGGAGGCTTGGGAGAGAGAAGAAAAAGAGTATAGAGACTCATAAAATAAAGTTAATGCTTTAAAAAAGGGTAAAGTCTTTAAAGAGACAGAGTACAGATAACCATAGATTAAAAATAAATAAGCCACGTAAAAATGGAAGATTCACAGACCGTCTGGATTATGTGTATTATTGTGTTTTCTTTAAATTTTTTGACTGTGAAGGAGCTAAGTACAGAGAGATGTTTCATTGTGTGGGCTGCTAAGCTAAACCAGCATGGATATTATAAAGGTATTATGACTTCAGAATTTGGGTCTAAGGATATGATGCTTTGAAAAAGAGATTCTTCTTTTGTCTTCACAGAAGATGAGAACCTGTGGATTGCCTCCAGGCAAATATGGTATGATAGACCATGCCCTCCTGAAAGGTTGCTGTGAACAGCCTCAAAAACTTACTTTGCTCAACTGCCAACTGAGTTGAACCTAGCATACACGATACACCATGAAAGACCTTATTAACAGCACCCCCATACAGCATGAAGCAGTTTGGAGAAAAAAAAACTACGCCCATATTTCCAAATATTGTTTATAAATGTTCTTTTACATTTAAGGGGGATATGATATAGATATGAATAACTTGTATTGGTATGGATTTTGCTTTATTGATATAAATTTAAGGTCAATCTTGTTATATGTATATTTCTACTCTTGATTAAGGTATTGTGATTGTATAGTTCATTTAAAAATGTAATGTATAATTAAGAAATATAGGTTAATAGATAATCTCTATAATAGTCAAGTTTGTAGTCATGTTAGTTAGATTTTTCTAGATGTGCATAGGTATATTTCAGATAGGAATTCTTTATATCTTTCAAAGACTACAGAATATGGCATTTAAAATGTTTTAATAACTTAGGGCTTTTCATGACAAGGAGACGCTTCTGCTCCTGGCAGCACCAAGCTATTTCCTGAGGAAGATGGGCATTAAAGAGGCTCCTTATGGAGTTGGTTAGCCATTTGGGCAAGAAACTGCTCTTGCCTGAACTGTTGCATAAACTGAATGTGAAAAACCCACAGAGAGAAGACTGCTAAACTTGCCAAAAGGTGAGATGATCCTTTGGGGTTTCTGTTTCATGAAAGAGTCTGCAAGACATTCTTCAGGACACAGAAGAAAGTGACTGAACTATCTTTAAAATTTCCTGCTTCATGGAAATGTCTGCTGGATACTATGGGCCTGAAGACTAAAGACAGATGCCCCAATGGTACAGAAGAACTTTGGGTGACTGTCCAGGCAGCGAGATGTCTCTGTCATTTCTAGAGTTTTAGAAGTTGCTTACAATTCACTTCCTGTTCACTTAGTAATATTATATCTTTCTGAAGTCTTTGATAGAGTTGAAGAATAAATAGATAGATAGATAGATAGATAGATAGATAGATAGATAGATAGATAGATAGACAGACAGATAGATAGATAGCACTTTGTGCTAGAGGATCTGGCAGACCCATATGGGATCAGATGTGTGTTATGTTTATGGAATGAAACCTATTCCTGATTTTATCTTGAACCTGTATGAATAAGGAAGTCAATTCTGTATCATCTGGTATAAATTCAGTGGTTTCAATATGCAAGACAACTCTTTCTGCATATTGCAAATCAGAAACTATATTGAGAGGTTATTTAAAGTCCCTTAGTACCCTGAGAATAACATATTCTGCCTTTTGGACAGAATTATGAGGGATTTGTTTCACCTTACTTAATTCTTCTGATTTGTAACCTGCCTTTCCTGATTTATTTGCATTAGTATAAAATGTACAGGCTCCAGTTAGAGGTGCATCATGTTCAATGTGGGTAAGAATCTAAGTAGTTCTCTTTATAAGGTCAATTCTATCACTTTTGGAATAATTGCTATTTATTTCTCCCAAAAAATAACACAAGCTCTTTGCCATGGTTCGTTGTCTTCCCATAGTTTCTTAATTTCATCAGCAGTAAAAGGATCTATAATCTCTGCTGGGTCGATGAAGTCTCAATTTTCCTTTTATAATTAATTCAGAGACTTTTTCCACATAAGTTTTTAATTTTTTACTTGGTTTATGTGGTAAAAAAATTCCATTCTAATATAATATCTTCCCTCTGCACTAAAATTCTTGTAGGGGAAATTCTGGAAGGCAATATGACTAGAATACAAGTAAGATTTGTATTCACTCTATCTGCATGTGCCTCATGTAATTTCTCCTCAACAATCATCAATTATTTTTATGCTTCACTTGTTAATTACCTGGGATTATTTAAGTCTTTGTCATCATCTAAGATTTTGTTTAAATGAACTGTCAGATCAGGTGTTATCCCAACAGCCAGTCGTAGACTAGAAATATCTCCTAACAATCTTTGAAAGTCATTAAGAGTCTATAATCTGTCTTTCCTAATTTGTACCGTTTGTGTTCTAATTTTATGTAAACCTATTTTATAAACTAGGTAATTGATAGAATCTCCTCTTTGTATTTTTTCAGGAGCAATTTGTAGTCCCATTTAGGCAAAACTATCTTTTCAAAGATTATTTCTAAAGTGTCTGCATTTGAGTCAGATAACAAAATGTCATCAATGTAATGGTAGATTATAGAGTTGTATATTATTTCCAATGGTTGACTTACAAAGTATTGGCATATGGTGGAAGTATTGAGAATTCCCTGTGAGAGGATGGTCCATTGGTATCTCCTAGTAGGTTGAGAATTATTATAAGGAAGCACTGTGAAAGAAAATTTTTCTCTATGCTTTTTTTTGTAAAAGTATAGTGAAGAAACAATCCTTTAAATCAATAACTATAAGAGGTTATCCTTTTGGTAATAGAGAAGGCAGAGGAATTCCAGACTGTAGAGGGCCCATAGGTTGGATAACCTTGTTGATAGCTCTTAGATCTGTCACCATTCTCCATTTTCCAGATTAAAATTTAACAATAAATACAGGAGAATTCCTAGGGCTGGTTGATTCTTCAATATGGTGAGTATCTAGTTGCTCCTGTACCAGCTTTTCTAAAGCCTGCAGTTTCTCTTCCATAAAAGGCCATTGTTTAACCCATATGGGTTTCTCATTTAACCATTTTAAAGACAAGGCCATTAGTACCTTTGAAGACTTGCTAGTTTCTTTGTGTTCTTGTACAGCCTGAATGACTTGTGACCTTTGTTTATAATACCTTCCCAGAAACATGAGTTTTTGGGGATGCAGGAATGTTAGCCTAGGTATTCCATTGCTGCGATAGGTCATGGCTCCATAAATTCACTGCAATATTACCTACATATGGCTTCAGCTTTCCCTTCTGTCCTTCTGGTCTTATGCATTCACCCAACCTCATGCTCTGTTTCACTTGAGATAGGGTTCCATTTCCTAGGAATTGAATATCTGCCTCGTGAAAAGGCCCATCTGGATTCCAAGATTCTGGAGTAATGATACTCACGTATGAACCTGTGTCTAGTAATTCCTCAATTACAATGTCATTTATATGCACTCTTAGCTTTGGTCTTTGATCATTTATAGAAGTCTGCCAAAATATGTTTCCTACTTCCTACTGGAGTTTTTGACTTATGCTCCAGGTCATTCTCCATCATCCATAACAGTATGGGGTTTTTTACAGTAGGCACTGGATTGTTTAATTTTCCTGGTGAGACATATTCTCCACAGTGACTGGGAATGACTGGACCTTGTTTGACATTGGGGTCTGTGAGAGGCCCCCCAAGGAGTTTTCTAGTAGTATCAGGATGCTTTGTCTGTTTCTTGTTGGCCTACATTTGTTAGTTCAATGTTGGCCTTTGCCATACCTCCTACATATACCAGAAGGCTGGGTCCTCCTATTTTTACCATTCCTAGAGAAGACATTATTCCTAGGAATTCCCTATCTTCAGTCCCTTTTTAAATGTCCTGTTCTTCCACAATTAAAACATTTGACATTTTGGTGTCTCCTCATACCACTGGAAATTGCTTCTACCCAAACATCAGTACTATAGTCAAATGTTTCAACATTCACTATATGCAAGATCCACTTGTTTGTT
Organism: Microtus pennsylvanicus; assembly: GCF_037038515.1. Taxonomy (NCBI): domain Eukaryota; kingdom Metazoa; phylum Chordata; class Mammalia; order Rodentia; family Cricetidae; genus Microtus; species Microtus pennsylvanicus. Next base: position 50,197,820 of record NC_134587.1, on the reverse strand, counting down.
TCCTGGCCACCCAGGCTCCCGAAATAATCACGCAGAAACTGTAATAATTAAATCACTGCTTGGCTCATTAGTTCTAGCTTTTATTGGCAAACTCTTACATCTTAATTTAACCCATTTATATTCATATTTTTATCACTACAAGGTCATGGCCTACCAGCAAAGTCTCAGCATGTCTGTCTCCGTGGCAGATTCATGGTGTCTCTCTGACTCTGACCTTCTTTCTCCCACCATTTAGTCCTCCCTGCCTATCTAAATTCTGTCCTATCAACAGGCCAATGCAGTTTCTTTATTTATTAATGGTAATCACAGCACACAAAGGGGACTTCCACATCACCTCCCCCTTTCTGTTTAAATAAAAAGGAATGTATAACTTTAACATAGTAAAATTACATAAAACAAAACAGGTATCAAGCAAAAATTACAGTTACAATATTTCTATTTACTTTATCTTTTATTATAACTAAGGAAAACTATAACTATAAATTCTTCAACTCCATCAAAGACCCCATTTAGGATATAATATTACCTAAAAAAAACAGGAAGTATGTTGTAAGCAACTTCCAAAACTCTAGAATTGACAGAGACATCTCACTGCCTGGACAGTCAACCAAAGTTCTTCTGTACCACTGGGGCATCCATCTTCAGCCTATAGGTCCATAGTATCCAGCAGACTTTCCATGAAGTAAACTTTCAAAGACAGTTCCAACTATACTGGCAGTTTGTTCGTCACATTTTTTTGTGTCCCGCAGAATGTCTAGCAGACTCTTTCATGAAGCAGGAACCCCAAAGGACTGTCTCACCTTTAGGCAAGTTCAGCAGTCATTTCTCTAAGGTCCTGTATGTTCAATGAAGCAGTCTAGGCAAGAACAGTTTCTTGCCTAAATGGCTAACATAAGGAGTCTCTTCGATGCCCATCATCCTTTTGAAGAAGCTGGTTCTGCCAGGAGCAGATGTGTTTCACTGTCATGAAAAGTCTTAAGTTCTTAAACATTTTAAATGCCATATTCTGAAGGTCTCTGAAAGATTTGAAGAAAACCTATCTAACTGAAATAGATCTCTATACATCTAGAAAATCTAACTAACATGATATAAGCTTGACTATTATAGATGATTATCTATTAACCTATATTTCTTAATTATACATTACATTTTTAAATGAACTACACAATCACAATACCTTAATCTAGAGCAGAAATATACATATAACAAGATTGACCTTATTTGCATCAATAAACCAAGATTCATACCAATGCAAATCTCTATAGCATATGCCCCTGTAAGTGTAAAAAATATTTATAGACAATATTTGGGAATATAGGTGTAGTTCTGTCCAAACTTCTTCCTGCTATTTACTGGGTGAAGTATTTTCTTTGTGGGGGTGTTCACAGCAACCTTTCAGGGGGGTCTTGTTCCATCAAACCATTTTGCTCTGGAAGTAATCCACAGGTTCTCATCTTCCATGAAAACAAAAGAAGAACCTCTTTTCCAAAGCAGCATATTCTTAGAATCAAATTTTGAATTCAAAATACCTTTAAAGTATATATGTTGGCTGAGTTTAGCAGTCCCTTGAATCAAATGTCTCTCTGCAGTCAAAAAAAAAATTCAAAGAAAGCACAATAGTATACATAATCCAAACTCTCTCTGTATATCTTTTCATGGCTTATTTTTCTGTCCTCCTTTTTAATATTTATTTATTTGTTTGTTTGTTTTGTATACAATAGTCTATCTGTGTGTATGCCTGCAGGCCAGAAAAGGGCACTAGACCTTATTACAGATGGTTGTGAGCCACCATGTGGTTGCTGGGAATTGAACTCAGGACCTTTGGAAGAGCAGGCAATGCTCTTAACCACTGAGCCATCTCTCCATCCCATTCTGTACTCCTTTTAATTTATTACTGTCTGCACTTTGTCTTTTTAAAGACTTTTTCTTAACAATTTAGCTCTTTTCCAACTCTCTATCTCTTTTTCTTCTCTGTCCCAAGCCTATGTACATTTATTTAACACTATGACCCATTTAGAGTTCTTTTATGTCTGAAACTGTCCTTATTGCATTATCTGTAATTGTTTACTGTCCAGGAGCACTTCTTAAAATGCTAACTGCTCCTTAAAAAGTTAAGTTGCACCATTAATAGGGTATATGTGGTACTTTCTGCTTGCTTTGCACAGTCTAAAACTTAAGCTGTGCTATTACTATGGTATATACAGTGCTTCCTGCTCGCTTTGCACAGTCCAGCATGGCAGAGCCACTGGACACCACCCCAGTTCCAGGCACAAAACTGGTCCATGTTGTCATCAAGCAAGTTGCAGCATGCTGCTCACAAACCTCACTCAAATGCTCTGTAGCTGCACCTCCTGCCTGAAAGAGCCAGAGGTTGCAGTGGCAGCACAACCCAGAAAGCCGACATCTCAAAATGGCACAGGGGGAGAAAATTGAGATCTTGGGGGTGGGGTGGGATGGGGGTAACGGGAGATGGGGAGAGAAAAGGGAGAAGGGGAAGAAGGGGGGAACTTGGAGAAAAAGGAGGATTGGGATAAAGGAAGGTTGGATAGGGGAGCACGGAAGCACAATTCTTAGTTAAGGGAGCCACCTTAGGATTGGCAAGAGATTTGAACCTAGAGTGGCTCCCAGGTGCCCAAGCCAAGGTCCCCAGTTAATTCCTTGGGCAGCTGGGGATAGGGAACCTGAAATGACCCTATCCTATAGCAATACTGACGAATATCTTGCATATCATCATAGAACCTTCATCTGGTGATGGATGGAGATAGAGACAGAGACCCACACTGGAGCACTGGACTGAGCTCCCAAGGTCCCAATGAGGAGCAGAAGGAGGGAGAACAAGAGCAAAGAAGTCGGGACCACGAGGGGTGCACCCACCCACTGAGACAGTGGAGCTGATCCAGTGGGAGCTCACGAAGGCCAGCTGGACTGTGACTGAAAAAGCATGGGATAAAACTGGACTCTCTGAACATGGCGAACAATGAGAGCTGATGAGACGCAAAGGACAATGGCAAGGGGTTTTGATCCTACGGAATGTGCTGGCTTTGTGGGAGCCTACCCAGTTTGGATGTTCACCTTCCTAGATATGGACGGAGGGGGGAGGACCTAGGACTTACCACAGGGCAGGGAACCCTGACTGCTCTTTGGACTGGAGAGGGAGGGGGAAAGGAGTGGGGGGAGGGGGAGAATGGTGGGAAGAGGGGGAGGGAAATGGGAGGCTGGGAGGAGGTGGAAACTTGTTTTTTTTTTTCTCATTTTCTCAATAAAAAAAAAAAGATTAAAAAAAATGGCACAGCTTTTTTCCTGCTATGGCTGAATCAGGAAAACCTTTCTTAAAGGAGCTGTGGCCCACCACCAGCAAACAGCAAGAAGCTGTGTTAAACTCTGTATTTTTGTGTCTAGAATTCCTTTTCAAGCTTTCTCAGGTTTTATGTGGATTTAGATAGCCACGTTTTCGCCAATTTATTGCAAGGAGCCACTTGGCCCATTGTTCATTTTTCGGCTGCCAAGATCCCCAAAATAATCACATGGAAACTGCAATAATCAAATCACTGCTTGGCCCACTAGCTCTAGCTTCTTATTGGTAAACTCTTACGTCTTAATTTAACCCATTTCTATTAATCTTTTTATCACCACGAGGTCATGGCCTACCAGCAAAGTTTCAGCACGTCTATCTCCAGTGGCAGATTCATGGCATCTCTTTGACTCTGCCCTTCTTTCTCTCAGCATTTAGTCTTCCCTGCCTACCTAAGTTCTGCCCTACCAACAGGCCAAGGCAGTTTCTTTATTCATTAATGGTAATCACAGCACACAGAGGGGACTCCCACATCACATTCATCTATGGGTACTGATCTAACCTTTAAGGGCCCGAGGATCTTCTTTAAATTAGCATTTTCAAAAGCCAAGGATTCAATTAGTATACATCTAGCTTCAGGGTCTGTCACTCCTACTTGTACAGCCTTAGTTAATCTTTGTAAGAAGTCACTAAAGGGTTTTCTATGGGTCTGTTTAACACTAATAAATGACTCAATCCTTCTTCCTTCTTAGTTCCTGAATCCTGTCCCAAGCATTTAAAACTGCTGTGATACATAGGGACAAGGTGTGTTCATCATAGCGAGCCTGTTTCTGAAGATCAGAGTAATGGCCCTCACCAAGAATTTGTGCACTCTCAAATCCTTTTGCTTTCTCCTGTTGCTCTAAAATGTTTGCCTCTTCTCTCCAATAACACTTCCAAAGTAGCTGAGGTCCGTTTTCTAGGACCGCTGAGATTAATTGAAGTCAATCGTGTGGGGTAGCTTTAGTGCTTGAAGCCCATGTTTTCACCATTTCCCTAACAAATGGTGAATGTAGCCCATAAGAAGCTTTGCTTATTTTATTTCTTTTAGATTGCTCATACGTAATAGTTCCCATGCATATTCTTTGTTTACCTTAGGGTACTTTTGCCAGGTGGTGTTTCTGAGGAATTTACTGGCTATGCAGTTGAAACTCTGTGTAAGCCATCCCAGAGTCTGGCATGTACTGATGAGGCTAAATCCTGTCCTTTTAACCTTCTGCCCCTGCTCATCAATTTCAATAAATTCCTCAATCTTTTCAATTCTTTTTAATACTACCTTTTTTAAAGTCTGGATCTCCTGTCCAGTCTTCTGTTCTAATGTCCTCACCGAGGATTCCAAGGTATGAAACTTGTCCAATATAGATAACGTCTCATTCTTGGACATATCATATTTTTTCAACAGATTCTGATAGTTAAATTAAACAGCACAAATACTTTCAGATAATTTTGTCAAATTGATGAAGCTAATTCCTAGAATCAAATAAAGGGATCTAGAAGGAAAATCACATAAGCCTTGTAGAATACCATCCATAGTAGAAGCAAAATAATTATTGAGCCTCTGGATGTTATCAGTCATTTTCTTGTAGTTCTTCAGATCTTACATGTTGTAAGGCAATTACAATCAATTGGAGCAGGTGTAATAATTGTTATCGGCCAGTAGGTGTTGCAGTTGTAGCCACATGGCTAGAGACGCTAACAACAATAAACAGCATGTGTTGCTTACTTAGGTACTGAAAAAATTCTTTGTTTAACAAATTAAGAGCAGTTATTAAGGAGATCAAATGATTCTGAGAGTTGGGGCCCAGGTTAAAGAAAAAGCCCAAAGTTTTCTATCAGTGCAAGTTGCAGACTATGTGCACTGTAGGGACTGCAGGCAGCAGTGTGTGGGCTGGCATGAAATGCACTGTGGGTTGCAAGCTGGGGAGTGCTGAGCCACGTGCTGCATCTGAGGACTGGCTAGGGCCACGAGAGATTGTCAGTGCCTAATGTGCCGTGCGAATGGCAGACCGATCCCAAAAAGTGTGGACTGGTCCCCATGTTCAGGTGCCAGATGATGGCAGAAGATACAAAATAATACCACACTAGTTCAGAATTACATATAATAAAGGGTTATTTATTTAGGGGAGATTCACAGACCATTGTCCTAGATCACAGTCCTCTGCACGAATTGGGAACAGGAACAGAGTCTAGCAGCTGGAAGCTAGAGCCAGAAGCAAGAACCAGAAGCAAGAGAGTGAACACACGCTTTACAGCTGCATTTATAGTATAAGAGCCCATGCTCAAGTGGGCTGGTATCTTAAAGGCTATTGGCTGAAGGAGCTAAAGGAGCTCCCACAGCACTGGTCAATGACAGAATATTCAAGACGAGTATTGGCAGTGGTCCAGTATTCATGGTACTCCTGCCATCAGAAACCTTGGCCAGTTCAGTGACTCATTGTAGCAGTTTCCAATGCCATTACAATGAACAAATACACAGTGGAGAGGAAGGAAAGATAATGAACAGATAGGTACCTTTGCAGTGGAGAGAGGGGGATCTAGAGAAGCAACAATGGTGACAAGTGTGAGTGAAGGCTACAGTAGACCTCCATGAGTACAACCACCAGGGTGGTGTGCAGCCTCCAAACATACTGCCCAGCCACACGATTGCCCTACTTGTGAGCAATGACAGGATATCCAGAATGAAGAACGTTTATTTTTTTAGATTGAACCTCCTTGAAAGACCCCGGAGGCCATGTTGGTATCCGTGGTCCATGCTACTGCCCCAGGCCAATTCGAAGCCTGAGGTTCATATGGACAGCTTGCTGCTGGAGACCTTATCTCTAAGGCCTGAGCTACCTCCAGAAACCTTGTTGATGTGTGTGACCTGTACTGCTGCCTGAGGCCATGTTGATGTTCATGGACCACACTGCCACCGTGGGCTGTGTTGGGATCTGTGGTCCTCCTGAAGCAGGGGCTATATTGATGTCCCTGGCCTTTGTTACCATCAAAAGCCATGGGTATCCATGGTCTGTGCTGTTGACTGAAGCTATGTTGATGCCCGTGAGCCATGTTGCTACAAGAGGCTATGTTAATGTCTGTGACTAGTGCTTCCACTAAGGATCATGATGGTTTCTAGACCATGTTGTAGCCAAGGGCAGTGTTGATATCCACGATCTGTGCTCCCACTAGAGGTCATATCAATGCCAGTGGTCCATGTTATCACCAGAGGCCATGTGGATGCCCATGGCCTATTCTGCTACCTGAAGCCATGTAGAAGCCTGTGGGCTGTACTGTCTCCAGGGGCCATGTTGCTGTCTGTGGCCCATGTTGCTGTTAGAGGCCATGCTGATGTCTGTGGCCTGTGCTTCTATAGGGCTATGAATGTGTATATGGTCCATACTATGGTCAAGGCCTATATTAATGTCTGTGGTCAATGCTGCTGCTGGGAACCATGTTGAGGTCACAGTCAATGCTGCCACAAGAGGCCAGACATGTGGGTGTCTGTGGTCTGTGTGGCCATCTGAAGCCCATGCTCTGGGCTGCCACTGAGGAGCATATTGGTGTTCATGGCCTGTGTTGCCCCATAGGCCATGTTGGTATCCATGGCCAGTGCTGCTATCAAGCGCTGTGGTGTTATCACCAAAGGCCATGGGGATGTTTGTGGTCTGTGCTGTCACCAGAAGTCGTGTTGATGTCCACAACCCATGCCATAGCCAGAAACCATGTGGAAGTCTGTGATCTTTGCTGCTGCTGCTGCTGCTGACTATAAAGGGCAAGGAAGCTTCTTTTGCCGTGGTGTCAGTGACTGCAGACTCAGATATAGTGGGAGATGCTGCAAGCATTGCATCTGGCTTGAATTCTGGAGTGTTAACACCTAAGCTTTGAACTGCCTTCTGTGATGCTGTCTTTTGTGACTGTCACCTTATGTTTGAAGAGTTAGATTCTTATTTTAGCTCTTCCTGAATGGTTGGAAGCCTTTGTAAAATTGGTTACGAGAGGACTTGGAAAACCAAGAGTTCTCATGACTGAGAATTGCTGGGGCATTTGGTTCCTTCACACAACTCCAGATAAGAGGTTTTGGTGTGCCGAAATTGACTCGCTAAGAGGCATAAATTGTATAACAATTAAAAAGGCCTTTTGAGAAGCAACAGCAGTCTGTTCACCAGAAGCTGCCTCCCCTGCTGCTGCTAAACCTGAAATTCATGCTTCAGTGACTGTAATTCTTCCATGGAACCACACAAAACAAAACACAGACACTCACCATTGAGAATGAAAAACATAGAAGGCTTCTGTGACCGTCTTTCACTCCCACCTTAGCTCCCCCCCAAAAAAGCAGTCTAGACTCAAAGCTATTGACGAGAGCTCCTAAAAATTGTGATAGGGATGCTGAAGTGTAGCTCTGCACAGTTGATGGCTTCTGTGGGGTAGGTGGGGAAGGACTCAGTTTGGTTTAAGGGGCTGGCCACTGGGAGTTTGGCCGTGCTCCAGTGAGTATATGGGCAACACAAACTGAACTTGGTATTTTCTTCTTTTCCTTTGAGGAGGTTACAAGGGTAGGTACGGGATAGACCTGGGAGGACTGGAAAGTAAATGTGATCAGGGTGCATTATGTAAAATTTCTAAATAATCAATAAAAATATTATGTTAATAAAAGTGTAGTTAAAAAGAATAAACAAGGGCTGGAGAGATGGCTCAGTGGTTAAGAGCATTGCCTGTTCTTCCAAAGGTCCTGAGTTCAATTCCCAGCAACCACATGGTGGCTCACAACCATCCGAAATGAGATCTGATGCCCTCTTCTGGCCTGAAGGCAGACACACAGACAGAATATTGTATACATAATAAATAAATTTTAAAAAAAGAATAAACAAATCAAATTTGGAAAAATGTGCTTAAATTTGATTTCTGCTTCATTTTCTCTTTTTAATTAACAGTTTTTTTTATCATATTTATTATGTGTCTGTGTGGGTATCTATAATGTCAGAAGCACTCTGAGGAAATCAGCTCTCTCCTTCACCAGGTAGGTCCCAGGAACTGAACTCAGGTCTTCAGGCTTAGCAGCAAGCACCCATACTCACTGAGCCATCTCTGACTCACTCCATTTTCTCTAGGAAACCAGCATATATGTGTGTGTATGTGTGTGTATAAGCATATGTATGTATGTATGTATATGTATATATTTATGCTACCCTTCTTAATGATTATCTCTTAGGTAAGGAATTCTGTTTCGATATTTTCTCAATTATTTTCCTCCTTTTCATATAAGATGATTAGAATTTTATTTGATCTCTTATTCTTTGTGGCTTGTCAGCTGATAATTTTATTCAGCATAATTTTATTTCACATGGGTACTCTTTGGTTTGTTTGTTTTCTTTTTGAGATAGGGTCTTGCTATGTGTAGTGATGAGGCAAGCAGGTCTGCTTTTCATCCCACCCGGCTCCTGCACAGCTAGCTTAGCCCTGGAAATAATAACACAGAAACTGTATTCATTTAAACACTGCCTGGCCCATTAGTTTCAACTTCTTATTGGCTAATTCTCACATCTTGCTTTAACCCATATTTAGTAATCTGTGTAGCACCATGAGGTGGTGGCTTACCAGGAAAGATCCTAACCTGCATCAGTCTCGGGTCAGAGAATCATGGCATCTGCCTAACTCTGCTTTCTTCCTCCCAGAATTCTGTTCAGTCTTCCACGCCTACCTATGGTCTGACCTATCAAACTGTTTTCTTTATTAATTAACCAATGAAAGCAACAGATAGATAGAAGACACTCCTACATCAGCTATGTAGTTCACAAAACCCCTGCCTCTGTCCCATTATACCTGGTTCTCAAACACATCTCTTTTTTTTTTTTGAGACTGGTCTTCTATGTAACCTAGGCAGGTCTTAAACTCACTCTGTAGTCCAGGATGGCAGAGAACCCATAGTAATCCTCTGCCTCGGTCACCCAAGTACTGGGATTATGACATGCACCACTATGCCTAGCTCAAATACATGCTCTAAAGTTCTAGAATGTCAATTGTTTTTGTAATTTCTGTTGCTTGACTAAGAATTCCTACTTGTTCATTCATTTTGACAGCATTTTCTAGTAAATCTTTTAAAGTCTTGTTTATCTCCTCTAAAATCTTATTTATAGGTTTTCTGAATGAACAGCACATTGACTCAAAGGGACACAAAGACAAGTCAGTGTGGTGGTGTAAATAAGAGTGGCCCCCGTAGGCTTGGATATTTGGATTCTTAGTCATCAGGGAGTGGTACTGTTTGAGAAGGATTAGAAGGTGTGGCCCTGTTGGAGGAAGTGTGTCACTGGGGTCACGTTTTGAAGTTTCAAAAGCCAAGGCCAGGCCCAGTGTCACCTTTCTTGCTGCCTGGGGATTAGGATGTAGTTCTCCTACACCATGTCTGCCTGTATGCTTCTGTGTTCCCTGCCTCGATGACGGTGGGCCAAACCTCTGAAACTGTAAGCCAGCCCCAACTAAATGCTTTCTTTTGTAAGAGTTGCCGTGGTCACATGATGTCCCTTCACAGCAATAGTAGAGTGACTAGGAGAGCCAGAGTTTGCTAGAGGAACAGAACCAATGGGATGAACACAAACACAAAATTCTCTCAATTCTGTTTATTTAGAGAACCCTGATGAATACAGCTCCCAATGGTGCAATAGTGGTATTTTCACCTTGGGGTAATCAGCAACTGTCTGATTGGATTAAGCCCTGTTCAATAGAAGGGATTTCATGCCTGGTTCTGTAAACCTGACTGGAGAGGTCACAGACCCTTGAAGGAAACCTACTCCTGCCATTTGTCCTAAAGCAATCTACTTTCTAACCATATTCTCCATGCATATTCTTACACCCATAGATAGATGCAGCTTACACCACCCATCAAATGAGCTTCTTTCTTCAACAGATGGAGGTTACCACAGAGATGCACAATGGGCCAAAAAACAGACCATAGTGCCCAGCCCCAACCGTTCTACCTAAGACTCGGGGAACTTCACAGCAGAAAGATTTTAAGAGCCAGAGGACTGCAATGCCTACTTCAAGATAAATGTCTTCTAGATACAAGGACTTTGTGCCCATGAAATCTCAATAATATGGCTGCCTAAACAAGACCGACACAATGACAATACCAGTCAACATTCCACTGTGAATGGGGGAACTGTGGCAGATCCCACCCCGAGAAGATGAGCTAGTGGTAACTGATGAGCTCCCTGTCGGGTTATCCAATTCCAGCTGGCGTCCCTATACATGTATAAACACGTATACATAAGCAACACTAAACAGACTCAGTAGATTTTATGAATGTATGTCAATGTATACTTTAATTTATTTATAGAAGAGGTAAATTTGAGAGGGAGTGTGGAGGGAGATAGAAGGCAGTAGAGGGTAGAACAATGTAAATACAATAGTCATGTATGAAATTCTCAAACAAATACATTTAAATAAAAATAGTCAAAATAGAATCTTCTGGTTATGAAAAATAAACTCCAGCATGTGAATTGTTAGGATCATAACCACCTGATTCTTTCATCATCAAGAGACTGATGACATCACCACCCACAAAGACTGGAATAATCCGAACACTCCACATTCCAATGACCGGAATAACCAAAGTGTGAATGTGTAGAGTGGCAAGCTGGCACACTGAGCTAACTTTCAAACACTTCAGGCCACCCTCCCTTTTAAGATGCTCCATCTGCCTGTGCCAACTACTGCATCATGAATGTTGAGGTCTGATGAAGAACCTGTATGAAATTATTTCATGATCTGGGCAAAATAATTGGTGAGAGTTTGTGCTTAATGTCAGCTGAACTGAGTGGCAGCTAGTTCCTTTTTCTGTATGAGATAATTTCCTTCGGGGTGGATTAAACAATGGAATTTTGTAACTTTTTAAAAAGACTTTTCACTGGTCATGATGGCGCACACCTTTAACCCAGCACTCGCGAGGCAAAGGCAAGAGGATCTCTTGAGTTCTAGACTCAACTCATAGTGAGTTGCTGGCCAGCTACACAGTGAGACTCTGTCTTTAAGAAGGAGAAAGATTTTTATTACATGTATTTGTATGAATGTGTTGGGGGAGCATGTGTATATGCGCATATGTGGAGGTCAGAACCCAACATGAAAGAGGTGGTTGTCTCCTTCTACCATGTGAACCTGGAGCTTGAGCTCAGGCCTTTTTGTTTGGTTTCTGAGCTAGGATCTTACTATGGCTTCTAGACTGGCCTCGAGCTTGAAGGTCTACTCTCATCTCTGCCTTCATGAGCACTGTGGAGTTACAGGGATACATTGCATGATTGGCTAGGTTGTGTAAGCTGCAGGCTAAAATCCAAGGTGACTGTATAGATAACCTAAACTTTATAGTTGAGCCTCCAGGGAGCACTCTAAACCAATTTTATATGCAGCTACTCTTGAGAAGGGATGTAAGTCATGTGCTGCCAGCAGTCCCGGTGTTGTTCTTCTTGTGATCATCACAATGCCACAAGACTGAAAATAATTAGCAGTTTCCTTCCTAAGTGTACAAATCGATAGATACAAAGCTGAAAAGTCTGGGTATGCAGGACTCAAGGGGGCAATGGGGTAAGGGATTAGGGGAGTTGTAAGTGTAGTGGAGATACAGCACAGTGAGGACTCCAGGGTAATGTAGGGGGCCCCTTCTGGGACCTGGGAAGTCCTATGGCATGTAGTTGATAACGAGTAGCCCATAACATGTGGCTTTAGTCAGATTGCCCCTGATTTCTGGGTGGAAAGAGAAAGGAAAAGAGTTGGCCTTTGGTTAATGTGGGCCTGTCATATGGTTTGGCCAACCTGTAGCCCCTAGTGGTTAAGTGTACTCGGTAGACTTCTTTTGATGGAGTGAAGATTACAGTCTCCAGTCCCAGTATGGGTATTTGCTATTTCATTCACAGAAGCTGAGAGAGAGTACAGAGAAATAGACTGCTGCAGGTGAGTGTGGCCTGGGTAGCCCTGAGCCCAAATCTAATGCAGGTAAATACTTCCATAAATAGTTCTTTTGACTGAACTTAGACTTGAACCGTAACTTAGACTGAGATGTAGAATTTTAACTTTTATTTTCTCTAATATAAAGCTCTTGTAGTTTGGAAATACAATGCATTAATACTGGATGAAACCAGTTAATTTGTAGCTAACTCATAAACAACCAGTATGCCCACTAATGCAATTGTGTTTTTATGTAGAAAGACATCCAAGGAGCTACAGAGCCTTAACTGCTAGTCAGGGTCACTAGGACAAAGCCAGAGAGAAGCAGAACTTTCCACAGATTATTCTTTGTACATAGGTTCCCCCACAGCTTACACTGTGTACGCGGGGTTTCCCCACAGCTTACTATGTATAAATGGGGTTCCCCACAACTTACTCTGTATAAATGGAGTTCTCCACAGCTTACTCTGTATACACAGAGTTCCCCACAGCTTACTCTGCATACACAGGGTTCCCCACAGCTTACTCTGTGTATGCAGGGTTCCCCACAGCTTACTCTGTGTACACAGAGTTTCCCACAGCTTACTCTGTGTACACAGAGTTTCCCACAGCTTACTCTGTATACACAGGGTTCCCCACAGCTTACTCTGTGTACATGGGGTTCCCCACAGCTTACTCTGTGTATGTGAGGTTCCCAACAGCTTACTCTGTATACACAGGGTTCCCCACAGCTTACTCTGTATACACATGGTTCCCCACAGCCTACTTTACATACACAGGGTTCCCCACAGCTTACTCTGTGTACATGGGGTTCCCCACAGCTTACTCTGTGTATGTGAGGTTCCCAACAGCTTACTCTGTATACACAGGGTTCCCCACAGCCTACTTTACATACACAGGGTTCCCCACAGCTTATTCTGTGTACACGGGGTTTCCTGTTGATAGAGAGAGGGCCCACTTGTTTTTCCCGGCCACCCAGCTAGCTTACACCTAAAATAATCACACAGAAACTGTATTAATTTAAACACTGCCTGGAACATTAGCTCTAACTTCTTTTTGGCTAACTCTTACATTTTAGTTTAATCCATTTCTATCAATCTGTGTATCACTACTAGGTCGTGGCCTACCAGAAAAGTTTCAGCAATCTACCTCTGGCCACAAATCCATGGCATCTCCCTGACTCTGCTTTCTTTCTCCCAGCATTCAGTTCTGTCTCCTCCGCTTACCTAAGTTCCACCCTATCAACTAGGTGAAGGAAGTTTCTTTATTCATTATCCTATGAAAGCAACACACAAACAGAAGGAACTTCTACACCAGTTCCCCACAGCTTACTCTGTGTACAAGGAGTTCCCCCCCAGCTTGCTTACACTGTATATGCAGGGTTACCCACTGCTCTGTATCTACTCTTTAGATAGCACTAAACTTATTCAACTCTCATCTTCTTTTTACTCCAGGAAAAGAATGAGATACAAAATATTAATCCTGTTACTATTGGTTTTAATGTCTCTGTGTGCCCTGTATAGAGAATACCATTTCAGGTAAATGGGAAAACTTAATGTTGTATGTTTATATGTGGTAAAAATCTGGTGAGTCAGAAAGTTAACAGGATTGCCCCTTAAGTAAATCCATAGCCAAATGCATAAATCCAAACATACACAAATTATATTCAAGTGGGTCTGCATAAATAGAGCCCCCGTCACCATCCTTTGTTTCTCATTATGTCAAAGATTTTTTAAGAGTGCTGTGGATAGCCATGCATGGTGGTGCATACCTTTAATCCCAGCACTTGGAAGGCCGAAATAGGCAGATCTGAGTTGGAGGCCAACCTGGTCTACAGAGCGAGTTCCAGAATAGTCAGGGATTCACAGAGGAAACCCTGTCTCAAAAACAAAAACAAAAAAGCTGTAGGAGAAGCAGTGTGAGGCTACCACCTCCTGAAACAGATGACGTCTTTAAGGAAAGAGGTCCTACTGTTGATGACGTAAGGTAGGAAAGAGGTCCTACTGTTGATGACGTAAGGTAGGAAAGAGGTCCTACTGTTGATGACGTAAGGTAGGAGAGAGGTCCTACTGTTGATGACGTAAGGTAGGAAAGAGGTCCTACTGTTGATGACGTAAGGTAGGAGAGAGGTCCTACTGTTGATGACGTAAGGTAGGAAAGAGGTTCTACTGTTGATGACGTAAGGTAGGAGAGAGGTCCTACTGTTGATGACGTAAGGTAGGAAAGAGGTTCTACTGTTGATGACGTAAGGTAGGAAAGAGGTTCTACTGTTGATGACGTAAGGTAGGAAAGAGGTCCTACTGTTGATGACGTAAGGTAGGAAAGAGGTCCTACTGTTGATGACGTAAGGTAGGAAAGAGGTCCTACTGTTGATGACGTAAGGTAGGAAAGAGGTCCTACTGTTGATGACGTAAGGTACATGATGTGTAGTCACTCCACAAATGTGAAACAAATAGACTTCCTAGTTAATAACAAGTTTCTACTAATAACACAAATTAATCTCATTTATTTGTCTCCAGGAATTAGTAGGTAGTGAACATGTTACTTCCTGAGATTGTAGCTAGCTTGGTGGTGGAACCTTGCCTAGTAAGAACAAGGCCCTGAGTTCAGTCTCAAGCATGGCAAGGAAAACATGAATATATAGGACGTGAGGCTCCAATGTAGAGATCCTTATCACGTTTACTACATTGTCTGGACAATCAGCAGTGCACTTCAGTAGTATATTTTGCAACATTAGTTAATAAGGAAGCTAGATGACTTGTGGTAACCCTTTGTAGAAATCTCAAAATAATATAATGCTTTTTTTATTCCCCCTAAGTATGAAGAAACTGCAGATGACATATCAGTGCTGGTAAGTGTTTATTTAAAAATATGCCATGACCTGTCATCTGAGGACAAAGTTGGTTGAAAGGCTTGACTACCCATGAATCCATGTCTCCTTCAGTCAGATTAAACCAGCTCCGTTTTATAAACACATGCCAGGTCACAATGCCAGGAATCCAAAAGAAAAAAAAAAGGGCAGGTGGGCAGAGTGCCACATCTGATGGAGGGTAGGAATGGCTAGGGCAATGTTTCAGCAGGAGGCAGAACTTAGGCCCTGTGAACTTTGTCTCTTTGAAAGCTCTGGGCAAGCACACAAACACAAGGCTTGATTAAAGACTGCCAGGAGCCACGGTCATGAAGTCTCTCAGCAACATGGCTGCCTAAGCATGCGCTGAACAAGGACATCACCAATAGACAGGCCTAAGTGGACGGGGAGGGGCTACCACAGGACCTCAACCCTGCACAAAGTACCACACACACAAGAAACGCCGAGAGTGGGAGAAATTGTCTTCCCTAGGGAAGAGAACACCAATTAGGTATCCGATATCAAATAGTCAGCTCTGAAAACATACAAACAGGTAACATTATACGGACTAAACAGGTTATATTTAAGAATATGTGTGTATACATATACATATCTATATATATGCATGTAATCAAAAAGTTCATATAAAAAGAGTCCATGAATTTGAAATAGAGCAAAAAGGGGGGTGAAGATTGGAAGGGAGGAAGGAGAAAGGGGAAGTATGAATTAGGGCATAATCTCAAAAATAAAAGAAATAATAATAAAAGGCCATCAGGAGATTGCAGTAGCCTCCTTATCATGGATTTGAAGAGGGTTGTCATGGGAACCCACAGTGGTGAGCAGCAGCTGTGCTTTCGGATGCTGACTGTGTCCAGCACTGTGTCTTGTGATGATTCTGTCACAGCATCCTGAGTGGACCAGGTCTGCCTGGGCCGTGCATGAAAGTGATTGAGAAGGAAGAGAACTGTAGGCAGTGGTGCTCGCTTGTAATCCTGGTACTCAGAGTATGGGGCAGCAAGATCAGGAGCTCAGTGTTACCTGGATGCACAGTGAGTGCAAGGCCAGCCTGCATAGACAACAACAATATACAAAAAAGTATGTTTCCTCTCCCAGTAGGACAGCAGCTTTCGGTTACTCCAATGTAGCAGAACCCTCCCTCCCCCCCCACCCCCGGCAAAGACAGAAACATTCAAGGAGTGGCCACCGCAGAAGAAGGTGGAAGAGGAAATGGGTTAATAGACTTCCTGGAAAATCTACTTATTCAGTTATTATTTTCTTTCTCTCTCTTTTCCTTTCTCCTTCCTTCCTTCTTTTCTTCCTTCCTTCCTTCTTTTTGAGACAGGTTTCTCTGTGTAGCTCTGGTTGTCCTGGAACTAGCTCTGTAGACCAGGCTGGCCTTGAACTCAGAGATCCACCTGCCTCTGCCTCCTGAGTGCTGGGACTAGAAGTGTGCCCCAGCATCCTCCACTGTAGCAAACGGATTTGCTATCATACATTCCGACAATAATGCTTCCTATTATCATTGGTTCCTCTGGAGTTGGAGTTCTTTAACCTAGTGCACCAATACACACCCTCTGAAGGCAATGGCAGTCAGAGTTAGAGTTGAATGCTATTCCTTGGTCACACCCCGCCCTCAATATAATCTACAGCACAACCCAGCTCCATGCCTGACCAATCTCTTCACCAGCTCTGCTCAAGATGAAGTCTCCATGGTGCCCTTCTACCTAGGTTGCCATTAGAGTGTGGGGCAAAGAGAAAAAATGACTTCAAGTATGATAATAAAAGATCTTTGTGCTTCAATTTCCTTTTCTAGTAATATGGGGATGAGAATAATAATGATGGTGATAGCATCTAACAGAAACAATAAAAAAGGCAGGGCAAGGCAAGGCAAGGGAGCCCAATTTCTGTGAGCTTGTGGCCAGCCAGGGCTACAGAATAAGACCCTGACTCAAACAAAACAAACAAAAATCCAAACAATTCAGAGGCAGAGATAAATTTGGAAGTGAGATGTCAGGAAGCTGAGGGAACTTTAAATTCTCCCTGGACCAAGGGAAGTGGACAGGGGAACTAGGGAAGCCACGAAGGCTGCTGGGCAGCACAGTCTCCATGCTGATGCCATCTGGAGCTCATCGGTATTGCTCATTGCGGACTTTATATCTTAGACTATCTTTCCTTTAGGTCTCTGGAAAACCAGCCAGAACCACAGCTACCAACAAACCGGTTTAATTCCACGTAAGAATGTAAATCTGAATCTATGAGGTGAATTCACGAGTGTTGATAGGTGGCACAGATGGCACTGTCGGAAGTGTGTGTGCTTAGTGCCAAGGAGGCAAGAAGGGGCATTGGATCCCTTGGCTGGAAGTTATAAAAGTTTGTGAGTTACCCCAGTGCTGGGCACTAAACTGTGGTCCTCTGCAAGAGCAATACACACTCTTAGTGGTCGGACCGTCTTTCTAGTCTCTTCTTTTCTTTCTTTCCTTTATTTACTTTTAAAATATACACTTCTTGAGACCTAGTCTCAGTCTATATACAGCCCATGCTGACTTGACCTCAAAGTTGTCTCAGCCTCCTGATGATTGGGCCATCTCTAACATGATGCTTCTCTGGTTTATCATGGATTTGGGTTAGACACAGTGGGTCGCTGCCTTCAGATACAAGACTTTGGGTTAGACACAATGGAATGCTATCTTCAGATACAAGACTTTGGGTTAGATACAGTGGGATGCTGCCTTCAGATACAAGGCTTTGGGTTAGACACAACGGAAGGCTATCTTCGGATACAAGACTTTGGGTTAGACACAGTGGGACGCTGCCTTCAGATACAAGGCTTTGGGTTAGACACAGTAGTACGATGCCTTCAGATACAAGGCCTTGGGCTAGACACAAAGGAATGTTATCTTCAGATACAAGGCTTTGGGTTAGACACAATGGAACGCCACCTTCAGTTACAAGGCGTTGGGCATTGGTAGTAACTCTCCTCATGCCAGGATGACATATTTTACTTTAAAATTCTGTCTTTCTTACAGATACGGCATGAACTCGACACACATGCGCATGAGAACTACCAACTGGTCAGCTCCGATTGTGTGGACCGACACGTACAATGAGTCAGCCTTGAAAAAGTATTATAAAAAGCATCCAGTTGCCGTGGGGCTGGTTGTGTTTGCAGTGGGGAGGTAATAATGTCAGGTGTCCCTTACACTCAGGCTTTTCATTGTAGGAAGTGGGGACTGAGCTGCTTTAGAATTATTCTCTAAGCCAATTCTTGCCATAATTCAAAATATCACCTCTCACGTGATCCACACCAAAGGATCCCAATTCCCCAGCTTCCCTCTATGATCTGATCTTCATGATCTTCCTCCAATAATAACTTAATTTAGTGGGTCTTTTACTAGTCATCTTAAAATAAGTTTATACCTCTGTTATAACCACTCCTCACTATCCCTGCATTTAAGCATTAAGTAATTTTCTCTATCCTATGTACCCCCCGGTGATAAGTAACTGCCTTTTGAAAATCCCACTTAGCTCTGCATATCGACTCTCAGAGGAACAGAACAAACTAAGGGAGCTGCAGTCATATGCGGCAGAATTTTTATATGCTACATTTTTCTGACCACTAATCATAAGGTTAAAAAACAAGCCTATAGCTGGGCAGTGGTGGTGCATGCCTTTAATCCCAGCACTAGAGAGGCAGAGGCAGCCACTGAGGGGTGCCACTCCACACGGGCGTTGCTCAGGAGAGACAGGCCCAGTCTTAGCATCTTTGTTGGGGTAGCAGATCTTCCAACAGCATTGTGGCTTAGCGAGGCCAGTCTCTTCCTTCTCTTTTCTCGTGTCCATGCTTAATATCACACCTGTGCAAAACAGTCCACTCAACAAGCATTCTTTCTAGATGCATGAAGTATTCTCTGTGGTAGACCATGTTTAGACACAAGAGTGAAATAAATTATAAAACTAAACCTGAGCGAAATGTCTCCTATGATCACATAGGGATGAAAAA
This sequence comes from Microtus pennsylvanicus, assembly GCF_037038515.1. Classification (NCBI taxonomy): domain Eukaryota; kingdom Metazoa; phylum Chordata; class Mammalia; order Rodentia; family Cricetidae; genus Microtus; species Microtus pennsylvanicus. Next base: position 50,178,731 of record NC_134587.1, on the reverse strand, counting down.
TTTTAAATCAATTATAGGATAAAACGAGGAAAATTCATAAATATGTGAACATTATATTGGACACTACACACTTTTTAAAATTCAGCTTACAAACATTATGACACTTTCATACACGTACCTAAATGTGCTATGCTCACAGTCAACCTCTCGTTAGTGAGACTGGGTGACTACACCTTCTTAACTGATCAGGCTTTCAACTGATTAATTAAATGGACCCCCTTTTAAGAGCAGACAGATGCTGGGCAGCGGTGAAAGAACAAAGCAGCTTAGAAGAAGGCGGAAGGGAATGTTTTCATTAGCGAACGGAGGTTTCCGAACCGGCCACAGACATATGGGCAGCTAGGACCCCCTTTATTTGAACGGCAACAACCAGCACAGAACAACTTCAGCAATGTTGTTCATACTTCACAGATAATATTAGATGTCCTACACCGTTTCCTCCTGACCGTTAGTTATGGTTTATCATTAGCCTGTTTCTCAAACTGTAGACCAGTATCCAGGACTTATTTCTAAGGATTCCATAGCGTTACTGGAGTGGAGCCCCAAATGACTACCTTTCCTCTTTCAAACTTGCCTGAGTCCATCATCGCCCCGAGAATCTCTTCCTGGTTTCCAAGAGTGGAAATGAGAAAACGTTTTCCAGCGCAGTGATCCTGCTCCCGCAGGAAGGCTCACGGTACAGAGCAATGCGGGCGATAGAGTGCCAGCTACTACACTGACTTGGTACGCAGAGCCGGCCGTACACGGAAGGCCCAGCTGCAGGAGCCTGAGCAGACTCCCCTCACCTTCCCCGCTGCATTGCCCTGGCAACCCTGAACTCTGTCCTTCGCTTTGCACACAGCTCAAAACGCGCCTCCTTACCTCGCTAGCTTCCGTTCCCTCTCACGAAGAGCCCCTCTTCAGTCCCATGATCTACAGACCCCGGTAGTGTCACTTTCTCCTGTACTGCTCAAAGCGAATGGTGGCTATCTGGTTGCTTGGTTGCGTTGCTGGAAAAGCTAGGACCAGGCAATGAAGACTGTGTATGTTCCACAGAAACTGGAGAAGGAAACTCAACTGCTTCTTATTTATTTTGCAGATACCTTGGGTACTACTTGGGTAACTTTCTGATATCTGCTAATACGTTCTTCATGGTCGACCAAAGGGTCATCATTTACGTCATGTTGGACGACTTTTCCTATATGCCACTGATAAGTCTGAATCGTCTCCGGACGTATAAAATTTTTAAAGTTAAGCGAGAGAGGAGGTGGCAGGACATCAGTATGATGCGCATGAAGATCATCAGTGAACACATCGCTGATCACATCCAACACGAAGTGGACTACGTCTTCTGCATGGATGTGGATCAAACATTCAAAGGCAGCTATGGTCTGGAGACCCTGGGTGAGTCCGTAGCTCAGTTACACACCCACTGGTATAAGGAAAGTCCGAACAAGGTGCCTTTTGAGAGAAATGAGGCGTCAGAAGCTCACATACCGCTGGGGCAGGGGGATTTTTATTACCACGCTGCTGTCTTTGGAGGCACAGCCACTCAGGTTCTCAAGATTACTACAGAGTGTGCCCAAAGAATTATGAATGATAAGAAAAATAATATCGAAGCAGTCTGGCATGATGAAAGCCACGTGAATAAGTATTTCTTTCTTCATAAACCCACGAAAATCTTGTCACCAGAATTTTGCTGGGATTTACGTAAGGATAAGACTCCTGATATTAAGGCTGTTAAGCTCTCTTGGAATTCTAAGCATTATGAATTTCTTAGAGAGGAAGTATAGTCCCCCCGCCCTTGCCTCATATTTCTGAATTGAAGAGTATCAGTTTCCTGGGAAAATGAGCACCTGGCATATTTTCACGATAAAAATCCGTTACCAAATGGCAAGCCCACCAACAGCGAAGTCACCTTCGGCTCACCTCCGTGTTGAGTGATGCAATAAGGGACAAAGCGGTCACAGGGTGAGTCCACTGGAAGCAGACAGAGAGGCGGTAATTTCGCATTGTGCGAATGCTGCAAACATAGTGTGCTAGCTCATGATGGAACAGAATAGATCCTGGAACTAGAAAAGGAAACGAAATATCCCAGCTGATGAGAACCCACAGTCTTGTGGCTGCTTTCTTCAGGGATGTCGTCACTGCTATATTTAATCAGGGAAGCTGTGGTCATTTTTGAAGCCCTCACAAGATAGGGTCCATCAACATTCCCTCATGGGAGGAGGGGAGGGCTCATAAGATTCATGAGGCTCCTCCATGCCCCCCAAAGATACATAAATGGTTAATGGTTTCTGGAAAAGAAAGAAGCTTTTTGTGAATGTAACTAGACAATAAATTGTCCATGATCTTTAAGTAATAGCAATAAACTCTTTGATTCACTAAGGTAGACTGGAATAGAATAATTTCTTTAATTGATTGCTATTTCCTTTATCTGGGATGAATTATAAGCACACTTCCCAGGAAAAGCCTTGTAACACTTGGTACCTTCATAGAAACAACAGAACCAAAGATGAGTCTTGGAGGTGCAGTTGTGTGGCCCGTTACAATGCTTAACACATACAGCTGAGGCTGAACCGTCTGATGGTGGAGTGTCTTCAGGAACTGTTCTGAAGGAACACTTCCATGGGGCGTGTGGTATGTGGTGGGAGGCCTTCTTGCTATACTGGCTACTATATAGACCCTGCTATGGGTAATGAGACTTGCAATTGAGGCTGAGGAGGAGTGTCCGTGATGGGGGATTCCAGAGTGGACATCTTTATGTGATGCAGAATGGTGTAACCTTTGATAAATGGAGTATGCTATGAAAATAAGGGGATGCCCCAAAAGAGGCTAATGGGCTAAAGAATGTATTGAGATCCCTGAAAATAGCACACTTTGGATGAGGGTATGAGCATGCTCTGGCAGCAATGTCATGGCCTCTGCTGTGGGGACAAGACAGATGCTGAGGCTGAGCTGTCTGCCTGGAAAGAACTTGCCTGCAAAGAGAAATCACGGTAGGAAAAGGGCACGAAGATGCTGTGCTCTGCCTCAGCTTCTAGGGTTGGTCAGTAAATGTGGAGAGGAGAGAGGACAGAGGTGAGGAGACCCCAACGTCAGATATTTATTATTTGTTTGTTTGTTTAGTGTGTGTGTGTGTGTATGTGTGTGTGTGTGAGAGAGAGAGAGAGAGAGAGAGAGAGAGAGAGAGAGAGAGAGAGAGAGAGAGAGAGAGGGAGGGAGGGAGGAGGGGGGAGAAAGAGACACAGAGAGACAGAGAATGCATGCAATGCAATGTACGTGTGCAGGAGCCTGTTCTCTCCCCCCACAGTGAGTTTCAGGACTAAAACTCAGGCTGCCAAGCTGTGGCCAGCATTTTTAGTTCTTAGTCTGTCTCAACAGCCCACATCTACCTTTTAACACAGAGAAAGGAAATATCCAGAGCTCAGTTTTAGTAAAATAATATTAAGAGCTACACTATTCAGGATCTGGGTATTTAAAAGAAGGGGTTTCCAGGCTAAGTTTGGTTACCAAGATGACGGACTCTGTCTCCCATATAAACTCCAGGAGCTCGCTCTGCGGGTTCATGTGACCGAGTAGTTACTCCAGTTACTCCAGCACGGCAGGCGGGATGTCTGGCGATTGAAAGCCAACACGTAATTCTATTTGTGAATAAGAAATGCCTTACTCATAGGAAGGAGTGAGATGTGTCTGGAGCAGGTGTCATGGGATGACCTCCAAAGTGAAAGGAACAAGCGTGTGTTTCATATGCTGACACTTGTAGTCCTCTATTGAATAAAAGAAGCCATGTGTTGAAAACATACGTACCTGTATGGACAAAGAGAAAATATTAGAACAAACCACATGAAGCCCACATCAGTGTCTGGTACTAAGGTAGAGGATCGGGTGCTAAACAGAGCGACTCAGTGTGAGTCAAATCTCCTTTTTTCTTTTTTTTTTTTACTTTTTTTAAATATATATTTTATTTTTTTTTAATTTATTTATTTATAAAGGATTTCTGCCTCCTCCCCGCCACCGCCTCCCATTTCCCTCCCCCTCCCCCTCCCCCAATCAAGTCCCCCTCCTTCGTCAGCCCGAAGAGCAATCAGGGTTCCCTGACCTGTGGGAAGTCCAAGGATCGCCCACCTCCATCCAGGTCTAGTAAGGTGAGCATCCAAACTGCCTAGGCTCCCCCAAAGCCAGTACGTGCAGTAGGATCACCGGACAGAAATCTCCTTTTTTCTATTGGAATTATTTAGCATGTGCACATATGCGTACATATACTTGTATCTCTTTCAGGGACAAAACAAGGTTGGTTTTAAAGGTGAGGGGAAAATAAAGGTCCTTGTCGTCTCACATTACACATGGCTGTCTCGGTGAGTGTGATAGCATCACTGCATTTACCATCTTTTCCTTGTGCTTTCTTGCTCCTTAGTGACCCGAAACTGTGTTATTTCTACAGTCATGAAAGTAAGCGCCACAAAACATCCTGAAATACAATGAGGTGGAACCAGCTCTGCCTTAGATGACAATGTCGAAAAACATGCCTTCCATTCACACACATCATTCAAAATGCATGTCCTTAAGTAAAAATCATTTATAAAGTAAGCAAAGGAAATTCAAATCAGATTTCTTTTAAAAACCTAAGTTTTTCAGATGAGACAAGGTTCTATTTTTATTAGTCACAAGGACAACATGTTACCTCGGGTGTCATTGTGACAGCAACTTCTAATGCTCCCATCATCAAAAGAACTTGGCGACATCACCAGGACGAGAAGGGGCGGCAACAGGAGGGATCACTCAGTACCTGACTCGGGGTTTTGTTTTGTTTTTCTACCGTTCTTCTTTACATGATCAAAACTAAAGGTAAAGTGACTGTAAAGAAAGGAGGGCACGAGGTTTTAGATCATCATGGTGAAGTCATAGCTGCCTCTGATTCCCAAGTGCGGGTCTAAGAACTATATTATACAGAACAGTTGTTGACGGAGGTTTCTGTCCTGCCCGGTTCCCGCAGCCATTCAGTCCCAAAGAAACACACAGAGGTCTGCATTATTATAAACTGGTTTGCCTAGTAGCTCAGGCTCCTTATTAATTACTTCTTACATCTTAAACTAGCTCATTATTCTTGGCTATGTTAGCCATGAGGCTTGGTACCTTTATCTGTGAGGCCTTCTCGGATTGCTTCCTCTGTGGCTGGGTCACTACTGCAGACTGACTTCCTTTTTCCCATAATTCTCGTTGCCCCACCTCTACTTCCTGCCTGGTCACCCCGCATATACTTCCTGCCTGGCTACTGACCAATCAGCATTTACTTAAAATACAAGTGACAGGGTACAGACCATTGTCCCACATCACTCCTCCCCACTTTTTAAAACAAGAACTCTGAATCAAATCTCCTTTGTTTAGCTTTTCTACTGACCATTATCCATAACAAACAATAGGTGGTATATCAATGTATTCCTGACTTTGGAGAATAATGTCATTACAGGCTCGTAGACAGGAAGTCACTTAGCTAAATGAGCCACAGTCTTTTACTTCACACAAACTTTGTCCCAACTGACCTTGAATTTAAATAGTGACCATTCCACAGGGCTGTTGGCACGTCGAGTTGTGCCCAGGGTTATATTATCTACAAAAGAACTTTCCAACAGGAATGTAAGTCATGTTTGTCGCCTTGAATATTTGAGGGGATATATTATAACGAGGTGAAAATATTCAGTCAAATATTTTCTTCAATCCATGTTTTCAAAATTTCATTTCAACTGTGATCAATATTAAAAAAAAATAAAATGTCCTAAATCCCTGCCCTCTCCAAGGTCTCTGTCCAACCCTGGTATCCTGGCACTTATTATACAGCCCAACCAGGCTGGCCTCAGACTCACAAGACCTTCCAGCTCTGCATCCCAAGTGTTTAAAGGTGTGTGTACACTACACATACCTTTTTGTTGTTCACACTGTACCTTTTAGACCATGAATGATTCGCACACTCACTGTTCATTTGACTGGTGGCTGCTGTGTTAAAAGCTACACACCTAAAACTCTTTGTTCATCATATAAATGTTAAAAAAAAATAAGCCTTTGTGTTGCTCCAGTACCGAAAGGCAAGACCAGTACTCCTGAATGATGCCTGCCAAAGCCCAGTTTGTGTACACACTCAGCGCATCAGTGAGGGCTCGATGCCTTTATTTAGACATTCCCTGCTTATGAGAACATACCTAGGAGACAGTGAATATACTGTGAGGTGATTAGTCCTGAGGTCTTTGCACCTTTTTTTTGGCTTTACTATCTTTGTGATATACTTTGACAGTAATCAGGATTCAGACACTGAAGTTGGTGGCCAAATTTCTACAAATATACTTATTGGAAGACACTAAAGAAACTTTTTTTTTAAATCTTTAACTGAAATCTCTTTTTCTTCTCTTTTTTTGTTCTTTATTTTTTAGGAGGGAATGAATTGTAAAAGAGAAATGCTGTCACTAATCTTCCTTGCTTTATTGCTGGCGTTATCTAAGTACCACCCCAGGTAAATATGAAACCCTGGTGAATCTCAGCCATCAATGATTGATATAGCTGACCTAAAATGCCGTGCTCTTACCCAGGGACATTCAAGATCTAGATTCCCTTGCACAGGAGTTACAGAAGGTTGTGAAGCCACCATGTAAAAGTTGGGAACCAAAACCCGGGTCCTGGGAAAGTGCCCTTAACTGCAGGGCCAGCTCTCATATTTTACTCCCAAGGCACTCGCATACAGAAACATTCTCTGAGCTGGGCATGGTGGCGCACACCTTTAATCCCAGCACTCAGGAGGCAGAGGCAGGCAGATCTCTGTGAGTCTGAGGCCAGCCTGGTCTATAAAGCAAGTTCCAGGACAGCCAGGGCCACACAGGAAAAACCCTGTCTTGAAAAAAAGAAAAGAAAAACAAACACAAACCTACATACTGTTAACTTTACATTAGCTTGGAATTCAGTTCAGTCTCTGCATCTCTGTGAGTCTGCCTCCTCAGTCCATTACACAGAAACACCTTTTACAGTGGCTGCTCTTTTAAATATTTTAAGAAAAAAAAAATCAAAGTTCTGATCATTGTGGATAAGACTAAAATAGCAGCTTGCTAGAGGAACAAGGTCATACTAGAGAAATGTGATAACATCCCCTCACACAGAAAAACGTAAATTCGCACCTCCTTCGTGTCCATAGTTTAAGGGGCACAAGGATACCAAGGCTGTCTGGAAAGCAGCTGCATGGGGGAGGGATGTCTTTAAAGTCAACCCTATTGCTTTGGCACCCTAAGCTCCATTCATTTGCCCTCCAGAGTTATGGTTAAAATACAGTGAGAGTTGGGGCCTTGGTGGGTGGGGAGAGGGCCGCAGGGGGTGACAGAATACACCTTGCAGAGAGAGCTTGAGTGTGGAGTTTGGTGAGAAGACAGTATTGGGAGGGGAGAGAAGGGAGGGAGAGACACAGAGACAGAGAGGGAGAGAGGAAGGAGGAGAGAAGGAGGCTGAGGCCTGCTCACCTTGGTATTGTATTTAATGAAGGAGATCACAGCCAGGCATCTAGTCTTAATGTTGTCTTTTTAAAGACAGTACTGGCCCACAAGCTACTAGCATGCCTGCATTTGCTACGGATTTCATTTCTGCAACCTTAAGTCTGGCATAGAGTGCGTGTTTAATGTGTACAAACAGGTGGGAGGAGGAATTTCAACTATAGAGGTTTTTTACCATTTTCATTCTTTAGAAGCATTTTTTCCAATTTAAAACTAATTTGGCTTTTTTTTTTCTTAAAGAGTAAAGGATCACCTGCAGAAGATGTACGTCTGCTGGTAAGTGTCTGTCTGCAAGTATTCTAAAAACGTTGGAGGGAGAAGCAGATCCTAGCAGAGATGCTCTACAGAGAAGAGCGCCTTTGCCACAGACTTAAATTTAAGCAACCCTGTCCAGTCCAGCATTTGCCTTCGGCTTCTCTAGAAGGTCACAGCACCCTGCTTGGTTCCTACCATTCACGACCCTGTCGGAGCCCATGACTAGGAAATCAACTCTCCCAAGGGTGGATTCCTTTTTTTACCTTACAGGCTCTTTGCATATATATCATGACTTGCAGTTTTATGTTTTTCTGAAATCCCTGTGTGTGCAAAAGTGTCTGTGTCTAAATGTATTTCCTGTGCTTTTTCTTTGTTGGTTTTCCTTCTGTCTGCTTGTCTTGTGCTATTCCGATTTGTTTGTTTCTGTTTTATCTATTATTATTGTTTAGGGCCTGTTTGTTTTCTAAACAGAGACCAAAAGGGTGTGAACCCGGATGAGAGGGGATTTGGGGGGGAACTCAGAGGAGTTGGGGGAGGGGAACTGTAATCAGAACATACTGCATGGGGAAAAAAATCTATTTACTTTTTGGGGTATTTTTGGTTTGGTTGGTTGGTTGGCTTTGGTTTTTTGAGACAGGGTTTCTCTAGCCTTAGCTATCTTGGAACTTGCTTTGTAGACCAGGGTGGACTTGAGCTCAGAGATCCGCCTGCCTCTGCCTCCCAAGTGCTGAGATTGAAAGTGTACACCACCACCACCCAGCCTAAAATCTATTTTCAATAAAAGAAAAATAGAAAAAGTAATCTCAAGACCATGTTGCTTAAAAATATATTTAGTTAGCTTGATATAAAAACAAAACAAAACAAAAACCAGACTTCTCTGTCAGTACACATTTTACTGAAGTTAGGCAAATCTAATGTGGATGTTGGAAGAATGCCTTCCTGGGAAATTATATGATGAAATATCTCTGGCTAAAGAGGACTCCGAAAATAACAGGATGCCCTCTTTATGATCTTCCACTTTATTACAAAGTAACTCACAGGCAGCCTCATAGAAATCACGTCTTCCTTTCTCCTGACCTTTCACCTGACCTTCATCCCATGAATGCCAGTGTCACAGCTAGAGGACTGTACTCAACATCTGGAAATCGGCACTAAGACAAGGCGCATATACAGTTCTGCATCTTTATCATGTAGAGAGATTCACACAAGCACAGCATCAGTCAAGATATACCTCTCTCCCATCACCACAAATCTCCTGCTCCAGAGCCTGCTTAACCCCGGTCCCACTGCTAATCATTTTTCCATCTCCAGCATTTTGTCATTTTGAGAGTTTTGTGTAGAAGCCGCTCCTACAAAGTCAAGTAGGGTTCCTGGTAAAAGGCATCGTCGAGCCCAGAGGAAAGTCAGGGGAAAGGAACAGAAGACAGGATGAATCTGGAGGTCATCTGGTCATCAAACAGCCAACAGCCCCGAGTTTATTTCAGAACTTGCTTATGTGTAAAAGCAGAACAAAGCACAGCATAGATGGTCAGTGTCTAACCACAAGACCATTCCTGTCCGTGAGTGAGCAGCCTCCTCTCCAGCATGTGCTTGCTGCTTGGACGCAGCCCTGCTTTCTATCTTGAGGTTCCTGAGGTTTGTCGTCAGCGGTGTACTATCTACTAGATGGAGTGTTCTTTTCCCACAGCAGTGTACTATCTACTAGATGGAGTGTTCTTTTCCCACGGGCTAAGTCAGAAGTCTCTCACAGCCCTCAAAGTTATAGGAAAAAGTAGAGCAAGCAAGCTTGAACTCAAATGACTTCTTTAAGTCAGAAATGACTCCAGATGGAAACTGAGTCACACGTGGGCTACCACAGTTTCATAAACAGAATCACAAAAGATATGCTCTACTGATCAGAGCTTCTGTCACCCAGCATGGTGCCCTTGAAATCCAAGTGGGCTGTTTGCCAGCAGTCTACACCTGTTGACAGATACACATTTCATACATGAACGCATCAAAGTTTGTCAGAGACGTTTCAACTACCTAGCTTTTTTTCATATGTAACTTGGAAAATATTGTGCCATTTCCTTTTGGCCTCTGTGGTTCCTCATGAGAAAATTACTTCCTGATTTTTTTTCTTCGCTAGGTGAAGGGTCATTTCTCTCTGCCTTCTTTCAAGATATTTTTCTTTAGTTTTCAGTTCAATTAGATTCTTAAATCTGATTCTCTTTTGCCGTACTTGGAGAGATTTCAGTCTTTTTTTTTTTTTAATTACTATTGCTATGATGAAACACCGTGACCAAAAGCGACTTGAAGAGGAAAGGGTTTATTTGGCTCACACTTCCACATTACTGTTCATCCCTCCAGGAAGTCAGGGCAGGAACTCAAGCAGGGGAGGAACCTGGAGGAGCCAAGGCAGAGGCCACTGAGAGGAGCTACTAACTGGCTTGCGCCCCCCCCCCCCCAGGGCTTGCTCAGCGCCTTTCTTATTGGGCCCTCCCACTTCAATCACTAATTAAGAAAATGCCTGATCTTCTGGAGGCGTTTTCTTAACTGGACTCCCTCCTCTCAGATGGTTCTGGCCTGTGTCAAGTTGACAAAAACTCAGCGCCCCTGTTTTGGTTCCATCTCCCTCTGGTCCTCCCCTTGAGCCTTCAGTCACACAAGTGTTGCCTTTGTTATGGCCCACTCCATCTCTTCACTTTTCTCTTTTGCTTTTAGTCTTTGTCTCTGTTGTTCAAGCTGAGTAATTTTTGTTACCCTGACTTACAATTTGCTGGGTCTTTTCTTTGTCCTCTCTACCCTGTTGCTGAGCCCACCCTGCTCTGAGCCCTCCCATTGAGTGGTTTCTAACCCCCACCCTGCTCTGAGCCCTCCCACTGAGTTGTCTCTACCCCCCCATCCTGCTGCTGAGCCCACCCACTGAGTTGTTTCTACCCCCCCATCCTGCTGCTGAGCCCTCCCCCACTGAGTTGTCTCTACCTCCCACCCTGCTCTGAGCCCTCCCACTGAGTTGTCTCTACCCCCCCATCCTGCTGCTGAGCCCTCCCAGTGAGTTGTCTCTACCCCCCACCCTGCTCTGAGCCCTCCCATTGAGTGGTTTCTAACCCCCACCCTGCTCTGAGCCCTCCCATTGAGTTGTCTCTACCCCCCACCCTGCTCTGAGCCCTCCCACTGAGTGGTTTCTACCCCACACCCTGCTCTGAGCCCTCCCACTGAGTTGTCTCTACCCCCCACCCTGCTCTGAGCCCTCCCACTGAGTTGTCTCCATTTGATGCTATTGATAAGATTTCCTATTTGTTTCTTTGCACCAAGCTGTGCTTGTCACATCAGAGAACTGACCCCTGAGTCTCTCTTTGTACCTAGGAATGATCTTTTGGAAGAACCTCAGCTCTCAGCCTGGTTTAATCCAAAGTAAGAACAAAACAATAATGAAATTCAATTTGAAGAAAATGCTATTCTGTTATCAAACTGTAGGTACTCGAAACACTAGCACCAAGTCTCATTTTTGTTTCTAAGACTTTTTACTTTTAAGATTCTTTTTTATCTGTTTATAGTCTACTTTTCAAAAATAATGCAGTTGAGGAAGTTGTCATATTCAATCTCGCCTAACATTCCTGGTACTATTTGGGAGAAAACATCTTGAGGTACAACCAAAAGATGCCAATATTGACTCCTCCAAATTTTAATTTATTATCCCCATAATTAGCAAATTAATTATATAAATAAGTAGATTTCAACGTGACATTCCCTGTTTGTATATATATTGTTTTGCTAGTGTCAATTCTCCCTACTACCCTCATTTGGCATTTACACTCTGGGGAGACCATTATTCTCTTATAACGACTGTGTAATGTTATGTTTATATAGTATAAACATGTTTATAAAATGTTTGTAATGCATTTATGCATTTCACTGACATTCTGTGATATTTGCCATCTAGGGGCTATTATAGGCCAACAAATATGTGCATGTGAGCGTGCGTGCGTGTGTGCGTGCATGTGTGCGTGTGTGGCGCGTGTGCGCGCGTGTGTGTATGTGCATGCGTGGTGCGTGCGTGTGCGCGTGTGCGTGCGTGTGTGTGTGTGTGTGTGCGTGCATGGTGCATGTGTGTGAGTGTGTGTGTGTATGTGTGTGTGATGGAAGAGTGTGGGTTTCTCACGTGGAGTCACTCACTGTTTTAAAAGCTCAGAGCCTGGGAAGTTGGTTCTGTGCGGTTAAGTGGATGCTGCATACGCGTGAGTACCAGCGTTTGGCTCCCCGGCATTCGCACAAATATCGAGTGTGTATGGTGGCTAGCCTGTTGCCCCTGTGCTCAGAAAGTGAAGATGGGGATCCCTGGAGAAAGCTGGCTAGCTAATCTTGCCTAATTGGTAAGTGCTGGATTCACGTAAGTGACAGACTCAACACATAAGGTGGAGGTAGCTGAGGAAGACACCCTTGTGCATCTCTAGCCTCTACATGCACATACACAGACATACCCCACACACGTGTAAACATGCATACACATCACACACACATACTGAAGCAAGAATAAGAACAGCTAACTAGGGGCTGCAGTGACGACCCAGCATTATCAGTGCTTCTTGCTCTTGCAGAGGCCTGGGACTGAGCCCCAGCACCTACATGCTGCTCACAGCCACATGGAACTCCAGTTCCAGGAACCCATGCCCTTTTTTAGGGTTCTAAGCATGCATGTGTTACTCATATATACATGTAGACAAAACACTCACACTAAGAAAATAAAAATAAGTAACTAAAGGATACAAATTTAAATTTCGATTTAGGGCACTCAATGATGTTGAATTAGTATACCGTTTATTTTCCAATCTATAGTGGGTGGAGTGGGTAAATACTAGTAACGTTTTACTTATTTTATGTATTTACTTAACATTAGTTTTGTAATATCAAATATTTCATTCTTGACTGTGTCCACACCCAGGCCTAGAGGAGCAAGGGGAGGAGATCAGGGATTGCCAGAACTGTAGAAGAGGAGCTGTCCCAAACAGTAATCACAGAAGGACATGGCTGTCTGAGAAAACTGGAAGATAGGGGACCTGACCTTTCACCCTTCCTGCCTTCTGGTCCTTCGTTGGTCCTCTCATTTGTAGAACCTACTAGAAGTCCCAGATCAAAGGACTCTGGGTAAACCAATCTCCTCCCAGAGCAGAGAAGGGATGAGGATGGAGAAAAACCATAATAAATGGAAAACAGCTAGCACAACCCTGTCCCTCTACGAACCGGTGCTGTTTCTCCTGTATGAAAAAGCTCATGTCCCCAAACAGGATAAAGATAAAGTCCCACCGATTGCATCATCACAGGACGATGACAGTGCAGTCTCATTAGCCATCACCAATGCTCATCCTACAAGGCAGCAGAGAAAGAGGAGCAGCCGTTAGGGAGACGGATAATAAACAGAAGCAGATGACAATCAGGCTCCCTCGCCCTCTCCTGACAGCTGCTGCTCACTGTCCTGACGCCTCCTCTCACGGCGACCCTGAGCCCTCGGTGGCGCAGCCGTGTTGAGGTGCCACAGTTGCCCGTGGAATCATTAATTCTTACTGGAAATGAGAATAGTAGAGAGAATCCCAGTGAAGTTTGCTGTGTTCTGTAGACGGCACTTATCCTTGCTGTCATTTTTGCAGTAGCAGCTTGTATTTCCTTGGTAATGAGGATTATTTGTCCAGTCAGGATGTTAATGACATGTTTACCTTTTAATTCAACAGTTAAGAAAACTTGAAAACCTGTAAGTGGTTTTATAGGACCATGTCTTTATTCCCTGAAGAAGGGATTCCTTCCTTGTGAACTAGGATTTCCCAACCCATGGAATCTAAGATCATAAGTGCTACAAACATAGAGAGTCCACATTCTATAAATGAATTACCTACATAACCAAGAGGCAGACACTTTCCTATATCCACCTGCCCGTAAGGACTGTGCACTTCAGCTGTGGGAAACACGGCATCTGAAAGAATGGCTCCCTCATCGAGAACACTCTAGGGGCAATACCTCAACCTCAGAGCGAAGTAGCTCTCAGCTTGCACTAAAAGGAAGACTTCCGTGGACTCTCCCACTCTCTGGTAGGCTAGCTACTTCTGGACAGACAGACACAGTGCGGACAGAGGTTGTGATGGGAATGAGCCGACCATCACCACACTTCCCCACAAAATTCACTGCTAAAGGTTAGGCGATGTGTATGACATCGGACACTCAGTGCCCGCCTCGTTTCCTCACTACGGGGTGGCCACACTGCTTAGCCATGCATTATCCCCGTTGCTGTGGCTGGGGCCCTCTGTGCACACATTCACTAAGGCAGCACCAGGGTTGACTAGCGCAGGTGTCTTGATGGCATGCAGAGGACTCTTGTGTCGCTCACGAGCCACCAAGCCGCCTTGAACAGCACAGCTCTGGCCAGCAGCCCCTCTCAAAGTTTTGTGTTTAAGGACTCTTAAATATGAAAGCTTCATCTTTTCCTCTTGGTTTATGTTTTGTTAAACAATAATGTCATCTTTTAAAATGTTAAGACGTCATTTTAATTGTGTGTATGTGCACATGCACGTGTGTGTGGTGTGTGTGTGTGTGTGCATGTGAATGTGCATGCTTGCAGAAGAAGAGAAGGCCTGTTGGATCCTCTGGAGATGGAGTTACAGGCGATCCTCAGCAGCTCCACGTGGATTCCAGTAACCAAATTTGAGTCTTCTGCAAGAGCAGGATACACTCTCAGCCCCTGAATTTGTGTGTGTGTGTGTGCGCACACACACACACACACACACGCTCATAGGTAGGCATGTGTGTGTAGGCTAGTCAACCCTGGTGCTACCTTAGTGAATGTGTGCACAGAGTGGCCCCAGCCACAGGAATGGAGAGACACTGGATGTCCTCCTGTATCGCCATCCACCTTTTTGAGACAGGTTTTCTCACTGAACTTGGCTAGCCTGGCTAGCCCTTCCACCCTCAGGGTCCTCCTGACTCTCACCTCGCTGCTGGGTAAAGGCATGCACCATAATGCCCAGCTTAAAACACACGCGCAGACTCCACATGAGTTTGCCTGCATGAGTTTGTGTGTGCTCCTGGAACTGGAGCTACAGATTGGGAGCTACCATATGTGGGTGCTGGAAACTCATCCAGTGTCCCTCTGCAAGAGCAGCACTCTAGAGCCCTCCCTTCAGCCAGTGCCCAGTTCTCCGCATGGGTCCTGGGAGTTGAAATGCGGGACCTCGTGTTTTTACCGCAAGACTTTCTCACTGAGCTACCACCCATGCTAAGGATGGGTCTTTAAGAAAATCTTCCCCTTTCATTCTAGATAATAATAATAATCTGATTTATTGAGAAAAACAATAATCTTGAAATCTTTTCATCTTCTCAAATGGGTTATATTTATATATCCTATATAAATAAATACTTAGTTAAAGAATCTTTAAAATAGTAGTGGTGTACTTTGGAAATGCCGTAGTAGAACACGTGCCTCGTATGCATGGAGTTCTGGGTTTAAACACCAACACTACCAGAAAACAAAATGAGATAAAACCAAAGATAAAAAAAAACGCAATGGGCATATGTAACCCATGTCCAGCATAGATTTTATCTGCATAGATGTCATACTTAACTTACGTCTCATCACTGTGACAAAAATGCCTTCAATCAGTTTTTTATTTGTTTTGCTTTGTTGTTCAAAGGAATCTCATGTAGCCCGCACTGGCCTCGAACTCACGACGTAGCTGAAGATGACCCTGAACTCCTGATCCCCTTGCCTCCATCTGCCAAGTGGGTGATCTAACCCAAGCACATGCTAGGCAAGTACTCCACCAACTGAACCACCTCAGTAGGTTAGTTTTAAAGTATATTTTCAAGTTTGATCTGAATATAAGTGTATGCCTATAAATTTTTGGTATCAGAAGACTTAAAAATAACTCTATAAATAAATGCATACGTTAAAATATCCTTAAAATGGTAGTGGTGTCCTTTTAAAGAATTTTTTGTTATGGGATCTTTGTAACTATTATTACTATGCAAGTAAGGATTGCCAGGTTGTACCTTTGTGTAGATATATTTGTACTTAAATTTATAATCTCTTTGTATTCAATGCCTTCTAAGATGCGTGACTTAATGTGCTTTAATTTAGTGCCTTGGCTTCAGCAGGCTTTTTTTATTACTACAAATGGTTTCTCTTTGTTTCAGTAGTCTCATTTTCTTCTATAGTGCATCTGTGTGCCTAAAGCATAAAGGAGAAGTTGAAAGGGGAATAGGGAAAAGTGTGCATGTGTGTGCACATGTTTTTCCATTCGTGCACTTGTGGATGCAGGTGCATACAGAAGACAGAGATTGGCAATGAATTGTCTTCTTGTAGTTGTTTTGTGCTTTTGTTTTTGCTTTTTTAACTCTTTGAGGGCCCACCAACCAACTCCCAAATAAATACACAGAGAGACTTATTCTTACTTATGAATGCCTAGCCTTAGCTTGGTTTGTTTCTAGCCAGCTTTTCTAGCTTAAATTATACTGTTTCTTTTTAACTACATTTTGCCCCTGGGCTTTTTTTTTTTTTTTTGATTTTTCGAGACAGGGTTTCTCTGTGGTTTTGGAGCCTGTCCTAGAACTAGCTCTTGTAGACCAGGCTGGTCTCGAACTCACAGAGATCCGCCTGCCTCTGCCTCCTGAGTGCTGGGGCCCCTGGGCTTTTTACCTTTCTTTATTCTTTTTTTTTTTTTTTTTTGGTTTTTCGAGACAGGGTTTCTCTGTGGCTTTGGAGCCTGTCCTGGAACTAGCTCTGTAGACCAGGCTGGTCTCGAACTCCCAGAGATCCACCTGCCTCTGCCTCCCGAGTGCTGGGATTAAAGGCGTGCGCCACCATTGCCCGGCAACCTTTCTTTATTCTATACACCTTTCTTTCCTTCTCACTCTATGACTGACTGTGTAGCTGTGTGGCCCCTGACATCCTCCTCTCCTTCTCCTTTTCTAGCTCCTCCCTCCTCTCTCGAGCCTAGATTTTTCCTCCTATATTCTCACTGCATGCCAGCCCTGCCTGTTTCTCTCTCCTGCCTTGCTATTGACCATGCAGCTCTTTATTAGATGAATCGGGTGTTTTAGGCAGGCAAAGTAACACAGCTTCACAGGGTTAAGCAAATGCAACCTAAAAGAATGCAATGCATCCTTGCATCATTAAACAAATGTTCCACAGCATAGACAAATGTAACATATTTTCAATTAACATCCCACAACACCTTCTTCAGTCTGTTTCTACTTTATTTTATTAGACAGTTTCTCACTGAACATGGAAGTCACTGAGGGCAAGGCTGGGTGATCCCCCTGTCTCTACCTCTAGGTGTGCACCATGCCCAGATTTTTTGACATAGGTTCTAGGGACCCACATCCAGGTCCTCATGCTTTCATGGCACTTCATGAGCCATCTCCCCAGATCCACAGGGGGATACTCTAGATCTTCCTAGGGGGAAGGGAAGGGGAAAACCAGGAGGTAAAAGCATAGTAGAAACTTTACAAGCATTAGCTATTATCACTCTCATCATTTCAGATGGGATTTTTGTTCTTTTTTTGTTCAACAGAAAACGTCCTGATGTTATAGCAACAACTGGTTGGCTCGCTCCGGTCATATGGGAAGGAACTTACGATAGACAAGTTCTAGACAAATATTATAAGCGACTGAACATTACCATAGGCTTGGCTGTCCTTGCTACTGGAAAGTACGCACTACTGGTATTTGCCCTTCCCATTTTGAAGAAATAAGGATGAGCAGCCGCGGACTGTCTCTATCTTAAGCACTGCTTCCTATGACCCTGGCATTACTGCTGACTGCCCTGTGTAGCTGTGGACAGTGGGTTTGTTGTTGCTGCTGTTTCTTCCCCATTAGCAACCCTCTTTCCTTTTCTTCATAACAAACTGTCTTTTCTCAGGTTCCCAAGCTTATTATATTTTCTTTCACTAACCAATACAGCTGAAGGTACAGGGACAACCTCTCTCTTTTTATCTTCTTGGTATCAATGGCACACATCTCCTGGTGAACTCCAGTGAAATTGTCTTTCTCTTCATTTTGCATAGCCTTACAAGACAGTACCTGAGACACTTCCTAAAATCTGCTGATAAGTACTTCATGGTTGGCTACAACGTTATTTTTTACATCTCGACTGATAACATCTATGATATACCGTACGTAGAGCTGGGTCCTCTTCGGTCATTTAAAACATTGAGGCTGCCTGATGAAGATTACAATCAAGACCATACTCTCCGAAGCATGAAGAACATGAGAGATAAGATCATACAGGACATCCAATATGAGGTCAACTTTCTCTTCACTATGGCTGTGAACCAAATCTTCAAAAAAGATTTTGGAGTTGAAACTCTGGGCAAATCTGTAGCTCAACTCCATTCATGGTGGTATTTAAAAAACCCCAGAGAGTTCCCGTATGAGAGAAGAGTTAAGTCAGCAGCTTTTATCCCCTTTGGGAAGGGAGACTTCTATTACCACAGTGCCATTATTGGGGGCACACCCAAGAATGTTCTAGCTTCCATCAAAGAGTATCTAAAGGGAATTACAGATGACAGCACAAAGAAACTTGACAGCACATACGAAAGCCACCTAAATAAATATTTTTTAATCAATAAACCCACTAGGGTGTTATCACCAGAGTACAACTGGAATCCGAAACTTAAAACTCCTCCTCAAATCAAGCGCATTAAGATAGCATGGCGACCATGAATTACTTGATGTTGTGTCGTAGAGTTTATGAATTCACAAATAAATAACAAGAATTCGTCAAATATAAAACTTGGGACACTTACAAAAATGCATAATCTTCCAGAGTAAATTATCTGTCTTTGAAATTCTATTTCATCTGAGTAAAAATAAATGGACAAGTATTACTTACATGATGTAATGTTTTATATATGTGCTTGAGAATCATTTTTGGTGGTATAGACTTTTTTTGAGAAAAAAAATAGATTTTTTTATGAAAAAATCATACACATGTCAAATAGATACACATAAAGGAAGCTTAATATTCATCAATTTGCTTGTCTTGTAGCTGCTGTTGCTGTTGTTGCAATGTGTATTCCTCATGGCTGATCTCTCCTTGGTCAGTATTCAGTCTGCCTAGGGTTGAGTAAGCTCAGGTGAACTGAAGACATCCTACCATAGATCTTGCTTCCATTGATAGTGATTCTGAATTTGTTTTTTGAAATTTTTATATATTATTCTATGTATATGGATGTCTTGCCTGTGTGTACGTCTGTACGCTATGTGCCTGCCTAATGCCTTCTGAGGTCAGAAGAAGGCTTCGGGTTTCCTGGAACTACTTAACAGTCCGTGGTGAGCCACCATGTGGGTCCTCTGACGGAGTGGTAAGTGCTCTAAACACTGACCATCTTCAGCCTGCAGTTCATGGTTTTTAAAGATACAAAAGTGTGGTAGAATAAACTTTACATGGTCCCCAAGGAGCCTATAGTCTAACAAAGCAGATAGGATTATCCAAGAATATTTCTTTCACAAGTTTAAAAATTCATAAAAAGACATGACTAAAATGTAGGGACTCAGAAAGGGAGGAAGCCATCTCTGGGGACAGTGCCGTCATCTCGACTGGGTCATGGTGAGGCTGTAGGCGTGGGCAGTGCCGTCTCAGTGCGGCTGTAGGCGTGGACAGTGCCGTCATCTCGACTGTGTCACAGAACGGCTGTAGACGTGGACAATGCTGTCATCTCGACTGCGTCACAGAACGGCTGTAGACGGGAACAGTGCCGTCATGGTGCGGCTGTAGGCATGGACAATGCTGTCATCTCGACTGCATCACAGAACGGCTGTAGACGGGAACAGTGCCGTCACGGTGCGGCTGTAGGCGTGGACAATGCTGTCATCTCGACTGCATCACAGAACGTCTGTAGGTGTGGTCACGGTGTGGGTGTAGACATAGTGAGACACTATCTCATTACACTTACAAGAACTGGAGATTTGGTTGGGTCCGAGGGTTGTACAATGATAATGGGATAGACCACCAAAGTCTATGAACCCAGAAGCAAGAAAAAAAATCACAATGGGCACACAACGCTTATCAGCTATAGCTGTGACCACAGCCAGAGATCAGGCTTCTGCAGCTGTTACCATGGGCTGGTTTTGGACCTCCTCTTACAGTAAAATCAAGCACCAGGAGTGGGCCAAAGAGCTTTTACATCCCTGAGGTAAGGCTTAAAGTCTTTTAAGTTTTACAGCTTTTGGTTGAAGGACATTAGACTGTTAACTTAGCCTGTTTGTGAAAGCCTGTGGCTGACACAGCCACTTTTCACTGTCCCTGTAAGGATGCAAGGCAGACAGTAGAGTCACATAGGGGACAGTTAAAGATGAAGGGAAACAAACAGAGGGTCCCATAGAGACAACAGTTAGACGCTAACCTTTGTCTGCAGCACCTGCCTGGCTGGGAAGCTGGGAGGCAGGAGACAATTGTTAAAAGTTTACCTCTGTCCATGTGGCTGCCAGGATGTCTGCTCTTAAGGCAGAAAGAGTTTGTTAAAGGTTCACAGTGGCTGCCAGTTTTATTTATTTATTTTTCTCCCAAAATGTGTTTGGGCTTACAACTTCTATTTCTATGTTCCTGGACTGGGCCCTTTATTTCTATATTCTATTTCTGAACTCTCCATTTACAGTGGATTTATTTGTATCTCCTTTTATGGGAGAGAAGGGGGGATTTTCTGGTATTTAAATGGGAGTGTTAATGGAAATTGCTGGTGACTGAGGCAGAGAGAGCCATGATGGCCTTCAATGAGCCACTTCTTACATTACATATGTGCCGACCTACGATCATGGGCTGGATGGATTGAATGGCTTCCTATCAAGAGAACAGGGCTTGCCCCACTAAGACTAACCTATAGAATACTGTGCCTTCTGCCTACCACAGACCTCCTGTTGTCCTTGCCACAGCAAACCGCCATTTTGGAGAGGCCCTTGTGATGTGCCCACAGGCACCGTGTGGCCCACGGGCACTGACTGGCGCAGTGAAGCTATCCCAGAGCAGAGTACCTACCACACCCCACCTAGCAGGACCAGGCAAGCCTCCACAGTAGCAGGTAAACGGAGCAGAGCCCAGTTGCACTACAGAGCCTCGGAGGCTTCAATCCCCCAAACAGGCCAAGAACTAGATACCCATGTATATGATATGTTGGTAAAGTGTCACGTGCTATTTGATTTCACGGAGAAGCCAGCTCTAGAAGTGGGGTTGGCCCCTCTGTAGGGTAAAAAAAGGCCGAGGAAAACTACTCTGACCCTGACTTGACCCCCAAAGAATACCTTGACTCGGCCTTGACCCCAAGGCCAGGGCCAAGGACTTGAAATCCCACCAATCCTCGAGCTTGCCCCAGTGTCAGGAAACAGAATCCCACCAATCCCTGAGCTTGCCCCCCCCCCCCTCAATCAGGCCACAAAACCCCACCAATCCCAAACCACCCTGAGAAAGCCCCTCCCCTAAGGAACCCTATATAAGCTCTGTACCCTGTTTAGTTTCCTAAACCCTAGAGACAGCTACCCTCCTTGACTTTTTTTCCCTCCCAGCAAATCTCTTGAGCGAGGTTTATTGTGCAGTGGGTTGCTTCCCCAGAGCAGTTCCCAGCTGTAACGGCTTTAGCAGGACTGTAGCACTGAGGAAATTTCCCCTGTAGGAACGGAGCTCTAACACCTTACTGGGTAACGATCCCCTGCCAGAACAGAGCTGTTACACTTGCATCGGGGACACCTTTCCCTGGAGCAGAGCTGCAATGCTTACAGTGGCTTTGTGGCAATCCTTGACTCTTGGCCTCCATCAGAGCGCCAACACCTACATTTGGTGTTGTGTCTCGGTTAGGCTCTCCTAGCGCCTGCATTTCCCCTCGGGGTCTGAGCCGCACTGGGACCCCATCACTCACTCATCTCCAGTCCACCTACAACAGACTCACCTTTCAGCTCACCAGTCACTCAGCACCCTGTCCACCAACAGCAACTAGGTAAGCTTCCCCTTTGGATGGTGTAAATACTTCCCTGAATTTGAGGAAATGACCGTTGAGTGTCCAACACCCCTCTGGTACTCTTGGAGGTGGAGATAGCCCCAGGTACAGTCTTTAAGTCTACAGCTGGTCCTCTTCACCTGACCCTATCTCACCACCCTTGGGAGCTGCAATCCTGCAATCCTTAGGTCCGACTGGTCTATTGTGCCCCTTCCTACCCTCTTCTCCTGTCTTTTCTCTGGAGCATCCTGTAATCCCACAGCTCCTCTAGGCCAGTCCCAATCCTTTCTCATGGATGAGACCCTTCCTCCAAGAGCTCGGTTTTTATCTTTGCATGCTGACCTCTACGAAAGCCCTGCCTGAACTTCCCCAGTCAGTGTCTGCTGGACGTTTGTGAGCCACCACTTGGATGAGGTTATCTGCCGCTGTTTGTTCTTTTTCTTGGAAGTCTCACCAGAGGGGAACTTTGACTCTGCCAGACTCTCTTGGGAACTGCATCTGGCTGCCTTAACAGGGCTTCCCAGTTGATTTCTGCTGCATGAATTTTGAGAACCCAACTTGATGGTGTTTTCCTATCAATCCATCCACCCTTGATATTTATTGTTTTATTTTGCGGAATTTTATATACTTAATAAACTAATTCTTCAAGACTAAAAATATGACTGTGGTAGCTCGTTCTCCAAGTCATATAAAAGAATACATATTAGCAAGTAATCTCTAATGAGATGTAACCAAAAGAATGGACACACACATATACACACATGCGCGCACACACACATACACACATGTACACATGCACACACACAACTAAAGATGGACACAATAAAGTAATCCTACACTGTCTCAGAATTGAGTATAATAA
This sequence comes from Microtus pennsylvanicus, assembly GCF_037038515.1. NCBI lineage: Eukaryota > Metazoa > Chordata > Mammalia > Rodentia > Cricetidae > Microtus > Microtus pennsylvanicus. The sequence goes on along the minus strand of NC_134587.1, from coordinate 50,156,156 downwards.
AGGGTTATTTATTCAGGGATAGGCTCACAGATCACAGTCCTCTGCAGGAACCGAATCTAGCAGCAGCAGCAGCAGCAGCAGCAGGAGAGAGAGAGAGAGAGAGAGAGAGAGAGAGAGAGAGAGAGAGAGAGAGAGAGAGCAAGCTTTATGGCTGCATTTATGGCATAAGAGACCATGCCCATGTGAGCGGGTATATTACAGGCTATTGGCTGAAGAAGTTCCCACAGCACCTCCCCCTTTTGTCTAAATAAGAGAGTTCTAAGACTATATACAATAAGAACAAATATCAAATATAAAAATTAGAATTACAACCAGCATAAACAATATCAAGCAAGAAACAAATGCTAAATATTTCAATAATTACCCTATTATAAGGAGTCTAAGCCTTGTATTAGAAATAGCTTGGTCAAGTCATGAGAGGAAAGTAACTACAATTATCAACCCCATTGAAGACCTGAAAAGGGAACTAATATTGAATAAAAGGAAGTGCAATCAAGCAACTTCCAAAAATGTGCAACAAATGACTGAGACAACTGGCTACCTGGGCAACCACCCAAAGTCTCATTTGCAACATTGGAGCAACTAGCTTTGGCTAAGACCCAGAGTAACTGACAGACCATTTTCAGAGGCAGAAAATTTTCAAAACCATATTACCCTGTCTTCTCAAGATTTGATAGTCTTTTTTTCTTGTATCCTGCTTGTCCTGTGCAGACACCATGCATTTCTCAGTGGTAGAGGCATGGGCAGTTTCTTGCCCAAAGGTCTGGTAGGTATTTTTTTGTATTTTTAAAAATTTATTAGATTTTTTAAAAATACCAATCCAAGTTCCCACTCCCTCCCCTCCTCCCATTTCCTCTACACACCCTTCCACCCCACCCCCAACCAATCCTCAGAGGGGGTAAGGCACATTGCTTTGTGGAAGGTCCAAAGCCTCCCTAAAATATCTAAGCTGAGCAAGGTATATATCCAAAGAGAATAGGTTCCCAAAAAGCCAGTCCATGCAGTAGAGATAAATCCTGGTGCCACTCCCAGTGTCCCCTCAGTCTGCCCCAGCCATGCAACTGTCAACCACATTCAGAGGGACTAGTTTGGTCCCATGCTAGTTCCTTCCCAGTCTGGCTGGAGTTGGTGAGCTCTTATTAGCTCAGGTAAACTGTTTCAGTAGGTGTACCCATCATGGTCTTGACCTCTTTGTTCCTTCCACTCTTCAACTGGACTTTGGGAGCTCAGTCCAGTGCTCCCATGTGGGTCTCTACCTCTGTTTCCAACAGTAGCTGGATGAAGATTCTATGGTGATATTTAAGATATTCATCAGTCTGAATACAGGGCAAGTCAAGATCAGGCCCCCTCTCCTCTATTATAAGGTCATCCTTGTGGATTCCTGGGAATTTCTCTAGAGCCAGGTTTCTGCTAACCCTATAATGGCTCCCTCAATCAAGATATCTCTTTCCTTGCTCTCATCTCTGTTCATCCTCCATCTCGACTATCCCATTCCCTCAAGTTCTTCTCAACCGTCCCCTCCTCTTCCTCTCCTATTTTCCCTTCTCTCCCCACCCCCATGCTCCCAATTTTGTCAGGAGATCTTGTCTGTTTCCAGTTTCCAGGTGGATCTACATATGTTTTTCTTTGGGTTCACTTTATTACTTAGCTTCTCTAGGATCATGAACTATAGGCTCAATGTCCTTTGTTTATAGCTAGTATCCACTTATAAGTGAGTACATACCATATTCATCTTTTGGAGTCTGGGTTACCTCACCCAGGATAGTGTTTTCTAATTCTATCCATTTGCTTGCAAAATTCAAGATGTCATGGGTTTTTTACCACTGAGTAGTACTCTAATGTGTGGATTACCACATTTTCTTTATTCATTTTTCCATTGAGGGGCATATAGGTTGTTTCCAGGGTCTGGCTATTACAAATAATGCTGCTATGGACATAGTTGAACAAGTGCTTTTGTAGTATGATTGAGCATCTTTTGGGTATATGTCCAAGAGTGGTATTGCTGGGTCCTGGGGTAGATTGATTCACAATTTTCTGAGAAACCACCATACTGATTTCCAAGGTGGTTGTACAAGTTTGCATTCCCACCAGCAATGGATGAGTGTTCCCCTTACTCCGTATTCTCCCCAGCATAAGCTATCATTGGTGTTTTTGATCTTAGCCATTCTGACAGATTTAAAATGGTATCTCAGAGTTGTTTTGATTTGCATTTCCCTGATAGCTAAGGATGTTGAACATTTCCTTAAGTATCTTTTGACCATTTGAGAATCTTCTGTTGAGAATTCTCTGTTTAGTTCAGTACCCCATTTTTTACTTGGGTTATTTAGAATTTTAATGTCTAATTTCTTGAGTTCTTTATATATTTTGGAGATCAGTCCTTTGATGTGGGGTTGGTGAAGATCTTTTCCCATTCAATAGGCTGCCTTTTTATCTTATTGACTGTGTCCTTTGCTTTACAGAAGCTTCTCAGTTTCAGGAGGTAGTCTTCAATGCATGGGCATAGGAGATCACTTCCTAATTATAACCCTAGTAACGCAGACACTGAGAGTCAGTTTTAACAAGAAGAAAACAAGCTCCAAATGGAGTGTCTTCGGTGCCCAACATTCTCTTGGAAATAGATCAGTACTGCCAGGAGTTACTGTGCCTCATGTTAATAAAACCCTAGTTTATTTAAATGTCATATTCTACAGTTATTTGAAGTGGTTGGAGATTACCTATCTATGCAGAATATGATCTCTATGTATTCTAAATAACCTGATTAGTCTAACTATAAGTATGACAAATATGGAAGACTGCCTATAAATAATAGCTCACAATTCACTGTTACTCACTATTATTAGTGTAAGCTCATACTAATCTACCTATTATCCCATCCAATTTCCACTTTTTTCTTTTCAAAGAGATCTCTCAGCTTACATAATTCCTACCCCAACCCCCAACCCTATACCAGTTATTATCAACTGGTAATTGATGCCCCTAACCCCGAGGACAAACTTTGTGGGGAGAGGGGAGGTCATCTTCTAGAATTACTTCCCACCCTTCAACATTACCCTCCAAAACATATGTATTTCCCAACTTTCACAACAAAACAACTTTTAAACCAGAAACAATGCTCAGCATTTTGTTAGCTTGGCTAAATATTGAGCCAGGCACATCCGGGCCTTACGGAGCTAAAAGGGGATGGGCATAGGCACACATTCTCAAGAACAACAATATCATTTAAAACTTAACCAAGTGTATTGGTGATTTGTCATAAACAGCATGCATACAGTTAGCTTCTATTTCTCCAACTGTTCCCTTGCCCTACAAAAGGGTCCTACATGCCTAGCTCTATATATGGGCAAACTCTAATAAGGCACTCTTTTTCCATCTTAAGGCTTTGTTTTGGTTTGTTTTTCAGAATTAGGAGATGCAGTTAATGCCCCTTATGCCTCTCTCTTATATGTGCCCATTCGCTTTTATTGCCTCTAATCCTGTCAGCCCTGAATCAGAACAGCTCCCAGGTCTGGGGTGACAGCTGGTGTTTCCAGATAAGAAACCTGGGAAAATATTGGAGAAAAATAGGGTTTTTGGAATGATCTGCCCCATGAGTGACTGACAAAGTGGCACTAAAAGCCACCAAGAGAATCATCACTATTACAAGAGAGAAGAGAGTGTGCAGGCTGCACGGCCCCAGCAGTATTCTGCATTGTTCTGAGGTCCCCTGGTCCTTGTCTATTGAGAAACCATCTCTTCAGGTCTTGCCTCACAGAGACCTGTTGGACAAGTGTTCATACACTGATCTGAAACTAGGCCACATGGCTCCCAACAACAGGCCACCACTGTCGACCTAAGAACTTGTGTCTGGGTTGTTATGCTTTTCTTTGTGGTGTGCACAGTATTTCCCTGTAATGAAGTGTGCCAAGGACGAAAACTCTGGAGAGGCCCCAGCTTGACTTCTCCACGCTCAATGAGTTATGAAGGTGTTGTCTTCAGCAATGGGGTCTTGCAGTCAGTTTGTGAAGAGCAACCTATCGTCTTGGCAACAGCCTGGGTGGTTTGAGGATTCCCATGGGACCCCTTAGGACAAAACCCCAATTAGATTTAACCTAGTCTTGGAATTTGAAACTTCATTTGATGACAAGAGATGGACAGTTGGGGCTGTCTCCATTATTTGGCAATTTCTGTTAAATCGCTTGTAGTGTGTGTGTGTGTGTGTGTGTGTGTGTTGTGTATGCATATATACACATATATGAAGCTTATGCTATTAGGTTTCCACACTACTCTTCAAATGGTCCTTAATTTTAGTTGTCTCTCCCTGTACTCCTCCGCCCGCTTCTTTCCTCTCACTCCCCACTTGAATCTCCCATCCCTGTCACCCCCACATTAATAATTATTTAGTCTACTTCCCTTTCCTAACAAGATCTTCTGTCCCCCTAGTCCCTTATTCGATACCTAACCTCTGTGGTTCCATGGACTGTAGCTTGGTTTTCATTGACGTTAGAACTAATATCCACATATAAGTGACTACATACCATATTTGTTTGTCTGGGTCTGGGATAACTCACTCAGGATGTTTTTTTCTACTTCCATCCATTTACCTGTGAATTTCATGATTTTGTTATTAACAGCTGAGTAGTACTCCACTGTGTGAAAATGCCACATTCTTTTCTTCATTCTTCTGTCGAAGGACATCTAGGCTGTTTCTCTTTTCTGAATACCATGAACAGAGCAGCAATGAGAATGGGCAGGTATCTCTGGGAGGATGAAGCAGCCTTTGGGTATATGTCCAAGAGGAGTACAGCTGAATCTTGGGTGAGATTGACTCCCGTCTTCCTGAGGAACCACCATACTGGTTGTCATAGTGATGAATTTACACTCCCACCAGCAATGGAGAAATGTTCCCTTGCTCCACATCTTCACCAGCATGAGCTGTCACTTGTACAACTGATCTTAGCCATTCTGATGAGTGTAAGGTCGACTCTTAGAGTTCTTTTGATTTGCTTTTCCCTGACAGCTAAAGATTTTGAACATTTTCCTAAGTATTTCTTAGCTATTTTGAATTTCCTCTTTTAAGAATTCTGTTTAGATCGGTGTAGGTGGGCCTTTCCATCTAGACCACTGCTCAGCTCTGTACTACCAGCTGCTTTCCAATAACTACAGAGATTTATTATTAATTATAAATGCTCAGCTGAGAGTTTAGTCTTGTCTCCAGGCAGCTCTTACAACTTAACCCATTTCTTTTCATCTGTGAGCTGCCCTGATTTTTGATTTTAGATCAGATATAAAGAGTTGCTAGGTCAGTCCTTCACGTACTCAGTGTTGAGTTTTGATTAGAGAGACAGGGTTGGTTGTACAGCTGTGACACGGGTGGCCTGGGCTGGTGCACAAGCTGAGCTACACCTGGGAGTGTGGGAGCCGGGAGACACCAGTGAGGAAGGCAGCTGCACAACCTGCCTCCTGGAAGTCTGGGCAGCATGAGAGGGAGGGCTGGGGTGTGAGCAACTCGCCTAGTTGGGCTGATGTGTTAGTGCAAGTCCGAGCAAAGCCCGGAGTGTAGGGGCGACAGGATGACAAGGAGAGAACCAGCCATCTGCATGTCTTTCAATCCTGTCTGGGACCCGAGAAGTACACGAGAATGGCCACTAGATGGCGCAGCATAGAAAGTAACTGCTATCGCTTCTGAAGTGGAGCTGCTTCTAGAGGAGCCTACTGACGTCACCTTGTGGACTCTTTATGCACAGACCCATTAAATACTAGGGTGTGGAAAGATGAAGAATGACAGCCACAGGACAGGCCATCTTGTCCGTCTCTATTACAAGACCTCCACCAGGGACTCTGTGCTTGGTAAGCATGAATGCTAGTTCCTTTGTGTTCACTTCTGAAAGATCCACTCTTGTGTCTCCTCTTCACGTTTCCTGTTATCAGCCTTTCAGATACGTACTTTCCAAGTTTCTGACCAATGGCTAAAGATCTACATTCCATAAGTAAATGCAGCCTTGTATCACAGGCCACCTTGGCTTCCTGACCATAGTGACAGCAAGACACTCTGCTCGAAGTCCTAATGTCTAGGACATACCTTGACATCCCCAAGTGAATATGCTTGTACTAGCATAAAATTGAAATCTTTCTGTGAACAAAGTCCAAACTTTTATTCTGCTTCCTACAACATGTTCTAGAGAATGCCCAATAAAACCGGTAAGTGGAAGGTGAGGAAGAGACCACAGCCAGCAAAGGTAGGTGCTGTCAGTGCCAGAATAATGTATGCGTTTATGTAAACCTGTGTCTTCTAGAGGCGCTTGAGTCTGAGCTTACATATAATTTCATTGGATGATAGACTGTTGTGCCCATCCAGCTTTGGCACAGTATTTAATGTATTGCCCGAACAACTATTGTTCATAATGGGCAGTGAAGGTATCCATTTAGAGTCCCGTATTAATCATTTCATTCCTGGTAGGGCACAATAAAGCAAGGTATTAACTTCTCAAGAAAAGATTAAATGGTTCTATGATTAGAAACAGGCACAGTTGCGAGCTCAGATATTTTGTTCAGTAACTTTCCTGTTGAATCTTGCTTAAAGAAACCATGCAACATTCTTAACCTCTGACACCTTGGGCACCATAGACAGACTTAGAGTGGCTTACTGGCTTGCCACACCCTTGGAGAGACTTCTCCTGTCCCCGGGCAATTCCCAGAAGCAGTAGCCAGATGTGTCCTGGTATAGATGAGTCAGACCTGTACATATGAGCATGCTTTCTGTTGTCTCCAGCAAAGGAAGCTCAGGACTGACATTCTGGGGATGCTGAACTGGGAGGAGATTTCACACTAGCTTTTACTGGTGTGGCAGCACCTGAGGGGCTGTTATCTAGCCATCCGTGATTGGATATAAAACAGCACATTTTGCTAGGCAGGAACATTTTTGCATTTGTATTATGGTAAGAAATTATGTGTGTGTTCTGTCTATGAAAGGACAGAGTTTAATTGATTCTTCCCTACTTTCCTTATTGTAACAAAAACTGCCTCCCCAATTTCGATATTTCCGATGATAACTTACTAACGGTTAGAAGTGCCTAGAAACAGAACTACAGAAGCAAAGACCTATATGTGTTATGGGTTTCGAATGAAACCAAAGTTCATCATAAGCAGGAAGTGATGTGGGCAGAGAGATGAGAGAAATTGGGAAGGTCGGGTAGGGCAGTGCCATGGGGGTTGTATATTGTACTGGAATGTGGACAGCATTCTGTGGGCAGAGGAGAAGTGGTGCGGGGTTTGTACAGGCTGTGAACTGAACTGTGTCTCTCACCACAGTTCATACAGAATATAACAAAGGCACGAAACAAAGCTATTTGTGGGCGAAGACACCGCTAGCCACAGGTTACCAGCAATTTGAGTGATCAAAAAGTGTTTCTCCCAAAATATTTATCTCCCAGATAAAAATGGCAGATTAAATATAACAATACAATTTCACTACTTTTGAAATTCCACTAAAACATAGTAAGTGGATTTTTAAATCCCACAAACCTATCAGTACACAGAGAGGAGACAGTAAAAAAAAGTTTGAGAAGTCAACCTTAGGAAAATGATACAAAATACTGTGGGAAAAGCCAAGGTCTGCAATAACATACACCACAGAATCTTACAAAGAGATTCTTGAAGGGTCTAAGGTGAAGAAAAAGACAGACCAAGGAGCTGTCATCGATTAGAGACAAAGGAAACATGAGAGCCAGGCGCAGTGGGAACTTTGAAGGCAGAAAAATAACATCGCTGGGAAACTGGTGACATCCAGATAAAGTCTGGTTCAGGTATCGGTAATATTTGCCATCATTTAATAGTCTGGCAAATATGCTACGCTTATGAGCAATGCTAACGAGAGAGGAAGGATTGATGAAAAGTGTGTGCAGACTATCTGCTCCAGTTCTAAGCCTCTTGTAAACATACAATTATTTCAAAATTAGCTTTTACATTACCACCACTGTTGAGAGAGAGATAACTCCAGCTTCCCTCTCTCACTCAGGGCACTTGGGCAACTGTTCCTGGAACTGATGCTCTCCGGAGTACAGACTGATAGAAACTGGATTCCTGTGGTCCTGGGAAACAGGGATGTGAGCTCAGTGTGTACACACACTTTGACGATGCTGACCTCAGAGGTACATGACGGAGCCGCACCCACTGCAAGGCCCTACACATCAGACAGGGAAAGCACCAACTCAGGGACGAACATGAGTCTCCATCAGGCTCCCTCCTGCAGTCAGGGCTGAGAGAAATTGAGTTTGCTCTGAACCTCAAATTTACTTAATGATATTTGGGAAAGTAATGGACTCTTTCTTGAATATTACCCTATTCCTGCCATTTTGCTGCAATCGTCCTTATAAAGAGGTCTGTGTCAATTTTTTGAGATTTTCTGTATCAAGTTGTATCATCTGTGATCTTGTTTTCTTCCTCCTCAAACTGCACGCCTTCAATTTCCTTTCTGCATTAGTTAATTTTTTCTCTTGTCATGTGACTTGACATAAACCGCTTAAAGGAGGGGAGATTTGTACTGGCTTAGTGGAGATACAGCCTGTCGTCACAGGGACATGGCACCTATAGCGGTTTGTCTATGAGGCAGGAGCATGGACAGCAAACAGGAAGCAGAAAGATGGAGAAGTGGCCCCACCAATCCCCATGCACAAACCCAAGGCTTCTCTCAGTGGCACCATTTCCTTGTTTGAACCTGACTTGTCCACATCTTTATTTTGGCATTTGCTTATTTTTGAGCCAGGCCTGCGACACAGGCGCTATGTGCCTGAGGATGAACTCCTGATCCTCTGCCCCTACTGGGACTGACATGCACCCCCACACCTGGCTCTTGTCCCAGCTTCAGATGCCCCGTTCTCCTCTCCTTGGCAAACATTTCCTGCTCCATCTGTTTTCTCTGCCTCTTCACTCCAATACTGATCATTGGCTGAGGGAAGTAACCATCCCATGGCCTGCCTCTGAGGCTGAGAATGCCCTTGATCCCGTGTCATCCCACAGCATCCTGGACTTCCACACTCCCTCAAAGCAACCATTAAGCTCTGCTTACAGCCTTCTACATTCCTCCTGCAAACCATTGTCAAAATCAAGTTCATTACAGTGGTGGCCACTGCTCTGCGTCGAAGTGTTGCCTTGGTTATTTCTCTTGTTGCTGTAAAGTAGAAGAAATTTCAGGAAGAAATGGCTTATTTTGGCAACACAGGTGTTACAACAGGGAAGGCACTGTTGTCTTATATGTTAAGTGAATTAAATGTGCAACTATAAGTTAAAATGCATTGTCCCCAAATTCATATGCTAAAGCCTTAGATGTTGGTACCTCGGCACAGATCTGTATTTGGAAACAAGATCTATAAGGCAATTAAGTTGAAATTAGGTTGTAGGGTAGACCCAAATCCAATATGATCGTGTTTTAAGAAAACGGAAATCTAGACAGAAGCAAACAGGGAAGGAAATGTGAAGATATAGGGAAAAAAACAGAGTTACTTACAAGTCAAGGAGAGAGGGAGAGAGGGTTGGGGCAGATCATTCTCTTATAGTCCTTAGGCACTAATCAACCCTGCTAACACAATGGTCTTGGACGCCAAGCCTCTGTAGTCCCAGGAAGCTGGTCCCACAAGGTGCCACGGCAGGTGACAGACAGAGACATGTCATGTGCAAAGAGGGTTTGGGTATAGTTGATTCCATGGGTTCTGGAAGGAAAGGGAAGAGGGAGAGAGAAAGAGAGAGAGAGAGAGAGAGAGAGAGAGAGAGAGAGAGAGAGAGAGAGAGAAAGAGAGAGAGGCAGAGAGAGAGGCAGAGAGACAGAGAGGGGGGAAAGGAGAAGAGAGGAGAGGAGAGGAACCATGGCAGCAGCCACCTTCTCCCAAGAGAGACAGGGGCAGAGATAGTGTAGGCTGGAAGCAGAAGGAAGATCTGCTTGCCTTGGCAGAAAAGGGGGGAGTGTCTTTTAAAGGAACAGGACAGACCATTACATTCCCATCTCTCTTTTTTTTAATAATAAAAAGGCAGGACGTTAAACACAACAGGTTAAAAGAATTAGGATGGCAGATTTTCAACACAGCTTGCTGCTTATTTGTGGGCGTTGTCTTAGGGGGGGATGTGAGAAAACTGGGTGCTGGTCACGTCCTGGCAAAGCTGGTATCTTTTCTTCTGTCTGGTGTTTGTGGTCTGGAAATGTCCGGTGTCTCTTAGACCTGTTTAAGATATTGGCAGAACAGAGGACAAAGTTAAGTTTAGGGGAAAAAAAATTTTAAGACCAGGGAATTGAGTTGGGTGTATCTGACCTGTTTAAGATGGATCCTTCTCTTCGGCTTCCTGGAACTCACAAGAATTCTTTGGGTTTTTGAAAACATAGGTTTAAAACAGCAGCATATTTATACCAGAATGACTGTGACATTTTTGCATAATGAAAAGTATCAACAGAGGAATGTAAAATGGCTGAAAGACACTTAAGGAAATGCTCAACATCCTTAGTCAACAGAGAAATGCAAATCAAAACAACTCTGAGATTCCATCTTACACCTGTAAGAATGGCCAAGATCAAAAACACTGATGACAACTTATACTGGAGAGGTTGTGGGGTGAAAGGAACACTCCTGCATTGCTGGTGGGAGTGCAAGCTGGTACAGTCCCTTTGGATGTCAGTGTGGTGATTTCTCAGAAAATTAGGAAACAACTTTCCTCAAGACCCAGTAATACCACTTTTGGGTATAATATCCAAAGGATGCTCAACCGTGCCACAAGGACATGTGCTCAACTATGTTCATAGCAGCTTTGTTTGTCATAGCCAGAACCTGGAAATAACCTAAATGCCCCTTGATTGAGGAATGGATAAGGAAAATGTGGTACATTTATACAATGGAGTACTACACAGCAGAAAAAAATAATGACATCTTGAATTTCTCAGGCAAATGGATGGAGCTAGAAAACAATATTTTGAGTGAGGTAATATACTCACTCAAAGGTGATTTTTAAACATAAAGCAAAGAAAACCAGCCTACAAATCATAATCCTAGAAAACCTAGACAACAATAAGGACACCAAGAGAGAGATACATAGATATAATCTCCATGGGAAGTAGAAAAAGACAAGATCTCCTGAGCAAATTGGGAGCATGGGAACCTTGGGAGAGGGTTTAAGGGGAGGGAAGAGACAGGGAGGGTAGCAGAGAAAAATGTAGAGCTCAATAAAAATCAATAAAATTTAAAAAATTACACTTGTAAAAGGACAGAAAGAAGAAAAAACGCTTGTAATAGGAGCTTAACGGTAGAACTGACAATAGTAGAGAACGGCTTAATATATTTTAAAGCAGGGTTGGATTAAATATATAGTATTTTTGTAAGATATTTAAAAGTACATACCAATTTAAAACATAAAACTTATTGCTTTGTTAGTCTGGAATGAGATATAATGGGCAGACAATTATAACATTTAACAGTAAACATAGGTATATTTAAGTTACATGTATGCACACACACACACAGAGTGATCAGGAATTAGGCAAAGTGGATGCTTTTGGTGAGCCCTACCAAAGGTGTGTACTGTGGAAAACACACATGTAACAGAGTCAGCACCGGGACACCAGGCAGGGAATACCTCAGTAAAGATGGCAGAACTGGGTTACCTGAACTGGCCCTCAGTTAAGATGGCGGTAAGGTCACCTGACCTCAGTCAAAATGGCGGCAGTCACATGTTGTATGGAGAAGCCACACTTTTTAAGCCACGAGAGTTTTAAATATAAAACAAGAGAGACCTAGAGATTTGATCCTCCCTGTTGATGAGCTGCTGCACCACAAACCTCGGTGGGGAGCGAAGGTTGGTTTCCATGGGACCAGCGGTAGCAATGGCAGGGAAAGACTAGAAGGAATGGGAGCAAGAGGAAAAGAGCATTTTCAGACGGGTGGGGAAGGGGCTGCCCAGTGAAAGGAAAAGTAGAGCTGGCAGAACACCAGCAGAGTATTTACAAGCAGGTGCCTGGTAGTTTGAGGGTTTATTCTCCATAGCTAAAAATATGAAAACAGCAAAACCACAAGACCTGTAAAAGAACATCTTCTCTCTATAGGCAAAGTGTTAATGGAACCAACTGGCCCTGGTCTGGGCGACTCAAAAGCCAGAGGCTAGAGGCCGTCCTGGACTGTCTCTCACAGCAGGGACCACTTATGAGCGGTCCACAAGAAAACAAAGGAACCCCCAACTCCCTCAGCTTTCCTAGCCAGCCAGCAGGGAGTTTCCTGTGGCTAAGATTCCCCAAACCCAAACCCATGCAGCTGCCATCCAAACTACCAGCCACACCACACACCCAAACCCGCCTATTCTCCTGCAACCTTGGTGGAACTCTGAAACACAGCTTGCTTCAATACTGAGGGGACTTAAGAGGGACCAAGAGCTTGCTACAACACTGAGGGGATTAAGAAAGAGCACCAAGAAAGAAAACCAGGAGAGAAGACTAACAGAGCAGGTGTATAGAGACCTCAGAGGCTTTCTGAGATGGACATTGATAGTACAGAGCAGACCAAGAAAAACTCCCAAATACTCAGACAGCCACAGCAAGGATTGGACCAAGACACAAAGACACTGCCAGCCTCGTTTGAAGGAAGAGATGGGCAGGCACCAATGCAATAATTCATCCAACAGCCTAAAAAGCAACATAACACCAGAACCCAGCGGACACACAACAGGAAGACTTGATCATGCTAACCCAGAAGAAGTAGAAGAAAACGACTTTAAGTGTAAGTTTATAAAAATGATGGTGACCTTGAAAGAGGAAATTAAAAACCCCCTTAAAGAAATGGAGAAGACAAACAAAAAAAAGGAAGAAATTAATAAATCCCTCAAAGAAAATCAAGAAAAAACTATCAAACAGGTGAAGGAAACAGTTCAAGACTTGAAGACTGAAATAAAGGTAATAAAGAAAACACAAACCAAGGGAATTCTGGATATGGAAAATCTGGGTAAATGATGAGGAACAACAGAGACAAGTATAACCATCAGAATACAAGAGATAGAAGAAAGAATCTCAGGTGCTGAAGATACTATAGAAGGAATAGACTCATTGGTCAAAGAAAACATTAAATCCAACAAATTCTTAACACAAAACATCCAAGAAATCTGGAACACCATGAAAAGATCAAACCTAAGAGTAATAGATGTAGAAGAGGGAGAAGAACTCCAGCTCAAAGGCACAAAAAATGTATTCAACAAAATCATAGAAGAAAACTTTCCTAACCTAAAGAATATCCATATGAAAGTACAAGAAGCTTACAGAACACCAAATAGACTGGATCAAAAAACAAAAGCATCCCCTCACCATTTAATAAAACACAAACATACAGAATGAAGAAAGAAAATTGCGAGCTGCAAAGGAAAAAAGGTCAAGTAATATATAAAGGTAAAACCATCAGAACTGCACCCAGCTTCTCAATGGAAACCATGAAAGACAGAAGGTCCTGATAAGACATGCTGCAGATACTAAGAGACCATGGATGCAAGCCCAGACTACTATACCCAGCAAAGTTTTCATTCACCATCAATGGAGAAAATAAGATATTACATGACAAAAACAGATTTAAGCAATATGTATTCACAAACCCAGCCTTACAGAAAGTACTATAAGAAAAACCCCAACCCAAGGAAGCTAACTATACCCACAAAACCACAGGCATCTGATAGCCCTCCACCAGCACTATCCAAAGAAGGGAAACACACGAACACTACTACCAAAAAAAAATCTGGAATTAACAACCACTGGTCATTAATATTGCTTAATATCAACAGACTCAATTTACCTATAAAAAGACACAGGCTAAGAGAATGGATATGAAAGCAGGATCCAGCTTTCTGCTGTATACAAGAAACACACCTCAACCTCAAAGACAAACACTATCTCAGAGTAAAGGGTTGGGAAAAGGTTTTCCAGTCAAATGGACCTAAAAAACAAGTGGGTATAGCTATTCTAATATCTAACAAAATTGATTTCAAACTAAAATCAGTCATATGAGATGGAGAAGAACACTTTATACTAATAACAGGAACAATTCATCAAGATGCAGTCTCAATCCTGAGCATCTATGCCTCTAATACAAGAGCACCTACATATGAAAAAGAAACATTACTAAAACTTAAATCACACATCAAATCCCATACAATAATAGTAGGAAACTTCAACACTCCACTTTCATGAATGGGCAGGTCAACCAGATAGAAAGTTAACAGACAAATAAGAGAAAAGAATCAAATGGACTTAACAGACATCTATAGAACATTCTACCCAAACACAAAAGAATACACTTTTTTTCTCAGCACCTCATGGAACCTTCTCTAAAACGGTTCACATACTCAGTAACAGAGCAAACCTCCACAGATATAAAAAAAAAAAAATTGGAGTAACCCCCTGTGTCTTATCGGATCACCATGGATTAAAGTTAGAATTTAACAACAATATTACTCTCAGAAAGCCTACAAACTCACAGAAATGGAGCAGTGAACTATTGAACCACCCTTGGGTCAAGGAAAAAAAAAAGAAAGAAATTAAAGTCTTCCTTAAATTCAATGAAAATGAAGGCACATCATAGCCAAACCTATGGGACACCATGAAAGCAGTGCTAAGAGGAAAGTTCATAGCACTAAGTGCCCACATAAAACAGAGAAAGCTCACATTAGTGACTTAACAACATACCTGAAAGCTCTAGAACAAAAAGAAACAGATACACCCAGGAGGAGTAGAAGACAGGAAATAATCAAATTGAGGGCTGAAATCAACAAAATAGAAACAAAGAAAACAATACGAATAATCAATGAAACAAAAAGCTGGTTCTTTGAGAAAATCAACAAGATAGACAAACCCTTATCCAAACTAATCAAAAGTCAGAGAGAGAACATCCAAATTAACAAAATCAGGAATGAAAAGGGGGAACATAACAATAAACACTGAGAAAATTCAGAGAATCATTAGGTCATACTACAAAAACTGTACTCCACAAAATTGGAAAATATAAAAGAAATGGACAATTTTTTAGATAGATAAAAATATACCAAAATTAAAACAAGATCAAGTGAGCAATTTAAATAGACCTATAAATTGCAAGGAAATAGAAGCTGTCATCAAAAACCTCCTAAGCAAAAAAAGCCCAGGGGCGGAAGGTTTTAGTGCAGAATTCTACCTGAACTTCCAAGAAGAGCTAATACCTATACTCCTTAATGTGTTCTACATAATAGAAACAGAAGAGTCATTGCCAAACTCTTTTTATGAGGCTACAGCTACCCTGATACCAAAACCACAGAAAGACTCAACGAAGAAAGAGAATTACAAATCAATCTCTCTTATGAACATGGATGCAAAAATAAAATACTGGCAAACCGAATCCAAGAACACATCAAAAAAATCATCCACCATGATTAAGTCAGCTTCATCCCAGAGATGCAGGGCTGGTTCAAAATATGAAAATCTATCAATGTAATCCATCATATAAATAAACTGAAAGAAAAAAACATATGATCATTTCAGTAGATGCTGAAAAAGCATTTGACAAAATTCAACACCCTTTCATGATAAAGGTCTTGGAGAGATCAGAAAAACAAGGAACATATCTAAATATAATAAAAGCAATATACAGCAAGCTGATAGCCAACATCAAACTAAATGGAGAGAAACTCAAAGCGATTCCACTAAAATCAGGAACAAGACAAGGCTGTCCACTCCATATCTCTTCAACATAGTTCTTGAAGTTTTAGCGATAGCAATAAGACAACAAAAGGAGATCAAGGGGATTCAAACTGGAAAGGAAGAAGTCACACTTTTGTTATTTGCAAATGACATGATAGTGTACATAAGTGACCCCAAAAACTCTACCAGAGAACTCCTACAGCTGATAAATACCTTCAGTGATGTGGCAGGATACAAGATCAACTCAGAAAAAATCAGTAGCCCTCCTATACACAAATGATAAAGAAGCTGAGAGGGAAATCAGAGAAACATCACCTCTCACAATAGCCACAAATAACATAAAGTATCTTGGGGTAACTCTAACCAAAGAAGTGAAAGACCTATTTGACAAGAACTTTAAAGTCTTTGAAGAAAGAAATTCCACGTATCCTCAGATGACCCACCTGTAGGTGGACGGGAATGTGGATAGAGCCTGGCTGAGTCACAGAGCATCGATGTAATGGTTTAGATAAAATGGCGCAGTTCCTCAAGGGGTACAGCGGGCCATGAGGGGCAAGTGGGTCCCACGAGGAGCTGTGGCAGGTGAGAGACAGAGACAGGTAGGCACACCATACAGAGTGAGTTTGGATATAGTTTACTCAATAAAAGGAAAAGGGGAGAGAAAGAGAGAGGGGGGAAAGGGGGGAGGAGAAAAGGCCTGAGCCACCTCTTCTGAAGAGACAGGGCAAAGAGAGAGCACAGGCTGGAAGCGGAAGGAAGATCCGCTTGCCTTGGTGGAAGGGGGCAGTGGGCAGGGCTTGTCTCTTAAAGGGACAGGACAGACCATTACACTTGAGATGGTTAGCACTGAGTGATGGGAATGACAGCAGTCACCACACATGAGGAACTGTATCAAAGGGTCTCAGCATTAGGAAGGTTGAGAACCACTGCTCTAAAACAAGAAAGGCAAATTTCTGGTACTTAAGTCACCCTGTCCATAGGACATTGTTATAGAAATTCTAACAACTAATATGTGCAAAAGCTAATACTAGATCAATAAGGACAGGAAGAGTTGTCATTTTGTTTATTGATACACAAGAAACACCTACTACGCTATCCGGCAGATAGTAGATCTTCAATAAACATTGTCTAAGGGAGCTTAAAAAGCAAATAATTATAGTGCCCCTTGGACAAACCTATTAAACAACAACAATGCAATGCCCCCCACCATAAGCTCCTAAAGCTGAACTCCTGATATCTTACCACATACTGTGATGTAATGGATCTGTTGCCACACCCCAAATGAACAAAATCCCCTACGATGACTCACATCCTGGAACAATTTCCTGAAAAAAAGAAAAGACAAAAAGTCTTACTGTTTTATAGTAAATTATAATATACACACCCAAAGAAACATACCAGATTTGCCAACCTGGACAGTGAAGAGTCCAGAAATAGAATGAAGAAATAAAGTGACCAGTCCAGGAATATAGAAATATAAAGTTGTAAGCCCAAACACAATTTGGGAGAAAAATAAATAAATAATGTTGACAACCAGTGTTAACCTTTAACAAACACTTTCTGCCTTAAGAGCAGACATCCTGGCAGCCACGTGGACAGAGGTAAACTTTTAACAACTGTCTCCTGCCTCCCAGCTTCCCAGCCAGGCAGGTACTGCAGACAAAGGTTAGCGTCTAACTGTTGTCTCTATGGGACCCTCTGTTTGTTTCCCTTCATCTTTAACTGTTCCCTATGTGACTCTACTGTCTGCCTTGCATCCTTACAGGGACAGTGAAAAGTGGCTGTATCAGCCACAGGCTTTCACAAACAGGCTAAGTTAACAGTCTAATGTCCTTCAACCAAAAGCTGTAAAACTTAAAATGCAATGTGACTTTAAGCCTGACCTCAGGGATGTAAAAGCTCTTTGGCCCACTCCTGGTGCTTGATTTTACTATAAAAGGAGGTCCAAAACCAACCCTCGTTGCCACAGCTACAGAAACCATTCTCTGGCTGTAGTCACAGCTATAGCTGATAAGCTTTGTGTGCCCATAATGAATTTTTCTTGCTTTTTCCATAATAAAGCTTGCTTCTGGTTTAACAGACTTTGGTGGTCTGTTCTCTGCCCCCATCATTGCGCCAAACCCCTGGACCCAACAGAATGGCACAAACACAAGGCTTGTCTTTTCTGTTTCTGCAAGTGTTTGGTTGGCTGATGTCATTAAAGGCAGCGAGAACAGCCTGGACCAGTCGTTTAAAGTAGGAGATAATTACGAACTTCCCTGTTCTTACTGAAACATTTCTAATGAGTACAGGAAGAAGACTGATTAAATTTCCTTAGGACTGATTCAGTTAGAGATTCATAGCACATCCTCAACCCCATCTCCACGTCCTAATGTTACCATCATCACGGTCAATCAGTATTTAATTTGGTGACCTGAAATGCTAATCAAATGCCAACAACATATGAGAAAAAGCAATAAAAACCATATATTATGCTTTTTAGCTTAGTAAAAAAAGAAATACCCTTTTCTCTTTTTTGTGGAGTTGGCAAGGGGAGAGGAGACCGACACAATCTGATGGTGAATCATGACGGCTGCCAGCATGTCTACTGAAAAAGAATACAGTTAAACTCTACAGTTGCATGTAGGATTAAGTGGGAGAAAGGAGGCTCGTGAGCTGGGGTGTGGCTTAAGATAATGGGTTTTGAGGACCTTGACAATAGGCACCAGTCATGTGTTAATAGAAGGGCAGAAAGTTCCTCCTGCCAAAGATAAGAATTTGTCTCCCCTTTTTATCAAGCAGTAAATTTCTTCAGGTCCCTGAGGGAATGGGAACTTGCCTGTATGCTCAACCTTGTAAAAGGACTTTCTTGGGGGATCAAACCTATTTTTCAAGTTCTTGTATTACTTAGTTTATCCAAATAGCTAGAGCTGAAAATTGAGCAAAGACAAAGCGAGACCAATGCTGTAGCTCCAGCTCATCCTTGCCGTCTGGGAAGTTGCATTCCTGTCTCTCTCCCCAACACTAAACACTCAGAGTCTCCAAACAAAGGGAAGACACCAAAAGCCCAGTTCTGCATTCTTGGTGGCTACTGCAGCTTCCTGACCCGCCCAGCAGGTCCAGTTATTCAGGGTCTGAAGAGGCACTACCTGAAAGAATCATGGACGGGAGAGAAGGAGGAGACCAAGCAAAGTTCTGTTGTCAATGTCTCACTTGACAACATTAGGGTAATGGTTGCAGCTTATATAGCCCTTGAATGAGGAATTTGGCTTGGGGTGGGGGGTAGGGGTAAGAAGGAACTTTGCCGGGGTAGCAAAGGTCACCAGTCAGCACACCTAGTGTTCTCTGTGCAAGCAGAAATATTCCTTTTGTGATTCTATCAACAAATAGTTCTCAAGATAGTTGGAATGTGGGGTGGGTTCCGTTAACAAATAGTTCTCAAGACAGTTGGGGTGTGGGGCTCTCTGCAAACATCCTTAGGACAATGGTCCCTGCTATCATCTTTAGGACAATGGTCCCTGACAACTTCCTTCCCTGGAGTGGCCAGCTGCCTCCATCCCCACTTAAGCATTCAGCTTTTGACCATTCTTGGGCACAAACCCAACTTGTGGCAGACACATCATCACCCCTCACCTATAACCTATATAATCCCCTTGCTTTACTTCAGGTGGGCAGCTTCTCCAGCCTTGATTTCTGGGACTGAAGAACTCACTCAGGAGTTACTTTGTTCAAATAAACCTGTTGAGACACTGAAAGACCTCCCGAGCTGGGAGACTCTTACTCAAGTCTCAGGATAACTCAACCCCCCCCCCAGGAACTCATGAAAGACTGTCCTTGAGGTTTATTGACAGGACAGGAACCAGTGCACTGGGGCCGAAACTCATTTCCCATGCAGGGGTAAAGAGTTCAACCTGGAGTAGCTGGGAGAAAAGGTATTTAAGGGAAGAAACCACAACCCAGTAATCCAAAGAGCGTATGGAGGGCGTCACTGGAAAATTGCAAAAATACCAGTGATCATCACAAGGGGGTAACTTTCTGTTTCTCAAGATTATAATCTAACTTTATCTTCAACTAGTTCCTAAAATAGAGTCACTGAACCAGCTAACCTAGATTTTTGGCTCTTCTCTTCCTGCTTAGATTTTTGGCTCTATTTTTTTCTGCTAGAGGGGTCTGGATTTATCCAGGTCTTTTAGGAAGTACACTTGAACACATTGGCACAGGGAACCACTTCCATAATATAACTCCAGCAACACAGACACTGAGAGAAACAATTAACAAATGGGACTTCCTGGAACTGAAAAGCTTCTGTAAAGCAAAGGACACAGTCAACAAGACAAAACAACAGCCTACAGAATGGGGAAAGATCTTCACTAACCCCACATCAGACAGAGGGCTGATCTCCAAAATATACAAAGAACTCAAGAAATTGGACACCAAAAGATAACATAATCCAATAAAAAAAATGGAGTACAGACCTAAACAGAGAACTCTCAACAGAGGAATCTAAAATGGCTGAAAGACACTTAAGGAAATGTTCAACATTCTTAGTCATCAGAGAAATGCAAATCAAAACAACTCTGAGATTCCATCTTACACCTGTAAGAATGACCAAGATCAAAAACACTGATGACAGCTTATGCTGGAGAGGTTGTGGGGGAAAGCGAACACTTCTGCATTGCTGGTGGGAATGCAAACTGGTACAACCCCTTTGGATGTCAGAGTGGTGACTTCTCAGAAAATTAGGAAACAACTTTCCTCAAGACCCAGTAATATCACTTTTGGGTATATATCCAAAGGATGCTCAATCGTGCCACAAGGACATGTGCTCAACTATGTTCATAGCAGCTTTGTTTGTCATAGCCAGAACCTGGAAACAACCTAAATGTCCCTCAACCAAAGAATGGCTATGAAAAATGTGGAAGATGTACACAATGGAGTACTACACAGCAGAAAAAATAATGACATCTTGAATTTTGCAGGAAATGGATGGAGCTAGAAAACATTATTTTGAGTGAGGTAACTCAGACCCAGAAAGACAATTATCACATGTACTCACTCATAGGTGAGTTTTTTTTTAATTTTTTTACCATGCCCAGTTTTTTTTTTTATGATTTATTTAACTTTATTTTGTGTGCATTGGTGTGAAGGTGTCAGATCTCGTGGAACTGCATTTTCAGACAGTTGTGAGCTGCCATGTGGGTGCTGGGAATTGAACCCGGGTCCTCTGGAAGAGCAGTCAGTGCTCTTAACTGTTAAGTCATCTCTCCAGCCCCTCATAGGTGGTTTTTAAACATAAAGCAAATAAAGCCAGCCTACAAACCACAATCCCAGAGAACTTAGACAACAATGAGGTCACTAAGAGAAACTTACATATATCTAATCTACATGGGATGTAGAAAGTAGAAAAAGACAAGATCTCCTGAGTAAATTGGGAGCATTGGGACCTTGGGGGAGGACTGAAGGGAGAGGGGAGAGGCATTGAGGGGAGCAGAGAAAAATTCAGAGATCAATAGATATCAATAAAAAAATTTAAAAACATGAATTTTAAAAAAGGAATTGTAGATAAGGCCTTCTTAGAAACAATGTTTTTTCTAGATATAATCCAAACAGAAGGCCCCAGCTTTCTAAAGTATGCAGAACATGTGGCAAAGGCTGACACTGGACCAATGAATGCAGACCAACAAGGGCAGACAAGGACAGCCCTTAGGGGGCCTCTTGAAGGCCCTAATGCCACACGTGGTTCAATCATTCCCTGTCAGCACGAGGGAATTCCTCCACAGAGGACCTAATACCCCTTGTTAAAAACCATGCTGCTCTGGAGTGACTTTCACAGATAAAACAAAATTTTCAGGAGAGACCATAAAACAAGTATTTTGGCAAACTTCTATAAATGACCAAAGACCAAAGCGGAAATATGGATAAATGGAATTATAATTGAAAGTTTAATTGACACAGGCATGGTTGTAACAATAATTTCACCAAAATCTTGGAATCCAGATTGGCCTCTTCAGAAGGTAAATGTTCAACTTCTTGGGATTGGAACTTTATCTCGGGTTAAACAAAGTGCAAGAATATAAAAATTAAAACCATATATGGCTAACATAGCAATGAATCTTTGGGGATGTGATTATTTGCAGCAATGGAAAACACATCTTAACATATTCAGGATTTCAATGGGCAATTGCTTTAAGTTGATTGTGTAATTACACATTTATTAGAAGCTGTGGACATTATGGGGGATACCTGTACAAATTAAGACTGACAATGCTCCAGCATATGTCTCTAGTAAAATGAAACACTTTTTAATATATTGCACTATAAAGCATATCACAGGTATACCTATAGAACCAGTAATTATAGAAATATCTAATCATACCATAAAAATATGCCTAATAAACAGAAAAGGGTAATAAAGACCCTCAGAGACAGATTGCACAATGAGTTATTAAATTTAAATTGTTTAAAAGCTAATGAGAAAGGAATGACAGTTGTGGAAAGACATTGGATAATAGAAAAAAATTGATGAATTAAATCAGTCTGTATACTTTAAAGATGTGTTGACATCAGAATGGAAACCAGAATATGTGTTATGTTGGGGAAGAGATTTTGCTTTTGTTTCCACAAGAAAAGAAAAGTTATGAATACCATCAAGATTGTTAAAGATTTGATTTAAACAGAAGAGACCTCTTGGTTAGGAGAGGCAGTATTTCATGTAATTGCATGACCATTCAATCTGAATTAACTTAAAAGACTAACAAATTCCTTTCATTTCATCTGATGTAACCTTTCAAAAAAAAAAAAGAAACACTCCCCAAAGTTCAGATTAATGCATGATTTTATTTTTGTCTTTCTAGGAGAACAAAAGCATCTAAGGACAAATGAAGCATCTGAAGAAGGGAGAATCATCCCCAGAAAAGGAGTAAATTGACCTAATGGTATTCCAACAAGATAAAATTTCATAAATCTATCAAAATATTTGTTTCTACAGTTCTCCATAGACACGCTAGGCAGATGGTCTTTATGTAGTCCCAACTCAATTTGAAATTAAAGCTAGAGAGTGGCTCTCTTCTTTCTTACACCCAAGCCATGCCTTTAAAAGGAAAGCCAAAGTCCCTGTCTTGTGTCAGAAGAGCCACCTGCTATGGGACACAAGAAAGCCTAACTTTAAGGACTAGTCTCTTGCCACTAATCTCATAATCCCTCAGATTTACTTTGATGCTTTAAAACTTTTCTTAAGGTATAAATATTATCTCAAAATTTATAAGACTAATATATGTATATATGTTTAAACTTTCCGTTGTGATTTCATGGTCATATAGAGTACTATATAGATTTAGACTTCATCTAGCTTTCTATATGTAATTTCAGGTTTGAGGCTGAAGCGAGTAACTATGGATGAAGTCTGTTTGTCCTTGGTGTATTTACTAGGTAACAGTCCTTTAGTTTCTCCAAGGTTCTGCTGCATATGCATTTAAAATGTTTAAGCTTTCTGCAGTGAACTGTGAACATTTCTAACAGCGACCTTTGAAGTCTCCAAAAAGATAATGGGACCCCACAATGATGATTCCACCTGGGTTGTGGTAATGCTACTAAACTGATAAACATCTTGCAAAGATCAGCTGTGGACTACAAACTGCTCAGGGCGATTTCAAGACAACTAGGTAAGATGGTGCAGCCTCAGACTACTCCAGCCAGGACTCCAGAGAAGCCCTGCCTTATTCCAGCACACCAAGATCGGACAACAGCTAACTCCTCTAGAACTTCACCATCATCCTAATTTTCTTAAAGTCCCCTAAAGATTCTGTCTCCCACAGACAACAGGAAGTCATTTTAAGAACACAATGCCCACATTCCCAGGAGTTGGGGTGGATTATTGATGCTTATCCTTGTTTAAAGGAGTCAGTTACAAGTTATTGATCATGGTCAGGGAGGAAACTAAGCAAGGTTAGATTCAAGAATCTCTTTCTGAAAAGAAAAAAGGGGGATATAGAAATGCTAGGATAAAAGGGCAGATTATTGAATCTACTTTAAGCTAAAAAGCAACTATTAATCGCAAATATTTTACATTGGTATGGATTTTTGTATATTGATTCAAATTTAAGGTTTTTTTGTTAGAACATACTCTATATATTTCTACTCTTGTTTCAGATATTTTGCATAATGATATGAATTTAATATTATTTTTGTTATACAGTATATACATTTCTACTCTTGTTTAAGGTATTTTTGTTATATTGATAAAAATTTAAGGTTATTTTTGTTATACTGTATTTTATGTTTCTATTTCTTGTTCCAGGTATTGTAACTACGCAGCTCATTTAAAATTGTGATGTAAAGTTCTAGAACTTGACATCTATTTCAGATAATAAAGAAATACAAGTTGGTAGTTAGTCATCCATAACAATCAAATTTATAATTCTGTTAGGTCAATTAGAAGCATATTTTAAATAATAGATGATTGTTAAACACTTCAGACACCTACAGAATATGCCATTTTAATGTTTTAATAACCGGGGCTTTTCATGACAGTGATATCTGTCTGTGTCTGCTCCTGGCAGCACCAAAGAGGATGATGGGCACTGAAAACTCCTTATGGAGTTGGCTTTCACTGTGTCAAAGTTAGCCATGAGGCAAAGAAACTACTCCCGCCTCAACTGCGGACAGTATGCTGCCCAAAATGGACAAGCAAGACACAAAAGCAGGCAACTTACAAATTTTGCCAATACAAAGTGGGCCAGTCCTTCAAAATTCCTATTTCACAGAAAAGTCTGTCGGATATTCTAGGCCTGTAGGCCAAAGACAGATGTCCTAATGTTGCAGAGGAATCTCGGGTGACTGTTCAGACAGCCAGATATCTCTTT
This sequence comes from Microtus pennsylvanicus, assembly GCF_037038515.1. NCBI lineage: Eukaryota > Metazoa > Chordata > Mammalia > Rodentia > Cricetidae > Microtus > Microtus pennsylvanicus. Next base: position 50,131,661 of record NC_134587.1, on the reverse strand, counting down.
CATTTCTCATTTATCTGGAAGTTGCTTGCTCTACACTTCCTATTTACTCAGTAATATTATATCCTTCTTGGGTTTTTGATGGGGCTGAAGATCAGATAGCTATCACTATAGGTTTACTTAGTCATGCCGGAAAGTAAACTAGGTTCAAAATTTTGGACTTACCAAGAGAGGATGAATAATAGAGTATTGTGAATGTAATTCTTATTGATAATTGTTATTATTGCCTATAGTTTAATTTGTTAAAGTTAATATCTTTCCATTCTATTTAGATAATACCTGACAACTGTTTTTTTTATTTTTCTTCCAAAACAGAATTTCTTTATGTAGCTTTGGAGCGTGTCCTGGAACTCACTCTGTAGACCAGGCTGGCCTTGAACTCACAGAGATCCACCTGCCTCTGTCTCCTGAGTGCTGGGATTAAAGGCCACCATCTCCCAGCCTGATAATTGTTCTTAATGTATATAGTTTTACTATGATAGAGTTAAAACCTTTCCTTTTTATTTAGACAAAAAGGGGGGGAATGTTGGAGGAGATCTGTTTGTGTTGATTGCTCTGAGACCACCAATGGTGTCTGACCTTGATTCGGAGAGTGGAGTCCACATTCAGTTGGTTAGGGTGGACCATAGAGTTTCCTGGTGGCCTCAGAGGACAGGAGGACACATGGGGGGGGGCGGACGGACAGAGGTTGTGTGGTCCTTTCGATCTGGAAAGTGGAGAGAGGCAGGATCCTTTCCCAGTTTCTCTGTGGATCTCTCAGGTTTTATTTTTAATAAAATGATAAAAGAAATTGCTGTACAGATCTGATTGTGTCTGACACCTAGGTTGGTGATAGCTTCGCCAGTTTAACAGCTCCTTCCCCACAAGGTTACAACAACTTGGGTAGTTCATTAGATAAGTTTCTTGTTAACACAGGCTGGTTTGCCTTGTTCACGGGCTTTATGGTAAAGGATAATCAGGCTTCAGATGCAACTTACCGCTAAAGGGACACAGGAAATGACCTAAGACGTAAAAACACAAGGTGTAAAGGAATAAGTAAATGATTTAGGGTGTGGAAAGAATTAGTCATAGAGACTATGGAGGACCAAGGATATGGATAACATGCACAGGAAGGAGTAGTGAGGGACTTGAGGAGTCATGGGCTTTCTGTTGAACCCTTTATGGTCTGGGAAGTGCGGAGAGGTCAGCTGGTCACTCCTCTGCTGCTTCTTTGATCTATCAAGTTTTCACTCCAATATCTGACTCCCAAGTCTTTATTGGTTATAGAACAAGTTAGACACACACAACATTTTTCCTTTGCTGCAGGGCTGGCTCCACAGTGGATCACTAGGCTGGATCTAAACTTCCATCCCCATGACTGGGGAGCAAGCCATCTCTCCAGCCCTCTTTTAGAAAGTTCTAACTCCTAATCATTCTGGGAATTTTAAAGGGAGATATTTGTGGTGTGTGTGTGTGTGTGTGTGTGTGTGTGTGTGTGTGTGTGCGTGCGTGTTGCCTGCATGTATATTAGTGCTTTGCATGTGTGCCTGGTCTTCTCGGAGTCCTGAAGAAAGTAGATACATCCCTTGAAACTGATGTTACAGGTGGCTATGAACTGCCCAGTGTGGGTGCTGAGAACTAAAGTCCTCTGAAAGAACAAAAGTACTTCTAACCACTGAACCCCCCTAAAACTTATTTTTAAAGCTTATTTAAAGCAGGCATTTACAAAGAATTCGTGTGAAAGTCAAAATATAACAGTTTTATTGGCAAGTGATAGTCAAAATATCTAACTCAGAATTGGAAACTCTCATCTATTCCCAGAAGTTTGCTCTTCACTGGGGCCCAGAATTAATGCTAGAACTGATGCAATCCGAATTAAGTGCGGCAAATGTTTACCAAGCCCTGTGTCCCAAAGGGCAATTCTTCAGAAAAGACGCTGGCTGGGGCTGCCGTGAAAGTCAGTTCATAGCCTGAGCAGTGCTGATAAACACACTTTGAAATACCACTTTCTTTTCCAGTAAAAAGCTGTGAAACCTAAATACCTTATCACAGTATGCAAGAGGGTTTAATTTCTTATTTACTCTGCTTCCCTGAGAGCCACAGCACAGACAGGAAGTTCAAGCCTCCGGGCCGTGTTTATAGCCAAAAGAAAATATGGAGGAAGCTGGGCACTTGATCAAGGAGGAGTCCAAGAGATCAGACTGTTAACTACTTCAGCCCGTCCTTCTCTACTCAACACCGTACCTGGAAAGGCTGATAAGGTGATTGCGTGAGCTGTGCCACCATCCCCAGGGCTAAAATCAGGTCTTTGCAAGCATGTGACCTATATTATGGGAAGTCAGCTTGGGAGAGATGAGTCATAAGGTTTAAAAGTTTAGAACTTTCACCTCGAACAAAGGCTGTCTTTATCCCTCTCCACTGTTCCTTGTTCTGTTCTTCACAACAACAGCTATAAAGTCCAGGAATCTATATCATTTCCTGAGAGCAAACCACTGTGCAGTATCTGAAATCACACAGCCAACACTGATTACAGCGACCAAGAGGAAGATCTGGGCAGGGATGCAATAGCTCCGTATCTTTATAACTGTGGTCACAAGAATTACGTGTGAGATAAAGTGGCGTATTAATATACATATTCTGCCAGGGTTAATTTCCTGTTTTGAAACTACAGCTACAGGCACGAGTATCATGGGAAGCGGGTCCTTCTGACCTCTGTAATGTCTTTGCAGCTGTAATTCTGTGTTTATTCAAAATAAGATGCCTTTAAACGTTTATTTTGTGTACCTTCACATTTCTCTGAACAGTTTGTATTAAGAGCAAAGAAGGAAAAATGAAACAGCAGTGATTTTTTTAAACGTGAGGTTTTCAGCCACAAACCCCAAGGGAGGCAGCTCGAGGCTGGGAGTGTTCTGGGTTGGGCACTGTAAACATGTAACGTTAGAATCCAGGCCTGACTCTCATGAACAAAACTGCCCCCATTCTCAAGGTTGGTTCCTTGTCATCTTTCAAGAGACACCCAAGATCACATCCTTATTTACAGAAGCCTTCCGGGTTCTTTCTATTAACCAAAGTGGCTTCTCTAAGCTGTTGCTTCGCAACACCCTTAGCTTGCTTGTTTGTGGTATAATACAAACTTCACCACGGTTGGCACTGTGTCCACCAACTGGGAGGACCGCCAGCTAGAGGCCAGATGCTTCATAAATTAGTTTTGTTTGAAAAAAAGTAAACGCACCTCCCGGGAACCCGTCCGCTTTGGGGAGAGGGCGGTGGTGTGGGCTCCTTCCTCTCACATCACCTACTCTGTGCCCCAGGCTGGCCTCAGCACCCCGTACAAGAGGGCGCTCCTTCCTCTCTGATGCCTGGGACTGCAGGAGGCCTTGCTCTAGAACCGCCTTGTCCCCCGCACCTCCTCCTGGGATCACCCTACGGGAAGCTGGGGCGAGACCTTGGCGGGGTCCTAAGCATTCCAGCCTCCCTTTCCCAGACTCTTCCTCTCCGTCAACGCCCTTCAGGTCACGCCCCCTCGGGTCACGCCCCTCTGAGCGGCCCTAGAGAGGGCGGGGGAAGGGGCGTGTCTTATCCATTTCCGGGCGCCTATTGGGAGGATCTCCGGCGGGAGGCGGAGCTGCATCCGGAGCTCTAGAGGCGTTGTTGCTAACGGCTTTCTGAGGCTCCGGCTTTCGGGACTAACATGGTGAAGAGCGACTCCGACTCAAGCAATATGTCTGAGAAACGACCTTCCGACCACGTCGTGACTCAGCGGCTCCCCGTGTCCTTCAGGGGTGAGTCCCTCGTCTCTGGCACAGCCGCCCTGAGCCAGCCGCCGGGTATCGAACCCCCAACCCGCTGACCACCGGGTTCCGAAAGGCGCGTCTCCCCTGCACTGTGTGCATTCCTCAGAACCGCGCTCTTCTCCTTTACCCCTGGTTTCTCCGGCTGGGAGATAATAGTTTCCCGGTGCTGGGACGCAACCTGTATGGCAACCAAGAGGGCGCACCGTTGGCAGGGGCGTGTATCCATTGCTCGGGACCCTGGCAGGCAGGGACTCGCTTATCCTTCGGGTCCTAGATACCACGTCAGGTGCCAGCGCTTCCTTATCTCGCGCCATACACGCGGACCAGGGCAATCCCTGGCAGTTGTGGTAGAGGCGATTCTCCCGCGGGTTCAGCCTCTCCCATTCTCCTTTCTTTCCTGCCCCAGCGCTTCATAAGAGAAGCTTCCCATGTAGTGATCCCCACGCCTATGGACCAGGGAAGAACTCCCACCTTCTTCCCTCCATCCCCAGCTTCGGGAAACTAAGTTTCCTAGAAAGGGCTAGGCTTCAGCCTCCTTTCCTTCCAGCTTCATTGTCTGCCTCATTCCATCCCCCTTTGTCTTAGAGATCTCGCTTTCCAGGTAAATAGCCCGTTTTTCAACACCCTACTGGGGCCTTCCTGGTCTTGAAGGCTAGAACTGTAAGAGGCCGCATCCTATCCCCTCTGAAGAGTCCTTGAGAGAACTACCTACTTGAGCCTTTAAATTGGACAACTCCTTGGGGTCTGGAGATGCCCAGTAAGAGATAACAAATCTCACCGGAGTTCTGCTCTGCTCTCAGGAGCTTTCCTGATCCAAAGGAATTATTTCTAAAGATGGAATTTCAGAGAGGATGGCACAGTGGGAGAGATTTAGGAGGCTCAGTGGGCTTTTCCAGCAGAGAACCCTGTCATCCGTGCGGATTATCTGCAAAGTCAGCCTGTCTCCCCATCTAAATCCCGTGCCCTAAGCCAGGAACACCTCCTTCAATTCTTTCTCAGGAGTATCACAAGAATTTCAGACGGCACCGGGCAGGAGTTCCTGGGTTCCGTTCTCAGTATCAGACATAAAAGCATGTGTGTGTGTGTGAATCTTGCTCCATGCTTTACTTCCCAAATTGGGAGTATAGTAAAATTAAAGAGAATGATAGCAAAACAAAAAACACACTTAGTAGGCGAAGGCACTAGACTTTATGGATGTTACTTTATTGAATTCCCACAGCTGATACTCAGAGAGGTTACCTTAGCCACACAGGGTTAGTGGGACCATACTTTAAATTCGTATTTCAGTGATTCCAAAACTTGAACAGGCCACTGTCTAGAGGTCTGGGCCCCCCTAGAGCGCGGGTGTGCTGGTCGACTCTGCCGGCGCCCACCTACCGCAGAGGGAAAGCATCTGGAGCAGCACCCTGGGAACAAGCATGGTCTCTGCATTTTAAGATCGGTCCATTTTCTCGGTCATAGACCAGTTTGGTGTTTAGTTCTAACTCCCTTTTCTTAACGCTACATTTATCTGTTTTAGACAGAAATATTTTAGAACTGGTGAAAATGGATTTGTTCTGTCTGAAGCATATATTCAAATAAAATTTTGCTTGGTTTTTGTCACTTCCGATTTTAAAACCTTTCCACTTATTTAGCGTGTGTGTGGCTGGCTTGTGGAAGTCGGAAGGTAACTTGCAAGAATTAATCTCCCCTTCCACCATGTGGGATCCAGGGTCAAATCCAGGCTGTCCTTGAGGACAGCCAGCGCTTTTGCATGTTGAGGCTTCTCACCTTCCTGCTTTCTAGTTCTTTGTTTTTAATTTTGAGCCTCAGTGGTTTGACATTAGGAAAAAATTATTACTATAAGGTATTTCATAGAGTTTCCCAAATGTGTCATGTGCCAAACTTAGCTAGATGCTTTCTTTATAAACATCCAATTGCAACCCTGCCAATAAAGCCAGTGTTTCAGTAAGGAGGCTGAGAGCTGGAGGATAAAAGTACAGCCCAAAGGATTCAGAACTAAGTTTCCAACCCAGGCTCTGACTTTCTGAGCCATTTTCCTGATCCTACGGCTAGCTGTCTGTAAAGCAGGTGCCAAAGTATAGTCTGGTTCAACTTGAGGACTTCATGGGGTAAGAAGCAACAAGGAAGGAAGCCCAGGGGAGCCCAGCGTGAATCAGGACCTTCTGGATAAAGTCATTCAGAGGACTCTGCTGATGGCTGCAGTGCATTTACAAAGCTCAGCTCTGCCTCATTGGCCTTGCAGGGAATTAGTCCTAGAGACACATATACCAAACCTAGGAGGAACCAAGGCAGTTTACCTAAAGCCAGCGCATTCAGTAATGGAACATTGTGGGTGGCTTGCGAAGGCCTGTGTTGTCGTAACAGAGAGCCTTGTCAACAGATAAGTCCCTTTGGGAGGATCTCTTGGAAATAAGCAGAATCATGGGACGGATCTGTTTATTTCGGTTGTTCCAGTTGATCAGATTGGGGAGAACTTTAACTCAGTAATTGACCTGAACTAAACTATCAGTGGTAATAAATGAACTCAACTGGAGACCAAGACTACAGAAGCTGTTGTGTATATATTGTTTATGAGTAAATAGATTTCCATGTCCCTGAATAGTCTAACACTGTAGAAGATAAAGTAACTGTCTGCTCTGCTTTTAAGATGTGAAATGTTGATGAAGTGGCTCAGAAGGGACTAAAGGTGAGGTTTAAAGAGGCCACAGAGAAGCAGCTTCCTGTAAGCTGTGTCAGCCAAAGGTTCTGGACATACTTCTGATATAACATTTATTGTATGGTATTGAAGTTTGTCGGTTGGATTAATCTGTTACCATCTCCTTTTTAACCTCACCGTAAAAACTCAGTATGAGCTGGGCGGTGGTGGCACACACCATAATCCCAGCACTCAGGAGACAGAAGCAGGTGGATCTCTGAGTTTGAGGCCAGCCTGATTCACATAGTAAGTTCCAGAACAGCCAGGGCTACACAGAGAAAGCCTGTTTTAAGGTGGGGGGGGGGGCGGGAACCAAAATAAAAAAACTTCAGTATAAAGTACATAGTAATTAAATAACATGTTAAAAGAAAAGGAAGTGGAAAGGAGTAAATAATCTTATCAATGTTGATGGGCAACTTATTTTATTGTTCATTGATTTTAGGATAGTATATCTTCCTATAGACAGACTACTTATCTAGGTTTGCATTAACAAGAAAGGAACTGTAATTGGCAAGAAAGGATATTGTGCCTAGTAAGAATCCTCACTTACGAAAACAGAAGTTGCAGATCAGGAATTCTTACTATACACTTGTTCTTCCTTTTTCGGCCTCTGCCCACTTTCTGGAACTACTAAAGAAACTTGAACCTCAAGCTTTTGTTTGCTGCTTTAGTAAGTGGAGCCTTGAAAATGCAACCAGGAAAATGCCTTCAAGTATAAGACAATAAAGATGACGCCAAATGTGTCCACTGGAGTGAGCACTCATGGGATGATAGCATAGTTAGTGTACGGGGTGAGAGCAGCGTTAGAGTGAAGAGATGGGGTTGTGGGCTCAGCACCACCACTGCCGGCGTCACTCGGGAGCGCCACTTCCAGAGGGTCAGTTCCTCATCATATAGTTAGGCATAATCTTACTTCTGCATTTCCCAGGATTATCGAATAAGAAAATACATATGTGCTCCTTCCAGAGAAGCACTAGGGAACCCAAAATGCTAACCACACAGGGTTGTCTCTTCAAAGAGAGAGGTGGGAAACCCAATTTCCACCCAGAAGGCTGAGAGAGAGGTGGCTAAAAGCTCTATGGTTTTTGCACTGTGTGGTGAGTCCACACCAGATCCTCCCCCGGGCCTTTTCATGAGCTTCTCTTCTCAGCGAGTCTGCTGGCCCCATCTTTCTGGAATATGTCACATATACTTTATAAACAGCTTCATTGTCTCACAGGATTGAGTTAGTTATCATCAGGAAGTATTTCACCAAATTGTGTTGTGCTTGACTGTGCCGAAAATACACTACTTGGGTCAGACTTAAAGTTTGAACCAACACTGGCTACTGAGTCGTTTAACCAAACTGCCTTCTTATCTCTCCTGGATCAACCCTCTACTGCCTGTGGTGGTCACAGAGACCCCACAGATATATGTTAATGTTCTTTAGAAACTTTAAAGATTACTATGGCATTACTTCCTAGAGAAAACGAAGAATAAAAAGATTAATGACAGACAGCTAGACTCAGAGAATTATACTCATTTCCCGTTCAGAATGTTTGCATTTAGGGGAGTGTGTATGACAGACAGATGGACTGACAAAAGTTTAGAACTAATTTACTACCCCATATGTGATCTGTTCCTCCTCTGAGATAGAGTCCCCAAGCAGATCGTTAGTCTTGATATTTTCTCCATGGTATGTGGGTCCCGGAAGGCAAGTCACCCAATCAAATACTTAATCCTTATGAGTGAATTAATGGTGATCTTAAAGTGTCACGCATTCTACCTAATTTCTCATTGGGTCTCCATAGCACTGTGAAAGGCACTGTTTTTTCTTCCATTTTACTGAGAAGAAAATGGAGTGGTGGGGCTGGGATCGGGCGCTGCATTTTCGATCTCGTCCATATGTCTTAGCAGTTCATCTGAAGAAGACTTAGGAATCCAATGATAAAGTGTTCTATGCTTTTTAGTTCTATTTTAAATGAACATAATGTTTAGCTCCAAAGAGTTTTTGTTTTTTTATTTTATTGAGACAGGGTTTTTCTATTGTAGTCCTGGCTGTTCTAAAACTCACTCTGTAGGCCGGCCAGGCTGGCCTCAGACCCAAAGAGATCCCCTGCAGCTGCCTCCTGAGTGTTGCTGACCAACGGCTCATGAGAGCTTTCTAATTCTGGATATTTTTTAAGATGTCTAAATAAAAGAGCTTTGAGGAGAAAGAAACACTAACATAAGGAGTGCCTGTCCTGTTTGTATAAACCTTGGGCTGGCAAATTGCTTTCTTTTACTCCACAGGGGTCATGGTTAGCCCTTCCTGAGGGAAAAAAGTCTGTGGTCTGGTTTTGTGTCTTGTTTTTTTCTTTGTTTGTCTTTTAAGAATAACCCCTTGCGGAAAGCAGCTGATGATTCTTTTAGGACAGTGGGCAGAAGTGTGCTCTGGAACCCTCGCGGGCCTGAAGTCTCAGTCTGGTTCGTGTAGGGGGTTCCCTTTCTCTTCCCAGAAAAGTTTCACGGACTGGGCAGTTCCCGACATGGCCAGTGTTTTCCTGTGCTTGCTGCACGCACGCTGCCGCATGTGCCGTCCTTTACGGCATCTCTTTTCCTCCTCACTCACTTCCTGAGAAATTAGCTGACTAGCTCTCTTTTTAGGTGAATAGCCTTTTGGGTTTTTTTGGTTTTGTTTTGTTTTTTTTTTTTTTAGATTTTTGAATTTTATTTAATGTGTACGAGTGTTTTGTCTTCATCTATCTATGTGCACTACATGTGTGCCTGGTGCTTGTTATGGCAAGAAGAGGACATCAGATCTCCTGGAACAGGATTATGGGTGCTTGTGAGCCACCATGTAGGTGCTGGGAACCAAACCCAGGTCCTCTACCAGAGCAACAAATGCTCTTAGCTGCTGAGCCATCTCTCCAGGCTCTGAAACAGTTTTGACATTAAAAAAAAGTTCCTTCAGTCCAACTTTTACATTTTTATACTTTTTAAGGGTGAATGTTTTGCTACACATGAAAATCAGAGTTCAGTGTACATAAGTGAGTTTTGTAGGAAGGCAGCCATGATCCTTGCACACACATACTGTGTGCTGCCCATGACTGCTTTGTACTGCCACGGTAGACTGGAGTGTTCTCTCAGACACTGTGGTCTGCAGAGCCTGTTTCCTCCTGGCCCCTCACACGAAGAAGATTGCTAAAAAAAGATTGTTTTAAAAGGAGGAAGAGGATAAGGACAGTTGCATCTTGACTATAAATCTTTTAAGAAGAAAATAAAAATTTCCAAGGCTTTACTTTCACTGCCCATTTGCCCCTAAATAAAGTGCTATTAGACCTGGATAGCATGTGTTTTTAGTATACAACTCCTAGATTCCTATCTGTCCCTACCCAGACAGTACTAGTCAGGACAGTTTATAACATAAAGTGTTCCGCTCACATTCCGAGTCAGGGAAGGAAAGGATTGCCTCGACATACTGTAACTGAAATGGTGCAGCAACTCTTTAGCCCATCCCTTCCCCTTTGCTCAACGGTGCAGTGACCTAGCCCTCATCTTAGATGGGAGGCAGTTGCTGGCCTTTCTCAGCAGAGAACCCAATGCATCTTGAACTTCAGAGTAATTAGATTTCAGTGGTGAATGGGATTCATTACTCCCAGGGACTTTTAGTCCTGGGATGAACTGCCAGCTCCAGTTCATCTTCAAACAAGCCAGATGCGGCGGATGGATAACAACAGACATTGCTCTGAGCATTGGTCTAGGAGCTTACAAGGAAGGAACCACTTTCCCTGGAGCCAGGGACAAAAGTTACTGTACAACTTGTACCTTTTTATGTTTGGTCTTGGTTTTATATTACTTTTCTTGAAGTAAGTTCAATTTGAAAAATAATAAATTTAAATATATATCATTTTAGGTTCTTTTGAAATATTTTATTATTGTTATTGTTATTATTTGTTAGAGACAGGGTTTGTCTGTGTAGCTTTGGCAAAGCAAAGTTTACAGTCAAGTATGGTGAGATCCCTATTCTTTAGAAGTTTTCTACCAATAAAGGATTGGCAAATATTTAAGCCACAATGTCTCAGGAATGTTGATTGCTTGTTGTTTGTCATTTCCTGCCTCATAAGCTACAGAAGGAGACAGCCTTAAATTAATAACTGAGAGAGTCTGAGGAAAGAAGGCTCATGAAATTTTGGTGGGTAACTGAGAATTGCTTTTTCTTATTTGCCCAACAATCATGGCTGACTGAGATTCATTTATGAGCCCAGCGGAACCCCACCTCCTGAGAAGTGTAGTTTATACACTTTGTTGAACTGTGACCAGATGGGATGGGATCTTGATGGTTAGTAATAGGATCATTTCACTGTAAAGGGAATAAGAACATAAATATAATAGTGTTGGCGTGGAGCCAAGCATTTGATATGGACAAGACTGTGTCCAGTTTTCAAACTACCCACCTGACTCCCTGGTCCTCCTCTCTGATGCCATGTACTTCTCTGGGCTTTGAAGAATCTCAGTGTAATGATGGGAACTGCACTTCTGTATTAACTTGTAGAACTATTTGACTTTAAACAAAATGTGTTTGTGTGCATGTGCATCCATGCCATAGCCCACATGCACCAGAGCCCGCATGTACCAGAGCCCGCATGTACCAGAGCACACACACACCAGAGCCCGCATGTACCAGAGCACACACACACCAGAGCCCGCATGCATCATCACCAGAGGACACACACACACCAGAGCCCGCATGCACCAGAACCCGCATGCATCAGCACCAGAGCACACATGCACCAGAGCACACATGCCACAGTGCCAGTGTGGCAGCATGCGTGTGACAGTCAAAGGACAACTTGCAATAATGCGTCCTCTTCTACCATGTGGGTTCAGGGATCAAACTCAAGTGTCCCCATCCTGGCAGCAAGCACCTTTACGTGGTGCGCCATCTCACTGGCAGCCCCTTGTAAATTTCAGTAGTGCAACAACTTTGGTTTTTTTTTTAAGTCAAAAACAAGAAAAGTACAAGTTCATGGCTATAGAGGCTAATAAAAGATGAACAATAGCTGGAGGAGGATATGCTACTAACTTTATTCATTTGAATTTTAAAATATATCATGAACCAAGAAAGAAGTTGGAAGAATGTATTGAAATAGTTAACTATTTCTGAGTTTAAAGTAGCTTTTCCCTCTTTTTATATTTTCCTACATGGTTTTGCATCAGGATGTATATGTATTACATTTGTGATCAGACAAAAGCACTATGTATATGCAAAAGAATGAGGAAGACCAGGTACAATGATATTCATCACAGCATTGTTTTTGATAACAAGAAACCAGAAACAGCCCCTTCACTAATCAGGAAATGGTGGCAGTGTGCAGAAGTAATTTGCATAAAGACACTGTAATGGGTATGTGCCTTATGATTTTTGTCATGAGCCATGCTGCACCCGGAACTAGAACACACATTTCCTCTGTCTTTTTGTTGGTGTTTTCCTTACGTTTAGGGATCTGACAAAGGCTGTGATCCAGCCATCCCAGTCCACTCTCACCCCCAACCTGATGTGTGCCCCTCTTCTCCTTTCCGTTCCTGAATCTTCCGAGCAGACACCGTTCCTCTTCCCCACCTGGTTATGACTCTTTATTCCTCACTGTATGTGGCAGAAGCCGAGTGTTCTTGGTTTTCACCATTCCATATACGAGGCAAAATAAAAAGCAGTGTCTGATTAGCGTTCGCTGGTGAAATGAGGGCCATGCGAGGCATGGGCCGGTGCGCATCAGGCCACGTGAGACGTAGACGGAGATGCAGTGAAGCAGCCAGCATGGAGCACAGACAGGGCGGTTCCGGGAGGAGTGAGGTGCCGTGATGATGGCCTGTAACAGGCTGTACGGTTTTGTGTTCAACAGAAAACTCCAGGACAGAACTGGGACCATGCGGATGGATTCTGGTGGCTTTCTCGTTCTTGTTCGTACTTATAACCTTCCCGTTATCGATATGGATTTGCATAAAGGTAAAGAGCATTTCTTTCTCTTCTGGAGCACTAGGCCTGTGGGACAGATAGAGGGATATTGTACGGGCCTGTGGTTCTTTTTCTTCCATCTCTCTTTTGGGAAACACATCTGCTGATGAATTACAGTAGATCTTAAACACCTTTCAGCCACTATCCACTCAGTTCCTCCTCACAGGCAAAGTGACGATGGCCATGCCAGTTCTCTGTGTCGGGATGTGAGACCACCGTGAGAAAGCATCTCACAGCTAGGATGGCAGGGCAGGGCGGGTTCGCTGGCAATACCACCACTGCCATGTTTCCTCACTTATAAAATGGGAGAAAATGGCAGGCGCTGCTGCGGATAATGGCGGGGATGAAATGAACCGCCTGCAGAGCCTGGAACCGAGCGAGCGCTCCCCAGCACAGAACTCTCCTACGAAGTTACATTTGCATATTCCTAAAATAATGAATGTGTGACCTGCATTTTCTGATACATCTTGTTGTAATTAGGAATCAGAAAAAAAGCTATAAGCTTTTCTGAGCAGACAAAACATGAATGATTAGTAGGGACGCTAATGGGGGTGGAGATGGATTTCCCCGCTTGGCCCTGATTCCCAGTGTGTCCACAACCAGAGTGTTTTTCTGGGTTTGGGGCAGGGGCTTCTAGGTAGTGCAGGCTGGCCTTGAACTCACTTCGTAGTTCAGGTTGGCCCAAACTCATCATCCTCTGGCTTCTGCCTCGAGAGCCCTGAGACTAGAGGCCTGTGTTGCGACTCCCCTTGCTTTTGTAAGAAGTATAAAAGTGTGTGCTCAATAAATAAGCACTGTGCTTGAAAGAGCAAACGCCAAATTGATGTCTATAGACACTGTCGGAAATGGAGAAAACGCCAGGAGGCTCTGAGCCTGGCCAGAGCAGAAACACGTTAAGAAGCTATGTCCGTACATGCGTGTGCTCATCATGGTGACTTTTCATTCCTGTTTGTTTTCCAGATTGTAAAGGAGTATGAAAGGGTCATCATCTTCAGGCTGGGTCGCATTTTGCAAGGAGGTGCCCGAGGACCTGGTCAGTACTGGGTTTCTGTCTGGAAACTAAAGTGTTGTGGTTTTTTTAAACCTATATAAGTGTGTGAGTGAGGTATGTGTGTGTGTGTGTAGGGGGTATGTGCACATCAGTGCTGATGTCCACAGAGGCCAGAGATATGAGATCCCTCTGTAGCTGGAGTTACAGAATTTGGGAGCTACCCAGTGTAGGTGCTGGGAATCAAACCCTGGGTCCTCAGGAAGACCATCAGGTGCCCTTAACTGCTGAGCCCTCTCTCCACTCTGAGACTGGAGTGCCTTACTGATATGAGTCCCCAGTGAGGCCTCTGCTTAGAACAAAAGCTTTATGACAGCATAGCTAATGGCCCTGGCCAGGCCATTACAATCTGCTTAGGGTGATTAGGTTATTGTTTGCACTGGCTACAGCTGGGAGGCTGAGCATGAGAATCCATCCAAAGAAAGCCTTCAGTTAGATGCTGGGTTTAAAGGAACGTGTCGCCACGCCCACCTAGGCTCTGGGAATTCCCAGGAACTGAACTTAGTCCCTTATTAAAGGGCTTGCTGTTCGACAGCTGGACCCCGACACAGAAGCCGATAGCATTTAGTGTTGCGGGACAGTAGCCACAACGCCCTGGAGCGCACAGGAGACCCAGAGAAAAGCAGACACGAGGCAAAGCTTTCCCATTGCTTTTGTTTGGTTGTTTTTTTAAATACTTATTTTTATTATTTTAAAATTATATGTTAGCCAGGCGTGGTGGCACATGCCTTCAATACCAGCACTTGGGAGGCAGAACCAGGTAGATCTTGAGTTAAAGACCAATCTGGTCTACAGAGTGAGTTTCAGGACAACCAGGCTACATAGGGGAAGCCTGTGTTGAAAAACCAAAAATAAACAAATAAATAAATACAATTATATGTGAATATGTGCACACGAGTGTATGTGCCTTCAGAATCCATCAGATGGTTGGAGCCCTTGGAGCTGGAGCTACAGACAGTTGTGAACAGTCTGTATGGGTGCTGGGAACTGAACTTGGGTCATTCAGGAAGAGCAGCAAACATTCTTGAGCCATCTCAGCCCCTCTGCTCGGCTGTTCTGTTCTGTTCTTGTCAAAGCAGCATCTCAAAGACTGACCTGAAACTCACTGTGTACCCTAAGCTGGCTGCAAACTCCCAGCAATCCTCATGCCTCAGCCTTACAAATATTGTAAATACCTGCATGTACAGCTATGGCTGCCCTTCTAAATGCGAGGCATAAGAAGTATTAGCCACAGAGTATTCCTGACAGGGATAGCTCCATGCAGAGCCATGGAGGGAGAGAATAACAGAGTGGAGGCACTGTACTGTGCGAGATTGTGAGCTCTTAGGGTGAGAAGTGAGCGAGAGTGTTAAAAACAGCAGTCGGGACTGAGCCCGCTATGGCTGATCAAGCTGAAGCCATCCTGTGCCTGTTTACAGGTCTGTTTTTTATCCTGCCCTGCACTGACACCATCATCAAGGTGGACATGAGGACCATCTCCTTTGATATTCCTCCTCAGGAGGTGAGCCGTTCTCTAGCTATGGCCGAGGGCTCTCACAGCCTGCCCTAGGCCAGCGCTGGCAGCTGACTGCCTTCCCTTTCCCAGCTCTGCGGCCTTGGGTGAGTCTCTCAGTTCTCTGTGTCTCAGCGTCCTCAGCTATAACATGGAGGTCATAACGGTGAGGCCAACCTAATGTGGTGTTGTAAGGAGTGACTGAGATTCCAGCGGGAACTGCTTAGCAGGGCGCTGAGACTGAAGTGCCGGGGGAGTGCTGCTTGCTGTTATTAGAAACTGTGTGACCAAGGACACAAGGAGCTATCCTTGTTCCCACCACAGCTCTCTTCCATGGGTTTCTGACAGAAAAACAAATTCAGTCTAGTTGAACATCCTTTCTAAGGGTCTTCATTTTTTATTTGAGACAAATTGGTTAGAAGCCACAGAATTAGCAACTGCTCATTTGTTTGGTATTTTAGGAGTTTCTGTATCATTTCGCACCCTTCCAGCTTCTTCACAAACAGCTCAGGCAGCATCCACAGCCAGTTCCTAGAAGGCCACACTGCAGAGAGACAAATCCTGGGGATTCTCTGTTGCTTTCCCCTCAGCTCAGGGCTCACTGCACTGGACACCAGCTCTGTCATGGCCATTTGGTACCCATATGTCAGGAGACATAGAACCAGTGTAGACAGGAGTCCCCACGGCTGCTGACCAGGCTAACTGTGGGAGGAGGGAGAGCATGTTCCCTGGGCACAGGCCGGGAGCTCAGCATGATGCTGGAGCCTAGCTTTCTCCTATCACAGATCACATAATCCAGACACCAGATGGGAACTCCCTTACTGGTACTGATCCAAGCATCTGGTATGGTTGGACTTCTCAGTGCAGACATCTCTGGATTCTCTGCATGTTTCTTTGTCATTGATGGGCTCCCTGGAGCTCCTGGGAGGGCTGGGAATTGTGTGGCATTTTCTTGTGTAAACATTGTGGGCATCTGGTGTGTTGCTGTGCACTTCTGCCTCTCGCTGTTCCCGTTCCCCTGTAAGCTGCCAGCCCAGAGTGGATTGGAACTTGGCAAGCAGCTCTTCCCTATCCCCTGTGAGCTTGCTGCAGAGGGAGATAAACCCTCTGCCAACAGTAAACAGTGAGCAGAGACACTCTGAACACAGCTGTGGCAGGCAGCCACAGGGGCAAGATCTGTGAGTGACATTCATTTTCCCATGGCGGTAAGAGGTTGTCACGTGAGATGGTAGGGAACTGTGCATTTGTGAAGAGGTCCCCACTTCTCTAGTTTAGAGGTATTTTTAGATTGCTAAACAACAAAAGAGGATTGCTGCTTTGGAGCTTGGAAGGGCTATGGGGCTGTTTAGCTGTTGCGATTACTTTTCATTGGCATAGCTGGGAATGTTTTAAAATGCTTCCTTCATGACCATCATAGAAATAGTCACAGATGAGGGGCTTCCAGGTCTCATGACTTACAGTCCGCTACAGCCCACCCAGCTGGGTGCAAGCAGAGCCAGCTCGGGTTCTGGACTCCGCTCCTGCGAGGCTTGTCACTCATTTTCTAGATCTCATTTCAGTTCCTCTCTCATGTAGGGACCCACCAGGTATCAGTCATACTGTCAGTGCGAGAGAAACAAAGAAAAACTGCCCCTAAGAAGCTCACAATTGCTGGGCTAATTCCAGCACTACGGAGGCAGAGGCAGGAGGATCTCTGTGAGTTTGAGGCCAGCCTGGTCTACAGAGCAAGTTCCAGGACAGCCAGGAGCCAGGGTTGCTACACAGAGAAACCTTGTCTCAAAAAAAAAAGACAACAACAAAAATCAAATGAGGAAAAAAAGAAAGGAAACTCAGTCTCTGGGGAAAACCCCACATCCCACTCAGTGCACCCCTCCACAGAGGGGCAGGGAGGTGCCAGGAAGTGCCTGTGACTGTGACAGTCAGAGAGACCACTGAGAAGACATCTGAGTACTGGGAAGAAATGAACAAGAACAATGCTAGCTATGAGTGGCATCTCCAAATCTGTTGAGTGATTGGATAATCAGCTGGAGTTGGATAACTAGGAATGTTTGATGAAATCTCGAAGGGTGTAATTAATCTTCTGATGCCTTATTGAAGAAAATCAGCCATTGCTTAAGGATTCAAAGAAGAGCATTTGTAGTGACAATGAAGAAGCTGTGGTAGGTGTGTGATTGTCCTTTTCCTCCTGTAGGTCCTCACTAAGGATTCAGTGACAATCAGTGTGGATGGCGTGGTCTATTACCGTGTTCAGAACGCAACCCTGGCTGTGGCAAATATCACCAATGCAGATTCAGCAACCCGCCTTTTGGCACAAACCACGCTGAGGAATGCCCTGGGCACCAAGAACCTGTCTCAGATTCTCTCTGACAGGGAGGAGATTGCACACCACATGCAGGTGAGTGTAGACCAAAGCTTCTGTCCTACCAAGTCCCACAGCCATTCAGTCCCAAAGAAACACACAGAAGCTTTATTAATTATAAACTGTTTGGCCTCTTCACCCAGGCTTATTATTAACTAGCCCTTACAACTTAAATTAACCCATAATTCTTATCTATGTTTAGCCACGTGGCTTGGTACATTTTCTCAGTAAGGCATTCTCATCTTGCGTCCTCTGCATCTGACTGGTGATTGAGTCTCTGTCTTTCCTCTTCCCAGAATTCTCCTAGTCTAGTCGGCCCGCCTGGCTACTGGCCAATCAGCGTTTTATTATACTAATATGAGTGGCAAATCCTTACAGTGTACAAGAGCTTTATCCTACAGCAGGTGAGGAAGGTGGCTCTGTCACTTAGCCTGAAGAGATAATTGCACTGGATCCATGACTGACGACGGCATGGCTGCCTTTTTTTCTTTTCCAGGGGTCCAGACTTTATATAAATGTTTTCAGACTAACATCCACAAGTTTATGGCACTCAGGTGCATGCTATTTTTAGATTCCTTCCAGTGTTCTGTTTTTCCCGGAATCCATACTATCCTCATCATAAGATCATAACAGTTTAGATGTTATTCTGCAAGAACACCACTGAAGCCCTGGTGTGTGGACAGGTCATGAATCTGCGCATACCTGTCATGCCTTCCAGTCTTAACTGTGAGGTAGATGTTACTAATACTAAGGCTGACCTGTTCAAAAACGTTACAGTATTATAAATATGAATTCCTGCCCTTCATAGAGGTTTCGCCATGGTTAAGTCTGTGGCTTGTTTTGTTTTGAAACGGCTATCACTACAGCTCAGAGTGCCCTGTAACCTGCTCTGTAGCCCACGTTGGCCCCGTGGTCTTGCCTCATCATCACTGCCACCGCCCTGCTAAGGAATATGGCCTGTGTGACGCCATCATACCTCCTGGAATAGTGCGGTTCATTCCTGCCCTTCTAAAGAGAGGAGTGAAACAGGATTTCATGGCTCACATTGACTCGGGTAGGCAAACAGTGACAAAGCAGGCTTAGCCCAGGCTGGCCGCTGCACTCGTGTTTCACAGGAGCACGGCCTCAGCTGTTCACTGTGTTCCCCTCCTGCTCTTGACCTATGAGAGCGAGGCAGAGTATTGGAAGAGGTGCAGCGGAAACCACAAATAAACAGTTTCTTTATGACCCCTTCGAGTTTGCCAACAGCTGCACTGGCTCCTCAGTAATAGAATCAGGGCAGTTTGTCTCCAGCCCCAGCTTGAGCTCCCATGGTGCAGTTTCTCTGCCACTGTCACCAGACCTGATCGACCCACATCCCAGCTGCTCTTGGCGCCTCACAGGAGCCTCGGTGCCTCATGTGCTGCACTCGCTTTCTCCTCTCCTTCCAGAGTACACTGGATGACGCCACCGATGACTGGGGAATAAAGGTGGAGCGTGTGGAGATTAAGGACGTGAAACTGCCTGTCCAGCTCCAGAGAGCCATGGCTGCGGAGGCAGAGGCTGCCCGGGAGGCAAGAGCCAAGGTAATGTTTCTTGCTTGTTTAGGTTCTGTTTTGTTTAGTTCAATTTCCTTTTTAAAATCCAGAGGAATAAAAACACAATCAATGAAAAACAGTGAAACAGCCCTGAATGTTTAGTATAGAAGCTCTTCCCATTGTTTCAAATCCTATTTCCTCAGAGGCTACTACTCTTAACGTGTGTGTGTGTGTGTGTGTGTGTGTGTGTGTGTGTGTGTGTGTGTGTGTATGTATGTGTGTGTGTGTGTGCGCAAGTGCATCATCATGCGTGTGTGCGCGCTTGTGTATCGATATGTGTGTGCATGCGAGTGTGTGAGTGCATCGTGTGTGTACATGTGTGCATGTGTATGCACGAGTACATCGTGTGTGTGTGTGTGTGTGTTTGTGTGTGTGTGTGCACATTTTTGAGACAGGGAGTTATTTGGTCAGCTAGGCTCCAGGACCCGGCTGCCTCCCCTCCAGTACTGAGGTTACAGATGTGTGCCACCACGCCTTGCTTTTACATGAGTGCAGGGGAATCCAAACTCCAGTCCTCATGGAGAACTGTACAGGAAGTGCTTTATCTGGTGAGCTATCTCCCTAGTCCTGTCCTTGCATTTTATTTAACTAGGTTGTTGGGTTGTTGGCACAAGTACACACACTGTCCTGCATCTTGGCCTTTCCCCTTAGGTCTCATGGGAATATTGGTCTGTTAGATTTGTATCATTCGCTCAGGATTGTGAGCTGCATTCTTGATTTCCTCAGTTCATATTAAAGGCAGATTGTCGTTCAGAGCACAGAACAGTTCCTCAGCTTGCTGCCACCTGACCCTCCCTCGGCTTCATGGTTTCCACCCCCTCTCTTTTCCAGGGACCTTTCCTTCGTACTGCTTTTTCTTTCTCCCATTCCCACGGTTTCTCATCTTCATCTCGCCTTTGTCTTAAGCCTACATGAGTGGCCCTTCTGGTAGTGCTGTTAAGATAACATAAAAAAGAATTGTATCTTTTAAGATGACAATGTATCAAAATATGCAGCATCTCCCTAAACCCCCAAACCCCTAAACTGGAAAGAGAGGTAGGCCTCTCCAGAGTTGGACCTGGATTCTCACTGTAAATAGCCCATGGTGGAGAGTGCCTCACTCCGAAGTTCCAGCATTCCTAAGGGGCTGTAAAGAGCAAAGCCTTCCTGTATAGAAGGGGATTCTCTCTAGGGAAACAGGGATGAGAGCACACCCCAGCATGGCCACACAGCCCCCCTTGTGAACAGCGAGAGCACACCCCAGCATGGCCACACAGCCCCCCCCCCCGTGAACAGCGAGAGCACACCCCAGCATGGCCACACAGCCCCCCCATGAACAGCGAGAGCACACCCCAGCATGGCCACACAGCCCCCCCTGTGAACAGCGAGAGCACACCCCAGCATGGCCACACAGCCCCCCTGTGAACAGCGAGAGCAGTTTTCATAGGAGGGTTTGCTGCGCCTTTGACTGGTCTCCTAAACACGGGAGCAAACCAGTTTGTCATCACTAGAAAGGGGTAGTAGTTGCGAGTGGCCAACCACAGAACGCTGTCCGTGCTGTAGGATACCTGTCTCAGCCACAGACTGGCCGTTATAAAGTCTTAGCTGCCAGTAGCAAACAGAGGAGTAGCCTGTTGGCATGCTGCCTCGCCAGGGTCGCCATGCCTTCTGCAGATGCTCACGAATGCGTGTGACATTGCAGAACTCTCACGGGTGTCCTTGCCAGACCATCACTTTCAGGATGCGCGGTGTTGTGAGAAGCTTCCTCTTACCATCCAGGTATTTGGAAACTAGGAACTGCTTTTACCTTATTATCTGTCATTGGCTAAAAGCCCATTTTTATACCATGTAAAACAATAATTTCTCATGCATAGAATATCAGAATCAAAGGATTCCTTGCTGAGAACCTGCACCTTCTATCCCCATGTCAGTGATTAACTGCGGGGTTGTTTCCCCTGAGCTTAGACTTGGCATCAGAACCCTTTTGTGGAGCTCCAGATAACAACCCTCCACGGCTTGGAGTTAGCCTTCAAAATGAAACTTGTTTGCCATTCTAGTCAGTGAAAACTGAAGCCCAGAAGAGCAGAGCGATTTCCTCAAGGTCCCATAGTTGATTAGTGGTGGGAACTCTCTCCTCCCCTTTCCCTTCCCATCTCCTCTGGGACTCCCACCACTGGCCTTCTACAGCTCCTGTCTTCCTCTAAACAAGGAGCAAAGAAAAGGAGGCCAGTTAGAACTCTGGCTACCATGCTGTCCCTTAGCCTGACAGCTGTGACATGAACCTGGGCAACAGCTGGCTGTCCTCAAGGGTGGGGTCCGCACAGTGAGCCTGCTTCTTAAAGTACACTACGAAATAAATAGCTCCAAAATGGCTGCAGCTTTGCTCACACTCAAGTTCTCATGGGAAGATAGAAGGCAGCTACCTCTTCAGTAAGCAAGCTGCCGAGAGAGAGAGAGAGAGAGAGAGAGAGAGAGAGAGAGAGAGAGACCATAAACAGACTCCAGAATGGAAGCCCTCCAGTTAATAAGCCACAGGGAAACTCAGATTCAAGTCACAGGCAGATGCCATGCTAGACATCCATCAGGATGGCTTGAAAACACAGTGTGAGAGGAGCTAGGAGTGGAGAGGCAGGAACAGGAGCCCTTGTGTTCCGCTGTGGGAATGCCTGTTGGTACTGTCACTTTGGAAGGCAGTGTAGTGATATCTACCAAAGCTGGATGTTTGCAGAGCCCATGGCCAGTAGCTCCACCCCTCAGTGTGTATCTCATAGATCCATGCCCATGTTTACCAGGGGTGTGCCACAGAAACACTTCACCCCAACCTGGAAACTTTCCAAGTACCCATCCTGAGTTAGATGGATAAAGGCTGAGTTATTCACAGGCAGTAACAGCATGCAGCAAGAATGAACACAGCAGTGCTCCCTAAGAAAATCTGAGCGGAGGAAGCCCCTCAAAAGTGGGGAGGGGGCCTGCTTTGGGGAGGTGGCATGTTAGAGAAAAGACACCTGCTGTTATGTAAAACCAATTCCTTTGGCCCAAAATAAACCTGGCTTGCGGTTTTTGCCTATATAATGTCAACCCTAAATGATGCGCTGCCTCGAGTAGTGGTCAAGCCCCAGCCTGGCTGGAGAGCGAGCTGAATAAACCTTGCTTTTGCATTCTGGACTGGACTGGATCCTGGTGGTCTCTCTGCGGGTTGCGACTTGGGTACAACATTTAGAACTTGATTTCTCTGCTCTGTCTGCCTACTGATCATCAGATGCTGTCCCATTTCTAGAGGAGTGTATTAGCTCCTTGTCTATTGCTGTGCTGAAACACCATGACCAAGGCAGCTTATTGGGAATTATCTTATCATCCTACAGCAACATGTTCAGGACAGGGCAGAATGAAAGCTTTCTGTAGGTCTGAAGAGGGTTCTGCAAGTGTTCCAGAGTTTCTCCTAATACGCTCCTGAATGTGTGAGGGTCATCACATGTGCGTGGATGGTTAGTACCCGTTACTATGGAGCTGTCATGTACTTCCTAGTGTGCACACGAGTTCGTGTGCTAAAACTCACACTGCCTTCTTCTGTCAAACAGGATCTGTCAGGTTTTGGTTCAATAAAGTCTTTCCTTTCTTTGATTTCAAAGAACTGGAATCCACGTGATTTGCAAAGGGCTTGTATCCGCACACGAAGTCAGCCGCTCACCCCTTCACAGTGCTGTGGACTGTTCGATACCCTGTTCAGTATGACTGTCTTCCCTGTTCAGTGGGGGACAGGCGGCAGGAAAAGAGAACGCCTTGAGCCAGACACATCCTTCAGCATGTTTCAGGAAAAGAACATCTGGAAGCGAGTCCAGGCGTTGATTCCTGGGAAGTCCCAAAGGCTGCCTAAGGCACAAGAGCCCTTACTGGAAGACTGCAGGGTGGCACCATGCTCTTTGCCAGCTGACCTCTTCTTCCCTTCCGTAGGTGATCGCAGCTGAGGGAGAGATGAACGCGTCCAGAGCTCTGAAAGAAGCTTCCATGGTGATCACCGAGTCCCCTGCCGCCCTTCAGCTCCGGTACCTGCAAACCCTGACCACTATCGCTGCGGAGAAGAACTCCACCATTGTCTTCCCTCTGCCCATCGATATGCTGCAGGGCCTCATGGGCTCTAAACACTGAGCTGTGCAGGTCTGTGCAGCACTGTGCTGAGCCCTTCCCAGGGGAAAGTGGGGACCAATTTAGCCGTTCAGTCGCAGCAAGATTAGCAGGAAGCTTGACTGTTCCCATCCCTCCCCTTTTCTGTATGTAGACCGAGGGACTCTTAGAAGGGACAGGAATCCTAAGAGCAGCTGAGAGACCACTTTGGAGCTAGGATGTAGTAGCATTTGTGTAGCAGGCTCCGGGTTTCATCTTTAGCACCAAAACAAACAAAGTCACTAGCTTGTAAATAGTGAGACAAATGGGCCGTCTATGCACGGTAACTTACTCTTTACTAAATCTGCATCCTATTTTGTGGTAGGCTGAAGCCCTCTCTAACTTCCTTTAAACTGTCCAAGCCCTATGTGAGCAGTCAAGCCAGGGGCACAGCCTCGACATGCCACCCGACCCCACTGGGCAAATGTTCTGCACAGTGAAGACTTTTGTCACCCTGCTTCTCTGGGCCACCTGTGCCTTCCCGTCAGGGAATCTTGAAGGGCATTTCCCCAGTGTCTGCCTGGTGTAAGCCCAAACTCCTCCATGATCCTGTCAGAACTCGAGAAAGAGGCTTGACTGGCCCTCCCTGGACCTGTACCTCCCCCCTCTGAGTACCATACTTCCCCACAGTGGTGGGTGGTCCTTTTGAAAACAATGCCTGCAGTTTTTACAAGCCCTTTGTGCCTCCCCCAGACTTGATGGTCCCTTTCTGTGCTGCCTTAAAGAGCAGCTAAATTCTTGTCACAAAAGTGCTTCTTCTCACTTTTGCCTATTTTCATGTATCAGGTTTTTAAATTTTTGATTTTTAAAACTAACTTTTTAAGTTCTACAAATAATTGTTATATGCCCATTTGAATAGCTTATGTACAGAAGTCCTTTTTTTAAAAAAAAAACTTAAGAAAACCATTATACTTTGCTCTCTGCATACTGTTAACTACTCTACACTATGAATGTTGTGACTGCTGATCCTACCCGAGTAGTTAACTCGCGGAGGGGGAGCGTGTGATCCCTGTTCTTGCACAGACACCCGTGCTGAGCTCTCGCTGCAGAAGGAAAATGCTTGTTTGGCCAGGATTTTTGCTGTTGTTTTCATACAAACGTTGACACCAAGAGGAAGTGGTCGGTCCCTATGGGCCACAGTTTCTTATTGTGACATCCTTCCCTTGGCCTGGAAAGCTTGGTGGTGACTTTTGCAACATCTTTGAGGCTCTTGATTCACCTGAAGATGCCTAAAAGAGCAGCTCCCTGTGGTGGAGCACCATTCACTCCGCTGTGCGCCAGGCCCACATGGAGCCTCCACCTCCCTCACACCCGCTTTCTAAACCTTGAACCCAGCTCGGTTTTCTGAGATTTCCACCCAGGACTCTAGTTGCATTTACATTTTGAATTTAAAATGATGGTTTCATCTGTTTGGAGAAGTGACTTGCCCCCCACTGAGGACCAGGTACCCCGTGTCCTGGTGCAAACACCTGCTCAGAGGTGGAAATGATACACCGGTCTCTAGATTTCTCCACAGACACCGACTGGCCTTTGCTTCTGTGCCTTGTGAATTAGTCACCTAGCAGACTACAGTGCAGTCACAGGGAGGAGAGGGGAATGGCGAGCCGTGGGAAGGGTGCTGCTGTGGGTTTTCACGAGTCCTCCCCTTCAGCCGTGTGTAATAAAGTGTGTCCCTATAACCAGTTTCCCTCTGTCAGAGTCTGTGGTGTTGCTGTGAAGAAGTTCATTGGAGTTTGCATTCATAGTTGGGGGGGGGGCTTAAATCTTAACTTGAGTTTTAGGTTCTGAAACCTTAGTGATTCAGGGCAAAGAGAGGAGCTGGTTGACTGTCTGTAACAACATGTTCACAGCATGGCCCCAAATAGAAGAAAGAAAACACAAAACACAGGGTTTATTATGCTTTCTAGTTCACTGTTGTGAGTCCCCACACTGCCTGTCTTCCCACGCCTGGCTGTCCACCCTGTGTCTCCCCACACTGCCTGTCTTCCCACGCCTGGCTGTCCACCCTGTGTCTCCCCACACTGCCTGTCTTCCCACGCCTGGCTGTCCACCCTGTGTCTCCCCACACTGCCTGTCTTCCCACGCCTGGCTGTCCACCCTGTGACTCCCCACACTGCCTGTCTTCCCACGCCTGGCTGTCCACCCTGTGACTCCCCACACTGCCTGTCTTCCCACGCCTGGCTGTCCACCCTGTGACTCCCCACACTGCCTGTCTTCCCACGCCTGGCTGTCTACCCTGTGTCTCCCCACACTGCCTGTCTTCCCACGTCTGGCTACTACCATATGAGTCCCTGCCATCTTTCCATGCCTGGCTCTCACCCCGTGAGTCCCCACACTGTCGAGCCTGGCCACCTACCATTGCTTTTCAGATTTCCTTTTAGCAGCAAACCTTTATTTCCAAGGGAATGGTGCACTGGAACACGTGTCTCTTCCCAGTGTCCGCATCTACAGCACTGAGTGCTTCAGTGAGAACAGCTACAGAAGGGGCCTTCAACTGGGGCTCTCCACTCAGCTATGCTTCTTAGCATCCAATCTCCTTACCACTTACATGGAGTTTGAATTCTGTTTGTAAGATCTCAGAAGTCCCTTATAGAATCCTGCAGATTCCAGTTTGGAAATGGTGCTCCTGAGGGTTTTTCCCTGAACCACCCAGTCTGTACCATGCCCTTGGATGGTTCCTATCTGCCATCCTTTTGAGAGTGTGCTAAAAGCTATAGATCATCACTGAAAACTGCACACATCGGGGAGCATGCAAACTTGTATACTTAACGAGGGGAACACTGCTCCAGCAACCGTGCCTTGGAAACATCAGAACTCCTGGACAACCTTATTCCTATACCCTAACTCTATGAATAGATACCCAGTTACCCGAAACAGCTTTGTGCCAACTAAAGATCACACTCAGAGAATGACAATTTATCTAGTGCCAAGCGCTGTGCACAGCAGGCTGCCATCTTTCCCTTTCACTCATAATCTTACCTGGTGTGTGAACCAGACCACGAGGGATCTCTGGATTCATCAGGCCGTCTGTCTCTTAGCAATGATGCCCACAACATCAGGTATAGAGCAGGTCCAGGCTCGGATGAGGCTAGGGTTTGTCTCAAGGCAACACTAAAGAGATGAGCACGGCTGTTTTAAATCTGCCCTGTAACCAGACGGGCTTTGTGAGAGGAAGTTGAAAGCCGTTGTGACAACTGAGGTTCTAGTGAGCAAAGGTGCCTGCCTGAAAGCCCCATGACACACGTGGTGGAAAGAGCCAACTCCACAGGTTGTCTTCTGACTGCCTCAGATCTGCCGTGATGTGCGCATGCGTCTACACATACAAAACAAAATGTATTTCCTAAAGACTCTGGGGTGACAGGCTAGAGAGATGACTCAAAGGGTAGAACTTGTTCCTCTTGCAGAGAAACCCAGGCTCCCTTCCAGCACCCACACTGTTGTGGGGTGTTCACCAGAGATGACATAGTTTGTAACCTGCTGAAAGTCTTTAGCCATCTTGGACAGGTATTTGGGAAGCCAGGTGTAATCCGAGTGTCCAGAGCATGAGGCTTCTGAAGGCAGAAACCATGTTCTGGCATCTTGCTCAGTGCTTCAGGGACAGACTTTGCAGAAACAAGCAGCCTGAGAGAAGCTGTGACAGTCAGCTGGAGGAGGTTCTGCACAAGCAGGTGGCTGAATGGATACTAAGAAAAGTTAGCTAGGACATCCTGACCTTGGGTTCCTAGACTAGAGCTGAGTAATTCCATGGGATTCTCTGTCAAGGAAGTCAAATTCTAGTTAAAGTTGAAATGTCCTCAGCAAGAATACGAGATGGAGGAGCCTCTGCTTGGTCTTACCTGTCACGACCAGCAGCAGCTCACTTCTGGGGGACCCAACACTCTGTGGCCTCCTCAGGCACCAGGCACACATGTGGTGCACACACGCCCTTGCAGACAAACGCTCATAAGAATACTAGTAAACTCTTAAGATTTTGCTGGGAGAGGGAGAAACGGGCCGGAGTTGAAACCCTCTGATAATGACTACACAAAGCTGCAGGAGTCTACTGTTAAGGTTTTATTTTTAGCATCTGGCCCCCCAAAAAGTCAACCAAATAGCCATTCACTGTGTCTTCTTGCCTCCTTCCTGCCTCAGAACCCTTAGTGTTCCCCAGGATCCCTCTAAGAATGTTCACGCAGGACAGGAGAAATTCACCCATCAACCAGATGGACCTCACTCACTTATCTGGCCAGGAATGGGCATGTGGATTCCTGGGAACCAAAGAAAGGTTTTCTGTGGAGTTGGAAGCAGCTCATCCTCTCCCTCCCCAGGGAAAACATTTACAAAAAACGGATTTGTCTTTCCCTCAGCTTGCCGATGCACAGTTGAGAGCCCTAATGCCCACAGATACTTGACTACCATTCTGATGCTCAAAGCCAACAGAGCTGGTGGGAAACCTAAACCCACAGTGGCTTGAGTCAAACACCAAAACCTCTGAACTCTCACAGAGAGCTCCTGAGGCGACTTAGTTTGGGCTAGTTCTTCATCATGTACAGTCCAACACATCCTAGTCACCCCAGCACAGGGCAAGTTTACTCCCACAATGCACTAGGATCTATGCATGTACTTTTCCACCACTTGCTAGAATCCTACATTGGGTTAAGCCAGAACCATGGATTTCCAGGAAGCAAGCTGGCTTTGTCCACATCAACCTCCATCTCCCTGAAGGGAAGGCCCTGTCATGTGACATTGAATAAGCACCTGCTCTCCCAGAGAGTGAGCCAACTCTGCAGGAGACCATCAAAGTCCAACTTGATGAACCAAATGGATTTACTGGGGTCACTTACAAGAGCAGAAATGACTCAGAGACAGCTAGCTGCATCACCAAAGCTCACCTCAGGATGAGTGACAGTGTAGTAAGCTGAACACCTGGAGCTCACAGAGCTTCAGCTCAACAGGCAGAGTTGTCTCTTCCAGGCTTGGAATATTGAGTATCTCTGGGCAACCTGCTTTCTCTGAGCCTCCCAGCATTTCTTAGCAGCTTATGTAAACTTGGGGAGGGAGAGCCCTAATGGATAGGACCAGCTTCAGGGACTTCCTGAGGCTTTTGTATTATTTACTTCTGGAGCTTAATGCCTGGAGCTTTGTGATTCCTTCCAAGATGAACTGTTTTAACTCTGTTCTGCTGTTCTGCTAAGCATTTTCAGGATGTTATGCTTGCCGGGTCAATTGCTTTGACTACCAAAAGCCACCCTTTGGAGGTAGGCAAGGCAAGCCTCTTGGCATAGTGTTCAAGGCTCCTGTCTACTGCTTACTCCCAAGTTGCTCTGGCCACACGTCTGCCCCCCCCCCCAGTGCTCCAATCTCCCCACGGCACGCCACCTTTGTTTCTCAACCCAGCGCCTCTTCCACTAGGAAAATTCCTCCTGTGTCCTCCTCATCACTCTGGCAATGACTCAGATTCTCTGGAGACAGGGCCCCAAGGGAACCATGCTTCTAAAAAGCTCCCTGGACAGTTTCTGGGCCCAGCCAGAGTTGGAAACAACGGTATAAATACAGACATCTCTCTCGCAGGCTTCCTACCATCCAAACCTCACCCTGGGCTGTTCTATAGTCCACACAGGGAAGCTCCCTCCCGTAACCATGGGCCAAGAGGAGGAAAAGTGGTCGGACAACTCCAGAAGGAAAGAGGGGAGGGAACAGGCTCCGCCCTTGAGTTCCTTGCACTGATCTGGCACCTCCAGGAGAAAAGTTTGTGAAACAGTTCGTGGGAGCGTCCAGGAGGGAGTTCTGATGCTCTGAAGACCAGCAGAGACTCAGGCCTAGAGGGACCACATTGGACACTAAGGAATATCTCCCCTGTGTTCCAAAGGTTGCAAACCTGGGCAGATCCAGGAGCTTCTCTGGCTACGGCAGTTGCCAAGGCAGAGATCTCACCAAAGAGTCTTGAGTAATAGAATAAACAGAAGGGACCAGCTGTAGAAAACAGATACAGGCAGACACCGCAGGCGATGTCTCTATGATAACACACTTTGTCCGCTTGAACTCTATCAAGGCCAGGCCTCCTAATGACAGTGAACAGGACAGGGGAGACAAGACTCACATGCTCATTTGACTCAGAACATTCAAAGAATACATATTTTCACCCTGCGTTCACAGCAGCATTGCACACAATAGTCAGAAGGTGGAAATAATCCAGCCATCCATGGTGGGTGAATGGATGAGGTATAGTCATACAATGGAGTGGTATTCACCCATCAGTGGTGATCAAAGCCCGATTTTAAAGCATAATTCTGAGTAAAATAAGCCAGACACAGACAATACATACTATGTGACTCCTCTTAGGTGAGGGATGCAGAACAGTCAACCTTATAAAGGCTGAAAGAACAGAGATTCCTGGGGTAATGGGAAAAGAGAAGGTGATGGTTTATTTATTTAATAAGCACTTAGAAGCAAGGGGTTGTAGTGTATGCCTTTCATCCCACCACTTGGGAAGCAAAGGCGGGTAGATCTCTGTGAATTCGAGGCCAGCCTGGTCTATAGAGCGAGTTTCATGACACCTAGGACTCCACAGAGAAACTCTGCTTTGAAAAAAAAGCAATATTGTTATAATTTATTATTACTATTGCTACTGTCATTATTAATTACTAAGGTTGAGGGCTATAAAAATCCTTGGTTTGGGGTGGAGAGACAGCTCAGCTGCTAAGAGAACTAGCTGTTCTTCAAGAGGACCCAGGTTAGAGTCCCAGCAGCCACACGGCAGCTCACCACTGTCTACAACTTCAGCACCAGAATTAGAGTTCCTTTATCTCACTCACATGGTGCACACATATACACACAGGCCAAACACTCATACACATAAAACTAAAAATCCTTTTTAAATGTTTATATATACATTATAGATCTGTGTAATATCACTGAATTATATGCCTAAGACTGATTAAAATAAAATACTCTGTCCTACTAAACTTGTTATACAAAAGGAAAAATAAAAAACAAAAAAACTGGGCATGGTAGCACATACCTAGAATCTCAGTTTGGGGGAGGGTGAGAAGGATATTTGCAATTCAAATAAATCCTGAACTCATGTGGGATGCCCCTCTGGATGCTGTGAATATGTTTATTACAATTGGCTGATGGGAGGCTGCTTTGGTCTATGGCAGGGCGGAGTGTGGCTGGGCAGGAAGTCCAGGCTGAGAGACAGAAAGAAAGAGGGTGGAGCCAGGGAGATGCCAACAGCTGCTGGAGGAATAAGATGCCAGCAGAGCATTGCCGGTAAACCACAGGGCACGTGGAGATATGCAGATTATTAGAAATGGGTTAATTTATATAGAGAGCTCGCCAGTAAGAAGCTGAGTCATCGGCCAAGCAATTATAATTAATATTAAGATATTAGGCTTCCAAATGATTATTTCATAAGTGGCTGTGGGAACCTGCAGGCAGGACAGAAAAAAGTTTGGCTACACTGGACAACTTAGTGAGACCCTTTCTCAAAATAAAATAGAACAGGGTTCAGGAAGGGAGAGGTAAAGTTGCTCAGAGGGTAAAGGCACCTGCAGCTCACATAGCATAGAAGGAATTCCTCAAAGTTGTCCTCTAACTTACACAGGGAGGGGGGAGGGAGAAAGGGAGGGAGGGAGGGAGAGAGAGAGAGAGAGAGAGAGAGAGAGAGAGAGAGAGAGAGAGAGAGAGAGAGTAGCTCACTGGCAGAGCACTTATCTACCTTGTACAGGATCTGGGGTTCATTTCCAAAAAAAAAAAGGAAACAAAAAATGAACCATACCCTCAATTTAAAACAAATCAAAACATTTCCTGTTTGGACCAGGCCTACCTAAAAGCTTTGCAGCCACTGTAGGACCAAGCAGTAAGCACTTCCACTCGGCCTCTTTCCTTCCTGCCCCTCTTGGCTGCCGACTTCTTATCCTGGTTAGTTTTTGTCTGCTAGAAACAACCCAGGAGCATCTGGGTAAGGGAACCTCAGCTGAGCAGTTACCTCTCCCAGTGGTCTGTAGGGAAGTTTGTAGGGAAGTCTTGATTAATGTTTGATGGGACAGGCCCCAGCCCACTAGAGGTGGTGGTGCCTGGGTTGTATAAGCAAGGCTTGGGAAGCAAGCCAATAAGCAGCACTCCCTCATGGCCTCTTCTTCAGTTCCTGCCCTGACCTCCCTTCATGACAGGCTACAAATTAGGAGATAAAAGAAGCCGTTTCCTCCTTTTTGCTTTTGGTCACTGTTTTTATCACAAGAGAAGGCAAACTAGAAGACTTGGTAGTGTGCCATCAACTTCTCAAGGACCAAGACACACACACAAGGTGGCTGGAGTTCATCTGCTGGCTTACAGCCCCCGGGAGGCCCCTACCTGGGCACCACCAAATCATCAGGGCTAGGAGCAGGTTCAGAGACTATTGTGCGGCTAGTGCCATGGACTGAACAAAGCAGTGACATGCCTGGGGAGAACACACTTCAAAAAGCTTTTATTAAATTTAATTTCCAAAGCACAGATACTTGAGGCAATTTTGTAAAGACCCTGAATTTTCCCAGGGCTGGTTTTGGCTACTGTAAAACACACACACACACACATACACTACACACACACATACACACACACATACACAGAATAAATTTCTGCTTGCTGTATGAGCTCTTTGGAGATGGGAATTCTCAAAGGCACTGACTGGTGACACCGGTGGCTCTGGTCCTTACTCAGGCAGACAGCTCAGCCAAGGCCCTGTCCAAGGGATCCACCGACCAGTAGTTGTCATCCCAGCCGAGGAACCAGCCCACAAAGGATGGAGGCTCAAAGCCTTGCCTCACGACCGTGATGGGGGTCCGCCTGTCTCGATTAGCTGGGTCCGTCTCGATGTACCGCTTCGCTGCAGGCATACATGGAGAAGAAATCCAGTGATTCTTAGGGTCTCCTCCTCAGGGAGAGGGTTGGGGCTGCCAGAGAATGTGGTCTCGGCCCTAATGACCACCACCAATGCTTAAAGTAAAGACCTCATGTGGACTGCCCCCAACACCGGAAGCAACAGCAACTACAAAGTTCTCAGGCCTTCCTTGAGTATATCATTTCCTCCTGCTGATTAAGATATTAAATGAAGCCAGTCCTAGAGTTCAGCCTCGAGATTAGCTACCAAGATTCTGCTTTCCCACACAGAGACCCTAACAATAAAATCCCTTCGACATCCTGGGACTTGGACATGGGCTTGCCTCTGTTCCGTTCCCCGGGAAATCCTCAGGCATTCTGAAGGGACACATTTATTTTTTCACACCTGCTATAGTTTAGACCTGGAACATCCCTCAAAGTCTGAGTCCTCAGCCTGGGGGAAGTGAGAACTCTAAGGGGTGGTGTCTTCTGCCCCTTGAGGCCCTTTAAGGTGGCAGTGAGACCCCACTCTTTCATCTCTGTTCGAAGTCGGATGGCTTTACTCTGAACACGCTCCCCACCACCTTAATACTTTGTTACAGTCTCAAAATTCACAGAGTCTGAATCCACCTGGGCTGAACCTTCCCAAATAACCCTTCTTCTTGGTAAACTCGTTGCCTCAGGCAGTTACGGAAAGCCTCTAGGGCATAGTCACCCCACACAGGGCTCCAGAGGGACAGACTATGAGCAGGAAGTCCCCACCCTGTGAATGCTAACTCCTAGAACAGCATCACCTACCTACAGCTACCCACAACCAAAGACCCCACCCACCACAACCAAAAACCCCACCCCGAACAGCCAACTCCCACAGCCAAAGATACCACCACAGCTAAAGATCCCACCCCCACTGGAGAGCCTCCCATCCTCACCAGAGGTCAAGGCTTCTGTCTTTTCCTCTTCCTGTGAGTCCTTTCCAACCCAGACGAAGACCTGGAGGTAAGACATGGAATGAAAATCCCATGAGAGATGCTGGTGACAGTCAACGCCATTCGAAAAACAAGGGCGGGAGAGGCGGAGATGAGCCGGAGGGCGTTGGAGTGGCATAGCTTTCTTTGTTTGTTTTGGTGGAGTGGAAGAATGGGCTTTGTGGGAGACCCAGCAAGGAGAGAAGGTTAGTTAATTGCTACTTAACCTCTTCGATCTAGCAAGTTTTCAATGCCACCTTTGAATCTCAAGTCTCATTGATAAAGAGAATGATAGAGATTTAGTGGTGAAGACAGAGCTGGTGCCTGCAAGAACAGAGTTCCCGCTAGGCTGAGGCATGAGCAGTCAGGTCACTGTCAGAGAAGCAACCAACAACGGCAGAGCCACAGTTGCTGGCTGAAATAGCAGTAGAACAAGGTGCAGCTGCTGTGCCAAAGACAAAGATGCACAGGAGGACCTGGAGGCTGGGCCATCACCTTCACTGGGGTGCAGCTGAGAGGTGAGGCCCCTCTGGGGGGCAGGTCCAGTTCGCCTCAGGCTGCACCCTTCCTTAAGTCTCCTCACCCCAGTCTGCTTCACTCAGAACCATTGCGACATAGGGGGCAGAGTTGGAAAACCTTCAAAGGTGTGATTCACTCAACAAATGGGTGGACAGATGCTCTTAGCCATCCAACAAAGGCTGCGTCTTGACTAGTATATGTCTAAAGATATATGTATATGTAATAAAGATATAGTATATGTAATAAAGAGTCCATGCCACCGTGAGCCTTACGACAAGTTTGGTCACACACAGAAACCTACTCTGTTGGTCTTTACACACCATCAAATTTTCTTTAAATCTTTGTGTGTATGCATGTGTGCATACTTGTGCCTCAGTGCACATGGGGAGGTCGGAGGACAACTTGGGTGTGGGTCCTCACCGTACACTTTGAGGTAAAATCTTCTTGTTCACAGTGTTGTAACCAGACTAGCTGGCTGGCCGGTGAGCTTTTGGGGGATTCCATCTGGTTCCTCTATTCTCCTCTCGCCTCAGGGACATGGGATTGTGGGCACACCTTATTACTCTCAGCTTTTCCTTGAAGTCTAGGAACCTGAACTCGGGTCCTCATGCTTGTGCGGCAAGCGCTCTGCCCGCTGGGCCATTGCCCCAGTTCTGCGTCTATTTTTATGCATCTCTCAAGATAATCACACTCAAGAGCAATTGTCACTGATCAATGGCAATCGATGTTGTCAGATACCTTAGACAAAACATGTCAGGCTTGACTGCCTTTCCTTATTTGTGAAATGTGTTCCTTAGAGAACTGGAAAAGCCTGAGCTGGGATGGGCCCTGTGTCCCTTTGGCTGGCTCAGGATTCCCAGCACTTAACATTTTGCCTGGAAGATGGAATTGTCAAGAAACATTGGCCAAGAACTGCCAAGGAGATGCATAAGCAGGTGAAGTCACCAGCAACTTAGTCAACAATGGCAGTCGAATGGCTCAAGCTGCAAACCATGATCTTCCCACTGGGCTGCCCCAAAGCCGCCCCATGAGAAAGACAGACTTTGTGTCCAGCCATTCTATAGCCTGGAAGATGCTGGGAGCAGGTACTTGACAGAAGGAGTTTTGAGCTGATGCTCCCCTGGGAACAGACCTGGGGGAGAGGAGGTCAACTTGGTGCAATCTTTCTTTTCCAGCATCCCCTACAGAGCACTGTTGGGATGCTCAGTTGATGCTGGGTGAATGAATGAATGCCGTCCATTCTGGGTCCTCCACAGCAGCCACCCTAGCAGATGACGTGAGAGATCCCAGAGCTGGGGAGTGATATCCCCAAGCCTCCAAATGACTGGGCAGCTCTGACCTGCTGCACACTTCTGACACACTAAATTCAACCTTCTTCTTACAGACTTAAGGTCAGAATGCACAGTGCCTGAGGCTAAGGGGGAAAGGGCAGGAAGCACGGTTATGCAGCCTGGGTTTCCAGTTTCCAGTGGCCATGCACCTGCCAGGCAGGTCCCACTGCTTCCATTTTATACATCTGAGGAAATGGAGGCTCAGAGAGAGGGTACAACGTGGTTTACAGCCATTCAGGACCTCCCTGGAAACACCTAGTGTTGTGTCTTTTTTTTTTGTTTTTTGTTTTATTTGTTTGTTTTGTTTTTCGAGACAGCGTTTCTCTATAGGTTTGGAGCCTGTCCTAGAACTAGTTCTTCTAGACCAGGCTGGTCTCAAACTCACAGAGATCCACCTGCCTCTGCCTCCCGAGTGCTGGGATTAAAGGTGTGCTCCACCACTGTCTGGCGATGTTGTGTCTTTTATGCCCTCCTTGTTAAGGGTCCTGTTTCTCCCTCTGCCTTGGCCTTCTCCTTCTCTCCTTAACTCACCTGGTCCCAGGTATCCAGGAGCATAACATCATCAGTAGCCAGGTCTTCCTGCATGAGCTCGCCGGGAACCTCTTCGATCTGGGAAAGGTCAGAGGAGGTCAAGCAAGAAGCATCAGCTCCCATTGGTTCCCAGGATGAGTGCACAGAGCCAGTCCTGCCTTCAGGGGCCCTTCCCCTGCCAGTGGATCAGGCTGTGTCTCTAGATTCTGAGGTTCATTGACCCCCAAACCCACCTACTTCCCTAGGCACAAGCAAAGGTGTCACCGCCAGACTCACCACAAAGCGTCCGATCCTGTTGGAGCAGGCAAAGAGGCGAGGAGGATGGGCATCCATCTTCTTGTCCTTCAGCCTTGGGGATGTACGGTAGGCAGTCTTCCCACCCAGAGCCTCCCAGAAGCCATCTATGAAGGGAGACGGCCCCATGAGCACATCTCACCAGACCCCAGACCAAACTGTACCAATATTCAACTGGCTGCTCTCCACTTTAAGATCCCAGGGGCTCGAGATAGAAGGAAATGGAAAGGCCTGGAGAGGGCAAGCTGGCATAAGACTCATGACAGAGACAACAGCACCACAGAACGGGGATAACTCTCCACTTGGCACACAGAGACCCAGAGACAGCGATTCACGTAATTCACAAAGCCTGGGAGTGATAAAGCCAGGGAGCAAACCTTTTCCAAGTCCAATCCCCATGTTCTTTCTACAACACCTGCTCTATGTGTGTTCTGGTTGTATGTGACCATTGCTATAGAAATGTATCACAATTAAACAGTTACACCTTCCTCATGTCCACTCATTCCCACCAGTCACGTTTCAAGTACTCAAAAGCCACGGTGCCCATCAGCCACCAAAGTGTGGCTGGGAAAGAAGAACATGTGTCCTAACAGTGGTTTCTGCTAGGCAGATGCAGACCAAGCAACCCTTCACTGCTTCCATGAGGTACCAAGAAGGAGGGGATGGGTTCTTAGTAGCAAAGACGACTAATGCCCTTCTCTCTGTAGCTCTAAAGGTAAGGAGAAGCCCTCTGACACTGTCACCCCTTGTCACCATCTCCAGGGTCCTCTTGGACCATCATGCCAAGTTCTCTCTCCTCCGGTGTCTGGAGACTACCCTGTCATTCACTGGCCACCAGGCTCATTTCATCCTCCAGCTCCCATCTAACACCCACGAGGGTGAAGGCACTGGAGAAGGATGCAGATGGAAGAGGTGGGGCCCTGGCTCCCACCTGGCTCTCTGCCTTCCTCCACCTGCACAGGCTGGGCTCGCAGCACCCTCAGCAGCTCCTGGGCCCCGGTCTTCTCTGCCTCGCTGGCTCCTGCACCCACCCACAGGTAGGCGGCTGACGGGGTTTTCAGCACGAAGGCATCATTGGAGTTCAGAGCGCCAGCCTTGGGCATCACCTGGAGGCGGGTGGGGCACACAGCACTCAGTCAGGAGCGAGGAAATGCAACCCAGCCCGTCCTGACAGCCCAGGGACCCTGCAGCAAGTGGACCTCTTCCCTCACAGACAGACAGCACACAGCCTTTGGACACTGAGGGGTCAGGAGGGGAACCTTGCCCATGTTCTGGGACCTGACATTACCTCAACAGCCCTGGTGGCTCCAGAGCTGCTGGCTCGGACTTGGAAGAGACGGGTACTGGCAGGGGTTGTCTGGCCCCCGTCTCGGGAGGTGCCACCCTTGTAGATGATCATGGGTTTCCCGCCAAACAAGCTCATGAGGTGTGCAGGTTCCTTGCCTTGGACCACTCGGCTCTGGCGGAGAGAGAGGAGGAGATCAGCTTTGCTTTTTCATAGTTTTTTAAATTTTATACATCAGTGTTTTGCCTGCATGTATATCTGTGTGAGGATGTCAGATCCCCTGGAACTGGGGTTACAAACAGTTGTGAGCTGCTTTGTGGGTGCTGAGAATTGACCTTAGGTCCTCTGGAATAGCAATCAGTGCTCTTAACCACTGAGCCGTCTCTCCAGCCCCCCCCCCCCACACACACACCCAACATCTTTTCTCTGTGATTCTGGATCGTTCCCTTCAGAAAGGCTACCACATCTGGCTGTGGATGGGAGAACTATGACCTGGCAGCACCACAGCACTGAGTAGGGCGAGCTAGGGATGATGGCACTGCCGAAGTCCCTGGTTGCTGCTGTCTTGGCTGTTTTCCCACCCACTGTCTCTGTGAAGCTTTGCCCTTCAGCCCCTGAGTCTGCTTCAAGAACCAGGGGACTCCAAGTTTGCAAATATGACCTTAAAAGGAAGAGCAGATTGCTTATGTGCATTCTTCCAGAATGCTGATGTCAGTCCTAAACAAGTCAGGAGGT
Source organism: Microtus pennsylvanicus (assembly GCF_037038515.1). NCBI lineage: Eukaryota > Metazoa > Chordata > Mammalia > Rodentia > Cricetidae > Microtus > Microtus pennsylvanicus. The sequence goes on along the minus strand of NC_134587.1, from coordinate 50,094,102 downwards.
GGAGGGATGCAAGGAGTCCTCAGATCTGGAGGCTCTGCTGTACCCCACACAGCCCCAACCTCCACCACCTTCCTACTTAGAACTAAAGCAACACATGAGTTTCCTTGTCCTAAATGTGCCCTACTGGAACCAACCATGTCATTCCTGCTGCACAACCAAGGAATGGAGACACTGCCCAGGAAAGACAGTGTCTATATACTGGATGCTGACACTTAGCCCAGTACAGAGAAAACCCTGCATAAAATCTGTTCCATGGGTCGGTGAGCAGATAGATGGATGGCTGCGTGGATAAGCGGATGTATGGGTGGGTGAGTGAATGGACCAAAGGACGGATGGATGGGCAGGTGGGTGGGTGCATGGGGAGATGGATGGGCAGACAGATACATGGATGGATGGATGGATGGACAGATGGATGGATGGCGAGTGGGTGGATGCGTAGGTAGGTGCGTGCATAGGTAGATGGACGGACAGATGGACAGATGGGCAGACGGATGGATGGATGGATGGATGGATGGATGGATGGACAGATGGACAGATGGATGGATGGCGAGTGGGTGGATGGGTAGGTAGGTGTGTGCATAGGTAGATGGACGGACAGATGGGCAGACGGATGGACGGATGGATGGATGGATGGATGGACGGATGGATGGACGGATGGATGATGGTGAGGGGGAAGATGCCTGGATGAGTGCATGAATAATTAGGAAGATAAATGAGCAGAGAGACCAAGCCCTGACTGGAGCCCTGAGAGGCACTGTTCTGACTCACCTGGACAGGAGTTCCTCCCAGCTCCTCATCCAGCTGGGCACTCAGGATGGCGGACGCAGCGACCTCATCCTGGGTAGACTGGGCACCCTGCCTAGAAGAGGGAGAGAGACTCAGCCCTAGTTTACATAGAGCCCTGGGCTTCTTTCTTGCCCTTAGCTCCAGTAACCCATGAGTCTCCTTTTTGTAGAGATGGAGCAGTGGGGAGAACCAGCGACAACAGCCTCCCCACCATGCCCACCCCAGCTCAGCAGACTGCGTTCTTACTTAGTATCATAGGTCCTACTACAATAGGTAGACCTCCTTGTCCTAAATGTGCCTGCGGGAACCTCCCTGGGCCATCCCCTGATGGACAGCCATGAGAGGGTACTGGGACTCAAAAGCAAAATGTACCAAAGTGGTCAGGGCATCTCCCTGTATGCAGGACGGGTTGGAAACAGGTGTGAGATGTGTCATCGGTAGGGAAAGACACCAGACATAGCCTCATGGGGACACCCTGAGACGGAGTGTTACAGAGACTCACGGTCCCCTGCCTCCACTTGCCAAGGCTGGACCTTGTACCAGGCGTACGCTGTAAGTCAAAAGCCTTCTTAAGAATTTTGTATCAACTGGGGATAGTGGCGCATGCCTTTAATCCCAGCACTCGGGAGGCAGAAGCAGGCGGATCTCTGTGAGTTTGAGGCCAGCCTGGTCTACAAGAGCTAGTTCCAGGACAGGAACCAAAAAGCTATGCAGAAACCCTGTCTCAAAAATCCAAAAAAAAAAAAAAAACAGAGTTTTGTATCAACCGGGCGTGGTGGCACATGCCTTTAATTTCAGTACTAAGGAGGCAGATGCAGAGGCAGGTGGATTTCTGAGCTGTTCCAGGTAGCCAGGGCTTCATAAAGAAACCTTGTATCAAAAAAAATCTGTATGTTACGTTGAGCTTAGTGGTGCAGGTTTGGAGTCTCAGCTACTTGAGAGGCTGAGGCAAGAGGATTGTAAGTTCAAGACCAGCGTGAGCAAATTAGTGAGACTCTGCCTCAAATAAAAAGTAAAGGGGGTGCTGGCCTTATAGATCAGTGGTAGTGGCTTGCCTAGTACGTCTAAGAATCTGGGCTCAATCCCCATGACTCCCCATCATAATTTGTGTATTATCTAGTTTATAAGTGCAGCTGCTTTAGAAGTATGGGGCTTTCAAACTGAGTCTGAGTGCATGGTTCCTGGGCAATCACTCTTCAGGGGGTTATGGTCATGAAGGAAAAGGGCAGACCCCGGGACTGACAGGACACAAGAAAAGCCCCGTGGAGTCCGAGAGATGTCCCATGGGGTCTCAGTTAGGGCCTGGGCCAGAAAAGACAGGAATGGAGAGCTGGGGATACTGGAGCAGACACAGAAGCTGAAGAGCTGGGGATACCTTAAACATCCTTCCAGTAATCATGCAAAAATGATAAATAAAAACTGCCAAGCTGTCAACAGGTAAGGATGGGGCTTGGTGGACGAGTCGGCAGGGGTACAGGTGGGACAAAATGTTCAGATTGACAACTTTGTGCTCTGCTCTGGGTTGGGAGCAATGGGATTACATGCTCTGCTTTAAAACAATTACTAAAATAGTTGCTGTAATTGACATACATACTAATACTACGTACTTATGTAGTACAGAATCATCTACAACCATCACAGTGGAAGCCAGCCTCTGGAGGGGACTTGGCATTGACTGGCAGGAGCTGCTGGGTTGGTGTGTCTCTGTCCCTAAGACGGCACGTCATATTCTGACGGCAAGAAGTTTAGAGTTGTGGGTGAGAAGGGGTCCCAGCAGGGTGTGGCTGTCTCAGCTCAGGCCTCTGTATCAAGATTCCCCCTGGTCATCTCGCACTTTTCCTCTTGCCACCACAGTCAGGCACAGTCAGGTCCCCACGTGCTCCCGCTGACACCAGGAGGACAGCCCAGGCCCCTCACCAGTTGTAGATGATCTGTCCCTGGCGGCCACCGTGGCGATAATTGTACAGAATGATGTAGCTGTCACCTCCATAGAACTGCCCGTATGTGGCCGGGTCCACTGGTACCTTGTTGGAGCCTTCGATTCTCCAGATCTGCAGGGGTGGAGTTGGGGTCAGACGCTGTCACCTCGGGCTAGCTGGAGACCCCAGCATAGCGGACAGTGTAGATAACAGGACACCACTCGGGTCCAAGAAAAGTCGGACAATTTATCCCACTCACAGGGCTCGTGAGAGGTGCGGCAGGGTTATGACCCAGGGTTCCTGCCCCAGCTCTTCTCACTTCCCCCTGAAAGACCCCTCAAGATAGCGCTAGATCAGAAGGCTGAGCCAGGCCTGAGTCAGACCTAAGCCCCACCCTTTGAGAGGTGCCTCTCGGGGCCGGAGTCTCCTCAACTGAAACAGTTAAGGGGAAGTTCTCCGAGCCTAAACTCTAGTCGTGCAGATGGCCTGATGCCCCGTGCCAGCATCAGCCGCTAGCCAGCAGGATTGTTATTTCATCCCCAGCATTTCCATTCTCCCCATTGTTATGGAAGCACTTGGATTTTAGGGGTCATCTCACTCAACAGGGCCACAGTTGGTTGGCCTCGGAATGACCCCTGCAGGCGGATCTCTGTGGAGATCCAGTGACAGGACTTTCATCATCGGGAGGCCCTGCAGTGACACCTGGTGGTCAAGTGGAGACACTGACCAAGCCCATTTTACAACGTTGGGCAGAGAAGTTGAGTGAGTGGGCCCAGGAGACTCAGCCAGGCTCAACTCTCTGTCTTCTAAATACTTCCGCTGCCTCCGCCCCACACTCTGCAATAACGAAAGCAAGCATCCACGACAGTAATGAGGCCATGCAAAGACGACCCTGTAGTCTCCTCTGAGGAAGACAGTGGACACCAGCCTGAAATGGACTCCGAAAACACCCCCACCTGTACTAGTCCCAAGTGCCTCATTGTTTCTCCCTTAAACCATCACAGACGTCCCAGCTTCATGCTTCTGCCTCCTACCTATTTTTACGGAGTGTTTCTAAAGCACAGAACCAAATCTGTCATGCATCTACTAAAAACAAAAGAAGGGCATCCCCGGCCCCTCCTGAGGATGGGATCAGCACCATACTGGGAGAAGTCACACCTGGAATGTGCCCCTACACCCCAGCAACAAACCCACCCCAGCCACCTCATTCCCACTTCCCTTTCTGCGGTCCCACAAAATCCCCTGGGCTTCCTTTCAACTCTGAGAACAGATTTCAAGATTCTGCTGTGGCCGAGGTCACCTCCCCTCCCAACCAGGCACTCCTAGGCAAAAAAATGGGGCCGGGAGCCCAGTAAAGAGACCAGCACATAGTAGGTACCCAGGTGATATTTGTTGCCAACAAACAAACAAAAATTAAACAAAAGAATCTCATCCATGGTGACTGTGGTGGAAAACAAGAAAGAAACCTCCTCAGGGAGGCAGAGGGTGGGGACATGAGCCACAGGGGCCTGGGAGAGAGGGGACAGAAAGGGAAGTATCCAGCAAAAGCCAGCCCAGGCACAGAATCCTGCTCCTGCCTGGGCCCAGCAGCAACTGAAGCCGGAAGGATGTCTAGGTCTCTGTTTGGTTTGGGTCTCCCTTACTCTGAGTTACTTGCTCAGCTCGGTATGTTACTCCCTCAAGGGGCACCTTGCTGACCTATCTCAGCTGCCTGCGAGGCTGAAGGCAAAGACAGTCACTGTCTGGAACCTGCGGTCATTGCAAGAGCAGCTTTCTCACCCCGCCCAGATATGCGGACCTCCTCAGACCTCCTTGTGAACCAGATCTGAGGTGCTGACTAGACCACGCTCTGGCCAGGACTGCTTGCTTACACACACACCTCCAGCCCCTTCTCTCCCTCATGTCCAGGCTGTGAAGTTGGACTTGGGGACCACGGGCCCCTTTTCTTGTTCTCCCCAGTGTGGCTACATTGATAAAATCACCCCCATCTGCCCTTTGCCATTCTTTACCTGGTCAATGGGACAGCTGACTGAGCCAGGTCTTTGCTCTAGACCTGAGGTTCCATTACCTGCTTCTGGCCAGTGCCGTCGTCGTCCATGCCATGCTGTGCGGCCATGGCGGTGGAGGTGTGCAGTGTTGCGGCATCAAAAGGCACCCGCTCCACGTTGGCAATGTGGCTGGAGAGGTAGGCCAGGCCGGGGCCATCTGTCTGGTCTGGGTCCCGCCAGTTCTTAAAGAACTGCTTGAACAGTGGGGTCTCTCCACCCTCTGGGAGGACGGAAACCTGAAGAGGAGAGAAGGGGAAAACATGGCAAGGCTGCCTAGCAAGGGCCTCAGAGAGCCTCGGGTGCCCATCCAGTCCCCAAGGAGGACGATGGACTCCTCCCTCCCTTACCCCCACTGAATCTGTTTCTCCCTGGCCTCAGACCATTACCTGGGTCTGTCTGGGATACTCCATCTTGGTGATGAAGTCAGAGGCTGTTTTGAGGGCAGCCTTCCGCTCTTCAGTGTTGGCCTGCTTGCCTGCCGGAAGCCAAGGGAAAGATGCCAGGTCACAGCTGTGCTGGTCTGAATACAAATGACCCCCACTGGTTCATAGGGAGTGGTGCTGTTAGGGGGTGCGGCCTTGTTGAAGGAAGTGTGTCACTGGGGGTGGGCTTTGAGGTCTCAGATGCTCAAGCCAGGCCCAGCGTCACTCTCTCTTCCTGCTGCCTGCTGATCAGGATGTAGAACTCTCAGCTACTTCTCCAGCACCATGTCAGCCTGCATGTCACCATGCTTCCTGCCATGATGATAATGGACTAAACCTCTGAACTGTAAGCCAGCCCCAATTAATTGTTTCCTTAAAATAGTTGCTGTGAGTCAGGCAGTGGTGGCGCACACCTTTAATCCCAGCACTTCGGAGGCAGAGGCAGGTGGATCTTTGTGAGTTCAAGGCCAGCCTGGTCTACAAGAGCTAGTTCCAGGACAGGCCCCAAAGTTTCAGAGAAACCCTGTCTCAAAAAAAAAAGTTTCTGTGGTCATGGAGTCTCTTCACAGCAATAGAAATCCTTACTAAGACAGCAGCTCAGAGGTCCCAGGAGAGTGCAGCAGCCCCACATCCCTACTCTCCTTAAACTTAGACCATAGGTAACCAGGGAGCACCACCCTAAACTGGGGGCTTCTAGTTACAAGAGACGCCCCCTCTGGGGTCCTGGCCAGTAACAGCAACCTTGCTAACCACTGTGGCTCACTTACTGAACACAGATTTGATGCCATAACCACACATACATTATTTCATTTAATCCATATTACAGCCTTAAATCCGAGAGGTCATGGCTGTCTTGTCCCTCTTATATATAAGAAAGCGGGTGTTTCAGAGAGGTCACAGGAAGCTGACCTGCTGCGTCAGTACAAACACCGGGCTGCATACCCTGCGCAGATGTCCCCTTCCGAGGTGACACACTCTTTCTGCTCCAGCCATGAGAACCTCAGAGTCAGCTGAGGCCCTGACTGGTCCATGCCCAGATCGCCTGGACAGCCAGCCCAGCCCATTCTTGCGGTCTCCACCCCTGCCTCCCTCTCGGTTCCCAGCACCAGTCTCAGCGCATCTGAGGAATCCCTGGGGATGAGTGGGAGAGGGTTTCTCAGATGTCTGTGGGCTCTCAGAAACAACCAGGCCCAAGAGCCTCACAGGAGCAACTCCATCCACAAAGACTTCCTTAGTGCCCCACCCCCTGGCAGAGAGCAAGCCACACAATAGCGTATGGCTTACCCCATCCAAAATGCTGGCCTGCAGGAGTTTGAGACCCACAAAGCTACACTTTTTAAAGATACATAAATGTTCTGTAGGACCGATCTTGTCAGTCACTTGGCAAACAGTCATTTGAGCCCTAGCAAGGCCTCAGACTCAGCAAGGGGCGAGGATCCTACAGTGAGCCAGCTGCAAAGCTAGGCATTAGCTTAGCATCCTGATCGTTTCTTATTGTGACAGTGTTCTCTCTGGGGCTGAGACCCCTGAAGCCTCTGGAGACCAGTGGAACCTAGGCACCTCCCGCACCTTTCCAGACAAAGATTTTCCCATCTCGGCCATGGTCCAGGATGAAGCAGTCCTCAGTTCTCAAGGCGCCCTGGGCGAATGGGTTCTCGTCGGCCACGAGGGAGACTGACATGCTGCCTGCACCGTTGGAGACCTGTGGGGATGGAAGGGCCACGTGAGCACCTAGAGGGGCAGATCAACGTCCAGGCCCCTCCAGCCCTGCAGCACAGCCAAGCAGGTGACCCAGCGTGTGACATGGATGCTGCACCTGGAATAGGAAGGTGGATAAACAGAGCAGAGGGAGGGTCTTGGGGCTGGGCATGGAGCTCTGCTTGTCTAGTATGAACAAGGCCTGGGGTTCTCGTCCTCCAGTACCACATGAACCCCGTGTGGTGGTGCACTCCTGCAATCTAGAACTCAGGAGGAGGAGGCATTCAACGTCATCCTCACAGCTCAGCGAGTTCAAGGCCAGATGAGATGCTGAGACCTCATCTCAGTAAAAGGTGTCGGGCCTCTGAGAAGTGGTAAAGAGTTTGCTGGGAAGCTTGGGAAACCAGGAGTATTGAGAAGGAAATGACAAGGGCCAAACACTATGTGCCACCAGGACTGTGCTTGGAACGAGCTTGGAGAAGCAGGAGAATGCCTCTCATTGGTTGGCAGCATTGGCCTCCTCTCAATGGCTTAGCTGGAAAGTCTGCCTGCTTACACTAGGGCTAAGAAGCCAGAGGAGGGGATACGGGCTCTCTCCTTGGTATTCCTGTAAACCTCAGAATCCTAATAGAAAGAGTGCATTGGACTTAAAACCAAGATGTCCACCAGCCAAATTTCATAAGACTGGCTCAGAGTAAGCAGAGGCTCCAGAGTCCCCGGAGAGGAAGATTTGGGAGCTGGAGACTGCCACATAGCAAAGCCCACGGGCTCATCCTGGATTCTAAAATGATAGGGGAGGGGCTAAGACTGGCACCAGACCAATTTGTGCACAAGCCAAGGCCTGGACTGGACCCCAGCACTGAAAAGTGTACCCAAAGACACACAAGGAAGACATTATCAGAAATGTTAGCCATCACCTTCACCGAGTTCTAAGATTCTTTCTCATCACCTCTTTCGGCCCAGACTCTCAGAAATTCTATAGAATTCTGCAAAGATCAAGGTTAGCCTGGGCTACACAGTAAAACAAGATCCTGTCAAACAAATACAATAACAAAATCCCAAACTCAATCCAAAACAACAACAAAAGTCTGTTTCTTTCTGCAAGGAGGGGTGGGGAGCCAAGTAATACGAGATCAGCAGCCGAGCCTAGGACAGCTGAGGGAGCCTCCTGCCTCCCCAGCCTGACCAGGGTGGGTGTGGGAAACAGTACTCCTGGGGCTCACCTTGTAGAGCTTAGCAAGTTTCCGGTTGGCTGCATCCTCCTTTGCTGTGTCCTCGGTGCCTGCAGGCAGGTCTGGCTTGGGACCCAGCACCTGGGGAAGGTGTGGAGATGGGGGGAAGGGTGACCATGAGCACTGGGGCTTCTGAGAGAGCTCCCCAGCAGGCCAGCCTACGTGGACAGAGCCTGCCTGTCCCTGAAATCTAGAACCGATCCCTTTGGGGAAAAAGTTCCCATGACCTGCCTGTCAATGCCCTTCCCTCTGGGTGCCCCGTCTCCAGACTAGCCCTTCCCCTAGTCCTTCCAACCAGGACTGGAGGGGCTCTCCTTTACCTCCCTCCATTCACAGCAGGGGGTGCTGAGAGCAGGAGAGACAAGCTTACTGGCTCACACAGCTTCCAGGAGGCTGTCAGAACTGGAACCTCAGCTAACAAGGCTTCAAGTTTGTTTGTTCTGTTCATTAACAGACCTTAACATCCCAGCTACTGTCCCTGATGTCTGTTCCATTCGAGACCTTAACATTCCGGCTACTATTGCTGATGTCTGGGATCTTTTTCTTTCTCCCAATAAAATCCTTGTGCTCCTTACAAAAGTCAGAACTGGATGCCCCAGCAAGTGGGAGCATACAGCGGCACAAGGCAGACATTCCCCCTTTCGTTTTCCGGGGAAGCTCGTCTTGTTGGTAGATTCTCAAAACATGGTAACTGACAGCCGCATCACAATGCTAACCAAATGAGCCATAAATAAACAGGAATGTCAGAAGAGGACACTGACTGCTGGGTTGCAATAGTTTCAGGTAGTCCTCAAGAAATTTTGGGACACCTCTTTGCTAACCTGCTCCTTTGGAAGGCTCGGTCCTCCTTGCTGGAGGGTGGACACACAGTCCCAGCATACACCACGCCCTGAGATTTCAACTTAGTTCTCAGGGGAGTTACAGTTGTAGGAAGCTATCTTCCTACCTCCTAAATGTTCAGGCCAGGTAGAAAATCAAAAAAGGTCTTCAGGAGCAGGAAGGAATCTGACAAATAACTCTTTATAAAGAAGGCAGGAGTAGACTCCCCCTACCCCACCCCTGTTCACCCCACCCACATCCCACAGACACCTGGAGCATTGCTTCTGGCTCTGCACCCTCTTCAGACACGTGTACTTGGGCACGGCCACTCCTCTCGTTGTCCCGGATGCCCTTGGACACCTGTGTGGCCTTCAGCCTTTCAAATCTGTTGCTGTTGGTGCCGCACCACTGATAGATATTCTGTAAGACAGAGACCCCAGGACGTCAGAGTCCAGCCTTTACACAAGCCGGCCTGAAAGGGTGGCAGTGTGCACACTGTGCCTACGTACAAGCTCCCCTTGGCCCACACTGGCCCAGGTGAGGGCCAGCACAGCACACACATGGGTCACACAAGGGCAACAGGGTGCTCTCTGCATTCGAGGGTACTGACATGCACAACAGCCTCAAGATTGCTGGCTGCTATGGACTGCATATAATTTGTTCCTCTGAAGTTTACGTTAAAGTTTGATAGTCATTGTGGGTCTATTGGGACTAATGTTTTTCATTTAGGTTCAGTCTTTCCTGCTACACCGCTGTCTCTCGACTGTTTTACACAGGCCATTGGCCCGTCTACATCAGCCATTCTGTAAAGAACCCCATCACGCCCCAGCCCGTGAGCCTAAATCAACTTAAGCTGTGCAATCTCTAAGCTTCTGTTATAGAGTCCCCTGCTGGTGGGAAGCGAAACTGCAAGCACTGATGACCTACAGCTCCCACAGTGTCCCTGGCCTTCACTCATCTGTGTGCTAGCGAGTTTTCCTGTCACCTCGACACAACGTAGTGTCACCTGGGAAGAGGAAACCTCAGCTGAGGAGTGCTACAATCAGTCTGGGCTGTGGCCATGTCAGTGAATGACTGCTGTGATTGATGGGGAGGACCCCGCCCACTGTGAGCAGCAGCTTCCCTAGGCAGGTGAGTATGCAGCCCTGGTTCCCTCGGTGATGGACTATGACGTGGAAGTATAAGCTGAAACAAACCCCTTCCACCTCTCGGTTGCTGCTGGGCAACCAAGAACACAGCAACAAAAGCAGACTACAACACCCTGGGAGCCAGTATCCCACCCTAAGCCTGAACTGCAGAACTGCAGGTATATGCCCTAAAAGATCCGTGCCAGCGTGTTTGGAGCAGCCCTAACCAGAACCAAGCGAGCGCCCACGACAACAGGCATGCAGCAGCTGACTACCTATAGAGTCAACTCTTACAAAGCAAGGGGTGCCTGAGCTACACCCAAAGGCAGCACTAGCGTGGAATCTCAGAAAGGCAAGGTTTAAAAGAAGAATTCACCAAAAGAGGACGGTCTCTTGTACATAATCAGAAATGTGCAAAACAAGCCTATCCTGATGAGAGAGTTTCAAAGGAGGGGTAAAGGGACTAGGAAGGGACAGCCAATGCTTCCCCGGTAACCGCAATGTTGTATTTCCTGGTCTTCAGTTAGATAGGAGCTTGACAGGTATGTTCACTGGGTGAATTCCACAGAACAGCAGTCGGGATTAGAACACACCACGCCATTTTACTTCAACAAAGAAACTATACTGAGGCTGGAGAGGCGGCTCAGCAGTTAAGAGCGCTGGCTGCTCTTGCAGAGGGCCTGGGCTCGACACCAGCACCCACATGGCAGCTCACAGCCACCTGCAACTCCAGTCCCACAGGATCCAACTCCCTGTTTTGGCCCTGTAAACACCAGGCACGCACACAGTACACAGACATACATGAAGACAAAACACCCTTACACATAAAATAATTCTTAAGGCTTTTATTAAAAGCCTGTGCTAAGTCAAGATAGGGCATTAGGCCACAGATACATACTCACAGAAGTTTTGGGGTGCAGTGTCTGGCTGTGAGCATTGCAGGTTTGTGCTCTGTGGAGCTACGAGGCATGAAGGAAACCACCCACTTACCTGTAAGTAGGCCTGGGGATAAGCACCACGCACATGGCCACATACCAGTACATATGCAGCCAATGATGTCATACACTGTGCGTCCAAGTCTACATGTCGAGGCACTCACTGCGGTGCTAGTGTCCACAGCGGACAAGAGCCTGCAGGTTTTGCCCACAAATGCCATGGGCTTAGAAATGAGCGTCTGTATTTTAATAGGGATGTGGCTGTGCGTGTCAAGAGATATCAGGGAGTCTGCGCATCAAAAACATCGTGTAGATGATGAGGACCTGAGATCCATGCATACATGAATGACACATCTGGGTCGACGTGTGGGAATCTCATCCACACTGGGTCGGTCTGCCCGACACTGGGCCTTCTGGTCCCTGTGGTCTGTCCCCGTTCACGAGTGCTTCCCCTCCCCAGAGTCAGATCTAACCCAGACGATCACAGTTGCCCTGGAAAGGGGCAGGCCAGACTCACGTTTCCCAGGTCCAGAATGAAGCAGTCACCATTGTTGAAGCTGTCCCAGGACACAGGCACCTCAGTGGCTCGGACTACACGGCGTCCTTTGACCTGGAAGAGCCTCTGCACCACCACCTCATTGGGTACCACATGCTTGAATCCGGATGCCACGCCTCCTTTCTGTCAGGCCAAGGAACAGTGTTAGTCCAGGAAGAAGGTCCAGTGAAGTAGATATGGAGGGGGCACAGGACTGGGGGGAGGGAGATTCTGTCCAGTGGGTGCTCAGCTAACTCAAGACTGCCACTGTTACTGTGTCCAATTCTGAGACATTCTTTTCTGGCGTTCAGAGAATGAATGACATTTACCCAAGACCACACAACTAAGGAGGAGTGTTAGGTTCCCTACACACTACATTCCACTGAATCTCACACTTCCCCCAAAAGATCCCTGGAGTTACTTTCCTGAGTCAAAGGGCTGCAAACACTCCTCGTTCAAAACCAGCATCCCCAAGGGACGCTGCAACAACCTATTCACCATCTTCTTCAAGGAAAGAGACCCAGGATCAAAGTGTAGGGGATGTTCCTTACTCACCGACCCTGCCTGCTGCACAATGCACAGGAGCACAGCAAAGGCTCCTAGGCTGAGCATTCTGTCTGCCTCTGCTCTACACAGCCCCTCCCTCGCCACTTTGCCCGCCTCACTGTGTTTGAGCACCTGTTCTGAAAAGCACACGCTAAGTGCTAGCCCACTCATCTCCATTCTCCGCACTGTCCCAGGCTCTCTGAAGGCCCTCCTGGACTTCCCCAGGCCCATCATCCTTCTCCTCCCTCCTGTGGTGCTGAGTGGCTTGGGCCTTCAGAGGCAGGCAGCGGGAAGGGGCACCTCCACCACCGTGAATGATGACTCTAATAATCTCTTTCCCTCTCTCTGCCTCAGCTCAGGCCTGTCCTCCACCCTTCAGCCACCACCAAATTCTGGAGGAGCCCATTCATGGGCTTCCCTGCCACAGATGTCACAGGCCCTTGATTCAGCAGGAAGCCAAAGGAAGCTGGCTGGGCGGTCTCTGGTTCCAGGGACTCACCAGCCTTCAGCCTTACACTTATTTGCCCAGCCAAAGCCCAGAGAAGTGAGGGCACTTCCTCAGCCATGCTCAGCAAGCCTGTGGCACGTCAAAGCTTCTTCCCATTCCCACACACCTTAGGGTGGGAGCTCAGGGGCTTCTCTCCCTCAGACCGCCCCAGCCAGGACCTTGGCTGCCTATCTTCCTGCAATGCTAAGTCTGACACTGGCCATACAAGCTTGATGGAGGGGAGGAGGGAAAGGCCAGGAACCAGGTACCTGTTCTGCACAGTAACAGTGAGTGTGATGGACGTGTTTGTCACGTGACCATACCCACTATGCCACATACTCCACACCTCTCTCACAGGTGAGGAGGGCAGAGCCCACACCTGAAGAGACTTGCCCAAACTCTTGCAGTGGGGCGGCTGGCGGAGCCGTGATCAAAACTCAGTGTGTCTGAATCTGCAAAGCCATGTTCTCCTTAGAGTCCTAAGGGTCATTCATCTAGTACAAGCCAGTTCCCGTTGCTGGGGCTGGAGCGCCCCCTGGTGGCCATTCTTGATATAGACGTAAGCCCTATTCAGCTTTGCAAGCCTCAGTCAAAAGGCTCAGTTCTGACTGAGCTACCCTAACACACTCAAGAGCACTTCTGGCATAGCTGTGGGTGCCACTAGGAATAAATGAGCCCAGTGTGGAGCGGGGCCATATCATAGCTTCCACTCTACTTAGGAAGTCCACAAGTCAATAGTAAGCCAGGAACTTTTCCCATCATAGAGAGAATAAATTTAAGTTCTGACGTGGGCCCAGCTGGCCATGATGCCTGAGATTCAAGAATGTGACTGGGGTCTAGAGGAGGGCAAGAGCCGAGGCAGGACAGTCCTAAGAGTCACCGGGGACCAGGGAGGAGTGGTATCACCCACTTCCCACAGGCCCCTAGGGCACCATGACTAAGCGGTAGTAAGGCTGGGCACCCGCTCTCCATGCAGGACTCACAAGTCTCTAAGGTAGGAAAGTCACTGAAACAATTCTTGGGCAAGGGGTAGAGGTGAGGAGGGAAGGAGCAGGTGTCCACGCTCCCGCCAGTTGGCTGCACAGCTGGGCTTCAACCCCATGATCTTTTGCCTTTTAGAAGCCAGCCTCATTCCCAACAGACCTGGGACTCCTGACTTCCCTCAGCTGGATAGGATAGCAAAAACGAGGGGGTCTGAGAAGCTTCTCCAAATAAGTGGGTGCCAAGAGGACCTTTTGTACTGGCTCCTCAGACACAAGGGAGCGTGGGGACAGGAGAGACTGCCTGCTTGCTTTGTACACTCGGAAATATTTTCACTTGTTCAAGCAAGCCTTTCGTTCTGCTATTTAAAAAATAACTCTTTGATTGGGCACATGCCTTTAATCCCAGAAATCAGGAGTTTAAGGCCAGCCTGGTCTACAGAGTGAGTTAAAGGAAAGCCAGGACTACATAGAGAAATCCTATCTCCAAAACCAAAAACAAACAACAACAATAACAAATCAAAATAAACAAAAACTCTTTGAAAGAAAGGAGCGTTGTTTTGTGTCATAAATGTCAGGCATCAGGAATTCTTATTAGTTCTCTCTCTCCTTCTGCTCTCTCTTCCTCCTCCCCCACCTCAGACACACACACACACACACACACACACACACACATATGCACGCACACGCGCGCGCTCTAAATCAAGCAAGTTCTCAGAGGACACCAGTAGATGTACAAAGAGGAGAATGGGAACTTTTAGAATTTTTCTATTCCTTTCTCTTTAAGGGACTGATTACTGCTGTCTAATCTAATCTCTGGGTGGGAAGAGATCAGCGTCTGTTTCTTCTAACAAATCCCACAGGGCGAGTTGTTTAAAGAGCCACCCTCTGAATTAGGACACTAGGCAGACAGGCCGGTTTGTGGAAAGAACCAAAGCCACCAATCACCACTGGTTTGTGCCTTCGGGGTGGGGTCCCAGGACGACCCCTCTAAGGGCTGCTCCTTAGTGTTGGCTTGTCTAAGTGAAGCTTGCCTTATTCAGCTGGGGGGGGGGGGCACTAAAGTGTCCATGAAGAAACAAACACACAACTAAAACCTTGCTGAGGTTGTTCCTACCCATCCTCCACCCAGTCCTTTCCTACGTCAAGGTGCCAGCAGATGTCTGATTTCCAGCTATCCTATTGTCCAGATGTCTGATTTCAAGCTATCCCATGGTCCAGGCTCCCAGGACTGATATAGACCCAGATTCTCTTTGAGCAAAGGACTTAACAAGTCCTTCGAAGGGGGATCCCCAGGGTAGGGGGTAAAGATGAAAGGGAGAGCCAGAAGGGATTGGAACCCTTCCCACCCCCACCCAGGACGGTGACACAGAACAGTAACGGCAGCTCTTCCTGGTGGCTCCGTGTCCCCTCTCTGCCCCTTCTCTGATCCAGGACAGAAGTAGCTCCCGGGAGGCTTTCATAGAAACAAGTCTTGTGTAACAAGCCTAGCTTCTCGGCATCTATAATAGATGAGGGCGGGGAGGCCGAGGACCTTGGTCTGGGACTGCCAAGTGCGGGGGTGGCCTAAGGACCTGCAGGAGGTGTAAACAGGGTCTCACATGTCCTCCGGGGACAGATCCTTTCATGACCGAAGCCACAAATCTGAGCCCTGATTGGGATCTGCCTCTCAAGTGTTCCTCAGAGCATAGTCAAGAACATTCCCTAAAATCCCTTTGATATAGGAGAGGCTAGTGAGATATGCAGGGGATGAGCCCTACGGAGCTCAGATAAAATCAGAGACTCTTGGAACGCCCACGCTGGGCGGCACAAGACCCTTCCCACATGAGTCTGAATCTCACTCACACCACTGCCAGCTGTGCATCCTGGGCACGGGGGCACGGCAGCACATCTTCCCCCTCATCTACACAGTGTGGCCGGTCCTAGTGAGAATCTCACAGGAGGAGGTAATCTGAGGAAAGGGCAGAGCAAAGTCCATGGCACGAGATGTGAGAGCACTCTGCTAGCTTGTAGGTCCCTTCCACAGGGCCTCAGCCTTCTCATCTATAAAATGGGATACCTCTACTGCCCTAACGGCAATGGCGAGAATGAAATTGATCCCATAGAAAAACCTTAATATACTGTACCTATGGCTCCAAACCTGAGGCACCCATAGCCTGCACTGCAATGTTCTCTGGCCTGGTAATCTGTCCTTGTGTTCATGGCCACTGTCACATTTACATCTGCTAAGCTTTCCCCCAAGCAATGGGTACCTGAGGCAGACAGACAACTGTGTTCCCATGAGAGCTGACCACGCGAGAGCTGACCACATGAGAGCTGACCACGAGAGAGCTGACTACATGAGAGCTGTCCAAGCGAGAGCTGACCACGCGGGAGCTGACCACGCAAGAGCTGACCACATGAGAGCTGACTACATGAGAGCTGTCCAAGCGAGAGCTGACCACGCGGGAGCTGACCACGAGAGAGCTGACCACATGAGAGCTGACCACGCGGGAGCTGACCACGCAGGAGCTGACCACATGAATCCCCTGGACTCCCCCTCTCTTCCTTCCTGCGTTCAGTGGATTGACTTCCTGAAGAATGATTGTCCCCTCAAGTCCTTAGAAAGGAAGTGATCTGCCCCACACCCGACACCCAGTGCTCAGCGCAGCACCTGTGGAATGAGTTGGGTTTCCACCACTTGTTGTCTCCTCCTGGGGAACTTTCTAGGATATAAGACAGTCACACAGGTTCAGTAGCACACCTGCATCATGACGGTCACAGTGGGTGCTGACACAGTCTCCCTCTCTCCTTGCTTTTATTCCCCACTGAGTATCATTTAGACAAGGCCGTGGATGCACTGTCTAGCAGAGGATAACCTTGAACTCCTGATCCTCTGCCCCCTAAATTCTGGGATTCCAAGTGTGTGCCACCACAGCCAGCTTGATGCCGGAACTGATCCTGTCTGCTGAGTGAACGGCCAATGGAGAGCCTCTGCTGGTCTTGCTTCAGCGGGACGTGGCTTCCCACCTCTCCTGACTCATGATTTCGGGGACCCTGAGGATGGGCAGCCACAGCAGCCCAGCAAATGCTGCTGGGTACCTCCCAAGAAGGCCAGCCCAGCCCCACCCATCCTGAGCTGGTCCAGGACACACCCTCCCTTGATATCTAAGTGTCACAGGTACTCTCAGTTCCCATCCCTCACTTGGGAGTGAGGGAGACACTTCTGCCTCGACAAAGAGGGCTCTGAGGGCCAGAGAGTGACAGAGGCATAGGTAGGGCATCTGTCCCCACTGGAACCGGTCATGGGAGATGGACTGGTTTAGTGGAAATAACACTGGAAAACAGGCAGATGATCTGGGTTCTGGTCAGGGGTCCATTTAACTTACTGTGTGACCCCACTCCAATTCCTCAACCTCTCTGTACTTTAGTTGTCCCAGCCCCCATCAAATGAGAGATTCAGACTCATCGGGTTCATAAACTTGTAATCCCCTCTCTACCCTAAACAAAGAGAACTGAACTTCATAAATACCCTGCTTCTCTGCTGGGCAGTGGTGGCGCACACCTTTAATCCCAGCACTCGGGAGGCAGAGGCAGGCGGATCTCTGTGAGTGCAAGGCCAGCCTGGTCTACAAGAGCTAGTTCCAGGATAAGCTCCAAAGCTACAGAGAAACCCTGTTTAGAATCTCCCCCCCCCCCCACAAAAAAATGCTGCTTCTCTTGACGCCTTCAAGGAGCCAAGCTTTGGGACATTTCCCGGTCACCTCTGCACCAAATTGTCTCCCGGGGACTGTAGGGCAGGTAACCAGAGAGGCAAGCCAGGCTGTGGGTGTCAGGGGCCAGTGGAGGTAGCACAGCATACTGGGGTGTAGTTTCCAGGGTTCCCAGCTTGGAAATGTTCCTATCGGGTCCAGACGTGTGAAAGTCCAAGTTCAAGGAGAAAGGGAGGTAAAAGCAGCCTGTCACCTACCATAGGGTCCTGTCAGCAAAGCCCTAGCAGGTGCAGAACTGGGATTTGGCACAGCCCCTCAGGGGCCATGAGAAGGCCACCCATGGGCCCGCTGTGACGTGGGAAGAAAACGCTCTTAGGATGTAGAGAACCTTCTTTCCATTGTAAGGCAAGGAATCAAAAGGTCAGGGAGGGAGTGTGGCTTGTTCAAGGCCACCGCACTGGGAAGAGAGACCAGGGTTCAAACCCACGGCTGGGAGACTCCAGAGCCTGACACCTGTCTGTCCATCACTCCACAAGACTGGGAGACTGGGAGCCAACCCACCTTGTACTTCAGTCCGGACTTGAAGTAGCCGAGGAAGGTGGACGACTCAAAGCCCTGGACCTCACGGTGCTGCACAGCCCGGCCATTCAGATAGTCATCCAGCTGAACCGTAAAGATGGCGGCTGCCCCGCTTTCATCCTGGCTGCACTCGTTGCCTAGGGAATGGCAGGGCAGCATGAGGTTGACATCTGGAAGGTAGTCTTGGCCCTTTGAGGAGGAGGCACCCAGAGCCAACAGCTCCACTCTGGCCTGGCTATAGAAATTGAGTAAGTCCCTTCTTGCCTATTAAGAGCTTCAGTTACTCCATCTGTATAATGGGGTAACCCTAAAACAAACAGATCAGAGCCAATGTTAGGGACTCTAGGCTCCTAACTGTGAAGAAAAAAATGAGGGGATAATTGGAGTTAAAGCAGTGCAGAGGGATCCAGGGTCCCCATGTCACCTCGCTGTCAGCACGTCCGCTATATAAAAACACTGCTGAGTTACCAAGGTGGCTCGCAGGTCAATGGGGCAGAGAGGGCATCTGAACTTGGCCAGGCTGGCTCTGGAGGGTAGTGGTATGTGACCACTAACCAAGGCCTGACACACGTAGCCCTCAGCTTCCAGGTCTATCCATGCTTTGAGGGGCAGGGGCAGGGAGCAGGAGCAGCTCACTTACCCAGCCAATAGTGGAGGTCATACTGCAGGTTCCCATTCCTCAGCTGCACTGTCTTCAGGATGACATACGCATCACCCGTGAAGAAGTCTCCATAGAGGTTGGGGGGCACAGGCACCAGGTCAAACTTCTCCACACGCCAGATCTGCAGGCCAGGCTCCTTCCCTGCCTTAAGGAATTCCGGGTGCTCCACCACCATGGTGCCGGGCTGCAGAGAGACAGGGCAGAGCCTGAGCAACCATGTGGGTCTCTGCAGGGAGACCCCAGGCACGAGGGAGGGTAGGTTCTAGCACCAGGAGTGACTCACTTGAGCCTCCTGCTCGCCCGTGGGGTGGAGCATGAGCCCTTTTCTGGGAGCTAATGTCTAATCCTCCGCCAGCCTCGGTCTCCCACTCAGCTCTCTTTGTTTATTGTTATGGAGACCGAGCGCTCCCGGCTTTTCTGTGGCCAATTTGGACAGCTAAGGTACACAGAGGCAGGCTGTCTTTCTGGGACCCTCAGTTGGGGAACAACAGAGAGGGATGTTCCTGGACCTCAAGAATACTCTGCCAGATGGTGGTGGCTCCCGGTCCCCAGAGATTCTGTTGGCTTTCTTCAAGCACCTTCTTGGGACTCATTATCCACCCCTACTCTGCAAATGGGGAAACTGAGGATCCAAAAGGAAAGGGGCCTGACGCCAGGTCACATGGCCTATTTGCTTTGGCTCTTTGGAAGAGGGAAAATCACCTCAGGCGCCCCTCCCCATCTTCCAACAACACCCCAAGAAAGGATAGGCTTAGTGGGCCCAAGTGGCCTCCTGCGCTGTCTGCCTCCTCCCTCCTGCCCCACCCCAGAACCCACCCCATTTCCACATCTTGGAAAAGGGGGAGGAATGGAGCCTGAAGTCTGCAGGAACCTGTTAGGAGGAGAAGGCTGAGGCACGGAAAGACTGCCAAGCATGCTCTGGGGATGGCGGGAGGCTGTGGGGCAGACGGTTAGGCTGGCACCCATAGATGGAAGTCAGTAGGTCACCTCAGCCAGAAGGAGGTCTGGTAGGAACAAAATTCGCGCGGGAGAAGCAACGCCTGACTCAAGACAGGTAGAGGAGGACATAAAGGGGAACCGAGAGGTGGGGGGTGGGGGAGAGGAGAGGGAATCACAGAAAGTAGAGAATAATAACAGTCACGTCCATAGATAGAAAACGGGGTGGGGGGACACCAAGTGAGGAGGAATCTGAGAGGAGACCAGCACGGGGGTGGGGGTGGGGGCAGACAGGAGAAGAAATTAAACAGGTATAGGAGATGGGATCCAAATCAGTAGTAAAGATCCGGCCAAGGTGAGGTTAGCCTGCAGGAAAGGAAACAGCCTTGGCCCAGGGCCCCCACCCACGCCCCAGGAGCCCCGAAGCAGCAAGACATACTTACAAAGCAACAAAACAGTTTTTC
The DNA here is from genome assembly GCF_037038515.1 of Microtus pennsylvanicus. Taxonomy (NCBI): domain Eukaryota; kingdom Metazoa; phylum Chordata; class Mammalia; order Rodentia; family Cricetidae; genus Microtus; species Microtus pennsylvanicus. The sequence continues at coordinate 50,074,236 of NC_134587.1, read as the reverse complement.
CATTCTACACCTGAATTACTCCCCTTTTCCTAGCGCTGTATCTGCAAGAACTTACAATAGACAATTACTCTGGGAGCCCCGGTGACCCCGGGCACTCACCCGCGCCTCAGACACCCGACCTTGGGGCGCTCTCACTCCGGTCGTACCCCGCGACCCAGTAGCCGCACCGGACAGCGACTGTGCGCACAGCGCCAAGACCAGCGCGCAGAGCAGCGAGAGTTGCGGAGCCATGGCGACAGTGAGGACCCAGGCTGCGGCCGAAGCTTCACGGTCGCCCCGACCTTTAAGTAGCTAGCCGCCCCATCCCGCCCCAGCTGAGGACCGCCCCGCAGGGAGGGCCTTGGGGCCCGCGGGGGAGGCGGGGATCTGTCCTGGATCTCGGAGACATCTGGGATCCCACACCGACCCAAATGGGTGCGGTCGCCCCTTGGACCCTAAGTTCCAAACGGGAGATCCGGCATGTGATCTGACAGACAGCAGATGCTAACTCAGAAAGAGCTGTTTTTCTGTGACCTGTGCAAACCCCCTCTTATTAGTTCAATTAGCAGGTCTAACTAAACTAAACAAACCGGCAAAATCCACCTAGCATGAACTAACCGGTTGTGGCGCTCTCTGCTCAAAGGGGGGAGAATCCTCTTCAGATCAGATACTCTAAAGAGAGCGCATTTCACAGAAGGGGAAAACGGTGCAGTCTGGAACTATTCTGCACCCTCTCCTAGGGAGACAGGATTTGGGTCTCCCTCCACTCCTCAGCTCATCACTGGGAAATTAGGGACCTGGGCAGTACTCCTGCGTACTGTACCTCAGTCTCCAGTCAGCAGAGGTTGCAGAGGGTTAGATCAGGCCTGCTCAGAAAGCCTGGTCCGCAGGTGAGAACGCTCACCAACCAGCTCCCTTCGGAGCCTGCACTGCATTATTCCTTATAAGAGGACAGGACTGAAGTTTGCCCTCTCCCATCCCAATGTCTCCCCACCTAAGAGGACATAGGTGAAGCCTAAGGGGACAGAGAGGACAGTCGGGACTGAGAACAGCATCCCAGGGAGGAGCAAGGTATGGGCAAGGGGCAGGCAAGCACAGGCCATGCCCAGAGAATAACAAGGGTCTGGCTTAGGGGGCTGTGGGGGGTGAGGCTGGCAAGGAAGGTGGGTAGCCTGAGGCCTTTGTGCAAACCTAAACCTTGGGGATTTTGTCAAGTGCCTATAGAATCCTCCGGGCTCCATGGTCCAGCAATCCCACCCCCAGGCCTGTGGAGCCTGTAGTGGGCTGCCCTGGACTAACACAGAGTGGATTCACAGAACTGCTTTCAGTGGGCAAGGATATTCATTGAAGCATTGTTGGAAGAGAATTGGAAAGAGCCCAAAATATCCTGGGGAAGCAAGTGATGGGGCTGTCACATAATGGACCACAGTCCACGGTGCAGCTGGAGGTGCGTGTGAGTTAGAGCCAATTGTGCCTCATGGCATATAGTAGGCACTCAGGAGGCATGGAGAGACCTCCAGGGGCAAGAAGCAAATTGCACAATGATGTTTATCGAGTGGCTCTTCTCTTCCTTTCTAGGAGGGTGCAGGTTGGTGCACAAACCCTTGAAAAGTCAGTAAACGCCAAACTGTCAAAGTTCTTGGCATGCTTGGAAGTGGTGAAGACAGCCCTTTCACTCCGGACAGCACCATGGCTGCCCGAGGCTGGAGGGAGTGCTCGGATCACTGTGGCTGGCACAAGAAACCTTTGAGGATGATGGGATGTTTTTAATCCTATATCATGATGATGATCAAGCAACCAGTTCACACCACTGAAAAACCACAGAACTGTACACCCCAGTGAGCTAACCATGTGCGCCAGCAAATTACATCCTGAGATGTAAAACAGCAAAACAAGATCTAAAATGGGACGAGAATATATCCAAAGGAGTTGCTGGTTTTGTTTAACAACCGTTCTGTAGAAAGAATGCTTTAAGAACATGCGTAAAGGGATACTTGCTCCTTAGCCGACTTGGGAAATGGCAAGCAACCTGAGCCAGCGGCTGGACTGGCTCAGCAGTCCCTCAAGAGCAGTGTGGCCCCAGTTTGTCCAGCTGGTGATTAACAGAGGGCTGTTATGGCTTGGCCTCGAACCCTGGGGTCAGTGAACCAGCCCAGAGTCCCTGGCCCCAGGTTAATGTTCACAAAGGTGGTGTAGCTTTGCTAGCCAGCTATGGAGTTTGGGTCACAGTGACCAAAGCCCAGCCTCTGCTTTCTGGGACCCTGGAGCCTAGAAACCTTCACTCCAGGGCATCAGTGAATGGAGACAAGAGGGGCAGCTCACTACTCTGTTCCATGCCTGGACGAGGCTTGAGGTCAAGGGGACAAGGGGGTTCAAGTGAAGGGGAAAAGGGGCATGCCCTGTGTTAGGGAAGGCTCTGCCACAGACGCCTGGATAACTGGGGGCAGCTCATCGTCCCTCTCTGGGTCTCAGTGTCTACCCAAAAGCCAACGCCTTGCTACTCTGACTCTAAGGCCATTTCTGGCCTCAGCACTCCCAGATCCTGGCTGCACCATCCCGCACAGAATCTACTTGCTTCTGAGCTTCAAGGTTTTCATCTTCAAAATGGGGACCAGGTCACCTTGACAGGTTCTTTTGAATCAGAGCAGCTAGGACCCCTGGTGTGAGAGGGAGACTCTGAAATCAGTAGTAGCACGTCACCCCACCTTGGGGAGTAATCAAGCCTGGCTGCTCCCCTACAGCACCCCAAAGCCTGAAACTTCTCACTACAGCACACACCGAGTGAAGACTTTGATATGGGAACCTGCCTGACTCTGTTCCATGCTTGGAAAAGGATGTATGAATCCAAGGGAGCAAGCAGATACGTGCAGAAGGAAGGCAGGCGCACCACTGACAGAGAAACCGGGGCTCGGGCACTCAGGTGGAAGGGGGTCTTGCTGAGGTCCAAACTCTTACCAGGGACTCCTGGGCTCCAGTTCTATCTGGGAGATGAAGCAGGAACCATGGCCCCACCTCACCTGGACAGAGAGCAGCAATCTTGTGCAGGAAAAAGGTTGCTGCTGCTAAACCAGTCCAAGCCCATGCCAGCCAGGCAGGCAGGCAAGCAGGCAGGCAGGCAGGCAGGCAGGCAGGCAGGAGTCTCCTCGGCCAGGGCCAGAGGAGGTTCCAGGAAAGCCCTCAAGCCCTCCAGATGCCTGACGTCATTGCCTAGGACAACTGAATGTCTAAGAAGATCCCAGATAAGACTGTGGTACCTCCATATCAAGACACTCAGGTCTGGGATGGTTGCTCTGATTTCAATATAACATTGTTTACCATCTGTTTGTTCGGTTCATACACCCTAGTCCCTGCTCTTCGCTGTGCCTTAGGTACCCCCTTGGCCCCCTTGACCCCCTTGGCCCCCTGGACCCCCTTGGCCCCCTTGACCCCCTTGGCCCCCTTGATAGCCCATCTCGGCCGTTTGCGAGTCCTGCCCAGTGCCCCCTTCCCATCAGGCACCTTCTCAGTGTCTGCTACAGGACCGAGTGGTACAGCTCATGTCCTTCTGTAGACCCCTCCCTCCCTGTGGTTGGACCCAGGATCCCATAACCATCTCTTGGCCCACTCTCTCTCCAACTAACTTGAAGTCAATCTCTGAACCTCTGTGGGCTGCCTGCATAGGGAGGCTACCAGATGAGAGGTCTCACCGTCGCCCTTGGCAGGCTGGGAAGACACTCCCTGTCCTGTTCCCTCAGCCCAGACACACAACTCTCCATCTCTCTGGCAGCCGGCATTCACTGGAAGAACTCCCTTCTTTCCCTCAGAGCTTGTTGGCCTTTGGCCCACAACTGTGCTCTGGGTCCCCTAGGAGCACCCACCCTTCTGGCCCAGGATTTTGCCAGGAGGGACAAGGATCAGTAAACAAAGAGGCAGTTATGAAACTCCTTGAAACCAAACAGGGCCCGCACAAGTTCTGGCAAGCCCAAAGGACCTGAACGCACAGACCTCGGCACCGGTAGTCAAGACCTCAGTTTCCTCATTTTTAAATTGGAATGGATTTTAAATGTCAGGCTCCTGGAACATCAGGGGACTCTAAGGTCTGATACACAGCATCTCCCAAAGGGTCCCTGGATAGCCTGCTTTCTTTCCAGGGCCCAAAGGCAGCGATCCACACCTATCAAAGGGCAGCAGTCTGGAGCAATAGGGGTAGACTGCGATCTGGACTGGGTTGTTTCCCTTTCTGAGCCTCCAGGAGTTCATCTGTAAATAGGGACAGTAATATCTACCTGCAGAACTATGGGGGCAAGCCAGAGGACAGCCAGAAGTAATGCCCACTGGCCTCCCATCTCTTTGTAGATAACACCAAGCAGAAAAAGGTGATGCCTCCAAGCCATTGGGCCAGTATCAACAGCCTAGACTTAGAACTCAGGCCTGTGGGCAACCAGGCCAGAGGCAAGGCCTGGGTCTCATGGAACAGCATGGCCAGCTGGCCCTCTGTCCTGGCCAAGTCTGTAGGGTGTGGACAGCTACTGGGAAGATGGCCAGTGGGGTTTGTTTGACTCTATCCCAGGGACTGAAGCCACAGACCCTCTCCCAGCTCCCAGAGCCAGCCCCACCCAGTGCTGTGAACACAGTCAAAGGAGGCCTGGCCCTACCACCTCCTGGCCCCGTGCCCTGGAAGCAACAAGATTTGGCCGTGTATGAGTCCAGGCCTCTTCCACCATGACTTGCTGGTCTCTCCTGCCCTGAGGCAGATGCTCCAACCCTGAGAAACTCAGGACTGCAAAGAACTGAGTCCTAGACCCTGTAGCAAACCCTGAGAAGCTGGGGCACAAACACAGGTCCAAGCACAGGCATGGTGACTTGGGGCAGGATCAGCTGGAGACCCAGGTGGGGTGCAGACAGAAGACAGGATCTGTGATGCTCCTGACACAGAGGAAGGGACAAGAGATGCCACTGGGGGCAACCACTCAGAGGAAGGATTTGGGCATGTAATGGGGAAGAACTCCGCTAGCAAAAGTGGGGGCTTAAGATCTACCCCTTAACTGGCTGAGTGGCCCTGAGAAAGTCACCTTGGCACTCAAGGCTCAGTGCACTTATGTGTAGGTAGGGACCATAGTATCTTCTTCCCATGAAGGCTGTAAGAATTTAATAAGGGGACAGCTGTTAAGGGTACATAATGCCCTTGGGGAGGACCTCAGTTTGGTTTCCAGCACCCATATCAGATGGCTCACAACCAGTTGTAACTTCCACCCCAGAGGATCTGACGCCCTCTTCTGGCTACTACAACAGTTACCTGCACTTACATACCACACACACACACACCTTAAAGACTTGTAACCAGGTGAAATACACTGGGCTCAATGTAGCCTAGTGCAGATGAAGCCTGTGAAAAGAAAGCTGCAATTTTTGCTGGGTCAGTTGCTTGGGTGAGTTTCTGTCTCTCTGAGCCTAATTTTCTTGTGTGTAAATTAGAGACCAAAAGGCCTTCCCTGCCAAGTATGATAGTGTGTACCTGTACGAGCAGTGCTCGGGCAGGCAAGAGAAGCAACTTTGAGGCCAGCCCGGCCTTATTATTGCATAATAAGTTTCAGCTCACCCAGGGCTAGCCAGCAAGACCGGATCTCAGAACAAACCACAAATTGTGTGTGTGTGTGTGTGTGTGTTTGTGTGTGTGTGTATGAGAGAGACAGAGAGAGAGAGAGAGAGAGAGAGAGAGAGAGAGAGAGAGAGAGAGAGAGGATTTTTCATAAAATAAATGTTCAAAAAATACTGGTTTATAAAAGCAAGCTGTCTAAGAGGCATCTGCACAGCCATGTTCACAGCAGCACTGCCCACAACAATTCAAACATGGAAGCAAGCCAGCAGTTCATTAATGAGTGAGTAGACAATCAACAAACATAGTCAAGCAGCAGAACAGTAACCTGTAAAAAGATTACATCCTGCTAGAGGGATGACCCTCAAGGACACTGCCAGTCACAAGGCAGGAATGTTGCCACTTCCGTAAAGTGATGGCGTAAGGGGAAGGGAAATGTGGGCTACTGTCCAAAGAGAGCAGAGCTTTGAACCAGCCTGCCTCCATCTTGGGTGATAAAGCCATCTTACAGTAAAGATAAATTGGGTCCATTTATGTTTATGATTAAATCTCTGTTTCTCAAGGATTAGGCTCTGCCCCACCTGTAACCTTAAATACAAATGGTTCTGTACTGCCTATTCCAGGAAGCTGCAACCACTTCTTTGTATCAAAAAGTTGTAACCATCTTGGAACCCTACTTGTTCAAAAAGGTTGTTATGACTACCTGTTGTTATGGCTACTTTGTTAGGACCACCTTGCAACCATGTCTTTGCCTCAGGAGGTTGTTATGACTACCTTGTTAGGACCATCTTGTGGTCATGTCTTTGCTGCAGGAGGTTGTTATGACTGACCTGTTGTTGTGGCTACCTTGTTAGGACCACCTTGAAATCATGTCTTTGCCTCAGGAGGTTGTTATTACTGACCTTTTATGTTTATGTTCTGCTCCTGTAACCCTGCCAGTTTTGCCCTTCAAATCCCCCAGTTGGAAACCCCCTACCCCTCAGTTATAAAAACCTTGTCTTCCTCATGCCCAGGGCTGATCTCTTGAACTCCACATTTAGGGAAAGGCAGCTTGTGTACATGAATAAAAAAAAAACTTGCTTTAATTAATTGCTTGCCTTAATTAATTTGCCCATGGTGATTTGGGTCAGTGGGCTTTCTCCTCACATCTTTGGGATTAACAAGTTCTGCAATAGAGAGAGTTCTGGGGATGGAGAGTGGTGGCGGGTGCAGGACTCTGGCCACTGCATGATGACCCGAATGCCCCACTGCAGCCCACAGGCAGAGGTCCCAGCGAGGGCAAAGGGGCAGGCATGGCCAAGAGATAGTAGATAACAGTCTTGTTCACGGAGGGATGTGAAGCAGCTCAGGGGACAGGGCCAGTGGTCCCTTTCTACAATGTTCCAATATCATTTTCTATAAAGCAGAGCAACAAGGCTACCCTGATGTATGTCCCAGAGGACAGAAGACCCTGACTCTGAATGTGTCACTCAGCTGGTGCCTAGCAACCATGACATCCAAAGATGGCCCTCAGTACCTGCCGGCCTTTACACACCTGCAGCTCACTTGCTCCATGCCCACCCTCACACTCAAAGCAAAGGACAGCTGGAGTGTTCCAACCAAGGCCAGAGACAGGGTGGTAGCTAGTCACCTGAAGAGCCAGCCTTCTGAGCCTTCCTATCTACCTCAAGAATCTCTTCTTGCTTTGTCCACCCAAAACAGTATGGACCCCAACACTCACAAGCTGACCTTGACAAGAAATTCAAGCCCTCTGAACTTCATTGCTCTTGGACACAGGACAGCCAGGTGTATGTCACAGATTTGCTACATCTAATATTAATTAAATTTTTAAAAATCCAGAAAAAATTCCAATGAAAAGATGAAGGCCAGGGGCTAGCAAGGAGCAGAGAGGGAGGACTCACAAGATCTCACGTTCAAGTAGGCCTGTGGCCGCCACTACTCCTGACCCCTCTATGGCCCCAATACAGACACAGGACCCCCAGGCTTGACCCTCTGAGATCTGGTACCCATGTGCCCTAAACAGCATAGCTCATTGACTACCACACATCCTCTGCCATCTACCCTAGCCTCTGTGTGACCTCAGCTCCCTGCCAGGAGCTCTGGGAACTGGCTCTGTGTGACCTTGTGCCTGTCACTCTTGTTCAGAAGAAACAGGATAAAATGGTGAGCTCCAGGTTCTGAGAGGGCTCAAAAAACTGTTGTGCACAACCCGCAACCTCCTCCTCCTCCTTCTCCGCACCTCCCACAGCAGCTGTTAGCAATCTACTCCCCAAAGGCTTGAAGGCAATTTCTCTCGAGCCAGCAAAGCAGTCAGGGAGCCAATAAGAAGGAGGATCAGGAAGAGGAAAATTACTGGTGCTGGCCCCAGCCAGTGCTGGGGTGGGGGGCTGCCTTGGAGAGTGGGGAGCTGGAGGCCTGGCAGGCTCTTCCTGAACTATGGGCTTGGCCCCATGCCTTGACCCCTGTCTGAGCTAAAGGGACAGTGGGCGTACTTGGGGCCCCTGTCCTCCTCTGGAACAAGCCCACTCTTTGGCATCCAGAAACAGGAGGAAGAAACAGGCAGGCCTTTGTAAGGAGGAGAAAAGCCTCTTGCTGGGCCCCAGGTCCTACCATGACAGAGCCTCCTGGGGCCTAGGAACCCATAAGTGCCAGAGCTCCAGCCCCAAGCTCTTCTGCTCACGGCTGTACGTCGTATATGCCGTTCCACACCAGTGTCACATGCAAACACACGACCATGTCACACACCAGCCTGTGTTCCTTAGACCTGTGCTAGGTTTCTCTTCTGTAGCTTCACTAATGCTGCTCTTGCCCCTGGTGAGGATTCACCCACCATACACTCTGCTGGGTGCTGATGTCTATGTCCTCTGTACCGGGCCTTAGTCCTTGGAAACACATGCTACATGCTACATGCTTGTGGTGGTCCTCACCCCAGGGGCAGGGGCAATACGACGTCATAGTTAAGGACACACCCCAGCCTCTGTCACCATGTGACCTTGTCAAAGCAACCTGTCCTGTCGGTGCCTGGCCTTCTTCAGCTCTAGAATGTGACACAGGTGGCGTTTCTTTGACAGAGAAGTAGATATCTGGTGTCCATCCCAGCTCTTGGCGTGCTAGGTAAGCGCTCTGAAACGGTGCCTGAGTCTGGGCCACGCACCAGGCTCGTGTGCCCACTGTCTGCTGTGCACGAGACACTGTGTTGCTGGGAAATCCTAACAGATGGTAAGAGGGTGCGGTGACCTCATACTGAGAAGACATCCTAGGTTCGGAGCAGGATAACTGTTTGCACAGGGCCAGAAAGGGGGGGCTAGAGACAGATACTGATGAGGGGGGCTAGAGACAGACCCTGATGGGGGTGCTAGAGACAGACCCTGATGGGGGGGGCTAGAGACAGACCCTGATGAGGGAGGGCTAGACACAGATCCTGATGGGGGGGGGGTTAGAGACAGATCCTGAATAAGGGGGAGCTAGAGACAGACCCTGATGAGGGGGAGCTAGACACAGATGCTGATAAGAGGGGAGGGCTAGACACAGATGCTGATAAGGGGGAGGGCTAGACACGGATGCTGATAAAGGGGGAGGGCTAGACACGAATGCTGATGGGGGAGGGCTAGACACGGATGCTGATAAAAGAGGAGGGCTAGACACGGATGCTGATTAGCTGTGGGCAGTGAAGCACAGGGATCATTTTGGAGTAATGAACATGTTCTTGCCAGGTGTGGTGGTGCATGCCATTAACCCCAGCACTCAGGAGGCAGAAGCAGGCAGATCTCAGCGAGCTCAAGGCCAGACTGGTCTACACAAGTTTCTGGGAAACCAGGGCTACATAGAGATACTCTGTCTCAAGGAAGAAGATGGAGGGAGAGAAAGAGGGAAGGACGGGGAGAGGGGGGGGAGAGGAGGGAAGAGAGGAAAGAACAGTCTTTCAAACATGATTGTGGAGATGATTTCAAAAGCCCGAATTCACTAAGAATCAGAGTTCATGAAAATGGTAGAATTATATATATGGAAACTCTATGTGAATTTAATCAGTTATGTGAATTATATTTCAGGAATGTTGAATGTTGCTGTGGAAACAAAAGTCCTCGTGTTAGCCAGGCATGGTGGCACACGTCTTTAATCCCAGCACTCCAGAGGCAGAGGCAGAGGCAGGTGTATCTCTGTGAGTTTGAGGCCAACCTAGTCTATGGAAAGCATGCCCAGACAGTTAGAGCAACACAGAGAAAACCTGTCTGGAAAATCAACAACAACAAAAGCCCCCCTTCCCCCTCCCCGCCTCCAATCCTCATGTTTAGCTGGGGAAGTGAACTTTTCATTGTCATCTACTGAGAGTAGCCCAGAGTCACTGACAGCAGAGAGTGGCTGTGGATGTCTCTACACACAAGAGTGGGCAAGCAGATCCCTGGGAGAGTTTAGAAAGAGCACAGACTCCCCAGCGCGGTCCCAGCCTCGGAATGTGAAGAACTGGGAGCCTCCAAGAACCCAATTCTAAGGGTCAGCTACCAATGGGAACCACTCGGCACAACCATAGTTGGGGAAACTGAGGTTAAGCAGGAGAAGGGGCCTGCTGGGTCTGGTGGATCAAACAGCAGGACAGCTGGGACTAACTGGTCCCCTTCCTGTTTTCTTCCCTCCTTCCCCTCTGTCTCCCCCAGGGAGGGCCTCCCCTGCCATCAGCTGTGACTCAGAGCTCTGAGTCATCCTGTGGCACAACAGAAGGGACTTCTTAAGAAAAACAATCCCTAACACGGAGCTCCCCAGAACCTTGGGAACAGGATCGGCCCAGGGGGCTGGGAGGAGGAGAGAGAAAGGTCAGGGCCCTGTGGGAGGCCAGGGCTCCCCAAGCCTGACTGCTCTTAGCCACTGAGAGGTGCAGCACATATGTAAGGAGCCTCAGCTGCATCACCAGCAAATAAAACTCCCTCTGCACACTGAAGCTCCATATGCGCAGGCGTCATGACAACAACTGTGTGTGTGTGTGTGTGTGCACGCGCGCGCGCGCGTGCAGATGTGTATGAGCAGATGTATGTGCGCAGATGTGCACTTACAGATGTGTCTGCAGGTGTGTGCACAGATGTGTGCGTGTATGTATATGCAGATGTGTGCAGAGGTATGTGTGCACAGATGTGTGTACAGATGTGAGCACGTATATGTGTGCAGGTGTGCACAGATGTGTGCAGATGTGTATGTGTGTGCAGATGTGTGCTCATATATGTAGAGGCTAGGGATCAAGGTCAGCTGTCTCACTGAATCATTCTTCACCATATTTTGGAGGACATGTCTTCTCCTTGAGCCTGGAGCTCACATATTAGCTCAGACAGTCGAGCCAGCAACCCCGGGGGATCCTCTTGTCCCTGCCTTCCCTTCCCTGTGGTTATGTAAGTGCAAGGGATCAAACAGGCACGTGGGACCAGCACTTCAGCTATTAAAGCCATCTCCTCAGCCCCATGATATGAACTTCATAAGCACCAGTTTTCTGAATCCTCATTAAAACTTATGGGTGCCATCATGCAGTTTTAGAGACAGGGAAACTGAGGCTCAGAGAAGTCAGTCTTCAGTTGAATACTGCACAGTTAGGCAAGGCAGAGCAGAGTTTAAATCCAGGGCTAGATTTTGAAGCCTGTTACTCTCTTCTACATGGGCTGGGGAGTTGGTGCAGTGGTTAAGAGCACTGGCTGTTCTTGCAGAGGACCAGGGTTCAGCTCCAGCACTAAATGGCAGCTCACAAACATCCCAAACTCCCATTGCAGGGGATCCAATGCCCTCTTCTGGTTTCTTTAGAATCAGGCACGCATACATGTGCTAAAGACATGTAGGCAAAACATAAAATGAAAATAAATACATGTTTTTTATTCTTATTTTTTAAAGATTTGTTTAATTTTATGTTTATGGGTGTTCTACTGCATATATGTCTTTGCACATGTGTATGTAGTGCCCTTGGAGGCCAGAAGAGGACATCAGAACAGGCAGAGAGCCTAATTGGTAGCTAAACTGTGGTCCTGCTTGAACAGGCTTCAGAGAGCCCCTCAGTTCCCAGCTGCTCATCATTCCCCCTAGGGCGTTTTCCTCAGCCATGGCTGGGCAGGGCAGAAGGGAAAAGGCCTCTTGAGATAGGCTAGGCTTCAATCTAGCAACTATAAATAGGCCCTTCTGGCTTGGGCTGAAATAGTTATGCCAGTCCCAGCTCGACAGACATCAGAGCACAAACGGCCCCAGAAATGAGCCCCTCACCTCCCACACACAGTTAACTAAAACTTCTTCAGGAAGCCATTGTTCACAATTCTTGAGGAAGAGGGTTTGAGCAAAGAGCCACACCCGCCTAGAAAGGAGACTGTACCTGGGCCTAGGCTTCTTTTTCTGCTTTTACTTCCATTGCTTCTGCCTGGGACTCAGTTTCCCAAAATGTGAACTAGGGAGGTCGGTGTGCACCCTTGGGCCCTTCCAGCCAGCATGCTGTGACACCTGCTTCTCAAACACTTATCTTATTGTGCCCAGCCCCGATCAGCCTGGTAACTGTATTTTGTCGTTACTGAAGTGCTGGGAACCAGTCCCAGGCAGGCCCTCTATTACTGAGTTACATCACAGCCCCTGTGGCACATCGCAAATTAAATGTTGTTGTTGTTATTGTCTAGGATTTTTAAGAACCTCGCCATCCTGAGTGTTGGGTGCAAAGGATGGAATGTTGAATAAGTCTCTGTCTCTGTGTCTGTGTATGTCTCTCTCTGTGTGTCTGTGTATGTCTCTGTGTGTATGTGCCTCTGTGTGTGTGTATATCTGTGTGTGTGTCTCTGTTTATGTCTGTGCGTGTATGTGTGTGTCTTTGTGTGTCTGTGTGTGTCTCTGTATGTGTATATCTCTGTTTCTCTGTGTGTGTCTGTATGTATGTCTCTGTGTGTATGTGTTTCTGTGTGTATGTGTTTCTGTGTGTATGTGTGTCTGTGTGTGTATATTTCTGTCTCTGTCTGTCTCTGTGTAGGGAAGGGACATGACAGGGCTTCACTGGAACACACTCTCCTATGAGATTCCTGCATTGCCCTCTCTGACCGCCTTCCTCTTTGCCTGCCATAATTGACTGCTCTGAAATCCCATCAATCGAGCCGCTCCTCTCCTCCACGGCCATCTATGGCTCCCAGTGACCAAAGACTGAAGCTTAGCTGGCATCCGAGGGCTCTCTCCAGTCATCTGTGTCTCCTCCTGCCACTCTCAGCTCAGTATCCAGACATGACTCACTCATCCTCACAGGGCTCCCCCAGGTAACCAGCCCTTTGCACATAATCCTCTTGCCTGGAACACCCAACTCCCCATCTCAGCCCAGCACTCATCCCAGGGCAGGAAAAGCTGACTGGCCCCATGGGTGTCTTGGAAAGCATCTGGGTATGGGCCACAATTGTCTCCCTCAGGGATTGCATGGCTCCTCTTTCAGGACGGGGCAGTTCACCACCCATTCCAGAGAGTCAGCAAGGGTTGGCTGGGAGATGGGGGTGAGGGAGGCTGGCGGCAAAGAGCCAAGAGAATCCTGGGAGAGCACACATTTCCCAGGACTTCTCAACACCAGGTCCTGAAGAATCAGGGCACTTCAGTGAGGGAAACACTAAAACAACACCATGCAGGGTCATAAGATGTGCGTGCACACGCGTGTGCATGCGTGTATGTATGCATGTGTGAGATGGTGTCATTAATGAAGTTCCCCAAGTCTCCCCTGGGAAGCTCCTAACAGTCTCTAGTAGCGTGGATTAAAATACACAGTCAAGGGCAGCATGGTCTGGAAGCCCTGATCCCTTGCCTGGCCATTCCCCATTCCGTCTGAGGGGTGCTCTCCCTTCCTAGCTCACCCAGCCGTCCGGCACTCACGTTCCTCTGCCCTGTCCAGAGAAGCACCTCCTCCTAGCTGCACACTTAGAACATCAGATCCATCTACACAAGACCCAGGAGGAATGGGAAGCTTCTATTCTTTATGTCTTCTCCAACTGCCAACTCAGGCCCTAGATACTTGTCACATGATTCTGGGAATGAATGGATTCCAGAATCCGCCTAACATTTAAGTCAGAAAAACAAAGCGCTGTGCATAGTCGGAAAGGGTGGGTGGGGCAGCTGGGGAAACTGACAAGACAGCCTTCCAGCGGCGAGGGAGAGAATGTTCCAGATGGAGAAGGAGGTATCAGTGTGCCAGAGACTTGGGGCAAGGATATCTGAGGATCTGATGGGAGGACACCAGGGTGCTTACATCCAAGTTCATGGAGGTGAACGTGGGGCGGGTGCAGTGCAGGGGATAGGGGAGCCGCAAGGGTGAACAGGCAGACTCCTGAGACCCTCAGCTAGGCCCGAGCAGTTCTGGCTGTGGCCCTGTGGCATTTCCAGAAGTTCAGCAGGCAGACAGAATGTAAGGGCCTTGTGACATGGCTAGCAAAATCATACACAGGAAGGGGCACCCCAGTCTCTGGACTGTCAGAAGTAGGTACCCCAGAAGCCAGGTGTGATCGTTCATTGGTAGCTAAGGGTGGCCAGGCCTCTGGACCTAGGGAACCTTCTAGAAACCTCTGGATCCAAGGACAAAGGCCCTGTCATCTAGACTTCAGAGGGACAGAGGCGTGCTCAGCTCCTCCGCTGGGTGCAGTGGAGGATTGGGAAATGTAGGCACTTGCTTCCTGCTTCTTTTGGCAAGCAACGGTGACATCATGGGCTGGCCACTGATGCCATGGGCCACTGATGCCATGGGCCGGAGGGCGCTCTCCTTTCTCCTCACACAACTGGAAGTTCTCTTCTGTTAGGTTGAAATGCTGTCACAGTGACCCTCCTGGCTTTCCATCTCACAAAGGCCTCTGCGGGGCTGTCTGATCCCCACCACCACCTTATTAGATGAGGGGGAGACCAAATACACTGCCCTTGAGGAAACGCCCAGGACCCACTCAAGGAATCAGGGTCTCCTGGCTTGCAGCCCAGCACTCTGCCCAGCCCCCCAGTGCACTGCAGCTCAGGCTCACCCGGGAATCTGATAGGCCGGCCCAGCCAGGTGGGAATGACTCATCCAGTCTCCTGACTCACACTCCTCAGGGGCCTCCTAAGTCAACAAGCGGGGACTTGGTGGCCACACCCAACTTTGTTCACCTCTCCACAACCTGCAGGGAGGGTTCCCACCTCTCCTCCCACTATAGAACTCCCAGAAGGCTTGAGAACACAGCAAGCAAGAAGCACAGCCAGGGCGGGAGCAGGCATGGGCGCTCAGCCCGCCTCACCTCTGCCCTCAGCTGCCTTCCCCTTGGTGAGGAGCAGATGGGGTGATGAATAGTGTTGTCCAAAAAAGCTGTTCAGTTTCTTCCATTCCGGAATCATCTAGACTCCCGGGACACTGGGTGGACAGCAGTTCTGTGTTGTTCTACCTACCTTTCAGAGCCGTGCAAGGAGAAGACAGCCACTCCGGGAGGAGACGCTGTGAGCTGCCGGGCCCTGGGAGAGGAGTGTTGGTGGAACCTGGAAAAGGGCCCAGGAATCTCGGTGTCAGTGTCTGAGGTCACACGGGTAAATTCCGCCTACCTGCAGATCTCCAGCCAGTGCTGCCCACACCTGATGCTGGAGGGTTGAGCTGGTCAAGGGTGGACCTCAGGATGCCAGGCTATGAGCTCCTTGGAGTAACTGCTTCACTCTGAGGCTGTGGTGCAGTACATGACCCAGCAAATGCCACCTCCAGTGCCCATTAGAAGAGCCCCAAGGCTCCTGATGTGACGATATAAGCCCCTTCCTAACCAGAGTATACGACCCAGATATGGCTGATGGGTTCCGCAATGTTAGTAGGTAACACAGCAGTGGGCATGGAGCCACAGGCAGAGGGGCCAGAGGTCACATGTTTCTCTAGGTCTGGGATACTGAAGTTAAATGGCACCTCTATAGGCCTTTCTCAAATATCTTGCGGAAAATCCCAATTCCTAGAGGCATGTCAAAGCACATGGGGTTTGTTTTGAAAAATGACAGACAGCTATGCACACTCCATTAACTCCAAACCAGTCTCACCTGCTCACTTGGGGGGCTGTATATGTTCTTAAGTGCACCCCTTTCCTCATGCTTTCAATGCAGCAATGGGTACCCCCAGCCACATCTCCTGTCTCCCATCCACACAGAGGTCCAGGCATCACTCCCACGACCTCCAGCTCACGTTGACTTCCGATTCAGTTCAGCCTCTGACTACAGGGGAACACAGCCCACTCTCCATCGCCACCGCAACCTCTCAGCTGGCCACTGACTCTCTGGTCTCTGACTCTCTCCCAGTGCAAACCTGCTCAGAGCAGACCCAGACCACATCACTGGGTCGCTCAGACCTGCTGTGGCTCCACACAGCCCCAGACAAAGTATAGGATCCTTTGCTGACTTTCGGTGTCTACTCTCTGTGGTCTGTCATGGCCAGCCGCTTGAACCACAGCTCTCTCATCTGCTGCCTGCCATACGCCTGCCACATAGAGTGTGTTCCGCCCCTGCATCCTCTGGGCAAGTTTTGTACCCTGTGTCCTTCAACCCTCAGCTCCTAGGTTCTCTGCCACACTAAATAGCAGCAGTCTGTGTCTGTATCGGTCTCTCCCAGCAGACTAAGATCTGCTCGTGCTACTCCAGACCCTGCCCGCTGCAGCTCCAGATTCCCCAAAGGATATGCTTGCACGTACGTGTGACACATGCGCTCACAGGCACACGCCCACAGAACTTGCTCACAGTACAGATGCTGCCATCTATGGGCAAGAAAAGCATTGCACGCTTCCTGAGATGGACTCCAGCCTTCACGCTTCACTAGGTTTACAAAGACCCCAGCTAAGACCGAAGTTAGCGGGTTTCCCTTCTGGAAGGGCAGAAGCAACTGGAAAACAAGATCTGCAAGCCACTGGTGCTACTAGCTCGGTCTCCACCCACGTGCTCCCAAAGGAGCAAGAAATGGAGGGTTTCTGTCGCAGCCCCCACCATAGCTCCAGGCAGCTGGTTCTGAGTCTGCCTGCACATCTGCCTGCACTGCCTCAGAGCTCAGGGAGAGGAGGCAGCTTCCCAGAATCAGGCTGTCCACCAAGGAAAAGCTAGCCTCTGGCAGGGAGCTCACTGACAGTGTGCAGGCCACCAGGGGACCTCATCCGGAGCATTCTGCCTGTGGAAGGTGCAGGCTGCAGCGGTGGCTGTTCTCACCCTATATATAAGACCCCTCCCGATGGGGGCTGGAGAGATGGCTCAGAGGTTAAGAGCATTGCCTGCTCTTCCAAAGGTCCTGAGTTCAATTCCCAGCAACCACATGGTGGCTCACAACCATCTGTAATGGGGTCTGGTGCCCTCTTCTGGCCTGCAGACATACACACAGACAGAATATTGTATACATAATAAATAAATAAATAAATTTATAAGACCCCTCCTGAGTCATCAGTAGAACTTTTGGACTAGATGGCCAGTCACACCACAAGGATTCAAACGGCCAAGTTGTCACTTTCTGTACACCTACCAGGCATTAGACTCGACAGGCAATATAGGAAATCTGCCAGGCAGGTACCATGCCATTCATCTTGCCAAGCAAGACCTCAGGCTCAGAGAGGTGAAGTAAGGCTCCAGGGGTCAGGTCACACAACTAAGATGTCTAGGCAGACTGCTGCTCTTGGGCCCAGCTTTTACTCAGTATCAAGCTATAAATAAGTGTACGCTTCCTGCTTACTTGGAGAAAGACCTGAAGCTTTGGTTGCTCAGGCTACAGCACATTTCTGCAGAGGGCTACAGGGTACATGATCTGAGCCATAGCAAGCCACTGCTGTCTCTTGTATACAGGGCTTCAGGGTACATGATCTGAGCCACGGCAAGCCACTGCTGTCTCTTGTATACGGGGCTTCAGGGTACATGATCTGAGCCACGGCAAGACACTGCTGTCTCTTGTATACGGGGCTTCAGGGTACATGATCTGAGCCACGGCAAGACACTGCTGTCTCTTGTATACAGGGCTTCAGGGTACATGATCTGAGCCACGGCAAGCCACTGCTGTCTCTTGTATACGGGGCTACAGGGTACATGATCTGAGCCACGGCAAACTACTGCTGTCTCTTGTATACGGGGCTACAGGGTACATGATCTGAGCCACGGCAAGACACTGCTGTCTCTTGTATACGGGGCTACAGGGTACATGATCTGAGCCACGGCAAGCCACTGCTGTCTCTTGTATACGGGGCTATAGGGTACATGATCTGAGCCACGGCAAGCCACTGCTGTCGCTTGTATACAAGACTACAGGGTACATGATCTGGGCCACGGCAAACTACTGCTGTCTCTTGTATATGGGGCCACCTGGTAGGTGATCTGGGCCACGGCAAGCCACTGCTGTCTCTTGTATACAGGGCTACAGGGTACATGATCTGAGCCATGGAAAGCCACAAATTGAGAATGATGTTTATCATCTTAAATGTAAAACCCTCTGGTAGAGATGTTTATCAAAGCCACATTGCAGGCCTTCAGATGGCTTCCCACTGAGTCATTCTCTCCTGTTGAAGGGCCCTATTTCTCCACCTCTTCATGACTTAGCAGGAAACTATTTCAACAACCGCTCGCATTCTAGAAACAGTGGAATAAAGTCTGACCCAGAATTCGAACAGAAGAGGGAGGCAGGATGGACAGACGGAATCTCCAGGGTGAGCTGCCTGGGTTGGGGGAAGGCTTGCTCAACAAGCACAAGGCTCTGGGTTCTACGAGCAACTCTAAGAAAAGAAAAAAAGTATCTGAATCTAAACTGGCTATGTATGCCTTATCAATAGGCTTAATTTTGAAATATCCATTCTAAATCAACTATTTTTCTGAGACAGGGTCTCATTTATCACAGGCTGGCTTTGAATTCAATACACAGCAAATGTGATCTTGAAATTTTTATCTTTCTGCCCACTTTATACAGGTGTGCAACATCACACCACTTTGTACAGGTGTACAACATCATACCCACTTCATACAGGTGTGCAACATCACACCACTGCATACAGGTGTACAAGATCACACCACTTTGTACAGGTGTACAACATCATGCCCACTTCATACAGGTGTGCAACTTCACACCACTGCATACAGGTGTGCACCACTGCATCCACTGTAGCACGCTGGGGCTGTAACTCAGGGCTATGCACGCTAGATAAGCACCCCACCCAGTCCTCGATTTAGAATCTTCCAGTTCAATGTGACCCCTGGACCGGCAGCAACAACATGAACTGGGTGCTCATGAGAATGCAGATTCCAGGCCCCAACCCAGCCCTAAGGAATCAATTCCTGGGTGATTGTGGACATGGTAAGTCTAGGAGATTCTTCAGAACATCATGTCTATCTACTTTCAAGATTATTAGAAGAAGTCTACATTTCCCTGGTGTCACAGTGTCGCCTCCCTGTCCTCAGAGCTGCACCCCACTCCAGGAGGCAAAGCGGTTTTCACTTGACCTTGAGATCTGGCCCTGGTCAGGTGGGAAGCTGACTTGGGAGGTGAGGAGAAGGCAGCACTCCCGTGCACAGAGGAGTGGGAGCCAAGTTAGAGAACCAGGCCAAACAGGCAGGCAAATGACTCACCCAAGTCAGTTCCCTGATCTTCCCAGGCCTGGAGTTGATTCAGATGTGCGCTTTTAAACTACACAAGTGATGGCACTCGGGGCTAGGTGAGTGCTTGTGGGAACACAGTGAAGAGGTGGAATTGGCAGTTCCTCAGACCCTCTCTACCGTTCAGATGGGGAAACCCGTCAGGTGAGAAGGCAGTGAAGAGTGCCACCTTCTTCGGGGTCAGCGCAGACAGTATCAGGGTTGGGCACACAAAGGTCGGTGCTCCCATGCCAAGTGTGGTGCTCCCACCCCAAGTGTGATGCTCCCACCCCAAGTGTGGTGCTCCCACCCCACGTGTGGTGCTCCCACCCCAAGTGTGATGCTCCCACCCCAAGTGTGGTGCTCCCACGCCAAGTGTGGTGCTCCCACCCCAAGTGTGATGCTCCCACGCCAAGTGTGGTGCTCCCACGCCAAGTGTGGTGCTCCCACGCCAAGTGTGGTGCTCCCACCCCAAGTGTGGTGCTCCCACGCCAAGTGTGGTGCTCCCACGCCAAGTGTGGTGCTCCCACGCCAAGTGTGGTGCTCCCACGCCAAGTGTGGTGCTCCCACCCCAAGTGTGGTGCTCCCACCCCAAGTGTGGTGCTCCCACCCCAAGTGTGGAGGCCGAGGGTAGCTTGGCACGGGCACTGGCAGAGATGTTTATGGAGGTGGGGAAACTGAAGCCTCCAGAGTTGCCAGGGCCTCTCCTAAAGCCAGGAGCTTTCCCCTCATCTGCTAACAATGTGGTGGAACAGAGGCCTAGGAACTGGCTTTCTTCTAGGGAAATTCCACGTGGGCAGGGAAGACGGCCCACCCACAAGAGCCCCGATGCCAAGAGAAACTCTGCTAGCATGTGTATTTCCTGGCTTTCTTTCCCTTGTGCATGTTGCCACTCTGCCATGAGCCAGGCAGAGATGGACTGAGACTCAACCACCCACCTCAGTTTTGGACAGAACCACGGATAAATTAATTTTCTATTTCTCTATATATTTTCCTTGTAATGTGGGGGACCTTTTGGACCCATAGGTGGGCCTAATGGCAGGATAGTAAATCCTATAGTTCTCTGTAATATGAAAACACAATACAAAAAATTCAGACATATACAATGTGGGAATTATCAGACCCCCAATAAACACTATGTTCTAATTTAGACATGCAGTCATGACACATGCAGTCATTACAAAAAGATTCAGCTTGGGCTCCGACGGGAAGGCCTCTAGCACATCATGCTTTCCACACTTGAAACTGTACAAGCGTCCCACGAGGCTCCTGCAGGAGTGCAGAACGGATGCAGTGGAGCCAGGGAGGAAGGGTTGCCGGAAAAACCCTGCATGTCCATTTACATTTGAGCTGCAGATATACATTGATTTTTCTTTATAAGTATGCCCTAAATATTGCAGGGAGGAAAGTAATACTAAGTAATTACTCATTCTTTATCTGAAATTCTAATTTAACTAGCATCCTGTTTCCTTAGTTGCTAAATATGGCCACCCTAAGGGCAGAGTCTCAAATTCCACATTTCTAAAAAGCTCCTGAACACAGCCTTGCCGCATCTAAAACATTCACGGTCATGAAAATGGAATTTTATGCAAGCACGAACTCTACAAGCTTTTAAAAGACCATCCAAAGAGCCAGGCCAGCCATTCCCAGCTTCTAAAGGTGTGTTCTAGAACCAAGTGTCCTCTTGCTTGGTAGACAAACAGTCCGGTAAAGTGCAAAGGGGACAGGGCCTAGGCTAGCCCATGAAAATCCCACTCTGACATAGCTCAACTGGCTTCCACCTCCTGGCCTGAAGCTCAAGAAGCAATAACATGTGACCATACAAAGATCATATGGCCCTCACCCTTCTGCTCCCGCTCCAGGGTGCTTGGATCAGATGAGAAAACAGCAATTCTGAGAGTCTGAACGATCTGCACTGGGGAAGCACCGCGTAGGTGCATTGCAGAACCCTGAAGCTGGCAGAGGGCTGGCCTAGCATACACAGCTGGGCAAGGCGGTACATTGCAGAACCCTACAGCCGGTAGAAGGCTGGACTAGCATGCACAGCTGGGCAAGGTGGTACAAGATGTAATCATAGCACTTGTAATGGAGGTAGGAGTGCAGGGCCATCCTCAGCTACATAGTGAGTTCAAGGCCAGCCTAGGCTGCTATAGGAAACCCTGTCTTAACAAACTAACAAAAATGTGAGTAGCTAGCCTTGAAATCTTAACTTTACCCTTGAGGAAACCAAGGCACGGAGGTGGTCCACTCAAGGTCTGCACCACGAGCACAAAGAGAACCAAGTAACCTCTGCGGAGAGGCGATTCAATCAGGGTCACACCGCAAGTGCAAAGCAGAAACTGGAAAGAGAACCACGGTCCCTCTGCTCTGCCACTGAAAGTCTCAGCTCCACCCTTCAGAAAGACCTGCTGAAGTCTGCAGGACAACGGGACTCCTGGTAGCCAGTCGCAGTGCTCCTTCAAGGATGCGGTTTCCCCACCAGTGATGGTAGAAACACAGGACCACTCATGGCCACTGCGACCCTTCTGGATAACAAGTGGGAAAAATCAAATGTCTCAGAACTGAGCCAGCAACTCCACTTGTAATAATGAAGAAAGAACACGGGAAGAGGTGGCTCAGTGGGTCTAAGCAATTGCTGTCAAGCCTGATGCCCCCATTGTGGAGAGAACAGACTTCACAAAGTTGTCTTGTGACCCTTGCCTTGGCATGTGTGTGCACATGCACACACACACATACACACACACAAATAAATAAATAAATGTAAATAAAATTTTTAAAGAACATATAAAAAATACTTACTAGGGTGTTCAGCATGGTATTGTTTATGAACAGTCTAAATGTGTGAGCTTAGATGATTGTTAAGTGAAGGTACCTACCTGCCCACAGGGAGTGGAATAATAGTGATAAAAATCTAGCATACCTCACTTTTTTAATTTACAAAAGATAGGGTTGGGAGTACAGCCAAGAGGTTGTCTAGCATGTATGAGGTCCTGGGTCTAATGTCCAACACCAAGAAAGAAAAGGAAAAAGAAAAATTTAAAAATAAATAAATAAAATTAATTATACTATTGTTATGGAATATTAGTTTAAGGTGTGTTACATTTGTTTATACTGTGGGATGTTTGTTTAATGATGTAAAGATGTGTTGCATTCTTTTATGTTGCATTTGTTGAACTCTGTAAAACTGTATTTCTTTGCCTGCCTAAAACACCTGACTGGTCTAATAAAGAGCTGGATGGCCAATAGCGAGGCAGGAAAGAGAAATACATGGGGTTGGCAGGCAGAGAGAATAAACAGGAGAAATCTGGAGAAAAGGGAGGAGAGAAGGAGGAGGATGTCAGGGGCCAGCCACACAGCCAGCCATGGAGTAAGAAGGAAAGAAAGATATATGGAATAAAGACAGGCAAAAAGCCCAGAGGTGAAACGTAGTTAAAGGGAAACAGGACGATTTAAGTTAGAAAAGCTGCTTAGAAACAAGCTGAGGCCAGGCATTCATAAGGAGGAATAAGTCTCCGTTTATTTATTTGAGAGCTGGGTGGCAGGGCCCCAAGAGTGAAAAAACTAACCGCAGATTAGTCTATCATTTTAATCTTCTGGCCCACGAGAGTAAGAGTTTATATAGAAGTTGAGCGGTGCTAATGCCAGCAGAGGCAGGCAGATCTCTGTGAGTTCAAGGCCAACCTGGTCTACAGAGCTAGTTCCAGGACAGCTAGGGCTGTTACACAGAGAAACCCTGTCTCGAAAAACAAAACCACAGTAAACCTGAGAACAGTTTTATGTTATGTTTAAAGAATCCTTCATGAGAAAATATTTGTTGTAATATTGAGAAAAAATCTAAAAGAACAGAAAATTGTACATACAGTATGACCATTGTGTGGTGTTTAAAATGCCAGGAAGTGGAGGCCGGAGAGCCAAGCTCGTCCAGAGATCTGAGTTCAGTTCATAGCCCCCACACCAGGGAGCTCCAGGTCTGTCACCCCAACTCCAGATCAGCCGCCTCTGGCCTCTGCAAGCACTTAACACTAAAATGCATGCACACACCGATATACTTGCATGCACACAGCAACCATAAAATAAATCTTTTCTAAAAAAGAAAATGCCAGGAAGAAAACACACCCAAAAATTAGTAGTGCTCACTTAGGTACCAGCTAAGGATAATTCTTTGTTGTTGTTGTTTTTAAATCTTTAAAAACTTCTATTTTCCAAATTTTCTATCACAAGCTCCTGTCACCACGAGGAAGGAAAGTCCACTGAGGAGACAAGCAGAAATGCCACCAGGCCACTCCCCAGATTTAACTAGTATTTACGGAGCAGTCACCCGAGTCCCGCCCAGCCACAGCCTCTGAGCAGGGACACCAGGGCCCCACCCTGGGGGCTGAGAGGCAGGAATATATGTCCTGCATTTGCTAAGTACTTGGCCCAAATGACAAAGCCCTTGAGGTTGGAAAGTAACAAGACACCATTTGCTTAGCCAATGGAGCACAGTGAAGGAATCCACCCCCATGGGCTTGGCCCCTCGTCGGAGTTCCCTACCAGGTTCCGTGGCTCAAACCCTTTCTGGATTCCTCTTGGAAAGCCGGTTTCGGGGAGACGTTATAACCAGGAAAACCAAATAACCAAACAGAAAACAGACCAGACAAGGGGGCACACTCTTAGTCCCAGGACTTGGGAGGCAGAGGCAGGCAGATCTCTGTGAGTCTGAAGCCAGCCTGGTCTACAAAGCAAACTCTAGGCCAGCCAGGCCTGTATAGTGAGACCCATTTCCTATTCCCTAAATCAAGCACTGAGTGCAGGAGGCGCCAAGGCACTGTGCAGAGCTAACGATGAGTGCCACTAACTACAGAGCACAGAGCTGGGAAAGGACCTAGGACAAGGAGACTCGGTGTTCTGGGCCTCAGCTTCCTCATCTGCAAAGTGGGTAACATAAGGACAACATCGGGGTTACTGTAAAGAGGGTAAGCAGCTTCACTTCCCCAAGGAAGGCCTCAGTTTGTTTATCTGTAGAATGGAGTCCACATTTCTTCCTTCCTAAGACTGTTTGAATAGTAAACAAAACAATAAGAGCTGAAGGTGAATTGGAAATCAAGGAATACTGTCTGGGAGTGAAACCCACTCTCAGCTTCCTGTCTGCAAAACGGGGCTATTGGTTCTGCTCAAATTCTAGTAGACTCTGTCCAAATTCAAGTAGGACCGCAGAACTTCTGCATCTGACTGCAGCGGGCTCACCTGTCACTTCTAGGCACGAAAGTTCCGTGTCAGTAGGCTGAGCACAAAGCACTCTGACTCACAAGCCCCACACTGCTCCCCGCCCCGTGGTGTGCGATGGTCACTGGAGTCCATTAAAAAGGGGTGCAAGAGCCAAATCCCACTCTTCTTTCTGTCAGGGGCACAGACCGGACCCCAGCCCTGGCCCCCAGCCGCCTCGCCTCACCCACCACACCCACTGATTTTTCTCTCCCCTACCCTGCAATTGCCCATGTGGTCCCAGGCAGAGCAGGAGCAAAGGGACACAGCTCAAGAGGAGGGGGAGGGGAAGCGGGCAGCAGCAGGAACTGAGCCGGCCTGTGGCCTCCGACTTCACAAACCGCACCAGGCTGTAATATGACACACGCTCATTCAGCCGAAAGGGAGGAGATATTTTTACTTAACATCCCTCAGCTGCCTAAACATCGTCCGCCCTCCCACCACCGCCACGCATAGCATAACTCCTGGGACCCACTTTTCTCTGCTTCAGCTCACATTTGCTTAGGAGGTACCAGGGGGGACTCACTTTTCCCAGCCTTTGGGAAAGTCTACGACTTTGACAAATAGTAGAGGAAGAACCAGTTCTGGCCGGGCGCCCAGCTAACAAAGGACCTTGCCTGCGTCCAGAAGCCTTAATTTCCTAAAATAGATGGGAGACTGATCCGCACCCTGGGCACGTTGATGGTAAAGAACACATGTGTTGATAAATAACCCTGGGCCCCTCCAGTCTTCCCTGGGCTGTGCATACCAAGTCCCCAGCACCATGCAAATGTCAGGTGCACAGCAGCACACCTGGACCTCCAGAGTTGACCGTGGAGCAAACAGGGACAGGTGGGTTCCGGGAGCTCATTGGCTGGTCAGGCTGGCTGAATTGTTGAGCTCCAGGTTCACTGAGACTCTCTCAAAAAAACAGTGGAGGGGCTGGTGAGGTGGCTGAGCAGAGCGAGGACTCCTACACATGCCTGATGACCTGAGTTTGGCCCCCAGACCCCAGGTAAAGGTAGAAGGGAAGACTGAGTCTACAAAGTTGTTCTCAGATGGCCAGCATGCTCACCCACACACACGCACATCACACATACACACTGTCACATGTTCACCCCAGCATGCTCACCCCCTCCACACACCATCACATGTTCACCCCAGCAAGCTCACCCCCTCCACACATCATCACATGTTCACCCCAGCAAGCTCACCCACACATACACCACATGTGCACCCAGCATGCTCACCCACACACACGCACATCACACATACACACTGTCACATGTTCACCCCAGCATGCTCACCCCCTCCACACACCATCACATGTTCACCCCAGCATGCTCACCCACACACCCACCACATGTACACCCCAGAGTGCTCACCCACACATACCACATGTACACTCCAGCACATGTATTTCATGTTATTTCAGCTAGATAGATAATCTTCAACACTTCAAAAACCTAGAGAATATGGCATTTAAAATGTTTTAAAAACTTAAACTTTTCTCAACAGTGAGCATGTCTGCTTCTGGGTAGCACCAATTGTTTCAGAAGAAACTCATTATGGAATTTGCCTTCAGTATGACAAGGCTAGCCATTTGGGCAAGAAACTGCTTCTGCCTAGACTGTTTAATGGTATGTTGTATGAACTGGGCATGCAGGACACACAGAAAAATGACTGTTAAACTTTACAAAAGATGGGATGGTCCTTCAGGGTTCCTGCTTCACAGAATAAACTGCCAGACATTCTGCAGGACACAGAAGAAAGCAACTGATAATCTTTGCCATTACAAGGCAGAACAGATCTTCAAATTTCCTGCTTCATGGAAAAGTCTGCTGGATACTATGGACCTATAGGCTGAAGATGGATGCCCCAATGTTACAAAAGAACTTTGGACGTTGTTTACAGTATACTTCTGTTTATTTAGGTAATATTATATCCTTATGGGGTCTTTGGTGGAGTTAAAGACAGAGAGTTATAGTTTTCCTTAGTTATGATAAAAGATAAATTAGATACAAAACTTTAGACTCATACAAAATATTATAACTATAATTCTTGCTTTATAATTGTTTTGTATATGTAATTTTCCTATGTTAAAGTTAAAGTCTTTCTTTGTAATTAGACAGGAAAGGGGAGATGATGTGGAATGTCCTTCTGTCAATATAATGTATTGCTTTATTGGTTGCTGAACAAAGCTATTTCAGTCAATAGTTTAGCAGTGTAAAACCAAGTGGGAAATCTGAACAGAGATATAGAGAGAAAGTAAGGAGAGTCAAAGAGACGCCATGTAGCTGCCAAAGGAGAAAGACGCCAGTCCAGAACCTTACCCAGTAAGCTACAGCCTTGTGGTGACATACAGATTAATAGAAATGGGTTAATTCAAGATGTAAGAGCTAGCTAGAAATATGGTTGAGTCACTGGTTGAATAGTGTTGTGATTAACTAGTTTCTATGTGACTATTTGGGTCTCCACTTACATAAACAGACATATAAAAAGAAAGGAGAATGCAGCCCCAGGCCTAAGCTAGCACTTGTAATTTCTCTTACATCTCTCTCCCTCTAACCTATCATTTCTGGTCAGCAAATATTCCAAAGTTGTGGGCGCAGACCAGAGGAGTTTCCTTGAAGAAAGCCAAAGATCAGTGTTTGAGCAAAGCGCTCCAGGCCAGAATGATAATATCTTTATGTCTAAACACAGGTCATCTAGAAGCCAAAAGCCCACATGAGTCAGGAGGAGGGACAGGAGGAGGGACCGTTGTCCCCAGAGCACTAGGAGACAGGGAGTGCTCCCTCCCAAGCACAGTGCTTGCTGTGACAGTCTAGGTCAGTGCACAGACCACTGTCCACCTCGAGGGAAAGAGGAGGGCAATCAAGACAAAGGAGCCTACGTGACTGTCCCTCAGTTTGAACCTAAAGCACTAGTCTATTTCTTTTAAAGCCATTTTTTAAAGAAAACCAGCAACACTGAGATAAAAGTAAGTAGTTGTATCCCATCTATCTTCAGATAAAATTTACCTACGTTTCCAGGACCTGCTGTTGGCCATCCCAGCAGGCACTGCTCTGATTTGGACCTGCCTGCTGACCTTGAGATGGCCTCCTCAGGGCCCCCAGCCCTCTGACGCAGCACTTCCTCCTCAGCAGCTGGTCCCTGAGTTCACGGTCACTGCATGGGTCACAAGCCTTTTTCAGCATCCTACTGCCTGTGAAGTCCAGCCATGTAGAACGTTCAGAAAACCTCAGTGCCTTTGCACAAGCTGCCCCCATGCCATGGAACAGCTCTTGCCCTGATCCCTCTTCTGGCAAACTATTACTCATCTAGGCCTGGCTCACCCAGACAGAATTAGTCACCCCCTCTTACTAGGTCTAGATATGTCAAGATAGGAAGTATAGAGAGTGCTCTCCTCCTTGGGGCTCCTGGGCCCCTCTGTGGTCAGGTCCCAGAACACAAAGCAGAGAATGCGGCATCAGGTTAGGAGGGAGGAAACAGACTGACAGGCAAGCCTGCCTGCTTCCCACGGCTCTTGCGAGTTCCTAATAAGAAAGACTAGGGAAAATTCTGGAGTAAATTCCTCCCTTGGTTCACAAGGAAACCTTTGCTGCTGGGTAATTTCATGTGCCAAACCAGGCTCCCTCAGCTGTTTATGATTTCCCTGGCATTTATAAATAGGGAGGCCCAAGAAAGGAAAACAGTTACCAAGAAGCTGGAAGCCCAGTCCCATCCGTCTTCCTCTTCCCTTTAAAGTCTCCCAAGGAATACTAACAGGCACCCATAACTGTAAGGGGCAGGGTGGCATTGCACAGAACACCCACGAGTCCAAGGTCCCACAAAAGGAGTCAGGAAGAGTAGGCTGGAACTGGGCCCAGGCCCAGAGGCTGCCCCTTCTGCGAAGGCTTCTATCCCCAGGAACTCCAGGAGGAACTCCTGGATCCGTTAAAAGATTCCTCTCTGTTCTACTGAGACTGTGAGAATGGAATGGAATAAAAGAGTGGGTGTCTGGGCTGAGAATCTACAGTTGGATCTCCTGCTTGCCCAACCCCAGCTCTCAGACCTGGGGCTTCCTCCGCAGGCCTGGCAAGTGCTGAACCACGGGGAAGTTGCTATAATAAAGCTGGGGGAGGCAGACCTGAAAAGTGATGGAGGCTTCTAATCACTCAAAAAGGCTTCGACGGTCAGCCAGAAGTTTCTTCTCCAGGCCAGAAGGGACCGCAACACTGCAAGGCGGGAAAGAAAAGAGCTAAATACCTTCAGAAACAGTCATGAAGATGTCAGGCGCGTACAAAGAGGAACTTTCTAACAGTTTTGGGCCCTGAAGCGGGAAGGTATTGCTCAGCAGTGAAGGCTCCGCTGCGTGGACTCCTAATTCGGTCACTGTTCAAGCCATGCGTGGGCAGTCACCTGCACTCTGGGTCAGACACCCCCAAAGCACCCGCGGGGCGGTGTCGTGGTGAGGTCCGGTGCCTGCAGCACTGCGGATCTAGGCGTGGCGGAATGGACCGCTCTTCTTCACCTCTATGTCCACCCTCCTCGGTCACTTGAAGAGAGGCAAGGTGAGCAAGCACGTCCTTCCCCCGCGATGCCCGCGCATGAGCCGAGCTCGGATGGGCACCGGAGGGAAAGGAGATTCAGCTCGGTCCACCCCCAAAGCCCGGGATCCGGCGGCCCGCCTCCCTACCTGCTGTGGCGGTGCTGGAGACGGCGTCTGCTGGGTCCAGCTGTGTGCTCAGCTGGTTCCTGGAGTCGGGGCGGGGTGCGCTGCGCTAGCGGTCGGGTGGGCAGGGCGCGCACCGGAGCCGCCCTCGAGGCGGGGCAGGCTGCGGGGAGGAGCGCAGTTGGGAGGATGAAGACTGGCTCCAGGCTAGCATTCATCCTCTGTCGCGCCTGAAGGTGTCAATCAAGCGCTCTGTGGTCACCAGGAGGAAACTGAGGCTGGGAACATAGAGAGCAGTTGCGAAGGGGCCTAAGATAGTTAGGAGGAGACTCAGAAGTTCACCAGAGCGAGGCTGGGAACAGTGCACTGGGCGTGGACAACCTGCGGTGTAAAGCTAAAGTCCCCAGAGGGCCTTCAGAGGCAAAACCCCCCTCCCCACAGTGAAATAGCTCCCGGCAGGTCGGGTGATGGGCAGTCCACCAGCAGCCTGCCCCACTGAAGAGAATGAAGGAGAATCTCTTCTCTTCTAACATCACCCAGAAGTAAGGAAGGAGAAATGCCGAGGCAACCCCATCCTAAAATGTGAACCATGGCTAGGTGTGAGAGTCAGAAGGCCTGGTCTGGAACGCGTGACATTTCCAGCCCAGGGACTCTGGGTAGCACTATGACCATAACACATCTAAGGCTCAATGCAGCCAGTGGTCAAATGGACCTCTCATGGTGGGCGGAACCACGACTCCGCGAGGAAAGCGCTTAGACAATGGCAAACACCCTTATGAACAGATGTGAAAGCAAATCTTCCCCAAGGCCCTGGTCGGGAAGCACTTTGATTCGAGTGTAAGAATTGCCTTCTTACTGTATCAGGGACCGTTTGAGCGTTTATTAGGGCAGGATACAGGATGCTCCAAGCATGGCTTCCCTTTGGAAGAATTCACACAGCACACAGGGAGCCGCAGCAAATGATCATGTCCACTCCAGTCTGAGTGTGTCGGTAGCTCATGTTCGCCAGAGTAAAGCTCCCTCCGACACAGGGTAAACTGTAGCAGGATTCAGTAATTACTAGGTGCCCAGGCTGGTGTTTCAGCAGCAGAGAAAGCAAGAACTCAGAATTTCCAACTTTGGTCTTTCATTGAGAAGTAGCCAGGAAAGCCGCAAGGCCTGTGGAATCCCAGGCTGGCTCGTGTGTCCGTCATCATTGCCACTCCGCCCCCCGCCGTCACGCCCCCCCCCCTCCCACACCCCGTGCCACCAGCTTTCACCCTCCCTTCCCTGTCTCCCAGGGAAGCATCATGGTGTACCTTTATCAGAAGAGATCACCGAGCCACAGAAAGCGTGGAGCTCTCTGGGTCTGGCCCTCTGCACAAGGCTTGGCCATGGCTCATATGTTCAATGTCCTGTGTCCTACTCTGCCAAGCTTCCTGTTGTGGTAAATTGTCCAGTTCTGCTTTCTCTAAAAACTGGGGCCCGCAGGTACCTGTGTTTACTCAATAAACCTCTTGCTAATTGCATCCTGTGGAAAAAAAAACTGGGGTGCCACACCCCCTCGTAGGGCCACGGGTGGGCTGGAAGGAAAAAGTGCAAGCTGCTTGGCTCTGTGTTGACTCCAAACCCAGGCATTCGTGTTTCTTAGGGATTATCTAAGGCGTCGTTTCCAAACCAACAGTGCCTTTCAGAGACAGGAGGGGAACCTTAGATCTGTGTCCCCCTGGAGCTAGACTATCATGTTGGGATAGAAGACACACTGAAGAATATTTGTGCACGCCCTAGTGCTAGAGAAGGGGGTACCGAGTCAAGAAGCAAAAGGGCTTGTTCCTGTAACTCTGTGATTATTCCTCAGCGGTTGGAGAGGCAGAGCAATCACCTGAAATTACCAACACTAATTATAAGAATGAAGATAGAGTGACTGACGCTTGCAGAGGAGGGCCAAGTACGGTCGTCTTCTTTGTTTCTCGGTGTTCACAGACGCTCAGGGGATATCCTAACCTGCCCTCTCTGGTCAGCTCAGTGTTGCAGGGGCTCCAGAAGTCCCGTCAGCCCCGTGCCCCATCCCCTTTCTTTTCTGGACTCCCCGCAGCCCAGAATCAGTCAGGTGCATTTGTCCTGGATCCTCGCCTGCAGATAGAATCTTGATATACTCTTGTGACAGAAGACCTCCCCATCCTCAGAATGACGATGGGAGAGATGAAGGCCACACAGTTTATGCAGTAGTCAATCTCAGAGGTGCCTGCTTCCTTCTCGGGAATGTCTCACCCACAGATTCACTAGAAACCCATATTTGTACAATATTCCTCCCTTTTTTCAACAGTCAGAGAAGCAGGTTCATGCTACCCAAGCCTAGCTTTTCTTACCTTCTTCTGTGGATGCAGGGATTCAGTTCCAGGAGTGGGGTGACAAGGGGCTGTAACTTAGCTGATAGAATGCTTGCCTTGCTTGTACAAGGCTCTGTGTTCAATCCCCCAGCGCTTCATACAGCAGCCTTGGTGCTACCTGACTCTAATCCTGAAGCTAGAAGACAGAGGTCTGAGGATCCAAGGTTCAAGGCCATTCTTGACTGTACGGTAAGTTTCAGGCCAGCCTTTTTTGTAAATTAAAAAAAAAATGAGGAAATTCTGACAGAGAAAACCAGTTTTTCCAGGCAGAAGGCAGAGGCATCTTTGGAAGGATGGACTAGAAAGGGGACCAGCTCTTTCGCAGTTGAGACAGGTGAGGTAGGGGCAGGGGTTGGAGGCAGGAGAGGAATAGGCTTTGCTCCACCTGACCTTCAAGGATGGCTAGGGCAAGCTCACACCATCTCACACCAGCTCACAGGTAAATCTCTGGGAATGTTTTAAAGCCAATTTAAACACAATTTATATAAATAACAATTCATGTGAACTAATAATTAAATTACACTGGTAATTCATTCTCATAGCATGATTTCCAAATCAATTAGATAGACTTTTAAGAGCATTTCAGCTATGTCCCCATAAGGTAGAAATGCTACATGGAAAGGTACTAGTTCGTGTCTCTTTCCAATTCTACCTTCCCTCACAGCGTGCTGGTAGTCAGAGACCAGCCAAGGTAGAAATTTTTACAGGGGTCAGCAAAGCCTTGAACCAGAGCTCCTGCCCTTCCCTCCAAGGCCAGCACAGCACAGCCCATGCCCTGCCCCACCCCGCCCTGCCCCCACCTGCCTACTCTCTGAAGTCACGCGGTAATGTGTGTGTCCTCAGGGAAAGTCTGTCTGCTTGATTTTCAGCTATAACCCTTTGGTCAGATAGTGTCTACCAGAGAGCAAGGGCTGAACAACGTTTTCAGTGGCCTCATTAGTGAAGGAGATGCATTTGGTTGGGTACAGGGATTGGAATACAGTGTGGGTCTTGAGAGAGGGTTGAAAGAGTGGACAACCCAAATGTTTTCTCAGTGTCCTGGGCAGGAATGTGTTTCTGCCATTGTTTTGTTTAGTTTATTGTGTGCTTGTTTGGTTTGATTTGGTTTGAGCGCTGGGGAGGTTGAATCTGGCACACCTCCACTATATGCTAAGTGCCTCTGAATTAAACCCAGTTCCATGCAACCCCTGCCAACTCTGTTCTGGTACCCAGAGTCTATGGATTTCCACACCACTGGGTATCTAGCAGGCATGATTCTGTAATTGTGCCATAAATGCCAATGAGATTCTGCACATGTGACATCAGCAAGGCCCACTGACTCTGGGACATGGCACGGGACATCTGCCTCCCCCTCTTCCAAGTCACATTGTCAAGGAAGGTCCCGAAGTACCAGAAATTCCTTCATTCTGCCAAGCCTGCCATTGCTGCACCAGCCGCACACAGCAGACCCAGGATGATAACACTCGCAATACTACAACAAAAAGCACAATCACAACTGCCACGTATCACTCCCGGTGAGCCTTGTTAACCTTGACATCACAAATTGGTAAATTAGGAGAGCCACAGAATGGGATTTGAACCCAACTCTGTCTCTAGCACCAATGTTTCTGTGGCCCAAGGGAAAGGAAATTAAGGATCAAGGTCCTTTAAAGTATCAAGAACTATTTCATCTAGGGGGCTCGAGAGATGGCTCTGCAACTAAGAATATTTGCTGGTCTTGAAGAGAACCCAAACCTAACAACCGCTCAGATGGACATGATTCTGACTCCCACTTTCCAGATGGAGAAACTGAAGCCCAGCAAAAGGTGAAGTCTCTTATTTCTGCTGCATGCCTGCGAAGCGGCCAAGCTGCTCAGTATCTTGACAATCAGGGGCCACAAAGTCACACCACGCAACAGACCTCATGTAAGATATGTCCTGGAGAGGAGGGATGTAAAATGGCTGCCTATGAGAGGGGGTGGAGACAGCTGGGGACCAGGTTGTGGCAGCAGCTTTATAGGGAGCATGGAACGTGCGTATATGGAAAATACGGTGTCACACTGGACGCTAATGACGATGGGAGCCAGGCCATTGGCACGGAGTCACTGAAGGGGGAAGGACTTTTGGTGGTTCTCAGTACCCCAACACATATACTCACCCTCTGAAACCCTTCCTTCTGTAAATGGCTTTGATCATGGTATTTTGTCCTGGCAATAGAAAAGGAACTAAGTTGGGGAGAGGGGCGGCTTGCATCTTTAATCCTATCACTCAGGAGGTAGAGGTTGGCAGATCTCTGTGAGTTCAAGACCCAGAGCTAATTCCAGGACAGCCAGAGCCATTACACAGAGAAACCTTTTCTCAAAAAAAAAAAAAAAAAAAAAAACCCAAAAAGAGAGAGAGGGAGAGGAAGAGGAAGAGGAAGAAACAGGGGAGGAAGAGGAGGAGAAGGAGTAGGAGGAGGAGAAGAGAGATTCCAGGGGAGTGCACAGGGCCCTGCTGGCCTCATAGCCCGTGCCTACCAGGGATTTAGCAGGAAGAGCCTGCCTTTGTTCTGGATGAATCAGGCCAGCTGTCTGTGGAAGGCCAGCCCTGCTCTTCTGGGTGCCACATACCAGAAGGCATTAGGCTGTCCGTGCAGGTCACCAGTGGGAGGAGGGGCAGTGCTTTGTATACAGGACTGTACCATCGACAGACTTATATTATCAGCAGACAGAACAATGGGCTTTTCAGATGTGACGCTGTGTCTTAGCGTTGAAACACAGTTGGCTGGCTATACATTACCTTCTTTGGGATTTAAAAAAAAACAAAGCTTTGAAACAATGAGAGTCAGCAGAGCAGCTGAGGGGGCCGAGGTTGAGATTTGAGTAGAGGATTCTTGAGGCCTGAGAAAAGTTGGTAAAGTGCTTGTCACGTAAGCATAGGGGCCTGAGCCCCAGACCCAGTAAACACATAGGAAGGGCAAGGGAGCAGGCAAGAGGATCCTTCCTGGGGCCTACTGGCCAGATAGATGAGTCCCAGATTTAGAGAGAGACCCTGTCTCAAAAAAATAAAGTGGAGCTAGGCAGTGGTGGCACACACCTTCAATCCCAGGCTCAGGAGGTAGAGGCAGGCTGATCTTTTTGAGTTCTAGGCCAGCCTGACCTACAGAGTGAGTTTTAGGACAGCCAGAGCTGCATAGTAAAATCTATTAAATTGGGGGCCTCATCCTATCCCCCCCATCCATCTTTGGAACCTCCCTTCCCTGAGAGTTGCCTCAGTGAAAACTTCATCTCCCCAGGGAGGGTCAGGACCACTCCCACAGGCTATTCAGGCTGACCCCCAGAGAATGAACACATGGTCTCGGGGTTTAGCGTGATCTCCCCTCTCTTTCTCTCTTTCCCACCCGAGAGCACTGCATTAAACATGAGCATCTTTTATTCCGTCTAATTTGGGCTGATTGGAATTATTTGCATCGGCAGAGAGGCTCATCTTAAGAAATATTCCTAACAAGATCCTATCTCAAATAAATAATAAATAAATAGTGTGTGTGCATGTGTGTGTGTGTGTGTGTGTGTGTGTGTGTGTGTGTCGCACACAGGCACACACGTGCGCAAACCGAGACTCTGGAAGTAACTGCTCAGATAACTCACTGCTGGCTTACCGCACCAGGCCTGGCCAGCTCCTGGCTGTGTGTCACTGTCCCAGCAGTAGCTTCCTGCCCCGAGGACAGCGAGCCAGGGGCTGTCTCCTAAGACCCACTAAAGCTGACCTTCAGGTCCCTACCCTTCAGGAAAGGACTCTGGGCTGTCTGGCTCAACACCTTTAATTTCTAAGAACGCTTTAAGACTTCGGTGCAGAAGCAACCCTTTCATTTTTCTCTGCAGACAGAAATCAAGAACCAAGACAGTCAAGCTTGGGTTGCTGTTGTGGGACACTTGATGGCACTGTGAACCCTGAGTTTGTGTTAATTACGTAAAACTAGTTGGCAGGAAGTAGCTATAGAGAGATAGAGAGTCTGGACAGCCGATAGAAAGATGCACAAGAAGTAGTAGGGACAGTCTTTGAGATCAGCTGTAGACTCTCCTGCTGGGTCGCTGGCTAAGGAGGAAGGTCAGCTTCTAGGCCTCTCTGAGCTAGCAAGTTTCCATCCCAGTATCTGACTCAGGGTATTTATTGGTAAATAGAATTAGAGAGACTTAGCTAAAAACTTCATTTGGCTACAGAGGCAGAGGTGGTTCCAGCGGGACACCCAAGTCCTGCCAGGCCTCGGCCTGAGCAGTGGAGCAGTAGTTGCAGAGCTGCAGTCTGCACTGAAGCAGCAGTAGATTCGGGTGCAGTTGCTATGCCGACCATAAAACAGGCTCCCAAGAAGCATGCTGCTTTGCTTTTCCCACGGAGTGCCCCCTTGCAGGTCCAGGTCACTGAGCGGGTGCAGGAGGCCCAACGCCATATGTAGCTTCTCATATAGCCATTCTCAACGGTCTCAGCTGGCTAGGAACCCTACACCAAAATTGGTTGGTGTGGTCCCTCACTCCAATTACAGCCGCCTGCGTATTCCACATCCCCCTTGAGGAACGAAAATGTAGACTTCAGGCAGGTTTGAGGCAAAGTACCCCGAAAGGACTTTAAAGACCATTTTTTCTCAATAGGAAAAGGGTTAAATTTTCATAAGCAACCTATGACTTGCTCTAAAAAAATTTACTTCAGCAGACTGGAGAGTTGGCCCTGCCCCCCCACCGCCGCCTGGGCAAAGTAGGAGAGCTGGCCCTGGTGGCCAGGGTGCAGGAGAGCCGTGAGCAGACTGACCAGCTCAGCTACCACCCAGGCCCAGATACAGGGCTGTGAGTTGGCCCACCCCAACATCCACCCCATCCATGAACTGCTGGAGCTTGCATAGGGGCCCGTCCTGCAGTACCAAAACCGCAGGCTCTCTACAACACAGGTCAACAACGGGCTGTCCGAGAGGAATCCCAGTGAGGGTCACGAGTGTAGCAAGAGTCAGAGACCTGGAACTAGTCCAATGGCTGTTGTAAGGAACATTTGCAAGTAAAGCTGTCTGGGCTATGGGGTCTACTGCACGGCACACCGCAGCTTCCACGGCAAGATTTTTGTTGTTGTTTGTTTTGTTGTCTTTGGGAAAGGAGGTCGCAAGGCAGAAGAACAGACATGGAGGGACAGGGAGATGTTGAGTTCGGGGTGAACGGTGTGAATTCACAAAGAATCAATAAAAAGTTTTGAAAAAAGAAAAGAAAAGAAGGAAATTAAAAATATGTTATTATGTTACATGTATGAGTGTTTGCCTACATGCATGGATGATTCCCACAGAGGTCAGAAGGGGCCTTCGGATTCCCTGGAACTGGAGTTACAGACAATTGTGAGCCACTAGTGGGTTCTGGGACTCGAACCCAGGTCCTCTAGAAGAATACCAGCACTCCTAGCCGCAGAGACATCTCTCCAGTCTCTGGTTTGCCTTTTAAAGCATATAGCTCGACCACACCGTAAAATGCAGCTGGTGGTGTGATCTGGCCTTACAGGGATTTGTGAGTGACTCCAGGAATTTGGTATGTCCAGGGCCGGGAGAGGGTGGAGTTGGTAAGCATTTCAGTTATCAGCACCCAGACAGACTGGTTCCCGCTGCCCTGCCTGGCTCAGCGACCTTCGACCTTCGGTGATCAGGCCTTGATATCTCTCTAACCTCACCTTCTTCCTTCCTGCTCGAAATCTGTACCCATAGCAGCTAAATCACTGGCTAGTCCCCTGACAGCTTACCAAAACCCCCCTGAACCCCACCTTTTTCTCTCGGCTACTCACCGTAGCACGCCTTCCACTAAACTTGTCCTTGTCTTTCCAGACTAGGAGGCCTGGCAGGTGGTGAGACCTAGGAGGTTCTGACTCCTCCAAGGTATATTATATTTGCTGTCCTTCTGTGTCCCCAGGACCTCCAACACCTCTCTATCCTGTAGAACAAGGCTCCTCTTCACTGTTACTCTGCACCCTAGAGCCCCACTGAAATCTCTGATTATAATTGCTGGTTGTCGCCGGGCGATGGTGGCGCACGCCTTTAATCCCAGCACTCGGGAGGCAGAGGCAGGTGGATCTCTGTGAGTTCGAGACCAGCCTGGTCTACAGAGCTAGTTCCAGGACAGGCTCCAAAGCCACAGAGAAACCCTGTCTCAAAAAAACCAAAAAAAAAAAAAAAAAAATAATTGCTGGTTGTCTGTAATGACTTATCTGTTTGTGTCTCCTCCATTGGCCCATGAGCTCCCTGGCTGAAATGGTGTCTCAGGGACACACTCATGGAAAGGAACTGACAACTCAGGGATATCACATGTTCTAACAGCTCCGGGGATTCCCAGATATATCACATGTTCTAATATACCCCGGGATTCCCAGATACACCAGGGGATATCACATGTTCTAATATCCCCCTGGATTCCAGGATGCACCAGGGGGTATCACATGTTCTAATATGCTCCTGGATTCCCAGATGTACCTGGGGGTATCACAAGTTCTAATATCCCCTGGATTCCAGGATGCACCGCCACTTGCTGTGAGTCCATCACTTGCAAGAACTTGCTTAGGATTGCTCTCTCAATGCTTGTCAGAGCTCAGGACATAACAGGAGACTAGTAAATACAGAAAGAAGCGGTGGATGGATGGATGGACCAATCAGTAGTTTAAATGGCAAGTTCTAAGAATTAACATGAATGCAGGATAATAAAAATGACCAAATAAAGCAATTTCAAAAAAAACCCACTGGGAACAATCAATGGAGATTGCTGCTCACTACTGGAAGCGACCATAGGCTTCTCTTTTGACTCCACTGCTGGGTGACAAAGAATGACCTCTGGTGGTGTTGGTCTGCTCCCCACAGAAACCCAGGGACTGGAATAGCCTTTGGTTGACTAGGCAAGACACCAATATCAATTTGCTTTTGTTAGTAACACTGGGAAATCCTCTCCAAATGTCTGCTCCTTAATGCTAGAATTGTATCAGATATCACCCTTTTGTTTTTCTAAATTTTATATTTAAAAAAATATGCTACCTGTTTAGGTGTCTTCAGCATAGTCTTTGGCTTTAAGTAGTCATGTGTGCCCAAGCTGCCAAAACTCAGAGCACAGCATCTGATACAAGCCTGCCATCAATCACAATCGTTAAACCCAGGGCTGCCCTAGAATGTCCTAGGTGGGTAGGCTGCACTCCCACAGACATTTCTATTTTTCACACAGCTGTGATCATTACATTTAGGTAATTGTATACACAGGTTTTTTTTTAACCTCCTTGCTACATTATTTAACATATTTTCCTGTGCCCCCACTGTCTCTTTAGAGCACTCTGAATGAGCCACTCGGGGCTCCACTCCTTACCTGCTGTCACCCCAACAATGCCAAGAGATTGGACAGTTCTGGGATTGGAGGGAATGGCTGTTCATTCATCCCATCTTGTGAGAGGGCGGGCACCGTTCTAGAATACTGGCTCTGGAAATCCCTTGTCATTGTTGATCCTCAGTTTTCTCATCAGAAAACTGAAAATAACAATGTGTTATGTGCAGCACGATTAATAAAAACCCAGATATTGGGGTTCAACCTGAAGGTCAGAAAAGCAAAGCAGCCAGCCACTGGCTCTTACCTCTACCTCAGTCTGAAATGGCGATCCTGCCTCTAGGAATCCTCAGAATGAGACTGTGTCTGAGATCTGTCTTCTCCCATCTTCTACTCCTCTCTAGTGCTGGGATTACAGGCAGGCACCACCACCATCTCTTTGACTCCTGTGTAGTTTGAATGAGAAATACCCTCTAGAGAAGTGGTTCTCAGCCTTCTTATGCTGCAACTCTTTAATACAGTTCTCATGCTGTGGTGACCCCAACCATAAAATTGTTTTCATTGCTACTTTATAACTGCAGTTTTGTTACTGTTATGAATCATAATGTAAGTGTCTGTTCCCCAATAATGTTAGGCAACCCCCGTGAAAAGGTTGTTTGATTCCCGAAGGGGTCATAACCCACAGGTTGAAGACCACTGTTCTCTAGGCTCAGGCACTTGAGCACTGGGTCCCCACTAGGTGACATGGTTTCTGGAGGTTTAGGAGGCATGGCTTTGCAGGCTACGGGCTTGGAGAGCAGATGGCGTTTTGCCCTACTCCCAGAATGCTCTCTGCTTCATGCCTGTGACTGAGGTGTGCCCTATCAGCTACCCGCTCCCGCCACCAAGCCTGCTTCTTGCTGCTATTCATCCCCACCATGGCAGACTCTTGTTGCGGACTATTCCTTTGCTCTGTGTGATGATGTGTCCCTGTGGTTGTTTTTTTTTTTAAAGAGCTGGATGGCACTAGTTAGGCAGAAAGAAGTTAGGTGGGGCTTCTGGGGACAGAGACGTCTCAGGGAAGGAGAAAGGAGGAGGGGAGGGAGTAAGACATGCAGGAGGAGAGGTAAAAGCCACAAGCCATGTGAATAGAAATGGGTTAAGTTATAAGAGCTAGTTAGAAACAAGCCTAAGCTATAGGCTGAGCTTCATAATTAATAATAATAAGTCTCCGTGTTGTTTATTGTGAGCTGGCAGCCCAAAGGAAAATCCAGCTACATTTTTCTCCAGATAGACTCACACATATCGGAAGGACATACTGATGAGATTACATAAATACTGCCAAAGCAACAAAAAAAGAAATCCCCTGTATGTCCACGAATAGGAGTTTAAAGCACAATCTATACCACTATAAAACCATCGCGTCATAACCAACAGTAGGGAAACTCCTGTGATAGTTCAAGGGCATTCTCAAAGCTTAACTAGACAGGTCTGGTGGCTCACACCTTTGATACCAGCACTTGGGAGGCAGAGGCAAACAGGTCTCTGATTTCGAGGCCAGTCTGGTCTATAGAGTGAGTTCCAGGACAGCCAGGGCCACACAGAGGAACTCTGTTTCAAAAAAATGAAAAAGAAAGAAAAAGAAAAAGATTTAACTACATAGTAATAAGTGAAAAATAAGTTGCAAAAAACGTGTGTGGAATACCAGTGTGCATGTTAAGAAGTAATGAAGGAAAAGAACATGTGTTTGCATGTATCTGCACAAGCTGTGTGGGAGAACACACGAGAAACTGGCATTGCAGGCCAGTTCTGGGGAGAGCAGAGGGGCTGGCAGCTGGGGGCAGAAAGGAGGTTTTTATTTTTAATTATATATGTGTGTGTCTGTCTCTGTGTGGGAAGTGTATGTGTGTGCAGGTTCCTGAAGAGTCCAGAAGCAGAAGCCAGAGCCCTTGCAGCTGGAGTTACAGAATGAAGCTGTGAGCAGCCCAGCACAAGGGCTGGATCTCAGACGTGGGTCCTCCGCAAACGCAGTGCTCACTCTTAACCACTGAAACATCCATCACTCCTCCTCCCAAAATAAGCTTTTTCCCCTACGTGTATCTTTTTGTTGTTTTAAAATTTTAAGCAAGGGCTGGAGAGATGGCTCAGAGGTTAAGAGCATTGACTGCTCTTCCAGAGGTCCTGAGTTCAATTCCCAGCAACCATATGGTGGCTCACAACCATCTGTAATGGGGTCTGGTGCCCTCTTCTGGCCTGCAAGTATACATGCAAGCAGAACACTATATATGTAATAAATAAATCTTTAAAAAAAAATTTAAGCAAGTGTATGTATTCTCTATTCACAACAACAACAGCAACAACAAACACCTACCTGTAGTGCACACAATGCTGCTGTGTGACGTGCCATGAGGTCTGGCAGAAGAGGTCATGTTTGGGAAAAGCCAAAGCCTTGAGTCTGATCTGGAAGGGAAAGGGTGACCCACCTGCCATTAGAGTGAAGGGTGGGCTCTTCAGGTTCAATGCTAGTTCTGATTTTAAGTAACCTTTATCCTCCCCTAGGAAAGACCCAAGATATCTGGACCAACAGGAAATGGGAGGCTGGGGTGGGGTGGGGAGAACTTAGCTCTAAATAACAACAGAATCCAGGGCTGAGGCAGCTTTCCAGCTCCCTGTAAGAGTGTGAAACTGCAGACCACAGAGACACCATCTTGTGTTTGCGCTCAGTCTGGTGGCCAGACAGATCTGGGAAGACTGAGGCTGCTTTAGGCTAGGCGGCAGAGCTTAACTGATTTGTCTCTTTGTCTACCTAGCATGAGCATTTGCCTCAGGCGTGGCACAATTCAAATGCAGAGTGACTACCAGCTCTTAGAGAGGAAGAAATCTTTCCCCTCTTTCTTTCTTTTCCTAGTTCTGATTTCACCAGTAGCAATCTGCGTCTTGATTTAATAGGTCACTGTGTTCATTGCTTTCCCGTTCTTGTGACAAAAGGCCTGTCACAAGAGCAGCTTAGAAGAGTTTGCCCGGGCTCAGCATTTAGAGGGGACAGTCCCCGTCTGGACCGCAGAAGCTCTAGCAGCAGCAGCTTGCAGGTGCCTCCTCTCACATCTTGGAAGATCGGAAAGCAGAGATCTCAAGCTAGTACCAGAAGTGAATACCAACCATTAAGGCCTGTCCCTAGAGACCTTCTGATAGCGAAGAGTCCACCTCCTACAGGTTCTACAGCTGCCCAGAACAGTGCTACTAGCTAAGGACTGAGGGTCCAGGCAGGGGGCATCTCACGGTCACATCACAAGACTTTGATTCTTCTGTTAAGTAGAAGGTGGTGAAGAAGAAGTCATACAGAGGTCAGAGAAGGGAGAGTTGAGGGGAATACTGGTAGGGGGACTGGAGGAAGGCACAGTGCAGTAGTGTCACACCAATTTCCAGCCAGCCCTGAGATTGGTCTGGGGTAGTTTAGTAAGAAGTAGGTTAGCTGAGACAGGTGACTGTCTCAGAGTAGGGTCTTGGGGGATTCTGAGCACCAACAAGCAGCCTAGACCTGGCCACTGACACAGTCAGGGCCACAGAGAACCTCCTGTTGCCTTCATCAAAAGCTTGTGTGTAGCCTGTTTCTCCCTGGGTCCCTGGGCCTTCTGTCACTCCACCAACTATGACAGCTCACTGGACGAATGCTCACCCAGGTGGAGACAGGCCCTTCCAGCAAATCGCCTACTACTGGGGGGGGGGGGACGGACAATTCTGTATTCTGTCAATTATGTTTTAAATAAATGCTGATTGGCCAGTAGCCAGACAGGAGGAAGTAGAGGCAGGGAAATGAGAACAGGAGTATTCTGGGAAGAAGGAAACTCCCTCTGTTATGAATTTTTAAAAATGCTGCAAGATCCCTGGTGGCAGTAGGCAGCAGAAATGCTGTAGGTCCCCAAATGGTGGTGGCAGGCCATGTGGCAGCAGGCAGTGGGCCCTGGGAGCAGCCAGTCCCAGGCAGGGATTGCTGCCAGTCCCCGAGTGGTTGCTGGTCCCAGGCAGTGAGACACATAGCCGGCAGGCAGGAGACAGGGACATGGATAGACACATTGTAAGAATAGAATTGGATATTTATTAGTTAAATTATAAAATGGGAAGGAAAGAGGGGAGAAGGGAGGGGGAAGAGAGGAGGAAAAGGAGAAGAGGACAGAGCGAGAAAGAAAGAAGAGGGAGAGGGAAAAGGGACTGCGAGAGAAGCCAAGATGGTGAGAGGAGGGAGGGGCTGCAGGGAGTGGGTGTGGCTTGTCTCTTAAAGTGACGGAACAATAATAATATTCCCATCCCTTTTTTATAATAAAGAGCAGGAGATTGGACACCACGGGTTGACGGAATTGGGGCGGAGGATTCTCAAGACTGCTTCGGGCTTATTTGTGGGCGTCGTCTTTGGAGGGGACCTGAGAAGGCTGGGTGCTGACCACATCCTGGCATAGCTGGTCTCTTTACTCCTGTCTGGTGTTGTGGCGTGGTAGTGTCTGGTGTCTCTTATACCTGTTTAAGGTTATTGGCAGAACAAAGTTAAATTAAGGGGAAAAAATTTTAGGAGCAGAGAATTGAGGGGGATGTATCTGACCTGTTTAAGCTCCCTGGAATTCACAAGAATTCTTTGGGTTTGTGAAAGCAGAAGTTTTAGACACATACATTGTATAATGACTGTGACATATTTTCGTACAATGAAAAGTATTTTTTAAGACTATGGAAGGCAACATAAGAGAGAAATTTGATCTGAAATTTGTTTGGTGAGGTTGTTCTTTTAAACTGGCAA
The DNA here is from genome assembly GCF_037038515.1 of Microtus pennsylvanicus. NCBI lineage: Eukaryota > Metazoa > Chordata > Mammalia > Rodentia > Cricetidae > Microtus > Microtus pennsylvanicus. Next base: position 50,030,846 of record NC_134587.1, on the reverse strand, counting down.
AACCTCTCAGCTATCAAACTGTATCAGAGATCTTTGAGAAGGATAAGATTTTACTTGAGTTACTGATTAAAAAATGACAGAGAACTTACTTGGTTGGCACTCAGAGCTACTCCTCAGGGTCCTCCATTGTCACTGAAGGTCGCATTTGCTTTTTGCTGTTTTGCGCAGGGCCTGCAAGGCTCTAGAAGATCCTGTGGGCTAAGAAATCTTTAGGAAGACAAGCCTACCTTGACCTGAGCATCTAGGCTATCAATTCCAGTGATTCTGTCCACATCTGGAGATCTTTAGTTTAGATGAAAGGCAGTTTTTCCCAATGGTCAGTGCTTGTAAGTTGAAGCCAACTGCGAATGGATGTTGTTGTGTGCCCATTTGTCTTCTGTCTTCTTTGGAGGAGGTAGAGTGCTGCTGCTAAAAGCCAAACTGTCACTTTTTGCTATGAAAAGTTTTTTAATATTTAAATATTACATTTCTGAGCAGTTGAGGGCTATTTATTAGGTATAACTACAGTTTAGAATCCACCTGGAGAGCTGGGTCTGAGCTTGACCATACTGGCTCTTAACAGGTAAGATTTACACTCGTAAAAAGGCAGAAAGAAAAAAAACTGCTTGCAATATAAGGTTAATAACAGAACTGACAATAGTAGAGAACAGCTTAATATATTTTAAATGAAGGTTGGATTAAATATAAGACATTTTTTGTGAGAGAATTAAAAGTACATACCAGTTTAAAACATGAGACTTATTGATTTTGTAGTCTGAAATGAGATATAATGAACAATTATTATACACAGAAAGAGTGAACAGAAATTGGGCAAAGTGGATGCTCTTGGTGGGCCCTACCAAAGGCATGCCACTGTGCAAACACATGTAACAGAGTCAACAAGAGGAATTTAGTGAAAACCAGGGGACAAGGCAGGGGAGAGCTTGGTCACCTGACCTGGATCTCAGCCAAGATGGTGGTAAGATCACCCATGTAATAAAGTTAACACTGGGGAACCAGGCAGGTAATACCTCAGTAAAGATGGCAGAACTTGGTCACCTGACCTGGTCCTCAACCAAGATGGTGATAAAGTCACCTGACCCCAATCAAAATGGCAGCAGCCACATGTATGAAAAAAGCCATAATTTTTGAGCTGTAAGAATTTTAAGCTTAATAAGAGGGACCTAAAGGCATGATCTGCCCTGTCACTGAGCCACCATGCCACACCACAAGCCACAAAGGGGAGCAAAAGTCTGGAACTGAAAAAACTGTGCCATGCTATGGCTGGAATTGAAAAATCCAGCTAGAATTTTAAAAAGCCGGGGAGCCACCATGGGTGGTTGCTATCCACAGCCAAAATCGTGAAAACCCATGAAACAGCGGCACCCAGGGCCTATAAGGGAACGTATAGGCGGGGTGCAAATTGGCACGAACACCCAGGACTTGTGAACAAACGTCCTCTGACCGCAAGTGGGATGTTATGGCCTAGCTGGATCTGGTCTTGTGACTCGGAAACCAAAGAGGCCTGGGGCCGCTCTGAGCAGCATTTTATGACAAAGGAAAAAGAAAAGAGAAGAAAGAGAAAAAAGATGAAGAATCTGGGCAACCCTGGGTCCCTGGTTGAATGCACGGCACGGGGAGTGTACAGTGCTAAAGCAGGCTAACGGACCCCAGGTCAGTCCAAACACAATTCCAGTTAAGGGACCCCAGGTCAGTCCAAACACAATTCCAGTTAAGGGACCCCAGGTCAGTCCAAACACAATTCCAGTTAAGGGACCCCAGGTCAGTCCAAACACAATTCCAGTTAAGGGACCCCAGGTCAGTCCAAACACAATTCCAGTTAAGGGACCCCAGGTCAGTCCAAACACAATTCCAGTTAAGGGACCCCAGGTCAGTCCAAACACAATTCCAGTTAAGGGAAGCAACCATTGAAGCCAGGAAGCCGGTGGTGGGAGTGGAAAAAAACCCCGGTTCAGGATCCTGACCCTGGGAGAGGACTTCTGGGCAGGAGCACCTATCTGAATCACATGGCACCAATGCTATGATTTTTTAAAAATGCTGTAAGATCCCCGGTGGCAGTAGGCAGCAGAAATGCTGTAGGTCCCCAAATGGTGGTGGTGGGCCACGTGGCAGCGGGCAGCGGGCCCTGGGAGCAGCCAGTCCCAGGCAGAGACGGCTGCCAGTCCCAGAGTGGTGGCTGGTCCCAGGCAGGGAGATACATGGTGGGCAGGCAGGAGACAGGGACATGGATAGACACATCGTACAGAATAGAATTGGATATTTATTAGTTAAATTATAAAATGGGAAGAAAAGGGGGAGAAGGGAGGGGGAAGAGAGGAGGGGGGAAAGAAGAAGAAGATAGAGCGAGAGAGAAAGGAGAAGAGGGAGAGGAAAAAGGGACTGCGAGAGAAACCAAGATGGCGAGGGGAGGGAGGGGCTGCAGGGAGTGGGTGTGGCTTGTCTCTTAAATTGACAGAACAATCATAACACCCTCCTCAGTCTTGCCCAGATCACCGAAGAAGCAGGATGTGACCTGCCCCACTGAAAAAGGTACCAAGTCATGTGGCTAACATAGATCAGGATAATGGGTTAATTTAAGTTATAAGAGCTAATAAGAAGCCTGAGCTAATGGGCTAATCAGTTTATATCTAATGTAGACTCTCTGTATGATTTTCTTTGGGACTTGCTGGCTGTGAGAACTGGGCAGGACAGAAACCTGAACTAGAAGGCCCTCATGTTACAGAATGGCTCCCAATGTGGGGCTCGAACCCACGACCCTGGGATTAAGAGTCCCAAACACATCACTGTCATATACTGCTCCCAAACTAAACCCAAAGCAAGAAAATGAGGCCCTGAACCTAGAGGGGTGGTAACAAGATAACTAGATACCTGTGCTAGGTGGCAGGAAGGGGAGCAAATGCTGCTGGATGTACAGTGCCCAGCGACATTGCCGCTATAGGTGGGTGGGAGCAATCTGGATGAGTATCATGAAGTCTGAACATGTTACATATATTCATCAATGCTCACACGATGCTCACATAGTGCCTAGGCTGGAATTCTAACCATCGTGTGGTAGTGTTGGAGGGGGGCCTTTGGAGGAAATTTGACTAAGGATGGAGCCGTGACAAATCGAATTAGTGCCCTCTGTGAAAAGGCTTAAAACCAGCTGTCTGTCTGTTCATCATAGCAATGTTTAGTGAGAACTAAGCACTCTGTGGCGCTGAAGAGGGCCCTCCTCAGGACACAATCATGCTGGACCATCAAGAGGTTGTTCTCACCAGAACTGGGAGAAATGAATTTCTGTTGCTTATTTGCCCCAGTGTATATAGTCTTTGTTATAGCAACCCATGTTGACTAGGTCAAGCCAGTCTCTATTTCTGGGGTAAATTACAAAGTACATACAAAGGTGTATGTCAGGGTGAGCTATGTTATACTATAGTAGCCAAGAGACTCCAAGTTATAGTGGCTCAATACAACCCAAGTTTAGCTTTTTCCCATGGTGCCCGTCTAGTGCTGTTCTCCGTGGACTGGCAGAGGAACCGCCGCCTTACAATTGATCACTGCGGTCCTTTTTAGTCTTTGAAGGAAGGCAAGAAAGCCCTTTTATGCTCTAGCTGGGAGCTGACACCGGAGATGCCTGTTTATAGTTCATTGGTGAGATACCCAGCTGATTCCCCACAATGGTGGAAAACTGGGAAATGGGGAAGTACACAGAAATATGACAAACAAGAAGTTCTCTGCTCTCTGTGGACCTTGAGACATTTTAATCTTAGCCAGGTGGTGGTGGCACATGCCTTTAATCTCAGCATTTGGGAGATAAGAGCACACAAATCTCTGAGTTTGAAGCCAGTCTGTTTAACAAGTCTTTCTCTGTCCCACCAGTTTCCATTAATAACTACACAGAGACTTCTTATTAATTATGAAGGCTCAGCCTTAGCCTGGGCTTGCTTCTGACTAGCTCTTAACCCATTTTTATTCATCCATATGCTGCCATGTGGCTGGTGGCTTTTACCTCTCCTCCTGAAAGTCCCTCTGCTCCTGGCGGGCAACTCTGCCTCTCTTCTTCCCAGAGAACTTTCTGTCTGGAAGTCCTACCTAGCTATTGGCTGTTTAGCTTTTTATTAAACCAGTCACGGTAACACATCTTTACACTGTGTAATCAAATATCTCGTAACAAGCCTGGTCTGCATAGTGAGCACCAGGTCAGCCAGGACTACACAGAAAAACCCTGTCTCAAAAAATATAAAACCTTTTAACTTGTCTTGGGAGCCCTCCAGTTTCATGTCCTGAGAGTCATTCTCCATCCCTCTGTCCTGAGAGTCATCCTCCATCCCTCTGTGTCCTGAGAATCCTCCATCCCTCTGTGCTCTGAGAGTCCTCCATCCCTCTGTGCTCTGAGAGTCATCCTCCATCCCTCTGTCCTGAGAGTCCTCCATCCCTCTGTCCTGAGAGTCATCCTCCATCCCTCTGTCCTGAGAGTCCTCCATCCCTCTGTCCTGAGAGTCGTCCTCCATCCCTCTGTCCTGACAGTCGTCCTCCATCCCTCTGTCCTGAGAGTCGTCCTCCATCCCTCTGTCCTGAGAGTCATCCTCCATCCCTCTGTGTCCTGAGAGTCCTCCATCCCTCTGTACTGAGAGTCCTCCATCCCTCTGTGTCCTGAGAGTCGTCCTCCATCCCTCTGCAATGCTGAATGTCTGTTCTGCTTTTTCCTACCTTCTCTATCCATGTATTTCTAATTCTTTAAGCCCAGTTTGGATGCTTCTTCTTCATTCCTGAACCTTCAAGACAAAATCAATTAACTGGTTCTGGTGCCAGATGAGGGACAAGGTCTTACTCACTTCCACTGGCCACTCACTACACCCAGCCCTGGTCAGCTAATCTTTCATGGGACTTGATTGCTTTGTCTTATTTTTAAATTTGGATAATAATTTAAAGATAACTACAAGTGAGTCTTTCTAAAAAATGCACATAGTTTTATGCATGACGTACCTCATTTCAAAGTCTCTTTTATAACACAAGCAGGAACAATAAACAAGGGAACTATTTAGAGAGTAAATTTCATGGATACAAAAGTGCTTCCATCAGATGTGGTCCCTGGTGTGTGGGCTTTGAAATGTTATCTGTGGCTAAAGCTATTAGCATTCCCTTGGGTTGGGTAAGACAGCCAAAGCCAGAGCAACAAGGGGCCTGAGGGCAGCATCTCATCCTAGCGTCGGGATAAGGCAGAATCTGGATTTTGCCATCTGTTTCTCTCTGGGCCTGTACTTTATTATTCTTACTCAGCAAGCCTAGGTTTTCTTCTACTCAGAAAACAACCACTTGAGCCATAGCCAATAGCTACCCAGGTCCCCATAGCCAATAGCTACCCAGGTCCCAATTCCTTTTAAAATAGTAGCCATATTCTTTGTTCCAGTTTCAGGATTCCAGAGAAATGCTGTGCTCAGCGCCTGGGTGCTAAGCCACACCTGTGTGCTAAGCCATACCTGTGTGCTAAGCCATACCTGTGTGCTAAGCTATACCTGGGTGCTAAGCTATACCTGGGTGCTAAGCCATACCTGTGTGCTAAGCTATACCTGGATGCTAAGCCATACCTGTGTGCTAAGCCATACCTGTGTGCTAAGCTATACCTGTGTGCTAAGCCATACCTGTGTGCTAAGCCATACCTGTGTGCTAAGCCATACCTGTGTGCTAAGCCATACCTGGGGGCTAAACCATACCTGTGTGCTAAGCCATACCTGGGCGCCAAACCATACCTGAGGACTAAGCCATACCTGAGTGCTAAGTTATACCTAGGTGCTAAGCCATACCTGGGTGCTAAGCTATACCTGGATGCTAAGCCATACCTGGGTGCTAAGCCATACCTGGGCTCTAAACCATACCTGAGGGCTAAACCATACCTGGGGGCTAAGCCATACCTGGGGGCTAAGCCATACCTAGGTGCTAGCCTATTCCTGGGTGCTAAGTCATACCTGGGTGCTAAGCCATACCTGGGGGCTAAGCCATACCTAGGTGCTAGGCTATTCCTGGGTGCTAAGTCATACCTGGGTGCTAAGCCATACCTGGGGGCTAAGCCATACCTAGGTGCTAGCCTATTCCTGGGTGCTAAGTCATACCTGGGTGCTAAGCCATACCTGGGGGCTAAGCCATACCTAGGTGCTAGGCTATTCCTAGGTGCTAAGTCATTCCTGGGTGCTAAGCCATACCTAGGTGCTAAGTCATACCTGGGTGCTAAGCTATACCTGGATGCTAAACTATATTTGGGTGCTAAGATAAGCCCTTGGTGTACCTGTGGCCACTACACATGACTGACTATGCTTTGACAAAGAACTAAACTTTAGAGATGAGGAACAGCTATTAAAAGAAAATCAATCACTGTTTATAGAAATCACAAACTGTTCTTTAGAAACTAGCTTTAGAAAGATACGTAAGTGTAAACATCTATGAAACAATGGCAGTAAGGACAAAGTATTTGAGAAGGGCTTCTCGTTCCCTTGCTGTCCCCTCCCCTTCCACTGCCACGTGGACCTCCACACAGTCCTATCAATGCTGTCTTTTAACTCTTTCAACGAAATAACCCCGTCCTCACAATCTTCTTGCCTCAGACCGTACTTTATCAACTCTGGTCTAGACTGGCAACATCTTCCTAGCGCAACACTTCTAGTCTCAACTTGCCTTTATCATCTACCCCATAATGACCTCCAAATGACCTTCTTACACACGTAATTCTGCCACTTCCCTGTGCCAAGCTCCTCGGTAGCGTCAAGCCTCCTGGCACAGCTTCAAGGCCCTCTTTGGTCCGGGCCAGCCTCCTCTGCTCTCACCAGGACTTCTCCCCGCTGCTCCCCAACACCAGTCTTCTAAGGTGTCTGCCTTCTCTGTTCCCTCTCCCCGGGATGCCCATCCCATCTCATCGTCTCTGCCTGCTGCTGTTGCTAACTCATCAAGGTCCAGCTAAACATCCTTTCTTCTCTAAGGTCTCCACATGGCATCCATTTATCCTGTCATTTAATCTTCAATCTGTTCAGAGCCCATAGCCTGACTGACATGAGGAATTCCGGGATGCCATGGGAGGGCTGGGGTAAGAAGGAAGAGAAGAAAGGAAGGTAAGAGAAGGAAACGAAAGAGAGAGGACAAGGAGAAGCAAAAGAAGGGAAGGAAGGGGGCTGGAGAGATGGCTCAGTGGTTAGGAGCATTGCCTGCTCTTCCAGAGGTCCTGAGTTCAATTCCCAGCAACCACATGGTGGCTCACAACCATCTGTAATGGGGTCTGGTGCCCTCTTCTGGCCTCCAGGCATACACACAGACAACGTTGTATACAAAATAAATATAAAAAAAAAAAGAAGGGAAGGAAGGAGGGAGGGGTGGAGGGACGAAAGGAGGGTGGGAAGGAGAGTCAGAGTGGGGACAGATGGAGGAAGAGTGAGATAACAAAGTCGGTTACAAGGCTTTTCCCCTCTGTCAATGACGCATATGGACACATTATGGTTCCTCTTTGAACCCAGTTCTTTCCTTCGTAAAATAAATCTATTCTGTTTAATGCGTGGACTTTGGGGATGGAATGAAGAAGAGACTTGGAGGCATTTAGTTTGTTTCTATGCAAATGCTGGTTATTGTGAATTGGACACTGTTTAACATGTAGTCTCCTATCCGCCTCAGTTCTTAGTGGAATGCTTTCATTGGTTGAAGTCCCTGCAGTGGGTGGGGTTTGGGGGAGAGAGGAGAGTTTGATTGGCTGTATTTGAGCAGCGACTGTTTCCTAGAATCTTGATTTGGGTGGGACTGATATTAGAATTCATATTGTAGTGTAATAATTAAACACATTTGATGATACCATTCTGTTTGGATGCCTTTTGTGCCTCCTTTAGACCTTAGGTCCTGGTTTCCTCTTGATTCAAATGAACACTGCGGACTAATCACAACTATGGGCTGTTATGAATTACTTAAACCCAGTCAAACATTTTCTACTGGTTTCTCTGTCAAACTTCTGGTGAGTTTAACCGACAGTGGCTAAGGGCTGGCGGTACATCTTAGTATGAAGCACTTTCATTGTGTGCGCAGAGACCTGGGTTCGATCCCCAGCATCACTTTGTGCCTGGCCACAGTGGCTCGAAGCTGACATTACAGGGGATGGGGTGAAAAGCAGCTGCATCTCACTTCCTATTTGTGTGGAGCAGGGCTTTCACAAAGCACTGGAACCAGGACAGAAAGCACACAGAAATCAGAAATGCCGAGGCGCAGACCGGGTTTAAGACAGATGATTTTCTGAGAAACGGAACCACGTGGACCGCGCATAGAATGGCACTGGGCAAGATCACCCTTCTGTGTTGTAAGGAGGCTGCTTGCTGGTTCCTGGATGCTCAGCCCTGAAATAATCACACAGAAACTATATTATTTAAATCACTGCTTGACCCATTAGCTCTAGCTTCTTATTGGCTAACTCTTAATATTAATTTAACCCATTTGTACTAATCTGTGTATCGCCACGACAGAATTCCCTGGCTGGAATTCTGCTTTGTGGACAAGGCTGACCTGGAACTCAGAGCTTGGTCAGCCTCTGCCTCTGAGAGCTGGGATTAAAGGTGGTGAAGGGATGCCTGTTACTTTTAAGAATGAGGACAAGATTCCCAGAGGCCTTATGGCACAGTGTCCTCATATCTCACGTGCCTATGCCCGAACCAACAACTAATGATAGTTGTGGGCCTTCCTTAGCCAGGCAATGGTGGCACACACCTTTAATCTCAGCATTCGGTAGGCAGAGGCAGGTTGAACTCTGGAAGGCCAACCTGGACTACAGAGAGAGTTCTGGAGCAGCCAGGGCTGTTACACAGAGAAACCCTGTCTCAAAAAGCAAGCAAACAACAAAACAAAACAAAAATCAGGCTTCCTTGCCCCTGCAGAAAACCGGGCCCTTGTGTCTGGAGTCCCCAGTCCAGATTCTGAACTTTGTCAGGATCCTAAGAAGGGAGAAGAAAGGTCCACTCTGGGGCTGGGAATCAACAGCACCGACCTCAACAGGTGTTTGCAGAGGGAAGAGTAATTTCTCATTTTAACAAATGGTTTATATGGGTGGGAAAACACTTGAGGGGAGCCATCTGCCTCAGTTTCCCAGATCTACCCTCTTCTTTCCCTCTCTTTGCAGGGGAGACAGAAGGCAGCTGAAAGCTCGTGAGTGACTCACCACTGGTAAGTGCAGCCCTGAGACACAGCCGCCTCCCAGGTGGCCACCCCACCGCAAGAACTCAATCAAGGCTGATGAAGAAAGGGCTTGGTTTGTTTTTCCTTTGTTAGCCTTTCTTTCTGACACATCATCCTACAATTTCAGAACTGTAAAATAACTGTAAATAATGGTAATTGTGATGGGTAATAATTCAAACGTTCATTATTGAGCATTTCCTAGGATCTGTGCATTGTCACGCTTATCCTTAGGCCTTCTCAGTGAGGGGGGCCATTATCACGCCTCCCTGATGGGCTCTGAAAACCAGGGGAAAAGGTGGGCTATGCCAGGTAAACACTCAACTAAGAGTTTGTCTTGGTTGTCCATATGGAAAGGGCTCCTCTATCCCGAAAACTCATTTCAGAAGAAATGTCACCTTCACCATCTCAAGGTTTTCCATTCTTCATCATTAATGCCTCTGAGTAGAGTTTGATTTTTTTAATCTTTAAAAAGACTCTTTTCTGTTTTTCTGTTTGGGGATCGATCCCAGGACTTTACACATACCAAACACACGTGCTCGTGCACTGAGCCCCACCCCAGCCTGCTTCTTCCCATCTCCTGATAGTGTATCTACCTCTTCAAATCCATTGGCAGCCAAGCTGAATAGTATTTTTGGTTCTGCTTGCTTTTTCTCTAGTTGATTTATTTTATTGTTACTTATTGTATTGTTATTATGTGCAGCCAGTGACATGATACATGGTAGGACTTTCCCGTTTCTGTGAGCTTTCCAGTTTTGGGATTTGGGGATAGAATGAAAACCATATGTGGGTGCTGAGCAGTGGAGAGAAGCCTGCTTTCCACTTCCACGCTCTGCAGTTCCCACAGCTCTGCATTTTCCAGATGACTAAATGATCCCTTAGTGGGAGCCATATTTAGAGGCATAGCGGCCTGGTTTGGAAGTCTTTGCAAGTGAATTCTTATGTGCAGCCAACATTGATACTTTCTGCACACACACACGCACGCACGCACACACAACCACACCACATAAATCACACACCCATGCCTCACCACTGTTTTGGGGTACAGATCCTAATCTCCTGTCTTTGGAAGGAACTGACCCCCAATACAGTCCATCAGGTTCTAGGAAGATTGTCACTGATGCCATGGTAGAAGGAGGGAACTGACTCTGCTAAGTTGTCCTGTGATCTCCACGCATGCACTACGGCACACCCACACACACACACAATGCACATCACACAAAATGAATAAATGTAATTAACAAAAAAGAGTGTGTACCTTGAGAGACACTGCAGCCAATCAGAAGATGTGACTAGGAGATGCTTGGGAACTTTTGCCTGGGGCTACACTGTTTCTGTCTCACCCAAGGGCTTGTTTCAAGTTTCCTTTGATCTCAGTGTTACAATTTCAGGTCTGAGTTCTGAGGGCACCCACTGCAGGTACAGGTCCATATGCTCCTGGACAAAGGATTGCACCAAGAGCATGCGGTAAGGTTGTGCAATTAGAGACAGTTGGGCGGGTGTAACAGCACTAGGCTTTCATGCCCTTGTTCAGGAGGCAGAGACAGAGGATCTCTGTGAGTTCAAGGCCCGCCTGGTCTACATAAGGAGTCAGCATAGCCACAGCTTCACAGAAAGAGCAACAACAACAAAAATAGACATTTATTAAGGAAGATACAGCCACTCGAGAACGGGAGGGAGCACCAGGCTGTAAGGCTCATGACCCTTGCACGGATCATTTGCTCTGCATTCAGCTCTCATGTTTGTGCAGCACAGTTTTCCGTGAGCGTGCTTTGTTGCTCAGCCCAGGTAGAGAAGCATTTCCAGTCTCCTGCCAAGCGGCTGTTTTCCCCCTCCCTCTTTTCCTCCCTCTATTTGTCTCCAGTGTGTGTGGGTGAGGGTGGGTGTACAGGTGTTCGGCACACATGTGGAGGTCAGAGGTTTTCATGTTTCTGCTACTGCACAGTTTAAGCAAGCTTCCAGTCATTTTTCCTGCCTTGTCTCCCATCTGGAGTGCTGGGATTACAGATATGAGCCACCACATCTGGAGGCTTTTCCATGTGATCTTCCTGGTTTGCAACTGGCTTCTTTCACATGTTATGCTTCCTCTAGTCCCTACCCTCTGACACAGAGGACAGGGGGGCAACTGCTCATACTCTTCCCTGGGTCAACACCCTACATGAAATTCTCTCTGCTGTTCTCTTTTTCCGGGTACAGTAAGGAGGCAGATATTGCTCAGAGCCGCCCAGAAGCCTCCTTACCAAAAGTGACAGGATTTAGAGCTCAGGGCATGGCAAGCATCTTGCAGCCTCTTTTCAAGTAGGCATGGTGAGGAGAGACACGAGCCAATGGAACGCAGCAAAGGGGACATAGGATGGCTCTAAACAACCTCCCTCAGGAGAAAGTACCTTTGTCTTCTTCATCCTTCCCTCCACCCTTCAGCCTCAAGTCTCATTATTGTTTTGTTTTTGTTTGTTTGTTTCCAGACAGGCTTTCTCTGTAGCTTTGGAGCCTGTCCTGGAACTCGCTCTGTAGACCAGGCTGACCTCGAACTCACAGAGATCCGCCTGCCTCTGCCTCCTGACTGCTGGGATTAAAGGATGTACCACCACCGCCCGGCTGAAGCATTGTTTTTAATCCACAAGGCTGATGTCATGTAGAACAGGGTGAAAAGAAAACCAACGTCCTTGGCATGCTGGACCAGTGTTCCAGCCTGGACTGCTCACCCAGGCTTTTTTTAGAAGAAACAAATTTCCAGCTTGTTTAAAGCTCTGCTCTTTGGGGTTTACTTTTGTTTGATTTAAATTTAAATTCAGTCTTTGGCCCTGCAATTGTTTCTGGAACCAAGAAGTAGAATTGCCCAGAGTCACACTGAATAACCCACCTGCTGAAGTGAGTCTGCTAGCCTAGGACTCTGGACTCTGGTAACTGCAGGTTTGGGGACTTCTTTTGTTAACCTAATATGCTCTAACAAGCCTCCCCCAGCTTGGTGGTTTAACATGCTGCGGCTTCTTCTTCTTCTTCTTCTTCTTCTTCTTCTTCTTCTTCTTCTTCTTCTTCTTCTTCTTCTTCTTCGCGGGTGGGGGCCCCCTGGGAGTAGGTGGGGGTGGGGGGAAGTGTTCAGGGCTCTGGGAGGAAGAAGAAGTTGCCTGCTTTGTCAACGCAGAGCCCAACCAAACTCCTTTTCCACCACAGAGTGTTGGTTATAAAGTCTCAGGTGAACTCACAGTCAGGTCAGAGGAAACAAAGCTAATCTCAACATGAAGAGATAAGAAAGTCACAACCCTCTTCACTCCACCACCAAGTCCTTGAGAGAAAAGCTGCTACCTAGAGATGCAGCCATGTTTGATGTGTCAACTGGCTACTTTGTCTTCTAGGGTCACAAAGGGTCACATTTAAAGCAGAAGACTCTATCAGTTACATTCTGTTGTGACCAAAACGCCATGACCAAAGCAATTTATTTATTTTTATTATTATTATTATTTAATTAATTTATTTATTTATTAAAGATTTCTGCCTCCTCCCCGCCACCGCCTCCCATTTCCCTCCCCCTCCCCCGATCAAGTCCCTCTCCCTCATCAGCTCGAAGAGCCATCAGGGTTCCCTGTCTTGTGGGAAGTCCAAGGACCGCCCACCTCCATCCAGGTCTAGTAAGGTGAGCATCCAAACTGCCTAGGCTCCCACAAAGCCAGTACGTGCAGTAGGATAAAAACCCATTGCCATTGTTCTTGAGTTGTCAGTAGTCCTCACTGTCCACTATGTTCAGCGAGTCCGGTTTTATCCCAGGCTTTTTCAGACCCAGGCCAGCTGGCCTTGGTGAGTTCCCGATAGAACATCCCCATTGTCTCAGTGTGTGGGTGCATCCCTCGTGGTCCTGAGTTCCTTGCTCGTGCTCTCTCTCCTTCTGCTCCTGATTTGGACCTTGAGATTTCAGTCCGGTGCTCCAATGTGGGTCTCTGTCTCTGTCTCCTTTCATCGCCTGATGAAGGTTAATATTCAGGAGGATGCCTATATGTTTTTCTTTGGGTTCACCTTCTTATTTAGCTTCTCTAGGATCACTAACTATAGGCTCAATGTCCTTTATATATGGCTAGAAACCAAATATGAGCGAGTACATCCCATGTTCCTCTTTTTGGGTCTGGCTTACCTCACTCAGGATAGTGTTTTCTATTTCCATCCATTTGCATGCAAAATTCAAGAAGTTCTTGTTTTTTACTGCTGAGTAGTACTCTAATATGTATATATTCCATACTTTCTTCATCCATTCTTCCATTGAAGGGCATCTAGTTTGTTTCCAGGTTCTGGCTATTACAAACAATGCTGGACCAAAGCAATTTATAGAGCTGATTTTAACTGGCAGTTCCAGAGGGACAAGAGTCAGTCGGGATGGGAGGCATGGCAGCAAGGGGCATAGCCCCTGAAGCAGGGATCAGAGGGAACAAACTGAACGTGGTGGAGGCTTTTCAATCTCAAAGCCTACCCCTAGGGACTTCCTCCCATCAGCAGAGCTGCACCCCAAACCAAACAGCTCACCGACGGAGGACCAAGTGTTCAAATGATGATGGCGTTTGGTATTCAAAGCACCAGAGAGGTCAAGATGGTGGCACAATTATCATCCCAGTACCTGAAGGACTGGAGATCATGAGTTCAGGCCAGTCTGGGCTACATGGTGACTGTCTCAACAAACAAACATGGGGGCCAGTGAGACGGCTCAGCTGGTGTTTGCCTCTTAAGCCCGAGCACCAGAGTTCATTCCCAGGAACTCACATGGAGATGGGCGACCTCACAACATGGTCCGGTGACCTTTCCATGTACTCTGCGGTGTGTGTGTGCCTCTCAGCCCAGTCATATGCACAATAATAACAATAAATCCAAAAGACTAACCTTGCCACGGTGCTGAAATCCAGGCCCACACAGAGTTCTTCCAGTCAGGTGTAGACACGGACACCTCCACCCACCTTCTATCCCTCGGCTTAAGATGACAATAATTGTTTAGTTTTAGGGAACTGCTGGGTCGCGTCACATCAAATATATCGGACACACACAAATAAGCTGAAGACTCAATCATGTGTTGTGTTCTTACCACAACAAACAACAACAAAAAAAACCAAAAACAAAAAATGTTAGAGTTTGCTCCTAATCTAATGTGTTATCTCCACCAAGGATAGGCACGGAAGTCAGGAGAGCTGGACCAGGAGACTCCTGATTCGGCTTCTCGTGGACCCCACAGGTCCTGTGTTGAGGAGGAATGTAATCATGCTTCCCTTTGTCCTTAGTGATGGCAATGTGAGTTCCCTGAATACAGCAGAGATGCTACAATGCTTACAGAGACCCGAGGGGACACTGCAGGTTGTCACAGCAGGCAAGTAGCAAACCACCAAGAGGTGATAATGAAAAGTGTTGACTGCATCAACCTGGATCAAGACTTCAGGGAGGCAGTTCACTGTCAGCATATTTAGAACAAGTACAATTTGAAAAAAAAAAAGGTTCTGGTGTAATACAATCTCCAGTGCACAAGGAAGTGTAGTTACATTAAAACTCGACTCAGGGTGCATATCCTATCTTCCAAGAAGATGGGTTCTAGCTTAAGGACCTTAGGAAGGGGCTGGTCTGGGTCATACAGAGTAGAGGTCATTTGGGATATTAGCCACCTTTGGTCCTGGCTGTGGGAACTTGGGGAACCCTTAGCTGCAAGGGTCGTTTAGATTACTGGCCAACTCCAGTCCTGGTTTTGGCAGCTTTGATATGGCCTGGCCCAACAGGTATTGCACACCACCAGGCTGTTAATCGCTTCACCATTTGAGAATGGCATTTCATAAGAAGCTTTTTATGATAGAGAGCCATGCCAGCTCCTGGCAGCAGCCCTGTCTTCTCCACAAAGATGGATGGCCACAGAACTTCCACCCGGAGACTTGCCTTAAATGTGGCAAAGCCAGCCACATAACAGACCACTGCCAAGACGCTTCCCAGACTGGACAACAAGACAGTGGGGGATCAATTGCTGCACATTACCAAGTCATGATGGGGTCACTCTCCCACAGTTCCTGCCCCACAGGAACGTCTGTCAGATCTGGGCTTGGCAGCTGAAGACAGTTACCGCTTCTGGGACGCTGGTCCTCCAGAGGCTACGGAGAGAGCCGAGGCTGCCTAGGTAGTTGGAAAGCTGTCTCCATTCTGCTGATTTGCTTCCCCCTCTCAGATCTGATGAACTTTGATGACCAGGGTTCTGATAGCCTTACCAGTTTAACAGCTCTCCCCCGAAACCCCAAGGCTACAACCACCTCGGTAGCTCATTAGTTAGTAAGTCTCCTGTCAAAAGCACAGACATGTGTGTCTCATCGGGCTAAAACCCAACCCTAGGAAAAATGTTCATGCCTTTTACCCTAAAAGCCATAGCCTTTTACTGTGGGACCAAGAAGTATATCTGTTGTGATTGTTTTACAGCTACCTGCAGGTTCCTGGGGAAAGTTCTGCTATTGTGTCAGTCTGGCCTGAAAGAAACTATTATCAGTTTTCAGAACCTCCTTTGACCCCACCCACTTTTAAGTATATTTTGCAGGTTCACTCTTCCTGCCTAGGCCAAGGCCACACCACAAGAACCCTCCAGATACACCAGCCCCTGCATCATCTCTGTGGATATCAGCCGGGCAAACACTGACAGATCAACTTCACCCACATGCCCACTCATAAAAATTGCATTATCTCCTAACTTGTTGATGCTTTTACAGGATGGACAGAGATATTTCCCACCTCCAGAGAAACAGCAGATAGGATGGCTCAGGTACTTGTGAAGAACACATCATGCCTCAATTTGGCATGCCATCTGCCCAGGCTCCTGGGGCTCCCTGCTGGTACCACTTCTCCAGGTTCAAGCAGGTACCTATTTAGCAACTGGAACCTGGCTTTCCAAAATGTCCCAATGAATGGGCATACCTGCCCTCGTGTCTCACTCATTCCTCTGTCTCTTTTGTATAACCAGGACACATCTCCCTTTCATTCTTCCTGGTAGCCTTCCCTCTTCCCATGGCTAGCCTCGTTCATAAGGCCAGTGTTAATAATCCATTTTTCTCCTAGCAACCTGCCTTCTCAGCTCCCTCAAGGAACAGATGCCTGAGGTCTCCAGGATGGCAGCTAACAATGTTTCTTCACCCGAAGCTCCTGCTGAGCATAAACCCACTGACTCCCAGGTCCCCCCTTCCCATGTGTTCCCTTGTCTGCAGGAAGTAGCCAGACTAGAACCTGAGTGTGTGTGTGTGTGTGTGTGTGTGTGTGTGTGTGTGTGTGTATACCCCCAAAGGTTGGGAGGTTGGGAAGCTCCGCCCAGCCCCACTCCTCTCATTCCAGACTCTGCCCTTGAGAAAGTTCAACATTGGCAGCTCCTCCCCTGGAACTGCTCGAAACCACCTACAGGCTATTTAAGAGCTGTCCGTAGATTGCCGTGGGCTCATGCTCTCTCTCTCTCCTGTCTTCCTGAGAGTCACCCGGAAATTGCTTCACTCTGCTCTTTTTATTAAATCTGGATTTATTAGTTCGGTTTGATTTGGCTTATTGCTGTGGTGGAGGAACCCAATAACCGGGAATCTAATACTTAACACTTGGTGCTGAACTTATCAGTTGTGGTGTTTCTTCACAGCAAAAGACCAGTGACTGAGAGAGACCACAAAAGAGGAACTCACAATTTGACAGTGTTCTTATTCTAATGAGAGCGAGGAGAGAGGAAATTAAAAATACTGTCTTACAGCTACCATAGTGATAATGGATTCAGGCAAGATCGTGTATAGTTGTGAAGATCATTGCATGAGAAGCTGTTTAGGGACGTGACAACCAGACAGTCTCAAAACATTTCTCTCTAAATTTACTGGTTAATTCCAAAGAGAAGGATATGAACAATGAAGATTAGGTGGACACTCCTGATTTAATTAGTCCCCATAAGAAGGGGACATTATGTCCTTTCTGATGTGACACATTAGCATGGCACAGCCTGTCGTGAACTTATGTTAGTTCTGCATGATGGTGATCTTCATGGTCTTCTTGATAGATTTGGAGTTACCTGCGGAACGTGCATCTATCCTAGGAGGAAAGACACACTTGAAGTGAGTAGCTGGGATCCTGGGCTGAACAGAAGAGAAAGGAGGCAGCAACTCCATCTGTTGTGGACAGTTCGTACCCTGTGTGAAGATGTCCTGCTGTATTAAAAAGCTAAACAGCCAACAGCTAGGCAGGAGACACAGGTGGGCCTTCCAGTCAGAGAGAGAGGAAGCGGAAGAGAGGATTGAGCATGTAGGAGTCACCAGCAAGACACAGAGAAAGCAGGACATACAGGAGGAGAGGTAAAGGCCACGGGCCAAGTGGCAGCATGAAGATTAATAGAAATGGGTTTATTTAAGTTACAAGAGCAAGTTAGAAACAAGCCTGAGCTAAGGCTGAGCATTCATAATAAATAATTAGCCTCTGTGTTATGACTTGGGAGCTGGCTGGTGGGCAGAGAAAGACTTGTTACAGCCAATCTGTTTCCTTACTGCGGCTGCAATGCAGCCCTCCTGCCACCAGGACTTTGAAGCTGTATCTCTGAGTGACTCATTCTACGGCCTTGGACATTCATATTCGGCTTGGAGTAAGCTGTATTTTTTCTTTCCAGCAAAATCATAATTTAGGGAAGAATTTCAACCAGAAGGGGGACCCACCCCTTCCTGAGGACAAACAACAAACTGAAAGTCACTCTTGAATAACTCCAGTGTCCAAGGTCCCGCTAGCTTTTCTTCTTCACCATACTAGACCATGACGTGGGTGGGAGGCCAAGGAAATGGGTCTCGGAACATGGCACACTTGAACAAGAGAAGGCCAAGGCTGGCTCTTGGAAGCTTTCTTTAGCGGTGAGGAGAGTGGAGTGTGCTCCTCCACATCTGGGGGGTGGGTCCGAAACGGGAGGCCCCTCGCGACCTAATTCTCCTCCAGGCCTTTGATACACTGCCCTTGTACAGCACCCTGACATTTAATGCCTGGGTGGGGGAAACTGGCTGTTTTTTCTTGTTTGTTTTGGAGAAAATCTTGATCAGAGGGTAATTGTTATGAGAAGGAATATGGAAATCCCACTTGAATAGAGAGGCCGCCAACAAAGGAGCAGCTAAAAGGAAGAAATAAACTCGTTACTAAAGCTGGAGTTGGGCTGGGCTATGGGTCCTCTTAGAATGCCAGAAACAAGAGGTGACTGCTGATCACCATCAGCGAAGAGACCGGACTGCGAGCCGAGCCATTAGTGCTGCTGTTCCTTAGCCGTAAGGGCCCCAAGCTTACCCTTTACCATCTCAGTGAGCTCCTCACATTACTGTTTGCTCAATATTTTTCTGTAAAATTTATTCACTTTAATAACATAGCTATTTTTATTAACATTTATATAGCTATGCCAAATTTTCAACTGAAAAAAACCCTCATTTTTTATGATAATCAGCATCATTTCCATGAAAATAAATCCGAAGGAAACCAAACAACCAAACGGTGATTATATTCTACCTGGATACTGTTGCCGGGCTCCACCTTTGTTAGAAAAGGAGAGTGGGCATGGAGTTAGGGAATGTTTAAGGTCTGTTAGAAATAACCCTTGATTTAATCAGAAACTCTGAAAGGCAAGTAGAGAAGGGTAGAAATGAGATTGCTGCCTCCCTGGTTGGTTCAGTTACTTATGCCTTTTGTGGAATAGCTAAAATTAGCCAGGGTCCCCCAGTGAGTGCAGTCAAACAAACTTCAGACGATGCTTTAGCCAGGCCCTCCTCTTGTTAATCTTACAGGCTGAGAATAAAGCCACTACCACAATTATTGAGACCAATTTGAAGCAAGATTTATTTAAATACTGGCCAAGATAATGGAATCTGACAAGGATATTCCAGGAGTCCCAGAAAGTGGTGATGAATCACCTTTCGCAGAGACTTAAAAAGGCTATGTATTTCCCACCTTCATCTAATCAAGGGCATACATCCTGACATACTTCCTTTCTGTTACAATTTTAAAATGTCGGGAGAGAGAGGTGCCATCATGCAGCAGGGTTCATGTGGAGGCCTTTTTACTGGGGTAAGGGAATGGGAAAGGGAGGAGGGGAGGAGGGAGATTGGCCTCTGGAGACAGGAGCGGCAGAAGACAGGAGAGAGAGAGAGAGAGAGAGAGAGAGAGAGAGAGAGAGAGAGAGAGAGAGAATGTAGCTGTAGCAATATACCTGATGGCGTTGTCAGTACCCTCAGCACCCGCAAGTTCATCTTGCCAGGAGACAGGCCAGCATAACTCCCGACTGCTAACATTTCTTCCTTTGCTTATTATAAACAACGAGTTAGGGGTAGCAAGTGGGGGTTGGAAAGGAGGGTTCTGGGTTCTCAAGACTGTTTCCTGCTGACATGGAGGTGTCACATTTTGGGGGACCTTAAAAATCAGGTGTGCTGGCCAAGTCCTGCTGGGGTGCTGATTGACTCAGTGCTGTCCGGGTTCTGTGGGGCTGTCTGGTGCCTCTTGGACCTGGCACGACGCTGGCAGAGCAGAGGATAGCGTTAAGTTTAGGGGAAACTTTTTTTCATAGGTCCTAGTGATGTGGGATTCCCCTATGTATGCTATGAATGTGTTCTATTGCCATTGGTTAATAAAGAAGTCGCTCTTGGCCAATGGCTTAACAGAGTAGTCAGATGGAAAAATCTGAACAGAGATATCGAGAGAAAGAAGGCAGAGTCAAGGAGATACCATGTAGCCCCCGAAGGAGACAGATGCTAGGGAACTTTATCGGTAAACCATGAGCCTTATGGTAAAATACAAAATAATAGAAATGGGTTAATTCAAGATGTAAGAGTCAATTAAAAAGAAACCTGAGCTAATAGACCAAGCAGTGTTGTAATTAATATAGTTTCTGTGTGACTATTTCAGGCCTGGGAAACTAGGAACAAGCCGCCTCTGCCTACATTCTGGTAATTGAGGGAGAGGGGTGCCAAGACCAGGGAAAGGTGGGATTATACTTATCTGGAGTGCATTTGACCAGTTTGAGGTGGATCCAAATTGACTCCGTGGAACTCACAAGAATTCTTCGCATTTGCAAAAAGGTAAGATTTAGACACATTAGCATTCCCACTGTTTATGAAATCCACATTGCAGAAACTCACTCTTTTGAGCCATTGGGGACCCAGAAAGGATTCTGGTTGAAAGCATTAACACTCTTCATTCTATCTAGAAAACTGTGACAGATGTTTTCAGCACAATGAAAAGCACCTTTGAAGTCTATAGTTAGGAAACAACCAAAGGGCATTTAAAATCCTGATCTTGTGGCTATGGTTGTATAGGGATAGTTTGGTGTTTTGTATTCTACCAGAGCTAGATTAATAGTTTATCAGAATTCCATCAATTAATGTTAAGACTATGAATTTTGGAGTCTTATATAGCAGTAGCATAGTGAGGGAAAGAGAGATGAAACACTTTGTTCCTTTAGACATCTCAGATCACGTCCTCCTTATCGCCACCTAAGCCTCTGTCTTCAGACCTTTATAACTTGCATTTACACAACTCAATAACTAGCATTTGTGCACCTTAGGTCACTTCCTTAGACCCCAAAACATTCTTAGGTCCTCAGATCTTAAACTTCCACATCCTCACATAAACTTCACACCTAAAACACGTTTCCTATCGAATTCACCAGGAACTACGGGTGGCTGATTACTGGGGGGAGTCACCGCAAGGTAGGTTCCTTTAAACAAAGAAGTTATACTGAAATCTGTTTTGTGAGTTTATCTCTTTTCTGAGTCTGGTAAGGAGGTAAATTGTGTCTAGACCCGGTATTAGCTCTGGAGAATGAGGCCTGTGACCTGAATCTTACACAGAGAACGAGAAGGCAGAGGAAGTCCTGGTTGCCGCTGTTAGATTGACAAAGCTACCGGTCCAGTCATCAAACAGCATCAGAGCTCTGAGAAGGATACATTTTACTTTGAGGAGGATACATTTTACTTTGAGGAGGATACATTTTATTTGAGTTAATGATTAAAATGACAGAGACTTACTTGCTGGCTACCTAGACAGCCATCCACAGTCCTCCTTAGTGGTTGAGGGCAGAGGTTTCAGGGAAACATCAGTCTTTTCCTGGAAGGCCTAGGCCTGCCAGACCCCAGAAGGTCCAACAGACTTCCTGTGGAGTAGGGACTCGTGGGAGGACCAGCCTGCCTTTGTCTAGGAGACTTGAGACAGTTGATTTCCCAGTGTCCTGTTGTCCATGGTCTGAAGAGTATCTTCGCAGCAGTTGAGGTGAAAGGTAGGTTTGCCCAGTGTTAGAATGGAAGCAAGCTCTGGGAGGAGGTTCTTTTGTACCCACCCATCTTCTTTGGAGGAAATAGGGGTACTCCCAGGAGCTGGCATGTCTTTCTATTACGAAAAGCTTTTTAATTAAACATCTTCAGTGTCATATTCTGCAGATCTCTGAGCATTTGAGGACTGTCTGTCTATTAGGTATAGACACTTTGTTTTAGTTATTTGCTTTAAACTCAATCCTGAAAATATATACAGGGGACTGGGTAAGTCTTATCCCTGTAATTAATTACATTAGTACTTAGTGTGAATACAATTGCAGACCTTGATCATTTATAAAAATGACTATTTGCTTGGATTTCTTAACAGTCTACAATATGTT
Source organism: Microtus pennsylvanicus (assembly GCF_037038515.1). NCBI lineage: Eukaryota > Metazoa > Chordata > Mammalia > Rodentia > Cricetidae > Microtus > Microtus pennsylvanicus. The sequence continues at coordinate 50,009,053 of NC_134587.1, read as the reverse complement.
AGCAGCTTTCATAAGACTAGAATCTTGGCGTTGTATACTTGGCAAAGACATAAGTACTTAGGTATAAATCTTTAAGTCAACTTTTGTTAATCTGAATAGATCTCCATAACCTTAAATCTTTATCACCATATTTAGTATATTTTATTTTATTTTTTGTTGATGTTTTATCTTTTTTTTTTATTAAAGATTTCTGCCTCCTTCCCGCCACCGCCTCCCATTTCCCTCCCCCTCCACCAATCAAGTCTCCTTCCCTCGTCAGCCCGAAGAGCAATCAGGGTTCCCTGCCCTGTGGAAAGTCCAAGGACCACCCACCTCCATCCAGGTCTAGTAAGGTGAACATTCAAACTGCCTAGGCTCCCACAAAGCCAGTATGTGCAGTAGGATCAAAAACCCATTGCCATTGTTCTTGAGTTCTCAGTAGTCCTCATTGTCCGCTATGTTCAGTGAGTCCGGTTTTATCCCATGCTTTTTCAGACCCAGGCCAGCTGGCCTTGGTGAGTTCCCGATAGAACATCCCCACTGTCTCAGTGTGTGGGTGCACCCCTCGCAGTCCTGAGTTTCTTGCTCGTGCTCTCTCTCCTTCTGCTTCTGATTTGGACTTTGAGATTTCTGCCTGGTACTCCAATGCGGGTTTCTGTCTCCTTTCATCGCTTGATGAAGGTTATTATTCAGGAGGATGCCTATATGTTTTTCTTTGGGTTCACCTTCTTATTTAGCTTCTCTAGGATCGTGAATTATAGGCTCAATGTCCTTTATTTATGGCTAGAAACCAAATATGAGTGAGTACATCCCATGTTCCTCTTTTTGGGTCTGGCTTACCTCACTCAGGATAGTGTTTTCTATTGCCATCCATTTGTATGCAAAATTCAAGAAGTGCTTGTTTTTTACTGCTGAGTAGTACTCTAATATGTATATATTCCATACTTTCTTCATCCATTCTTCCTTTGAAGGGCATCTAGGTTGTTTCCAGGTTCTGGCTATTACAAACAATGCTGCTATGAACATAGTTGAGCATATACTTTTGTTGCATGATAGGGCATCTCTTGGGTATATTCCCAAGAGTGGTGTTGCTGGGTCCAGGGATAGGTTGATCCCGAATTTCCTGAGAAACCGCCACACTGCTTTCCAAAGTGGTTGCACAAGTTTGCATTCCCACCAGCAATGGATGAGTGTACCCCTTTCTCCACAACCTCTTCAGCAAAGGCTATCATTGGTGTTTTTTATTTTAGCCATTCTGACAGGTGTAAGATGGTATCTTAAAGTTGTCTTGATTTGTATTTCCCTGATCATTAAGGAAGTTGAGCATGATCTTAAGTGTCTTTTGGCCATTTGAACTTCTTCTGTTGAGAATTCTCTGTTCAGCTCAGTGCCCCATTTTATAATTGGGTTGATTAGCCTTTTACGGTCTAGATTCTTGAGTTCTTTTTTTTTCTTGAGTTCTTTATATATTTTGGAGATTAGATCTTTGTCAGTTGCGGGGTTGGTGATAGAGTATATTTTAGACCAAATATATGGTATGCTGTAACAGATCTAACCGTGTATGTTAGGAATTTTTCCTCATGCGAGCTCTCTGCCGACACAAAAATCCCAATCAAGCTAAATTAAAAGATATCCAGATTTGATGGGATTCCTGCGTTCTCAGGGAACTGGGAGGCTGCAAACATGACCACTGACCACCCCGGGGAGAGGAAAGAGACCATGTGTTCCTCTTTTGGGAGCTCAGTTGAATACCCTGTGGGAGTGGTCCTGACACCCCTGGGATGCTGCAATTTGGAGTCCAGACCAATACAACTCTCAAGCCTGGAGGCTGGGATGGATGCGAGGGGCAGGAGTCTATGCTCCCAACTTAACACTCTAGACTCTTTGGATATAGGGATGACAGGAAATTGAAGTGATAATTGTGACCAACAATTTAGGCTCCCTAGAAAAAAAGGGGCATTGACTCAAGTCTGGCTACTTCCTGCGGGTATAGGGTAACATGGGAAAGGGGAGAGCTAGGTATTGGTGGGTCCATGCTCAGCGAGAGGTGTGGCTGAAAAGGCATTCCATGTACTGTCATCCCGGCGACATCAGGCGTCTGTTCCTTGGGGAGGTGAGAAGGCAGGTGTCATGTGAGGTCCTGTCTATCGAGGTTTGAGAGACTTGAGCCACCACATCTGCTGTTTCCCTGGAGACCGGAAACACTTCTATCCATCCTGTAAAAGCGTCCACAAGTGTTAAGAGATAATGGAGTTTTTTATGAGTGGTCATATGAGTGAAATCAACCTGCTAATCTTCGCCCAGTTGGTGTCCATGAAGCTAGTGTAGAGACTGACATATGTGGAGAATCCCTTGTGGGTTGGGCTGGGCACACATCTGGCAGGAGGAGTGAACCTATAAAATATGATCTCAGAGAGGGTAGGGTCAAAAAGGGGTTCCAAGAAGCAGAACAAAGCTTTGGGGAAGTGACTAAGAATATCTCGACCCAGTAAAGGTGCTGAACAAGCAGGTATCACTAAGAAAGAATGAGAGAAAAATTGTCCTGCAAGAACGCAGGGCAGTGGTAAAGTTTTAAGTGGGGAGGAACGGGTCCCATCCACCCCCATAACTGGAATTGGTGAGGGGAACGTAAGGCCCAGGTGATATGTTAGAACAGAATAGGTAGCTCCCGTGTTTAAAATAAAAGTAATGGACTTACCCACTACCTGCAGCTTTACCCTAGGCTCGGATAGGGTTATGTAATAAACCAAGTCTGGGCAGTGTCAATCCTCTGCAAGGCTGGCACAGTTTCACTTGCTGATGTTGGTGAGGCCGGACCTCCGTGGTGTGGCACAGAGGACAAGCCCACACGGGGGCATTGTGATTTCCAGTATCCAGGTTGCTGGAAGATTGGGCACAACCTCAAACGAAGCATAGTGCAATATCATGTCATGTGACCATTTAGGCCACACTTGAAACAGCTTGCTTGTAAGGTTGCCTTAGGCTGGGCTCTATCAGGGTAAAACCTTGTGGTTGGCTTCCCTTGTCCCCTTCCTGTGACCTTAGGGTGGCTGCTAAGGTGTGGGCCTGTAGGTTAGCTGCCTGTTGTAGCCTTGTAAAGGCCATTTTTACCAATTTCCATATAGGGGTTTGGGGACCCTCCTCAATCTTTCTTAACTTTAAGCAGAAGGATTAGTAGAAAAGGAACCTAGTCGCTTTTTTATCTGAGAGTGATCTGGAAGAGAAAAGGGAACATAAACTTTTATAATGCCATTGGCTCCTGCCACCTCCCGGAGAGGACAGAGAAGGGCAGAGCTATGGTGGGATCTGGTATGGGAGGAGACTGGGGAGGACTGGAAGGGGCTAGCCCGGTGCACGGAGGGGGCCAAGGGTGGGGGAGAAGGTGGGTAAGGTGGAAGTTGACCTTGAACCTCCAAATTAGGAAGAGAAGGATTGGGGGGCGGGGAGGAAAGGAATGTGGAGAATGTTGCTCCGCAGGAGGGGTTGGGTAGTAGGAGCTTGAGGGAGTGGGGGAGGGGCTAGTGCCTCTTGCTGTATGGTTCAGCTGGAGTTGTAGGGGCCCCAATTCCCAAGTGACCGGGAATTTGGAGGCATTGTAGGTTTAGCGACCAAGATCAGTGCTGTGGGACACTGGCTACTAAGGGAAGGGCAGGAGCATAGAGCCCAAAAAACCATGGACATATGTAAGCTCTGTCCATTTGTCCTTACGGCAACAAAAATTTTCTACGTCCCCGAGGACAGTAAGTTCAAGGCTTCCTTCTGGTAGTACACAAGGAAACTAGCTGTTTGGGACAGATAGTATCAGACAGTCCCAATTTATAAAGATTTTGTAAGAGGCATCCCAGGGGCAACAGCGGATCTGGCTTTGAACTGCAAGTGCCCATTTTAAAGTCTATGCCTAACTGCGTGGCCTAAGTCTATTACAGTGTGTTCACTAAAATAGCTCTCAGGCCTAACAGGGCCATGGAAATTGAATGCTAGGCGTCCCTGGAGCAAACAAAGTCCATCTAAGCTAGGCCTGGTCTTGCTGGTCTAGCCGCTGCTGAGATCAAACTCTTGGCGCGAGTTTGCGGCTTCAACCAGAGTCCAGTAATCGACAAAAATAAGTACAAATGGGTCCCCGCAAAACCCTATAGCTTAGACAAGAAAAACGAACTCACCAAGATGCAACCGCTGTAGCCCAGGAGCCGGTTTTAGCGTGGCGTGGAGAGCTCAGATTGTGGACTAGGGGGCTTTCAATGCATGGCTAGAAAAGAAAGGCCACCCTACCTTGTGGAACCTCCAGATATTAGGAATTTTTCCTAAAGCAAGCTCTCTGCCGATGCAAAAATCCCAATCAAGCCAAATCACAAGAAGCCAAATTAAGAAATATACAGGTTTAATGGGATTCCTGCACCCTTGGGTGGTCCCAAGGGTGACCCGGAGGCCACTACTGCAACCACCAGGAGGAAGGAAAAAAGACTACACGTTCCTCTTTTGGGATCTCACTTAAATACCCTGTGGAGTGGTCCTGACACCCCCAGGGAGGGGTCAGGACCTGGCATGCTGGGATTTGTGTCCAGACCAATAAAACTCTCAGGCCTGGGGGCTGGGATAGTTGTGAGTAGTTGGGGTCTAGGCTCCCAACTTAACAATATATTTTTATCATCATACAAAAGTTCATACCAATCTAAAATATTTGTTACTTCCTTAGTCTAGAAGGAGATACAGTGGACTAAGAAGTGTACTCTTTAACCTTAGTAAAAAAGTTGGCTTTTGGGGGCGGGGGGCTGAAGAGATGGCTCAGAGGTTAAGAGCACTGGCTGTGTAAAAAAAGTTGGTTGTCAAAGCATGGGATAAAACCGGACTCTCTGAACATGGTGAACAATGAGGGCTGATGAGAAGCCAAGGACAATGGCACGGGGTTTTGATCCTACTTCATGTTCTGGCTTTGTGGGAGCCTAGCCAGTTTGGATGTTCACCTTCCTAGACACGGACGGAGGGGGGAGGACCTTGGACTTTCCACAGGACAGGGAACCCTGATTGCTCTTTGGACTGGAGAGGGAGAGGGAGAGGAGTGGGGGGAGGGGGAGAAGGGTGGGAGGAGGGGGAGGGAAATGGGAGGCTGGGAGGAGGCAGAAATTCTTTTTTCTTTTTCTCAATAAAAAATTAAAAAAAAAGTTGGCTGTCAGCCACGTGTATGCCTACATCATGATGAGGTCACCAGACAAGATGTAGGAGAGCCTCACGGTATCTGTTTAAAACATGTCTTTCTTAACAATAGCTACCTGCACATATACACACAGTTGAATCCGAGTTACATACACACATACACAGAGTTAAATCTAGCTTGCATCCACATATACAGAGTTAAATCCAAGTCACATACGTGTACACACACACATATATATGTTAAACAGGAGTTGACTAAATTAAAAGAAAGGGAAAACTGGTGGGTGCTGAGCAAGATGAAGCTGCCTTCTCCACCTCTGGCTCTCATGCTGAAGCAGACCTAGACAGGACATTTAGGGAGGGAGAGCAGACAGATACAAGCAGGCTTTGGAGCAAAGAAAAAGAAAGTGGGTACCTTTGGCAGACCCTGTCATTAAGCAGACGACACACCACGTGCAACAGAGTTAGTGCAAGAGGCTTATGAGGCCTTGGGGAGGGGGAAGAGTGCGGATGTGAGAGGCAGGCAGACCGGAGGTAAAGAGGAGTGCCTGGCAGGCACTTTCAAAGGGTGCACTTGTCACACAGCTGATGGTGGGGAGGGACCTATGGCATGTAACTGTTGTGGTGGCAGAGGCAGGCTGTTGCTGCAGAAACTAACATTGGAATTCTTTAACGAAAGAAATGGAGTTAGAAAGAACAGAGAGAGGGCTTGGAGTGAAGATAAAATAAAGGTTGAAAATGGGGTACCCCTGTCCATCTAGAAGATCACTGACAGAATGTTGCAGTGGTCCCGTAAAATACCAGGATATAGGATGCTGGAAAGCAGTAATTTAGATAGATATCTAAGGGGTATTTGGGTCAGATCTAACTGCAAAGGCAGATGAGATTACATGGAAGATGCAGATCCCGTGAGTGAGGTATATAAATAAGGTCCTGGGATCTGCAATTCCTAGATTTCCAGGAATTCAGAGAGGACTATATTTGAGAAGGCCCAAGCTGCTCAGTGATTTGTCAAACACAGATTAGAGGCCAGACTTCTAAGCTGGAGAGATGAGAGATGATGGGGAAGGCACAAGCTTGTCAGTGGGTCCCAAAGGTCCAGGGGCCGTGGGGCGTTGAGCCCCAAGAGACATGTGGTTGTCTGATATCACGGTGTCTTTAAGAAGTAAGAAACCATGGTCAAGAGATGAATCCTCATTCATAGGAAACGATCAGAGAAGGGGGCTCACTTATCATGCTGGTGTCAGATGGGGGGGTCCAGAAATCCTCTGGTTGAAGAACCAAGACTGTAGTAGTGGCCTAGGTTTCAGGGATTCAGCATGCCTCAGACTACTGGCAGGCAGGAGGAAGCACCAGGATAGTCTGCAAGGTCACGGTACCAATGCTATAATTAAAAAACAAACAAACAAACAACAAAAACAGTGGAGTGTGTGTGTGGGGGGGGGGATGCAATCACTTTCTACTTATTGCAAAGGCCAAAGTTAAATTTTAAGTTTTAATTACTATGCCTAAGAGAGCCATGAAACAAAAATGTCTCTTGATCTGCAAGCCTTTCCTTTGCCCAAGGCTAGATAGTTTCTGAAATGCTGGAGGCTGTTGTTTATGGGAGATAATAAGTCACACATTTTCACTCCCCTAATTAAGTTTGTTTGACCCAGCTGCATCAGCTATGCCTGATCGCACGTGAGCAGGAAATGTGTCAGGATGTACCCTTGCTCCTGATTGGATGTAGGCAGGAGGTTTGCAGGTAGGAAGTACATCAGGATGTATGTGTGCTCCTGATTAGACCTTGTGGGAAATGTGGTAAATTGTGGGTTTAACGACTCAGGGCCATTTTCTGAGAAACCAGAGACAGACCTGGCCAGAGGCCATTCACCTCTTTACTGTTAAATTAAAGCTTGCTTAAAATTTTACTTTAAGCTCTGGTAGTGGTCTTATTCTTGACCAGTGGGATTATCAATATCGCCTGTCTACTTGTGACCAAGCACATCCGGTGCAGTTGAGTCAACCAGACTTGTTTAAGGAAGTGAAACAAGTGCCTTGTTATCTTAGATGTACAACAGCCTCCAGCCTCTCAGGAAGTATTTGTGTTTGGACAAGGGATTTAGAGCTTAGAGGCATTTTTGTTTTATGGATCTTTTAGGCACAGTAATTAAAACTTAAAACATATCTTTAGCTCTTACACTCTCTCACTGAGCCTCTGGGCACTGCTGTGATCGTGAGCAAATGAAATGCTTTACCCTCCGTGTTCTCTGAGGTGAGGACTCCAAAGAATGATGATGTCAGGGGGCTGGAGAGATGGCTCAGAGGTTAGGAGCACCCGCTGCTCTTCCAGAGGTCCTGAGTTCAATTCCCAGCAACCACATGGTGGCTCACAACCATCTGTACTGAGATCTGGCGCCCTCCTCTGGCGTGCGGGCATACATGGAGGCAGAATATTGTATACATAATAAATAAATCTTCGGGAAAAAAAAAGAATGGTGATGCCATCAGAAAGACTTTGGCAAAAATCCCTCAGTCTGAACCTACTGGATGCACTTTGAGGAAAGAATCAAGAATCCAGTGCTTGCTTTTATGAAAAGACATAGAGGGGCAGCAGATAGATGCCAACAGAGGAATTCGTGAAGAGCGTGTTCTCACCTGTGCATCTGTGGAAAATGAAAGCATCCCTGGGATTCTCAGAAACATCAAAGAAGTACAATGCTGGGGGGAAGGGTGTAGCTCAGTGGTATCACTTGTCTGGTACCCGTAAGCCCTGGCTAGATTCCCAGTAGTGAATGGGTCAAAATAAATGAGAATGAGTGATGATGTCAGGGTTTGGTGGTCATGTGGGATAGATGCTCAGATAATGGGGGTGGACCCCCAAATATTACTGAAGTCCATCTGCTTCAGAAAGACAAGAGTCTACTGGAAGGGAATAAGGTTCATTCGAGAGCTGGCAGGCACCCTTGGAACATGGAGAGGGACCGCCACATATGTCTACCCCACCCCACCCAAATAGCATCTCTGGGAGCTCACATATGTTCAAGACTTATATGGAGGGACAGGAGGGTCAGCGAAATAAGGACATGGAGTCTACCTGAGATCTTTTCCTAGAACTGGAATACTACAATTGATGACCTCTGCAGCTGATTGCATACAACTTTTCTGTAAGTTAGACATGCTGGGGTGGTCAGTCTTAATTGTCCACTTGATGCAATTTAGAATTACTGGCTAAGAGCTCCCTTGCAATCCCAAAGTAAGGTCTCACTTTATAGCTCTGGCAATCCTGGACCTCACTCTGTAGACCAGGCTGGCCTTAAACACACAGAGATCCATCTGCCTCTACCTCTTGAGTGCTAGGGTTAAAGGCGTGCGCCACCACACCAAGTTCCAGCTGGGAAGTCTTAAGAAGGGACTATTCAGAACAAGTTGGTGTATAGGCACGCCTGTGGGAGACTATATTAAAAAAAAAAACATTTACTTTGTTTTATGTGTATGAGGGTTTTGCTTGTACATATGTATGTGCACTGCATGCATTCCTGTTGCCAATGGAGATCAGAAGAGATTGACAGATCCCCTGGAACTAGAGTTACAGCTGATTGTGAGCTGCCATGTAGGTGCTTGGAACTGAATCCTGATCTTCTGCAAGAGCAGCCAGTGCTCTTGACCACTGAGCCATCTATCTCTCCAGCCCCTGTGGAAGGTTATCTTAATTGCATTAATTGATGTCAGAAGACTCGCCCACTATGGATAGCCCCATTCCCTACGCAGGGGATCCTGAACCACAGGAGTAGAGAAAGAATGCTGAATACAAGCATGCATTCCTTGCTCTATTTCTGATTATGGATGTGATAAGACCAATTCCCTTAAGGACTGGCCATTGTAACTTCTCTGCTATGATGATTATAGCCTGGAACTGGGGGCTAGAATAGATTATTTCACAGCTAAGTTACTCTTGCAGGCTATTTTTCCCCAGGCACCAGGAAGAGAAGCTGAGACACAAACTTTGTGGTAGCTGATGCACGAGGCTAGCATAGAAAGGTGTTCTCTCAAGAAAGATTAACTATCAGCTACCATCAAAATCATGGAGGGGGAGATTTTCCATATAATTTTGACTACCAGGAAAAGGGGAAGCAACAACTATGCAAAAGGTAACTCTCAAAGAAGCAGCTTGTCACATGAAAGGTAACTTCTATATGCCGGCTAACTGGATAGCCCTAGGAGAAGACTAGAATAATTTCTTAGTCAAGGGTACTATGGCTCTGGCAAAATGCCACAGCCACGCAAACTCAGATGGGAAGGGTTTATTTGACTTATACTTAAATATACTTAAATTTCCTCAAGTGGGGTTTCATCCTGTCCAGCTGACATAACCCTAGCCAGCACAATTGGTGACCTCTATTTTACATGTAAGGACAAGGAGACACCAAAATAATAGGTGACCCCTAGAAATTGCATAGCAGCTCAAAGGCTCCATGCCTCCATCTTTTAATATTCCAACAACTCTGAATATGTTAGTCAGCTCATCTCTAGGTCAAGGCAAGGAGAGTGGCGCATGGGTAAGAAGAAGGGAGAAGACAGAGGTTTACACAGGAATATGCATAATGGGAAATATTTACAAAAACCCATACCAAAGCTACATCTTTATAAAGCGCTCATCCACGCAAAGGCTTAGGAACAGAACTACATGGGGTCGGATACAGGGGGGACTTTAACATTCCTTTTGTAGTTATAGTAATAATAATAATGGTAGTGCATTTATATATTATTTGAGTTTACTACAAATGTAAAGAAATAGCTATTACAGGTCAAATCATGTCACCTCACCCCCATCCCGAAATGAGCTGAAGTCCGTACTCCGAGCACCACAGAATATAACTGTATTCTGAGGTAGGGATGCCATGGCTGTCATTTATGCTGCTGTGATGAAACAGCTTGGCCAAAAAAAAAAAAAAAAATCAACTTAAGAGGGAAAGCGCTTGAGATAATGCTCTTGTACCCTGTAAAGATCTGTCACTGGTTTAATAAAATGCTGATTGGTCAGTGGCCGGACATGAAGTATAGGCAAGGCAACCAGACTAGGAGTGTTGTGGGAAATCCTTCTGTCTATGGGTTGCTTTTATTGATTAATAAATAAAGCTGTTTTGGTCAGTGGCTTAGCAAAATAGAGCAAGGTGGGAATTCCAAGCAGATAGAGAAGGAAAGAAGGCAGAGTCAGGGAGAAGACATGTAGCCTCTGCAGGAGACTTATCAGACACCAGATGGAAGTGGACCACAACCATGTGGCAATACACAGAAATTGGTTAATTTGATATGTAAAAGCCATCTAGAAATATGCTTTAGATATTGGCCAAACAGTATCGCAAATAATGTGATTACTTCGGGTCTGGGTGGCTGGGAATAAAAAAGCAGCCTTTGCCAAGAGATTGGGACACCAACGTGGGGCTGACTGCAGCCACGTAAAACATTTAAATGCTTGGAAAGCAATTCTGGACACAAAAGAACAGAGTTAAGCATGGCTTCTTGGTAGCCAGCATTTTGTTTTCAGATGCGCTCTGTTTGCTGGCAGTGAGCAGGGGCACCATGGCTCCTTTATGAAAGGCCTTATTGACTCAGTGTAAGAAATGGCAGCTTCCTGGTTCAGGCAGCAAAAACTCTGGCTCTTTTAGGAGGCCGAGCACTTAAGTGCAGTTTGTGAGCAGTGTGCTGCAAGTTACTTGGTTGGGCAGCTTGGGCCAACTGCTTACCAGAGTTGAGGTGGTGAGGACGGCTCCCACCCGGCAGTCTCAGAGGCAGTGAACAGACATCTGCCATGTTGGACTGGGTGAAGCCAACAGGTAAAGAAGCCTTAGTCCTAGCCACACTGCTTAGCATTTTAAGAAGAGGTCCTGGTCAGAAAAGGATTACAGATATGCAATAAAGACAGATTCAGATAAAAAAGACCTCTAAATGGGTCACAGTGCTGGCTAGATGTATGTAGGCTTGAGAGAGAGAAGAAAAAGAATATAGACAGTTATAAAAAGAAGTAAATAGCTTTTTAAAAAATTAAACAAAAGCCGGGCGATGGTGGCGCACACCTTTAATCCCAGCACTTGGGAGGCAGAGGCAGGCAGATCTCTGTGAGTTCGAGACCAGCCTGGTCTACAGAGCTAGTTCCAGGACAGGCTCCAAAGCCACAGAGAAACCCTGTCTCAAAAAACCAAAATAAATAAATAAACAAAGTCTTTAAAGAGACAAAATATAGACAGTCATAGATTAAAAGAGAAAAGAAAAATAAGCCGCGTAAGGATGGAATATACACAGAGGGTCTGGATTAGGTATATTGTTGTGTTTTCTTTAAATTTTTTGACTGTGAATGAGCTAAGTACAGAAAGACATATATAAATATATATATATTAAAGGTATCTTGACTTCAAAATTTAGGTCTAAGGCTATGTTGCTTTGGAAAAGAGGTTCTGCTTTTGTTTCCACAGAGGATAAAAAGCTGTGGATTCCTTTTAGACTAATGGACCAAGAACTCCCAAAAGGTCTCTGTGAATCCCCAAAATTATTTCACCCAACAAAAAGCAGGAAGCAGTTTGTAAAGAACTATGCCCAAATTCCCAAATATTGTTTATAAATGTTTGTTTACATTTAAAGGGGGATATGCTATAGAGATGAATACTTTGCATTGGTATGGATCTTGGTTTATTGATACAAGTTTAAAGTCAATTTTATTATATGTTTATTTCTGCTCTTGATTAGGGTATTGTATCTCATTAAAATGTAATCTATAGTTAAATAAAGGTTAGTAGATAGTAATTATAATAGTCAAGCTTGTAGTCATGTTAGGTTTTCTAGATATACAAGATATATTTCAGATGGACAGGTATTCTTCAAACCTTTCAAAGACTTACAGAATATGTCATTTAAATATTTTAAAAACTTAGGACTTTTCATGACAGTGAGACACATCTGCTCCTGATATCACCAATTATTTCAAAAGGATGATGGGCACTGAAGAGGGTCCTTATGGAGTTTGTTAGTCATTTGGGCAAGAAACTGCTCTTGTGTGGACTGCTTGATGCTATGCTGTATAAACTGGACATGGAGGACCCACAGAAAAATGACTGCTGAACTTGCATAAAGATGAGACAGTCTTCCAGGTTTTCTGCTTCATAAAAGAATCTGCCAGATATTCTGCAGGACACAGAAAAAAGTGACTGACAAACTGCCAATATAGGTGGAACTGTCTTTGAAATTTACTGCTTCATGGAAAAGTCTTCCAGATACTATGGGCCTGTTTGCTCAAGATGGATGCCCCATTGTTACAGAAGAATTTTGGGTGGCTGTCCAGGCAGCGACATCTGGGGTTATTGATGGAGTTGAAGAATAGATAGTTATAGTTTTTTTTAGTTATAATAAAAGATAAAGTAGATATAAATATTACAACTATAATTATTGCTTGATAACTGTTTTGTTATATGTAATTTTACTATGTTAAAGTTAAAATCAGCCGGGTGGTAGTGGCACACAGCTTTAACCCTAGCACTCGGGAGGGCAGAGGCAGGCAGATTTCTGTGAGTTCAAGGCCAGCCTGGTCTACAAGAGCTAGTTCCAGGACAGGCTCCAAAAGCCACAGAGAAACCTTGTCTCAGAAAAAAAAATGTTAAAATCTTCCTTTTTATTTGAACAGAAAAGGAGAAATGGTATGGTAAGCCCTTCTGCATATATGTTGCTTTTATTGGTTAATGAATAAAGCTGTTTTGGCCAATGGTTTAGCAGAACAGAGAAAGATGGGAGTTCCAAGCAGATAGAGGAAAAAAGAAGGCAGAGTCAGGGAGAAGCCATGTAGCTGCCTCAGGAGACTAACTGGACACAAGATGAATCCTTATCAGTAGGCCACAACCACATGGTGATATACAGATGAATAGAAATGGGTTAATTTAAGATATAAGAGCTAGCTAAAAATACACTTAAGCTATTTGCCAAACAGTATTGCAAATAATATAGTTTCTGTGTGATTATTTTTGGTCTGGGCAGCTGGGAATAAACAAGCAGCCTCCACAACATAGAAAAATTCTAAGAAGAGGAAAGGCAGAGATGCAGTTGCAAGCCAGATGCAGAGGAAGCAAGATGAGAATGCCATGTTGAGAAAAGGTACCAAGCCACATGACTAAACATGGGTAAGAATTATGGGTTAATTTAAGTTGTAAGAGTTAGTTAGTAATAAGCCTGAGCAATAGGCCAAACAGTTTATAATTAATATAAGCCTCTGTATATTTATTTGGGACTGAACAGCTCTTGGACTGGGTGGGACAGAAACTTCCATCTATAGGAAAGGGTTTATGTGACTTATAAATCCAAGTTACAAATTTGTCATTTGGGGAAGTTAAATAGCGACCTCGCACCTTCAGTCAAGTGAAAAGAGGATAAGTGCATCCTTGCTTGTTTTCCCTTAGCTTTCTCTTCTTGCCCTGATCAGGTCCTCTAGTCTAGGGAATGGTGCTGCCCACAGTGGGCTGGGTTGGTCTTCCCCACAGATATGCCCAGAAGACAAGCCGATCTACATAATTCCTCACTGAGACTCTTCCTAGTTGATTTTAGGTTGTAGCTAGCTATTAATTAAAAACTAACCTAGCACTGAGGAGGCTGTGGGAGAGGCAGAGGGACCTTTGAGTTTGAAGTCACCCTGATCCATATAGGGAGTTCCAGAACAGCCAGGGCTACATAACGAGGCTCTGTGTCAAACAAAACAAAACAATGACGGTAACAGAGCCTTGGAAGAGATAATTGAAATAACATTGTAAGGGTGTAGTGTATCCTAATCTGACTATAAGAGAAAAGAAAGACACAGACACTCGGGCAAGAGCACACAAAAACAAAAGATTTCCATTACCAGCTAAGGGGGGAAATGGCAGTCCTCAGAAGAAACCAGTTCTGGAGACTTTGATCTAGATTTCTAGCACCAGAGTTGTAAGAAACTAGCTTCTGATCTCAGTCGCCCATTCTATGAATTGTTATGTATCCTGACAGCAAAGTCCCTTTTAAAGGTTTGGTCCGTAGCTTGGTTGTGGGTTCCTTAAGAGGTAGGACCCAATGGGAGGCCTTCAGATCACTGGAGATGAGCCCTGTGAGATAACTGAGGGAGCCCCTGCCTCTCTTCACTCCCTTTTCTTCCTGACTATGAGGTAAACAGTTTTGCTCCTCAAATGCTTTCCCCAGGTGCTTCCATGATGACATCCGGCCTCTCCACAGGCCCAGAGCAATGGGCCCAAATGATTGTGGACTGGAACCTCAGAAGCTACAAGACAAATCAATTACCTCAGGTATTTTGTTAGTGTGATAGAATTCTGACAAATGCACACAGCACACTAACAGGACAAGGTCAGTTTCCATCTCTCAGGAGCCACCAGCCTAAGCAGAGAAGCGGGGTCTTATAGCGAGGTATTGTAATTCCAAGGGAACTGAGAAAGGCTGGGAAATGAGGAACTATGGAGTTTGGGAGTGAGAGGACGAGGGGAATGCCAGGCAGATATCATAGAGGAAGTCGTTCTAGAGAGGGACCTTAAAGGTGATTAGCAAGGAAAGTCAGACTCAGGACTGGCGGGTATGGTGTAGGGACGGAGTCTGGGACAGGCAAAGGGAGTGGGGGCGGGACTACTCCACAAAGGGCCATAAACTAGGAAAAAAAGCAGCATCTGTCGCATGAAAGGTAATCTTTAAATGCCAGATAATTGGAAGATCCCAAGAGATGAGCAGACCTATTAATGTTCTCTACTTTCCTTGTAAGGGGAAAGAGATGCAAGCCAGGGCTGGCCGTGAAGTTCTGGTCTGTGTCCGAGTAAAACTGGAAGGCAGTTCTTGAGCACAGAGATGGCGAAGAGGGGCCGGAAGTTGTGTTGGTCGCTTTCTCAGCACCGTTATGGACGGTCTGACATAGCCAGCTTATGAGAAAGATTTGTGTCAGCTCCGGTTTCAGAGGGCACATTCGGTCCCTCTGCTTTGGGTGCTTTGGCAGAATGCAGACCGCAACCAAATCAACACACGTACGGAAAAATAATGAACAACTGTGAGGTTAGTTGTGCCCCTCCCTCCTAAACAGATGAACGTCCTAACCCCTGGTATCCGAGGATCGTGTTTATTTGGAAGCAGCATCTTTTTTTGCTGATGCAATTAAGAGATAAAGTACTGTATGATGATAAAGGAAGAGGCTGGACCCCTCATCCAGTAGACTACTGCCCCAACAGTAGCTCAGAAAAGAGCAAGGAAGAAGGAGGCCCAGGGACAACAGAAGCCGACCAGATCTCTGCACCTGCAAACCAAGGAAC
Source organism: Microtus pennsylvanicus (assembly GCF_037038515.1). Lineage (NCBI taxonomy): Eukaryota > Metazoa > Chordata > Mammalia > Rodentia > Cricetidae > Microtus > Microtus pennsylvanicus. The sequence continues at coordinate 49,993,631 of NC_134587.1, read as the reverse complement.
AGCTGAGACGGATGGCCACCACCAGCAGCTAGTGGTTGTCCTGGTCAGTGTCAGAGGAAGGCCAGCCTTGATGACTTTGATTTTGTAAAATTTCAAGAGAGGACATTTCTGTGTTCTTAACCTGTCCTGTTGTAGTCAGAAACTCTAGGGAGTAAATACTTGGAGGAATCTACATTTCCTGCCAGTGATTGACGGTTGGAGTCCAGGACACTCTGGGGGGTGAGCCTCCAGCCACCCGAAGACAATGACAGCAAAGACTCCGAGAACAACAATGTTGCTTCTTTCTCCTGAGATGCGGCTACAGTAGTCAAGGTCGGGAGAAAAGATAACATCTTTTTAATGTAATAGCTTTCAGACAGGGAACCTAAGAGTCGCCAGGGCTTAACCTTAAACTGGCTGCTGGGGGGTGGGGAGGAGCTCAGTAAGGACGGGAAGATGCAGCACAATTAAGGGAAACAGCAAAACCAGGGAATTATCTTAGTGTCTTTCCCTGTTGCTGTGGAAACGTACTCCAATAAAGCACCTTAAAGGAGCCAGGGTTTATTTTCACTCACAGTTGAGAGGCCAGGGGAATCCAGGAGCAGCCTGTCCCAGCACACAGTCAGAAACAGAAGGGCAAATGCACACGGCTTCCCTTCTCCATTCATATCTAGTATCCCCGAGGAAGGGGAATGTCCGTCCCACATAAATGAACAATCTCCCAGGGGGTTCTAGGTCCCTTCAAATTGGCAATTAACACTAAGGAATGCTCTTCAGAACGGGTTAGAATACAGCCTTAGAAACAAGCCTTCCTCGCTCCATGAAAGGGGACAAACTTTGTCATGTTTTATGCGTTGCCACCACCCTATGGCCAACCTTCACTATGCGTGAGAACATGCTCAGGAAGCTCACATGACACAGAGTATAAGACCCGAGGGCCGTGTTGACGTCCATGGTGTGTACTGCCACTAGAGATACGCTGTTTCCAGAAACCCTGGTGGGCATGCTGTGTAGTCTGCACAGTTGATGCCTCCTGTGGGGTGGGCAGAGAAAGACTCAGTTTTCATTAAGGGGCTGGCCATGCTCAGAGAGCGTACGGGCAGCACAAAATGAACTAGTTTTTGTTTGTTTCTTCTTTTTTCAGGGAGGAGGTCACAAGGACGGGGGTGGATCTGGGAGGACTGGGAAGTGAGTATAATCGTGGTGTATTATGTGAAATTCCCAAATAATCAATAAAAGTATTATGCTAAAAACAAAAGCAATTAACGCCCATCCCATGCCTGTGAGGTGCCAGGCTCTATGTGAGCGTGACGGTCATGCTCTCATAGAAAGGGCACAGGACATTATGGGGTAGGCACTATTTTAATCTTTGCCCTATGCTTTTCATCACTGCCATGAGGAAAACGAGAGCCAAGAGGTCAAGTACTCGCCCAAGTGTGTAATTGCGGAAGCCGGATGAGGAATGGCACACTCTGGCTTTGCTCGAAAAGGGAGGCCGAGCTAGCAGCTTAAAAGGCTTCCTATCTTTGCACTCTATGAACAATGATCCTTGCGCTCATGGGTGCCCAAGGGAAGTGCAGGAGTCCGGAGAGTAAGACATGGGCTCCCCTCAAGTCTGGACCTTTGGGTCCTGATCCTTGAAGTGCTGGGGCTTCACCGACTGAGGTGGAAGGCAGGCTCCTTTGTGTGCTGGGTGTCTCTAATTCTATACTTCCCCAAGCCTGGAACGAAACCACTAATTATTAATCAGAATGAGAGCTAACTTGCCAAGATTTTAGCAAATGGGAGAGCCAGGATTTTAATCCAAGTACACCTGACTCCAAAGCTTCTCCACTTACTCCTAGACTGGAGTAACAAAGAGGCTCAGGGAACACAGCTGCCAAGAAAGGTGTGCGCCAGCAGGGCAAATGGGCCCTGTGGCCACAGGCCAGGCTAGCCGGAGCGGGCTGGCATGGACACACTGCGCCCTCTTGCGGAGAAGTCCTGAAATGCTCTGCTCCCCTGGGTTTTCCAGAAGAATAGGGTGTTTTACTCATAGTAGGTTTTGGAAAGAAGTGGCCTCGGCTAGTGTTCCATTCCTGAGACTACATGAAGTCCAGGTGCCTGATCTGTGAAGGCCAGCTGCGCTGGGCTCAGTTATTGACTAAACAGAGATTTTATTTTGTGTTTTGGTTTTCCATCGTATCCACCTGCTTAACGCAGCACACCTACCTGAACCGGTTTTTATCGGCAGTGTGGAAGAAGTCGAATGTAAAATGAACAAAAACCGAAATAAATATGTCGGCAGGAAGAAATTCGGCTTCCTTCATGTTTCCTTTCTCTTTCTCTTTTGTTCCCATCTCTGGAGTGGAAAAGATCTCTGGCAAGCCCAAGGCACGAGGAAGTGCTGTGGTTTGTACGTTTCTGAACTCGGCTCCCAGCTGGTGCTGCCCTTTGGGGAGAGTGGGGACCTTCTGGGGCCTGGCTGGAGGACACAGGTTGCTGGGAGGCAGGAGGTGAGGACAAGCTTCCTCCCATCATGCCTTTCCCATAATGGGTTGGGAGTCCTTAAAACTGAGAGCTAAGATAAATCTCCGCTCCTGAAGTCACCCCTGCTAGGTCACAGCTAAGAGAAAAGAATGGCCATACAGAACATTTTCAAGGCAACAATGCATTACAATCAGTTCTAGATCCGAGGTCATTTGCCCCAGCAGCCTCGGAGGTTGCTGTGTGGGCCTCCTCAGGGGGTGGGGGGGGCAATCTGGAAAAGAGCAGAGTGTGGAACACTTGAGCCTAGCAGCTAGAGGCCTTACCAACTCGATCAACTAGGGACCACCACCTCTGTTGCATGGATGAGGAGGCTGAGGCCAAGAGAAACTAAGCTTGTTTGAGCCTTCGAATGGATGAGCTACCTGCCGAAATAGCGCTGGAGGAAGCAGTAAATAAAAGTCCAAACTCCGTTGTCTGGTCTCAACTCGCAAGGACTTGCTGTGGGCGGCTGCCTGACTCTCTGCTTTCTTATCAGCCCGACAGAGACGCATTTTCAAAGGTGCCCAGGGTCTCCTCTGGGTCTGCCAGTTACTACAAGGGTCAGAGCCGAAAAGGACAACACAGGCACAGAGGAGCTTGAGCAGAACTGAAGAGATAAGGACCCAAGTCTGAGGCCAGGGTTCTTGACATCCTAGGAAATGTTAGCCCAGGGCCTCTCCTGCTGCCCGGCACAACCTTACCAGCACAGAGCAGAGAACACCAGAGCCCACGGAGATTTCTTTATCTCTCTGCTATTTTAAAAGTTTTAAAACAAAAACTCCAAGTCATAAATCCTTCAGAATGGTTGCTGTGTGTTATATTTTTTCCCATCAGAGAGTTGCTGCGAGTGGGAAGTGGAGGGGTGGGGGTGGGGGGAAAATAGCCTCATCAACCTGAACCTGAGGAAAACCTTGGGGCCCCAGGGCTGAGACACACTGGAATGGATTCCTGTCTGAGCACAATAATCTCCTCATATTCCAGGTATGGAAAATGAGGCCCAGAAAAGGGAACAACCTCCCCAGGGTATCCTCAGACCCTCCGTCCCATTTCATGATTGAAGCCGGTCACTTTCTCACCCCAGTCCCTCGTTAACCGGCAGCACGCACACTTGGAAAGCTACTGTTTGCCAGTATTTCCAGGCTGCAGAAACCATCAGGCAATTACAGAGCGGCTAGAGGGTCTGTCATGTGAGTTGAATTACCTAAGGCTTGACGATTTGGGGGTATTTTTCAAAACTAATTTTTTGGGTGCAATGTATTTTGGAGGTAGTAGAATATAATATATAATATTTGTCATCTTAATCTTTGTGAGTGTATATGCGCGCGCACACACACACATATATGAGTCTCTGTATGAGTATAGGTGTGTGTTTGTGCACAGGTGTGCGTGTACAGTGTCTATGTGTGCAGGGGTGTATTTGTGTAGGCACATACGGAATTCAGGGGAAAACCTTTGGTGTCATCTCTCTGGGGCCATCTGCTTTGGTCTTTGAGACAGGATCTTTTACAAGCCTGGGAGTCTCTGGATACACCAGCTAACTGTAACTGGCCAATGAGCCCCAGGGGCCCCCATCTTCAAGTCCCCAACACTGGGATTACAAGTGTACGCCGCCACAGCCAGCTGTTTACGTGGGTGCTGGTGCTGGAACACAGGCCTTCAAGTTTACAGTGTGCTGACTAGTTTTCATGTCAACTCGACACTCTCGGGAAGAGGGAACCTCCAATGAATGAGCAATCGTTCAGACCAGGCTTGGCGGGAGCCATTTCTGAGAGGTTGTCTTGACTGACGACTGATGTGGGAGGGCCCAGCAGGAGGGCCCAGCCCACTGTGGGTAGCATTATCCCGGGTGTGTGGGTCTTGGCTGAGTGTGAACTAGGGAGGAGTGATCCAGTATGCAGCTACTTCATGGTTTCTGTCCCAGTTCCTGCCTGAGTCCCTCCATGACGGTCTCTGACCCGGAAGCATAAGCTGAAAGGCCCTTTCCTCTCTAAGTTGCTTTTGGTCCCAGTGTTCATCACAGCAGCAGAACGCAAACAGCAGCTACTGACCGAGCCCCCTCCCTCGGGCCCACTTAAGCCCCTTTAAGTGTATGCTTTCGTGGTGCTAAGTAGATACACGCTACTGTGTGACTGTCAGCACGGCTCAGCTTCAGAGATGGTTCATCATTGAAGACTGAGCTCTGTACCCTTAGCAGGCACTCCAGTGCATACTGAGAACCCCACTGTCTCCCGGGCTATGTGGCCCGGTACAGGAGGGACTTCATGGAAGTGTAGCCGTACAGTACCAGTCCTCTGTGCCTGACTGTTTTCACACCATGGTCATGATTCAGCCACATGTGGCTTGAACCTGAATTTCCTTCCCCTCTGAGACTATAACATGCCATTGCATTTTGTGTGTCTATCTACCTGTGAGTGGTCCTAGTGGCTTTAGTGGCATACGTCTGAGGACTGAGTAGGGCAAAGCACGTAACAAAGTGTGTCACTAACATGGTCAAAAGATCTTTCCTGGGTTCAGAGAGTGGATGAGGTAGAAAAATAACACTATAGTCAGACTTGGTGGCGCACGCCTTTAATCCCAGCACTCGGGATGCAGAGGCAGATGGATCTCTTTGAGTTCAGGGCCAGCCTGGTCTATAGAGTTCCAGGACAGCCAGGCCTACACAGAGAAACTCTGTCTCGAAAACAAGGAAGAATGGAAGAAAGGAAGGAAGGAAGAAAGAAAGGCAGCCTTACCAACACTCAGAGTAATAAAGACACTCCCTCTTAGGAATTTGGAATGCTACAGTTACAAACTACCCTCACATTTGTATTTCTCGTGTGAATTCCCACACACTCTCTGTAGGGTCCATTGGAGAGATACTGATCTATCCATTTTGCTGCTCTTAGCAACCACCTGTCTTTTGTGCTCTTGGATGTAATTGGATGGGGATGGAGTCTGTTGAGGTAGACAGGAATACTGTCTGCTCCATCCATCCTTCTATGGATAATTATAAAACCAAACACTCTCAATTTGAAGCCACACAATGTGATCTGAGCTACTTTAGAGAAAAGACTGACAACCCAGTGTATTTGCAGATCTATTTTCCATGAAGTCTGTCAATGTGCAGAAACAGAGACAGAGAGTGTGCCCTCTGTGTCCTGAAGTAAACATGGTATGGCACTGGGAAGCAATTGATGCATGGGAGCAAAAGAAATAAATGTTTGTAGTTGTTATAAACACTGAGTTTGTGATGTGTTTTCACTTGCCACACAGCAAAACCTAGCCTCTTCTAAAACATCTACAAAAGCAATATCCATTCCTGACATAGGGAGCTGTGACAGATTCAAAACTCATCTTGGCTCTTAGTGTGTGCATGTGCACGTGCACGTGCGAGCATGTGTGTATATGCATGAATGCATTTGTATGTGTATATGTGTGTGCATGTGCGTGTGTGTATGTGTGTGTATATGTGCCTGCATGTGCGCATGCCACGGGATAGGAAGGTCCTGTTGAGATTGTCTCAGACGGCCAAGCCGCTAGATCCCTACCTCCCATTCTTCCCCAACTTCCCTCTTTCTCTGTTTATGTTTCTCTTTGCATACCCTTCTGGTCTCTGTCGAATTCCATGACAGCAGGTAAACCTTCATTCCCTACCAGGTCCCATGCTAGGAGCTTTCCAGGCTTTACCTCATTTTAGCTTAATCCCCACTGTGGGGATCTGCCACCGCCACTTTTTGCAGACAAGGGCATGAAGCTCCTTAAAGAACTTGTCTAAAGCCTCAGCGCTACAAAGGAAAAGGCTGAGCTGAGCTCCAGTAACTCCTGCCTTGTGGGCTGGGGCACTTTGTTTGTTTTTTTCTACAGACTTGCTTGGTCCGCTCTTTCTAGGCCCCACTCTTCATCAGGATGGTAGAGGGGAACTCCTTTTCTCTAGTTCTTCTTTCAGTTGTAAAGATTTTTTTTTCCCTGAGGATGGCCCTGCTCCTCTCCCCTTCATCTCGGCCCTGCTCCTCTTCCCTTCATCTTGTCTTGGGGAGATGAAAGGCTAATTTGTTCGGTAAATTTGGGAATTCCTGGTCATGCTCAGTTCAGCATGGGCCTGGATTCTGCTCTCCGGTTTGGGAACTTCCCTCTGGTCTTTGCTGCCCCAGGTCTGGGGTTCCCCTGCATTCATTTCTGGCGCTAGATCTAATGTCCTCTTCTTCTGCCAGCTGTATCACTAACGAGAGAAGCATCCTGGCCTCTCTCTGCTTCTTTATGTTTCATTTCCTCAATGTAAGAACTCAGGCAACACGAAGAGAAGCCACAGACTGAAGAGTTCTGAAAAGAGCCCCAAAGGGAAGCCTGCGGGAATGGCCCTGCTGGGAAAGGCTTCAAATCCTACTGTTCCCAGCTCACTCCATGACCTCATCCCCCCTAGCTCAGTACACGGTCTCACCCCCCCAGCTCAGTACACGGTCTCACCCCCCCCCCCAGCTCAGCACACAGTCTCACCCCTCCAGCTCAGTACACGGTCTCACCCCCCAGCTCATTATGACGATCTCACATACCCTCCCCCAATTCAATGGTCTCAGGACTTAAACTTAGTCTTTCCCTTAAGTTATTTTGCTCAGTGCCCTTTCAGGGAAAGAAGTGTAGAGTGGCGGATTTGGGTGTGTCTTGGGGACTGAAAACTTGCAGCCTGACTTGCAAGTTGCCTTGTGATCAGGTGACTCATCTGTGGGATGCAGGCAGAAGCGGTCTGCACAACTTCTGGGAAAGACACGTTCAGTATTTAGAACCACAAACAGCATTTTTTTTTCCCGTGAGGGAGTGGGGGAAAGAAGCGATAAAATAACCAAGGCACCTTCTAGCTGCCATGTCAAGTGACATGTCTTCCTGCCTAGTGTCTAGCGGGAGAATACATTTCTATCTCTGGCAAGTCACTGTCATCTTGGGGGCACTTGGTTGTAGCATCTGAAACCAAATGGGATCCTAGGAGCTACTTCCCACATAAGGAAAGGGGGAGGGGCACAGGGCTCTGGCAGAGGCCCAGATATGCAGTTGAGGGCACAAGCAAGATATCTCTGGGGTTAAGACCACTTGCTATTCTTCTAGAGAACCTGGTTGGTTCCCAGCAGCCATGTTGGTTGGATCACAACTGCCTGTAAGTCCAGCTCTGGGTGATCCAATGCCGCCTTCCGGCCTCTGTATGCACCCGTGCTCATATATTTTTATGATTTATTTTATTTTTATTTATGTGTATGTGTGTGGGCATGTACAAATGAGTGCAGGTGCTTGGAGGCTAAAAGTATCAGAACCTAACTGGAACTGAAGTCAGAGGCAGTTGTGAGTCACCTGACATGGGTGCTGGGAACCAAACTCACGTCCTCTGGAAGAGCTGCAAGTGTTCTTAACTGCTAAGCCATCTCTCTAGTACCCACACATATAAAACAAAAACCAAACATACTTGGGTTTGGACAAATAGCTCAGTGGCTAAGAGCCCATACTGTTCTTACTGAGGACCCAGGTTCAGATCCTAGCCATTTCTCACCTTCTGTCTGTGAACAAAACTGACTGGCCAACTGAACATTCCAAAAGATTTGTCTGTGTTCTTAACAACACTTCCTTTGGCCGACTTTTCTTTCCTGCTTGCCAGTTCCCAAATAACCAACATGGAGACTTAATACTAATTACCAATGCTCAACCAATAGCTCAGACTAGTTACTAGCTAGCTCTTACATTTTATGTTAATCCATATTTCTTATCTACACTTTGCCATGTGGCTTGGTACCTTTTCTCCAGACAGCACGCCCAGCTTGCTTCTCCTTGCATCTGCAGGTGACTTCAGACTCTGCCCTTCTCCTTCCCAGAATTCTGTTTGGCTTGCGCACCTAACCTTACTCTGCTCAGCTATTTTATTAAACCAATCACAGTGACACATATTCGCATAGTGTATAGGAATATTCTACACCTTCGACCTTGGCTCCGTCAGTTATCACGGGGTAAACACTTGTGTCACATCATGTGCATGGCTAACTTCTTTTTCTTCCTGTTTTGCAGTTCTGGGGATGGAGCATAGAGCTTCATCCATGCTAGGCAAGCGCTTGGCCACTGATCTACATCCCTTATCCTCATTTAAACTTTCAGTTAAATGTGCAAGGCCAGAGAGAAACACCTCAACTGGCATTCTGTCCTCCTTGTTTCTAAGCTGTGCCTCTTTGGAGTGAGGATGCAAGGAAAGAATTGAATCTGTTTTTCTGCAGATGTGCATCCACTGCATGTTACAGGTGGTCCACTTGAGTCTGCTCTTCTGCAGATGCGCGTCCACTGCATGTCACAGGTGGTCCATTTGAGTCTGCTTTTCTGCAGATGTGTGTCCACTGCATGTCACAGGTGGTCCATGAGTCTGCTCTTCTGCAGATGTGCGTCCACTGCATGTCACAGGTGGTCCATGAGTCTGCTCTTCTGCAGATGCGCGTCCACTGCATGTCACAGGTGGTCCATGAGTCTGCTTTTCTGCAGATGTGCGTCCACTGCATGTCACAGGTGGTCCATGAGTCTGCTCTTCTGCAGATGTGCGTCCACTGCATGTCACAGGTGGTCCATGAGTCTGCTCTTCTGCAGATGTGTGTCCACTGCATGTCACAGGTGGTCCACTTGAGTCTGCTCTTCTGCAGATGTGCGTCCACTGCATGTCACAGGTGGTCCATTTGAGTCTGCTCTTCTGCAGATGCGCGTCCACTGCATGTCACAGGTGGTCCATGAGTCTGCTCTTCTGCAGATGTGCATCCACTGCATGTCACAGGTGGTCCATTTGAGTCTGCTCTTTTGCAGATGTGCGTCCACTGAATGTTGCAGGAGGCCCGTTTGGCTACACTGAGTGAACTCTTCAAACAAAGTTGCCTCTGTTTTTTTCCCTTAGAACAAGATTCTACCTTGGTTCTACATTTCTGTGTTCAGCCAGAGAAATGTCTGTCAGACCCAAATTTAGACCCAATATCAGAGAAACACTAAGGCTGTGCTGCTTGGGTTTTTCTTAGAAATTTTCGGTGTGATTTTTAATCTTCTATGATTCTCGTTTGTTATGGGGACATCTTTCGGATGTCACATTGCCATATATGATGGCTGCAGAGGATCTTAATTTTGAGAGTCATCATAAAGTATGTGGAGATGGTAGAGCACTTTGGTAATGGATAGAATATTTCTTTTTTAATTTTTAAGCAGTTGTATTGATATAGCACACCATTAGTCAGTGACCACTAACTGAACTGAATCCCTTTTCAATTCAGTTAAAGACTAAAGGGTTCCATGAATTTGATTTTAACTTGCTAGTCAGTCTGCTAAATTTTGAAGCACACCACTTATTTCTTCTTTAGATGAACTAAGGTTTGTGTGTGTGTATTTGTTGTTACTCTTTTGTTACTGCTGTTTTGTTCTTTTTTGCTATTGGTTTTTACTTAATTATGTATCCCTGAGAGTTAATGAACCATATTTTAAAATATATTTGTTTTTAATTAGGTATTACTGGCATGTGGCATGCAATGCAGACAACAAATGGTATTAACTCTGATATTATCTTCAGAGGCTTCTAAAGCATTGGGGCAGTGATATTTTAATACCTGAGTCTGGATTGGTGTCAACTCCAACACTACCAGTCAGAAAGGGGTGAGGGGAGAAAGCCTGGAAGAGAGGAGAAGAGAAGAGCGGGAGGGGATGGGGTAGGGAGAGAGGAGAAAAAAATCTGCAATTCAATCTAAGCTTCTGAACCAGAAATTGGAAAAACAGGAAAATTAACCAACAAAATTAGGACTATAAAACTAATAACAAGGAGATGCATTAATTTAGTTTAATAAGCACGATGGATGTGAAAATGACTCTATTTAGGTTGTGAAATGGGATACAGAATAAAGTAGAATCTTTTTTCTTGCAAAAGAAAATACATAAGAATTCATAAACAAAAGTAAAACAAGACCAGGTGGGTATGGCAATGATTAAGTGCCAGGTGGGTCCCTGGAGCTGGTGACCCTCACCTGCTGCATTGCCCAGCTGACTGTAGGCTCCATTGTTTACGCTTCAGCCCTCTGATAACATCCCCTTGCTGGACTGAGCAGTGGGGTAGGGGAGATGCAAGCAGTTTAAGTTGCTCTCCCTCCACACTTACTCCCCCACTCCACCAGCCCCTGATGGGCTCGCGCCACCACTAGTGCAATCAGCAATACTAGATCAGGTAAGTCTGTTCCTGCACATATGCCCGAGGATGGTCAGCGCCCTTTGCTACCGGCACACTCAGGCCTCACTGAAGACCTTAACTCTAGAGGGGACAGGAGCCCCTGTGGAGAGAATGGGAGGAGGGCCCCCATCCCTGCATTTCCATGGAGACTGATGTCCCTCTCATCTCCCAGGTCCACCTTTACTGTGGTATGTGTCTGTGGGTCATATCTATGGTAGCATCTATGAATGGGGGTGTAGGGTTAAGCCAGCCCCTTCTGCTTCCTGTGCTCTGCAGGAACCTTGGTCCTGTAAGTCTATTTCTTCATTAAAGCTGTATATATTCTTTACAATCTGCCTGCATTCATTTACGCCGCTACATGGGGAGATGGGTTGAGAAGCACTGGGGTGGAGGTGGGAGGTTTGGAACAAGATTTACATCTTGAAGAAGATTTAATCCTTTGTCTATAAAATCCAGACTCATTGGGGACTTTTGTTTTCAGGTTTGACCATAGCAATAGTTCTAGGATAATAGAAAAGATGCCTGCCTCCCAGTGTCTTTTACCTAAGTGAGTCACCTTTAAAAGAGCTGCAGAATATACCACAATATGGATGTGCTATAGTTTACTGTAATGGCTCTCTGCTTTTGTCTTTAGTCCTTTGCTATTATAACGCCCCTGTGAATATTGTGTGTGTATCTCTCATTACATAGAAACAACTCTTTAAAAGAGTTAACTGAAAGTGCTGACAGATGTTTGGCAAGAGGAACCCTCAACTATGCAGTGAGCAGTTACATTGGACCTTAACTTTAGAAATTCTAGGGTCTGCTACAAGATATAGCTATTTAATGGTCTGCAGTTTCTTTGCAGACCATTTGCAACGATGTTTCTTCTCAATGCCACTTCAACATGATCCAGTAAAGCCCAGGATCTCCAAGTTCAACCAAGGAAAAAGTACAGGTAGAGCTCAGAATAGGAACTCTCAGGTCATGTTCCGCAGGCTCCTGTCCCCACACCGCCAAGCTTTACCTATACGACTTGAGGCCTACAGGACATTACACCTTTGCATTCGTGAAAAGGGTGGGGGCCGGGAGGTGGTGGCGCATGCCTTTAATCCCAGCACTTGGGAGGCAGAGGCAGGCGGATCTCTGTGAGTTCGAGACCAGCCTGGTCTACAAGAGCTACTTCCAGGACAGGCTCCAAAACCACAGAGAAACCCTGTCTCGAAAAACAAAAAAACAAACAAACAAACAAACAAAACAAAAAAAAAACCCCAAAAACAAAAACAAAAAAACAGTGATGAATTCATAAAGATGTTTTAGAAATTAAATAGGAATGGGATTGGAGAGATGGCCCAGTGCTTAAGAGCACTCGTTGTTTACGGAGGACCAGTTTCCATTCCCAGAATGCACACAGTGACTCATGACCATCTGTAACTCCAATTACTGCCGGGGTCTGGTGCCTTCTGATCTTTGTGGGCTCCAGGTATGAACGTGGTGCGCAGGCATGCAGGCAATCACTCATATACATACCAAAAAAACCCAAACAAAGAAATGGAATAAGATAATGACTTTTGGAAAGATCCTGGTATGTAATAAGTGTTTAATAACACGCTTCAGGTAACAAATAGACAGGAACTTTCTGGTTAGTTCTGGTTAGGCATAAATTCATCCCTGGGCAAGTACAGGCAATTTATGTTCAGCTTTCTCCTTTAGTCAGCAAAGCAGTTGAAAACTTTTATCTTTTTGTTTGTTTGTTTTGTTTTTTGAGACAGGGTTTCTTGGTGTAGCTACAGAGACAGTCCTGGAACTTTGTAGACCAGGTTGGCCTTGAACTCACAAAGATTCACGTGCCTCTACTGTGGCTGGGATTAAAGGCTGTGCCACCACCATCCAGCAACTTTTATCTTTTGCAGTGCTTGAGATGGAACTTACAACCCTGGTACATATTTTGTAAGTGGTCTACCATTGCCTAGAAATTTCCTTGATTTCAAAAAACATTAAAATATATACAAACTATATTTAAGTATAAAAAATGTATAAATGTCTTAGCCATTGACCAAAGGCAACTCTTACAAAAGGAAGCATTTAATTGGGGGCTTGCTTACAGCTTCAGAGCTTAGCTCATTATTGTTAGGGCAAGGGGCATGGTGGTACCTAGACAGGTGCTGGGCAGTAACTGAGAGCTGTATATTCTCATCCTTGGTCAAAGAGACACAGAGAGAGCCTGGACTGGTGTGGACTTTTGAAATCTCAAAGTCCACCCTTAGTGACACAATTTTTCCACAAGTCCACACCTATTCTAATAAAGCCATACCTCCTAGTCCTTTTAATCCTTTCAAATAAGGCCACTCCTTTTAAACATTTAAATATACAAGCCTTTGAGGCCATTCTTATTCAAATCATCACATTCAAATCCCTGGCCCCATATGTTTTTAGTCATAATGCAAAAATGCATTCAGTCCAACTTCAAAAATCCCCATAATCTGTAACAGTCTCAACATTGTTTAAAAGTCTAACATTTGAAGAATTCTTTCAGACTCATGACCTCTCTTAACTACATTCCCCTATAAAAATCAAAATTAGGGGGAAAGGAGGAATGTAGAATGTACATCTGACAGATAGCTCAGAGATTAAGAGCACTGGCTACTCTTCCAGTGGACCTGAGTTTCATTCCCAGCAACCACATGGTGGCTCACAACCATTTATAATGAGATCTGGTGTCCTCTTCTGGCCTGCAGACATATATGCAGACAGACACTGTATACATAATAAATAAATCTTTAAGAAAATCAGAATTAAAAAACAGATCATACACTTCCAATATATAATGGCACAGGATATACATTACCATTCTAGAAGGGCGGGGGGAGTGAGCATAGTGAAGAAATACTGTATCAAAGCAAGAGTGAAAACCAGCTGGGCAAACTCTGAAACTCCATGCCTGATGTCAAAGCACTCTTAAGATCTCCAATTCCTTTTAGCTTTCTCTTTTTCCAGGCTGGTTCTGCACCAGGTCTGCAGATCTCCTTGGCAGGTTTCTCACAACCCTGTTATGTCCAGCCTCTTGGGGTCTCCAACAGAATCCAGGTTTTACCATCACAGTTTGGATTAATGGCATTGATAGAGGAGATTTCAAGACAGCCTCGCACTGACTGTGTCCTTGGTGACTAGCACTCATGCTTCTGTGGGTCTATAATGGAAAGGAGCACGCAGCCTATTTTGGCCTCCATGAAGGAACACCCCTGGCACATGCCTGGCCTCAGTGATTTGCTTGCCCTAGCTGTGGAGGAGATTTGACAACCCATTTCTTGTAAGGCCAGAACCATGTGGCTGAAGCTGCCAGGTTCTGCTGCTTGCTGGGGCTGGGCCATGGTCCTCTCTTTGAATTACAGTAGCTGCAGCTTTTCTGCTGTTATTAGTTTCCTTCATGCTTAAGTTTTTCTTTAATCCCTTTTTACAAGTTGGAACCTTAGCCGAGTGGGATCTTGCCTTGAGGCCACCATTCCCTTTATTCCACTTGGCATCTGGCTTTTCTTTAAATTTTTATCTTCTTAAACATTGGACTTAGCGCCGTTCCATTTCCGGCGATCGTTTTCTCCTCAGACAGTACATTCTCCATTCCTCCTTGCCTGCGTGCTCCTTTTCTTGATAGACGACATGAGAATGCGTGCTAGTCACCAAGGACACAGTCAGTGCGAGGCTCTCTTGAAAGCTCCTCTAACAATGCCATTAATCCAAAACTCCTCAATTTACCTTCCAGCAAATTTTTACAATGGTGGCAGAAAGTGACCACACTCTTTGTCAAATATCACAAGCATTTCTAGGCCACTTACTAATATTCTTTCCCTCTGATATATCTTGACCTGGGCTTCACAGTCCAAATCACCCTCAGCTGTCTTCCATGCTCCTACCAGAATGGCCCATTATGCACAAGAATGGATACATTAATAACATATAACAAGACATTCATTTTCTTTGGCAAAAAAGTCGATTTTGTCCCTCCTGAATTTTCTTGGGTGGGGTGGGGTGGGGTGGGATGGGGTTCAATATATTGAATAGGGTAAAATATAAATCAACTATAAGTGTAAAATAAACAAATCTGCACTCAGGTTCTACCAGGTGAAAAAGACTTACGAACAAGAAAGTAAAACTATTACTTTCACTGAGGTGTCTGGGGAAGGTGCGACTAGTGGCCAAGCAGTGAAAATGTCTTTCTCTCTTGCTGTTGAAGGTGTCCACAGAGCAAGGTAAGGAGAGACAAAGATGAAACACAAGGCAGGGAGGGCCACCTCCTAATTAGTATAAGTGGGTTGGTCAATGTGAGCCACCGTTTCGCCTCTGATAGCACAAGAAGCTTCTTTGGGTGTTGGCCAGCCTTGTTCTCACAAGTCTCGAATTGGTAGGTAAATGTTGAATAAATGCAGGAAATACGTGTGTGTCCCAGGTGCCAGGACATAGAAGCGGCCCAGTGGGAAGCAGATACGGTATTAAAAACAGTTATGTCTCCAAACGCAACATTTCTGGACCTAGGAACCCCTTAGACAACAACACGCAAACCTGCGCAGTAACTTCCCCGGGAGGCGAGGGCACGCGACTGCGCTTGCGCAGACCACTTTCCCCGCCCCCTTCAGGCGTGAGGGCCCGCGGGGCGGGCCTCGGCCGAGACAGGCCGACTCCGGAGGGGCGGGCCGAGGAAGGGGCGTGGCCGCCAGGTCGGGCTCCACCACCCTCTTCCGGGCTCCGCTGGCTGCGCGCGCATCCTCCCCCCTTCTTTTGTGGTCCGGCCCATTGCGAGGGTGACAGGAAACCCTGTGCAGGGAGCGCCGCCATCTTGGACCAGCCCGAGGAGGATCCTGAGGGAGCCGCAGGAGCAGCCGCCGCCACCACCGCGCCTGCCGCCGGAGCGTCTGCAACCCCGGGCCAGCCCGCCTTCCTGCTGGGTCTCGGCCGACGGATCCCGGCCGCTCTCCCGCCGCGTCCGCACTCCGCTTCCTCGTCCTGACGTCCCCCTCCCGTCCGGAAAGCTGCCCAGCCACCAGCAACCCCCCAGGTAACCGAGGCCTTCCGCAGCGGCCGCCCGGCGCCGGCCCCCGGGCCCGGCCCTTCCGAGGGGCGGAGGGGAGCCGGGAGGTGGGCGGGCGGCGCCCCGGACAGGCCCCGCAGCGGGCCGCGGCCAGCCCGTAGGGCGGCGGAGGGCGCCGGCCTGACAGCGCTCTGTGGGGCGAGCTGTCGCCCGCGCCACCCGGCCCGGCTCGTGCTCCCGGGCTGCGGTCCCGCTCCGAGGCGTGCGGGGAGGGTGTGTTCCCACCTTATCTGCCGGCCTGCGGGACGCGGCCGCGGCCGCCGCAGGCCCGGGCCTCGCCGCCTTTGCCCGCAGCTTCACACCGCCCCCGCCCGCAGTGTTTCCCCACGCGTGTCACCGTCCTGCCACCCACGAGCCCCAGTGGCGGCAGTCCCACCCCAGGCCACATCTTCCCCTCCGTACAAAAGGCAGCGCTTCGGCACCGCGCGCTGGCTGCCGTGTCCTTGTCGCAGCCGATCTGTGGTCGGGGATAGGGTCGGGGACAGTTGGCGAGGTCCTGGGAGTCCCTGTAAAGTCCCTGGGCAGCCCGCGCGCCTTACAACCTACACAGCATCGAGAAATAACGAAGGAGAAAAGTTTTGGGCCTCTTGAGCATTTGAGAAAAGAAGGTGGCATGGGACTGCTTCGAGAGTTTGCACGCCACTGTGTGCCAGGCACGGGTTTAGGTGTCTTCACGCGTACCTTGCTCCGAGTGCTTTTTGAGAGTTTTCCGCATTTTTTTAAAATAAGGGACGGGGGACGAACTGAGGCTAGAAGTTGTCCTGTAGCTGAGTAATGACAGCACACGCAAACGGGCTCCTCCCCACACTGGCTGGTGTGTTTTGTACTACACTACGTTCAGCGACGGTTGGACATACACGACGTGACCGTTTCAGAGCAGTGGCAACTCAATTCCATTTTTCCTCTGTTTGCACTGGGTGATAACGGGTAACACCCAAAATCTACCATGTCAGCTGCTCCCCTGGCAGATGCTCATTGGAGGAGAGGTGGTAGGATTTCCTCTTTTATTTGTGAAGAAAGCTCTGTGTTCTTGGTGGCTGCACAGCAGAGTGTTAGAAACTCTGGAAAGTTGACTGCTCTGGCACTCCATTCTAACTATCTTTTATGTAAATGTGATCATCAAGGACAAGTTTGACCCCAGGGTAATCCAGCTTCCCTGCTTTCAACAGTTTTTCTGGGGAATTGCTGTAACTAGGAAGTGGCAGTACCAGAATAGGAATTCAAGGCATTTACACTCCAAAACCTTAACCTGCCTGCTCTCAGGCATGACCAAGTAAAATGCCCAAACTATAGCATCCTGGTTACTTAATTGACCCTAACTAGGTAGGTTAACCCCCCAGATTCAGTGTCCTTATTTATAAAGGGAATAATTGTGCCCACATTTCAGAATTACTTCAAGGATTAAGTAGGCTTTAAAGAAAGCTCTTAGTACCTTGTTTGGCATGAAGTGCCTCAGTGTCTCCGATTTTGCTAGGCTTATAATAGGTGTTTAATATCTGTTGAATGAAAGGAGCATGACTTTGGAATAGACCCTGGGCTTAATCCTACCTGTCTTTTTAGTAGTATATAATCATCAGTATATCACTTTTGACCTGGTTTCCTTATTTGTAAAATGAATTTTTAGGATTAGAGATTGTTTATGAAGTAGCTGGTTTATATTAAGCACTCAATAAGTGAGTTTGTTGTAAAGATACAAAAAACCTTAGATTCTAATAACTATTGAAAATTTCTTGGAATTAGGCTATTTTTCTTTTAAAAAGTCTGCTTTCTATTTTTTATCTTAAATTTTATACTTGTAAACTTCGACCTTGCAAAAGAGCTTGGAAATTTCTTGCAACCAATTTTATAAGTATTATATTTGCATAGTCTTAGTAAGACATGTAAGATATGTTGAAACTAAGCTATTAAGATGCTTGTGTCATTAAAAATGTTAGCAATGTGGGAGGGGAGCTATTAAGGTGGCTCAGCAGGTAAAGGCTCTTGCTGCCAAGCTTGACAATCCGAGTTGGAGTCTGGAACCCATGTGGTGGAAGAAGAGAATGAATTCCTGCTTGTTATCCTCTGACAGCCACGTATGTGCATACACATACACACAAAACAAACAACTATGGAAAAAGCTGTGGCAGGGACAATATTAGTATTAAGAGATAAACTATATTATATATAATCTATTGTCCATAATGCTAGATTATATATAAGAGATACTACATTTCAAACTTCTTAAAGTTTGCAAAATAAAGAAGTATATTGGGTATCAGTTTAATGAGCATTACTATCGTATCACCCATTAGTCGGTGTCTGCGGTGAACAGTCTTGTTCTAGCTATGTGCTGCTCCTCCCAAACTCATCTGTATTATCAGGAACATTTTTACTCTTAACAGTCCTTTCAAATGCAGGTTTCATATTTTTAAAGATGGATAAGTACTTTTATAAAAAAGAGGGTGCAGAATTGGAGTACCTTATTTCTTATTCATAGCATACTATCATTAGTGGGAAGATTAATATACAAATGTATAACTTTAAATGACTTGTGGAAAGTTGATCTCAGAAATGGACAGGTTGTTTTCAGAGGTTGTAATACTGTTATGGAAAGGAAATTGACCATTTTTGATTAAATTATTAGATTGACTATGGAAGTTTTATGTCCGCCTGGGTGATAAGTTGAGTAGCATTCCACTTCAGGGCTTCTAAACAAGAAGGCATCCATTCTTGAGTTCTGTGAATGTAGAGACAGTGTTACTTCCGTTTTTTGATCATTGTGAAAACCTTTAATAGTGGTTTGTGCTTAGTAGATAATAGGTGTTTTCATATTGTTGGTGTTGGAATCATAAAAGTAGTCTTGTCTCCAGTAACAAAATGTACGAATAAAAACCTAACACCAAAGAGTGATACTAAGAAAGACTTTAGATCACCAGCAGAATTTAGTGGGTTGCAGCAACACCCCCTTTGGGTATGTATCCAAAGGATGCTCAACCGTGCTACAAGGACATGTGCTCAACTATGTTCATAGCAGCATTGTTTGTCATAGCCAGAACCTGGAAGCAACCTAAATGCCCCTCAGCTGAAGAATGGATAAGGAAAATGTGGTACATTTACACAATGGAGTACTACACAGCAGAAAAAAACGATGACACCTTGAAATTTGCAGGCAAATGGATGGAGCTAGAAAACATCAATTGAGTGAGGTAACCTACACCCAGAAAGACAATTATCACATGTACTCACTAATAGGTGGTTTTTAAACATAAAGCAAAGGAAATCAGCTTACAAATCACAATCCAGAGAACCTAGACAACAATGAGACTCTAAAAGAGACATACATGGATCTAATCTACATGGGAAGTAGAAAAAGACAAGATCTCCTGAGTAAATTGGGAGCATGGGGACCTTGGGAGAAGGTTCAAGGGGAGGGAAGAAGGGAACAGAGAAAGATGTAGAGCTCAATAAAAATCAAAAAAGAAAAAAAAATTAGTGGGTTGCTTTTCCCTTACTGTTGTAAAGATTGTATAGTGTTCTGAGGAATAGACTACAAAAGTCATAGACCAGTGAATGACAGTGTATAAACAAACACATAAGGAGTTAAAATAGAAGCCTGAGAAAATGCCTGTTGCTCTTGGGTGCTTTGATTTTTACTCTGAGGTCTGTACCAATACCTTTAAAACTAGTCATTGGGAGCTGGAGAGAGATGTCTCAGTGGGTAAAAGCCCTTGCTGCTCTTGCAGATGACCCAGGCTCCAGTCCCAGCACCCACATTGTAGCTCATAACCATCCATAACTCCAGTTTTGAGAGATCTGACACCTTCCTTGACCTCTGTGCCCACCAGACATTTGGGTGGTGCACATACTACACATGCAGGCAAAATGTTCATATCCATAAGATAAATTTAAAAAATTAGTCATTTATATTATCTTAGGAAGGGATCGGATTCTGTTTGGCACAACAGTGATTAGCATGTAATATATGTTTAGTAATCTTTTAGCTGTAATTGTATTGACTCAGGAATATATATGATTTTATTAAGTGAAAAGAACATGGTGCATGTGTGTTTGTTGGTTTTTCAAGATAGGGTTTCTCTGTGTAGCCTTGACTGTCCTGGAACTGTCTCTGTCTCTGTCTCTCTCTCTCTCTGTGCGTGTGCGTGTGTGTGTGTGTGTGTGTGTGTGTGTGTGTGTGTGTGTGTGTGTGTGTAGCCCAGGCTGGCCTTGAACTCAGATCCACCTGCCTATGCTTCCCAAGTGCTCGGATTAAAGGTGTGTGCTACTCCAACCCACCTATGTTGCATGTTTTATGAACTGGTATATTCCATTTCCCTCCCTCCCTCCCTCCCTCCCTCCCTCCCTCCCTCCCTCCCTCCCTCCCTCCCTTCTTTCTTTCTTTCTTTCTTTCTTTCTTTCTTTCTTTCTTTCTTCACTCAAGACAAGGTTTCTTTGTAGTCCTGGCTGTCCTGGAACTTACTTTTAGGTGAAGCTGGCCTTGAACTCACAGATATCCACTTGCCTTTGTGTCCCAAGTGCTGGTATTAAAGGTGTTCACCACCACCACCTGGCAATATATTCTATCTTTAAATGAAGCTTGCATATCTCCTTGATATAGGTATGTTTCATGTTGAGATAAAAATTGAGAGGTACTTTGTTAAAGCAGTATTAATCATGCTTAATATTTAAAAGTGGTCACTTGATTACATAGTACAATTATCAGTGTTTATGGGACATTTTGTGAAGATTTCTTTTGATAGTCAAGGACAGTTTTGTGTTCACCTTTGCATGTCTTCAATAAGTTAGTTAGATAGAGAACATCATGGTCTTTGGAGTTATGCCTCTGGGCTCAAGTTCTAGGTCTGCCATTTACTAACTTTAGAACATTGGCCAAAAGAGTGAATTTCTCCAAAGCTCAGGTTCTTCAATTTCTGCAAGAAAATAATAATAGCTTTACAGAGTTGTGGGAAGAATTAGTATAGGAAAAAGTAACAGATTATTGTATGCTTTATTACCAAATGTCCCTTATTGTTAACAGTAGATAAATAGTAAATCAATATTACTAATTATCTGTAGTTGTAGTTTCTTAAATCTGTGCATACTCCAGATGTACTTATTTAATATTTCTTATTTAGAGTGTTACATTAGAAGCGAAGGAATGAAAGGTCTGTACCTTAAAGAGTCATGCTTCCTGGTACATAATCACCTGGAAGAGGCAGGGTGGTGCTGTTTTTAAAAGGAAATTTCTTTTACTAATAGTGCTGAATGCAGTTATAGACTTGTCCCAAACTGCCTGAGCTAGACATACTACTTTCTTCTTGAGATCATTTCCTCATTTGTAAAATGAGGATACTCGTAGCTGTCTTCTAAGGACAGCAGTAAAGATGAAGTCACTGTTAGAGTATTGCTTGGTGTTTATTCAGTGCCCCATAAGTGGAAACTGTGGCAGTTGTGTTCTCAGTTTACAGATTGTTCGTTGTGTGCTTAGTGGTGTTTGTTGTCGGAAATGCATCATTCTCTTTTTTTTTAAGCAAAGGCATCAAAGGAGATCTTAATGCCAACTTTATCCAAACAATTTTTATTAAAAAATGAAACAAAAGGTGGCATTTCTTGTAGTCACAGTACTCAGAAGGCTGAGGCAGGAGAATTATAAATGCATGACAGTGATTCCTAGGCAAGTCTGGGTGAATAACGAGACCATGTTTCACAAAAATAGAATGGGAAGAAAATGCATTTTAATGATACAAGTTATAGAATATTGCCAAGCTCCTTTTTTTAAATCAGTGGAAATTGTCCGTTGAGTGGACTGTGCTATCAGTGTGAACTGGGACAACATTTCTTGCTCACATCCTCATTCCCTCTGCCTTTTTTTTGACCTTTGAGCTTTTAAAGCAAATTTGCCCTTACATAACAGGGATTCCCTCCCCCCCCCTTTTCAAAGCTAGGCAAAAATATTTTGTTCACTTGATCAGTCTCATGCTTTATGTTTAAGAAGTGAGGTTGAGAAAGCCTTTGTCAGAGCAGTGGTGACTCCACTGTAAGTACATAGTTTGATTCAGCTGTGCGGTTATTTAAAGTTTACCAGTTTCTTATTTTTGAATAAGAAGTTTTTTACATTTGTCTACAGAATAAATTTTGTGAGTGTTTGTTTTCTTTTTTTGGTTATTATTTATTTTGTTTTTTGAGACAGTGTCTCATGTAGCTCAGGCTATCCCTCAAGCTCATTATGTAGCTAAGGGTGATCTTCACCTTCTCAGTGCTGGATTATAGGCCTGTACCACACTGGGTTTTGTTTATGTGTGAAGGTGGCTCTTGGTACATGCTCGTCAGACACTCTGCCAGTTGAGCTACGTCCCCAGCGCTGTTTCCCTGTTTCTCTTTTTAGGGTTTTTATATGGATTTGTAAAAGAAACTTGAGTCGAAAAATTAATGTGCATAAGTGGAAACAAAGCTTTGGTGTTCATCCTGAAATAGTGATTATTTATTTGGAAAACTACTATATTATGTTTATTATTTAAAAACACTCTCAAAACTCATCATTTCAGTTGATATTTAGAGAATGCTATGTGTGACAACTAACATGTACACAAATTGCCCAAATAGAATTGAGTTATAATTTCATGATTGCTCCTAGAACTCTTGAAGTTAGTTGACTTTGGGACTGTTTAAAAGCCGCAATTCTTGGGCGTTGTGTGTTGGGGGCCTGAAGCCAGAGCCTTGTGCATGCTAAGCCTGCTTTCAACACTAAGATACAGCACAAACTCTGTAATTTTTATATTGTCTGTCTGTCTGTCTGTCTGTCTGTCTGTCTGTCTGTCTGTCTGTCTATCTATCTATCTCCCTCCCTCCCTCCCTCCCTCCCTCCCTCCCTCCCTCCCTCCCTCCATTTGAGACAGGGTCTCTCTGCATAGGCCCAGCTGTCCTGGAACTCATTATGTAGACCAAGCTGTCCTCAAACTCAGAGATCCCCCTGCCTCTGCTTCCTGAGTGCTGGGATTAAAGGCGTGCGCCACCACCCCGGTTAAGGCCAAGTTTGAGTGCCAGTAGCATCTAGAAACGAGGTAGAAGTTCGTGTTTCGGCTCCCAGCTAATCTAACTAGAAAAACTCCTGGAAGAACTGGTTAAGGGAGTTTTCTATGATGTACAGGACTGACTATAATGTGTCGCAACATGCTGGGTGTAGTGGGAGCAAGGCATGGACTTGTGTTGAGTGTTGTCTGTACAGCAAAGTGAGACCACCATGCATTATGTGAGTGTTCCTTAATTTTCTGCATTTAAGGATTTCTTTTCCTTGATTATTCACCTATTGCAGATGTTTTTTTTGTAGGTTTAATTTGATTATGTTGAAATTTTATTTGAAATATAACGTAAAGTTACAACAAAATATTCACTAAAACACTGAAAAGCAAATGTTTTGCCTTGGTATGTATGATTTTTGTCTTTCCTTATCTGAAAACTGGGAAGAAATTTTATTAGATGCTATTATCAGTATTAGAATGTGTTTCTCTAGAACCTAGCACAGTATTAGATATATTAAGGCACTTACGTGAATTATTTGGGAAGACTTTTGTTCTTGAGACATAGGTTTCTTTATTGTCCAGACTGAACTCAAAAGCCTGGATTCAAATAATCCTTCAGTCTCCTGAGTAACAGCTGGGCCTAACATGCATGCCATTGTGCCTGTGAGATTAAAGGTTATTACAAGTAAGAAAGAAATGAAAAGTTTTTAGGCTGAGTATACCTGAGGACTAAGGAGTAGGCTATGATCTTTGAAAGTATCTTAATATATGCTTAATATATAAGCTTTTGCATTTCATAACAGTGAGTGTAGCTTTATAACCTTTCTCAACTACTAGAATGGTATACAGAAGACACTTTATATGCTTTTAATAATTGAATACTGTATTGAGTTGAGTTATGTGAAATTGCCAATAATAATTGTGCTTCTTTTAAAAAGTCTATAGGAACAGCAATTTCAAGTGATTCAGTCTAATTTTGACATCAATTTGATTTGAATTGCATGCTTGTTCTTTCTTTATACACTTTAGATTCTTTGCTAAGTACTGATGTAAAATAGAGGATGGAAGTTATTTTGTGTTTATGCTAGTGGTTACTTTTGATACTGTAGCTTATTTTATCAGGTAACAAGAAAAATTAGACCTTAGAGAAGGAACTGTTTGACTTAAATTTGTAGAGATTCTTTTCTTTAAAAAAATTTCCAGAATAATACTTGTTTTTGGATTTCCTAAAATGAAATTTTGGAGTGTTTTGGAACATAGTTTTTTTATATTTTTGTGGATAATATAAGAATATTTAAGTAACATTTATTCAAGAGAATTTTCGATCACTTAGGAAATTTTACTGACTTAAATAAAAATTTTATTTGTGTTGTCAATGTGGCTTCTTAATATGTGTGATATGTTTGAGATGTGGGTATGAATATATATTTGCAATGTATTTTGCCTTTTGAAAGGGTAGCAGTGATGCGTTTAGATAATGTGTGTGTACTTTTTTTCTGAAGTAACATAGTTTTTTTTTTGTTTTTAGTGCCACCATGGCAACTGCACCATACAACTACTCTTACATCTTTAAGTATATTATTATTGGTAAGTTTTTAAAACGTGTATGCTTGTCCTTTAAAGAAAGTTAACACATTTATACACCAGTACTTAAACATACTGCTGCTGAAGGTACATGATTTTCTGACTTCAGAACTAAAGCTTTTATTTTTTTTTTTTGATTTTTTTTTGAGACAGGGTTTCTCTGGTTTTGGAACCTGTCCTGGAACTAGCTCTGTAGACCAGGCTGGTCTCGAACTCACAGAGATCCGCCTGCCTCTGCCTCCCAAGTGCTGGGATTAAAGGCGTGCGCCACCACCGCCCGGCCAGAACTAAAGCTTTTTGATGAGGATAAATACACCTTTTACATCGTGGCCCTGTATACTTCTCTAGTCTCTCTTTGGGCACTAGTGAAATGATAGTGATTGTTCTTCAGGGCTACCTCCAGACTTGGTAGTGTTGGGGATGTAATTAATTTCCCACTAGTGCTGAAATACCCCAGTAGCATAAAAATTTTCAAGTCCCCTTGAATTCCAAAATTGGTTGTATGTGTATATATAATTAGAATATTTTTGTTTTCTCTTAAGTGTCAAGACTTTGCCCACATTGTCTTAACACTGTCTGTCCATGAATGTTTAGCATCAGGTGAAAGCCCAGGTGCACTTGGGGTAGAGCTCCTATAGACCTGCCCCGGCTGCTGAGAACAAAACAAACCGTAAATATAAAGAAAGCCCATGTCTTTTGCTTTGATGTCAAGTCTGTGTAGCTTTATAAGATGGCATCTACTGTAATCTAGCAGTAAAACAGAATAATGAGCCAGACTTCCAACATTTAGTTATTTATTTTTGCTTGCCCTTGGGATAGTTCATTTGTATAGCCCAACAAGTACACTTGGTCCCCACCTGGAAGCAGTTGAAACTAAAAAAGTCCCATTACAGTAATTCTTTTGTCACAAGCCATGTATAGCTCGTTAGCTATTTACTAAACAGTATTTGCAATCAAATTCTATCCTAAAAATTAGGATAGTCAGTTTGCCTTTACTTCATTCTAAAGGAGTGAGATGCATGTGTTCCTAGTGGTCAGATCTGTGATATGTGAGGTATGTGCAGTGCAGCCATCACTGCATATGATCATAAGAGTAAAAACTGAGAAACAGAATTGCCGCCTGAAACATTTTCTTTTTTTAAACAGGGGATATGGGAGTAGGAAAATCTTGCTTGCTTCACCAATTTACAGAAAAAAAATGTAAGTTCAATATGAAAGGTAAAAAGATGAGAGCTTACTCTATTGTTACATTCTCTACACCAGAAAAAGCACCATTTTCAGTGTATTTAATGCATTTGATTATAACCTGTCTCTATATTTACTCTTGCGTTTTTAAAGAGCCATGACTTTTTCTCTAAAGTTTGATTTTAAAGATTTATTTTTAAGAGGGGGGGCTGTGCATGTGAAAGTGCCCTTGGAGGGCAGAGACAGCAGATCCCCTGGAGCTGGGGTGAGTCACAGGTGGTTGTGAGCCATCCTGATGTGGCTGCTGAGAACCAAACTTGGTTTGTTTACAAGACACTTCGAACTTTGAACTGCTGAGCCATATATCTGGCCCCAGGTGCCATAATTTTTTTTAATGGGTACAGATAAAATGGAGTATTATTACCAGCATGTTTGTATGGTGGTTTTTGTTAAATGTATGATTAGACTCACTTTGATCTTTCTTTCATGTATATGTATATATTTAAAAAGACGGGGTCTCACTGTTTTGCTCTTCTCTTACTGGCCTGGAATAAACTATGTTTTATAAATTTATTTTATAAATAAAAATAGACCAAGCTGTCCTTAAACTAATTGAGCTCTGCCTAACTCTGCCTTCTGAGTGCTGGGATTAAAGATGTGCAAACCATGGCAGGCTGTTTGGATTTCTTGATAGTATAAATGTAGAATTAGTTTTTAAAAATGTGTCAAATGTAAAATTTAAATAACCTTTTTTAATACTTTTACTTAAAATGTATCTTTTAAACTTTTTATTTATGTGCATGTATGCACATTCATGCATGTATGTGCATGCCATAAGTGGGCTGGTACCCACAGAGACCCAAAGAGGGTATTGGATCCCTTGGAGCTGGAAGTTATAAGCAGTTGTGAATTGTTTAGTGTCATGCAGGGAGCTAGGCTCTGGTCCTCTGACAGGACAGCAAATGTTCTTAACCACCGTGACATGGCTCCAGTTCCCTACTGCCAAAATTATTATCTTAAGAAACATTTTCTTTTTGCACTGTATGCGTCATTTATCCACTATAATTAGTAGTTTTGGAATACTTATAGAATTCTTTCTGTTTTTGTGACTGGTTAAGATTTAGAGTACAATTTTTATCTTGTGGTAGAGAAAGAGGCCATGTGTTATAACTGATGAGATTGAGATTATGGCCTTTTTGTGCTTCTTACCAGAAAAGTTTTCTGAAATTTGTTTCTTTTCTTCAACAGTTATGGCTGACTGCCCTCACACAATTGGTGTTGAGTTTGGTACAAGAATAATTGAAGTTAGTGGCCAAAAAATCAAACTGCAGATTTGGGATACAGCAGGACAGGAGCGGTTCCGAGCTGTCACACGGAGCTACTATAGAGGAGCTGCGGGTGCACTCATGGTGTATGACATCACCAGGTATGATGGTGTCAGACTAGGGAGTAGACCTCTGCTTTGGGCAGTGCACTTTCTTTTTTACTGATTTAGGCCTTCTTTAGTTTGTAATTGGATGACTGTAAATAGTTTATTTGGGTTTTATGGATTCTCCTCTAAAGCTGTGAAAAACTTAAATAATATGCTGATTTTCTTCACCTGAAGTCGGTTAAAGAAAGACCATGGGTAATGGGGGATCAAGAAGAGCACAGTCTTGAGAAGCAGCACCAGTTGCTTGCAGAAAGGTGGCTTTATATAACTAACTTAAGAGGAGATGAGCCAGCATAAGGGATTGCTGTAGTCAGTCTCTGTGTTAAAATTGACAGCATCTAGCTGGGCAGTGATGGTGCACACTTTAATCTTAGCACTTGGGAGGTAGAGGCAGGCAGATCTCTGAGTTCAAGGCTACCCTGGTCTACAGGTGAGTTCCAGGACAGCCAGGACTGTTAACACAGAGAAACCCTGTCTCGAAAAACAACAACAACAACAACAACAACAAATTGACACCATCTGCAGAGAGGCCAAGTGAGGAGTGAAGTACTTAGTTTTGTTGTGGAAGCATGTAGACTGAAACAGATCCTGTTTCCATCTGTAGGCCAAAAAGAGATTCTTTTTTTGTTTTTTTGATATATGTGACTTTTTGACATTTAGGTGGTGGTTTATACATAATATTTACTCATTTACTTAATTCATTTTTCTACCATGTATTGAAGTGACTTAAAACACTGCATCAGGATTCAATTCATGACAACATGGCTATATCTGGAAACTCAGAGCATTCAACATGAAGTCACAAAACAGGAATACAAAGGTTTGACTTTGGAGCATGTAGCAAACTGCCACTTAACTAGACCTGAACAGTTGTCTGCTGTAAGTTAAAAATGAACTTTCACGGTGATGCACAGTGCCAGTCCAAAGCACCTCTAGGAAGAGCCCATCTAAGGAAGTAGAGACAAGTGAGTGGGACCAACTGACAGCTGGAGATCTGCCTGGGAGAACGTTCTATGCCATTTCATCTTGAAGAGCCAGAGAATACCTGAGCATAAGAGGACTCTGAGACCTTTACTGTAAAAGATCCCTTGTTGTGTAACTCTGTTGACTTTGACACACTCTAGAAAATACTGCCTTAGAATATTGATGGGGACTGGTTGTGATAATAGTACAGAAAGCCTCAGTCAGTTCTCAGCAAACAGTAAAACAAGCCTAAGTCCCCCCCCTGTACTGGGCAGTTGGTAACATGATCAATCTGGTCTTGTGGGGAGACTTTAAGAACCTGGCTGTTGTATAGAACTGCCTTATTTATGAACTATGACTGCATTCCTGAGGACTTACATTTAACATTCCATACATTTTCAATATACTTAAATATGATGATGTATGCTTAAAGTACAATTTTTTTTGCTTTGAAAACATTTTTTAAACATAGTAATACTATGGTAAAATTTATATGTATTCAAGTGATCAAAAAGCACTCCATATGGAAACAGCAGAAATGTCCTTCAGGTAAAGGAATGGATGATACACAGCAGGTGGCATATCCACACAGTGAACTTTTCTGAGCTGTAGAAAGGATGACTGACATACATACATGCTATATGTAAGTGTAAAAGGCTACATGTGATTCTGTGTGTTTATCTAGATTAGGCAGTAAGAAGATTGCAAGGGCATAGGCAATTATTAGGCACAATGTTTCTCTTTTGGGGTCCAGTGAATGTTCTAGAATTTGATAGTGGTGATACTAAAAGTAAATTGTATTTTTAAAGGGTTTATGGCGATTCATTGTATCTCAATATAATTTACTGAAAAAGTAAATTTTTAGGTGTTAGGTTTGTAGGTAACTAGACCGTTCATAGTCTTAGGTTGGTGGTAGAGTCATGACACTATTTTCCACCAATTTTTTGTATTAATCCTTGACATTTGCAACTTAGAAGTTCTTGCTTTAATTATACCTTTTATTTTTGGCATTTACTGTAATTGTTTTTTTCATTTACTGTAATTGTTATAAGGCATTTTATTGTTTTTTTATCCTGTTAGTTGTTTTGCCAAACAGTCACGGTGCAGTTAATATGTTAATACCTAGGTGAATGTATTTTGAAGTCAAGAAGTAGAATGCCAAGCCATCCTAACCCAGAGCTGTTCTGTGTTTGGATTTATTTTCTGTGTTAGGGTGAGCTGAACTAGCGCAGATGACACGGTGCTTTTTATTTTTTTTTTAATTTTATTTTTTAAATTTTTTTTTTTGAGTCAGGGTTTCTCTGTGTTGCCCTGGCTGTTCTGGAACTCTCTCTGTAGACCAGGCTGGCCTCAAACTCAAAAGATCTGCCTGCCTCTGCTTTCCTTTAACCTGCTGGTATTAAAGATGTGTGCCACCACCGCCTGGCTGACAGCATGCTTTTTAAACTTGCTCAGATGAAGTGGAAGAATGTTGCAGTCTGAATCTGCAGATGCTCTAACTGCTGTAAATAAGAGATAGAAAATGCAAACTAACTTTCTGGTAGCTGAGGTCTTCAATTTCTACAGAAACTTTTTTTTTTTGGTCTGTGTATTAGCTTACTCCAGATTAGTAGACAGGGCATGGTGCCACATGCCTATACTTCTAGCATTTAGGAAGTAGAGGCCGGAGGATCACAAGTTGGAAGCCAGCCTAGGAAACATTCTCTGAAAAAAGAAAGGAAAAGAACAGTATAGGAAAGATGAATTAATTTAGTATGACTAATTTAGAATGACTGTCTTATTTCTGCATGAAAATTTTAATTTGAAGGTAGATGCAGAAATTTTTCCCATGAGTATATTATTAGCTAGACATTTTGGTATTTTTCTCCATTTTATGATTGAAAACCTGAATGATTTCAAGGAATGTGTCTTGATTGCAAATCTTGATTCTGAATTTTTTTATGTTCCTTACGTGTATATCAGTCTGTTTATGTATATGCTTTTTAAATACTTCTGATATCATTAGTATTGTTGGACATCGAGCTATTTAAAAATATTGAGTTTGTAGCGAGGTATGATGGCACACACCTGTAACCATGGGAAGACTGAGAGAAAGTTGGTTTTATAGGAGAAGGAATATGGCTTGGACTACATACACAGTACGACCTTGTTTCAAAATGCAAAACAAAGTTTGACTAGATTTTTGAGAGTCATGTTGGTTCTGTTATATAGCGTCCTTTGGAGTAACCATCTGGTCAAGGTAGAAATACATGTAGTTGGGATCTTCCAATTAGTCTGTATATGTATGTATACATTGACATGAGCTTGTTTGCTTGCGTCTTTTTTGAGACAAGGTCTCACTGTAGTACAAGCTGACCTGGAATTCATTTATGGCCATGATGGCCTCAAACTCAGGTCACTTCTGCCTTGTCCCTGCCTTTTAATTGCTGGAATTGCATGTGTGTGACACATCATATCTGGCTGTCTTCTTTTTTCTGTATAAATGGCAATTGTATGTAGAAGTCAACACATTCTAATTTTAATTTTTGCAGAAGAAGTACATATAACCACTTAAGCAGCTGGTTGACAGACGCAAGGAATCTCACCAATCCAAACACTGTAAGTCAACACCTTACTCTATAAGAAATCTAAAATCAGTTAACCCAAACAGGCAAGCCCTTTAATGGTGAGATTTTATTTGGGTACTATGAAAAAGACACCATTCATTCATTAATTCACATTTTCTTTGGCGCTAGAGATCCAGGCCTCATGTATGCTAGGCAGATTCTCTACCATGAAGCTATGTCCCCAGCCCCAGGTGTCTTTATTTTATTCTTAAGGTGATTGATGAAAACTTTATTTTTTTCAGTTTTAGTTGTAT
This sequence comes from Microtus pennsylvanicus, assembly GCF_037038515.1. Lineage (NCBI taxonomy): Eukaryota > Metazoa > Chordata > Mammalia > Rodentia > Cricetidae > Microtus > Microtus pennsylvanicus. The sequence continues at coordinate 49,962,872 of NC_134587.1, read as the reverse complement.
TCAGGTTTTTCATTTTATTATACTTGTTATGGTTGGATCTAAAAAAATAAATAAGTAAAAGTTGTGAATGAGGTAGTGATCTAGGTGGAGATCTTATAATCTGAAATTATATTTTAAAAAAACATCTGGATTAAGTTTGTAAAGAATTACTGTTGGAGGAAACTAGGCAAAAGTGAGCAAGGGCTCTCTTATTTTTATATTGTGTGTAAATCTCATAATTATCTGAATAGAATGTCAATTTAAAGTTAATTATTTCACACACCTTGTAGACCATGGTTGCCTCGAACTCACAGAGATCCGCCTGTCTCTGCCTCCCAAGTGCTGGGATCAAAGGTGTGCGCCACCACCGCCTGGCTGATTATTAACTTCTTAGTCAGACTGAGAAGATAGAAGTTAAAGGACAGCTCCCATAGCCTACAAAGATACTTTTTTCCCTCTGGTCCAGAAAGGGTTATTGTCTAGTAGAGAGAGAACCTTCAGGTTTACAGAAAAACCATAAAAGCACCTGAAAGATGAACTAGAAATGCAGTGAGTGGTGCAGTGCCAGTGAGCAGGATGGGCAGGACCTTGTGGAGAAACCGGCCGGGTCCGAGGGTTCCCTCTCACTTAGCTCTCTACCTCCTGCATCTGACAAAGGCTGGGCCAGTAACGATGTAGATGAGTGGTAAGAGTGCAGCTAGCTAGTGTGGACCTAGGGCTTTCATTTCCATTCCTTCTAAACGCGTGTTGCTGTGTGTACACACCTGTGGATACATGTGCAGCGTTTTTCTTGATAACTAAAACCCGAAAACAGTCCAGCTGCCTACACACAGGTGAATAGCAAAGACAGTTTGATGCATTTACACTGTAAGTCCTACTCAACCACACGGAGGAAGGGTTTGTGATAACAGCATCTGCTCTAATGAATCTTTCTAGGTTTTGGCTGAATTTAAAAAGTCTTAGAATATGTAAACCTTTATGTACATTGACATATTTCAAAATGACAGCATCTTAGATAGATGGAGAACAAATTAATGGTGGCAGGGGTTTGTTAGTGATGGGGTAGGCGGATGATTACGGGAGAAAGAGTGCAGAGCAGTTTGTTTGTGATGATGTGATACTTCTGTGCCCTGATTATGCTGACACAAACTGTAACTGTGTTAGCATTTCACACACAGAACCACGCATAGACACGGCCACAATACACGAGAGTTTGAAAAACTGGTGTCTAAGGGCTGTAACTGCACCAGTGTTAGTTTTCTGATTTTGCAAGTATACTGTGGCTCCCTAAGTTGTAGCCCTTGAAGAATACCAGTAAAGGTATCATACCTCGTGATTATATTTTGCCAAGTCTATTTTCCCCCAAGTAAAATGTTAAAAATTCATTGTAGAGGGTCCATGGAAATTTAGTGAGCCATGTTTCACTTTACACCCTTTAAAATCTAACCATCTCTTCAGAAGAAGAAAATGTGTTTTGAAGCCCTTTGGTTTTTATGTAGAAATTGTGTATTTCTTGTTTTGGTTGTTAGTGTTTTTTGTGCTCTCTGTTGTTAGCAGACTATAGGCTCTCAAGGTGGACAGCAAAATCTACAGGTTGATGTGTAGTTGGGAAAGAGGAAAAAAAACCACTTACTGAGGAGGGTGGTGGTGGGGTAGAGTGCTGGGGATTAAAGCCAGAACTCTGCCTGCTAGGTCAGTGCTCTGCCCACACTCCTTAGGCTAGAAGGCAGCATTTCTTGATTTGAATACCTTTCTTACCCCCCCCCCCCCCCCCCCCGCAGGGTTTCTCTGTAGCTATGGAGCCTGTCCTGGAACTAGCTCTTGTAGACCAGGCTGGCCTCAAACTAACAGAGATCCACCTGCCTCTGCCTCCCGATTAAAGGCATGCACCACCACCACCTGGCCTTAATGACCCCCCCCCCCTCGGTTTCTCTGTGTAACAGTCCTGGCTGTCTGGCTGTCCTGGAACTCACTTTATACACCAGATTAGCTTTGAACTGACTAAGATCCACCTACCTCTGCCTCCCAAGTACTGGGATTAAATGGTGTGCGCCACTGCCGCCCGTCTAGATTTGATTTATTTTAATTAACTATTTTTAAAGTGTCATTATTTTGTTGTTTGGTGACTATGAACTATATATGAGCATTATTTTCCATTCTCAGTGGTCACTGGCTCTTTGATGAATGTTCTTTATTGAACAAGTTAACTTGTATGGAAATGATACTCAAGAAAAATTGAAAGTGTAACAAAGAGCCAAGCACTAATTTTATGCAGAAAAAATGTTGGGAAGCACCTTTTTGTTGAAATCATTGATTCCTAACATATTTGTATCTGATTGGAAGGGGCAGAGAGTTAAACGAGGGCTGGCGTCTTTCCTTTTTTTTCCCTGAAATAAAGACCCAAACCCCTTTGTTTCCCAAGGCTACCTTTTTTGTCTCTAACTTTGACATAATTTTACTTGTGTTGGTGACTCCAAAGTAGACAATAGAGGTGTGATATTTGACCAAGGATTTGAGCCTGTTGCATATGTACCCCATCTCCTGCCTCTTCCACAGACAGACACAAACATTGGTGATCAGTTGCTAGAAGTCTATACCTCTCCCAGGATAGTGTCAGCAAGGACAGAGTTTTGTTTCCAGGTCACAGTTTGCATTCTTTTAGGGTTCTAATGCTCTTTTTGCTAACTCTTTGCCTTAACTGCATTTAGTGGAAGATAATTACTGTGACCCTGAAGGAACTGAACTAGTGGTTTTAAGCTTCCTTAGGGTCCCAGAATCTTTTGAGACTCTGAAAGCCACACACCTTCTCCAGGGGATATTGATGTTTACCGCTCTTATGTACTTAATTCTAGGGCATTTTTACTAATATTCTTTGGCCTAGACTAGGGAACAAACTGGTTGTGGGCCACAGTCACTTAATAACTTGTTTTTGAGTGGTTTACTTTTCTATAAGGGGTCTGTAACAACAATAAAGACAATATTCAACAAAAGCTGTATGGGGACCACAAACCTGAAAATAGAGTTTATGTCTTTACAGCAGGTTGTCAAACCCTGGCCTGATTTGCTGCCAGAGTCTTTCCTAGTGCAAACCTTTATGGGTACTTAGGGCTCCTTTTTCTCCTGTCAGGACTTCTGTATTTGAGAATTTTAATGGTTATTTTTTTCTAAGGTGTCTTTTCTTCTGTTCACAATTTAGGTAATAATTCTCATAGGAAATAAAGCAGATTTGGAAGCACAGAGAGATGTTACCTATGAAGAAGCCAAACAGTTTGCCGAAGAAAACGGTGGGTTTAAGACAGCATTCATCATTGGGAAAGTATTAAAGGAAAGGTGATTTTGATCATGCAAGTTATTGGATAGTTTCTTTTCTTCTTTTTTTAATGTGGACTGTTCAGTACTCTCAGTGAGGAAATAAAGTGTTTCTATGATGCATGTTAGTAGTAGTGCAGCTACTGAATGACAGGCACAGATCTGCCCTGTCGCTCAGATGCATGTTCCTTCCTAAGTACTGTAGCGGGGGACTGTCGGGGGGGGCCTTGTCAGGTGTGACTGAAGAATGCTCTTGGCAGTCTGCAATGGCCTAATTATAGTCTGAATTTTATTTTTAGGCTTATTGTTCCTTGAAGCAAGTGCAAAAACGTAAGTATGGCTGAAATGTAGATGATGTTTTCAGTTACATGTGGGTTCTGAGTAGAACCGTGTGCTTTTTAAGTGGATGGCAGACATGCACGTGAATTACACTGCAGTGAAGGTGTGTGCATTCCGTGTCAGGAAGGACAGCAGCAGACGCTTCTGTTTCACATTGCAAGAGAATGCGAAGTTCTGTTCCTTCAAGGTTGTAGCTTATTGTGCCCGGTGATAACCCGGGTTAATAAATGAAATTATGCTTACATTTCACAAGTGTTTGACTTTCACAACCAAGGTTGACCAACGTGTTTACACAGCACTTGTGATCACCTTAAGGAATGATTCAAGGACATACTCAGTGCTAATGAGGTACAGTGAATATTTCTGATCATCCTTGGAGTCCCAGCATTGATCTCAGCACTCCCAGTCATAGTTCTCTGGTATCACACCAGGCAAGGGCAGACCAACCTGTTTGTGTTTATTTACTTCTGCTGTTAATCCCAAGAGAACTCATGTGTGAACATGGCTAAGCATGACTGTGTCATGCTTAAATCACATGATAAAAATCACAAAACGATGGAAACCTGGAATCCTCTCAGTATATTTGGAGAAACTTTAGGTTCTGCTCTCATGAGAGTGGCTATCTCAGTCATCATGTAATATGCTAGCATAGCACTGCTGAGTAGAAGATTCAGTGTGCAAACCCAACTTAGAAATAGCTCAGTACTGTGTTGTATGCTCGCTACCAAAGCCATTTCCCACATTGTTCTCTTAGCTCAGTTTTTGGTAATCTCTTATTAGATGACAGTGGCTTAAGTGGAAGACATCATGGCGGTTCACTAAAGGTTAGCAGAAGGTCAGTGTAAATGTCTTACGTTTTCTAGAAAGCTGTAGGTTGTGAATAAAGTTGTTGATTGTCTCTTAGGGGAGAGAATGTAGAAGATGCTTTTCTTGAGGCTGCCAAGAAAATCTATCAGAATATTCAGGATGGAAGCCTGGATCTGAATGCTGCCGAGTCTGGTGTACAACACAAACCCTCAGCCCCACAGGGAGGACGGCTAACCAGTGAACCCCAACCCCAGAGAGAAGGCTGTGGCTGCTAGTGACCTCTTTGCTCTGGCCCTCATTTGACCTTTCACATCTGTCTGTTGGAAGCAGTACTTTTTACTGCCTCCTTGTCTTCTGTACATCTTACTGGGTTTAATTAAAAAAAGAAAAAAACAACTCTTGTAAAAACAGTTTAACAATACTAAACTGCTAAACAACTAGTTGTAATCAGGTTCTCAAAGGCAAGTAGAGTAATAAATCTCTCCTGCATGGTAAATCTAGACTTTCCCCCTTTGATTGTCCTCGTGATAGGTTTGTCACCAATATGATTTAAACTGAGCACTGATGCGGGACTCGATTTTTACCTTCCCTTTTGGCAAGGCTTTGTCTCACTGTACGGTTTAAATTTGATCTCTTCAGCTTTTTCCCATCTTTAAACTGTTAAAGTATGTCTGTTGTAGCCAGAAAGTTCATTGCTGTGAAATGACTTCCAATGGCAGAGAAAAGGGAGTCTGTAACTGCTTTTGTTTTTGTTGGATAAATTCCCTGTTGTAGGGGTGGCATTTTTCTTGATGCGGTTTGCTTCTGTCTTAGCCTTGCACAGGGAAAAATACTCATTTATCTTTTCTTGTGCTTAATTAATAGCTTTATCTTTTTTTTTTACACCATTTTATCCTTTTCTCTTTAACAGAACGTAAATATGTATAAAATTTGAAGGAACCTAACTAACAATATCTTCTGTGTATATTATTTTAATGAAGAAAATAAATTGATTACTGGCATTGGAACAGTATAAAATACCAGTTTGTACAGTGTGACCTATATGTGACCATGTTACTCTCTTCCATCTCACACAAGGAAATAAGACACGACTTCAGTTTCACAAGTAATACTGGCTCCACCTTGGTGCTGGCAGTGTTTGGGGACAGACATAATGCTGGAAAGAGCTCCTGGCATCAGCAGAAACACTAGCGGATTCGATTCCATCTTTGCACTGTGGCTTACCTGCTGATTTTCTTAACTGTTCTTGTGAAATCAACAATGTGCTGACCTGCTTTTCTTTTTGTAAACATTTTGTTACAGGCTGCATTCTTGCCTTACTGTATAGAAAAAGGAAGAAGGCTGGGTTTAATATTGCACATTTTAAGGTTTTATACTTTTATCTTGGAATGGTCAACTTCTGGACCAGCTAACCGGAACCACAGGTCTGCTGTTAAGGGATTTTAAATTGTGCATTTTTAACACTAAGGTGAAATAATTTAATGCTATCACTTGTGTTCATAGGATGAGGGGCTATTTTATGTCCTGCTAGTGTAAGTTGTTTAGTAAAAGGAAAAGTGTTTCTAAATGTGTATGCTGACATAAAGTTACTACTTTGCACTGGGTAGTCGGCCACAAAAAGAACACCTTGTAAGAGAAACCTTTAGAAGGCATCTGTTTTACTCAATTCTTCGTGGTTGGTTTCTAGAGTTGAAAGTGGCTGGGATTCAAGAGGTCATTGGAAGTGCTCACAGGGAAGCCTAGGCACATTATATAATGCTATCAGCTCAATGCTGTGTTTAAAATTCACATTTTAAATCCCTCTTTACCAGACACTAATGAAAAAGTACATCTTTCTGGATTATAAACGTGGTAGTTCCAGAGTTTTGTATAGTCAATGTTAAATAAAAGCCAAAACTGGAATGTGCAGAAAATAGGATTTGGTTTATTTGTGGATTCTCCTTTTGTCTTTGTTTAACTTAAAGGATTCCTGGAGTAGATTGGTATATTCTGTTAAAGACTTAGAGCGATCCATTTGCTTACACTGTTGCATCACAAGGGATTTGCCCAGGGACCATGACCTGCTGGTGTGTGTATATATTTACAAAAACAAAACAAATCACCCATCGGGGTACAAGGTAGCAATCAAACTAAAGACGACTTCGACTTGTGTAGGTGCAATGCCCTGACTCTCAGTTACAGTGGGTCTTGTTTTTGTGACAGAAGGATTTATTCAGACTGCTGTACTCTTCGTTCGATGTAACAAAATGCTATTATCTAAATATTTGTAAATAAAGTACCTGTATCTAGATTAAATTGAACATAGTTGCCTTATTTTTGAACTGTAAAGACTTTATTCAGTTTTTATTGCAGCATTGTGCTTAGTGTATGGTGAGGTCTGTGTAGCTTATAAAACTACTAATTGAGCTGGAGTTCCATCCTTGTATATTGTATCTTTGAGGCCAGCACATTGGTGGCTAATAGTGTTCTCTCTTTACTGTATGTGGGGCCAAATTCTATTTTCATGTGTAACACCGTGTAATAAACTTGGGAGTGTAAGATAGAGGAGCAAACTGTTATATTGCAACATCTGTGTGCCAGACACTGGGCAGAGTGGATTTGTTAATTTTTAACCTACAAGAGCTTGTGCAAGTGCTTGCTACTCTGGTGTTGTGACTGCTTTCACAGAGGAGCTGCTCTGGTGGTGGTAACTAGTGCTCGTCTGCATCAGCATTCCAGCAGCTTTGAGCTGTTTTTCTGAAGTCATAAAGTGTGGAATGCAGTGACAGATGGAGGGAGTTGGTCAGTGGTGGTCACATTGTACTAGTAAAAGGTTATACAGGTTTCTTTAGAAAGATGTCCTTTTGGAACTGGCAAGTTTTTGGTGTATGCAGTGGATCAAACCTAGGACTTTGCACATACAAGGCAAACATTATGCCATTGACTTACATCTGTGGAAGGGCATTTTTGAAATCAGGTGTTTTGGTTCATACATTTGTTACCTCACTTTCTCAATAAGCTTATTGAGACTTTTTTTTTTTTGCCTGTACGTCTGTTTTAAATGTGGCTTTAAAAGAAATAGATGGTTTAAGATCCTTCACCATAAACAGAAAAACAAAACAAAATCCAGATAGTTCCCATTCCTACTTATATGGAAGTAGAGATGAAGGACATATGACAGTTACTTGGTCCAGGCCCAGAAAACTGTGTTCCCAGACCTTGTCCATAATTGTGATTAGCCCATGCCTTTAAGCATTTTGCAAAGATGTAAAGTGAAAGGAGAACAGGAATACAGAAAATATATGTTGGAAATACATGCCTTCTGGAACATACTGTGCAGTAAGTAAGTAAGGTGTGACTCCCATTATCTCTGTTATAATTGTATTTACTCCGCATCGTAATGGTTCAACTGTAGCCAGACAGCTTAATGAGAATATATATTCCTTATTGTGAGGGGCTGTTGGGCAGTGCTGACTATGGCTCAAAGGCTGTCCAGTCACCAACATCTTTAGGATGGTTAGAGCCACACAGCTTTGACAGGGTTGGTTGGTCATTTCTAAAGAGATGTAGCGATCACAGTTGAGCTGTTAGAGTGCTTAAAGGTAGACATTTATCACCAGAGCTGAGTCTCCAGAATACAGTCTTGATGTTTTCCACCAGAGAATTACTATTTTAATAGGCTAAAGAAAAGCAGTCTTAAGTGCAGCATTTTCCCGATGGAGACTTCTGAAGAAGGAAACACTCACTGCTAAGAAGATCAGGTAAAGATGTGAAAAAGGTTGGAAGATGTCATTGTCATAACCTGATGGCTTACCAAAGAATGCTCTTGTGAAATGTCAAACAACAGACCCAAGTTGGCTGTACCGTTTATTTTCATATTAAAAATAATTTTGGCCAGAATCTGAAAATAACTTATTAAGCCTTAGGGCTCCTAGTACATTCTTTTTTTCATGGTAACTAGGCATACCAGTTATGGACTCAGGAAGAACAAAAACTTTCCAAGGCTGGGGGAGAAAAATATTCTGGTTTAGACTTTATACATCTAGTCCCATAGGTACATGTAATTTACAAAAACTTCAGTGTAAACAGTACAAACACGAACTACAATGCATTCTCAGAGTCTTTGATTCACAGGATCTTGGTAATATATTGATATTCCAATTAGAAAGTGAGGTAGGAGAGTAGTTGTTCCCTCTTAAGCTCACACAAGACCATATTCCTGACCTCGGCTGAGGCTTCTTTTCCTACAGTAAGAAGAAGCAGAATTAACCCTCTTTAGCAGGACAAGGCTGTAGAGAATATGGTTGGTGTGATGACTGCTAAAGTAGCTTGCTGAAGGACCTTTGGAACCTATTCTGTAGTGACGGGGACTGAATCTGGGGATTTATATGTGCTAGGCCAGGGCTCTACCATTAAGCCCAGTTTCTAGCCCCAAAATATAAGATAAACTTTACGAAATACTAAAAGGTGATTAGTTCTTTCCTGGAGCTGCCACCTAACAAATCTTCCAGTTAAATGTAGGGCTGTTAACATACCCTGCAAGCAGGAAACTCAGCGGTGGTAACTGTGTGGTTCTAATGGACCTTGCAGAACTTGGAAGGAGCTCTGAGAAAAATGAAAAACAGTTTTAAGCACAGAAGCCAGCCCCCAACCCCAGCCCAATTCAAGGCTTCATCTCTCACTGGCCCAGATGACAGCCCCAGACTGAAACAGTGCCTACAACTCACCTGTACCTCTTATGTAGAGCCCTTCAAAGCTCATGTATTTTTTTGTACCACAGCCTCAGGTTCTTACTAAGCACTTAACTGAGTCCATTAAGTTCTGGAGGGCCTTTACCTGACTCGTCTCCACTACAGGTGTTAAGGTAATCTTACTAAAGACTCAGTCCTGCTGCTCATTAGTTTTGTGACTCATAAGCTATTTGCCCTCCTTAGGCCAATTAAAGAAGCAACTGTCTTTGGACATTCCTTGTGTTTTACACTTGGGACACACTGCTTTCTGGTAAAGGTAGGTTAGCCTGTATGTCCTGATTTGTCCTTTGCTATGTCCTTACCTGTCATCTACCATTTTATATAGTACCTTACCTACATAAAGGGACAAAATGTACCTTCCAGGATGTAAAAATTAAATGGGATATTGATTGTACTGTGTTTAGCATGTTGAGCCTGGAAATGGAAGCCATTTTCTGCTCATCAATAATGTGCTACTGTTGGCCTGTTCCATGAGTTACTTTATATTCTTGTTAAGTGGTTATTAAGTCCCACACAGAAACCCTTGTGAGATCCAGAGTTTATAGTAGACAGTGAAGAGGTCTACATTCAAATGTCTTTTGAGAATTGGGCACCACCTAAAACCCAGGGAAACCCAGACTTGACCTCACAGGTCAAAGTTTTTACTTCTAAAAATGTGTTACAGCTTTTTTGCCTGCATGTAAATATCTGCACTATTTGGGTGTCTGGTGCTTGTGGAGAAAAGGGTGTTAGGTCCTCTGGAACTAGAGTAACAACAGATGATTGAGAGCCACCATGTGAGTGCTGGGAACTTAGTCCAGATCCTCTGGAAGAGCAGCCAGTGCTCTTAGCTGCTGAGCCATCTCTCCAGCACTGAAGGTCTAAGTTCTACATTGATCAAGTAGAAAATAAGGAAATCTAGAAGTCAAGGACACAAACTGACTGCATTTCTCCTGGGTCATCCTATCCAGTTCTAGTTCACTGACTAAGCCACCAGCGTAGGTGCAAAACGATTAGGTAAACTTTCCCAGAGATTTCCAAGACAATTGACAGTGACATTAGATCCCACGTCTTGGATCACCAACCCCAAAGTTTTTAAGTATCTAGATGACACTAGACTCTTAAGTGTGTCCTTCTTACCTGACTTTGTCCAAATTGGGAGTCCTCCACAAGGAATGATTCTAGATGAGACAGACTAGGTGATGACGTTGAATCTACAGAGGTACTGGTGACCAGTTCTCCTAAAGCATCAACTTGTCTCCTCAGACTGTGTAAGGTGCCCTCTGTCTGCCGCTTCCCTTTGATTAACACTTCTGCTTGCTTAGACATACAGTGTCGAAGTTGAGCCTGAAAAGTGTTACCAGATACGGGATTTATACAAAAGAAATACACCTGAACTCAGCTTCATCTTTGATAAGCAAGTCTGACTTCAATAAACAGGAATGAGGGTGGGGCATTTTAGTCCTTGCATTGGGGAGCTGAGGCAGGAGAGCCCCAAGTTCAAGGCCACCCTATAGTTGTCCCATGGATGCATTTTATAGGTTAAAGAACACAACTGCACATCAGAATTGTGGACTGGACCGAGTACCCTTGCATGTGCTAGGCAAGTATGTACAACTGAGCTATATCCAAGGCCCTAGAATTCAAATGTTTTTTTTTTTTTTATTGATAGCTGTTTACTACTGTGTGATGTCAGCTTCTCTGAACTTATACAATGTGATCTTTAAACCTCTTGAGTGCTGCAAAATAGTGGACTGAGCAGTATGTGGACATGGGAACGCTTCTCCTGCCAAGTGCCAACTATCTCATATTGGCTATTTGTAATTTCTTAAAGAAGCAACCTTGAGTCGATCTTCACGGTGGCGCAGTCTCTCACGGAGCGCTTCTCCACGCCAGTGTTCATCCTTTTTCAGAAAGGAAAGAGATCAATGAGTCACCAACTGACACGAGTGGGAGCCTACCATCTTTCCCTCCTACCCTGGCACCCCAAAATCTGTTTTTAGCTTTCCTGGGGGAGGTGGGAACCAAACTATCACTGTGAAGCCCAGAGAAGAGCAGGACAAACTTTACCATGATGTGAACTTGGGAAAAGTTAGATTTTTCTTCAAAAAGTCTCTCATTCGTGGTAAATGGAAAGTTCTCTTTCAAGCTTTCCAGCTCTCCTAAGTTTTCGTTTCTTTCCAAAATAGCTGCTAGATCTGCTGGTAGTTCTGGAAGAAACTGGTTGAAATTCTTCAGACTGGTTCTGATTTCGTCTTTCACTTCTGACTTAAGTGTCCTCATTGCATCACTGATTTCTATTTGCCTTCTCTCCAAGTCTTTTTGGTTTGCCATCTAAAGAATGAATTGGAGTCAAACACCAGGCTGCTTAATGTGTCTTATATTGAAGGATCTACAGATACGGGACTGGCTCATTAGTAAAGTGCTTGCTTTGCAAGTGTAAGGACACACAGACTGGGCAAGGTGGGGAGGCAGAGACAGGTCAGTCTTTGGAACTCCTTGGCCAGCTTAGCTAACTAGTGAGCTTCTGGTTCAATGAGAGCCCCGTCTCAAGTCAGTAAGAGCAATTAGAGGAAGACACCAAGGGTCCTTCTGTCTTCTACATGAACCACTAAGTGTAAGCAACACCCATATCCAGACTATTTGTTACCCTAATACCACACATGCACACTTATGTCACACAATACCCTAATACCACACGTGTGCACACACCTACCACACAATACCCTAATACCACACAACACAGACCACACAATACCCTAACAACATACAGTAAGTAGTGTTCTTCTGTGGCCCATTTCAGTTCCTGCCTGACTTCCCTCTGTGATGGAGTGTGACTTGAGAGTTGTAGGGTAAAATAAACCCTTTCCTCCCCAAGTTGTTCTTGGTCATGGTGTTTATCACAGCAATAGAAACTCTAAAGATAGCAAGGTGGATGTCTTCTGAGGAATGACACCTGAGTTTGATCTCTGGCTTCCAGCTGTATGTGTACACATGTAAATTACACACATCAGTGCACGTGTGAGCACACATACACACCATAAAAAGTTGAGGGGTGGAGGGAGGTATTGGTCAGTCAATAAAGTACTTGGCTTGCAAGCATGAAAACTTGAGCTCAATACTCAGAATTCATATAATGTTGAGCATAGGGACACGTGTAATCCTAGTGCTGGAGAAGTGGAGGCAGGGCCTCCTTGGGGTTCCTGCCCAGCCAGTCTAGTCTAATAGGTGAGCTCCAGGACAAGGAACCCTGTCTAAAGAGACAGGGCTGGGTTTCCTGACAATGATACCCAAGGTGTACTCCAACTCCACACATGCATGGACCTGCACACTTAGGAGCCTGTGCCTGCACACCTATTTTTTAAAACAGTTGAGCTGTTTACCTCAGCAGGTAAAGTTAAGCCTTCCAACCTGAGTGGAACCCCTAAGACCCAGTAGAAAGGAGAGAACTGGCTCCCTCAAGTCTTCTGACCTCCACATGCTTGCCATAGTGTGTGTGTGTGTGGGGGGGGATGCACTCACACACAACACAAATGTCATTTTAAAAAAAGCTAACTGAAAATAATTTTAGAAGTATATTTTTAACCAATACCTTTTCCTTAAGTGAATGTCTAAATTTTAGTGCTGTAAAAGATTTAACTTACAGAATATTCTTAACAATAAACTTTTCACAACTCCCACATGCAACATATAAAGCCTGCCTGAGCCCTGGGGAGAGGTGTAATAGGCCCACATGGTGGCCCAGGCTGGCCAGGTGGGCTCTGGGGGTGAATACCTGTTTCTTGAGCTCCAGGTACTCATGCTGCATCTGGCTGAGCTCCTTCATGAGGCGTTTGGCCCGCTCATGGTTGTCCTGGGCTACCAGTTCAATTGTGGCCATTTCCTTTTGCATGCAGCTCTTCTCCTGTTTTTGTTCCTAGCACAGAGGGAGGCAAATTCTTTGTAGTCACTTATGGGCAGTTGTAGTTACTGGCTTCCACACTCACTAGCGTTGTAACCACCTCCGTTTCTACAGCTGCAGAATGGAGCTAAGTCTATCTGCATTCTGGGGGCAGGTGGGTGTAGTGTGGCCGGGAGAATCCCAAAGTTTGAACCTCGGATCTTTAGCACTATCTCTGACAAGTTACTTCCCCCTTTCCAGTCCGCTTTAATTATCTGAAATGGTAACAATATCATCATGGGTAATGTGTATGTGTGGGTTATTTTATTTACTTATGTATTTGTGAACAGGGTATTTAGCCACTATGTAGCTCTGGCTGACCTAGAACCTACCATGTAAGACTAGGCTGGCCTCAAACTCAGAAATCTTTGGCCTCTGGTTCTGAGTGCTGGGATTAAAGGTGTGTGCCACTGTGCCCAGATTAAATTTCAGACATCTAAATTCCATCACCTTGTCTAGTCCTAGGTGTAAGCACACACCGTCTGGGAAATGCATCCAGATTCCTTTCATACAGCAGATTCCACTACTCCCTGCAGAGAGCAGGGAGAACCCATTCTTCAGAAATCCACTGTGCTCATTGCTCTCAGTGATGTAATTATCCCTCCTCCAACCAACATACCTAGTTCAAGGGTAAAAGCGTGGTACACCGTACTTCCTGATTTTTGTATATCTGATAAAAGCCAGTGTTGACCAAAAAGGGCAGAATGCAGCTATACAAAGTTTCCTACCAACCCAACACCTGGCAGCCCACAGTGGGCTGAACACAGTGCACAGCTCTGTGGTGTGCTTATACTGTCCACAGGATGGCCCCCTGCTGGCAGCCAGAGCTGCTCTGGGGCTAATGACCAAGTCTCAGAAAAAAACTCACCTTGTGCTTCAATAATAAATTAGGATTAAATACACCAATAATTACCATTGGGTTAGGACCTGGGTTGATGAGTAATTTATTTTCTCTCCAGTGAAGCAGTGGATAAGTAAAATGTCTATGTCAATTCAATGTAAACCGATTGTTACTCTAGACTTCCAGGGTAGCAAATACTCACTAGAAGGTTTTTCTCTAGTTGGTTCCGCTGTATCTTCAATGCTTCCTTTAGGCCAGCCACCTGCTTCTCCGCCTTTTTCCTTTCTGTTAAGAACTGATTTCGCAGTAGGCTGAAATCTGCCCTCATAGCGTCTGCCTCTTTCTGCAGGGCCAACAGCTCACTTGATTTCTCCGTTAGCTGCTGTTCCCGTTCTGAAAGCTCCTGTTCTGGAATGTAAGCATGTTTAGTAGGTTTGGCCAGAGGCCCTGGAGCAGCTGTGGGCAGAGCTTTCTACCTCATGGACAGGTTGTCTTACAGTGGTGTTACCTACTCTGCTGTTTCCCTCTAGTACCTGGTTTTACAAGCCTGCCCCGACTCACTCCATGGGCTCAAGAAAGGCTCACCAAGAAAGCAAACTGATTCCAGAATGGATCCCTATTCTCAACCTTCAGTGCTGATACTGTATTTCTGAACAGCTGGGGTCAAATCCACCCCAGGTGCACAGCTCCCAAAATCTTGCCCTTGAGAGTCTAACTTCCTATTTTCCCACTCATCTTCCTGGATGATGAAGAAGGGCATGAAGAGACACTTTGGCCAGTTTTAGGGTCAAGCCTCACCAAAAGGACAAATTCCCCGACCTCCCTATGGCCTCAGCCATCTCTCACAGGGCTGCTGCCCTCCTTCAGCCTCCTTAGACGGGCCAGGGTCTGAGTCTTTCCACATACTTCACAAGATGAACAGAACAGCACTCCACCCTGTCACATCCCTGCAGGGTACTTACTGGCCTGGGATAGCGTCTTCTCCAGGCTCTCACTGCACCGCTCCTCTTCCTGCAGGGTCCTGAGGCGTCCTTCGGCCGCCGACACGTCTGTGAGCAGCTGCTCCAATTTGAGTTTCTGCTCTGTCAGCTCCTTCTCCAGCTGCTCTTGTTGCTGTATCAGGGTCACTTTACCAGCCTCTAGCTTCTGTTCCTCACTTTCTCTTTCCTTCTGGAGTTTTTGAAACATCTGAATAGAAAATCACCTTAGTCAGTCATATAGAAATAAGTGTCCCCGATGATCCTCAGAGAGATTCCAGTTCAAAACAAAGGAGAGAGAAGTCTGCAAGGGGAGAGGGGAGGCAGAGACGGACAGACAGACAGCGAGAAAAATTGCCAGTGCCTTTATAAAGATGAAGCAGGGTCTGGAAAGCCACCTGGCCACCATGAGAAGAGGATGCAAGGTGCTAATTTATTAGCATGTGGCCATTAAGATCTTTACAGGACCAATGCCTGAGACTGAACAGTCCATAACTTAGCCTAATCAGAGTCAGTCACCCAGGAGATGCACACAGGGTGGTCTGATCTTGGGTTAGGAGGTGGGAGACACGAAGCTCTCATGAAATGCAGAACACCCCCTTTTCTGTGCAGTACCGCTTCTTGCTGGTCTAGCTGGAGCTTGCTCTCTCTGATTTCATTCTGAAGTTCCTGAAGTTGCTGTTCTTTAGTCTCTGTCTCTTTCTGGCAGTTCTCAAACCTGGCAATCCATTTGCTGATGTCCTTCTGCAGCTGCCCCTGTTCACTGAGCAGAGCATTCTGGCGCTGGGTGGTGTGGAGCAGGTCCTTTAAACGAAAGAACACATTGGAACTCTTTACAAAGCCACTTCCTAAGGTGACCACATCCTTTACTCTCAGCAAACTTAACAGAGAAGTGCCCAGAACTCAGAGTTAAACCCCCGGCTTGCCTTCTCTCAGTGCCTACTTCACAAGGAAGATGGCAAGGGATGGCAAACCTCACTAAAGCTTCAGTTGCCCTGTCAACAAGATGGGGATAAACAGCACTCTGCAAAAACCTCAGGACTGCTAGGAAGACGAAGAGAAACTACAAACGAGGGCTAATCCTTTTGTTACTATCTGAAATCTTTAGACAGGTTCAAAACTTAGAACAAATTTGAAAGAGTTAGCTTTATATTTATTTATTTATTGGTTTTTTTCGAGACAGGGTTTCTCTGTGGTTTTGGAGCCTGTCGTGGAACTAGCTCTTGTAGACCAGGCTGGTCTCGAACTCACAGAGATCCACCTGCCTCTGCCTCCCGAGTGCTGGGATTAAAGGCGTGCGCCACCACCGCCCGGTGAGTTAGCTTTATTTTTAACACAGAAAAAAATTTAAGAATCTGACATGCAAAGATATTTTTTTTTTTGAGGGCTGGAGAGATGGCTCAGTGGTTAAGAGAAATGGCTGTTCTTTCAGAGGACCCAGGTTCAATTCCCAGTACCCACATAGCAGCTCACAACTGTAATCCCAGTTCCAGGGAGATCCAACAGACACACATGTAGTCAAAACACCGATGCACATAAAATAAAAACAAAAAAGATTTTTGAGCCAGGCCTCAATCCCAGCACTCGGGAGGCAAAGGCAGGTGGATTTCTGTGAGTTTGAGGCCAGTTCTGGTCTACAGAGCTTGTTCCAGTACAGGCTTGAAAGCAACAGAGAAAAATCCTGTCTTGAATACCCCCCAACAACAACAAAAAATTGTCTTAGAAGTTTTATGTTTTCGAAACACAGAATTCTAAAGGTAAAAGAAAAGAATTTAATGTTTCATCTAATTTCTTGAAGCCCTCTGAACCCTAAACTGTATGTAGTCCTGCTCTCACAGGCTGACACTGAGTGACCAAGGTCATCAGAAGCACAGGGTCACAAGCTGCACTAGTCGGCTCCTGACTGGATGGATGGCTCCAATTGACACCTGCTCTGCAGTTCTGTGAGCAGTCTCATGGGAGTGGGGAGAGCACCTGTGCCATAGGTCCCCATGTCCTGGTAGAGGCTTCTAGGAACTGCTGTTTGACTCTGGTCTAACTACTACCCTACTTCTTCCTAGCTTTGGGTCAACTTGAACCAAGTGCTAACACAGACCAGAGAACCATCCCAGGATCAAAGCCTTATTTGAAGGCAGTGCTGTGTAGGTAGATAGCCTTATGGAGCTGCGTAGGTAGATAGCCCTATGGAGCTGTGCAGGTGGCCCTATGGAGCTGCGTAGGTAGATAGCCCTATGGAGCTGTGTAGATGGCCCTATGGAGCTGTGCAGGTGGCCCGATGGAGCTGCGTAGGTAGATGGCCCTATGGAGCTGTGTAGATGGCCCTATGGAGCTGTGCAGGTGGCCCTATGGAGCTGCGTAGGTAGATAGCCCTATGGAGCTGTGCAGGTAGATGGCCCTATGGAGCTGCGTAGGTAGATAGCCCTATGGAGCTGTGTAGATGGCCCTATGGAGCTGTGCAGGTGGCCCTATGGAGCTGCGTAGGTAGATAGCCCTATGGAGCTGTGTAGGTAGATAGCCCTATGGAGCTGTGCAGGTGGCCCTATGGAGCTGCATAGGTAGATAGCCCTATGGAGCTGTGTAGGTAGATAGCCCTATGGAGCTGCGTAGGTAGATAGCCCTATGGAGCTGTGCAGGTGGCCCTATGGAGCTGCGTAGGTAGATAGCCCTATGGAGCTGTGTAGGTAGATAGCCCTATGGAGCTGCGTAGGTAGATAGCCCTATGGAGCTGTGTAGATGGCCCTATGGAGCTGTGCAGGTGGCCCGATGGAGCTGTGCAGGTAGATAGCCCGATGGAGCTGTGCAGGTAGCCCGATGGAGCTGTATAAGAGGCTATATGGTGTTGCGTATGGGGCCCTATGGTGCCATGTAAGGGGCATACAGTGCCGTAGTGCCAGCTGAAAGAAGTCAGTTATATTTGTGAACCTTACCTGCTTTGCTACGTTCAAATGGTCTTGGGTATTATCTAGTTCCTCCTGTAGCGAGTTTATGGCTTCCCGTTTATCTACAGAAACATTTTCATAAAATGTTATTTATACATATGCATACAGTTTTTCACTTGAACCTCCTCAAATTTCATCAGAACTAAATTTATATTTATTTCTGTTAAAACAATGACAATGCTACATTACCTTATTAAAGGGCAAAAGACATATACAACCTAGGTAGGGGTTTTCAAAGATTTCCATATTTTCATGTTTCAAGGAATTCATAAACACTTAGATAATAATGTTAGTTAAATTAGTGGTTTAAAAATGGGTGTACTGCACATTACTTCTGGAAATGTAAACCTGGCAAACTCTTTCATGAAGACAATGCATAGATAAAATTGGTATCTATTACTAGCTCTGCAATCTTTAGTAAACTGCAAGAAATTAAGCCTCAGTATCATTACCTATAAACAGATAATGGATAAAATACTGCTTTCTATGTCAAAAATGCTACAAAGGTTTTGTTTGCTTTTGAAACAGTGTCTCATTATGCAGCCCAGTTGGTTTTAACCTTAATGTTCCTCCTGCCTCAGTCTAATGATTACTGTGTCACCAGATCTCGTTTAACCTTAATGTTCCTCCTGCCTCAGTCTAATGATTACTGTGTCACCAGATCTAGTTTTGTCACATGGATTAAAAATGAGACAGTACATACACCATGACTAGAACATAATAAATGCTTAATAGCTATAAATACTTAACCAATTCTCCTAAATAAATGAACAAAAACATTTGGCAGTAAGAGACATTTCTACTATTTGGGTGCACGCACACACACAAAGAGTTATGGCGTGAGGAGTGATGTCAACCTATTGTGTATTTGTGCAAGTGAGTATGAGCATGAGCCATGCAGCAATGTGGAGGACAGAGGTCAACATCTGGGAGTCAGTTCTCTCCTTGTATTGTGAGCTTGAAGTTCAGGTTGTCAGGCTTGATGCCAAGTGCTTTTTACCTATTGAGCCACCTCACTGGCCCAAAAGTAATTTTTATATAATTTTTTGTTCTAATTCTAAACTGTTCCCTAAGGAACATAAATTACATTTTAAAAAACAGCTTACAATAAAATCCATGTATCATGTGTGTCTTAAAAGTATATGATCTAGACCTGGTATATTTATAGAGTAGTACAATCAAATCCATAATCTAACTTTAGAAAGAAACCCCATGCTCCATTTTGCATCACTTACTTCTCTTAGGGGCAAGCTGCGGGCTGCGGAGTCATGAGTCTGTAGTCTGTCCCTTACCTTGGAGCTGCTGCTGCACCATGGAAATGTCGCTGTGAAGGGCTAGCTTGTCTTGGCTCAGGTGCTCCAGCTCCTGCTGCAGCTCTCTGACACGCAGTTCCAGCTTCCCTAGGGTTGACTGCTCTGTTCTGTTGCTTTCTTCAGAAGCTGCTAGAACTCTACCATGGAACAAACCAGACTGTTAAACAGAAAATATGCACACACGAGGCCGACTAGGGGCAGTGCCACCCTCCGTAGTGCACAGCAGGAAGTCGGGATGAGGATGAGGCCTGAATACAGGATGCCAAAACTCATTTCCGAAAGACACCTCACCAGCATTCCAAACAGGAAATTAAAAAAAAAAAAAAAGGTTCACTAAGTTTTACATGTGACATTCAAAATTCCCAAAACAAAACAAAATAAAACTGAGTGATAGTTTGGTGCAAACTCTTCAGCAAGTGAAAAAGCAGGAAATACACTATTTGTACAATTTGTACCATAGGGTTTGCCTGTTACTGCAGCCACTCTAGCAAGTGTATCTCACTGTGGTTTTAAGTTGGGTGTCCCTAGTGATGAATGATACTTAGTGTTTTTTCATGTGCTTCTTTTCCATCATGTAGCTTCTATGAAAATATATGTTCAAATCTTTATTTAGCCCATTTAAAAAACTAAGTTATTTTCTATTAAGTTTTGAAGGCTCTTTATAATAAATATTTTGCACATGTAAGTCTTACATTACACAAATGGTTGAGAAGATTTTTCTCCTAACTCTTGCCATGTATTTTTATTACTTTCAAAAGTGTCTTTTGGAGAGATCTTTTAAATGCCTTGTTTTTATTTTTACTTATTTTTTGAGAAAGGATCTTTCTATGTAGCTCTGGCTGTCCTGGAACTAGCTCTGTAGACTAAGCTGGATTGGACTCATGGATTTCCACCTGCTCCTATCTCCCAAGTGCTGGGATTAAAGGTGCGTGCCATCACACCCGGCTTGCATGTCCAGTTTTTAATAAGGTCACTTACTACTACTGTGCATGCGTCTGAGCGCAGGCCAGAACACAGCCTCCAGGAGCTGGTTTCCTTTCTCCCTGCTGTGGTTTCTTGTCATGTTTCTGCTATGGTGGGTTCTCCAGGTTGGCTGGCATGTGGGCTTCCAGGTGATTCTCCTATCTCTGCCTCCCATCTCTCTACAACAGTGCTGGGATTCCCAATGCACAACCCCAGCATCTGGCCTTTTATGTGGGTTCCAGGGTTTATCTCATGTTATCAGAGCATCTGTGCCTTCTTGTCAGCATTAAATGTCCTATTTTACTTATCTACTTTTGTGTATATGTGTAAGCATTTGTGTGTAAGATATGTTTACCTGTACAGGCATGCATGAAATGATATAGTAGCTCTCTGAACCCGGAACTCACTCTTTTGGCTAAATGAGCTAAGCCAGTAGGCCCATGGGGTCTTGCCTTCTCTCCTCCTTCCTACAGAGTTCTGGTACCTGGAACTCAGGTCCTCACTGAGCCATCTCCCCACCACTGTGCTTTACTGTTTTTATATGGATCATGTTTTTGGTGCCTAGATAAGAAAATTTTTGTCCTACTTGAAGTCACAAAGGGCTTGTTTTCTCTTAAGTTTTATATTTAATTTTTATATTTATGGCTCACTTTCTTTACAAGTATTTATTCAGTTGGAGAGGGGGTATGCACATGCCATGTTGCATGTGTGGAGATAAAATGACAACTTAAGCCGGGCGGTGGTGGCGCACGCCTTTAATCCCAGCACTCGGGAGGCAGAGGCAGGCGGATCTCTGTGAGTTCGAGACCAGCCTGGTCTACAAGAGCTAGTTCCAGGACAGGCTCCAAAGCCACAGAGAAACCCTGTCTCGAAAAACCAAAAAAAAAAAAAAAAAATGACAACTTAAGGAGTTGTATTCTTCTATTTTGTGAACTCAGGGAATTAAACACAGGTTATCCCAGGCTTGGCAGCAAGAATTGTTACCCACTGAGCCATTTTGCTGGCTTATGTGACTAAGTTCAGCCTGCACGCATGTCTGTGCACTACTTGCATGCCTAGTACTCAAGTGGCCAGAAGGGAGTGTCACAATGCCTGTAACCAGAGATACTTACGGTTATATGCAACCATGTAGGTGGTAAAAATTGAACTCAGAACCTGGGAGAGCAGTAAATGGTTTTAACTCTTGAGCCATCTCTCTAGCTTTTTTTTTTTTTTTTTGAGACAGGGTTTCTCTGTACCTTTTTGGAGCCTGTCCTGGAACTTACTCTGTAGATCAGGCCGGCCTCAAACTCAGAAATTCACCTGCCTCTGCCTCCCGACTGCTGTCTAAAGAATTCTATGAATTGTTGGTCGTTTGCTTTCCTTATAAATTTTAGAACCAAATTTTGAATTTCTAAAAAGGGAAGGAAAAAATGCTTACTGGGATTTTGACTGCAATTGTTTTCAATATGTAGATCAATCTGAGAACAATTTGTCTCTTACAGAAATGAAGAAATTGTTCCTTTGCATTTGTTTCCAGCAAAAGAGAGCGTGTGTGTGTGTGTGTGTGTGTGTGTGTGTGTGTGTGTGTGTTTCAGAGGACACCCTTCGGTGTTTAGAGCTGCTCGCCTTTTTCTTTTGGAGGCAGGGTCTCTTAGTGCCTAGAGCTCATGCAGGCTAGTGTGGCCTGTGAGCTTCAGAGACCTCCCTGTGCTGGGACTATGAGTGTATGGTTCTGTGTTCACACGGGCTCTGGGGACTGAACTCAAGTCCTCATGCTTGAAAACAACCACTCTACCTCCAACCCCAGGCAAGATTGCTTGTTTATTTTATTTTATTTTATTTTAAAAAGAAAAGAAGCTAGCTTTCTTCATTTTACATACCAATCCCAGTTCCCACTCCCTCACCTCCTCCCAGCCCCATCCACTCCTCAGAGAGGGGGTAAGGCACATTGCTTTGGGGAGATCCAAGACCCTCCCTACTATATTTAGGCTGAGCAAGGTATCCATCCAAAGAGAATGGGTTCCAAAATGCCAGTACAAGCAGTAGGGATAAATTTAGTGCCACTGCCAGTGGCCCTGCAGTGTGTCCAGCCAATACAACTGTCACTTACATTCAGCAAGGCAGTTTTTGAAAAAATGCTTTTAAGGGGAGAAAAGTTGAAAAAAAAAGTACCAAAAAAAAACCCCAAAAAATTATGCTATAAGGTTTGTAAAATATTTTTTTCTGTTATAATTTTGCTGTTTTGTTGAGTCAGGGTTTCATTGTTTAACAGTGTTGGCTGTCCTGAAACTCGCTCTATAGACCAGGTTGGCCTCAAACTCAGAGATCCACCTGCCCGAGTGCTGGGATTAAAGGCGTGCGTCACCACACTTGGCTTTTGCTATTGATTTGAGACAGGTTCTTATTAAATAGCACTGGTGGCTTAGAACCTGCTATGTAGGCCATGGTGGCCTTAAATTCATGGCAATGCTCCTGCCTCAGCTCCTGGGTACTGGGATTCCAGACATGCAGCACTATGAGCAGCTCCCTTACCTTTTGGCATGTGAAGACTTCTTTTCCCAAGTTTCACACTGTTCTTGGAGATCTTCCTTTTCTTTAGTCAAACACTCCACGCATGACCGCAGTGCCTGGGTCTCGGCCCTCACTCGCTCTATTTCCCGCTTGTCTCGCTCCAGCAGCTGCTTCTGCCACTCTATTTCCCTGTTCTGCTGCTGTGCTGTCTGCTGCAAGCTCTCCAGCTCCAGCTTTTCCTGAGTCAGACAGGAAAGACTTCAGAACCCTGAGGAGAAAGGCTGGGGAAAGGCACAGGTTCTCCTTCGTACCTCCAGCACGTCCACCTGGGTCTTCTCTAGCTCTGTCACCTTCTGGTTGTGCTGTAGCCTCAGACCTTGGAGCTCACTGCTTTCAAGTTGCAGCGTGTTTGCTACATTCTTTAGCTCTGACAGAGACAAAGCGGGTCAGTGCCAGGAAGAGAACCAGGAGACAGGGCACGAGCACGGCAGACCGCACTTCCTTGTTGACCGACATAGAAACACAATTTTGCTGAATTACCTAAATGCTGATTTTATTTTTAAAGGAAAAACCTTTTTGAAAGTCCTGTTAAAAACACTAATTTGGAGCTGGCTGGTGGTGGCGCACACCTTTAATCCCAGCACTGGGAGGCAAGTAAACAAAAATGACACTAATTTGTTAAAAACATTTAATAAAATTCTGATTCTAGGAGCATTTATTTCCATATAGAATGAACTAAGTACTTTTTTTGAAAAAAATATTAATTAAAATAGGAAAAATTTGGACCCACATGGTGGAAAGAACCAATGCCCCCAAGTTGCCTGACTTCCATACTGTTTCTCACATGTACACATTTAATAAGCAAAACAATGTAATAAAAAACTCAAAAGATGACTACTACAAGAGCATTTTGGGGTGTTTTATTTCAGGAGTACACTTTGTTTGACATGGGCACGGCCTCAGACTTACAGTCAATGGTAGTTACCTAGAAGCCTCAGGTGGACTGGGAAGCTCTGGACAGGAACCTGACGTGACCGAGTCTGTGAATGCTGACACTGTGTGCACTGGCGAGCAATGCAGCTTCCTCCTCCCAAATATATACAGCCTGAGACTGCTATGCAGGCCTACAGAGACTAGACCCCACCTCCACTGTGCTGCTCTAGCGGAGCAAGTGTGGCCCATGTCTGCTTATCTGGTGTTTTCCCCATTCCCTCACTTTCCAGACAGGTTTCCAGGACACTGCCAGTAAAAAGCATTTGCTATGTGGATATGAGGACCTGAGTTTGGATCCCAGAACCCACAGAAAAAGTATATAACTGTAGCTATGTGTGTATGTGTGGGGTGGGGTGGGGTGCAGAGGTAGGAGGATCACTGGGACCAGGTTTAGTGAGAGCCCTCGTCTCAAGGGAATAAGATAGTGACCCAACAGGACATCAGATGTCCTCCTCTGGGCTGTGTACACACGCAGGCATGCACACACTATGCTCACATAAAATAAAACATGATCATAAATAAATAAATAAAAAACTGGGCTATATCTCATACTCACCATTCACCTAAATTTTTTTCACTCTAATTTTTCATGTCTTTAAGTATTAAACATAAGCCTTTTGTTTCCAGTTCTGTAGTCACAAATCACGCTATGGTGCACATAAAGGCGGGCCATCTCTAGATGAGTAGAAATGGGCACTTCAGCTTGTTGTTTTTCAGTCGGCTTTAGTGGCTGTACCTGATCTGATATCTTACCTACCATCTATGGCCCAACAGCCCTGAGGCCTGGCGAGATTTCCAGTCATACCAGCACCAGCTCTGTTGTTGCCGCCAAATGTACTTTTTTGACCAAGTCTCTATCATTCTCTTTACCAATAAAGACTCGGGAGTCAGATGTTGGGGTGAAAACCTGCTAGCTCAGAGAGGCTGAGAAGCAATCAGCTGGTTTTCCTTTTTGGCCAGAGACCTAACAAGACGGCCTCTCTTCAGCTGTCCCAAACCAAAAATATCATGAAACTCCCTACTCTTTCCTGTGTGCCTCTGCCTCTTTATCCATCTTTCTGTATGGTTATTCCTGTCAACTAATAAAATCAACTAATCCAAGGTTGATTTTATTAGCACAGCTTTGGGTTTCACAGTGTGATCAAATAGCCCACAAAATTGGTTTTACAAATTTGAATATTTGAAACCTCTCTGTTATACCCCATCAGTTCTAAGAGCCTTCCTTCCAACAGCACACTCTAATCAGCCACTAATATGGCTACTTCCCTTTAAATAAACCTTAAGAAACGGAATGGCAGGGACCATCATGTTCCTTTCATAACTTGCTCCTCTTTGCTCATCAGTGATGTCAGTGTGGTGAGGTGCGGCACAGATGCTCCCAGCCTCACACTTTGAGACCTGCTCTTTAAACTTACCAGCCTTATGTTTCTGCAGCTGCTGTAAAACTACCTGAAGGTTTTCTTCCTCTTTCTCCATCTCCTGCTTTATAAGTGCGAGCTGAGTCTTCTTTTCACTGATGTGGACATTCAGTTCTCCTTTCTGGAAACTCAGTTCTTCCAGCAGAGACTTTACTTCCTGTGTTTAAATAAAAGTCATCTCCTCTGTGAAGAACTGGCATCCCTTTCACAGGAGTCAGCTCTGTTGTTGTTTTATCTCACATACCTAATTTGTAAATTAGTTTATAGCAATTTTTGCCTTTGGTGCCAAGAACAGAACCATATTTTATACTAACATCTACCGTGTAACAGAAAAAAGTAACATAATTCATACATAGGTCATTGTGTGATTTTCCCCATACAAAGACTGCTTCCAGTCTCAGGGGCTGTCAGGACAGAAGGCTGGGAGCACAGATACTGTCACAGACAAGAGGCTGCTCTCAAATACAAGAGAAAAAAACTCCTTAAGAGCAACTGAAAAACAAAACAAAACAAAAAACAAAACCCAAACCAAAACAGGAGGTTGCATGTGGCTGAGCTTTGAGAAACAGGCAGAATGGGATGTAGACTGTCCTGGGATAAGGGCTTTTCTGGACAGGAAAGGCATGAGAAAGCCAAGAAGCAAGAGAACCCAAAGTGTATCAGGTGGTAACCTGACTCCCTCATCACCAATACATTAACACATGTCCAACGGCATTGTGGAGGAGGCCCTTCTATCTCCATTTGGGGAGAACCAGGGAAAAGCTTCAATATAAACCTACGGCACTGCCCTGGACTCCTAAGAGAGCCTATCGTCAAACATACCCTGATGTGATTGCACTTCTCAGCGACTTCCGTCTCGCCCAGTGTCAGGGCTTCTTGCAGGTCAGATTTTGCCTGGACCAGGCTGTCCTGGAGTAGGAGCAGCTCCTCCCTTCTATGCCTCAACTGCGTGTCTAGGTCAGCCAGCTCCTGCTGCTGGCTTGTCACCTGAAAAAGGAGAGATAGGAAGTTGGACTTCAAGATGTATCTATTTTTAATATTTTTTTGTATTTTCCCATCTTTTCTACAATTAATAAACCTTATCCAGCAATCCTCAAGAATAAATATGTCTTAATTAGTTTTCTTCCGAGTATCTAGCCACACCTGGCTTTTCAGTGTTTCCAGCTCAGCTCTCTTGGCCTGAAGGAGAGTCTCAGATTCTCTGAGGATCTGCAGGTGGCGATCCTCATTGCATTCTGCTATCTCGATGTCTCTTTGCAGACTCTGAAGCCTACAAAGCAGGGCAGTACTTTAGCAGCCTCTAAAGGGGCCTGGCACCCACAGCTGCTGTGGCCCACACCCCCATCCCGGGGCCCCTCAGAGGCCTTTACTCACTCTTCTGTCAGTTTCTCCTTCTTCTCATTCAGACACTGGAAATCTGCATCTTTGGCTGCTACAACTTTGTTTATTTCTTTTAAGATCTCTTCTTGTTTGATTTTGTGCTGCTCCAAGTCCTCTGCATCAGCCTGGAGCAGTCTACAACGGGATATTTACCCCCTTGGCTCTTCAGGCTTAGCACACATCAACCATATTACTCTGTGCACCTCAGCCCTCAGTGGCACAGGAGTCAACCCGCCTCATCAGTCCCGAGGTCACCTACCTCAGTAGCATTGGGGTCCACCCAGCAGGCTGGGCTCCACCCACCTCAGAAGTCTGGGGTCTACCCACCTTAGTTGCTGCTCGGCTTTCATGAGGTTAAGTGCAGTCTCCTGGGCTCTCTTTTCTAATGCTTCAGCATCTGACTCAGTTTGTAATAAATTTCTTTCAGCATCAGCAAACTTTTCAACAGCATTCTTCGTCTAGAAGAGAAACTGCCATTAAAACCAATTCGACTATAGTACTTACCAGTTATTTACCGAATTAACTGGTACAAATCTCAGTAAACATGACACAAACAGAAACACCTGAAAACATTCCTTTGCTATGACTCTCTAATACTCAGAGAGTTGTCCAGAAGCAAATAATCACTATGTAAAAATGTAGTTAGATAAATCTGGACAAATGAAAGATGAAGATAGGGAATTAAAACAGACTGTGACCTAGTCTTTGTAAGGGCGTGTAGCAGCATGCAGATGTCAGAGTATGCTAGAGCAGAAAAGAACTTCAAGTGGTGTAAGCAGGTGAGAGGAACTGTACAACTACATCTTTGTCAACAAAGAGCTCGTAAGAAAAAAAAAGTTGTTCCAAGTTGATGAGACTGACTGGAGATTCCTTTTTATTTAAAAAATTGGATTATTATCAAATTTAGTCAACTAAATGGCAATAATCTGTCTCCTTTCTGCTGCTCTTCTTTAGGGGCAGGCAGGACTTTTCCTACTTCTTCTCTAGTCTCTGTGTCTCTTTTTCTTTCTCTTCTCTTTCTCTTCCTCTCTCTCCCTTTCCCACTCCCTTCCCTCAATAAAACTTTCAGTTAAGTTTAAATAAATAAAAATAAATGGCAACAATTTTACCAAGCTTTCACTCTCTCGGTAGATTCTTCTTACATCATTGTGAAATGGGCTCTCATTTTGTGATGGTGACTTCTTTATGGCTAAGGAACACCAACACCAAATCTCTTTGAAGTCTCTGGATTCCTATGCTAGATTTGGCATATCAAACATCAACTTGGTTTCCTGATCTGCCTAGATTAAGAGGTTTAATGGATCTAAAAGGAGAGTTTAGTTTGTACTGACTGAATACTGACTCCCATAGAGCCTCAGAAGTCATAGGTGTCTGCGGGTGAAATCCGTCTGAACTGTCCTGTGGATGTCAACTGGCTGGAAGGTCCACAGCACTGGACACGTCGCCGCATCTCTTCACTGAGCTGCCTTCTGCCGGCTCATCAGCAGAGCATCGCCCTGCTCAAGAAGGAAGGCGCTCTAGCCTCCTGGGCAGGTTCTAACATGTCTGGCACATTCAGCTGCTTCCTCTCCCCTGCTTCACAAGCCTTAACCCTGAGTCCCTGGGAGGAGAGAGCGGTCTGCTGTGTGGTCAACTTTCCTCTGTGTGGTCAACTTTCCTCTGTGTGCCCACTGCCAATGCTACTGATTAAAACAAATACAGGTGATATGTTTTCTCTACTTCTCCACACAGCAACTGAATGTTTACAGCACAAGGACTCCTCGTAAGAAAAGAAATGAAGGTCAGGCAGTGGTGGCGCACTTCTCTAATCCCAGCACTCGGGAGGCAGAGGTGGGTGGATCTCTATGAGTTTGTGCCTGGTTTGCAGAGTGAGATCCAGGACAGCCAGGGCTACACAGAGAAACAGAGAAACCCTGTCTTGAAAAACTGAAACAAAACAAAACCAAAACCAAAACAAAAAGAAAAAAAAAAGAAATGAGGACATCCCTGTTCTCATTTAAGACCATGTACCATGTGAGGGAGGCTTCCTGGAAGGGGCTGTGTCTGTGAAGACTGATGGGCTCCACTGTTGTAGGGTTGACATGCTGCAGGCCAGAGACTCACTACAGTTTACACTGGGTTAGCTTCAGCCTCCGAAATTAGAGACATGCCTTGGCCACCTCTGTGGGGGACCTGACACCCTGTTGACTAGCAGATAAAAACTGATCTAACATCCTGAAAAACAAACTCAAAACCAAAACCAAACAAATGAAAAACCTTTGGGTTGTATTGCAACAACAGTACACAGAATTTAATAGGTGAAGCCACCCATTCAGTTCCAAGTAGTAGGTTTCTATTAAATAGATTCAAGTTGAACTAACAAAATAAAAATAGTTTCTGAGGTGTCTCATGTGCCCAGGGGCTTTGTCTCTCTCTGGAATTCTCATTTACTAAAGAACTCTTAGGAAGGCGCTGCTTCAGCTGTGCAACGCTGGGCCAGATATAAGCTGCGCTGAGTTGATAGGCAAACCATGCTAACGTCAATTCACAGAGCTGCCAGGGATGCGAAATGAAATGGCTTTTATAAATAGCCACCATACGGGCTTGGAAAATCACCTTCCCTCTGGATTTCTCCTGCGTTGTGGCCTAAAGAATGCTGTTACTGTCACTCACTCACCACAGAGGTAGGTTCTGCAAAGAACATCTCAGAACCTTTCTTTGTTTTTTTAATTTCAACTTGGCTGTACTTAAATAAATGAAAATCTATGACCTAGGAACTGAAAGGATATCATTACTTCTGTTATCAATGTGAAGAGAAGCAAGACTTCTATAAGAATCTGATTGGTCTTTTAAAAAGACACAGATTGAAGAGTCCAAATTAAAAACAAACAACAATCCCTCAACAAACACAGGCAGATGGAAGAGAAGGACATGCTGAACTAAACAACTTCAGGAATTTAAAACATGCTATTTAATACTAAACAGCCTGCGTATTCTTAGCTCGAATTTACGGAAAGGCAGGCCAAGCCTGAGGACTAAACTACTGGCCCAGATGTCCAGACCCGGACAGTGCTCTCGTCCGTTTCCCTGCAGTCTTAGGCAGGCGGCTGTAGTCGCTGTGTCACACAGGAGCCCCAGCCGGAACCATACGGACTCACCTTCTCCTTAGTGCAGGAGAGCTCATGCTCAGCTTCTGCCAAAAGTCGGTCAGCTTCCCTGAGCTCTGAGCGCCGCTTCAGAAGAGTCTTCTCTATGCACGCAACCTCGTCGACAATATCCTCATGGCGTTTGAGAGACTTTTCTATTTCTAGTTCAGTCATAAGATTCTCAACATTTCCATCAATGAAGTCCCTAAAAAAATTACATGAATATCAAGAGATTTTAAACATACATAATGTGGACACTCATAGCCTATGAAGAGTGTTCAAGAATTTACTAACTTTCTAAGAGAGGTAACTACGGGCTGGAGAGATGGCTCAGAAATTAAGGACACTGGCTGTGCTTCCAGAGGTCCTGAGTTCAATTTCCAGCAACCACAAGGTGGCTCACAGCCATCTGTAATGAGGTCTGATGCCCTCTTCTGGCCTGCAAGCATACACAGAGAGAGAGAGAGCACTCAATCCTACATACATAGAGAGGTAGCTACAGTTGGTTATGTTCAAAACGTACTATTATTACAAACATGGAATATTCCTGGCAGTAAACACACACTATGTAAAATGCCTGGTGAGTTTGTGCTGTCAACATCTGGCCAAGACAATGCTGCCACATTATTTTTTTGAAAAATAGAAATAAAGGAAGTGGCTACACAATAATATCCAGGTCCTATGACAGTCCTCAAGGACAGACCCCAGGCCAGTTGGCCTCAAACACTGCATGGATTTGTGACTTACTTCTTTATATTAGAGTAAAACTGTCATAAAAGATTTGACAAAAAAGTGACACAAAATTCAGTAACTCAAGGCTAATATGACAAATTATATGAAAATGCTTCAGAGAAAAACATGAGAACAAACTCAGCACACTGATGTTTTTCTTCTCTCTTTAAACAAAGGTGTGCAAAGAACTTTTGCCTTTTTCTCTGATGACTTAAGTGTCATTTTCTTCCTACTGTTACAGTGGCAGATGTCCTACTGCTCCACCACCGCCGTGCTCGTCCTAAGATGTACATTCACATGACTAGTAGCTATAACCACCCTACCCACGAGCACAGCATCCCGTTCTTCTCAGTGAGGCTCTTGCTTTCCACAGCAGTTTTAATCACTCACCTGTCCACTCCTAGGCAGCAGTGATCTTGTCTCATTCATTCTGCATGCCTCACAGGCCCCCGACCACCCCGAGAGGAGGCCTAGGCTAGTGTGGATTAATTGACAAAAACTGGGGAACAGCCATAATTCATGGAGCACCACAGAAGACAACATTTTATAGAACTGAGCAGACAACAGAGGCTCTGTGAACTGACTGACTCTATGCTAGCTAGGTACAGGCACCCGTAGACGGAGGTCCAGCTATCACCCTATTGACTCTCTGGTTGCTTACAGCACTGCATGAGCAGGGCTATGTCAAAGGTTGCTAACCCTAACTTTCACAGGATACCTGAGAGGAAGAAGAAAAAAGGAAAAGTTTAGAGTAAAAGGGAACCCCTGACCTTTGTTTTAAATTCTTTTTTTTTTTTAAGATTTTATATCTATGAATGTTTTGCTTTCATGTATGTATGTGCACCACAGACTGCCTGGTGTCCACAGAGGTCAAAAAGAAGGTGTCAGATACCCTGGAACTGGAGTTATGGATGTTTGTGAGCCACTATGTGGGTGCTGGGAACTGAACCTGGGTCCTCTGCAAAAAGCAACAAGTGCTTTAAACTGCTGAGCCATCTCTCCAGTCCCTCAGCCCCCACCTTTGTTTTGAAAGGCAGGACAGATGGACGGCTTGGGGAGGGCATTTCAATGATGGAGGAAGGTCATTGGCTAATAAAGGAACTGCCTTGGCCCATTTTATTGGTTAGAACATAGGTAGATGGAGTAAACAGAACAGAACGCTGGGAGGAAGAGGAAGTGAGCTCAGACGCCACAGCTCTCCTCGCGGGAGCAGATGCCATGCTCCCAGCTCCTGGGCAGACACACGCAATGAAGCTCCAACCCAGGATGGACCTAGGCTAGAATCTTCCTGGTAAGCGCACCTAGGGGCGCTACATAGAATATTAGAAATGGGCTAGTCCAGGTGCGAGAATTAGCCTAGAGGAGGCTAGATAGAAATGGGCCAAGCAGTGATTAAATGAATACAGTTTGTGTGTTGTTATTTCGGGCATGAGCTAGCCAAGCAGGCGGCCGGGGTGCTGGGAACGCAGCCCCGCTGCTCTTATTGCTACAAATCCACAGCTCTCCTCTCGGGAGCAGACGCCTCAGAGAGACACCATGCCTCGCTCCTGGGCAGACACACGCGATGAAGCAAGCTGCCAGGTTAGACATGCTGAATCTTTCCTGGTAAGACCGGTGCTCACAGATTATTAGAGATGGGTTAATCGGTATGTGAGAATTAGCCTGTAAGGGCTAGAGCTAAAGGGCCAAGCAGTGTTTAAATGAATACAGTTTGTGTGTTGTTATTTCGGGTCATAAGCTAGCCAGGCAGCCAGGGTGCTGGGGACGCAGCCCCGCCGCCCTTATTACTACATTTCAGGAAGAAGACAGGAGTGAAGGTGCGGAGGCAGAGGAAAGTGGTGCTAGGGGATAGATAGCACAGACGTGGTTCATGCCAAGTGTTTTCTGAGGCTGAAGTCTAACCAAAACAGGCAGGGTTCAGACTGCCTATGTACCAAGATGAGACTGAGTCCAGTGTTTCCTGGCAGACTGGAGAGAAAGATTCTACACATGGTGGTCAGCGTGGAAGCCATGTTAGTGGTCTAGAATTCCACTAATTAAAGGATACAGCAGTGGAAATAACAGAAAAGGGTCAGTTAGCTCTCTGTATGCAATGTCAGAAGGACAAAGAAACCACACAGACACCACAGAGAACAAAGGTTTGAAAACCCTGTTGTATGTTCTGCTGTGGTGGCTGGGATGGAGAATGGCTGTGCTGGGCACCAGAGAACCACAAAAAGGCTGATCTGGATGATCTGCCAGGATACCTTAGATATTCGCTGTCCTAAGTGGTATTTACCACAGAGCACTAAATTAATTGGAATTAAATTTTATCAGTTCCCTTTGCCACATTTAAAGAACCATATACAGCTAACATTTATTATTTTGCAGTTTAGATTGAAGAAAGTTTTACAATGATAGAATGTTTTATGAGGCACTGCTGACTGAGGCACCCTTCCGAACTGATATGGTATCCTATGAATTATAGAAATATAATGGTGGATGCTTACTTTCGTTGTTGATGTTTCTGGATGGTTCTATGCAATTCTTCTACTTCATGTTCTAGTTCTTTCTTCTCTTGCAAAAGGTCATCAATATTATGCAGCAGCTCTTCCACTTCTTTCTCAGAATGCTGCTTGGTTGCTTTCAGCCATTGTTCTTTCCGTCGTTTTGATTTTAGGTGCTGCATTATGTCTTCTAGTCTAGACACTTCATTCTCCTGGTCATAGAACATGAATGCATTATTGAGATATCGGAGGGCATCTCTTCCCTTTTGCTGTCAGAAGTTGAAATCGATTGGATAAAGTATGGATCTATGGCCTAAAAAATAGTGGGGCATTCTAAGACTTCAGTATGGGAAGAAAAATTGAGTCAAGTCAATTTTTTTCACACGGCAAGATGGAACTGACAGACTTCACATAACTTTTCCATCAGTTTGACTCTACATTAGAAACTCACCAAACCACTCTGTCTCTAGAGTTCAGCATCTAGCAGAACAAAGAAATTGAAGTCTCTCTCTACTCTGGACACATGGGAGAACTGTTGAAATAGGTTCCCAGAAGAAGAGGTATTTTGCCTTCATTTTGCAGAATGAAAAAGGTAAACCAAGTCTCAAGAAAGAAGAAGCTAGCTGGAAGGTGGTGGTGCATGCTTTTAATACCAGCACTTGGGTGGCAGAGGCAGGAGGATCTCCAAGTTGGAGGCCAGACTAGTCTACAGAACAAGCTCCAGGCCAGCCAGCCAGCCAGCCAGCCAGCCAGCCAGCCAGCCAGCCAGCCAGGGGTACACAGAGAAACTGTTTCAAACAACCAAACAATAACCAAAAGAAGGGGGAAACAAAACAGAAAACTACAACGTCGAGGTGTGAAAGCACACTGGAGAAGCTGTGTGAGTCATGTATTCTTTTTTTTTTAAAATATTTATTTATTATGTATACAATATTCTGTGTGTATGCCTGAAGGCCAGAAGAGGACACCAGACCTCTTTACAGATGGTTGTGAGCCACCATGTGGTTGCTGGGAATTGAACTCAGGACCTTTGGAAGAGCATGTCATGTATTCTTGAAGGGCTCTAGTAGGCCTGGGCATAGCAAACAGGGCACCAACAGGTTTGCTCTTCACCTTTCCCTTTTCCCCTTGCTAAAAACAATTATGTCATATTCCTAAAGCTAGCCACCAAGTTCTATTCCCTTTTTGGCCACTTCCTCCTCCTGGGGCTGACTACCAAGGTTCAACTATCAAAGTATGGAAGTCCAGCAATCAAAAGCCCCCATTTGGCTACACTAATTAACATGCCCAATCAAAATTACCTCATTCTAATGGGAGTTCCCCTTGTCCCTTAATAAACTGCCATTTGCCTAAGGGCCATGTGTGTCTTCTCTCTATCCAGAGGCAGTCCTTTGTCCCTCCAAGGCAAATATCCCTTCCCCTCCCCTCTCTTGCCCCTTTTCTCTTCTCCCTTGTCATCTGTCTTTGTCACTCTGGGGCAAACAGAGCTCCTTTGTGCTGAGAACTAGGTGTGTTCTGTGTTCATTCCAGGGTAAAAGAAATAATCCAAGGGAGTATCAGCAAATGCTTAACAGACAGATGGTTACAAACTGAATGTATGCAAAAGCCACATGTGGGCCCCGTGGACCAACTGTGACCTACTAGAAGGGGACAATGACCTGGTACCAGGTATCTTTTCTTCTGTTCCCTCAGTGGGCTGAGGAGGGAGGAAAGAACAAATGCTCTAAGTGCTCTGAGCTCAAAAGATGAGCTTAGGATGCAGTGTTATATTAGAACCAAAAAAGTAGAAAGCAATTGGATTAGGAAGTAACCACTTCTTAAAATCTAGCCTAAGAATAAAAAGCACATTTAAGAATCCTCACAGTGGGCTGGAGAGATGGCTCAGTGGTTAAGAGCACTGCATGCCCTTCTGAAGGGCCTGAGTTCAGTTCCCAGGAACCACAGGGTGGCTCACAACCATCTGTAGTGAGATCTGGTGCCCTCTTCTGGCCTGCAGGAGTACATGCAGACAGAATACCGAGAATACTGTATACATAAAAAATAAACAGATTTTTTTTTTTTAAAAAGAATCTACATAGTCTGCCGGGCGGTAGCGGCTCATGGCCGTTGATCTCTGTGAGTTCGAGGCCAGCCTGTTCTACAAGAGGTAGTTGCAGGACAGGCTCCAAAGCTACAGAGAAACCCTGTCTTGAAAAACCAACCAACAAACAAACAAAAACAAAAAAAAAAGAATCCACACAGTCACCTACTGCACGTACAAATAAAGAAATGTTATCTAGATATTAACATGCTGTTTAAAAATATTTGTACTGTTCTGTTGTATAACAGTTTCCTCCTATATTGAAATATCCCATCCTGCCCTTAAGCAGGGAGGTAAACAACTCAAAATAGCTTCAGGAAGCCCCTGAAACTGATCACATTCACTAGACCCCTCCCTCCCTGCCAGAGTAAGCAGAGCTAAGACCAGCTACCTAGAAGATGCAGAAATCAGTAGAGCTGCCTGGAAGTGGTTTAGAGCAACCTAGTCACTTGGAAAGGATATTCACCAACCTGTGAGCTGTCAGTGTGTACAGCGTGAGCCAGGTTCCCAGCTTCTGTAAGCTGGGATGGGCCTTAGTGATGCAGCTGCGACTCATTTCTGTTCCTGTATGTAGCCCCTAACACACAGTTCTGTAAGTAACCTCAATGAAACTCACTGGTTCACTAAGCTGCATTTTGGTGGTGTCTGTACTTTAGTCTGCTCTGAGTTCCCTATCTGGGGTGGGTAGATGTGTGTGCTGTGTTGCCCCAGGGAAAGTTTTGTCATACAACAATTCTTGCAGCAGACTTAAGTTCCTTTCCTAGAACCCACACCAGGCTTCTCACAATTGTCTATAACTCCAGCTCCAGGGGAGTTGATACCATTTCTGCCTCTGAAGGCATCATATTCACATGCACACCCAACACGTGGTTTTTTTTTTTTTTGGTGTTTGTTTTTGGTTTTTTGAGACAGGGTTTCTCTCTGTAGCTTTTGAGTCTGTCCTGGTACTTGCTCTGTAGACCAGTCTGGCCTCGAACTCATAGAACAGTGGCCTCTGCTTCCCAAGTGCTGGGATTAAAGGTGTGCGCCATCACCACCCGGCCACACACATATATATATGTAATTAATAAACAAGTAATTAATAATAAAATCTTTAAATTATAAAAACTGGGTATTATTTCTATTAGTAAATGGGAAAACAGAATTCAAATGTGCATACAACAATAACTGTAGAAAAAATGTATAATCATTCTCACCCATATGTACTGAATGCTGTTTATACATATCAGCACATATGGGCACACGTGTACATGTGGAGCATACTCACACACATACATAAGCTACAGGTACTAGTATGTGATAGCTTTACATAAACACTACTACACAGTTAACAATAGGAAGTTGTTGGTGTTTAGACTGAAAGCATTTTAGAAAACAGCTAGCTGCATCAGGCTTTGGGCTTGAGAATTTCCTATCCTGTTCAAAATCATATTTTAATAGGAGACTGTTTGTTTTTTAAACATCAGCCCTATAATCTCACTCCTGGTCTAGGCTCATGCATCCGTGAACTCATCACATGTGCGTCTGTCTGAAGCACTTGGAAGCTGTTTCCCACTTACTAGGTTATGGTGCTCTGGGACATTGCAATGCTGCATACCCACAGGGACAAGGGGAACAGCAAAGTTGGTGGGAGGAGGTCCACATAAGATGGGGGCTCCAGCAGGAGGTGGGCCATAAACCACAGTGCCAGGGTGCAGAGGTTGGCTGCTGCTGGGCAAAAGAGGCGATGGTGCATACAAGGCCATTCCTCGGGGTACTGGAGAGCCATCAGGAAGCACAGTATACATTATGTACCCAGGAGGAGGCACAAATGAGGGTTCCTCCTGGTCATCCAGTCCACTCTCTTCCTGGCTATCTCCTCCACTGTCTGCATCTTCTGTGAGATAAACAGGAGAGTATACTAGGTAAGTAGATTTAGGAAGAAACAAGAGCATTTTAATCAAAACATAGGAGATGTAAAACAAAATTGTAAGAATGGTCAAATGTAGTTGTGAGAAACAGATCAATACACAAAGTATTTTCAGCAGCTAACACTTCACGTTTCTTCACCCACAGATGTATTCAGCAATCATTTGAATATGTGTTTTATACTACATAAAATATCAACAGAGATGTTATGAGACAGAACTCAAGTTGATTCTGCCATGACATGTAACACTCTAATATGACGGCTTACTTCCTACTCATCTCCCCTAAAGGCAGGAGCTGTGTCTGCTGACCTGACATTAAATAAAGCAAACACACAGCAGGCACTCACCCAAGGAAGAGTTCCTGTTTGTTTGCTTTTGTGTTGCTAGGGATTGAACTAACAATGAGCTACATCTCCATCCTAACAAATATTTTCTTAATGAACAAATCACCAAAATATAGTATTACTATGTCATAGATCAACAGTCTCAGAGCCGCAGAATGGTTTGACTGTGCCCACAGAGCTATGAAATGTAAGAGCTTAGACTACCCAAGTCTCATTCTTGGCACAAAGCTTTGAAAGACTAACCTCTGACAATCTTAGTAGATTAAAAAAAAAAATTATCCAATGTTCCATGACCTAGAAGCACAAGCCAAGAAACTATTCAGTTGGAGAGAGTGGAGGAAGACACCATACAAGGAGCATAGTCTTCCTAAACCCTGAGTATGAATTGGTCTGGGGAAGGAAAGAGGAAGACAAACATTACAGAAAAATGGAGGTTTAGGGGTGCGGATGTAGCTCAATGGCAAAGTGCTTACCTAGCAGGTGCTAGGGCCTGTGCTCTACCTACAGCACTGAAAACAGACAAAAGCAAAGAGGCTTGAACGTGGCATGCTACAAGTATCTTTAGATTAGCGGTTCTCAATCTTCCTAATGCTGCATCTTTTAATACAGTTCCTAATTTTATAGTGACACCCCCAACCATAAAATTATTTTCATTGCTACTTCATAACTGTGATTTTGCTACTGTTATGAATCATTATGTAATTATCTGATATGCAGGATAAGCAGCCCCTGTGAAAGAGTTGTTCAACCCCAAAGGGTCACACCCCATAGGTTGAGAACATTGCTTTAGACAGATAATGAAGAGATACTAACTAGCCCACTTAGGCACGTGACTCTGGCTGGCCTTGCCCTTGTCCCATTCCCTCTGCCTTCCTAAAACTAGTCACCAAGGTCTAGTTCCCTTATTTGGCCACTTCCTTCTCATGAGGCTGACCACCAAGGTCCAGCTATTGAGGTATTGAAGTCCAGCAATCAGAAGCCCCCTTTGGCTCACCTAATTAACATGCCCAATTAAAATTAAACACCTTATCCTAACATGGGGCTTTCCCCCTTTACCTTTACAAACCAACATTTGCCCATGTGTCCCATCGGTCTCCTCTCTCCAGAGGCAGTGCTTGGTCCCACTTACCCCTTACCCTTCTCTCGCTCCTCTTATCTCCTTTACCATCACACCCCAGCCCATTTTAACACAGACTACCCACTTCTTCTCTTAAAATGACCCCTGCAAGGTCATCTGCTCCTGTTTCTCTGCCAGAGTCAGAAAGCAGCACTTTAACTTTTCTTCCCTGCTTAATAAGGGATCCCTGTGTGTTTTGTGCCTAATCTAGTGTCTGGGAGGGAGCCCCCGCTGTGCAGTTCTTTTCAGATAACCTATGAAAAGATAGGTTGTCAGCCAAAACAGGATCACACAGGATCTCAGAGTAAGCTAAGGACTTTGGAATACACCTGTGGATTTCAAGGAAACAAAGGTCGAAATGCAACTTCCCTTATGTGAAGTGACTTACCTCTATTTGAAAATGATTTACGCAACCTATTTCTGCTGGGTGAATAGACCCAGTATCCTGAAGTAGGCAGAGGTCCACGGTTGTCCTTCTCTTCTTGCTGTCCAGGCTGTGGTTTTCTAAGAGGAGTAGAGGCTGTATACTTTAGACCCAAACCGGAGTCCTTTGTGGCTTGAGAACTATGGCTGGAAACCTAAAATCAGTGACAAGAGAGTGCAGCCTATCATCAACAGAAAGGCTGACCTTTAGATACGCCAGAGCACACTGCTAAGGTGAGATACACAAAAACTAAGAAAGGATCTATGTCCTTATTATGGTTCTCATTTTTCACAAACAGAAATAAGAAACGATTGCAGTTATACACAGTCATAAACTATAGTCCATACATGTGGCTCAGCTTATTAGCATTTCTTTAACATGGCAGTGTTGGGAAGGCTGGGCAGGGAGGAGTATGTATGCAATGGCTGAAGTCACATCAGACTGCTCTGGTGAAAAGGGTAGGGCTCTTTTCAGGAAGCTATGTAAGAGCTGTCTGGACCATTCTCTGGGAATAAAGGTCCTCACAGCACTGCAGTGGTAGAGGCATGCTGTCTGGCTATTTGACTGAGTTTACTTTATGGCACAATTTTTCATGAGAGAAAAATAAAAATAAATTCTTTGTAAGTTACCAGACCCTTGAGTGTCCTGTCCGCCTCCTACCTGCACTCATGACTGCTAGTGGCTTTTCTTCCTTTGCCTTGTCCTTAGTAGCCCAGTAGCTAAGGTAAATGAAACCACACACTCCTAAAGAATCTGGAGGTTAGTGTCTTGCTGTCCTGGAGTGTGCTGCTTCTGTCCTTCCTGTTTCCCATCACACTCAGCTCCACAGCTGACTCAAAGGGTGTCATTCAGTCCCACTTAGGTCCATTACTCACTTCCACACTCAGGCAGCAAGCTCATCCTTTCGTATTACCTCTTCTTTCGCAGCTCCACTAATCTAGCTCTGGCCTTCAAATGGCCCACAGAAAGCTCGCCTGGCTCCAACTCTAGCCCCCATGCTCAGCGAGAATATCCTTCAGAACTCTGACTCTATAAGAACAATCTCTTTTTCCCCTAACATATAATGGTCTTTTAAAGAATGACCCTGTGGTTTGAATGAGAATGTCTCCATAGGCTCAGGTATTTAAACACCTGGTCTCTTGCTGGTGGTGCTTTGGAATCACAAGCCCAAATCAACTGTTTCTTCTTTAGGTTGTTCTGGGCATGCTCGTTCATCACAGCAGAAGAAGAGCAGCTCACACAGCCCCAGTCTACATTTCTAGCTCTTGGTTCAGCATTCCCAGTAAACTAACGTTACAGGTTCCTCGCTATGGCTATACCACCTTCCTCTTCACACAAGCCGTTTCCTCCCTCTTAACCCTTCTCTGGACAGTTGTTCACTGTCACCACCGCACAGCTTCAGCTAGTCAGCCTTCCTTCCTCATAGAAGAATCTTCTAAACCAACCTCTCCAGCTAGAGCACACTGGCCACGTCTGACGTTACAACTACGTTACTGTCTAAGTGCAGGGATGCATCTGTCATCACAGCACTCAGTACAGCCTAGCATGTGGCCTACAGTTTGGTTAACACTCAAAAGATTTTTTTTAAAAAAGGAGATCAAACCTAGGTACCCATTATTCTGTTCACACCTCTGCACATTTCTATAACCATTTTCATTCAGCTCGTTGGGCCTAAGTCACCTTATACTTTATCTACTTCACGACACTGGCCATGAAAGGCAAGTACTACTGTCTGTAGGACAGCTCTATTTTTAAATCACAAATGACACAAACACTGAAGAATGTAAATGTATGTCTCAGCAGAGAAGTATTTCCAGCACCTGCTAACAAATTTGGGGAAGGAGAAAATGTCACTTTCAAGAAAATTCAGTATATACTTCTAGCAACAGAGAATTCCTACTTTTGATGATGGCGGTGGTGGTATAAAATACCAATAGCCTTGTCTTTTGAAAGGATCTGTCAGGTTGCTGATGTACTCATTCTGAGCAGAAACTTCATGCCGGAGTTCAGCAATTTCCTCTAAAACATTTTCAATGCCTCCTTTGTTATCTGTAAAGGAAAGCCACTCTATGAAGCTGCTATGCATTCAAGGACTTCCTTTCTGTGCCCACACAGAAGAGAGATTCTGGGGAGCAACAGCTTCTACCACCATGTCCCAAAGCTGACTTTCAGCCTGCTCTTGGGTAATTTGCTGTTGCTGAACACTAAGACAACATCCTTCTGTCCATCGATTATAAAGTATAAATTCACAGAAAGCAAACATACTTGTAAGACATTACTCTTTAAATTAGTCTATACCTTGTCTTTCTATAATCGAATCCCCTCATACCACACTGTGAAATGCTTTTTAAGTTCTTAACTTGTCAGGTAAGCCACGAATCTCTAGGTCACATATGGAACTGACTCCTTCAGCCAAGTGCTTTTTTCTAAAGGCAGCAGAAGGCAGTTCAGTTTGTAACACAGAACCAGAGAAATCAAAGCCAACAGTACTTTACCGGTCCCAGTGAGGTGTAGTACATCCCGAAGCCTTGTGATCTCAGCCCTTTGCTTCGCCATGGCCTCATTCAGCATCTCCATCTCTAGCAGCTGTGAGTCTGCTCCTTTTGAACCTACGCCTGCATTCTCCGTCTCAATGTGAAACTATTGAAAAGGCGTACACACAAAGTCACAAGAACGTCTACCCTATAACCAAGAAGCCACTGTCCCTTTCATTTCCATGGCACAGCAAGGCCAAAGTGCTGCCTACTGACCGGACTTCAGTGCGCTTTGAGCAATCTCCTGCAGCGCTTAGTTTAGGCACCTAGAAGCTCACAAGAAGGGTAGCTCCAGGTACCAACACTGACCTGCCCCTCTCTCTCCCTGAGAAGATGCTGCAGGAGCTCGATCTCCGCTTCAGCTCGAGTCAGGTCTCTGGCTGCTTGCCTGGCCTTTCTGCTGAAGTTCTCTGCTTCCTGCAGCTCCTATCGGGACAGAGCATGAGAAGGGCATTGCCATCATGATGGTCATCTCAGTCAGTCTTCCTCTCAGTGTGACCTCTCTGCTCCCATCCTACTACCAGCCTGGCTTAGTCATGCACACATGGTGCCAAGCCTGACCTGTCTGGGGATAGTCTCCCAAGCCTGTCTTTCTGGCTTCTTTCTCATGGTCTCAATCTCACTGAAGTCTGTGTCACAGTCTGTACCTTAACCATCACTCCAGCCACCACACTAACAGCCTGTAAGGTAATGGGTTTTCATATACATAAACAGGATAAACATTTTGAGGGTCACAATGAGCATGGTGGCACATAACTTTAATCCCAGTGCTGGAGAAGGCAGAGGCTGCTGGTGAATCCCTGTAAGTTCCAGGGCAGCCTGGTCTACTACATAGCCAGTTCCAGGAAAGCCAGGGCTGCATAGAGAAATCCTATCTCAAAAACAAAACAAAACAAAAAAACAAACAAAAGCAAAACAAAAAACCCCACCAAATACCCTAAACCAAAAACCATAAAAAAAGAAAAAAGAAATACTTGAGGCTCAGAGGAACTATACTGAAACTTTCAAAACTTCAAGCACATATTGACAGAGACTTCTTTAAAGAGTCTGCTATCCTTTAATATTCATTTTGTGGTTTCTTTAAGAACTCGGTACAATCTGGGGCCTGGAGCAACCCCAATGATGGGGTACAATCACTGGGTCTTAAGAAATGCAGAGTGTACCACAGTAGTTTGAAGATGACCAAAGTCTGTACCAAAGAGCCATAATGTATGTGGCTGCGTTTTTGAGATAGAGCTGGTAAAGGCATTCAGACTGTATGGACTAACCTCGGCCCGCTCCTGATTAATTCTCATGACAGTTCCATGCAGGGCCTTGAGCTGGTCCTTAGCGATGGTGAGCTCGGCTGCAGCTAGTTTATCAGAAGCAGCCACAGCTTTCTTTAGACTCTTCAGTTCTTTATCTAAACCAATAAACTGCTCCTGAGATTTGGCATCTTCATGCTTCTTCTAAAATAAAAGAATCATAACCAATATAAATAAATGAAGA
The DNA here is from genome assembly GCF_037038515.1 of Microtus pennsylvanicus. NCBI lineage: Eukaryota > Metazoa > Chordata > Mammalia > Rodentia > Cricetidae > Microtus > Microtus pennsylvanicus. The sequence goes on along the minus strand of NC_134587.1, from coordinate 49,920,232 downwards.
CATGAGCTCCAAGAGAGCCAGGATCTGTTCCGTGCTCCATGCCCATGTCTAGAATAATACCTAATGTATACTAGGTGCTTCATAAATATTTGAAGAGAGACAAAAACATTTGTGTGTGTGCGCCTGTGCACACACACATGTGCAGATGTTATTTCCCACTGAGTCATTTGAGACAGAATCCTTCTTGGAGCTTGTGTTTTCTTAGCTAGCCTAGACCCAGCAAGTCCTAGCCATCCTCTTGTTCCAGCTTCTCTCACAGCTCAGACTGCAGGTGTATGGAAGATGCCAGTTTACTGTGAGCAGTGCTGGTCTCTGGTCCTCATGATTGCCAGCACTGCTCCCAACAGTCGAGTCATCTCTCCAGCTCCCCATGCACATAAAACTTTTTAAGTAACTCTTTTCTTCGTTAAGAATCATGGACTGGAAAGATGGATTAGAGGTTAAGAGTACTGGACACTCTTCCAGAGGACCCAGGTTGGATTTTTCAGAACCCACATAGTAGCTCACAGTAACTCAAATTCCTGGGAATCCAACACCATCTTCTGGCCTCAGTGGAAGATGTGTGATGTATAGAGATACACACAGACAAAACAGCCATACACATAAAATTGAATGAGTAATATTTAAAAAACAACCTTCCAAACCCAGCCTTACTTCTTGGCACCATAACAGATGGACAAGGCTTTCAAAACAACTGTATCAGGCCTGGCTATACGATCGTGAAGATGTTGACATTTTTGAGGGTACTGAAGTGGACAAATCATGCAGCGTCTCAGGCTTAAGAGGCCTGGTCTTTAAAGTGAAGGTGGGGAGAGGAGGTGGGACTGACTACAGCCATTTCCCCATTTCAGAGAGGGTGGTGACTGGAGGGTTCCTATAGGGTAATTTGTTCACTGGGATGGAGACGAGATGGCAGGTGTGGAGGAGGAGGGATGCCCAAATGACACGTGACAGTGAGGCTGAGGGACACTACCGTTCTGGAGAGCTACAGTCCACCCCCAGGACCATGACACGTGACAGTCCACCTCCCCAGGACCATGACACGTGACAGTCCACCCCCCAGGACCATGACATGTGACAGTCCACCCCCCAGGACCATGCGGACCCCAAGAAAGCAGCGATCTTAGTTTTGTCAGGGAAGTGAGACAGAAGAAAAAGAAAAGGGACTTAAAGCTACTTCTGGGTGAAAAAAAGACTTAGTAGCTGGCCGAGGACTTTAGGCTGGACAAGAAAAGCAGAGACTGAAAAGCTGGAGGTGCTCTTCTTTCTCGTCCTCTCTCTCACCTGCCTCTCTGCCCCCTCCCTACCTTCCCTCCCCCTCAATAAAACTTTTCTCCCAATGTGAAGAAAAAAAAAGGAGGCTGGTGAACTAGAAGCTCGAGGAGACCAGAAAAGTGTCAGCATGAGGAAGTTAGGGAGACAAGAGGTTGTGACTAGAGCAAGATGCTTCAGTGTCTGGTTTTAGAAGTGCTGAGTGAAATTTCTGAGTGGACTAAGGAGATTACACTGGGATGGGTGAAGGCAGATGGAGAAAAGGGCATCAGAGGGGCCAGATGATGTGGGATTCCCCTCTGTATGCTATGAATATGTTTTATTACCACTGGTTAGCAAAGAAGTTGTTTCAGCCAATGGTTTAGTAGAGTAAAGCCAGGCGGGAAATCTGAACAGAGATATAGAGAGAAAGTAGGTGGAGTCAAAGAGATGTCAAGTAGCTGCCGAAGGAGAAAGACGCCAGCCTCCAGCCAGAACCTTACCATTAGGCCACAACCTTGTGGTGATTCACAGATTAATAGAAATGAGTTAATGTAAGATGTAAGAGTTAGCCAAAAATGTACATAAGCTATTGGCCAAACAGTGTTGTAATTAATATAGTTTCTGTGTGATTATCTATGTCTGGGCGACCGGAAACGAATGAGCAGCTTCTGCCTGCACATCAGAAAGTGAGAGGGAGAGTTTAAAAGTAACTCCATGGATGTACCTGGGTGGCAAGCTAACCTGTTATTGTTTGTTAAGTGTCACCTCCATGACCCCAAGGCTAGTTCTCTTGTTTCCCTGTATCAGGAGAGTTTCAGGTCCATGACTGTCTAACAAGACCCAGCTGTGAGGTCAGGCTCAGCACTGGGTCAGCAACGAGAGCTGGATGTGGATTACTACTGACTCTGTCACCAGAAGCAAGATGTGGGAAGCAGGTCCCTTACTTTTCTAGGCTCCCTACCTTTTTCTCTAACTCCTGGAGTTGGGTCAGAATTCTTTCTTTCTCTTCATCTGCTTCCTGGAGCTGGAGGTCTGTAAGGCCTTGGATTTCTTCCATACTTTTTAGGTTTTCTTGCAAATAGTGAATTTCATTTTCTAATTGCTGGATTCTTGCATTATGTTGCCTTTTATCAAACTTAATCTGTGAAGAAATAAAATTTTTATCAAACTGAAGATCTCTCTCTCTCCACTCTCTTTGAGACAGCCTCTTGGTATATAGCCCAAGCTATGTTTGAATTTGTGATACTCCTACTTGATACTCCTGAGTGATGAGACTTGTGTGTGTATACATACATACATTATATGCATATATATATATACACACAAGTGTATATATACACACATATGTAACCACATTAGTAAACGTGTATGTAAACATACATACATATAAACACATAAAATGTATGTTTTAAGCAAAATAAGAATGTTATGGAGCTATGGTTTCCTTAACAGGAAACATAAATATAACAAGGTTTTGTGCTAAATAGCGACCAGAGATGTTTTTATCTTGCTCTCTGGGATTTGAATGCTTACCTCAATACTTGAACATAAATCAGTAGGTTAAGATTCTGACATCACACTATACTTTGGTTATGTGGTATTATTTAATCTATCCATTATAAACTATCTCTCAGCTGCTTTCAAAACAAGGAAAAACCACTGTTACAAACAGGCCTGACTTTGACATCAATAACCACATTCAGGATTGGATTTTAGTCACAGACTAGTTATGAGTGAAAATAACAAGGGTATTCTCGATTTACATGTTGAAAACAGCAGCATTTGCTAAAGGCTGCCTTCTGTCTCTAGTCTTTCTTACTCTGGCTTCAAGTGCTCTTTCACAGGCCTGCCTGAACTCCTCTTGTCCATTTGCCAGTTTCTCTTGCTGGAGAACCATTTCTTCATGGAGTTTCCTCTCTCTAACTTGTGCTTCCTCTTTTTCCCACTGAGATCGTGCAAGGATTTCACTGAGTTGTTTCTGTAGATCAGCAAGACTTTTCCCCAAGACATCTGAAGGACTATAGGTTCTAAGGGGGAAAAACAAGAAGGTATAAATGTGACATTTAATTCGATACAAACATGTTCAATGCAGTGTTAAAAACTGAGAGTAGAAAGTACTGTGTGAAGGGACTGGTGTCAATTGCAGCATTTTTCTCAGTACCTCATAAGAGCAAATCATTGTACCAAATCACTGTGGCCACTCTGAAGACACAGGCTAAGAATATGTGTCCATAAATTTGATGTTATCCTGTTTTGTACTTATTCACTACAAAAATACATATTGTTCTTTCGGATCACATACAACCAACTTCAAGAAGACTCTTAAATACTTTATGCTGTCATCAGAATTAAGCAATCTTGCATCAGTCTTTCAGAAACATCAATCAGTACTACAGAGACTGAGGATGGAGAGCTCATGGTTGGTCTCAGGCACAGCTCTCAAGTGGAGAGGGTCACTCTAACTTGGGGTCCTACTTCTGCTTACCTCATTTCCCCACCTCCTAGTTTCAACTTTCTGCTTAGCTCGTCTACACGAGCTGCTACTTCTTCTGGACGAATCAGACCATCAACCACGTGGTTGAGGTGGTTCTGGAAATCTTTCAGCTGCTGCTTTAACAGGCTGTTGTCATCCTGTGCATAGGGTGAAATGGAGAGGATGTGTTATCTGCCAGCAGACATTCCTTACTAACAGATACATGACCACAGAATCAAACTCATATGGTGCCTCTTTCAAATAGAAAGAATTGCTAAAATGTCCCCACGGTATAAAGAAAAGTGTTGCTACATCTAAAGATGGACGCACACTAGTCCCTTGAGTGCCTGTGGTACTCGAGGGATCCTCTACTACACATCCAGTGCAGCGCTGCTAACTACAATGGAGGGTCTAAAATGGTGAATACATTTTTTAAGTGCCCATGGCATCTAGAGGTTGGGTCTGTACACTGTCCCTCCCAATACCCTGAGGCAGCTTTCTCTGGGCCACAGTGTCCTCTACCACTTTACAGTTTTTTAAATGTTGTCTCCTGATACCATGTGGAGGCAAGGAGGTCCAGCTCCTGGACTAGCCAGGCCACCAGGGTAACAATACCTCTGTAGTGTATCCAGATGCCATGTTCTTTATATTTTGCTTGTGTTTTGGTATATCATCATGTTTCCAATAAATCACAACAGATAGGCAACATTTTATCATACAATAGGCTTTAAGATAACTTTGCCTAGCCAGGTGGTGGTGTTGCACACCTTTAATCTGTTCAAGGTCAGCCTGGTCTAGAGAGTGAGTTCCAGACCAGGCTTCAAATCTACACAAGAGAAACCTTGTCTTAAAAAAAAAAAGATAACTTTTCCTTACTAGACTAAATGCAAATATTATAAGCACACATAAGGATAGTTAGACCACAGTATGATATTCAGATTAGGCACAGAAAATGTATTTGAAACAAGTTATTTTCAACTTGTAGGTTTGTTAGGACATAACCCCATCATAAATCAAGGACATCTCTAGAGCCTACTCCTGGCCCTACGTGATCTGACTAGGTGATATGACTACAGTCAGCCTACTGATTAGCCAGAAAAAAAATAGGCTCTTATTATCTTCATAATTTGAAGTAAGATATATAGTAGATATAGTCTGTACAAGAGTTGGACCTGAAACAATGTATCAATTCAGGACTGAGGTTTAGGTTGTGCTAAATATGATACACAGAGAATTAGGAAAAGACATGAGAGCCATTGAGCCCCTAAAAGATTGATCAATGACTTTGATTCTTAGCAGCTTTGTATTAACAGTTTCCTCCAAGATTGAAACACTCCATCCTTCAGGGAAGCTCCTTAAGCAGGGACATAAACAACTCAAAATAGTATCAGGAAGTCCCTGAACTTGACCACATTCATTAGGTCCCTCCCTGCCAGAGTGAGCAGAGCTAAGCAGGATCTCAGACAAGCCAAGCTGCAAAGACAACTGAGACCAGACCAGCTGCCTGGAAGAAGCAGGAACCGGCTGAGCTGCCTGGAAGAAGTGCGGACCATAGTCACTTGGAAGGACACTCTCCATCCTACTGAGGGCCTGCAGGCTGTGCAGGGTGCTCCAGGTTCCCAGCTTTCGTGAGCTGTCATGCTGGAGTGGCATTGGCGATGCAGCCATCTGTGGGTCATTTCTGCTCCTATATAACCTCTCACCCATATTCCTGTGTAACACCAATAAACACCAGTTCACCAAGCTGGACTTCGGTGGTATCTGTCCTTTGGTCTGTCTACTGATCCTATCAAACTGACTTTTAAGAAAGATAAAGGTAGAGAGTAAAAGGTGTACTCCTCATCAGAAGGCCAAGCAAGCTCTAGTCCTAACCAAGGCAGACTACGGCAAGGCCAGGCTAGAAAGCGGACTTTAGTTTACACCTTAGAGAAAGGCCCACGAAGACTTGACTTTAGTGCTTTCTGGGAAGAGTTGCATAAAGAAGTATTTCTAGGTGAAAATATACTGGGTTTTTCTCTTTTGAGACAGGGTTTCACTATGTAGCCCTAATGTCCTGAAACTTACTACAGACCAGACTGGCCCTGGACTCACAGAGATTCACCTGTCCCTGCATCCAGAGTGCTGGGATTAAAGGCAGGAGCCACTATTCCCAACTTGAATTTTTCTTTAAAATACTTCAAAGAAAAAAAGTAGACCGAATGAAGCAATGTTAGTAATTGTATAAACCAAGCAATGGATCAAAGGTCATGGGGTTATTGTTTTTGTGATCACTTTAAATTTTCATAATAAAAATAAAATTTAATAATCTACTAAAGACTCCAAACACACACATACACACACACACACACACACACACACACACAGTTCACGCAAGAATGAAAAACTGATTATACTTTTAATTGCATCTCTATTGAGAAGACTGTGAGAACTGTATAATTAGGAGACCTTACTGCAGCTCACTATGGGAGACATTTCAATGGGAGAGGGTGCACTGATCTAGCAGTCTTAAGTTAGGTCTGCTGACAGTTCCTAGGAAGCATACAGGAGTTGTTTTCACAGAGAAGAGGTAGAGTTTATAGAATGCTGTTTAATCTGGACACGGGCACCATTTCTTTACACTATCCAGTTAATTAAAAACAAAGAAGCAGAGGCTATGGTGCAGCTCCATCCAGAGTTCATTTCATCTAATACTTCAAGTTGCTTAGTACATATTAGAGCAGGCTATGCCTAAGTGAGGTTGTTACCAGCGTTGGATGCTCCATGGCACAGATATCTTACCTGCAGCTTCTTAAGCTGTGTGTGGAGCTCACTGTTCTCCTGTTGCTTCTCTTCTGAGGACTGGACTTTGCCCAGGGCATCCCTGAGGGACTCTCTTTCCTTCTCCAGTTCTGTGTGAAGCACCGATTGCTCTAGCTGTTGTTGGAGGTAGCAATGACATTAAAGTGCAAAACAGTCATAGTTTATGATCCCAAGCAGCACAGGTACATAAACACCACTGCTATCGTTCTACATTTACGCACTGAAATTTAAAAACCCGAGATCACTTTCCACACGCTCCTCTGACTACTTAATGAGGCATTCACCTAAGAATTAGCTCAGCCTTGATATCCCATCAGAATCTTCAGGGAAGTCTCCAATACCAATCTTTATAAGCAAACTGTGGTCCTCAAATACCTGTATCAAAAATAATTTCATGTACCTATTAAAAATGAGGGGCTGGAGAGATAGCTCAGTTTTTAAGAACACTGGGTGCTCTTCCAGAGGTCCTAGGTTCAATTCCCAGCACCCATATGGTAGTTCATAACCATGTGTAACCCCAGGTCTGGGGGATTAGACACCTTCTGGCCTTCACAGGTACTAGGAATGCACAGAGAGACATGCAGGCAACACTTAAACACAAGGATTTTGAAAATACAGATGAAACCTGGCTTGTAATCCTAATGCTTGGGAGGCAGAGGCAGGAGGAGTGAGAGATTGGCCTGGGCTACAAAATGAGACCTTGTCTGAAAAGTAAGAGGAGAGAGAAATGGGGAGAGGATGGGGGTGGGGATGGGGGGAGTGGGAGGGACAGAAAGAGAAACAGAGGGAGGGAGGAAGGGAGGGAAGAGAGCAGGAAAGAAGGAAAAAGGAAGTGGGGAGGAAGAAAGAAGGAAGATGGAAAGAAGGAAAAAGGAAAGAAGGACGAAACAAAATAGCAGATGCCCAGACCCCATCTCAGATTTACAGGTCTGAGTATCTATGGAATCTGCATCTAATAAGCTCCACAAGTGGTTTCATAGAAGTGCAGTATAACAACCAGGAAACCAAGCCTCCATGCTCTATATAGTCTATGTGGTCTGAAGCTCTATGTGGTGGTTAAGGATAGGGTACTGCTTTCAATACCAAGCTCTTCTAACATTTTTGTCAAGACTTAGCAAACAATAAAAGTAGAAGTACCAAAGACAGCGTCATTCAAACTAGTTAGGGCAGAATTGGAAAAAAAAAGGTTTACTCTGAAGAAAGAAATGGCATTTAGAAATTTTATTTACTATTATTTAAAAAAAATCTACTTGCACTTTGCTTCCCCAACCTGCTGTTTCCTGTTACTCTGACCCTGCAAAGCGTTTTGTAAAACTTAAATGCTCTCGAATATGCAATTCTGACACTTGGCAAGACTCTGACCTCTGGTAAATAAAGAACAGTCCATGACCACTCCCGTACAAGTCCTTCCTATCACTGGACACGGCAGCAGGTGCCTTTCTGCCTTGTTATTTTACGTGTCTAAGTGTTTGTTAGCATGGATGTCTGTACACTATACGTGTGCCTGGTACTTGCAGAGGTCAAAAGAGGGCATCTAATTCCCTGAAACTAGAGTTACAAATGTTTGTGAGCTGAGTGGGTGCTGAGAATCCAATCTGGGTCCTCTGCTAGTGTTCTTAACCGCTTAGCTATCTATACAGCTCTCCAAACTGTAGTTTTGGTCTGTTTTTTTTTTTTTTTGAGTTAGAGTTTCTCTGTATAGTCCTGGATGCCCTGGCACTAGCTCTGTAGACCAGACTAGCCTCAAACTCAGAGATCTCCCTGCCTCTGCCACCCTTGCCTGACCCAAACTGTATTTTCACTCTCATAAAGAATACGCTACATCTGGCCTCCCTTTTCCTTTTGCCTTTAAGTTTTACCTTCTTTCCTCACTCTTCGTTTGCCCTTAGGTCTGAAGATCCTCACAGTATTTCGCCTCTTCCTTATTCTTCGGCAAGGGCGCTCACCCCTTCCTTCCTTCTCTATTCCTTTCACTCCTGACTCCCCCTGAGCCCACAGTCTCTTCACCCTCTAAGCTACAGCTGAGATATTGCTTCTAAAGGTGGCCATGCCTTTCTCTCTTTCGTCTGTCTCACGTGCTGGACTATCAATTTCTCAAGACAGGTCCTTAGAGGTCAGTACTTACTGGACGGATACTGTTTTCTCTAATTTGAAAGTGTAACAAACTAGTGGATCTTTCAACCATCATCAAAGGAAACAGCAAACTAAGATCAAACATTAACTTAAGAATCTCTTAGAGCTATTGTGAGAAAGGAAAACTAGGATTTATCAAATATTAACTACCAAGGGCTTTAATGCCCATTATATCCTTTATCTTATCATCTGCTATCTAACAGAGGAACAGGCTATGGGGCTCAGAGCCCCGAAATGATTTGCCCACACTTACATAGGGGTAATGTTTGAATTCAGAATGCTAGACTCCCAAAAATATGCTCTTTGACATGTTCCATCAATTCATATCCTTATTATTAAAAATGTTTAATATTAAGACTATGCCAGGTGTGGTGGCTCATGCCTGAAACTGCAGCACTCCAAAGCTGAAGCAGGGTGCTTTCCAGCCTGGGCTAGACTACACAGTGAGATGCTATCTCAAAAGCACAACAGATAACAGACTGCTTAGTTTATACTTGGGATATGCTCCACTTACCTGAGCGAGCCTTGTGAGTTTTTCCAACTCCTCCTTGAGCTGGCTGGCTTCAGCTTCTTTTAGTCTCAGCTGAGTCTCTAGCTCAGTTTCATAGGCGCTGAGCTCTCCTTGGGCTTGCTGTAGGGATGCATTCACCTCACGCTGCTCTTGGAGGGCACTTTCTAGCTCTGCAAGCTCCTGCAAAGTTCAGCATGTTTAAATGCAGCATCCTGAGTACCTTGAGAGCATCTACAAGTCATAACTAACCTGCGCACCAAATACTGGGCAATCGCTACTGCCTGGCACAGAAAGATTTATGAACAGCAGGATGGAGTGTTATGCTGGCACATTCAAGTTGACATACAGAGCATTCTACTAAATGTAACCTGAAAATTCACCAAGTTGCCAACATGCTGTTTCCAAAGAAACTATTTGTGTGACACTCCAGTCTGCAAGCATATGAGGAAGACAGGAGTGGAAAATACAAACAAACAAACAAACAACTGCTTCCCTGGACCCAGTGTTTTTACACCACTGTGTCATCTGTCTCCTGAACGGCAACTCACTATGACCACAGCACCATGGAGCTAGAAAAAGGGGGTGCATTATGGACCTAGATCTCTGACTGCAAAGCCCACATTTTTCTAATTAAACCACAGTGTGTTCATTTAACAGAAGAACAAAGGACTGGCATGCTAAAGATGGCAGTGACTGAACTGAGTGCTAACAACAAGCCAAGTGTCATCCACTGAGAAAGGAAAACACTCTCAAAACTAAACTCCTATACTGACACACCTTCATGTGTCAGTATACAACTTCTGTCTATTTATTTGGTTATGGAAGAATTAGCTCAAACTACTGTGAATAAACAGGAAGAACCTGGAGTAACTTCTATTTAGTTTTGTAAGAACTACTTGGCACTTTTTGGATGAAAGGCAGTTGTATGTACTGTATGTATTCCAAAAAAGATTAACATCCAAAATATAAAGAATTCTTGCAGTTAACTAACAAAAGAAAGATGATCCAATACAAAAAAATGGTCAGAAAATATGAATAGGAATCCATTAGGCTAAGGAAATCTGAACTGCAAAGAACAAATGAAAGGTATGTAACCACTCCAGTATTCATGGGAAAAAGAAGTTAAAACAGATATTATTTTATATGGAGTATAGAGGAACAAAGTAAAACAGCACAAGGAGTCTACCAGGCAGATGTACAGAATGCACCTGCCTAGACCATGCACACATGCACACCAGAATGCACGCATGCACGTGCTCATGCACACCACTATAAATTCTGGAGATAGTTAGGAAAATCTGATGGTAGTTTAAATGTTAGATGACCCCAGGGAAGTACCCTCAGTTTTCCTAGATGTAAGAATGGCATTTATTGTAGTGATGTTAGAAACCAACAATACTGATGAAAGTGATGTTTGAAACTTTATGAGCAGAAACAAAAGGTATATATTTATAAAATCAAAACCAAAATATTAATTTAAGGAGGCTCAGAGATATTTAACTACTTTTCTAATTTAACTACTTTTCTAATATTCCTGCAAATGTGAAAACTTTCATAATACAAAGTTTGGAGGAAGACACCTTTTAAGACTCAGCAGACTGACAAACTATTACATTTCCTGCTAGTGTGGTGACGCACATCTATAATTGGAGCACTCAGGTGGTAGAAGCAGGAGAGTCACAAGTTCAAGGCCAGCCTGAGCTACATACTAAGGTATTTTTTTATTTTTTATTTTTGTTATTTTGAGACAGTGTTTCTGTGTACCCCTGGCTGTCCCAGACTTACTCTGTAGACCAGGATAGCCACAAACTCAGAGATCTGATGGGGAACCTCCTCAAGCCAATGGCCTTTAAGAGGCTAGACCAGGTTGGGACATGACTTTTGGACCCAGAGAAAGCCGTTGGCCCAGCCAGCTCTCTCTCTTGTTCCCACGCTCCACACCTTGAGCATGGACCCCCTGTTCCTGTTCCGTGAGATCTTCCCTTACAATAAAGAATAATCTTATAATTATTATAATAATCTTATAATAAAGAATAATATTATAATTATAATAATCTTATAATAAAGAATAATCTTTTGGAGTTATCTTGGGATTATTTGAATTGTGAGTTCCCTCATTGAACATGTTCAGCTTCATTTGACAATCCAACTTAGGACCCAGTTCAGGCCTGCTCTTCAGGACGCCTAGGCACCCCTGCGGTGCTCCCCATTTGACAGCTCAGCATCACATTCTCTGCCAGGGGCTGGTGACCCACCCACCACCCCTCTCATTTGTCTCTCTTCATCAGTCCCATCTCAAACAAGCCGCTGCCTCTCCAGCAAACTAGTGATCCCAGCACAGTCTGCACAGACTGCAACTCACACTGACGGAGAGCTTTGGGTTTTCTTTTTATCCTGTCACCAACTCTCAGAATTGCTTTGACCACCTTAATAACTGCTCTTAATTTGTTAAACAAAGCATATTTTTCAGTATCTAACAAGCGCAAAAACAAACTGGGATTGTCCATTGCTGCTTGCATCTCCTTGCCATGCGGCTGCTACTGCAACACCTGCTGGTCGATGAGGATTATTACACCTACTCCAACTGGCTGCAATTGCCTTACAACAGGTAAGAGCTGGAAAACTACAAAATTACCGATAACATAACTATCCAGGAGTTAATAATTACTTTGCTTATGCTATGGATGGTATTCTGAAAGGATTATGTGATTTTCCTTATATATCCCTTTATTTGATTCTAGGGTTTAGTTTTGTTTTTCATGTTATCTCATTAATATAGTTTGATAACAGAGCCAAGAATGAGGCACTTTTAGAAATGACACAGCCTTTACAGACTAATAATGAACAGCTAGTTGGGCAAATCAACACTTTCGAGAGGGATACCATTAATTTAACAGACAAAATCCAGTCAATGTCGAAGGGTGCTGAGATATTATCTGAAAAAATTCGCCCTGCTAAATTTAATAATTGTAATCTGTTGAAAAGTTATGATAGACTAATGGATAAGACATTTCTCCAGGAAGGTAATATGCACACCATCAAAATTATGTTCAAGAATGAGACGTTATATTTACTAGACAAGTTTCATACCTTGGAATGCTCAATGAGGGCATTAGAACAGAACAGAACACTGGATAGGAGATTCAGACTTTACAAAAGGCAGTAGTAAAAGAGTTGAAAAGATTGAGGAATTTATAGAAACTGATGAGCAGGGACAGAAGGTACAAGGACAGGATTTAGCCTCATCACTACATGCCAGACTCTGGGGTGACTTACCCAGAGTTTTAACTGCATATCCAGCAACTTCCTTGGAAAGACCATTTGGTACAGAGTACCCTAAGGTAGTCAAAGAATATACATGGGAACCAATACATATGAGCTTTCTAAAAGAAATTAAACGAGCAATATTAAGCTTATGGACTACATTCACATTTGTTAGGGAAATGGTGAAACATGGGCTTTAAGCAATAGGCTGACATACACAATTAGCTTCAATTAATCTCAGTGATCCTAGTACATGGACCTCATCTGCTTTGAAGTGTTATTGGAGTGAAGAGGCAAAAATTTTAGAACAACAGGGGAAAGCAAAAGGATTGGAGATTTACCAAGATCAAATTCTTGGTGAGGGCCATTACTCTGATCCTCAGGAGCAGGCTCTCTATGATGAATGCACCTTGTCCGTGTGTAGCACAGCAGCTTTAAATGCTTGCAACAGGATTCAGGAACCAGGAAAAAAACCCGAATCATATATTAGGGTTAAACAGGGCCAGAGAGAGCTTTTTAGTGACTTTATACAAAGATTAACTAAGGTTATACAAGTAGGAGTGTAATAGACCCAGAAGCTAGATGTATACTTATTGAATCTTTGGCTTTTGAAAATGCCAACTTAGAATGTAAAAAGGTCCTTGGGCCTTTAAAGGTCAGATCAGCACCAATAGATGAATGGATCTTACATACAATGAATGTCAAGACACTTGACTATAGCGCTGAAGCTTGGGTAGGAGAAGCGATTTCCAATGGTATGAGGAGACACCAAAAAACCAAATGTTTTAATTGTAGCAGAATAGAACATCTGAGAAGGAATTCCTAAGAATAATGTCCCCTCTAGGAAGGGCAAGAATATGCAGTCTATGTCTCAGCCTTCTGCTATATGTAGGAGGTGTGGCAAAGGCCGACATTGGACCAATGGTTGTAGATAGACAAAAACCAGACAAAGCAACATGAGACTGCTGTGGGACAATGGTCTTGTATTCTGTAAAGATCTGTCACTTGTATTGTTTTAATAAAATGCTGATTGGCCACTAGCCAGGCAGAAACTATAGACAGGGTGACAAGAACAGGAGAATTCTGGGAAAAGGAAAGGCTCAGTTTGTAGTCATTACCCAGACACAGAGGAAGCAAGATGAGAATGCCTCACTGATAAAAGGTCCCAAGCCACGTGGCAAATACGGACAAGAATTATGGGTTAATGAAAGTTATAAGAGTTGTTTAATAAGAAGCCTGAGCTAATAGGCCAACCAGTTTATAATTAATGTAAGCCTTTGTGTGTTTCTTTGGGACTGAATGGCTGAGGGACTGAGCATGACAAAAACCTCTTTCAACACGATACCACTGGGAAACTCCTTGGGGGGCCTCTCACAGGCCCCCATGTCAAACACAGTCCAGTCATTCCCAGTCACTATGGAGAACATGCTTCACCAGGAAAATTAAAAAATCCAGTGCCTATTGTAAAAAATTATACTGTTCTGGATAATGGAATAGAAATGGAAGAATCAAAAATTCCAGTAGGAAATAGGAAACATATGTTTTGTAGGACTTCTATAAATGATCAAAGACCAAAGCTAAGATTATGGATAAATAATATTGTAATTGATGTATAACTAGACATGGGTGTGGATGTGAGTATCATTACTCCAGAATCTTGCCATCTGGATTGGCCTCTTCAAGAGGCAGATATTCAACTCCTAGAAACTGAAACCTTATCTCAAATGAAATAAAGCACAGGGTGGGTTGAATGCATAGGTCCAGGAAAGACAGGAAGGCTGAGGCCATATGTAGCTAATATTGCAGTGAATTTATGGGGTCATGATCTATTGCAGCGATTGAACAGCCAGATTAACATTTCTGCAGTCCCCAAAACTCATGTTTCTGGAAAGGATATTATAAGGTATTATAAACAAAGGTCACCAGTCATTCAGGCTGTACAAGAACACAAAGCAACTAGCAAATTTTTGGAGGTACTAACGACCCTATCTTTAAAATTGTTAACTGAGAAACCAATATGGGTTAAACAATGACCTTTAACAGTAGAGAAACTGAAGGCTTTAGAACAGCTGGTATAGGAGCAACAAGATGCTCATCATATTGAAGAATCAACCAACCCTTGGAATTCTCCTGTATTTGTTATTAAAAAGAAATCTGGGAAATGGAGAATGGTGACAGGTCTTAGAGCTATGAATAAGGCATTCAATCTATGGGCCCTTTACAATCTGGAATTCTTCTGCCTTCTCTATTACCAAGAGGATGGCCTCTCATAGTTATTGATTTAAAAGATTGTTTCTTTACTATACCTTTACAAGAAAAGGTCAGAGAAAAATTTGCCTTCACAGTGCTTACTTACATTAATTCTCAGCCTACTAGAAGATACTAGTGGAGCATCCTCCCACAAGGAATCCTCAATAACCCTACCCTGTGCCAATACTTTGTAAGTCAGCCACTGGAAATAATATGTAAACAATGTCTATAATTTACCATTACATGGATGGCATTTTGTTATCTGATTCAAATGCAGATACTTTAGAAAGAATGTTTGAAGAAGTAAAGAAAGTTTTGCCTAAATGGGGATTACAAACTCTCCTGAAAAATTACAAAGAGGAAATTCTGTCAATTACCTAGGTTATAAAATAGTTTTACAGAAAATTAGAATACAAAAGGCACAAATTAAAAGAGAACGATTGTGGTCTCTTAATAACTTTCAAAGATTGTTAGGAGACATTTCCAGTCTATGTCCAGCTGTTGGGATAACACCTGATCTAATAATTCATTTAAAAAAAACCTTAAATGGTGACAAAGACTTAAATAGTACCAGGAAATTAACAGCTGATACAGAAAAAGAATTGATGGTCACTGAAGAGAAATTACAGGAGGCACATGTGGATAAGGTGAATCCAAATCTTAATTGTATTCTAGTCATATTGCCTTCCAGAATTTCCCCTACAGGAATTTTAATACAGAGGGAACATATTATATTAGAATGGATCTTTTAAACACATAAACCAAGTGAAAAAATTAAAAACTTATGTGGAAAAAGTCTCTGAATTAGTTATCAAAGGAAAATTGAGACTTTGTCAACTAGCAGGAATAAACCCAGCAGAGATGATAGTGCCTTTTGCTACTGATGAAATTAAAAAGTTATGGGAAGACAATGAACCATGGCAATGAGCTTATGCTAATTTTGGGAAGAAATTAATAGCAATTATCTCAAAAGCAATAGAATTAACTTTATAAAGAGAACTACTTGGATTCTTCCCCAAATTGTACATGATGCACCAATAACTGGAGCCCATACATTCTATATACTGATGCAAATAAATCAGAAAAGGCAGGTTACAAATCAGAAGAATTAAGTAAGGTGGAACAAAGTCCTTATAATTCTGTATAAAAGGCAGAATTATATGCTATTCTCATGGTACTAAGGGATTTTAAAGGACCTTTCAATATAGTTACTGATTCACAATATGCAGAAAGAGTTGTCTTGCATATTGAAACCACTTAATTTATACCAGATGATACAGAATTGACTTCATTATTCATTCAGGTTCAAGACATAATCAGGAATAGGCTTTGTCCCATATACATACACACAACCGATCCCCATACAGGTCTGCCAGGACCTCTAGCACAAGGTAATGCATAAATTGATCAATTATTGATTGGAAGTGTGCTAAAGGCCTCATAATTTCACAAAAAAATCAAATAGCAAAGGTTTAAAGAAAGAGTTTTCTATTACATGGCAACAAGCTAAGGAGATTATAAAGAGATGTCCTAATTGCTTTCTATAACCAAATACCATTACCTGCTGGGAGTAACCCAAAGGGTACTCAAAGGAATGAAATCTGGCAGATGGATGTACTCCACTTTACAGAATTTGGAAAATTAAAATATGTACACCACACCATTGACACTTATTCAGGTTTTCAATGGGCAACTGCTTTGAGCTCAGAAAAAGCTGATTCAGTAATCACACATTTACTAGAAGTAATGGCCATCATGGGTATTCCTGCACAAATAAAGACAGACAATGGTCCAGTATATGTATCTTAAGAAATTCAAACAGTTTTGCTTATTATAATATAAAGCATATTACAGGTATACCAAATAATCTTACAGGTCAGATGAGGAAGATCAAACTAAACTATAAATGGTATGCTAAACAAACAGAAAGGGATGGAAAATACACCCAGAAATAGATTGCATAGTATTTTATTAACCTTGAATTTTCTTAATGCTAATGAGAAAGGAACAATGGCAGCAGAAAGAAATTGGATAATAGGAAAGTCTTCTGAATTAAATCAGCTGGTGTATTTCAAGGATGTGTTGACCTCACAATGGAAATAAGGAGATGTGCTGTATGGGAAAGGGGTTTCGCTCTTGTTTCCATAGGAGAAGAAAAACCAGGGATACTATAAAAATTAATAAAGATTTGGCTTGAGAAAGAGAAACTCGGGGCTGGAGAGATGGCTCAGAGGTTAAGAGCATTGCCTGCTCTTCCAAAGGTCCTGAGTTCAATTCCCAGCAACCACATGGTGGCTCACAACCATCTGTAATGGGGTCTGGTGCCCTCTTCTGGCCTGCAGGCATACACACAGACAGAATATTGTATATATAATAAATAATAAAATAAATATTTAAAAAAAAGAAAGAAAAAAAAAGAGAAAGAGAAACTCTTGAGAAAGAGAAATGACAGCTCATCCACAGAGGTGATAACCATACAGGTGGTAAATAAACCTCATAAGGGTTGGGGCAGGGTTATGCTCTTGTCTACATAGGAAACTACACATCCTCGAAAAGTCAAGGGACCTTGGACATTTGGATGCCTAAAGGGGAAAAAAAATAACTATCCAGAAAGGATCACCAAGTAAAAAGGAATATGACCCATGAGGACAGGTTATATGGAAAAAAAAATTCTCTCTCTCTCTCTCTCTCTCTCTCTCTCTCTCTCTCTATATATATATATATATATATATATATATATATATATATATATATATACACACACACACACACACACACACACACACACACACACACACACAAAGCTGGCTTTGGAGATGGAATGGCTATCCTTCTCTAAATCCAAACAAGTTGTTAAAAAAAAAAATTCAGACTTTCTGTCTCATGTCAGGAGCCATCTGGTATGGGACAGAAAGAAGAATTTAGGAAAAAATTTTTACTCATCTCCATGCCTATTTTGTCTATATTGTATATTTTATTGAATATATGTCCATATGAATAATGTTTCAGCTTTCCACAATGAACAGTAGATTTTCCTGCAGTAATATTTGATGTTCCAGGAAGAAGATGGGGTCCCATAACAATGCCTACACCTAGTTGATATGACATCACAATGCTGATAGTGCTACTCTAAGACCGGTTTTTGGGTACCAACTGCTGAAATGGTTCACCCTGTTACAATGTTCTGGCCAGAACTCCAAATAAGAACTTTAGAAAAACCTATCGACTACTCAGAGACCATTTGCAGTTACACAAGACAGTAATCTTGAAACTTAACCATCAGTTTACTTTTCCAGGATCCCATAGAGAGGACACTGCTCCCATGACAGCTGGAAGCAATTCTAGAAGACAACATCCCCTCTCCCAACAAAGTTTGTCCTCAAGGTTAGGCACACCATTTAGGGGTTGGTTATTAGTTGGGGGTTGGGATGGAAATTAAGTAGACCTAGAGATCTCCTTGAAAAATAAGGGGGATGTTGAATGGGATAATAGGTAAATTAGTGTGAAGTTACTCACACTAATAATAGTGAGTAATAGAGTGAATACTTGTGAGCTATTATTTATGGACAATTTACATTGGTACAGATTCTTGTATTTTGTATAAGTTCATATTATATTTGTTATACTGAATATGCTCCTAATTCTCTTTACAATATTTATATACCTATGCAGTTATTTTATCACAGTATATGCATGCATGTTTCTGTATCTGTTTAAGACATTTTGCATATTGATATTTTTAGGATAAATTTATCATATTGCATTATATATTTATACCTCTGATCAAGACATTTATACATTGTTTATATTTTAAGATCATTGTCCTCATTCACTGCACAGTTGTTTAAAGATTGTTTAATATTCTGTATGAAGTCTTAGTCTTTATGTTATATAGGCATTATATATAATAGGCATACTATTAAGTATTATAGGTCAATAGTCATTCATGTTTGTCATACTTATAACAGACTAATTAGGTTCTTTAGATACATAGAGATTGTATTCTACATAGATAGATAATTTTCAACCACTTCAAAGATCTGTAGAGCATGGCATTTAAATAACTTAGGGTTCTGTTGATGTGAGACAGGATTGCTCCTGGCAGCACTGATCTATTTCTGAGACAATGTTGAGCACCAAAGACACTCCACTCAGATCTTGTTTTCCTCTTGGCATAACTGGCCTTTGGGCAAGGAACTGCCCATGCCTTGACAACTGGCAAAGTGCACGGCATCCGGACTGAACAAGCAGGATAGGATACAGGAAAAAAAGATTGCCAAACCTTGCCAAGACAAGGTAAGATGGTTCTGAAAATTTCCTCCCTCTGAAAATGGTCTGTCAGTTACTCTAGGCCTTAGCCAAAGTTGGTTGCTTCAATATTGCAAATGAAAGTTTGGGTGATTACTCAGGCAGCCAGTTGTCTCTGTCATCTACTGCACATTTTGGGAGCTGCTTGATTGAACTTCCTGCCTACTCAAGTAATATTATCTCCCTTCTCAGGCCTTCGAGGGGGTTGAAGATTAGATAGTAGTAGTTACTTTTCTCTTACGATCCAGCTAAGCCATTTCGAATACAAGACTCCTTAGGATAGAATGTTTATTAAAACATTTAGCACATATTCCTTGCTTAATATTGTTCATGCTGTTTGTAATTCTAATTTTGTATGGTAAAATAGTGTATATAGTTTTGTATTTTGGGTTTGGAACTCTCTCATTTAGACAAAAGCAGGAGGTAATGGGAAACCTCCTTCAGCCAATAACCTTTAAGAGGCTGAACAGGTTGGGGCATGACTTTTGGATACCCAGAGAAAGCTGCTGGCCCACCCAGCTCTCTCTCTTGTTCCCATGCTCCACACCTTGAGGTTGGGCCCTCGTTCCTGTTACATGAGTTTTTCCCTTACAATAAAGAATAATCTTAGAATACACTTTTGGAGTTAGCCTGGGATTATATGACTCACAATTTCCCTCATTGGACACGTTCAGCTTCAGAGATCCATCTGCCTCTGCCTCACAAGTGCTAGGATTAAGGGTGTGCCCCACCCCCATCTGACTATAGTAAGATTTTATCTGAAAAAGGTTACTAAAACAGCAAAGGGAAATCCTCAAAGTGATGAGGATGGGCAACAAATGAAAGCTAGAATTTACAACCTTATGTCTATTAGCTGTAAAATGATGTAAGTTACTAAGTAACAACAGTAAGATGAACCATGTTCTTCCTGTAATTTTACTGAATAAACCCAACATAAACATTTCATACAATACTTTTAGTAGATACAATTTATTGCTCTTTAGTTATTTGGCAATCTTTAGGGAAAAGAAACAAAGCTAAAATAAAGTGTCTGAGTAAAGGAAAAATAATGCTTCCAAGTATGCAGAATATGAAGTGTAGTTGTCATCGTCCTCACCTTTAAAGGACACAAACCAAATAGCCACTAACGCTTTTGTGACTTACAGTGGCACTGTTCCAAGATAAATTTTGACAGCATTTATTTCTTGGTTCAAACAAACAGACAGAAAGAAATCATACCTTTCTCATATTTTCTGCATCCATGGCAACTATTTCCAGTTCATCCCTCTCCTGCCTGACGTCTGTCAGTCTCTGCAGCAATGTCTCCTTTTCATCCCGGAGCTTCCTACACTCCTTCTGGGCCTGAGCTGCCTGGTCTTTGATAGTCCCCAGGTACTCTTGCAATCCACTGATGACACCTTCTAAATCCTTCTTCAGAGCTTCATTTGCAGCTATCTGGCCTATGCAAGATGAAAATAAAGAGATAATATGTATTTTAGAAGTACTTTGTCTCCTTAGTGATTAGCTATTAGCCCATAGTGAAATTCTAAGTTTCATTTACTTTATCTTTCAAGACAGAATAATTTATTTCTTATAATATAGGAATATTTTGCAGATATACAATAAGACAAGCATATTTTTGACAGATATTTCCAAATGCCTAATGCTATAAAATTTTAATCTCGGCTAAAGTAATAAAAAGGTATAATAAAACTATGAGTTCTTACTGGACACATAAATCAAGACCACGATCTATAAGACTAACACCAGTCTCAGACTGGACACACAAAACAAGACCATGATCTACAACACTAACACCACTCTCAGACTGGCAGCAGAATATACAGCCTGAAGGGTTCAAAAAAAGGTACCATGGAAATTGGAGAAACGGCCCATCAGTTATGAGCAACTGGCTGCTTGTCATGGCAGCTCACACATGGCTGTAACTTTAGCCCCATGGGAACCGACGCTGTCTTCTACATTCCATGGGCACTGCATGCACAAGGTATACAGACATATTTGCAGGCAAAACATCCATGCACATACATTTTTACTAAGTATTTTAAGTGTATGCTGATACATGCTATTTGCAGATACTTTATGAAAACTGAATGGAAAACTTCTCAACAACTAATTATCGAGACAGTAACCAGTTTAAGATGACACACAGGATGGCAATCAGGGAATGGAATCTTGATTTACACTGAGCTCAGGCTCTCATTAATACACCACTATTCTAAAATGTTCCCTTCTAAAAGTATCTTGCAAATGTGGGCCCAGACTCCTTCCTTTCTGTAACCAGATGAGTCTCCTACATAAACGGGCTCTGAAAGGATTTTATGCCATAGAAGATAATCAATGACCAAGCTCTTCCTGATCATACTGACTTCTTGCCCATTGTCATCAATGTAACAGACCACAATAATACAAAATACTTAAAATTTTATTAGACATTCTGGATAATCTCAGCAAAACTTCCACATCAAGTACTAGTGCTGAGACCTGGACTGTATCCAGGCAAGTCCTAGACAGTCTCTCTAGTACCTGCAGCCAGCACTGAGACTGTTCCGTTAAATCACACTTCAGTTCTCACCGTCAGTAAGCTGTTGTTCAAGATCCTTGATCTCTTCAGTCTCCTTAGCAATCCTAGACAGAATCTCATCCAGGCGGCTCTCGAGATGTGTGTATTGCTTGTTCATAATGTCAAGCTGCTGTTCTTTACCCCTTTTCTGAGCTTTCATATGGGACTGAATTTAGGGGGAAAAAATGAATACAACCCAAGTTTTTAAAACTCTTAAAAATAACAATCTTTAGCAATGTTTAAAAGGAAGAATAAAAAATAAAATGTTACAATTCCATCTGCTCTGAGTATTATTTTCATGTAAGTAGTTCCTGTTAAAATCCCAGAATGGCTTGAAATAAGATGAGAAAACAGAGCTGATCAGGGAGTGTAAGCCATTCGTTCAAGGTCACAACTGCTAGGTCTTACAGAAAACTTCAGTGTTATATGCACAGCATTAAAATGTCTTTTAAAAAGGATTCCTGAAACCTAGCTATATTGAAAAACAGTATATTTAGAGGAAGCATCCAAAAGTACATTCCAAAATATAAATGTTATATCTGTGTACAAGGACTCTAAGAGATTTTACTTAAGGGTTTCTATATTTACAAAATTTTGGGGTGTGGAGTTTTATTACTGATAACTAATGCCTTTTTAATGTGAAAAATACATTTATATGTACTTTAGAAGGCTTTTGGGGAAATGGAGACTTGTGATAAACAAACTCTCAGAATTCCCATTTACTTTCTATCTCCTATCCGACATTTGTTTTTAGATACAATAAACTGGGGATGGTGAGGGTAGTCAGAGACCACTATCCCAGCAAGTATTCAATGCAGGACCCACAGGCCCACACCCTCTTGTTCCTGACAATATGGCAGTAGCCAGTCACTGCTAACTGAAGGTAATGGATTATCTCCCCCCCCTCAGGTGTGCTGGGGAAAACAGAGAACCAATTATCTTGTCTAACCTTTCATTTCACAAATATAAGCTCGAGTCTCAGATCAATCAAACGTCGTGACTGGATCTCCTTAGGCAAAAGTTCACATACACTGTAATTCCCGAGAGAAATTTTGCCTTCCCACTCATTCCACCCTTCCCAACAGGTTCAGAACACTAGAACAAATAACTGAGGGAGAACTCGTCAGAACAGTCAGGGCCCGAACAACAAACACTAAAATGCCCTCCGTTGGAGAGGTCTTCTTTCAAATGGAGAACAAATGACTGGCAACACCATTGTCACCGTCAGCTATTATTTTACTGGGGATAAATTTAATGGGATATTCAAATATTACCTTTCCCTACACCCCCCAAATACTCACCTTAAATCTCTGGACACTCAGTTACTGCAGATAAGAGTTTACATCCTAACTGTACTACTCCCTAGACTTGGGTGGCTCAAGGATGAACAAAACCCCTACTATACTTATATCTTAACCAACAACTATTAAAATTCCCCGTTAAAAGTGCACTGCAACCTCTACATGCAGGGCAAACACGTGGTTCAAGATGTGCATGCTGGGCAGTAAACACATGGAGGACAGCAGACCCTGCGGTTTCCTGCGCAGTGGAGCTCACAAAAGAGTTACTGCGAAAACAGGAACTTACAGACCTGGCCCCTCCTCCTTCCAAGCCCTTTCTCTGTACACAGAGGAATGACCATACCTTAACTTCGAATCTGTTCTGTTTACAGCTGAGACGTGGAGAACAAAAATAGTGGGCGGAAAGCTAAGCTCGTCTTCAGATTCATGTGTCTTTCCCACTCTGACAACCACATCTTTGCAAGAGCCTCTGTGCCTAAGTAACCCTCCCAGCGCCACAAACCAGCGTGAGTGACAGCGTAGCTAGTCCAGTCACCAGCAGGCTCCGTGAACAGGCCCCGCCCCCAACTTTAAATCAAAACACAGGAAGCTCCCGAGGGCCAATCACGCCCAGAGGCTGAAAGATCACTAGGCTAATTCCCTCTAGGAAAGCAGCACAGATTTTTATTGTTTGCCCAGTGATAACTGTTCCTCTAGCTGGGAAAACTGTTCCTTTAGCTGGTTACTAAAATAGGACTCGATTTTTAAATGCCATTTTCTCTTTTGAAACCTAATGAAATGTACTTTTAAAAAACATCTGTCTAGGCTTGGTTCCAAGCTAAGATTTTATTTTTCATTTTTTATCTTTAATTTTGGATTTTAATCCTTTTGTGAGGAAAGGGTTGATGTAGTAGTTTAGTGATCAGAGGCAGATAATTTAGTTTTCCAGGTCACATTTCTACCCTCTGCAAAGTGAGAGCTTGAGATGAGGTGAACTGAGAATGCCATGCTCTGGTGTGGGGACAGGGCTTGTGTGCCTTACTCCTACCTGAGCAGATGGGTTCTAGCTGCCCTCAAGACTTAAGCCACCATTCCTGAGTGTCTAGCCTCTCCTCTGTGATACTCCACAGAAACACAGTGAAAGTAAATTCCCCTTCAGCTCAGGAAGTCACGTCATTTGCTGAAACAGTCAGACTCAGGGACCATCAGGCTGCTTCCTTCTGCTTCCCAGGGGATAGAGTTTTCTATTGTTAGGACAACCCTTACACAAATGCACGACTCTTAATACATAATGTAAAAAAGCAAAATACTATTGACTATTATACATCATGGTACTTACAATATACATCATAGTACTTAAAAACCTCTGAGTTTTCTTCTAACAAAAATTTTCGAAAATAACCAAGACTTTTAGGGCTTGGGAGATTGGCCTATGAGCATGCGAAGCTGAACTCAAACACCCAGCACTCGAGTAAGGCAGGCACAGCACAAGGCCATACCCCACCCCCACCCTCTGGGCAAGACAATCTCTGAAGCTCACTGGTCAGCCTAGCTGAATTACTTAGCTCCAGATTCAGTAAGAGATCCTGTCTTAAAAATGAAAGAATGAACAAATAAATTAATACTTGAATAAGACAGAAAACAAATGAGGCTGAAAACTGAGAATGACTTCTGGCCTCCACATACATACAACATGCACGCACGCAAATGTGCGTGTTTACTACATATGCATGCATACACACAATTAAAAATAATACTTTCAGTGAGAATACTAAGTCTTAGCTTCTTTTTTTTTTTTGGAAGTATTTTAAGCCTATAAGGTAATCCTTTGTCAAAACTACCTGGCCTCTAGTCCTAGATGTCTGCGCCCTGGCACACAGGCAGGAAACTGGCGTGTTTAAAGAGTGACCCGTCTGTCAAGTACTTACAGCAGCTCTAGTGCACTGCTCTGCCACACTAAAGTTTATTCCCACTAGTCCAGACATCTTACATGTTTCTTAATTTATAATTCAAACTGCAACAAGAAAACATGAAGGAAATAGTTTTACCTATTTTAGAATAGTGGCTAAAATAGAAGCCATTAGTAAGATTTATAGGGTGTTGACTGACAAAAACCAAGAGTCTGACTCTACCATTCAGACATCTGACTTCACAACTTAGAATGACAAACTCCAGAGAGATGTTTTATTTTTAAGGATAAAATGAACAGAAATATCAGTTTTTGTAGAATATTTGCATCAAGAATTAAAAAGGTACAAAAGACCTCTGCCCCTGCCCCTGCTTTAGCACTTCCTGCCTTTAAGGAGAAAAAAAATTTACAGGGCACTTTGAATCAAGTCTCTCTTGCTCTAAAATACAATGAAATTCAACCACTGCCCCCCCCCCCCAAAAGTGCTTTCATTTATTGAAAACCACTCTTTCAAGACTTTTAGGTTGTTTTGTTTTGGATGTAAATGTTTCATATGAATACATAGCCTATATTTGTATCTAATTACATATACATATATAAATTATACACACACATCACTTAACTCTTAGTGTATCAAACTAAGAGACTAGAACGGGTTCTGCCATTAAAATGGTAAGACACGTACTACCGACACACAGAATCTTCAGTCTTCATAGAACAAGTCAAGATTTCGTATTTACTCACGTGCTTTGGGTCTTTGGAGTCCAGGCTCTCTATGGCTACTTGCAGGTTGTTGATGTCCTCCTGCTTTTCAGCAGTTTCTTTCCTTTGCCTTTCCATTTGCATCTCTAGATCCAGAGCCTCCTGGCGTAATTTGTTTAGCAGTTGTATTCTACCACTCAACTGTTGGAGAAGAAGGTCCTTCTCTGCTTCTGAAATCTAATCCTCCCCAAACCCCAGCATGTAATTAACAAAGGAGAGCAACAACAATTTATAAGCTAATGCCTATAATCTTAAAAAATACTCTATGTTATACAAACATGCAAAATAAGAGATGTAGGTGTGGAGGGCTGAATGAAAACGGTTCCCACAGGCTCATATATTTGAATACTTGATTTCCAGCTATTTGGGAAGAATAAATGTTTGGCATTGCTGGAGGACGTGTACTACTGGGGGCAGGCTCTGAGGTTTCAAAAGAACAAGCCATTCCTAGTTAGATCACTCTGCCTTGTGTTGTATCTCAAGATACCATCTCATCTCCCAGCTACTGCTCCAGTACCACGCCTGACTGCCTACTGTCACAAAGGTCATGGACTCTCTAACCCTCTGGAACCGTAGGCCCCTAAATTAAACAATTAATCAATTTTGGTTTTTCAAAAGAGGGTTTCTCTGTGTAACAGTTCTGGATGTCCTGGAACTCACTCTGTAGACCAGGCTGCCCTCAGACGCACAGGGACCTGCCTGCCTCTCCACCAAGTTCTGAAGATGTGCACCACCACCACCAATCTTTAAGGTAGCGATTTAAACAACTGTAGCAATGCTTTTCAGATGTGTAGTGCTGACTGAGGATGATGGTCTACACATTTAGTCCCAGCACTTGGAAAGAGGATGCAGGAATAAGCAGTTCAAGGTTATCCTCAGCTATATAGCAATTTCCAGGCCATCCTGGGCTACGTGAGACCTTGTATCAAAAAAAAAAAAATCCAAAATACATTTAAAAAAAAATTTTAACCTATACAATTACAACATGGATTTGAACTGCATGAAATACTTTGGCAACTGCTGAAAGTAGTTTTTGGTTGTCACCCATCCCCGCAACACATACCTTGTGTCTGACAGTCTTCATGCCATAGCAGACATGTTCTTTGGTTCTTAAACTAAGTCCCAGGTGAAGAGGCTTAGTTAGAAGAGATGAGTCAAGAAGTAACACGTATAGGAGACCAGATCTTCTTGTGTGAATTTTTTAGTATCTGTTTTTACTATTTTTATTATGTGTGTATCTGCATGTGGGTTTGTGCATGTGAGGGCAGATGCCTGTGGAGGCCAGAAAAGTTGGATCCCTCTGGAGCTGGAGTTATAGCAGTTGTGAGCTGCCTAACATGGGTACTGGGAACCAAACTCTGGTCCTCTAGAAGAGTAGATCTTAACTGCTGACCCATCTCTCAACCCCATCTGGTGTCAAATTTAAGTAATTTATTTCTACACATTTTGTGAAATGTTAATAGGATGTCATCATGAATGAAATACTTTCATTATATTTGACTCTAAAAGTATCCAACAATTCATTTCAAAGTGATTTAATATGACTATATATCCCTGGCTGGTCTGGAAGTCACTCTGTAGACCAGGCTTGCCTTTACTAACAGAGATCTTCCTGCCTCTGCGCCCTGAGTGCTGGGATTAATGGCATGCACCACTATTGCAATTCTACAGAAAGGAAGCAAAATAGCATTAAAAATTATTTTTAGTTAAGCTTCCACATACCTTTTTTTGTTGTATAGCTTCTTCCAGTTGCTGAAATTCTTGAGTAGCCTGTAATATTTTCTGTTCTGCTGTTTCTATATCATGGTGTAGTTCTGACAGTTGAATTTGTGCTGAAATTTAAAACAATTCTAATATACACACATGAGAAAAATGCTGACTTCTAAGATTTTTTTACTACATTTACTTTGCAATGAACGCCACCCTAGTTAAGTTGTTCCACTGAAGAAGAAATGTATTACTTACAATAGCTTCCATCTCTATTCAGCTCTGTTCTACAAAACTATAACTGATCCTTTTATTTGTATAATTCTTAACATGAAAAGGACTTGACTTCTCTTACCACTGTGAACTGCTTTAAGAGGGCTTCACTGCAAAGTAGGTACTTTACATGTCACCAGGATACTAACTATAGCACCACGACCATCCCCTTTGTTATAGATGGAACTCAGTTTCAAGAAGTTCACCATTTGGAGCTGGGCATGGTGGCACATGTATTTAATCCCAGCATTTAGGCAGAGAAGGTGATCTCTCTGAGTCTGAGGCCAGCCTGATCTACAGAGTGAGTTCCAGGACAGCCAGAACAATAGAGAGATCCTGTCTCAGAAAAAAACAAAAACTGAAACAAAAGCAGTTTGCTCTGGGAGGGCTGGAGCTGGACTTGAGGAAGAGCACTTGCACAGTGTGCACAAGGCCCTAGGCTTGTTTCCCAGCACCAATGAATACGATGGAAGAAAGGGGAAGTAACACAAAGAAATTAAGACAAACAGATACTTCCCTCTGGAGGGGGCCTCAAATCAGTTACTACTTTCTACCACAGACTTCATTTTGCCTTTTTCCTTCTCTCACACTTCATCTTCTCACAAAACCCCCTCTACCTATGTCTCATTTACTTCTGCTTTCTCCTGCCAAAGCCTTCCATAAAATACACATAAAAAAGAAACCAGTGTCCACCTTGCTGCCTATGTAACTATCAGCTATGCAAGGACGTGCTAACCATCGGATTGATGGGAGCCCCACAGTGGATCACAAGTCCACTGTGCAGCTCCACTGTGGGGCAAGGTGCACAGACTCCAGTCACACCCACATCTCCCACATCCACACAGCCAGTGAGCTAACACTGGCAGAGTACCTTCAGTACCTCTTGGCTTAACTTCTTCCTGTACTGGTTTGCCAGGTGTGGCAAGACCCCTTGAATTAAGACTGGGGAATGCACACTACTGTTGGAAGAATCAGAGGCCAGCCTGAGGGCAAAGCCTGAGAGTGCTCTGCTTCAACTTATTGGAAGGGTTCTGTCTTCATGCTTCTTCTCTTGCTTCAGTGACTATTAACTACACCTCTAAATGAGTGCCTGTTGGCAGGATGTGATTTATACCGTCCCCCACCCCTCCACCCCCGCCAGACAGGGTTTCACTGTGCAGAATCTTTGGCTGAAATAGAGATTCGTCTGTCTCTGCCTCCCAAGTGCCATGATTAAAGAGGTGCACCACCACCGCCTGACTGTTATTGTTGTAAGATTGAGTCCTTGAACATGTTGCCACCAGTTACTGTCAAAAACCTGATTCTCCACCACAACAGGAATCATTTAAAAAGCAGGCTCATTAATCAGTACCTAGGTTTTATACGTATCATTTAAACCATAAATAGTATCAATGAGGAGGGGAGGAAGTGGAAATTTTGAATGGTATTAATATAAAAAAGAAAAGAAAAGAAAAGAAAGAAGTCCACCCAGTTAGAACAGAAAAAAAAAATTATAAGATAAGCTGGGTGGTGACGGCACACGCCTTTAACCCCAGCACTTGGGAGAGAGAGGGAGGCAGATCTCTGTGAGTTTGAGGTCAGCCTGGTCTACAGAGTGAGTTCCAGGATAGCTAGGACTACACAGAGAAACCCTGCCTCAAAACAAAACCAAAACAAAAAAATTATAAGATAAAATCAACTTGTATATCCAGTTATTTTGGCTGTCTGCCTGTATTAAGCCTGTATACATTACTTTTTGCAGTGATGGACACTGAACCAAAAGACTCGCGCATGCCCGGCAAATGTTCCACATGGGGCCACAGCCCCAGTCTCATACTTTTTAAGAATCTAAGAATAACTTTGTTTAACCTGCACTTATTTTTTTTCCTGTGTCTTCCAATTGCACATCCGGTGAGGCATGAACTCTCAGGGGCGTGTGCTTGTGTCTAAGCTGTCCTCCAGGCACCATCTTCTGGATCTGAACAGCCTGGGCATCGCTGACAATGAAAGTCTCGGTGGCAAACATGTTTCTCTTGTATCTGGATTTGCCAATGTAAGGGCTTTCATCTGGGGATTTGTCAATTTCAGCATACTAAAAGCAAGCATAGCAATAGATCTATGGATTAAGAAGCAACTTCCAGTCAAATGACATTGTTCATCTTATTAGTGGTAAACACATCATACAACTAGTCATATTAATATTATAGTCTAGAATCTAAAAGATTTAATGCTATTCTTTATCTTCTTTTCATATAGCAAAAAGGAACTAGAACTAAAAATGGTCTCAAAAGGACTCTTGCTTCTACTGGCACATAAGCTTAGATTAGCTGACTAAAGACTACTCACAGCTATATGACTGCTTAATATTGTTTAATCTTCCAGTCAAAAGCCCATGTGTATTATGTTGTTTCCTGACCAATAGAAGTAAGAGTTCAATCTAATACATATTAATTTTAAATTTTAAAACCTAAACAACACATGATACTGTTGGAATTACTAGTCATTTGGCGGTTCCTTGATTCTATGGCGTTTTTACTAATAACGACTGCCGAATACTGACTCTAAAGAGCAGTGAACAAGCCAGCTAGGAGGCTGCCACTCAGGTGCTGAAGCACTTCTGTTGAAAGTTTGGATTTAATTGATCCGCCTCAGATAACAGATGGTTAAGACAACTGTTTTCAATTATAGACGTAGCTCTCAGCAAGGATCTCCTGGGAACTTTTATCTTTTTAGAACATTATTTAACTCCCTGAGCCAAGCTCACACACTCAACCAAAATACAGTTTACTTTGGTGATATCCTTTTATCAAGAGAATGGAGTGAGATTGGAGAGCTGGCTTAGCAGGTAAAGGTACTTGTAGCAAAGGCACCTGCTGCCAAGCCTGACCACTTGAGTTCAATCTCTGGGAAACACACAGTGGAAGCAAAGAAATGACTCCCAAAAATTGTCTAACCTAGAAATATATGCCCTCTCCTATACATACAAACACAAATACAAAATGCCCTCTCCTATACATACAAACACAAATACAATTTTTTTTTTAAAAAATGGAGCAATTAATGGTAAAATCCCTTTAATGTTCCTATCACATGTCTTCCTCCTACGTTCCCCAATCCTGGCTTTAATTTTAGATTGCTAAAAATATAAACTTACCTCTGATGGATAATAATTTAGTGGCTCAAACTTAGCATCAATTTTATAAAAGGCCAGTTCTTGCTCCAGCGCATACTGCTTTTGACATGCTCGAGTTAGTTCCACTGTTTTCTGTTTTAGCTATTGGTCAACATGAGATGAATCAGTATCAGTGAGTTTCAGAAGACCTTTGAAGTTTGTAAGCTATTTCAGGATATAGTGAGTCAAGATTTAAAAAGCAATTTAGGTTGTTCATCTAAATAGGAAAATAAATATCAGTCATTTTGTAGTACATGCTTCCTGGTTTCCCAATTATTAGTACTAATTTATTGAATGTAACTCTTTCCTTACTCTTTGATCTTAATGATTGCTTCAATTCACTGAGAGACATTTTACAGAGGAGGAGAAAGATTGGCTCTAATCTTAGCTGTGAGCGTGTGTGTTGGGGGGTCTCACTATGTCTGCCAGCCTCTTGAGCATGAGGGTTATAGACATGTGCCTCCATGCCAGGCCAGAACATTACTCTTTGTAGCAGAGAGGTAAGGAATGTAAATAAGTTCAATCAGATGCAAATATGTGGTATTAGTAATTTTTAATATAGTAACTTTACTCTAATTACAACTTTTTGGTTACACTTGGATATTCTGGAGCTGGGAGGAAAATGTAAAAATAATCTAATTTTCTGAATTTACAGATGTAGAAGTTGAGTTCCATATTGCTGAACTGCCTTGTCACAGGTTATCTGACTATCAAACTAATCCTTTGAGTTCATTTTAAAGGTCAACTAAGTAATTTTTTTCTTTTTCATTTCTTTTTTTGGGGGGATGGGGGATCTGAGAGTTGATTTCAAACAGAAAAGCATGCAGAAATATTTCACGAGTATCAAAATGCAAATTCAAAAGAAGATAGCATACACACAAACATTTCACAAGGGCAGGAAATGAAAACCGTGCATGAGTGAGCGTGCAGTCACCTCATGAATACCCATCAAAAGGAGCAGCACTGACCTGAGCTCTCAGAGGGGGTGACCTACATCTGCAACCCCATCCAGGCTCCACAACTCCATTCCAAGGTGATAAAGCTGCTCAGAGAGGCTAGTCAACCTGCCTAACTGAGCAACTGGTTGAAAGGCAGTGTGCACATCTGCGTAACCTGGTTTTAAGTCTAACACTTTGTCCCATGCTGCCTTCAGTGTCCTCTTGCAGGCTGTCTAACACATTGCCCTTATTTAGGTTTCTACTGAAAGCTCAAAAGACGGAGTCTCAAAGATACAATTTACAATCAACAGCCTCAACTTATGTTTAGGTTTCTCCCCCCAAAGCAAAGCCAAAACAAGGGCAAACACTACTGGAAGCAGAGAACATGTTTGGACTACTTTCCAAAATAACCTTTGTTTTCAAAGTATTTTTGTGCTTTTCATAGCTCTGGACTTAGATGATGATAAGTCCTCAGCAAACATCTTTTGGAAGAAGTGCATAAATGAGAGCAACACGGGAGCCAAGGGAAGTATGCGAGTAGCATATTGGCTATGGGTAATCAAGAGATGACTGCAGGAACAATAACACAAATCTCCTCTCACATTCAAATTTCCTCTCCTATATACAGTCATTTACAACATATTACACAAACACATTCCCAAAGAGACAAACCAGTTTCAAGACTTAAAAAGGAAACAAGCATATTAATACAAGTTATCATGCAAGACCACAGAAAACTGTGTGCAGTTCAGTCTTGAAGGAACTACCTTAAAGAAGAATAAAGACTCAGCAGAAAAAGGCCTGCAAGAAACCAAGATAAGGGCTAAGAGAAGAAGCAAACAGAAGCACATTACCTAGAGAACACTGGAGCGAGCTAGGCTCTGTTGCCAATAGTATTTCTACATTGATGATTCACCACCGAAGGATACAGCTATCAGGACTGGTGATGACACATGGCATCACTGAGTATAAATTTACCACCCTGTATTACTTGGTACTTGAAGTTATTTTCCCATTTAGAACCTTACTAAATTCTCACAAGGCCATGATGGTGGCCGGACAAGAAAACGTTCCATTTAAACAATAAGAACACTGAAAGGTAAGAGTTAAATAGCTTGCAAAACAACAAAGAGGAAGTTGGGTTAGTATTTCCAGATGGTGGGGATAGGATCCGCTACAATTTAAATGGATGCCCAAAGACTTAATCCAACACAGTTTTTCTTTTATAAAGGAACTAGTTTAGTGCATGAACAACAGCTTAATAAAATTGCAAATCATTATACAATTGGAGCGATATTATCATCACATATCCTGCAAGAGACAAAGGGAAATATAAGCTCTCCAAATAAGACCTAGAATTCTCCTTTTAAATATATAGTAGTACTTTCGGAGAACAAAAAGAGGCAAAATAATGAAATGGGTAATTTAAAAAGGAAAGACAAATGATCAATAAATGCATATATAATATTCACTCCTCCAGCAGTTAGAAAAATATAAAAATAAAACTAACAAGATTCCATTTTTTTTTTCTCTCCTGTAAGTTCACAATAATAAACCAAGCTGGACCCTTTTACTTACTGCTGTGGAAAACACAAATTAGTAATAAGCTTTTTTTTTTAAGTGGACACCGACATTTATCAAAAATATTTAATTGTGGGGGCTGGAGAGATGGCTCAGAGGTTAAGGATGCTGACTGTTCTTCCAGAGGTCCTAAGTTCAATTCCCAGCAACCACATGGTGGCTCACAACCATCTACAATGAGATCTGGTGCCCTCTTCTGGCGTGCAGGCATACATGGAGGCAGCACACTGTATTGTATACATAATAAATAAAATCTTAAAAAAAAATTAATTGTATGTTTGTAGTGTTTGTGCTGTGTGTGTGTTTGTAGTGTGTGTGTGTGTGTGTGTGTGTATGTGTCTCTATGTATGTGTACGTGAGTGAGTCTGTGGTGCGTGGTGAGTGTGTATGTTGTGTGTTATGGTGACAACTTGCAGGGGCTAGCTAGCTGTCTTCTTTTACCATGTAGGTTCCAGAGACTGAACTCAGGTCTTTACCCTTTACCTGCCAAGCTATCCTGCTGGTCCCATTTATCAAAATTTCAAAAGAATTTTGCACAGCAGTTCCACTTGATGTGATCTATGCTAAAGAAATACTAGTGTGAGCGTGTAAGATACACACACACACACACTTCTCTGCAGTATTATTTTTAAAAGCAAAAACAGCTATCTAAATATCTGTCTGCATAATTGTCTAAAATACGGAAGAGCCATAAATGGAACAAAATAAACAAAATAGACTTTTAAAATATCGAGGAAGATTGATATATATATTATATTATATTTTAACTTGGAGAGCTTTAACTGTGTTCTTAAAAATAAAATGAAGTAGCCGGGCGGTGGTGGTGCACGCCTTTAATCCCAGCACTCGGGAGGCAGAGGCAGGCGGATCTCTGTGAGTTCGAGACCAGCCTGGTCTACAAGAGCTAGTTCCAGGACAGGCTCCAAAACCACAGAGAAACCCTGTCTCGAAAACCCAAAAAAAAATAAAAAAATAAAAAAATAAAAAAAATAAAAAGAAGTATCTATATTGTCTATACATACATATATGTATTAAAAAATCCTTTTAAAAATATTTGCAAAATTATTACATTGTATAGTGTACTTATTACATATATAGTACAGAATCATAGAAAACAAAACACCTGGGGAGTGAGGTAGAAGAGCCTTCATTTCCACTGCATTTATTTCTATGATCTGAATTTGTTAAAATAAATGTTAATTATGTATAAAAATGCTTTAAGAATGTTAACAATAAAAATAGTGTAACTTGCAGAAGAGCATAATATGACTTATAACAAAAAATACAGAAAAAGGAACAAAATGGGAGGGCAAGGTGGCCCAGTGAGTAAAGGCACTTGCCCTCACACCTTACAATTTGAGTTCGATACCTGGGGTCCACACAGTGCAAGGAGAGAAGTGAAAACTGCAAGCTGTCCTCTGACCTCCACATGTGCACAGACAAATATGTGTGTGTATAAATTTACAAAATGATATTGTCTGTGTTGGAAAGGCTTCTTGGTCAGGTGGTGGTGACGCACACCTTTAATCCCAGACTCAAGAGGCAGAGGCAGGTGGATCTCTGAGTTTGAGGCCAGCCTGGACTATATAGTGAGTTCAAGGACAGTGAGGGCTACTTGGAGAAACCCCGTCTCAGAAAAGCAAAGCAAAGCAAAACAAACAAACAAAAAAGATCTTTCTTGAAGCACAAGCACACAGCTAATGTCTGCTTGTTTCAGGACAGCAGACGTATTCTAATTATTGTTCAAGACAGCTATCAGATTCAATACTAAATGAAAACATGTCTCCTGAATTTGCATCTGCTAGATCTTAAATTTACCTCTTGAGGCCTGATTTATATAATTAGAGCTCTAACTCTTCTTATGTGACAGCTCCCTGAGCTGCTTCCAGCCTGGACAACTTTACCCTCTCCAGAGCTCTGAAGTTTCTCAAAATATGCTGCCTTCTGGCCAAAAGTGTTCTACATTTTCATGTTCTTCTCCACATTTCAATTATAAAGTCAAATTATAAAAAGTTAGACTTTACAGAGATACATAAAGGTCGGCTTGGAAATTTTCTAGGTCTGCTGTTTTCCCCAAATAGATCATCTTGCATGTCTCTGGGCAGGCTCACACTGGAGTCACTGTTTTCACCACTGGGCATTGTTCACACAGGAAAATACGCCCAGGACCTTTCCATGTACAGACAGCCTGGCTTCATCTTAGCAGCTTATTACAGCTATTCAGCTACATGGATATCCAATGAGGACACTTTAGTTACTGGAAATTTTGCTAATATGAAGCATGTCATATATCCGTGTGTGTCTATGTGCATGTACATGGGCTTCCTTCTACATGTTACTGCTACCATTTCTACAGAAAAGGAGTTTCCATGACATAGGGTGCCTATGTTTAACCTTTAGATAACTCTGCCGTTTTTAAACTTCTGACAATCTCTAGTCTTCTCTGTGAAGCTATTTTAAACATACCCTAAGCAGTGTGGCCAACTCCTAGTGTGACACATCATGTTTCCCCTCTTGCTGGACACCTTACCTCACACATCAGCCTTTGGGTACCATACTGCAGTCAACTACACTTCGCAAAGCCTTGGTCATCTTCCCAATGCTACAGTCAGGATTGCATTTTACTTGTTTGTTTGTTTGTTTTTCGAGGCAGGGTTTCTCTGTGTGACAGTCCTGGCTGCCTTGGAACTCCCTTCACAGACCAGGCTGACCTTGAACTCACAGAGATCCTCCTGCCTCTGCCTCCCAAGTGCTAGAATTAAAGGTGTGCACCACCACCACCCGGCTGTGTTTTTAAATTTAAGAACAAAATTTCTCTACCTTAATAGAATACAGCCAAAGCGACATATAACAGACTCACCAACTCATTCTTTGTGTTGAGGTCGCTCTCTAGCTCCTCACAGCTTTGTTTCTGTAACATGGCCTCTTCTTTTAACGACTTGTTTAGTTTATCTTGATCTTTTATTTCTTGAAGAAACTTTGCTTGTTTGTTCTTAAGTTCTTCTGTTTCTAACATCTTCTTTTCCAGGTCTTTTTCCAGTCTTTCCACCTCTTCTGTCAATAATATAATAATGTAATAGGTAATTTGTCATTTTATTCTCTACCTGGAAAACAAGTTGTGCTTCCCAGAGTGACAGTGAAAGAAGTTTAAGAACAGTGCAACATGAGTCTGCTTTGAAAAGTATATGCCATGGGGTCTGGGCAAAGTATGATCACCTCGGATACGAATCCAACCTATACTAAGAGGTCAGAGAGCAGTAGTAATTGGAAGGGATCTTTATTATAATTATTACTTGTGTGACACACACACAGAGGAAGTCAGAGTGTGTACAAAGAAGTCACAGGGCAGCTTTGTGGAGCTGGATCTCTTCTATCTTTTTGTGGGTTTCAGTATGGGACTCAAGTCAGAAGGCTTGCTCAGAAAGTGCCTTTCTTCACTAAGCCTTCACTGGTGTGAAACTGCCATTTTTGTCAAAAGTAGATGAACACCAATTTCAGATTCAATTTCAATTTCAGATTAAACAGAGGCTGACTTCTCAACACTCTAACACGGTCATCTCATACCTTCCTTTCTCCTCAAGCCTCCCACACACCATCCAGTCTTTCTCAGCTAGGCTTCACATTGCATTAAGGGGATGACTTTGTAGTCCTACTTCCAAGAAAACAAAAGCGCCAACACCTACAAATTATTTTCTCTTTTTTAATGGAGAAACTGTCCCTCCTACCAAAAGATGATCACTGACCTCTGTCTGTCTCTCAGAATCTAATCTCAAGATACTCATTTTTATGAACTAAAAGAATCAAGGTGGGATTTGTCTCTCCTTCTGATCTTAGAAACACTATTTCATAACTACAAACTTTGAGGTTAAGTTGCATTTTGTTTCTTCCAATTTCCTGGTCTTGAAGCTGTGGGTGAATGTTTAGTCTTGCATCTTTTTTTTACCTTTAAACTTAAAAAATTACTAAGTATTAGAAGACTAATGTTGGTACAGAAATTTCAAGTCTTTGTCAAACATCTTCTTTCCATTCTTTAATCTGTTAATATCTATCATTAGTTCCCATCCCTCTTGAATTTCTCTGGGCAAGAACATCAAACCAATCCAAAGCAATTCTTCTTTGGTTTTTTAAGACAGGGGTCTCTGTGTTGTCACAGTCATCCTGGACCAGGCTGACCTCAAACTCAGAGATTAGCCTGTCTCTGCCTCCCTAATGCTGTGATTAAAGGTTTGCACCACCAGTGCCCAGCCCAAAGCAATTCTAAAGCCACCTCTGTGCCTGTCTTGCTTCATGTGTCAGCCCATTCACCAAGTTGACACTTGCACTCTTGAAATCTTTTTTGGGCTTTGGAAACTATTTCCTGAACTCTGATCTTGCTAGCATGTAAAACTGACTGTTTTCTTGGCTGGCTGCTCACCATTCCTTCTCCTCTCACACCTTAGATACACAAACAAAACACACATATTCAGGAGATCACTTTTGAGGCCGGGAACTTTTGGTATATTGTATATGCTCAACAGCTACTTGCTTAATCAATTTATGGGGTCATTTTCCATGCAAATTTTAGTAGAATTATAAAGTTTATAATTTGTCTTTTTTTAAAATGTCAGATGTGGTGATAAGTACCTTTTAAAATTAAATATTTGTGTATTTATTGGAGGTGGTTAGGAATGCACACCTGACATAGCATAAGAATACAGATCAGAGGACATCCTGTAGAAGTCAGTTCACACCTTCCACCAAGTGGGTTCTGGGGACTGAACTCAGGTCCTCAGGTCTAGCAACAAATGCCTTCTACCCTCTGAGCCATCTCATCAGACCCTGCCCCTCTAGAGAACTTCTAAAGGTAAGTTCCTTCCTCATTCAAGTTTAGCTTTTCATTTGATTTTTAAGTATCTCTTACCTAAATTGAATCTCTCGAAAGCCTCTTGTCTATCTTGAGTAGTTACTGGCTGACCCTCCAGACTTTCC
This sequence comes from Microtus pennsylvanicus, assembly GCF_037038515.1. Classification (NCBI taxonomy): domain Eukaryota; kingdom Metazoa; phylum Chordata; class Mammalia; order Rodentia; family Cricetidae; genus Microtus; species Microtus pennsylvanicus. The sequence goes on along the minus strand of NC_134587.1, from coordinate 49,882,111 downwards.
AGAGAACGGAGGTGGAAAATGGTAAACTGGGGATAATGAGGAAGGGTCACGATCGGGTTTTCAATGAGGATTAGAGAAGTCAAATCTTGAAGTGGCTTCAACTTGCTTACATCCTGGAGCTGAAATGGCACAACAGTGGTATTGGAATAATTCACTTTAAAATCATAAACTAACAAAGGATTGCTTTTAACATGTACAGAAATCTACTTACAAAACCTACTGCCCCAAATTAGCAATGTAAGAAAGAGACAGAAAAGGAGTCTATGAGCACTGGTGTATCAGACAGTCTTATGCATTTTCTCTGTGGGTCTTCAAAGCCATGATGTCTTATCTGAATTTTAGAGCTGAAAAACTCAAGATTCAAATATGTGACTTGCCTTAGCTCAGAGCCTAGTGTAACTGAAGAAAATGGGGGTTTCAATCTAAGTCTAAATTAGTCTAAACTAATGTCTTTATTTTGTATGCATCAAATAACCATAAAATGAACTGCTATGAAGAATTTTGGTAAATTTTGAGATAATGGCATTATAGTTGATAGTGAAAAACACAAAAATATGTATAGATACTAACATTCTTTGAAGACTTTTGTTTATTCTAAGGACTTATGTAGGTTGAGAAACACTTAGCTTAAATAGCTTGTACAAGTACATATTTCTCCCAAATAAACATATATTATCTTTAATGATGCCAATGCCAAACAAATAGATGAGAAAATGATGTATGATTACAAATAATAAATACCGAACGGTTCTCCTGCTGTTCAGCAGACTCTGGGTATGACGCATGGCTGCTCATTCCTGCCGGCCTGTGAGGTGACCTACAGAACGGCTGAGACCTGGACTCCAAGGCTCTCGAGCTGCTGCAGTGAAATGGAGTCTCCTCCCCAGATCCTTATAAAAATAAATGCCGAGTGTGGCAGAACACAGCCGCAGCGCTAGCATGTGGGGGTGAAGGCAAGAGAGCTGCAAGTCTGAGTTGTGCTTGGCCCACAGAGAAAGGCCGCACCACGAGCTCCATGTAAACAGGCAAGACAATCAACAATAAAATGGGAAAAAGGTGTGTGTTCTAATTTGTCTTCACACTTGAAGGTATAAGAAATACAGTCTTAGTCACTCTTTGTCTTAAAAGTGTCTCTCGTGCCACCTGACCCTCCTGACACCTCTGTAAAGAGGCCATACAGAAATTATCTTCTCTAGTTTAAACAGTCCATAAAAATCAAAGGACTCTCCAAGGTGACATTAGGGCAGCCTAGGCCTGTAGCTGGTCATGCCCTCCCATTTCCAGTCTATGACAATTATCGTTAAGTTATATCACGATTGCTCCAGTCCTAACACCCAACATAACACTGATTAGGTGCCATATTTACTTATTAGGTGCTTAGAAGGCATGTTCTAACTAAACATGAATTAAATTAAGACTTTACCTGAAAAGTGGAAATCAAATTAGAACCTCAGAATGTAAGTTTAAAATAGATAGAACTGCATATGTATTACACATTGGGCACTAGGCAACAAGAATATAAGAAGGTGCAATGAAATGATGGATAAGAAAATACTAAGAGATCAATTCTTGATTATGGAATCTTTGTAAAATGAGATGAGTCTGTTTAATTATACTAACGAATTCTAGGTCATATCTGAATTTGGCATATGGTCAATCAAATTAGGATGTTAAAAATATCATTCTTTAAAAACAACTGAAGACTTCTAAATATCTTTCCCAATAAATAAAAATTTGAATAAAATTTTTTTTAGGAAGATTAAGGTACCAACAGGAGGAGGAGGGGTGTGAAAAGAGAAGGTACTGGGCACGAGAGGGATCATGTTCAATATAAAATATAAACATGGACAAAGATTTTTATAATTTGAACAATTTAAGTTTGAGGAAAAATAAATCTTGTACTTTGAATACTTACCGATGATATCTTATTGCCTTTCAGATTGAGGACTCGCAAAGATTTCAACTTCTTTGCAAACCACACTGGGATGTGCTCGATTTCATTTCCTGCTAGGTTCAGCTTTTGTAGGTTACACATGTTTTCTAGTCCTTCAATCTTGCTGGAAACCAGAGTACAAAATCAAACTTAGTCGTAAAATGTTTAAGTTCTTTCATGGCAGTTTACAGTAAATAGCCTCAGCTGCCGAACTTCTTTCCATAACTATAGTTAACTTTTCCCTCAATGACAACCAAAGAAAATGGCCAAAGTCAAACTTCCCCAGAGAGCTGAAGTGCTAACCCTTCAGGAGTGTGCCTGTAGTCCTGCCCACCTTACCACACTCTAAGATCTCCTAACACAGGAAAGAAGAGGTGCCCGTGGCTGCACCCCTGAGACTGGAACACTCAACAGCACACTGCTGTGAGCTGCGGTGCTGTCCAGATGTCCCATAATTAAACTGTCCTCACCAAAGATGAACTATGCCAGCAGCACATACACTCTAAAGTGGTACTGTGTTTATGAATATATGCATTCATTCCCGCTCAGCCCACTCAGCTCCCACTGGCAGCACATCCGTCACAGTACCTGCAACTTAGTTGTCAATTTCATTCCCTGGTCAGTTTACCATGCTGACCAAATATTTCTGCGCTGCTCTATTTTCATTAGATAACTCTTGTGAAAGTTTTTATATTGTGAACTTGATTTGCCAGGATTTTGTTTTACATTCATTTTTATTTTATTTATTTATTTATTTATTTATTTATTGATTTTTCGAGACAGGGTTTCTCTGTAGCTTTTGGTTCCTGTCCTGGAACTAGATGTTGTAGACCAGGCTGGCCTCGAACTCACAGAGATCCGCCTGCCTCTGCCTCCCAAGTGCTGGGATTAAAGGCGTGCGCCACCACCGCCCGGCTCATTTTTGTTTTAATTAGAACTTCTCTCATTATTAAGGTTGTTATCTCCCCCCACATACACCTTTTTTAAATTTTATGTGTATATATGTTTTGCCTACATGTATTTGTCCGTGTGGCCTAAGTGTGCAGTGCCCAAGGAGGCCAGAAGAGGGTGTGGGCTTCCTCTGACACGGGAGTTACAGCTGTGAGCCACCGTGGGTGCTGAGCCACCTCTCCAGGCCTGCGCTTGCTGTCTTTTGATTTGCTGACCATCATATTTAAAAAGTCTAAGCTGGGAAAAAAGTATAAAGATTTCCCAGATTTGATTTCTGTTGCATCTTCCCCATCACAGTGTTAGTCATCACTAGGTTGGACTACATTTATTTCTCCCAGTAGTTGTATATTTGTATGTATATCTGAATTAGAAATGAGATGTACAGTGTTATTTCTTGTAGCTATGAGCAAAGAACATGAGGATAAATACACAGGATCAAATTATTTAGAATATCTTTGGGATCAAGATGGCACTGTCTTCACAAAATATTACTTATGTAATAAGGCAAGAAATCACGAATAACATCTAGAACAAAGTTACTGCTAAAAAGAGAAAATATACCTGCTTTAACAGTGCTAAATAAAATACTACCCCACACTTAAGTGCTGCTGCAACATAAAGACAGATGGCAAGTTCCAGAATATAACCCTTTAATGGACTCTTTCAATGACCCTGATAACCTCAGTCTACTGCTGACAGGAAGGCCCCAAAATGCTACCTAAAGGAGCAGTCACTCACCTGATTTTGTTATATGATAAGTTGAGTTCACGTAATCTTAGCAGCTTGTCCACCTTCTCAATCTTTGCTATTAGATTGTAGCTGAGATTCAGTACTTCAAGTTTAACACACTTTTCCAAATTTTCGATGTACTAATTGGAAATAAATGGTAAATGCTTTATGCAGCAGACTCCTTGACATATAAACACACTGAGGCAGGTGCACTAGAAGCTGTTTGGATCAGCAAATCCTAACACTTTTCCTGGACAACCCCTGCTACCACTTTCCTTGACCATGAGTAGTAAGCTTCTGCCAATATTCTCCTGACCCTCAGCAATGCCTGTACAGTAAGAAGCCTAAACTACTCAACAAGAATTCTCTCACCATTGCGCCCTTGACTTCAACTTTTCCGTTTCTCTTTCTCTCTTCCCTTCCACTTTTCTCGAAGACAGTTTACTCTATCCAAACTAAGTACTACACTATTTAACGCCCCCCCCCCTCAGTTTACAACAGGTATACATTACACGGATAATATGAACAAAGTGTGATACTGCACAGCAAGGCTATAGCCGTGACGTAGGCCCTGTCCCCATTGCACAGTTCATATTCACTATGCCCACACTGTTTCTCTATCAGCAAGGCGCACTGCACTGTACTGGTGTTTCACCTGAGCCTTCCTCTTATCTCCCTCATTTGTCATGAGTACACTCACAAGAACTGTCTACACTTCTTTTCCTGCCTTCCCCATTTACTGCTATTGTAGTGGTAAAGCAATACATCTTTGAGCACATCCCAGCCTCTCCATTATCATCCATTTAGTAAATATTTACTAAACGTGGATTATGTGCCAGGAGTAGTTCTATGTACATGAAATATAGTGGCAGATAAGGAAAATAGGATTTCTTGGCTTTACTGGTATACACAAACACAAAATTCAAAGAAGACAATAAAGAAAACCTCTTTTAACAGTATGCAAGAGTCCTAGAGAGCAGACTGCCTGCTGTGTACACTGCTAAGCACTACTGCTGGCACATACTGGGCGCTAAGTAAAATCTGTTGAGAGAAGAGGAGAGGGTGTGTGGCTACAACTGGGTGGTAAGATAAGGCTTCACTGAGGAAGTACACCCAGCAGAGACTCCACACCAAGTCAGTTGAGTCAGCTGTGTGTACATCCAGGAACACAGAACACTAGGCCAATTTAAAAACAACAAAAACCACAGACAAGGGTCTGGAGAGATGGCTCTGCAGGTAAGAACACTTGCTGCCCTAGAAAAGGACTTGTGTTTGATTCCCAGAACCCACATGCTTACTACAACTATCTGTAACTCTAGTTCCAGGGGATATCGTGCCCTCTTCTAGCCTCTGTAGGCATGAGGCATGCAGGCAACACATACACACAAAGAAAAAAAAATCTTAAAAACAAAATACTCTCCAGAGGCCTTGAAAGAATGGACATGGTGGGTTTGAAAAACCTGTGATTTTTGTTCCCTCTTTTTTGGCTATTTTGATAAACCTGTGATTTCTGTTCCTCTTTTTTGGCTATTTTGCATCACTTTTACCATCCTTTGCTGTCTGCCGTTTCCACCTGAAGCCTCCATGCCTCATGCTCTCGGGTCTTTTCTAGCACAACAGATCCTTTAGGCTTTCACCTTGGCTTGGCCTCCCTAACCATATCCCACGATCCTCCCTATTCTCACACTTAATCCTAGACACTTTTCACACCAAACTCTAAATTCTCAGACTACAAGCTAAGTTTATTCACCTCTGTATCTGCCTGCTTAGATTGATATGTCTGGTGCACGGAACAGCTGCAGAGCGACTACATACTGATTTGATATTTCATTTCTACAAATCTAAAACTACCACAAGTGTCCTTTTCCTCAATAACTACACAACTGGAACCCGAGTGTAGTCTATTTAAGTCTTCAAATGAAACACAGAACATTCTTTCTGCGCTCACTAAAACGAGAAGAATCACACCACTTGATGAACCACCATTAAGAGGCTAATGTGTACACACTCAGGGTCTTCTATTCCTTTCTGTCCATACATACAGCAAACAGAATTTTAAAAATAGCTTGAGGTTATACTAAATAATACACTTTAAAGTTGGTTTTCACTGAAACTAACATGAAAAAAAATATGCCATGGTGTGGTCATTCAAATGACACTGGTCCCATACACTCATATATTTCAAGCTTAGTTCCCAATTGATGAGGTGTCAAGGAAGGATTACAAGGTGTGGCCTTGTTGGAGGATATGCTTTGAGGTTTCAAAAACCCATGCCAGGCCCAGTGTCTAGTTCTCCCTCTGCCTACTGCCTGTGGATCAGGATGAAAAGCTCTCAGCGACCTCTCCAGTACCGCCCCTCCTGCCTGCCTGCTGCCATGCTCCCTGCCACGATGAAACAAACTAACCTCTGAAACTGCAAGCAAACCCATAGTTAAATGCTTTTTTTTTTTAAAGAAATGCCTTGGTCATGGTATCTTTTCACAGCAACAGAACACTGACTGAGACATTTTAACACATAGGGTTCTAAATCACTTTTTAAATCTGACGTTATTTCATGGTATACTGCACTATAATTTATTTAGACAATCTCCAATGAGATGTTTAGGCATTTCTAAATTTTTTATTTAAATAATGCTTAATAAGCATATTATACCTAGGAATGAAAGAGTAGCAGGATTGCTGGGTACTGAGTATAAACTCAGTGACTATAAACTAAGTTACTGACCAGAGAACAACCACATCTGAACCATGCTTGCTCTCTGTGCTCACACACGCAGAGGAGAACACCCCTTTCTCAGACCTTTGCGATAGTGAAAGCTTTCAAAGTTTGACCATTGGCTGTACAAAACAGAAAATGTTTCCAAACTCTTGTTTTATTTGAAAATAATGAATGGGTCACGGTTTCAAGTTAATACTGGTCATTTAGATCCATTCTGAACTGCCTGTTCATACCCTTTACAAATTTTCACTGTCTCTGTCACTGAATTGTAGGTCTTCTATATTATACGAATGGTATTACATAGGCTGCAAACACTAACTGCCAGACTTGTTTTCCTTTTAGCATTTAAAAAGTTGTCTTTTAAAATCTTCATAGAAGCTAAAACTATAGTGCCTTCTTTTGTGGCCTGCATCCAGCACTCAGGAGGAAGAGCTAGGCGGATCTCTGTGAGTTTGAGGCCAGCCTGGTCTACAGAGTGAGTTCTAGGACAGCCAAGGCTACACAGAGAAGCCCTGTCTCAAAAACCAAAAACAAAACCATTAAAGGAAAAAACCAAAAGATATTCCTAAAGACATAAAAAAATAAAATCAATGTTATGTTTAGAAATTGCTGGAAACGTACCCTAAATTTCTTGCCACCATCTTTAGAAAGTGAAAGGTTCAAAGATTTTACCAAGGTCAAGTTGTCTTGTTTAGTGAGTTTTTTAATGAGGGCCTCTGTAATATACCGGACTCCTACATATGAATCAGCTCCTGAAATCCAGAAACAGATCATTAGGAAGTATAAACATCACAAAATACAAATTGTTTTTACGCTATACGTAAAGAAATTTTAATCTATGCAGATGTACAGACAGTATCTGGCTAATCACAGTACCTTAGGATGTCACTTTATACCACTTCACTATGAAAATGTTACAGTTGGGGCTCTATAATAAATGTTTTACATTTAAAATGTAAGCTGTATAAACCTTTGAAGAAAAAATTACTAATGTCCACATTTATAGAAACTTTTTGATCAAGAGAAATGGCTTAGTGGTTAAGAGCCCTGGCTACTCTTCAGAGGACATGAGTTTGATCCCAGCACCCACACAGCCCACTCACAACCAACACCCTCTTCTAGCCTCCAAGGACATCAGGGACATAAACAGTGAATAGATACATGTACAGGCAAGGCACCCATGTATAAAAATAAATAAATATTTTAAATTATATGCTCAATATTCTGCAACTAATATAGCACAAATTCAAAATGTCAACTCAAGCAAATACATTCCAAACATGTTCTCTCTCTCTCTCTCTCTCTCTCTCTCTCTCTCTCTCTCTCTCTCTCTGTGTGTGTGTGTGTGTGTGTGTGTGTGTGTGTGTGTGTGTGTGTGTGTGAAGGTGCACTTGGACCACAGCAATGTGTGGAGATCAGTTCTGTGGAGATCAAGCTCAGGCCCGAGGCAGGTCCTGTGTGCAAGTGTTTTCCCTTGCACTTTCAACCATATGCAGCACCGAGGTTTGCTGCAGAGCACGATTTTTCCATTTGTTGCTTTACTTAATAGGAAATATCATTTTTATGGACATAGGGTATCAGCTTGGTAAGTAACAGACCTTCCTTTACGGCCTTTGTGGAAAGTGTTGTCAAAGACTGTTAAAGTCATATTGCGTTTTATAAAAAGAAAAGTCTGTTGACAAAACCAATATTCTGGAATAACAATCTATTCAGAAATAATAAGGCACCAACAGGCAGTAAAGTTGCACAGTAGAGTATAAACTTAATGTTGAAAGATTTTAACATAAACCATTAAGTATTCAGGTCAGCAGAAGTTGACTCATGACCTAGTAAAGAATAAAGCATTTCTGAAAACAGAAACTAGATCAGCAGAACATTTTTTTAAGAAAAAATCCTTAAGGAACTGGGGAGATGGCTCAGCAGTTAAGAGCACGGGCTGACTGCTCTGCCAGGTTCAATTCCCAGCACCCAAAAGGCAGCTCACACTGTCTGTAAACAGTTCCAAGGTTTTTGACACCTTTTCAGTGACATACATGCAGTCAAAACATCAATGGACATAAAATTACAAAAAGAAAAAGGAAAAGACTTAAAATTAAAAGGCTGGTGGGACCTGTACATGCTCCCTAAGTGGAAGTCGGTGCGCTCACAGAGAAACAGTTTAAAGAAAAGAAACCATGGCTAGCACGTTTATCATCTTGAAAGCACTCCACTCGCAGGTGAGCGGTATGTCCAGCCATAGCTAAGGAGGGTGGAAAATTCCTAGTAAGAGCTAGAAAGAACTCTACAAGAAATCCAACCTCCTTTTCTAGAAACTCCCCGGCCCTAACACCTTCACAGACACCTTTACCCTCACCCAAAGCCTCAGTCCTCACCCCATTCTCACAGTTCCTACCAGTTATTAAAAGAGCAATGCTGGCTAGTTCAGGAGGGTGTTCTGTCTGGGACCCACATCTAAGCTCAGTACTTCCCATCTCTGCTTCCATAGGAGAGCAGACACATTTTTAGCAGTACCTTTATGGTGCTGGGACTCCAAAAGCATGGTGTTTTCATCTGTAGGCTCAGACTGTGCAGACCACTGTCCAGGAGTATGAAAAGGTGGCATCTCAGATCCAATTAAAGGCGAAAGTGACCTAGATCTCATATTGGATGTAAGAGATGATGGCCCAGAATAATGAGAGGACAGTGGCATCTTTGCTTTGGAGAAGTTTTGTGCAGAGCCTTTCTTCATTGCAAGAATAAAACCAGATGGCCATCAAAACCTGTAAGAGTTTTCAATATATTTAATAAGGTTAGTCTCTACAGCCATGGAGCATCTTTTTTTTTAATTTTTTTTTTATTTTCTTTTTAATTTATTTATTTATTAAAGATTTCTGTCTCTTCCCCGCCAATGCCTCCCATTTCCCTCCCCCTCCCCCAATTAAGTCCCCCACCCCCAGCCCGAAAAGCAATCAGGGTTCCCTGTCCTGTAGGAAGTCCAAGGAACCCCCACCTCCATCCAGGTCTAGTAAGTTGAGCATCCAAACTGCCTAGGCTCCCACAAAGCCAGTGCATGCAGTAGGATCAGAAACCCATTGCCATTGTTCTTGAGTTGTCAGTAGTCCTCATTGTCCGCTATGTTCAGAGAGTCCGGTTTTATCCCAGGATTTTCCAGACCCAGGCCAGCTGGCCTTGGTGAGTTCCTGATAGAACATCCCCATTGTCTCAGTGTGTGGGTGCACCCCTTGCGGTCCTGAGTTCCTTGCTTGTGCTCTCTCTCTTCTGCTCCTGATTTGGACCTTGAGATTTCAGTCCTGTGCTCCAATTTGGGTCTCTGTCTCTGTCTCCTTTCATCGCTTGCTGAAGGTTAATATTCAGGAGGATGCCTATATGTTTTTCTTTGGGTTCTCCTTATTTAGCTTCTCTAGGATCACTAATTATAAGCTCAATGTCCTTGGTTTAAGCCATGGAGCATCTTAAATTATCTCTGGAGCTCTAAGACTATGAGGCTGTGAACTCAAAGGCTATGGAAGCCTATGGAGCAGGTGCTGTCTGAATGCTGATCACGCCTCCACAGGGACAAGACCCTGGAAGACCTGTCGTGACACATGCTCAGGTCAGAGTCTGACTTGTAACTTCTTTTCTCAGTTTACCAGCACAAACTTTTCACAGGTCCCTTCCATGCAGGGTCACATATGGGAATATTTGACAAGCAATGCTTATAAGCACCCTTTCCTCCTAGAACCCAGTCTGTGACACCGTGTTCTACTGGCTTTCTTTTGTCTTTCTGCTACTCCGTGGCCTTCTTTGCTGGCTCATGTTCTTCTACTTAGCCTAAATTTCAGCACTCCTCTAGGTTTGCTTTTGTCCCCTTAAAATATCACCTTGGATAATCTAATGCATAGCCTCAGCTCTCAAATACAGTTAATTTTGGAAAACAAGTTTAGTGTAATAGTATATTAAGTTAAAGTAGTTTTCAGTCCAATGACTAATTGATATCAGAAGCAGATACTGAAAATAGAATGATGTATATGCATCTTTATATATGTTGAATTTGGTCTAAGATTGCCTTTCTTTTCTCTTCTATTTCTCTTTTTCTCCCCCTCCCCCCCGACAGGGTTTCTCTCTGTATCCTTGGCTGTCCTGGAACATGTTCTGCAGACCAGGCTGGCCTCGAACTCACAGAGATCCGCCTGCCTCTGTCTCTCGAGTGCTGGGATTAAAGGTGTGTGTCACCACCGCCCGGCCTGAGGTTGCATGTCTTGGCCTTACGTTTCTATATGGCCAAATACAACCTTCATGTACAAACTAAACTGAAAGTCCAATTTAACAACATACTTTTAAAACAAATAGCTGAGTCTTAGTCCAGTTCAATTTACTTACAGGTTTGCTAAGGTATCAAACCATTTTCAAATAAGACAAATGTTAATCTGCAGCCAATGAAGCTGTTCCTGCACCTCAGTTCCATTTCAGTCCTATGAACAGAAATCTGTGCTGTCCACGTCTCCATTCTCAAACCCTGGCTCCCCAGGATGGTTCCCCTATGAGACAGTATATATTCCAATATCCAGATTTTACAGGCGCTATGGCAATTTAGGGAGGGACCTGTGGGGGCACTGGAACTTGAGAACCATCACTTCATCTTTCATGTCACAATTTATGAAAATGTTTCTGGAGTCCACAGAATATATTTCTAACTCTGTGACTATATAAGCATAAGTTTTACTTGGCAGGAGAGGTAACAGGACTTCATAATAATTTAGTGATCACTAGCATTTGATAAGAGGAATTCTAGATGGTTTATAATTTTGAAGATGTGGAAAGAAGACTAAGATGTAGGATACAAAATAAGTGAATTGCCTACAGATATAGGATGCTTTATTAACAAAACTAAGAAAAAAAGGAAACATCTATAGTATGTGATATACATTATTCTATTTTTGTAATATCAGATATGCTATGAAACAGGGAAAAAGATGTAAGAGGATGGGCCTGTACATCCTGTTTTGTTTGGGATTTCTTGCCTTATGAAAACTATGACCTAGAGTGTTTGTCACCCCTTAATTAATTTTATTCAGGAGAACCTTAGTTACTTTCTATTGCTTTGACAAGATTCTATAACAAGGCAACTTAGAGAAGAACTTATCAAGGGTTACAGTTCCTGAGGGTTAGTTCATTACCATCACGGCAGGGAGCATGAAGGCAGGCAGGCATAGTGCAGGAGCAGTAGCTGAGACCCCACATCTTTATCCACAAACAGAGGGAGAACTAACTGGCCCACCCTAGTGACACTACTCCTCCAAAAAGTCATAGCTCCTAATCCTTCCCAAACAGTTCTACCAGCTGGACCTAGTATTCAAACACATAAGCCTGCGGGGCCCTCTAATTTAAACCACCACAAGGAGTAAATACATTTTATCTAAGTGTTTACACCTAGCTTAGTTTCTCACGCTTGAGTGTATTATTCATATCTGAAGGAGCATGGCAGTTCACCTTAGCATGGAATCACTAGTATGACCAAGAGACCCCTATCCATGAAAGAATATTAAACACAAATGGGGTTTTGTTGTTTTAGTTATTTTATCTACACTCCCCCCCCCCCCCCCCCAGACAGGCTTTATCTGTGTAGCTTTGAGGAACTCACTCTGTAGACCAGGCTGGCCTCGAACTCAGAGACCCACCTGCTTCTACCTCTGAGTTCTGGGATTAAAGGTGTGTGCCACCACTGACCAGCTTTAATCAACTTTTAAAATAAAGTGCAAAAGCTTTGTGATGATAGCATAAACAGCAGTTTTGTGACTCTGGGAGATTTTCTGACTTATATGGTTAGTTACATGTGAGAAAATGAGAGAAAAAGTATAAATATATGTTAAGTTAGCAATTTAAACTAGTGGTGTATGTGTGTGAGAAAGAGAGGGTGTGTAAGAGAGTTGTGCGTGTATGTGTGCACGTGTGTGTGTGTGTGTGTGTGTGTCTGTGTGTACTGAACTAACTATATAATACCGGACTGAGATAGAAGTCAGTTTGTTTTGTGTAAGACATCATGTGCCCTGTAGGACATGATGCAAAATATGATCTGAACCCCCAAAACTCATTTAGCTATGTGACATGGTAACAAAGAGCACAGGTTTGGGGATCATAGGAAGATTAAAATGTTGGCTTATCCAATTAGTGTGGAACTTTGGGTAAAACAACTCTTCATCTGTAAAACAGGAAATAGTATGTATTCAGTTCTTCCAATGCGACCATACAAGTTTATCGCAGTACTTGGCACTTGGCAAACCCTCTGTAAAGACTTGTCACTAGCACAGTCTTTAGAGTTAGATCACTTTGGTGATAGCCGCCCATTTCTTAAGGAAGAAACAGGGAATTCTGACCCTAGTTGTTGCTTGCAGTGGGTTGAAGTTTGAGTGCAGAATGAACAAATGGAAACCACAGGAAAGAGAAGGCAGGGAAAGGTAGGGCTAGCGTTGTCAAGAACAAAATAAAGAAAACAAGCCGAGGGCTGGAGAGCAATTTTTAAATGCCCAGCAGATGTTCAACAGAGCAAGAGAAAGCCACTGGAGTGTTGTGACAATTAGATTCATGTGACTAAGTTATAACACACAACTCATCCTACCACCCACAAACCTAGACACTTGTCCTGATCTAACAACACCAACACTTTTCCCTTAGCCCTTTAACATTTTAGATTTTCCCTCTGATTCTCTTCATTCCACACCTCTGGTTTCTGGCTTATTTAAATCTTCTCTTTAGCTGTCTGAAGTCCTGTCTTTAGACCCCGCCATCCTCAAGGTCTCTAACCCAGCCCAACCCTTTTTTAAAGCCAATGCCCATTCTGTGCGGCCCACTTCTGCCTTTTATTTTTTCACTACTATTTAAACTGTAAAGTTTCTCCACAAGTTCTGTCCCAGTTCCCAAACACCACCGTATCCTTCCCCATTTCTCTACAATTCTAATACTCTATCTTATAACTATCTCTCTATCCCATCTTCCCCACCTGCTTCTCTCAACTCAGCAAGTGCCACACCCTTCTCCATTCTAATACTGACATTCCCCATCCAAACACACGCTCAAACCACCCATTCATCTGCATGCAACCTAATTACCCAAGAATATGCCTTCCCGTGTAACACCCTGACTAGTACACCTTCCTCTATTTACAACCTTATTTCTTCCCTCCCATCTCACTCACACCCCAAACTTCTCATCCCTTTGTACTAATTTATCTATCCAACTTCACTGAACAATTTTTATAAATTTAGGAGTATGTTAAACTCTAAGAAGACACACAGCTAAGAAGGTCAGGTTTCTACACTCAGAATGTATGAGAAGACAAATGTCCCTGCACTGCAGATTCTGCACTCAGGGTCTTATAAACGTTCATTCGGTTGGATCTGTGGAACTACCTATGTACTGCTTCTTCTATCAGACTATAAACTACAAGAGAGTAGAGAATCACCTACTGTGCAAACAATAAAGGCGCATTACCTAAAAGAACCAGGAAAAACACGCCAAAGACACTGCCAATGTTTTAAAGATTTGTCTAACTGCGTATTTTATGAATATGGATGTTTTGTCAGCATACATGCTTGCACATCAGAAGAGGGCACCAGACCACATTACAGATGGTCGGGAGCTGCCATATGGGTGCTGGGAACCAAACTCAGGACCTCTGGAAGAGTAGTCAGTGCTCTAAACCTCTGAGCCACCTTTCTGGCTCCAGATATTGCCAAATTTAAATCTTTTAAGATGCTATATAAGAACAGAATCACAGTTGGGTGGTGGTAGCACACATCTTTAATCTCAGAGGTAGGCACAGCTCTGTGAGTTCAAGGCCAGACTGATCTACAAAAGTTAGTTCTAGGACAGCCAGGGCTGTTTCACAGAGAAACCCTGTCTCAAAAAAGAAACAAACAAACAAACAAAAATAGAATTTCATTTACAAGCAATCAAGACCTTAGATTCTAGAATCACATGATCTAAATCAAAATCTTTAATTTTCATTTACTATATGACATTAAGACAAATTATTTATTCCAATAAGGTTACTTGCTCAGTTTTAAAGTGTGAATGCAACTTTCACAGTTACAAAAATTCTAAATAACTTTACACTTAAGTAGTACTTGGAACTGTATTTGAAACATGGCAAACACCCAGAAGAGATTGGCGATTTTACACATGAAGAAACAGATCATGTGTGCTGACTGGTTTTTGTCAACTTGACAATCTGTGAAGAAGGAATTTTCATTGACAAAATGCATCCACAAAATATGCCTGTAGGTGCCAGGTGGTGGTGGTGCACACCTTTAATCCCAGCACTCCTGAGGCAGAGGCAGGTGGATTGCTGTGAATTCAGACTGGTCTACAGGACAGCCAAAGATACATAGAGAAACCCTGTCTCAAAAACCAAACAATAAAACAAAACCTGGCTTATAGGCAAGTGTGTAGGGCATTCTATGATTAACGGGAGAGGTTCAGATCGCTGAGTTCAGTTCTGCCCCCAGGAAGTGGTCCTGGAAAGCAGACTGAGCAAGCCATGAGGGACAGGTCAGTAGGCAGCAATCCTCCACTGCTTCTGCTTCAATTCCTTCCTTGAGGTTCCGCCTTGATTTTCCTCAGAGCACTGCACCAGGGACTTTAAGACAAACTCTTCCTCCCCAAGTTGCTTTGGTCACAGTGTCTTACCACAGCAATAGAAACCTTAACTGAGACATCAAGGAAGTAGTTAAGAAACATGCCCAGGGGGCCACTGAGGTGGCTCAGGGGGTAAAGGCATCTTTGGTGCTAATCTGATGACCTAAGCTCTGTATCTGGAACTCGCGGAAAAAGGTGAAAGGGAGGAAAGTGACACCACAGTTGTCCTGTGACCTTCACATGTGCGCCCCCCATCCACATAGAACTTAAAAAGAAAAAAGTGAAACAAAGTTTTAAAAGGGGAACATGCCCCTAGCCACAGCGCTGAGGTTAGGGAGAGCACCGTGATGGAATCAAGTGTGGCTTCCACACTCACGGGTCCCTGCTTCTCTTGTTCGACAGACATTCCCTCCTAGGCTGCCCGCAGGACTGCCAGCCCGTCTCCGTGCAGCATTCGGGGGACAGTGGCGCGCCCGGCCCTTCCTCTCAGCCTGACCCCATCCTTCCAAGCGCCTGCCCTCTCCGGCCCTGCCTTCCCTGCCGTGCCCTCTCCACCCCCACGCCGGCCCCTGCCCTCCCCTCCTCTTCCCCTCCCCACCCCACGCGGGCCTGGCGCGCCCGCCCCCTGCCCTCCCCTCCCGTCCAATCCCTTCCCAAGCACACGCCCCCGCCCCGAATCCGTCCCGAGCCGGCGGTCCTCACACTGGGCCGCAGCCTTCCGGCCTTTGCCTCCCGCCGTCCCCCTTGGTCCGGACGCCGAAGCACACTCACCGCCGCAGGACCGGGAGGGACAGCTTCGCCGGAGAGGCGACGCGGAGACGCTCGGATATCGCCCTCAGGCGACCGGCGGCACGGCGGCCATCTTGCTGTGTTGTGCCGGTTGCCGCGAGGATCCGCTGGGCATGGGCGGGGCTTGTCCTGTCCACGCCCCCGAGGAGCTCGCGGGTGGGGCGGGCTGGCTCTTCCCGCCACTCGTGCCGCCGGCGGGCTCGCTCAGCTTCGGGTGTGGAGCTGGCGGGCGGGCTGTGCTCAGCCTTCTGGGCACCGAGTCTGTGAGGAGAGGCTTCCAACGCAGCAGTGAGGAAGGCGGGCCACTCCTGTCCCTGAGTTCCCAACCGAGGGACCAGTGACGGAGGTGTCCACACCATTTGGAATTGGGATGGTGGAAGGCTGCCTCGAAGCACCCCATCCTGTACCCGACTATTTCAGAGGCAAAATTGGGAACCTATCCAGCCGGACGTGGCTGCGCGAAAGAACTGCGTGGGCTCCAGCTGCCACTTTGAGGTTTAGGGAGCCTTAGGAGCCTGAGAATGGTCCTCACGTTAGCACAGAGGAACTAAAGCAAGAAGTGTTTGCGGAGACTTGAGCTGGGGATACCCAAACGTGCTGCCTTCTGCATTTCCTGCATTGCTTGCATGTTTGTCTGCACCACGTACATGCCTGCTGCTTGTTGGGGCCGGAAGAGGGCATCGGATCCCCTAGAATGCAGTTACAGACCATTATGAGCTGTCTTATGAGTGCTGGGAACCGAACCTGGATCCTTTGGGAGGGCAGCCAGTGCTTTTAAGCGCTGAGCCATCTCTCCAGTCCCTCCAGCATATTTCTTAACTACTTTATTCTCCTCCAGTCGGGCATTAACGTTTCCTTTCATTACCACTAACTCCTGGCTCATTTTTCTGACAATTTTGGGAATTGCCTCTCTGCCTCAGTTTCTTCTCCCATGTAACAGGCGATCCCATTTCCTACAGTTTTCCCGATGAGCGGAAACTTTAATGATTCGAAAGAACTTGGAATAATATCTGACATTTAGTAAGTTCTCAGTATGCTCTAATTGTTTTTATCACTAAGAAAGACTTCTTAGAAATCAGTTTTCAGCTTAACTCTGAAAGAAGAATTTAACTGACTTGCAGGGATTTGCTTGGTAAAGAGAACCCGGGAAGAATCGGAGAAGAGAACTTGCAATGAGCTGGACATTAAGTAATTCAGTGCGGTTGGAAGAAGACGTAAGACTTACACAAATGTAGTTCATTATGGCTTGTGCAAAAGTCTGGAGTGAAGAAGCTAAAGATGGAAGAGGAACCTTACAAGCACCATTAAGTACTTGCTGTTTTATGATAGAAGCAGAGGTAATTTCACTTAACAGGAAATTCTGGTGATTTCCAACAGGGGGCGGTATTTACTTTCATTTGAATAATGTTCCCCTCTCCATCACTGTGCGCCACAACAGTCTTGCAGTAGAAAAGCAACCCACACAAAGATCCATTTAGCCATGAAAGGAAGTTGTATCCATTCTTAGTCAAAGTTCAAATGTTATGTAATAGTTTAGCATGTGTAAATTGCTGAGATTCCGTTCTATTCTTTGTTTTGATACGCGTCTACTTGCCTTTTCAACCAGAGACTTGGACTTACTGCTCAAGCTCAGGGCTGTTCCCCTTCATCCGCAGCGCCGTTCAGACGCGTTCCATTGCCAGATTACGCTGTGCCAGAGTTAATTCACCGGTCCTGTCAGTAGCTCTCCAGAAACGCACACAAATTTTCAGGGAGTCTTGTAGCTCTTATTTTCATTTGGCTTCATGTTGCCCTGTTTCCCTTCGTCATACAGACCTCTGGGGTGTAGCATGGTGAAAACCTTGGGTGTGCCTCCAGCCTTGAAGACTTCAGAAGAGAGATCAAAGTCATTTTTCTCGGTTGTATTTAATCTACAATATAGTTAGCAGCTAGGGAGATGTGAAGGCAGTCTGGCTGTGACCTGTCTGCAGGGTTGAAAGATGAACCAGGGCATGGTGGCTTCGTTCTTGCCAGCTCTTTTGTCCACCCAAACCCTAGCAAGGCTATTTGTTTGTTCTTTCTTGCTAGCTTCCCATACTAAACACTGTGCGCATCACCTTTAAAAGGGAACCAGAGGAATTTCTCAGGCAGAGGTGGCAGCCTCCACTGTTGCGATTTCTATAACTTCCTAACATGACTCTAAAAGATTAACTAAATTACAGCTCCGTTTTAAAATACAACGTTTAAAAAAAGTTTCTGTTGTTTGAAAATTTCATATGTGCATGTAGTGGATTTATTTATTTATATTTTCACTTTATTTTATTTTGTTTTTTCGAGACTTTTTCTGTGTAGCCTTGACTATCCTGGAACTAGCTCTGTAGACCAGGCTGGCCTCTGCCTCCCAAGTGCTGGGATTAAAGGTGTGTGCCACCATCACCGACTGGGCTATGCTGTGTTTTGGTCAAACAGGTTCCTCATTTCCTGTCCTATAGTTCTTCCACTCTACCCACCCCCCCTTTTCCCTCCCAAATAAATATTTTGTTTTGTTTCTTCTGTTCTGTAAAGCCGAGTTTATTTGGTGCTGTCAGAATGTGTATGGGTGTTGGGTTGTCTGCTGGAGTGTGAGTCGCCTCTCAAGAACCTCACCTCATCCCTAGAGAAAACTGAGTCTTGTAGCATCCGTCAGTCGCTAATAACTCCTCAGCTATGGTTGAGATTGTGACCCCATGTATGCTCCCGAAGCCTTATAAGGTATAGTTTACAAAAAAATTTCCCTGATAAATCTTGTCTTAGACACCTGAGAATATAGATATGAGAAATTGACCTGATTCTATACAAAAATATCAGCTGGTCTGCTGCCATCTACAAAATAGCAAATTTAATAGGCTGCCTTTAATATCTCCCCTCAATTAACTGGACTTCTCTTGTTCACGTTTCCTTGTTCTGTGTTTGTTTTTCACTGTGTGATAACTTGAATGTGTGTGTACTCCATGAGTATGCATCTCTAATTTTAAAGCGTTTGTAAGTTGACTGAATCACTGTAAGAAGAAAGTGCCCCCACTGTTCTTTTCAGAAGAATTCCAGCTAGTTAATATCCACAAAATGACCATCCAGGCCAGAAGCGTGGCAGCAAGCAGGCCGGCATGGTGATGGAGCAGTGGTGGAGATCTTCCATCTTGAAACACAACCATGAAGTTATGTTCGTTGCTACTTCGTAACTAATCTTGCTACTGTTAGGAATCGTAATATAATATCTGTGTTTTCCAATGGTATTAAGTGACCCCTGCGAAAGGGTCGTTCAATTCCCCAGGGATCGTGACCTAAAGGTTAAGAACCTCTGATGTACAGAAGAAGGGCGTGGTGGTGACAGTTTTCAAATTGCTCCCAGGAAAAGCCTGCTGAATGCTCTATCTTTAATAGGGACGCAGACCTCCTTCTCCACGAATCCTAAGCCAAACACACAGCAACCCAGACTTTCAACAAGAACATTTGATAGTGGAGGGGATTTTATCACCCTGAATGTTCTACTGCCGTCTAGTGGGTGGAGGCCGGGTGTGTGGCTAAGCAGCCTAAAATCAATCTGTCATTACTCCCATCTCACAGGGGAGCTGTTGTGGAGAAACAGTGACATTGCCTGTGCTGCTGTTCTTGTGTTTGCACAGCTGAAGAAAGAGCTCTGGACGTCGCCATGTTTGAGAATGCTAAAGGTTTGTGTGCTAAGTTACACAAGTACTGGAAACTGTGAAATTTGACCCGAGGAGTTGTTTTGTCGACCTTTGCCACTGTGTTCGTGTCATTCCTGGGGATACTGTGAGTCCATGCACAAAAACTGATACAAAACTAGAAACGTCAATTATCTCTCCGTGGCTAAAAGCTTGACACGGGTGTGAGGAGAGCTCCTGGTGTACGCATGTGTAAGAAGCTTCGTGTTTGGGTGTTCTCCTTGGGTGGTTTCATTTTTGCTGAAATGGTGGCAAAGTTTCTTTGTTTTTGTTAGATTCATCTTTCACAGCCCAGCTGAACAATTTCACAGAGGTTCTTTTGAAGTAAATGTGCCAGGTGGTTAGACAGTATTAGTCATTTTTGTCACTGTGGTGGCACATGTAAGAGACACCTTCAGTGAGACCTTTAGCCCTCTGACAAATATAAAGATGTTGGTAAGTTGTAGGTGCTTTTGGCAGTTGATGGCTGCCAGGGGGAAAGTGTCAGTTTTTTAACTGGTGTGGTCCCTGATACATTGACTGTGCCCCAGTGCATAGTCTGCCCCCATGCATTTGTGGACAGCACTAGTTAGACTCAGTATGATGCTGTGTATGTATTAAAGTGTATGTAATATATATACGGATTGCAGTAAGGAATAGAGGAATCTGTCTGGGAGGGGCCGGATGGTAGGAGTGTGCTGTGAAAATAATTGAAATACATATTTGCATGTTCTTTTCTGTTATTTTTTTTCAAGACAGGGTCTCTCTGTGTAATTTTGGTTGCCCTAGAACTTGCTCTGTAGACCAAGCTGGCCTCAGACTCATAGAGATCCACCTGCCTCTGCCTCCTGAGTGCTGGAATTGAAGGTATGCACTACCACCACCTGACTTGCATGTATACATTTTTAAAATATGCTTTAAAAGTGTTGGTAAATAGGACCTTAGGAGTGGAAAGTAAGCAATGTCAACACAGCATTAGCGAGAGATGTCTGTTTACACAAATGTCTTTACATTAGCAAGTGATGTCACTTTACACAAATGCGTTTACATTAGCGAGTGATGTCAGTGTGCACAAACATGTTTAGAGAGATTATTGTTTTTCAAACAGTTAATACATAGGAAGATAGGAAGGATAGTGGAGAAATGTATAAAGAAAACATTTCTTAAAAAAATTCATTTATTATGTATACACACACTAGAAGAGAGCACCAGATCTCATTATAGATGGTTGTGAGCCACCATGTGGTTGCTGGGAATTAAACTCAGGTCCGCTGGAAGAGAAGCCAGTGCTATTAACCTCTGAACCATCTCTCCAGCCCAAAGAAAACATTTCTACTGAATAAAAACATCATGAAAATAAATGTAATTAAAACTCTTAAAGGTAAAATTTTATTTACATATAACTTTACATATGATTTTATTTGCATACAAATAGTTAGAGTCAGTTGCTACAGGAATCTTTGTCTTCAAGTCCGGAAATAAAAGCTATTAAAAACCTACCGAAAGGCATGAAATTTTAAACTACAATATGTCTGAATGAATGCCAATTTTGAATGTGTGGCTACGGGAGTATGTGCACCCCCTGCTAACTCCTAAACATTTGGATCACCTATGCTAGCATCCTCCGTATGACATGGCCAGTGCATTGCTTCTTCTCTGGGCTGGGCAGATGGACAACGTTTTCCTTGACCTGCCTTGGAAGAGGTAGGTTGTTCATAGACTGTTTCCAGGACCAAAGATGCTGTCCCTCACGCATTCTCTAAAAGGGATCACTTTATCAGCCTGTCTAGCTCAGACCATCCTCAAATCGTGTCAGCATGGAAACAAATATAGGTAGGTGTCTGTCACTATCAACAGCGAGTAGAGTCTACCAGATACTGTTAAGGTTTGAATCTACAGTGTCCTCCAAAGGCTTCTTTACCAGCTGGTAGGTCTTGCAGCGACTGACTCATGGGTGCTCTGACTTACCAATAGGTTATTCCACTGATGGGCTCAGGCTCACAGTTTGATGGCCTTGTTGGGAGGTGGTGAAAACTTAAGAGGTGGGCTTAGTTATAGGAATCACTGGAGACATGCCTTTGAAGGGTGTCTTGTCGCTGGTCCCAGCCTGTCTTCCTTTCTCCTGTCTGTCATGAGGTGAAGGTGCCTCAGTGCATGCTGCCCATTGTGAACTGTCCCTCACTAGGCCGGGGCCAGAAACAAGACACCATGGGCTGAGATCCTGAGGCTGTGAGCCAAAATCATTCTTTCTGCCTTTAAAGTAGTTCAGGGAGGAGAAACTGGCATCACAGGCATGCTCAATGGCACCAGAGCAGCAGAGCGACACAGGGAGGAGAAACTGGCATCACAGGCATGCTCAATGGCACCAGAGCAGCAGAGCGACACAGGGAGGAGAAACTGGCATCACAGGCATGCTCAATGGCACCAGAGCAGCAGAGCGACACAGGGAGGAGAAACTGGCATCACAGGCCTGCTCAGCGACATCAGAGCAGCAGAGCGACACAGGGAGGAGAAACTGGCATCACAGGCATGCTCAATGGCACCAGAGCAGCAGAGCGACACAGGGAGGAGAAACTGGCATCACAGGCATGCTCAATGGCACCAGAGCAGCAGAGCGACACAGGGAGGAGAAACTGGCATCACAGGCCTGCTCAGCGACATCAGAGCAGCAGAGTTAATGACTTGGTCTAGAGAAGAAAGCCAAAGGCAGCAAGACTCTTGTTGTCTAGCGCTGAGCCTTTCTTCGTGGGACCAGGCTCCCACATTTGAGTCCTTATTTTGCATTCAATAAAGTAAGTGTCTTGTTACAAATCCCTACATAGTACCTCCTGCCTGTGCTCCTGGGCATGAAAGGGTAGTTCCCTTCCGATTTCAGTGGTCTCATGTAGCCATCCCTTTTCCTGCTGTTAATAATTAACATGGCCTCGCTGATCCCCAAATTCCACATTCACTTTCCTTAAATGGAAAGTCACTTCAAGGAGGTGACATCCATAGTTTTGGTACCATCTCGAGCCATGGGGTTTTGGGAAATACTTCTGGTTTTGGCCTTCCTTGAAAAAAGTTGGGGACAGGAACAAACGTAAGTGAAGGAGAGCATCTTCATTCTATAGTGTGTGTGAGGGTGGTGTGGCTGGTAGTCACCAGACTGCGGACCTGACGGCACTGGGCTCCTCTGAGGCACCAGGTGTGCGGCTCATGTGAATGGGAAAGTCTTGGGAGCGCTGAGGCCAGTGGATGGCTAACCCACGGAGGGCTGAGATTAGTGGATGGCTAACCCACGGAGAGCTGAGATAAGTGGATGGCTAACCCACGGAGGGCTGAGATTAGTGGATGGCTAACCCACGGAGGGCTGAGATTAGTGGATGGCTAACCCATGGAGGGCTGAGATTAGTGGATGGCTAACCCATGGAGGGCTGAGATTAGTGGATGGCTAATCTATGGACTGTTTGTGCGGTCACTCATATTGCTGTTCCACCAAAACTTAACCATGGGATTATATGTATATACAAACACGTGAATTATTTTGCTTTTTGTTTTGTATTTGGTGCTTAGCTTCTTTGTGTTTCTTATGATTTTGCTGTAGTTAAGCCACAGTTACTTGGGGATCCTTTTTTAAATGAATTAGTTTATTTTAATTTTTTAAAAATTTTATATACCATATTTTGATCATATTTATTCAGCTTTCCCAATTCCTCCTGGATCTTCCCCTACCTAACTTCAGGTTCTTTTTCTCACATAAAAAACAAACAAACAAACAAACAAACAAACAAGCAGTAGTGTCGGAACTAGGGTCAGCACCAGAGCTCCCATGTTTGAGTCGATAAACATTCTGAATTCTTTCTTCATCACTGTGTTGACACTACTGAAAGACGGCTCCTTACTTTTCCTGAAAAGTAACAAAGTGTATCATGAACAACATGGAAGTTGATCACTTAATGGATAAACTGCTTGATTCAGCAACTACCTGTTGAGCACGCAGTATGTGTCAGGCAGTGAGGTGTAACAGGGGGAGGAGCAGGTGAGAGCTTTGCCATAGTGGGAAGTCGGGCACTAAACGATTGGCCCACTGATTGCATCAGCAAGGATGGGGCAGGGTAAAGTTGTGTAAGAAGACATAGAAGTCAAAGGGCAGAGGTGAAGGGTCAAGCCATGCACGTACCTGGGGAAAGCATGCCAGAGGAACCCTCCTGCCTCGCTGCAAGCTCAGGATCCTCTGCTGCTGTTAAAGAGCATACAAAGATGAGATTCTCCACATGGGCACACTATGTGGCAGACATGTCAGGGAGGACCAGAATGTGTATGAGGGAGGACCACTGCCAGATTTAAGGGCTTTGACGCTCAGCATGCCACGGCTCACCACTCTGTAACACACACGATGGTTACAACTGCTGAGCACTGAAACCGTCGCAGTCTTTAGCTCCAAAGGCTTTGTCTCATTTCAAAATTCTTAGTAAGTTCAGTTTAGAAGAGTGGTGGAAAGTTTTAATGCTGGAAACAAACAGACTGTTCTCCTTCAGTCTGGCTAGCCCCGTGACCCAGGACAAATGAGCAGCAGTTTGCTGGTCCTCAATGGGAGCAATAGTGACACCCTCTGAACCGAATGTGGTAGCAACACAGTGAGTGACATATATATAACATGCTGAGAACGGCACAGTGAGTCACACACACACACACACACACACACACACACACACACACACACACACGTGTGTGTGTGTGTGTGTGTGTAAAACATGCTGAGAATGGAGCCTGCTCATAGGAAAGTTTCAGTAAATGAATCTTATCGCCCACTTTCATTTTGTGTCTGGCTAAGCACATACCTCAGATGAGTAGGCTTACAGGTTCCTCAATTGATCCGCAAATGCCTCCAAATCACTTTTGCAGGAAAACTGCCAGATTTGGTAAAGGTCTCAATTGCTGACTAACTTCATTGCTATGAAAGACTTGCTGACTTAAGTTTGTATTATAACCTAAAATGTAATCATATAACTTAAGATAGTCTACCACTGGTGGGTGCCTGCACGGTCTCAGTCGGGTGTGCACTGCCCCTCTCTGTTGGCAGTGTCAGGTGGGTGCCTGCACGGTCTCAGTCGGGTGTGCACGTGCTCTCAGTCGGGTGTGCACGTGCTCTCAGTCGGGTGTGCACGTGCTCTCAGTCGGGTGTGCACGTGCTCTCAGTCGGGTGTGCACGTGCTCTCAGTCGGGTGTGCACGTGCTCTCAGTCGGGTGTGCACGTGCTCTCAGTCGGGTGTGCACGGTCTCAGTCGGGTGTGCACGTGCTCTCAGTCGGGTGTGCACGTGCTCTCAGTCGGGTGTGCACGTGCCCCTCTCTGTTGGCAGTGTCACACACCTTGTGCCCACCGAGCTAACACATGTCTAAGATCGCTTTCTCTCATCTACTTCAGTGAGTCTCATTCTTTCTTGTTGGTAGTGTGCTGATGTTTTCTAGACATGTTTTTATTTAGCACACCACAGAAACAGTGTGAAGTACGGTGTCACCAAAGCTGTTACGTCTTGGCCTGTTTCAGCAGATTCGCCATTTCAACACCAGTGGTCTTCCGCGTCGGAGTGTCAGAGAACGTCATGGTCCAAGCCCACGGCCACTCTGATGCCTTTGATGCAACCATCTCTGTAAAAAGCTATCCTGATAAAAACGTCACTTACTCTTCAGGCTCTGTTAGTTTATCACCAGAAAATAAATTCCAAAACGCGACAATCTTAACAGTATGTATTTTTGTCTTTCTTTTGAAAATATACAGAGAGAATATTTTTGGTAGCATGTATGTGTTTTGAACATTGACAGAGATCTTGCATCGGTTTACCATTGCGTGAGTATTAGATGATTATCACCAACTCATAACAATCTGAGGTTCACAGAATTATTTTTCTAAAGGATTTATCTTTTATGTGGGTGTGCCTGTATGAGTATACATGCGTGCATGTTCAGGTGTCCAAGGCCAGAGGATGTTGGTCCCCTGGAACTGGAGGTGGTGAGTGGTCACGTGGGTACTAGGGACAGAACTCCAGGTCCTCTGCAAAACAGCAAGTGCCCTTAACCGCTGCGCCATCTCTCCAGCTCCTGAGTTGAACGATATTCTAAACAGACAATTGTGTTTGCTTTTTGAGCAATGGATGTAAATGTTAACATTTTTATTGGGAAATAAAATTGTCTCAGCTTGGAAACATTTGGAGATGTTTAGAAATGCCTATGAAATTATCACTAAAAATAGCAAAGAAACAAAACATGCATGTTTTTAACACATCTATGAGAATTATTACAAACAGCAGAGAAACATAAATGCTTTTAACACTGGTCCAGACCTCAGTAGTCTATGGTTATATGTACTGCCCCAAACTTATAAAATTACTGTTTTTGTTTATCTTCTCTCAACAATTCATGACTCCCTCCCTGCTCCCAAAGAAGATGGTACACGGGGATAGAGCTTGGGGGTATATGGGGGTGGTGGTCTCATGTTAGACCAGAACTCTACCACTGTGCTACAGCCCCAGTGAAATGATTGGTGACCGCAGTGAACAGCTCTCACTGATAATCAGCAAGAGAAACAGCATGTTTAAGTAAACGCTTTTTTAAAATGACATTCCAGGCAGGGGATATACACCTCAGTGGTGGAGCGCTTGCCTGGCATGTACAAGGACCTGGGTTCAAGCCCCAGTGTCACAAAGACTCATTTGAATACAGATTGTTTGCCAAAGTGCTTGCAGCCCTTCTTACTGATAGCAGCAAACAAGAAAAATGAGAGAACCTCACCTTTGGCTTGAGCTGGTTTTTGGGAACCTGTTCCCCATGCTGGGTCGCCTCGCCCAGCCCAGCCTTGATGCAAAGGGAGGAACTTGATCCTACCTCAACTTGATGGGTCATGCTTTGCTGACTCCATGGGAGGCTTGCCTCTTTCTGAAGGGAGACAAAGAGAAATGGGTGGGAGGTGGGGGGGGCATAGATCAAAAGTGCAGGGAGGGAGAAGGAAGAAAGAAGAGAGGGGAAACTGTGGCCGGAATGTAGAATAAATGAAAAGATTTAATAAATGCTAAAAAAAGAAAGAAAGAAAGAAAAGAAGAGGCTCTGTGGCTCCAGAGAAACAGATGTCTCTCTACAGTGAGAAGCAGATAAGGAAAGTAGCAACGGAAACATACAGAGGGCCTACAGTTAGACTTCTATGCATTTATTTTAATACTTTTAAGTTTTTATTATTATTTTAAAAATCTTTAAATTAAAAAATTCTTTCTTTGTGTATTTGTGTGTGTGCCTTATATGCACTGTGTACATGCAGACCCTCAGATGCTAGAAGGGCCAGTCAGCTTTCCTGAAAACTTAGCTGCATGGTATGGGGGCTGGAAACAAAACCCAGGTCCTATCCAGATCCTCAAATACTGAGCCATCACTCTAGTCCCTATTTTGGATTTAAATATCTAAAAACCATAAATGTAAGATTTCTGCTTAATTCAAGTATTTATGTATAGATAGATATTTGAAATATTTATATGTATTTCAAATTATAAATTTTTTATTGCACTGTAAACAACAAAATGTCAATGCTGTGAATCTTCTATCTTTCATTATTTAAAAGTAATAGTCCGGTAGTGGTGGCGCACACCTTTAATCCCAGCACGGGGGAGGCAGAAGAAGCAGGCGGATCTCTGTGAGTTCGAGGCCAGCCTTGTCTACAGAGCTAGTTCCAGGATAGGCTCCAAAACTACACAGAGAAACCCCGTCTCAAAAAAATCAAAAAAGTAGCAGGAATATATACTATTACTCATATTTGAGAAACGTTGGTTAGAATAAATTCTAACCAGACATAGGAATTGCCCCATCATTGCTCTTGAGAATAAATGTTCTAATCTCTGTTAAAAAAAGGTTTTCCAAATACTTGGTTTATGAAAATTTAGAGTTAATTCTACAAACAATTACTTTCTCTGACCACTCTGTTATGACACATGGCAGCCACTAGCCACATTTGCCTTTAAATGCAAATGAATTAAATGCAGCTGATGCAATACTTCATCTCCTCGCTGGCACTAGCCTGTTTAAGTGCTAGAGTTACCACGTGTTGGGACAGCATAGTTCCAGGACATGTCCTTCACCACAGGAAATCCCACTGAGCCATGCTTTCACGGTCAGCTCAGTGAAAGCATGGAGGAATGAGAAACTTTGGTCCATGAAGACTTAGCTTCATGTTGACACTGTAAAGTATTTTTATGCCAATTAAATATTTTGTCATAATCTTGTCTTTGAGTCCATGATTAAATCTTTTTTTCTTTTTTTTTCTTAGAATTTTTTAAAACAGTCTTCTCATTTTACACAGCTATCCCCATTCCCACTCCCTCCCCTCCTGCTGCTTCCTCCACCTTCCCTGCATCCCATCTCCCTATCCATGCCTCAGAAAGGGTAAGGCCTCCCATGGGGAGACAACAAAGTCTGACACTCCACTTGGAGGAAGATCAAGGGCATCCCCACTATATCTAGGTATCCATTGATAAAGAAAGTTTAGACACCAGTTCAAGCACTAGGGATAAATCCTGGTTCCATTGCCAGTGACCCCACAGACTGTCCAAGCCTCACAACTGTCCCCCACTTTCAGTGGGCCTAATTTGGTCCTAGGCAGGTTTGCCCGCTATCAGTCCAGAGTCAATGGGCTTTCACTAGCTCAAGTCAGCTGTTTCTTTGGGTATCACCGTCTTGGTCTTGAGCCCTTTGCTGTATTATCATTACTCTCTCTCTCTTGGGTTTGGTCTCAGGCAGCTCAGTCCAGTGCTTACCTGTAGATCTCTGTACCTGCATCAATCAGTTGCAGGTTGAAGGCTATGATGACAATTAAGGTAGTCATCAGTCTGATTACAGGGGAAGGCCAGTTTAGGCATCCTCTCCACTGTTGCTTAGAGTCTTAGCTGGGGTCATCCTTTAGGATTCCTGGGATTTTTCCCTAGTGCTATGTTTCGCGATAGCCCTTTAATCACCCCTTCAATCAAAATACCTCTTTCCTTCTCTCCCTCACTGTCCTTCTCCCTTCTTAATCATCCCATTTCCTCATGTTTTCCTCCTCCATCCCTTCCTCGCCCACTTCCTTTTAGCAAATCACTTTAAACTGCTTTATACTATTGATCAATGTTCTTTGTAGCTATTCATTTTTGTTTTCAATACATTCTGACTGCAGTTTCTCTCTCGACTCTTCTCCAATCCCACCTCCACAACCTTCCCTTTCCTCCAAATCCACCCTCCTCCATTTCTCTTCAGAAAAGAGCAGGCCTCCCAGGGAGATCTACTGAACATGGCAGAGCAAGATTGGATAAGACTGGGGAAAAACTATCACACTAAGGCTGCACAAGGCCACCCACTAGGAGGAAAAGGGTCCCAAGAGCAGGCAAAAGATCCAGAGGCACCCTTACTCCCCCTGGAGACCCACAAACATCAAGCTGACAACCGTGATAGAAGCTGTAGTTTGTTTTTCAAAGTAGAGAAAGAACTCAGATGTCTATAATTCATCTCAGCACAGAAATCCTAGATTTTTACTGTTTTCAAATCTTTGTAATAATCTCCTAGCAGTTGATTTCAGTAGTTAACTTTACCCCATGTTTCCAAACCCTTAGTTCTCAGAGAAATGTCCTTTCTTTGACTGCCCATGTTAACATATTCAGTGCCCATATCATCGAATATACAGGTGGTGATGGTAATCACATACCCAAACTGGAGAGGGTACATCTGTGCTGTGGGCACAGAAGCATGTGGTGTGATGTTGAATGTCCAGGCCATCGGCCAGAGTCTTGCACAGAGAGAATGGAGAAAACAATTCATGCAGAAGCCAATAAGGTGAAGGTTTCTCACTGTTCCTACAATAGCAGTTCTGTTCAGTATGTCTGAGGTTGATGGTCCCAAAGAGATTTCCAACTACTTAATGTTAACACTTTATTACACTGTCAGACTATGAAGGGATTTTGGCAAAAAAAATTTATTATTATTGTTCCTGTAGTGGTTTTAGTAAATTTTGTTGTTTGGTTATGTTTATGAGACAGATTCTTACCTTGTAATCCTGGATATACTTGAAAATAAGATCCTCTCTGCCTTAGTTTCTGTAGTGCTATACTGTGCTATTATTATTGTTATTATTATTATTATTTATTGTTTTTCAGACAAGGCTTGGAAAGGAACAACCAAGAGTGGGTGAGAATGTTGCCACCTGCTAAGATAAAGTGTCATTGCCAAAACTGTTGATTTGACTCCAGCAAGACAATTTGACATACAAGATAGTAATCTCTGCCTGTAACAATATTCTTTTTTTTTGTTTGTTTTTTTTTTTTTTGGTTTTTCGAGACAGGGTTTCTCTGCGGCTTTGGAGACTGTCCTGGAACTAGCTCTGTAGACCAGGTTGGTCTCGAACTCACAGAGATCCGCCTGCCTCTCCCTCCCAAGTGCTGGGATTAAAGCTGTAACAATATTCTAATAGCTTTGACTGGCCTAGAACTAGCAATGTAGACTAGCTTGGCCTTAAACTCGCAGAGATCTGCCTTCCTCTGCCTCTTAAAATGCTTGGATTAAAGTCGTGCACCACTACAACAGGATCATTATTATTCATTACAATTTCCTGTTAATGGGTATTTTGCCTACATGTGTATTTGGACACCACAGCATGCAATAACAAAGGAGAGAAGAGGAAGTAGGATTCCTGGAACAAAAGTCAGGTGATTTGAGCTGCCACTTGGGTGCTGGGAACTGAACTTTTGTCCTCTGGAAGAGCCACCAGTGCTCTTAACTCCTGAGCCCTGTCTCCAGTGTCTCTTTAAAACTATGCAATGCACAAGCTCAATTTTGCAGCCAGGTGATGGTGACACATGCCTTTAAACCCAGCACCTGGGAGGCAAAAGCAGGAGAATTTCTGTGAGGTCAAGGCCAGCCTGGTCTACAGGAATTAGTTCCAGGACATTTCCAAAGCTACAGAGAAACCCTGTCTCAAAAAAACCAAAAACCAAGCCAAAACAAACAAACAAAAACCAGCATGATTTGGTCTTATGAGTTTGCAGTGGTTTTGTCTCTACAAGGTCAGCACGCTTTAGGACTTCACAATCACACTTTCACACCGTCATGTTTGTTTGTTGTTTTTCAGATTCAGGACAAACAGTTGTCTCAAGGACAAAGCTCATTTTCGTATGTGTATTTGGAAGTCGTGTCAAAGCATTTTTCAAAATCAGAAAAACGGCCAATCCTCTATGACAATGGCTCTCTCTTCGTCCACACTGACAAGCCTGTGTACACTCCACAGCAGCACGGTAGAGTATCTGATGCTTCTTCCAAGGGAGAATGACATAAAGATGTGGAACTTTGAACATCTGAAATTGAGTGGACAGTAGAGACCTTCTAATTTTGGTGGATGCTGATGATGTCCATAGTGAGGTGAATGGGGCTGTATGATAATCAACACATGTAACATGGGCACCTATATATTGATTTGGAAAGGAAAGACCTAGACAGGGTCAGGATGTTGTCGCCAGCTCAGACAGTGAGTCATTGCCTGAATGGTTGACCTAACTCCAACAAGACGACTTCTTATATGAGATAGTAGTCTCTGCCTATAAGAATATTCTTAAGTCCTTATCCTACTGATGTATTTAATGTGAAGACATTTGAAAGATTATTAGCTTAAGCATCTTTGAATAACGGCTTAGTCTCCAAGGCTTCCTAGGATAAAGGACCTTAGAATATTGTCCAGAGTCCTTCAGTTCTTCACAGCCTGGGTCCCACCCTCTTTCCCAGGTCCCTTCTCTGCTATGTTCCCTCAGCTGTGGACTCAAGTTAGTTGCTTTTCCCGCTACTTCATGGAGGTGGATGCAGTGTTACTTCTGCATAGTACGTTTTTATCTTTTTCTTTGACTCATTAACTCCTGCTGGTAGCATCCGCATTCACGGATCCCTTCAGGAACCTGCAACTGCAGCTTGGCCTGCCTCCCCCAGCACATGTTCTCTCTCTCCTCCTTGTCAGTGCTTGGGATAAGTCCAGGGCCTCAAACATCCCAGGCAAGTGCTCCAGCACTTAGAAACATCCCCAGTCCTTTCTTTTGTTGTCTCACCTCCGTACTCCTAGAAACCTACACAACTTGTTTCTCCTCTCCTAGAGCATCAGACGGCATGCATATCAGACTTGGTCACCACTCTTATCTCATTGTCTAGCACAAAGCAGGCATTGCATTAAGTCATGGCTTCAATACGCAGATTTTATTGATCTTGCCTCTGATACGCTAAGATTAATATTCTAAATTAACTAGAAACTAGGTTAGAAACTATGCAAATAATAGTCACTAAAATCATAATGATAACATAAACATTTGTTACCTCTTTTATTCTGAGTCATGTGGAGACTCTGTCCTGTTTGTACCTGTGAGTGTACTGGGAGGTGACACTAATGTTCCTGTTTTATTAGTGAGGTTGTTAAGATAACTCAGAACAGGAAGAGGAAGCAGCGAGACAAGACCACAGTTTTCAACTTTAGAACCTGTGATCGTTGGCTTTTCCACACGCTGCTAACAACTATTTCTTGACACCTGGACAGGGAAGGCAGGTTTGTCATAGATGGGAGGGACAACATGAGGGAATGACAGCACTGACGGGAGGAGAGCACAGGATGTGGGCGACCTGCTCATCATACTGGCTTTACTTTGTTACCTGGTGAAACAGAATTCCCTGGGACATCTCCGTGGAGTTACACAGTATGGACCAAGA
Source organism: Microtus pennsylvanicus (assembly GCF_037038515.1). Lineage (NCBI taxonomy): Eukaryota > Metazoa > Chordata > Mammalia > Rodentia > Cricetidae > Microtus > Microtus pennsylvanicus. Next base: position 49,849,973 of record NC_134587.1, on the reverse strand, counting down.
GTCGAAATGGTGTAGGGCTTAGGGCACTATTTCTGTTTTAGTGTGAGGACCAAGACTTGGCTATGACTTGAGTTGAAAACCCTTGAAGAAAGAAAATGTGTCACCATGCCCTAGCAGAATCAAAAGCTATACCATTATGTTCAGCCCAGAAGCAGACAGTGCAGCTTAGCAACTGAGCTCCGGTAGGCACCCTGCTCCTTCAGATCTTTGGGTCTTCTGCCTCCTGTTCCATAGCTCTCCCTGATCTCAGGTCTGGGGTTGTGTTTGTACTGTTCGGTGCTGGGTAGCCATGGTCACGCACTCTCTGTATTTGGAGCAGTTGTGAATCTGTGTAGACGACACACAACCCACATGGGGAAGATTTTAAAGGCCTTCTACACGCAAGAACAGCTATATACAGTGGCTGCTCAGAGAGGGAAGCTTGGTTTTTCCCAGGGAGGAGCCCCCACAGCTGATCCAATCCTGAACAGTTAACCCTAAGCACATGCATAGGAACAACACTAAATAAACGTGTGTATGTGTGTGTAAATATAACAATAACAAGCATGCAATTATCTACTAATGCATGTAATTTCAAAAAAATAAAGACTTTAAACTAAAAGATATTGAGCACAATAAACAAAGACAAGGAAGATATTTTAAGGGATCAGTTTCAAATTTATAGAGATTAAAAACTACAATGGTAGAGATGAAATACTTGAAATGTTCTACTAATTGTTTTCTGTGGACTATTTTATTGTTGAATTGCCCTTGTTTTTTGTTTTTCGAGACAGGATTTCTCTGTAACTTTGGAGCCTGCCCTGGAAATCACTCTTGTAGACCAGGTTGGCTTTAAACTCACAGAGATCTGCCTGCTTCTGCCTCCCAAGTGCTGGGATTAAAGGCGTGTGCCACCACCGCCCGGCTAAAGATGTTTTTTAAAATATATATTAATCTTTGAGAATGTCACTCACTGTCTCTTAAATCATTTTCACCCTGATGATGCTTGTTTTAAAAATTAGAATAGTCCTTGCTCAACAAGGTTTTTGATGATATCACTTCTTCTGCAGTAAAGGTTGGCGTCCTTTCGCTGGGAGATGCCTTGGAGCCAGTTACACGGGAAACTGTCTTAACTTTCATAGTAAGTATGTGCTTAGTCCCATGATGCTTCCCTCACAGACGGATACACGGAGCAGGGCTGTTCCTGTGCCAGAGCTTTCTGGTCACATGAACAAACTCTTCCTGAGTTCTTGCTTGCGGTTCTGCTTCTCCATCCAGAGTCAAAGCAGGGCAGCTCCTCCCTGCACAGCGTCATCTCCTTACAACCCTGGCCTCCAGCATTGTGGCCAAGATAAATCTCTAGTCTTCCAAAATTACCTGGTTACAGGTATTACTTTATAACAACGAAAAATGACATAAGGCGGGCACGTTTTTTTATTTCTCTAAAGGACCCTGAAGGATCAGAAGTTGACAAGGTGCAAGGAAACAATCTTACTGGAGCTGTGTCTTTTCCTGACTTCCAGATTCCTTCTAACCCCAAGTATGTAAAAGTGTTTGTTAATAAGTTGTTTTATGAAAAAAAAAAGACCTGGAAATTTTGTTTGTGGGGCAGAGGAAAGGTTAAGTGAGCACCTGCTCTGACCAAGGACAGCACACATGTGGCTATGTGAAGCCTTCCAAAGGATGGTAGAAGTTAGGTCCACTTCTCAGCAGAACAGAAATGAATTCCAGATACCAGAGCACTGCCCAGCAGACCAGGAGTCTCGGATTCCCAGCACACCTTGAAAAGAGAATCCCTTAGATGTAGGTATTGCCAGCCAGCTTCAGCAGATAGCAAAACCCTGTTTTAGTAAATAAATACACAGATCTCTCTCTCTCTCTCTCTCTCTCTCTCTCTCTCTCTCTCTCTCTCTCTCTCTCTCTCTCACACACACACACACACACACACACACACACACACAGAGAGAGAGAGAGAGAGAGAGAGAGAGAGAGAGAGAGAGAGAGAGAGAGAGAAAGTTCCAAGAATTTCCCACCCATTCTTTCTATAGAGAGAGCAATCAATTTAGAAGAGAAAACAATCTTCAGTTGTCCTTTTTACCTTTTCATCCTAACAGAGTGTCCATCTCTGGGGAGAAGGCGTTAGGTTATGGTCTACTGGGAGAGCACTTATGCCTAGCAGGTGCAGAGATTTAGTCTAAATGAGTGTGTGTGTGTCTCTGTGTGTGTGTGTGTGGGTGTGCGCGAGTGTGAAAGAGAGAGAGAGAGAGAGAGAGAGAGAGAGAGAGAGAGAGAGAGAGAGAGAGAGAGAGAGAGACTAGGAAATTTTGTCTTATTTGGCTTCACATGCAAGGACCTACAATCCCTGCCCTCAAGGACCATAGAGCAGGATGTCTCAGACAAGGGCAGCTATACTATACTATACTATACTATACTATACTATACTATACTATACTGGCAGCTACACTATACTGCACTGTACTATACCATACCATACTATACTGCACTATAATAACTATACTGTACTATATTAGACAAGGGCAGCTATACTATTCTATACTATACTGTACTATACTGTACTATACCATACTACACTGTACTGCACTATACGGTACCATACTATACTATTCTATACTACACTATGCATAGCTACTGCAGACATTTCCAGTAGAAATACTTTAGAGTCACTTGTCCTGTGTCCTCTCTAAGGGAAATTGTATTTGGCTCATTTTGAAAACACTTTCTGAAAATCGTCGACTGAAGTTGGGAGGCTGAAATAATCTGGATGATTTAAAATTATACAATTTCTTAAAATGCCATAGGCTCCCTAGTGCAGAATCGAGTCTGCTGTGTTATGATTCTGATTTCACAGATGTCACCTCGTGCCAGCTGTCCACGGCAGATCACTGGAATCCATCAGACTCCACTCTCCCGTCTTAGCAGCTTGGTGTCTGCTGTCCTCTATGCACAGAACACATTCTCCTTCATAGTTCTCTTCTCTGGGGCATGGGAAAATGCCACTTTGTACAAATGCCATCCCTGGATATGACATAGTGTCCACTTCACTCTCCACCTCCTTGTCCTGTGTATTTTCTTTCTTCTCCATGTCTTACTCATTTTTCGTTTATCACCCCCTCCCCATGTTAGACCCCAGGCTCCTTAAGATCAAGGCCCTTGTCCATAGTGTTCATTTAGCTCAGCAATTCAGCATCCTCGGTCCTCGGTAAATACCTGTTGAGCAAGGACAATAGTCATGACAACCGTGCTATCTCCTCCATTGATCGCATCCCCTATCTGCATGGTAGATACGGTTTTTCTCTTTCCCCAGTGACATGCGATAACTCATATGAATCAAAGCTGCTCAGAATACGTGTGAGAATCTGAACTGGTGTGGATTGTTTGCTATAAGGTCTGCGGTTCTTCTGTCTTGACCTTTTTTAAAATCTCAGTGTAGTACTCACTAATTTTTTCTTTGCCTGTTTGGTTTTGGTTATTGGCCTTTGGTCTTTAAGGAAAGAGTTTCTCTGTGTAGCCCTGACTGTCCTCACTGTGTAGACAGGCTCAGCTTGAACTCAGAGATCCACCTCCCAAAGTCCTGGGATTAAAGGCATAAGCTACCACTGCTCAACCTCACTCAATATTTTTAAACGAAGGTTGTTGGACAGGTTATTTTATTCTTTAAACAAGCCGTGCTTTGTTTCCAAATATAATTTTGCTTATATGAGGTGTGATTTACATCACTAGCATGCCATCTTTCAAGACACATTAATCTAAATTTTTTTTGCTGTATTTTGAACTGAACATATATTCCTGGATTAAGTAAATTCTGAAATTCTTATTAGTTCTCCTAACAAAATTGCTATATTAAAGTCAAATATGTAGGAAAAGAATGCAATATGAAAAACTAATTGTTAAACAATTTATTTTATTTTTGAAATGTTCAGTTATGTCTATTTATTTTTTAAATATCTTTCCTCCAAACTTACTTAGGGTGTGTGTGTATTCTTACCTCTTCCAAACAGAAACTACTAGAGTTGATAAATTAAAACTCTTTGTTGCCCTCCATGATTTCAAACATCTGGTTTCCACAGATATGGTAGATGGACGATTCAGGCTAAATATAGAGAAGACACTTCCACCAATGGAACAACACACTTTGACATCAAAGAACATGGTAATCTTCAATCTAAGACTCATTTATAGAACATTAGTTTTTTCCCAGTAATTCTTTTCAGTAATGTAACTGATGCAAACCACTCCCAGGTGGGGATGAGGTCCTGGGCCAGGGTGGTGGGAAGTCCTGGTTCGGTATCCGGCCAGGGAGTCAGTGCTTGTTAGAGGTTGTTAGAGGGCCGCAATGATGTGCAACAGAATACCGTCGTGCGACTGTTTTAGAAGGATTTTATGCCTTCCACACCTCCTTCTCTCTCACAGATAAAGCCTTCAAAATAAGTCTTACGCCAGTAAGTGATTGGCAGCACGAAGTGGAAATTCAAGGTGCTCTAATGCTTTGGTGACTGTTCGGGAGTCTGGGATCAGCTTGCCTGTTATATTTGAAGAAGCCATCTAGATTTATGGATTCATGTTCTTTATAATAGAAGTGGTACAGTCACCATGGGAACCTGGCTTATGGGGGATCTTTCTAGGCTCATGATTTTAGGAAAAATAAACAATTAGTGACACGTAATTAAGTCAACAAACGATTTAGTTGATGAGAGTATTGCGGGTCATATTGCAGGGACAAGACCTATTTTTAAGTAATATAACAACAGTGTAACACTGACCATTCTCCCGCTCATAGATGAAGCCCAAGGCGTGAGTCTCCAGTCAACAGATTACCTGGAACAGAAAATAAGAGAACAAGGTAGTCCACAAATTGTATAGCACTGCGGTTACTGCATTCAAGACCAGAGCAGAAGACATGGGCTTTCCCTAATTGCAATGCAATGGGTGGGGAAAAGATGCCTGTGGAGGTTCAGTTCACCCCTCAAATGATCCTTCACACAAACTCAGGATTTCATTGGCCAGATCCTTACCACGAACAAAGCAGTTCTTTATTATTTCCTCGCATAAAACTATCTAAAATGTTTGTTTTCCCCGAGTATCTGGTGAGGGAGTCCTTTGATGGTAGAGAAATTGACACTTGAGATCTACGACTGTTGGTGGTAAGGACACGCGTATTGACATCGTTTCAGCTGCTACATACAAACATCCAGTGGTAAAGAAGTGTTGTTATGACGGAGCCAGACATAGTGAGCATGAAACGTGTGAGCAGCGAGCAGAACGTGTGAAAAAAACAGGCCCTAACTGTGTCCAAGCCTTCACTCTCTGCTGCACCATGGCAACCGAGATCAGAGCTAATGACACCTTTAAACATATCCACGTGTTGAGGAATCAGTGTAAGTATGGTATTTCCTGTCGGAACCTTCCAAACCTGTGTAAATTCTCCAAGAAAAGCGGTTTTCATGTTCTACTTACAATTAGAGTTGAAAGACAAATAACTTGCAATGCCCAGAAGGAAGCCCTGTTGTGTGTTTGGGGAACTGGAAACAGGATAGCACACTCAGAGAACACTAGTTCAGAGCCAAGACTCAGTGCCACGAAGGCCAGCTCATATGCAGACTCGAAGGAGATTCAGAATTTCCGGTCGATAAAAGGCAATGATTCTGTCACATTACAGTCAGCAAAAGTTGAAATCTATTTCAGTGTTAGCATTAGTAGATGTTTCTGGATGAAAGAACTTTCTTAATGTTTCCAAAACTTCAGGGACTCCTTTTCTATATTGTCTTTAAGAAAACAACAACAGAAAGATGCCTTCTAATTTTACTCTGAATATTTTTAATTAATTTTTTTTATTTGGGAGATTTAGATATAATCACATTATTTTCCCCTTTTCCTTTGCTTCCTGCAAAACAGCCAATAAATCTCCCTTGCTCTCCTTCAAAATCATGCCCTCTTTGTTCAATGTTACATTCATATATGTACAATTGTATATATGTGTACATACATATATGTTCCTAAATATAACCTTCTCCATCTGTACATTTACATGTGTGCTTTTGGGAATAACCAGTTGCCATTGGATGAGCAGTCAGTGTGCTCTTCCCTGGGGAAGACTCTTTCTCCCGCTCCAGCATTCCTCTGATGCCTGTACCGGTGGTCTTTACCCTTCACTCTGGCATGTCTATTGTTGTGTCTTTGTTCAGCTCACATTGGGGGAGCCATGCTGGGGAGACTGTCTGGTACAGCCTCTGGCGTTGCTAGGAGACAATGTCTCACATCAAAACCTTATCCTCTGACTCACAGCTGCCTATGACCAGATTGAGCCCTCTTCTTCTAGCAGCTGTGAACACCTATACTTGTGTGCACATAACCACACACAGACACATAACATACACATGACTGAAATAAAATAAATCTTTAAGCAAGAGTAAAGTGTCCATATAAGCTTTTGGACTATGGGGAATATTGTATATTTTCCATATAGTATTTTATTTTTACTTTTTATGCAACCCATCCCATAAAGTATGATCCCAGTAACACAGGGGAGGAAACGGAGAATGGGAACTGGTGAAGCAGTGGTGTGTCTAACCTATACCATTGTGAACATAGTGGTGTATCTAACCTATTCCATCATGAAGACAATGGTATATCTAACCATTATGAACACAATGGTGCATCTAATCTATACCATTATGAACACAATGCTGTATCTAATCTATACCATTATGAACACAATGGTGTATCTAACCTATACCATTATGAACACAATGGTGTATCTAATCTATACCATTATGAACACAATGTTGTATCTAATGTATATCACCCTGAACTCGATGGTGTATTTAACCTATATACTCTGAACCTGTTTTTTGTTCTTTTTATGGATTGAACTGAGCAAAAATGAACTGTTATAGAGAAAGTCTTTGATAAAAAATCATATAACTGAGTTGTAATTTATAGTCATAAGCCTCAGGCCATATAGAGACACACATACATTTAAAATACGATTCTCAGGTTTGTTTAAGAGGAGTTTTGAGGGGCTGAGAAACAAGACTCCTAGTGGCTAGAACATATAAGCCTTTCCCCCAGGTAAGGGGCCATAGCCCTTAATGGTGCTGGTGTTGACACAGGCAAACCAGGTGAGAGTAGCAAATAAAATTGGAAATAATGAGCATTTATTGGATGGCTTAGCTGTTTACCCAGCTGACAGTGAATATCACCTAAGGATCAACTGTTTTTATGGAATATGTGGAGCAACCATTAGAGTCACAATAACCCCTTCCTATCACCCACTAGGCTTCAAGAGCTCCAAGGTGGTTTAGAGAAACAATGCAATGGGCCAGGTTTCAGATGCTCTTAAGTTAAAAGCATGACTAAGAATATAGCATTAGATCAACATTATTTATTATTACCGGCTTCTGTAGGTGGGGTTTCTGTTTATTCGGTGTTTCAGATTTTTAACGCACCTTGACACTTTCCATCTGAGCCCAACATAGCTATAAAAATTCATTTTCTCTCATTATTGTGTTGTGTTTGTATGCATAGGTATGTATACATGTGTGTGTATGTGGCATAGGATGTGTTTGTGTGTGTGCACATACACAGATGGATGTGCAGTCACACGTGTGGATGAAGATATTGCATGTCCTCCTCAATTACTCCCCACTTTATCTTTTGAGAAGGATCTCTCACTGACCCTGGAGCTCCCAGATGTGACTGGGCCACCTGGACAGTGACCTCCAGGGATCCTGTGCCTGTGCCTCTCCAGGGCTGGGAATGCAGATGTGCACTGCTGTGCCCCACATCAGCATACATACTAGGAATCCAACTGCAGGTCCTTTGCTTGTACAACAAACGCTTTACCCCTGGAGTGTCTCCCTCTACTATTTTCTCTAATATAAAGAGGGCATTTAAAAGAAATTAGGCATTATTAGGGTCATAATAATTTCTGTGACTAATGTTCTTCACAGTAGTGCATAATTTTTTCAATTTTAGTTCAAATTCCTTGAATCTTTTACTGAGGAGAAGAGGCGATCTAACTGCATGGAATAACTAACTGTTAAACCCAGAAGACGGTGCTCACGGCACTGTGGCTGCCACAGTGAATGCTGACATGCTGCCCAGGGAGAGCTGAAGACTCAACAGCACACACTGCTGTGTGTCACCGTGCTGCCCAGGTGCCCAGATGTCTGTAACCGTGTATCAATTCACCACAAATGACCAGATGTGCCAGCAGAGCATGGGAACCTCTAAAATGATACTGTGCCTATAAATATGTGATAAAGCAGAATATTTAAATCAACAAAAAATTATCACCATGCTGAGAAATTTTCAGTGATGAAATTTTTCCTATGTTGCTTACATCTTAGCTATTGGTACACATCCCTTGGCCAGTTTTCTATACTTGGCAGTTTATTCCTATTCTTCCCCACCTTCATTTTTTATTTTCTCTGCAATTGTTTGCATCACGATCAATTCCTTTTATGTAACTTTTATTTTAAGACAGATTCAGTTGTTTGTTTTTCATTTAATTTCTGCTTTTTTTGGGACCTTAGTTGTTAGTTGTTTTAATTTGTTGACCATAATAATTTAATACATATAGCCCGAGGTCTGTAGATCCTAGGATTTTAAGGTTTGGTGGGATGGAATGTCTGTTATTGGGAAGAGCTTGACTGATCTATGTTCAATCCCTAGCACTAAAAAATAAACTCAAGTTTATATTCTTTACCATTTTGCTTATAATAGCATGTTTTCTACGTGTAGTGCCCCCATTGTCTGTTTTTTTGTACGTGTTTCCCATAAAGTGTTTATTATGAATCAAACCAACAATGAAAGCATATCTTTTATAGCAATGAGTATAGAAGTTAATGCAATTTCTTTAGTATCAGAACATTTTGTGGGATGAAGGCATGCACAGTAAATCACTCTTGGGGCAGTTCCTACTAAAATGGAATTAAGATAAAATTTGATGCTCAAAATGTGTTGCTTCCTGGTGATGGTAGGTATTATTTCACACATAAACGACATCAATGAATAAGAAAAACTTTGCATGTGGCAAAGACAGCCTGTCCATGCATGTGCGTCAAATGTCCGCTGTTTACATGATCCTTTCAATAAATTACGTAGCATCAGTGTGCTTCTCCAGCAGGGAAGACCCGGCCAAACTAGAGAAGCAGTTACCTGATTTTGTTACATGATAAGCTGAAATCATATAATTTTAATACCCTGGTCACTTTCTCAATCTTCCCTTTTGGATGAGAGCAGGAATAAAATGCCATAACTTTAATATTTTTCACAAACTCTCTGTGTACTACTTGGAAACACATGAGTAGATACTTGACATCGCTTATTCCATGTCATAAAGCATGAAACACAAATGCGTTCATCAGGGGCTGCTGTGTCAGTCAGAAAACCCTGCTGTCGCCCTAGACAGTCCTTGGTAGACTCCAGTGGACACAATTAGTCAGTCTCCTCAAGTCACTGTCGTGGTGACCCTCAGTGGAAGATAACACTTCATACTAAGGAACTCAAAATATCCAACATAAATTCCTTCAGTGTGGCTGCCTTCCACTCTTTTCTTATCCTTTTGAAAGAAATAGCAATCTCCTTCAAAACCAGGTGCTGTTGTATATAATCTCACACTGCTTCCCTTATCTAGGGCTCTCAATTCCCTCTCTTCTCAATCTATGGCTAAAGTTAGATTCAATGACCTTTATGCCATATGCCTTATGCACGAACTGCATCTAAAGTGTGGCATGAAGAAATGGGGCCATAGAGGTGAATTAGATAAATTTATCCCCACTCCATAGACCTTATATTTGTTTTGCATAGATTGCAATGTTTTGGTTTTAGTGATACTACAGAGCCTTGGCAACACATACATACAGAGCCAACCTGCAACATAGCATGATATCGGCACATAAACAGATATATAGAAGACTGGAGTAGAGGACGCAGAAATAAAAGCATGAAGCCACAGCTGTCTGATACTAGACAAAATTCCAGAATGTATGTTGGAGAAGACAGCCTCTCTAACAAATGGTATGGGAAAAGCAATATGTCCACCAGAAGAATGAAAGTAGATTCCAGTCTCTCAACATGTAGAGAAATCAATTCAGATGTGAAAATTTGAAATACTACTGAAAAACATAGGGGAAAATACTTCAAGATCTAGATATAGGCAAGGACGTTCTGAACAGAAAATAAGAGCAAGAGTTCAAAATGCCCTTGAAAGAAATAAAAAAACAATTACACAACAGGCTTGGGAGACGGCTTCATGGGCAGACGCACCTGCCCTCTAGCATGGGGAGCTAAACTTTAGTGTTTATCATCTCTGTGGGTTTTGCTGTTGCTGTTTTGTTTCTTGTTGTCATTATTGTTTTTGTTTTTAAAGCCAGTGTGGTTGTTTGAATGCAAATGGCCACCATAGGGCCATAAGGAATGACACCATTAGGAGGTGTGGCCTTGTTGCATAGGTGTGGCCTTATTGGAGAAATGGTCACTGGGAGTAGGCTTTGAGATTCAGATGCTCCAACCAGGTTCAGTTTTACTCTCTCTTCCTGCTGCCTGCCAATCCAGATGTAGAACTCTCAGCTACCTCTCCAGCACCATGCCAGCCTGCATGACACTATGATACCTACCATGAGGATAATGGACTAAACCTCTGAAGTGTAAGCCAGCCCCAATCAAATGTTTCTTTTATGAGTGTTTCTGTGGTCATGGTGTGTCTTCACAGCAATGGAAACCCTAAGAGAACCATGCATGCAATCCGTGCCTATAATCCCAGCATTAGGAGGTGGGGCAGATCCCACTGTCCAGCCAGCCTCATGGAAATGGAAGCTTTCGGTGCAGTGAGAGACTCTGCTCAAGGCAATAAGGTGTCCAACATCCTACTCTGTCCTCCACATGTATGTCCATGAACTGGTGATCCCACACTCATGCATACACACACTATACATATGTGAAGACAGATAGTAATAGTTTTCCTTAGTTATGGTGAAAGATGAATTAGGTTTGAAACTTTGGACTCAGAAAAAATTTTATAACTGTAAATCTTGTTTGATACACATTTTGTTATATGTAATTTTGCTATGTTAAAGTTAAAACCTTCCTTATTATTTAGACAGAAAAGGGGAGATGATGTGGAATTCCCTTCTATTTATTGTGAATATGTTTTATTACCATTTGTTAGTAAAGAAGCTTCTTTGGTCTATGGCAGGGCAGAATATGAGTAGGCAGGAAAACTCAACTGAATGCAGGGAGAAATAAGGTTGAGTCAGGCAGATGTCATGTAACTGCCAAAGGAGGGTAACACCATGTTGTTGCCCAAGAAGCAAGAGGTAACAAACCTAAGACTCGTGGTAAAATATAATATAATAGAAATGGGTTAATTTAAATATAAATATAAGAGTAGATAGAAATATGCCTAAGTCATTGGCTAAAGAATGTTGTAATTAATATAGTTTCTGTGTGATTATTTGGGTCTGGGAAGCCAGGAATAAAAGTTCAATCTCTATTTGCACATATGTGCAATACACACTTATACATACACCAACAAAAAGTTGCCCAAGAAAGTAAACAGCAGATTGAAGAGGTAGTGTACAGAAAGGAGAGTATCTTCACCATCCATTGGTCTCACAAGAAATTACTCAGAACGTATAACGAATTTGAAAACTAAATGCTAAATAAATAATAATCCAACCAATAGAAGAGTAAATGATGCAGTTTCTAAAAGAAGTTCAAATGCCAAGAAATCCTTGCACACATGTCCATCACTGCCGTGTGGGTTCTTGAAAGTCACAAGCCAGCATCTATTCACCTGGACAGAATCTCTATGACAGACCAAAGGACCAATTCTACTCTCGTCTAGCTTGGTGATCCTAAGAAAGGTTACAGGAGCATAGAGTGGATTGGGGGCAACTGATGTCCCCAAAAGACCCACCCTACCATGTGTATAGAATCAAGAAAGCTACATCTGTGGAATTTCCTGACAAATTTCCAGGCATCTCCAATAAGAGTCTCTTCTCCTCTAGCAATTGTACATTGCTTACAAAAACTCAGAGAGGGTCCTGTGAATCTGGTTTCTGGGTCCAGTTTCATGGGCTTCAAGCCTTGTGAGTTTCCTTTGGTACTGATTCTTAGGAACCTCCCACTCTTCTCCAGAATGGTACAACTTGGGGAAATGGCTACATTAGCCATCATCTTTAGCCATCAGGGAAATGAAAACCAAAACTACATAGAGCTTCCATTTCACCAGTCAGAACAGCCACCATCAAGAAGAGTTCTGGGAAGAGGTGGAGGAACAGGGAAATCAGTACCAAGGTCTCTCATAAACTAAGAATAGAACTGTCATGTGTTCACCATACTACAAATCCCAGATGTGAACCCAAAACAGCAAAGCCAGCACATGAGAGAGATTGCTGCAAGCCCATGTGTGCTGCAGCAACATTAACAACAGTTGATTTCAGGGTTCAGCCTAAGTACCCAGCACTGGATGAAGGATAAAGAGAAGGCAGTATATGAATAATTTTGTTGATAGTGGTTTCTGTCCCGTCCGTTTCTGCAGCTGTTTAGTCCCAAAGAAATAAATACACTGCCACTTCTTCAGGTCAGATTTGTTTTCTCTCTGTCTCTATCTATCTATCTATCTATCTATCTATCTATCTATCTATCTATCTATCTATCTATCTATCTATCATTTGTTTATTTATTAAGTTTACTGAGACAGGGTTTTACTGTGAAACCTTGCCTGTCATGGAACTCACTCTGTAGACCAGGTTGGCCTTGAACTCACAGAGATCTGCCTTTCTCTGCCTCCTGAGTATTGGACTTAAAGGTTGGCCAAACTCATTCTAAAACCACGCATTTAAAATGAAATCCAGGTGAGTCTTTCTTCAATCTCAAAGACAAATGAATCCTGCCAGAATCAAGTTTGAAGGTGGCAGAGTGTCAGCACAAAGGACCTGGCTGAGACATGAAAGTCAGAGAAAAGCGGCTCCTGGCTCCCAGTACTGAGCCTTCCTGCACTGTGGCAAGCACCCAGGTTAGGACCTTTTACTTCTATTCATAAAAACAAGTCCCTGGGTCTAAGCTGATGTCAAACACCCCTGTCTTTATTACTGGAGATGACAGGATGGTAAAACATGTTTTGTGTTCATTAAAACACCCTCATGTGCCCATTCCTGATTTTATCTTTCTCACTTAGAGATCTTTTTCTATGATGTTAATAATTAACCAGAAAACTAATTTACCCAAACTCTTTAACCCAGTTTACTTAAAAGTAGGTTCAAAAGGTTGTGCCCACGGGTTTATGCCACTTTCTGCCATGGGCCTTTGGGGAGCACTTTGTTTTTTAATTTTCCTGGGCAAAACTTGGGGACAGGAACAAACGTAAGTAAAATGAGCTATCTTCCCTTTCCTGGGTGTCTTACCTGTGGTGAGTGAAAAGGAGACTCAGAGCTGTATCGATTTGATAATAACTATCCTGTCCTAACATAATGAGTTTGTAGTCTCAGCTGACCATGAGAGCAGTGGACACGTCTGGATTTGGTGAGCAGTTAACAACACAACTGATCTTGTGGGATGGCTACCCGTAACAATGACAGAGAGGATTATTCATTTCCTAGTCAGCAAAAGTGCACAGTTAAAGCAAGATAATCAAGTATATTGGCAGTTATTACCTACTTGTACTTGGTGCTTAGTTTGTGCTTTTCTTGGTCTAAGTGCAGTTAAGCGGGTGTACCTCAGATACGGTGACCTTATAAAACCAATTGCTGAATTTAATTATTTACATATAAGCTTGCTTTTTAGTGAGTCATAAAGCATTCTCACTATGGAATAAATTCAAAAACTATGCTTGTAAGCACATCTACATCCTGAGCCAGGTTGTCATACTTTTATTGCTGTCAGAATCCTGTCCTTGTAAACAGTGCTGTCCTGTGTGTACATCTTAGGATTGGAAGTTAACCGAATGTTACCTCACTGAACTTATTCTTTTCTGTTCCCCTTTAGCCCATCCCCCCTTAAATGTAAACATACATCTATAGACAATATTTCAAAATATGGGCGTAGTTTTTTTCAAACTTCCTGCTTTTTGCCGGGCGGTGGTAGTGCACGCCTTTAATCCCAGCACTTGGGAGGCAGAGGCAGGCAGATCTTTGTGAGTTCGAGACCAGCCTGGTCTACAAGAGCTAGTTCCAGGACAGGCTCCAAAGCTACAGAGAAACCCTGTCTCGAAAAAATATGGGCCACATAAAGATGGAAAATACAGAGTCAAGATTATGTATATTATATATGTATATTATATATACTTTAAAGGTATTTTGTCTTCAAAATTTGAGTCTAAGGATATGATGCTTTGGAAAAGAGGTTCTCTTTTGTTTCCACAGAAATGATAATCTGTGGATTAATTCCAAACTAATGTGGTTTGATGCACCAAGACCATCCAAAAGGTCAATATGAATATCCCCCCAAATGCTTTGCCCAACAAAAAGCAGGAAGTTTTTATTTTGTTTGTTTGTTTTTCGAGACAGGGTTTTTTTTTTTAACATTTTTTTATTGATAAAAGAAGAATAAAGAAAAAAAAACAAATTTCCACCTCCTCCCAGCCTCCCCTTTCCCTCCCCCTCCTCCCACTCTTCTCCCTCTCCTCCCACTCTTCTCCCCCTCCTCCCACCCCTCTCCCCTTCCCCCCACTCCTCTCCCCCTCTCTCTCCAGTCCAAAGAGCAGTCAGGGTTCCCTGCCCTGTGGTAAGTCCTAGGTCCTCCCCCCTCCGTCCATATCTAGGAAGGTGAACATCCAAACTGGCTAGGCTCCCACCAAGCCAGCAGATTGCGTAGGATCAAAACTGCGTGCCATTGTCCTTGGCGTCTCATCAGCCCTCATTGTTCGTCATGATCAGAGAGTTCAGTTTTATCCCATGCTTTTTTTGGTAATAGTCCAGCTAGCCTTGGTGAGCTCCCAGTAGATCAGCTCCACTGTCTCAGTGGGTGGGTGCACCCCTCGTGGTCCCGACTTCTTTGCTCATGTTCTCCCTCCTTCTGCTCCTCATTGGGACCTTGGGAGCTCAGTCCAGTGCTCCAGTGTGGGTCTCTGTCTCTATCTCCATCCCTCGCCAGATGAAAGTTCTAAGATGATATGCAAGATATTCGTCAGTATTGCGCTAGGATGGGGTCATTTCAGGTTCCCTATCCTCAGCTGCCCAAGGAACTAACTGGGGACCTCAGCTTGGGCACCTGGGAGCCCCTCTAGGGTCAATTCTCCTGCCCACCCTAAAGTGGGTCCCTTAACTAAGGATTGTGGTTCCGTGCTCCCCTATCCAACCTTCCTTTATCCCGATCCTCCTATTTCCCCAAGTCCCCCCTCCTTCCCTTCTACCTTTTCTCTCCCCATCTCCCCTTCCCCCCTTCCCACCCCACCCCCAAGATCCCACTTTTCTCCCCGGCAATTTTGTCTACTTCCCTTATCCAAGAGGATATCGATATGTTTTTCCTTGTGTTCAGACAGGGTTTTTAATCTGTGGCTGTCTGTACTCTGTCTTTTTAAGGACTTTGTTTCATTTTTTAAAAAACAATTTGATTATTTTTCTAACTCTCTAAATTCTTTTTCTTCTTTCTCCTAAGCCTATGTACATTTATCTAACACTGTGACCCATTTAGACATCTTTTCCTCTGAATTTGTCTTTATTGCATATCTGTAATCCTTTTCTGATGAGAACCACTTTTTAAAAAGCTAAGCAACATTACTATGACTAAGGCTGCTTTGCCTGTTGGCTGTGCCCAGTCCAAGATGTTAGAGGATGTCCATTCATTGCCTCTAGAGCCATTCTCTCTGCCCCAGATCCAGGGTCGGGTTGTAGCAGGTTGTACTCTGCTCACAAACCCCATTTAAAGCCTCCATAGCCGGACTTCCAGAAAGAGTCAGAGTTTGTGCTGACAGCATGGCCCACAAAGTCATCATTTCAAAACTGTGCAGCTTTTTTTTCTGCTACCACCAAATCAGTTAGACCTTTTTTAAAGGAGCTACAGCATGCTGCCAGCAAGTAAAGCCTGTTTGGAAAAGAAAAAACATGGCTAAATTTTGTTTTGTTTTTTTTTTCAATTTTTTCCAAGCTTCTTCAGGTTTTTTATTTATTCTTTTTATTTTTTTATTAAAAATTTATTTATTATGTATACCACATTCTGTTTCCATGTATGCCCACAGGCCAGAAGAGGAAACCAGATATTATTACAGATGGCTGTGAGCCACCATGTGTTTGCTGGGAATTGAACTCAGGATCTCTGGAAGAGCACCCAGTGCTCTTAACCACTGAGCCATATCTCTAGCCTCCCCTCTGGTTTTATGTGGATTTAGGCTAGCACATGTTGGAGTGCCAATTTGTTGTAGAAGGGCTGCTTGTTCGTTTCCCAGCAACCCAGACTCCTGAAATAACCAAACAGAAAACTATATTATTTACAATACTGTTTGGCCAATAGCTTAAGAATGTTGCTAGCTACATCTAGAATTGACCCATTTCCATTATTTTATATTTTACCATGAGGCTTGTAGCCTACCAGCAAGGTTCTGTTCAGTGTCTGTCTCTGATGGGGCTACATGACTTCTCTCTGACTCTACATTCTTTCTCCCAGCATTCAGTTTAGTTTTCCATGGCTTCTCTCTTACTCTACCTTCTTTCTCCCAGCATTCAGTTTAGTTTTCCCCACCTAGTTCTATTCTACCCTATCATGCCTAAGACTGTTTCTTTGTTAACCAATGGTATTCACAGCATAGAGAGGGGAATCCCACATCACCTGGCAAAATTTGATTATCTGCAAATGTATACATCTCTAATTAAAAATAAGAGCTGGCTTTGGAGTTGGACAATGGCTATTCTTCTCTAAATCCAAGCATGTTGTTAAAAGGAAAATTCAGAATTTCTTTCCCATGTCAGGAAGGACAGAAAAATGATTCTTCTCTTCATGCCCATTTGTCTATATCATATCTTTCATTGAATATATGTCTATATGAATAATGTTTAAGTTTTCCACAAGGAACAGTAGATATTGCTGCAGTAATCTTTGAAGCTTCTAGGAAGAAGATAGGGCCCCACAACAATGACTCCACCTGGTTGATATGACATCATGATGCTGATAGTAGTACTATGAGACAGAGTTTTGGGTACCAACTGTGAAAATGGTGCACCTTCTTACAACATTCTGGCTAGAACTCCAAATGAAAACTTAAAAGAACAAATAAATAATAAAAAACCCTAATGACTACTTGGAAACCATTTGCAATTATGTAAAACAACAGTCTCAAAACTTAACCCTCATTTTACTTTTACAGGATCCCATAGAAAAGAACATTGTCCCCATGTCATCTGAAAGCAATTCTAGAAGACAATGTCCCCTCTCCCAACAAAGTTTGTCCTCACAGTTAGGGACATGATTTAGGGGATGATTATTACTCATAAAGGTTTGGGGATTGGGGTGGAAATTATGTAGACCTAGAGAAAAAAAAGAGTAAAACTTGTATGGGATAATAGATTAGTGTGAACTTACTCACATGAATAATAATAATAGTGAGTAATAGAGTGAATATTTGTGAGCTATTATTTATGAACAACTTACATTAGCATAGATTCTTATATATTGATACAAGTCAAATCATATTTGTTATAGTGAATATACTCCTAATGCTGTTTAGAATATTTGTACACATATGCAAAGTTATTTTGTCAGATTGTATGCATATGTTTCTACCTCTGTCTAAGACATTTTGTATATTAATATAATTTTAGGATATATTTATCATATTGCAATACACATTTTCTACCTCAGATCAAGATATTTATATATTGTTTACATTTTGAAGTCATTTCCTCCTTTACTGCACAGTTGCTTAAAGATTGTTTAATATTCTGATATGAAGTCTTAATCTTAAAGTTATATAGGTATTAAGTATTATAGGTCAATAATCATTCATGTTTGTTATACTTGTAGTCAGACTAATTTGGTTCTTTAGATACATAGAGATTGTCATCTGCATAGATAGGTAACCTTCAACCACTTCAAAGATCTGTAGAACATAGCATTTATATTACTTAGGATTCTGTTGATGTGAGACACGATTACTCCTGGCTGTGCCGATATATTCCCAAGAGAGTGTTGAGCACCAAAGACACTCCACTTGGAATTTGTTTTCTTCTTGGCACAACTGGCCTTTTGGGCAAGGAAATGCTCTTTTCTTGACCATTGACCAAGTGCACAATGTCCAGACTTGACAAGCAGGATACAAGAAAAAACTGTCAAACATTGCCAAGACAGGGTAATATGGTTTTGAAAATTTTCCTGCCTCTGAAAATAGTCTGTCAGTTACTCTAGGTCTTAGCCAAAGTTGGTTGCTTCAACATTGCAAATGAATCTTTGTGTGATTGATCATGCAGCCAGTTGTCTCTGTCATCTACTTCATATGTTTGAAGCTGCTTGATTGCACTTGATTCCTGCCTACTCAAGTGTAATGAAGAGGTGAACAGGTCTGCTTTTCGTCCTGCCTGGCCCTCGCATAGTTAGCTTTACACCCAAAATAACAACACACAAATTGTATTCATTTAAACACTGCCTGGCCCATTAGTTCTAGCCTCTTATTGGATAACTCTCACATCTTGATTAACCCATTTCTATTAATGTGTGTAGCACCACGAGGTGGTGGCTTACCAGGAAGATTCTAACCTGCGTCCATCTCAGAAAGAAGGGCTATGGCATCTGACTCACTTCCCTTCTTCCCAGCATTCTGTTCTGTCTACTCCACCCACCTAAGGGCTGGCCTATCAAAAGGCCAAGGCAGTTTCTTTATTAACCAATGAAAGTTGCACATAGACAGATGAACCTCCTACATCACTCAAGTAATATTCTCTCCCTTCTCAGGCCTTCAAAGGGGTTGAAGATAGTTGTAGTTACCATCATCTTATGATTTAGGCAAGAGGTCTCCAATACAAGACTTAGACTCCTTAGGATAGACTGTTTATTAAAATATTTAGCATATGTTCCTTGCTTAATATAGTTTATGCTGGTTGTAATTGTTATCTGTTCCTAGTGTATATAGTTTTGTATTGGGTTTATAACTCTCTTATTTAAACAAAAGGGGGAGGTGCTATGGAAACTCCTTCAGTGCCTTCAGCTAATAGCCTTTACAATAACAGCCCACTTGGGTGTGGTCTCTTATACTATAAATGCAGTGGTAAAGCAGGCACTTGCTCTCTTGCTTCTGGCACTCACTCTCTCGCTTCCAGTTTTCGCTTCTGCTGCTAGACTCTGTTCCTGTTTCCTGCTTGTGCAGAGAACTGTGATCTAGGACAGTGATCCATGAGTCTCCCCTAAATAAATAACCCTTTATCATACATAATTCTGAACTAGTGTGGGGGTGATTTTGTATCTTCCACCATCACATGTGTCTACTCTGAGATTACACTGCAAGGCCATACTCACCCCACTACTCTCTGTAGCTTTGGAGCCTGTCCTGGAACTAGCTCTGTAGACCAGGCTGTCTTTGCCTTCTAAGAGTCAGTTCTCTCCCTCTACTATGTGGATTTCTGGGATCAAACTCAAGCCATTGGTCTTGGTGCCTTTATATCTCAATTACTGTTTTTCTAAATGGACACCAACTTCTTAGCTTTTGCTAGGGTTTAATTACAACCTGTTTCATGCTGGAAAAGTTAAGTTTATCATAATAATAAATTTTGACTTTCAAAATATCATTTTAGTTTGATTTTTTAAAATACTTGGTTTCTCTGTGTAGCCCTGGCTCTTCTGGAACTAGTAGACCAGGCTGGTCTCAAACTTAGAGAAACACCTTCCTCTGCCTCCTGAGTATTAGCAATAAAGACATGCAACACCACTGCCTGACCTAAGATATGTTTTTAAAGTTAATATTCAGTGAAAGAAAAAATATCAAAAGTATAAGAAAACCTGAAAAACGAACAAACCTTTTCTTTTACTGTTTCAACAGCTTCGTCATTTTAGCACCCAAAGTCTTCCAGGCTGGAGCATCTGAAAATGTTGTAATTCAAGTCCATGGCTACACTGAAGCATTTGATGCAACAATCTCTATAAGAAGTTATCCTGATAAAAAAGTGATCTACTCTTCAGGCTGTGTTAATTTATCTCCAGAAAATAAATTCCAAAACTCAACACTATTAACAGTATGTACTTATTCTTTGTTTTCTTAACATGGTTTTTGTTAAATTTATGCAAAGGTTGATCCTTGGTAAAACTGTAGTCGTTACTGTTGCTCCATAGCTGTGTGGTTGTGAGATGGTAACAGGGAAAGTGATGAGTGAAACACCAAACTCTGTGCAGAAAATTACATTTGATTTTGAGCCAAGTGTGCCATGCCCACATCCTTAAAAATAAACTCTTCTCTGTGACAACGTTTGGAGATGAACAGGAAATTCATCTGTGCACAGTGACAGAAAACAAGCAGTAGTTGCCTTCTGAGTCCTGCTTCTTTCACTTTCTATGGAGACCTCCCGCTGCATCCATTTCCCGGCAGTTTTGTCCTTTGTGGATGTATCCACTTAGCTGTTGATGAACAAGCAGACTGTCTCCATAGCTTGGAAGTCATGATTAGTGCAATAATGAGAATGGATGTGCAAGCATTTCTTACAACGTTGGCTTTTATTCCTCCTGGTAGATACCCAAGTACTGCAGCTGTGCCAGAGGTAGCTCTATTTTTAGAAACTTCCTCACTGATTTTCCCGGTTCCTGCACAAGTTTTCACTCCTTGTAGCAATGCATAAGGGTTCACTTTCCCTACATGTTCCCCAGCATTCTTGGTTTCACCTCTAGTTTTCATCTATCTATCTATCTATCTATCTATCTATCTATCTATCTATCTATCTATCTATCTTCCATGCATCCATTTACCTATCAATCAATCAATCAATCAATCATCATCCTCAGCTAGCTTCGCTGAGAGCTTATGAATCTTGTTCCGTCTTTAAGCATAATGTTAATTTCATCACATGACTCTGTGTCTTTGGTGTGATTGGGAATGTGATTTGAGTGCAGGTGCCCATTGAGTTCAGAAGGTCAGATCCCAAGGGTTACAGATGGTTAAAACTGAGAAATATTGCTTGGAATCAATTTTAATCAGAAATAGGGACTCTTTCATTAGTGTTCTTGAGAATAAAGATCTGATCTATATTAAAAAGGTTTTCCAATTACTTGGTTTATGAAAATTTAGAGTTAATTCCACAAACTATTACTTTCTCTGACCACTCTGTTATGACACATGGCAGCCACTAACCACATTTGCCTTTAAATGCAATCAATTAAATGAATCTGATGTAATACTTCACCTCCTCACTGGCACTAGCCTGTTTAAGTGCTAGAGTTACCACATGTTGGGACAGCATAGTTCCAGGACATGTCCTTCACCACAGGAAATACCACAGTCATGCTTTCACGGTCAGCTCAGGAGCTGAGGAGCATGGAGGAATATTTTGTCATAATCATGTTTTTGAGTCGATGATCAAATCAATTTAAACTGTGTTTTATACTATTGATGAATGCTCTTTGTAGGTATTTATTTTTTTTGTAGTCAATGAATCCCAACTGTAGTTTCCTCTCTCTATTCTCCTCCAATCCCCCCTCCACAACCTTCCCTTTCCCCCAAATCCATCCTCCTCCATTTCTCTTCAGAAAAGAGCAGGACGACCAGGCAGATCCATTGAACATTGCAGAGCAAGATTGGATAAGACTGGGGACAACCTCTCATACTAAGGCTGGGCAAGGCCACCCAGTAGGAGGAAAAGGGTCCTAAGAGCAGGTGAAAGAGCCAGAAGCATCCTTAGTACCCCTGGAGACCCACAAACATCAAGCTAACAATCGTGATAGAAGCTGTAGTTTGTTTTTCAAAGTAGAAAAAGAACTCAGATGTTTATTATTCATCTCAGCACAGAAATCCTAGATTTTTACTGTTTTCAAATCATTGTAATAATCTCCTAGCATTTGATTTCAGTGATTAATTTTACCCCATGTTTCCAAACCCTTAGTTCTCAGAGAAATGCCCTTTTTTTGATTGCCCATGTTAACAAATTCAATGCCCGTATCATCGAATATATAGGTGGTGATGGTAATCACATATCCAAACTGGAGAGGGTACATCTGTGCTGTGGGCACAGAAGCATGTGGTGTGATGTTGAGTGTCCAGGCCATCGGCCAGGGTCTTGCACAGAGAGAATGGAGAAAACAATTCATGCAGAAGCCAATAAGGTGAAGGTTTCTCACTGTTCCTACAATATCAGTTCTGTACAGCATGTCTGAGGTTGAGGGTCCCAAAGAGATTTCCAACTACTTAATATTAACACTTTATTACACTGTCAGACTATGAAGGGATTTTGGCAAAACTAATTTATTATTATTGTTCCTACAATGGTTTTAGTTAAGTTTTGTTGTTTGGTTATGTTTATAAGACAGATTCTTACCATATAGTCCTGAATAGACTGGAAAACAAGATAGTCATACCTCAGTTTCTGTAGTGCTATACTGTGCTATTATTTATTTATTTATTTATTTATTTATTTATTTATTTATTTATTGTTTTTCAGAAAAGGCTTGGAAAGGAACAACCAAGAGTGGGTGAGAATGTTGTCACCTTCATAGATACAGTGTCATTGCCAGAACTGGTGATCTGACTTCAACAACAATTTGCCATTCAAGATAGTAATCTTTGCCTGTAACAATATTCTAATAGCTTTGGCTGTCAGGATATAGCTATGTAGATCAGGCTGGACTTGGACTCGCAGAGATCTGCCTTCCTTTGCCTCCTAAATTCTTGGATTAAAGGCATGCACCACTACAACAGGCTTATTATTATTCATTACAATTTCCTGTTAATGGGTATTTGGCCTACACGTGTATTTGGGCACCACAGCATGCAATAACAGAGGAGAGAAGAGGAAGTAGGATTCCTGGAACAGGAGTCAGGTTATTTGAGCTGCCACATGGGTGCTGGGAATGGAACTTTTGTCCTCTGAAAGAACCACCAGTGCTCTTAACTTTTGAGCCCTATCTCCAGTGTCTCTTTAAAATTATGCAATGCACAAGCTCAATTTTGCAGCCAGGTGGTGGTGACACATGCCTTTAAACCCAGCACCTGGGAGGCAGAAGCAGGTGAGTTTCTGTGAGGTCAAGGCCAGCCTGGTCTACAGGAATTAGTTCCAGGACATTTCCAAAGCTACAGAGAAACCTTGTCTCAAAAAAACAAAAACCAAGCCAAAACAAGCAAACAAAAAACACAAACAAGCTCGATTAGGGCTTACAGTTTGCATTTTTTTTCTCTACAAGGTCAGCACGCTTTAGGACTTCACAATCACACTTTCACACCATCATGTTTGTTTGTTGCTTTTCAGATTCAGGACAAACAGTTGTCTGAAGGACAAAGCTCATTTTCATATGTGTATTTGGAAGTCGTGTCAAAGCATTTTTCAAAATCTGAAAAACGGCCAATCCTCTATGGCAATGGCTCTCTCTTCGTCCACACTGACAAGCCTGTGTACACTCCACAGCAGCACGGTAGAGTATCTGATGCTTCTTCCAAGGGAGAATGATATAAAGATGTGGAGCTTTGAACATCTGAAATTGAGTGTAGACCAGTTTCTACTTAACTCAAGAGAAACTCAGTTCCTCATGACTTTTATATTCTCACATAGCATTTCCACTTGTAATTTATAATGGAATTGGTAAATTAATAACATAACTAATGATTACTTTATCTTTCCTGTCAGAGAATTTATTCATCATAAATAGAGAAGACACGATTGCAAATACAATTTTAGCACTGGGAAATAGGTTATCTTAAGATCTTCTTTGTAAAACAATCTTGGATTCAGTAGCTAGTTGCAAGGATGGAAAAAGCACCCCTTTGTAAAAAGATTAGACCTCTGGCAGAGACTAACGTACATCACAGAGGTGCCCAAGTGCTGATTGTACACAGTGTATCACCTGAGAAAGTGTCTGTTGTGCATGGTTTCATATTTATAGTTTTCCTGTTGAGGGGAATGGCAGGAAAGACACTGTGACTACGGAAAATCTACATTTCCCCCAGGAAGTGCAAATAAGACATAGGAAAAGTCAACATTGCTTGGAAAACCTTCTGTCTTTTCCCCTGCCACTTGCCATCTCTGGACAATTAGAGATGCGTTTATTGAAGATGTACATTGCAGAAAGATGCGGGAATGTTTTTCATTCATGGTACTTTGGGGGACGGATTGACGAAGACAAGGGGTCTATCATGTTTTGATTTGGTGTTTACTTTGTGCACAGTAGAGACCTTCTAATTTTGGTGGAAGCTGGTGATGTCCATGGTGAGGTGAATGGGGCTGTATGATAATCAACACATTCAGCAGGGTCACCTGTTACGTTGGCTTACAAAGGAAACCTAGATAGGGTCAGGATGTTGTCACCAGCTCAGACAGGGAGTCATTGCCAGAACTGTTGATCTCACTTCAACAAGACGACTTCTTATATGAGACAGTAGTCTCTGCCTATAAGAACAATCTAAAGACCTTATCCTACTGATGCATTTAATGTGAAGACACTTGAAGGATTATTATCTCAAGCATCTTTGAATAAAGGCTTAGTCCCCAAAGCTTTCTAAGATAAAGGACCTTAGAATATTGTCCAGGGTCCTGTGTCCCACCCTCTTGCCCAGGTCCCTTCTCTGCTATGTCTCCTCAGCTGTGGACTCAAGTTAGTTGCTTTTCCCGCTACTTCTCACGCACATGAGGGGGATGCAGTGTTACTTCTGCATAGTACGTTTTCATCTTTTTCTTTGACTCAGTCGAATTGGTGTTGGGCTTATGGCACTATTTCTGTTTTACCGTGGGGACCAAGACTTTGCTATGACATGAGTTGAAAACCCTTGAAAATGTGTCACCATGCCCCATCATAGTCAAAAGTTATACCAATATGTTCAACTCAAAAGCAGACAGTGCAACTTAGCAACCATACTTCTGAGCTCTGATAGGGACCCTGATCCTCCAGATCTTTAGGTCTTCTGCCTCCTTTTCCATAGCGCTCCCTGATCACAGGTCCGGGGCTGTGTTTTAGTTGGACCATTTGGATCTGGGAACCCATGGTCATGCACTCTCTATATTTGGAGCAGTTGTGAATCTGTGTAGATGACACACAATGCCATGGGGGAGATTTTAAAGGCCTCCTACACACAAGAAGAACTATAGACAGTCAGTCGCTGCTCAGAGAGGGAGGCTGGGTTTTTCCCAGGGAAGAGCCCCCACAGCTGATCCGATCCTGAGCAGTCTACCCTAAGCACATAGGAACAACACTAAATCAACATGTGTATTTGTGGGTGTAAATATTACAATAACAGGTATGCAATTACCTACTAATGAATGTAATTCCAAAAAAATAAAGTCTTTAAGTTATAAGATATTGATCACAAAAAACAAAGACAAGGAAGATATTCGAAGGGATCAGATTCAAATATAAAGATTAAAAACTATAATAACAGAGAAGGAAATACATGAAATATTACACTAGTTTTTTTCTGTGAACCACTTTATTTTGTTGTTGAGAAAAATGGGTTTGTCTGTGTAACAACCCTGGAAATCACATAGTGGTAGACCAGGCTGACCTTGAACTCATAGAGATTATCATGCCTCTGCCTCCCAAGAGCTGGAATTGAATGTATTTGCTGCCACCTGGTTCTGTGTACCTACTTCCAAAGTGAATGAAAAGAAGAAGAAAATTAAGCATGAATCAGCTGTGAGACACACAGCATTTAGAGAGTGGAGGATCTCACAGTACTTGGTGGTGCGTGTCCATGAGCCCAGAACCCAGGAGGCTGATGAGAGGGTGTTATAAATTATAAGCTAGCCTGGGCTACTAAGCAGGGACACAAAGAGACACGTGTTTCTGGACAGAGTGCTTGCCTAGGATGTGTAAGGACCAGCAGTTCTGCAATGTCGCCTCTATTCTTTTAATGAGGGGAGAACAATCACAGGACCTGGGGCAACAGATACAACATAATTACACGATCACAGCATATCACAGAAAGAGCTAATTTGGAGCCTTGCTAGTTTTCATAAGCAGGAGAGTGTATGCTATCTGAACCAAACCCCAGTTTGCCCTTCGACCTTCCAGCCCTAATGTAAGGCAGTATTATATGGTTTTCATACAACCTACAGCGGAGCTCACTCTTTAGTATAATAAAATTCCCAGTAAAATGACGACTAAGTACAAAAATAATTAATTTTACACTATTCACACGTTTTCAGCAATTTGAACATAAAAAGTATTTTCATTAGTTAAATTTCCTATTCACTATAAGTAAATCTTGAGAAGTTAAGTTAAAATGAAAGAATCTATAATGATGTATATGCTTAACAACAACTTTCCTTTAAATATGAGTTTTTATCTAGGGGCTATATTTGGCTTTTAAAAAGATTTATCTCATTTAAGATATTTTAAAAATATATTATTAATATTTGACAATGTCACTCACTATATCTAAAAGCATTTTCACCCAGATGATGTTTGTTTCAAAAATTAGAATAGTCCTTGCTCAACAAGGTTTTTGACAATATCACTTCTTCTGCAGTAAAGGTTGGTGTCCTTTTTCTGGGAGATGCCTTGGAGCCAGTTAGAAGGGAACCTGTCTTAACTTTCATAGTAAGTATGTGCTTAGTCCCATGATGTTTCCCTCATGGATGTACCGAGCAGAGCTGTTCCCATGGGAGAGCTTTCTTGTCACATGAACAAACTCTTCCTGAGTGCTTGCTTGCCATTCTGCTTCTCTATCCAGAGTTGACACAGGGCAGCTCCTCCCTGCACAGCGTAATCTCCTTACAACCCTGGCCTCCAGTACTGTGGCCAAGATAAATCTCTAGTCTTCCAAAATTACCTGGTCACGGGTATTACTTTGTAACAACAAAAAAAAAAGACTTAAGGTGGGCACTATTTTTATTTCTCTAAAGGACCCTGAAGGATCAGAAGTTGACAAGGTGCAAGGAAACAATCTTACTGGAGCTGTGTCTTTTCCTGACTTCCAGATTCCTTCTAACCCCAAGTATGTAAAAATGTTTATTAATAACCTCTTTTTTCTGAAAAAAAAAAAACATCTGGAACTTTTGGTTGTGGGGAAGAGGAAAGGTTAAGTGAGCACCTGCTCTGACCAAGGACAGCACACATGTGGCTATGTGAAGCCTTCCAAAGGATGGTAGAAGTTAGATCCACTTCTCAGCAGAACAGAAATGAATCCCAGATACCACAGCACTTCTTAGCCTACCAGGAGTCTCAGATTTCCAGCACACCTTCAAAAGAGAATCCCTTACATGTAGGTATTGTCAGCCAGCCTCAGCAGATAGCAAATCCCTGTTTCAGTAAATAAATACACAGATATACAGACACAGATACACACACACTGAGAGAGAGAGAGAGAGAGAGAGAGAGAGAGAGAGAGAGAGAGAGAGAGAGAGAGAGAGAGAAAGTTCCCCAAATTCCCCACCCATTTTTTTTATAGAGTGCGCAATCAATTTAGAAGAGAAAACAATCTTCAATTGTTTTTTTTTTTTTGCCTTTTCATCCTAACAGAGTGTCCATCTGTGAGCAGAGGGTGTTAGGTTATGGTCTATTGAGAGAGCACTTATGCCTAGCAGGTGCAGAGATTTAGCATAACGTGTGTGTTTGTGTGTAGGAAATTTTGTTCTATTTGGGTTCATATACAAGGATTAAGACCATGCTCACACAGAGGTTTATAAAATACATGTTTAATGAGCACTGCTTGTGTGTGGAACTCACAATAAGAGAGCAAGCTGCCAAACAGAAGTCAAGTGCCCACAATCCTTGTTCTCAAGGAACATAGAGCAGGGTGTCTATGACAAGGGCAGCTATATTGTATTGTTCTATATTGTACTGTTCTTTATGGTACTGTACTATACTATACCATACTATACTGCACTGTGCTATACTGTACTGTTCTTTATGGTACTGTACTATACTATACCATACTATACTGTACTATACTATACTATACTATACCATACTATACTGTACTATACCATATAATACTATACTGTACTATACTATACTAGACAAGGGAAGCTATACTGTACTGTACTATACTGTAGCATAATATACTGTACTATACTATACTGTACTGTTCTTTATGGTACTGTACTATACCATACTATACTGTACTGCACTGTACCGTACTGTACTATACTATACTGTACTGCACTGTACCGTACTGTACTATACTATACTGTACTGCACTGTACTGCACTATACTGTACTGCACTGCACCGTACTGTACTATACTATACTGTACTGCACTGCACCGTACTGTACTATACTGTACTGTTCTTTATGGTACCGTACTATACTACACTATACTGTACCGCACTGTACCGCACTGTACTATACTATACTGTACTGCACTGTACCGTACTATACTATACTGTGCTGCACTGCACCGTACTGTACTATACTATACTGTACTGTACTGTACTATACCATACTGTACTGCACCGCACCGTACTGTACTATACTATACTGTACTGCACTGCACCGTACCGTACTATACTACACTGTACTGCACTGCACCGTACTGTACTATACTATACTGTACTGCACCGTACTGCACTATACTATACTGTACTGTACTGTACCATACTATACTGTACTGCACTGCACCGTACTGTACTATACTATACTGTACTGCACTGTACCGTACTGTACTATACTATACTGTGCTGCACTGTACCGTACTGTACTATACTATACTGTACTGCACTGCACCGTACTGTACTACACTATACTGTACTGCACTGTACCGTACTGTACTATACCATACTGTACTGCGCTGCACCGTACTGTACTATACTATACTGTACTGCGCTGTACCGTACTGTACTATACTATACTGCACTGCACTGTGCCGTACTGCACTGTACTATACCGTACTATACTATACTGTGCTGCACTGTACCGTACTGTACTATACTATACTGTACTGCACTGTACCGTACTGTACTATACTATACTGTACTGCACTGTGCCGTACTGTACTGTACTATACCGTACTATACTATACTGTACTAGACAAGTAAAGCTATACTGTACCATACTATACTGTACTGTTCTTTACTGTACTGTATTATACTATACTATCCTGTACTATGCCATCCTGTACTGTACTATACTGTAGCATAATATACTGTACTATACTATACTGTACTCCACTATACTGTATTATAGTATAATGAGCTATACTACACTGCACTATACTGCACAATACTATATTATACTGTACTATTCTTTACTGCACTATAATATACTACAGTATATTATACTGTACCACACTTTGCAATTCTATACTATACTGTACTATAATATTCTATATTGTACTATAGTATGGTATGCTATGCTATATTGTACTGTACTATACTATACTTTACTATACTGTACTATATGAGACAAAGGCAGCTGTGCTATTCTATACTGCACTGTACTATATTATTCTGTATTAAACTGTAGTATACTAAACTGTACTATGTTATTCTGCACTATACTATACTGTACTATTCTATGATGATATTATACTATACTATACTTTACTCTACTATTCTATACTATGTTATACTGTATTATACTGTACTGTACTATACTATACTACACTGTACTGTACTCTACTATACTGTACTACACTATCTATAATACACTGTACTATATTATACTATACTGTACTATTCTATACTATACTGTTCTATACTACACTGTACTATACTACACTATACATAGCTACTGCAGACATTTCCAGTAGAAACACTTTAGAGACACTTGTCCTGCATCCTCTCTAAGGGAAATTGTATTTGGCTCATTTTGAAAACATTTTCTGAAAATCGTCGACTGAAGTTGAGAGGCTGAAACAATCTGGATGATTTAAAATTATACAATTTCTTAAAATGCCATAGCTCCCTAGTGCAGAATCGAGTCTGCTTTGTTATGATTCTGATTTCCCAGACGTCACCTCGTGCCAGCTGTCCACGGCAGATCACTGGAATCCATCAGACTCCACTCTCCCGTCTTAGCAGCTTGGTGTCTGCTGTCCTCTATGCACAGAACACATTCTCCTTCATAGTTCTCTTCTCTGGGACATGGGAAAATGACACTTTGTACAAATGCCATCCCTGGATATGACGTAGTGTCCACTTCACTCTCCACCTCCTTGTCCTGTGTATTTTCTTTCTTCTCCATGTCTTATTCATTTTTCGTTTATCACCCCCTCCCCATGTTAGACCCCAGGCTCCTTAAGATCAAGGCCCTTGTCCATGGTGTTCATTTTAGCTCAGCAATTCAGCATCCTCGGTCCTCGGTAAATACCTGTTGAGCAAGGACAATAGTCATGACAACCGTGCTATCTCCTTCATTGATCGCATCCCCTATCTGCATGGTAGATACGGTTTTTCTCTTTCCCCAGTGACATGCGATAACTCATATGAATCAAAGCTGCTCAGAATATGTGTGAGAATCTGAACTGGTGTGGATTGTTTGCTATAAAGTCTGCGGTTCTTCTGTCTTGATCTTTTTCAAATCTCAGGGTAGTACTCACTAGTTTCTTTCCTCTTTTGTTTTTGAATATTGGCTTTTGGTCTTTCAAGACAGAGTTTCTCTGTGTAGCCCTGACTGTCCTCAGTCTGTAGACAGGCTCAGCTTGAATTCAGAGATTCACCTCCCAAAGTCCTGGAATTAAAGGCTACCACTACCCAACCTTACTAAATTTTTGGATGAACGTTGTTGGACAGGTTGTTTTATTCTCTGAAACAAGCCATGCTTTGTTTACAATACAATTTTGCTTAGATGAGGTGTGATTTACATCACTGGCATGCCATCTTTTCAGACACATTATTATCAAATTTATACTATGTTGTGAATTTAACATAAATTCCTGGGTTAATTAAATTCTAAAATTGTCATCAGTTGTCCAAACAATATTGTGATATTTAAGCAAAATATGTAGAAAAAGGATATGCTATAAAAAACTAATTGTTAAACAATTTATTTTATTTTTGAAATGTTCAGTTATGTCTATTTATTTTTTAAATATCTTTCCTCCAAACTTTTACTTAGGGTGTGTGTGCATTCTTACCTCTTCCAAACAGAAACTACTAGAGTTGATAAATTAAAACTCTTTGTTGCCCTCCATGATTTCAAACATCTGGTTTCCACAGATACGGTAGATGGACGATTCAGGCTAAATATACAGAAGATGCTTCTACCAATGGAACGACACACTTTGATGTCAAAGAACATGGTAATCTTCAATCTAAGACTTATTTATAGAATGCTAGTTTTTTCCAGTAATTCTTTTCAGTAATATAACTGACGAAAACCACTCCTAGGTGGGGATGAGGCCCTAGGCCAGGGTGGTGGGAAGTCCTGGTTGGGTATCCGGCCAGGGAGTCAGTGCTTGTTAGAGGTTGTTAGAGGGCTGCAATGATGTGGAGAATACCGTCATGGGACTGTTTTAGAAAGATTTTATGCCTTCCTCATCCCCTTCTCTCACAGATAAAGCCTTCAAAATAAGTCTCACTCCAGTAAGTGATCGGCATCACGAACTGAAAATTCAAGGTACTCTAACGCTTTGGTGGCTGTTCGGGAGTCTGAGGTCAGCTTGCCTGTTATTCCCAAGGAAGCCAACCGGCCCTTGTGGATTCCTGTTTTTTATAAAAGAAGTGGTACAGTCTCCAGGGGAGCCTTGCTTATGGAGGATCTTTCTAGGGTCATGATTTTAGGAAAAATAAACAATTAGCGACAATTAAATAGTTAAGTCTCAAATGATTAAGTTGACAAGAATATTACGGGTCATATTGCAGGGACAAGACCTATTTTTAAGTAATATAACAACAGTATGACACTGACCACTCCATTCTCCCGCTCTAGATGAAGCCCAAGCTGTGAGTCTCCAGTCAACAAATTCCCTGGAACGGAAAATAAGAGAACAAGGTAGTCCACAAGTTGTATAGCACTGTGGTTATTGCATTCAAGACCAGAGAGCAGAAGACAAGGGGTTTCCCTAATTGCAATGCAGTGGGCGGGAAAAAGATGCCTGTGGAGGTTTAGTTCACCCCTCTAATGATCATTCACGCAAACTCAGGATTTCATTGTCCAGATCCTTACCACGAACAAAGCAGTTCTTTATTATTTCCTCGCCTAAAACTATCTAAAATGTTTGTTTTCTCCGAGCATCTGGTGAGGGAGTCCTTTGATGGTAGAGAAAATAATGCTTGAGATCTACGACTGTTGGTGGTAAGGACACGCGTACTGACATCGTTTCAGCTGCTACGTACAAACATCCGGTGGTAAAGAAGTGTTGTTATGACGGAGCCAGACATAGTCCCTATGAAACCTGTGAGCAGAGAGCAAAACGTGTGAAAACAGGCCCGCGCTGTGTCCAAGCCTTCACTCTCTGCTGCACCATTGCTAATGACACCTTTAAATTTCGCCTCCTTGCAATGGGCCATGGAGGTATTGTATTTTCTTTTGGAATCTGCCGAAGTCTCAGTAACTGTGTAAATTAACTTCTCCAAGAAAAGCAGTTTTAATGTTCTAATTACAATTAGAGTTGAAAGACAGATAACTTGCAGTGCCCAGAAGGAAGCCCTGTTGTGTGTTTGGGGAACTGGAAACAGGATAGCACACTCAGAGAACGCTAGTCCAGAGCCAAGACTCAGTGCCACGAAGGCCAGGTCATATGCAGACTCGAAGGAGATTGAGTATCTCCAGTCGATAAAATGCAATGATTCGGTCACATTATGGTCACTAAAAGTTGAAATCTTTTTTTTTTTTTATTGAGAAAAGGAAAAAAAAGTTTCCGCCTCCTCCCAGCCTCCCCTTTCTCTCCCCCTCCTCCCACCCTTCTCCCCTTCCCCCTACTCCTGTCCCCCTCCCTCTCCAGTCCAAAGAGCAGTCAGGGTTCCCTGCCCTGTGGAAAGTCCATGGTCCTCCCCCCTCCGTCCATGTCTAGAAAGGTGAACATCCAAACTGGCTAGGCTCCCACAAAGCCAGCACATTACGTAGGATCAAAACCCCGTGCCATTGTCCTTGGCTTCTTATCAGCCCTCATTGTTCGCCATGTTCAGAGAGTCCGGTTTTATCCCATGCTTTTTCAGTCACAGTCTAGCTGGCCTTGGTGATCTCCCAATAGATCAGCCCCACTGTCTCAGTGGGTGGGTGCACCCCTCGTGGTCCTGACTTCCTTGCTCATCCTCTCCCTCCTTCTGCTCCTCATTGGGACCTTGGGAGCTCAGTCCAGTGCTCCAGTGTGGGTCTCTGTCTCTATCTCCATCCATCACCAGATGAAGGTTCTATGGTGATACGCAAGATATTCGTCAGTATTGCTATAGGATAGGGTCATTTCAGGTTCCCTATCCTCAGCTGCCCAAGGAACTAACTGGGGACATTGCCTTGGGCTCCTGGGAGCCACTCTAGGTTCAAGTGTCTTGCCAACCCTAAGGTGGCTCCCTTAACTAAGAATTGTGCTTCCATGCTCCCCTATCCAACCTTCCTTTATCCCAATCATCCTGTTTCCCAAAGTTCCTCCCATCCTCCCCTTCTCACTTTTCTCTCCCCATCTCCCCTTACCCCCATCCCACCCCATCCCCAAGATCCCAATTTTCTTCCCTGCAATTTTGTCTACTTCCTATAGCCAAGAGGATAACTATATGTTTTTCCTTGGGTTCACCTTCTTATTTAGCTTCTTTAGATTCGCCTATTGTAGACTCCGTGACCCCTATTTATGGCTAGAAACCAATTATGAGTGAGTACATCCCATGTTCATCTTTTTGGGTCTGGGTTACCTCACTCAGGATAGTGTTTTCTATTTCCATTCATTTGCATGCAAAATCTGAGAAGTCATTGTTTTTTTACCGCAGCGTAGTACTCTAATGTGTATATATTCCACATTTTCTTCATCCATTCTTCCATTGAAGGGCATCTAGGTTGTTTCCAGGTTCTGGCTATTACAAATAATACTGCTATGAACATAGTTGAACAAATGCTCTTGTCATATGATAGGGCATCTCTTGGGTATATTCCCAAGAGTGGTATTGCTGGTCCAGGGGTAGGTTGATCCCGAATACCTGAGAAACCGCCACACTGCTTTCCAAAGTGGTTGCACAAGATTGCATTCCCACCAGCAATGGATGAGGGTACCCCTTCCTCCACAGCCTCTCCAGCAAAGGCTATCATTGGTGTTTTTGATTTTAGCCATTCTGACAGGTGTAAGATGATATCTCAAAGTTGTTTTGATTTGCATTTCCCTGATCGCTAAGGAGGTTGAGCATGACCTTAAGTGTCTTTTGGCCATTTGAACGTCTTCTGTTGAGAATTCTCTGTTCAGCTCAGTGCCCCATTTTTTAATTGAGTTAATTAGCATTTTAAAGTCTAGTTTCTTGAGTTCTCTCTATATTTTGGAGATTAGACCTTTGTCTGTTGCGGGGTTGGTAAAGATCTTCTCCCAGTTAGTAGGTTGCTTTTTTGTCTTGGTGACAGTGTCCTTTGCTTTACAGAAGCTTCTCAGTTTTAGTAGGTCCCATTTATTCAATGTTGCCCTTAATGTCTGTGCTGCTGGGGTTATACAAAGGAAGTGATCTCCTGTGCCCATCTGTTGTAGGGTACTTCCTACTTTCTCTTCTATCAGGCTCAGTGTGTTCGGACTGATATTGAGGTCTTTAATCCATTTGGACTTGAGTTTTGTGCATGGTGATAGATATGGGTCTATTTTCATTCTTCTACAGGTTGACATCCAGTTGTGCCAGCACCATTTGTTGAAGATGCTTTCTTTCTTCCATTGTATACTTTTAGCTCCTTTATCGAAAATGAGGTGTTCATAGGTTTGTGGGTTAAAATCCGGGTCTTCTATACGATTCCATTGGTCGACTTCTCTGTTTTTATGCCAGTACCCCACTGTTTTCATTACTGTAGCTCTGTAATAGAGTTTGAAGTCAGGGATAGTAATGCCTCTAGAAGATCCTTTATTGTATAGGATTGTTTTGGCTATCCTGGGATTTTTGTTTTTCCATATAAAGTTGATTATTTTCCTCTCAAGATCTGTGAAGAATTTTGATGGGACCTTGATGGGGATTGCATTGAATCTATAACTTGCCTTAGGTAGAATTGCCATTTTTGCTATGTTGATCCTCCCAATCCAAGAGCAAGGGAGGTCCTTCCATTTGCTGGTATCCTCTTCAACTTCTTTCTTCAATGCCTTAAAGTTCTTGTTAAATAGATCTTTCACTTCCTTGTAAGAGTTACCCCAAGATATTTTATCCTGTTTGTGACTATTGTGAAAGGTGATGCTTCTCTGATTTCCCTCTCTGCTTCCATATCCTTTGTGTATAAGAGGGCCATACTAATTTCTAACAAAGTTGACTTCAAACTTAAATCAATCAGAAGAGATGGAGAAGGACATTTTATACTCATAACAGGAACAATTCATCAGGATGAAGTCTCAATCCTGAATATCTATGCCCCTAATATAAAAGCACCCATGTACGTAAAAGAAACATTACTAAAACGCAAGCAGCCATCAAACCACACACACTAATAGTAGGAGACTTCAACACTCTTCTCTCACCAATGGACAGGTCAATCAGACAGAAACCTAACAGAGAAATAGAGAATTAATGGAGGTAATGAATCAATTGGACTTAACAGACATCTATAGAATATTCCACCCAAATAGGAAAGAATATACCTTCTTCTCTGCAGCTCATGGAAACTTCTTGAAAATTGGCCACATACTCGGTAACAAAGTAAAAGTTGAAATTTTATATCAGACTTAACATTAGTAAATTTTTCATGTATAAAGTACATTCTTAATGTTTCCAAAACTTTAAGAACTCTCATTCATATGTTTTCTCTAAGAAACCCAGTGAAGTTCAGAGGTGGAGGTGCAGCCCTTTAATCACAGCACTCAGGAGGTAGAGATAAGAGGATTTCCACGAGTTCCACGCCAGCCTGGTCTGCAGAGTCATCTTGAGGACAATCTCCAAATCAACAGAGAAATCCTGCCTTAAAAAATAAATTAATTAAATAAAGATAAAAGAAAAGAAAACAAGAATAAAAGAAGCCTTCTTATTTTACTTTTAGTATTTTTCCTTTTCAATTATATCTTTATTTGGAAGATTATGATATGATCATATCTTCTGCTTTTCTTTGCTTTCTCCAAACAGCCTATAAATCCCTCCTTTCTCTCTTTTAAATTCATGCCCTCTTTGGCATTCATTGTTATTACATTCATATGTGCATTTATGCATATATGTGTATATATATATATATTCCTAAATATAACCTTCTCAGTCTATATATTTACATAACTTTTAGGAATGACCAATTGTCATTGGATGACCAGTGCTCTTCCCTGTGGAAGACTCTCCTGCGGCCATTATTCCCTAGTTACCCGTAGTTCCTTCAGTAGGATGGAGGCCTCATGGTCTTTACCCTCACTCTGGCATGTCTATTGTTGTTGTCCTTCTTCAGCTCACAATTAGGGGGCCATGTCGATGAGACTATGTAGTGATGTGGGATTCCCCTTTGTATGCTATAAATATGTTTTATTGCTATTGGTTAATAAAGAAACTGCTTTTGGCCAATGGCTTAATAGAATATAGCCAGGCTACAAAAGATAAATGGAGACTTAGGAGGAGTTAAAGAGATACCATGTACCCCTGCAGGAGACAGATTGCACTGGAACCTTGCCAGTAAACCATGAGACTCGTGGTAAATTTTAAATGATAGAAATGGGTTAATTGAAGATGAAAGAGTTACCTAGAAATATACTTAAGCCATAGACCAAACAGCAATGTGATTAATACAGTTTCTATGTAATTTTTTGGGTTTGGGCAGCTCAGAAACACACAAGTAATCTGTGCCTACATTGTGGTACAGCCTCTGGCGTTACTAGGAGTCAAAGTCTCACAAGAAAACCTGATTCTCTGGCACACAACTGCCTATGACCAGATTGAGCCCTCTTCTAGCAGCTGTGAACACGTACACTTGTATGCACATAACCACACACAGACACATAACATACACATGATTGACATAAAATAAATCTTTAAAGCAATAGTAAAGTGTCCAAATAAGTATTTGGAATATGGGGAACATTACATATTTTCCATATAGCATTTTATTATTGACTTTTCATATAACTGATCACATAAAGTATGATCTCAGTGACATAGAAGAGGAAACTGAGAATGGAAACTGGTGAAGTAGCAGTGTATCTAATCTATACCATTATGAACACAATGATGTATCTAATCTATACCATTATGAACACAATGGTGTATCTAACCTATACCATTATGAACACAATGGTATATCTAACCTATACCATTATGAACACAATGGTGTATCTAATCTATACCATTATGAACACAATGGTGTATCTAACCTATACCATTATGAACACAATGGTATATCTAACCTATACCATTATGAACACAATGGTGTATCTAATCTATACCATTATGAACACAATGGTGTATCTAACCTATACCACACTGAACACAGTGGTGTATCTAACCTATACCACACTGAACACTGTGGTGTATATATACCATTATGAACACAATGGTATATCTAACCTATACCATTATGAACACAATGGTGTATCTAACCTATACCATTATGAACACAGTGGTGTATCTTACCAGCTGACAATGAATAATACCTAAGGATTTTCTCAAAATATTTGGAACAAGCTTTAGATTCACAGTAATAACTTCCTCTCACCCACTAGGCTTCGAGAGCTCCAAGGTCGTTCTGGGAAACAAGGCAATGGTCCAGGTTTCAGATGCTCTAAGAATATAGCATTAAATGAATATTATTATTATTACTGGCTTCTGTAGGTGAGGCTTTTGTTTATTTGGTGTTTCAGATTTTTTTTTCATTTTTTAATGTTTTTATTTTTATTGAACTTTACATTTTTCTCTGTTCCCCTCCCTGCCTCTCCCATCCCCCGTTTAATCCTCTACTAAGGTCCCCCTGCTGCTAATGTACTCTTTAGAGACAATGAAAGCCAGAAGGTCATGGTCAAGCATCATGTAGACATTAAGAGACCACGGATGCCACCCCAGATTACTATACCCAGCAAAACTGTCAATCACCATTGAAGGACAAAACAAGATATTCCATGACAAATCTAGATTTTACCAATACCTAGCCACAAACCCAGCCCTACACAAAATACTAGAAGGAAAACTCCAACCCAAGGAAGATGGCTACACCAACAAAAACACAGAAAATGGATGATCTCATAAAAGCATATCCCAAAGAAGAAAAAATGTACAAACTAAATCACCAACAATGAAAACTAAATTAACAGAAGATAAAAATCACTGGTTATTAATATCCCTTAATGTAAATGGATTCAACTCACCTATAAATAGGCACAGGGTAACAGATTAGATATGAAAACAGAATCCATCCTTCTTCTGCATACAAGAAACACATCTCAACCTCAAAGACAGACATCATCTCAGAGTAAAGGGTTGGGAAAAAATATAGCAATCAAATGGACCTAAGAAACAAGAGGGTGTAGCTATCCTAATACATAACAAAATAGACTTCAAGCTAAAATCAGTCAAAAGAGACAAAGAAGGTCATTTCATATTAGTCACAGGAAAGATCCATCAAGAGGAAATTTCAATAATGAACATCTGTGTCCCAAATACAAGGGCACCCTCATATGTGAAAGAAACACTTCTAAAGCTTAAATCATACATTAAAGCCCATACACTATTAGTGGGAGACTTTAACACTCCCTTCTCACCACTGGACAGGTCAATCAGACAAAAAATGAACAGAGAAATAATAGAACTAAC
The DNA here is from genome assembly GCF_037038515.1 of Microtus pennsylvanicus. Taxonomy (NCBI): domain Eukaryota; kingdom Metazoa; phylum Chordata; class Mammalia; order Rodentia; family Cricetidae; genus Microtus; species Microtus pennsylvanicus. The sequence continues at coordinate 49,811,106 of NC_134587.1, read as the reverse complement.
AGACGTTATGATTCAAGTGGACTTAAAGACATCTATAGAATATTCCATCCAAACAGAAAGGAATATACCTTCTTCTCAGCACCTCGTGGAACCTTCTCAAAAATTGACCACATACTTGGTAACAAAACAAACCTCAACAAATACAAAAAACTGGAATAACCTAATGTACCTTGTCAGATCACCATGGTATAAAATTAGATATCAACAGCAATACTAATTCCAAAAAAACCACAAACACATGGAAATTAAACAATGTTCACCTGAATCATCAATGGATCAAAGAAGAAATAAAGGGAGAAATGAAAGACTTCCTAAAATTCAATGAAAATGACCACACAACCTACCCAAATTTATGGGACACAATGAGAACAGTGTTAAGAGGAAAGTTCATAGCACTAAATGCCTACATAAAGAAGCTGGATAAATCCCACACTAGTGAATTAACAGAACACTTGAAAACTTTAGAACAAAATGAAGCAGACTCACCTAAGAGAACTAGACTGCAGGAAATAAAGTGAGAGCTGAAATGAACAAAATAGAAACAAAGGAAACAATACAAAGAATCAATGAGACAAAAAGCTAGTTCTTTGAAAGAATCAACAAAATAGACAAACTTTATCCAAACTAAGCAAAGGCAGAGAGAGAATATCCAAATTAACAAAATCAGAAATGACAAGGGGGACATGACAACAGACACGGAGGAAATACAGAGAATCATCAGATCATATTTCAAAAACCTGTACTCCACAAAATTGGAAAACTTAAAGGAAACTTTCTGGATAAATATCACCTACTAAAATTAAAACAAGACCAGATAAGCAAATTAAACAGACCTATAACTGCTGAAGAAATAGAAAGAATCATAAAAAATCTCCCAACCCAAAATGCCCAGGACCAGATGGTTTCAGTCCAGAATTCAACAAGACTTTCAAAGAAGAACTAATTATTCCACACAATAGAAACAGAAGGAACATATTCAAACCATTTTTATGAAGCTACAATTACACTGATACACAAACCACAGAAAGACATTACTAAAAAAAGAGAATTTCATAACAATCTCACTCATAAACATTGATGCAAAAATACTAAATAAATATTGGCAAATTGAATCCAAGAATATATCAGAACCACCATCCACCATGATCAAGTCGGCTTTATCCCAGAGATGCAGGGATGGTTCAACATAAGAAAATCTGTCAAAGTAATCCACCAGATAAACAAGGTGAAAAATAAAAATCACATGATCATCTTATTAGATGCCGAAAAGGCTTTTGACAAAAGACAACATCCCTTCAGATAAAGGTCTTGGAGAGAGCAGGGATACAAGGAACATACCTAAACATAATTAAGGCAATATACAGCAAGCCAACAGCTAACATCAAACTAAACGGAGAGAAACTCACAGCAATTCCACTGAAATCAGGGACAAGACAAGGTTGTCCACTCTCTCCATATGTATTCAATATAGTTCTTGTGGTCCTAGCTAGAACAATAAAACACCAAAAGGAAATCAATGGGATACAAATTGGAAAAGAAGTCAATCTCTCACTGTTTGTGATATGATAGTTTATATAAGTGATCCCAAAAATTTTAGCAAGGAACTTCTACAACTTATAATCACTTTCAGCAATGTAGCAGGAAACAAGATTAACTCAAAATAAAATCAGTAGCCCCTCTGTACACAGATGATAAAAGGTCTGGGGAAGAAATTAGAGAGTCAAACCCCTTCACAGTAGCCACAAATAGCATAAAATATCTTTGAGTAACTCTAACCAAACAAGTGGAAGACTTGTATGACAAGAACTTTAAATCTTTGAAGAAAGAAATTGAAGAAGACACCAGAAAGTAGAAAGATCTCCCACGCCCTTGGGTAGGTAGAATTAACATAGTAAAAATGGCAATGTTATCAAAAGCAATCTAAAGATTCAATGCAATGCCCAACAAAATCCCAGCAAAATTCTTAAAAGACCTCAAAAGTATTTCAGATTTCTAATGCACTTTTACATTTTTCATCTGAGCCCATTATAGCTGCATAAAAGATTTAATTTCTCTAATTATTGTGTTGTATTTGTATGTATAGGAATGTATACATGTATGTGTATGTGGTATAGGATGTGTTTGTGTGTGTGCACATACACAGATGGATGTGCAGTCACACGTGTGGATGAAGATATTGCATGTCCTCCTCAATTACTCCCCACTTTATCTTTTGAGACAGGATCTCTCACTGACCCTGGAGCTCCTGATGTGGCTGGGCTACCTGGACAGTGACCTCCAGGGATCCTGTGCCCCTGCCTCTCCAGGGCTGGGAATGCAGATGTGCACTGCTGTGCCCCACATTAGCATAAGTACTAGGAATCCAACTGCAGGTCCTTTGCTTGTACAGCAAATACTTTACCCATGGAGTGTCTCCCTGCTACTATTTAAAAAAAAAAGAAATTAGGGATTATTTAGGGACATAAAAGTCAAGTTAAGCTCCATAAACTTGTTTTCTCTGACTAATATTCTTTAAAGTACAGCATGGTAATTTTCAATTTTAGTTCAAAGTCCTTGAATCTTTACTTTGGAAAAGAAGTGGAGATCTAACAGCATGGAATATCTAAATGTTAAACCCAGAAGACGGTGCTTACGGCACTGTGTCTGCCACAGTGAATGCTGACACGCTGCCCAGGGAGAGCTGAAGACTCAACAGCACACACTGCTGTGTGCCACCGTGCTGCCCAGGTGCCCAGGTGTCTGTAACCCTGTATCAGTTCACCACAAATGACCAGATGTGCCAGCAGAGCATGGGAACCTCTAAAATGATACTGTGCCTATAAATATGTGTCCAAAGCAGAGTATTAAAATCAATAAAATATTGTCACCCATGTTGAGAAATTTTCAATGTTGAAATTTTTTCCATGTTGCTTACATCTTAGCTATTGGTGCACATCTCTTGGCTAGTTTTCTGTACTTGGCAATTTATTCCTATTCTCTGCAATTTATTACATTAGGACCAATTCCTTTAATGACTTTTATTTTAAGACAGATTCAGTTAAGTGTTTGTTTTTCATTTATTTTCTGCCTTTTGGGGACTTTAGCTGTTAGTTGTTTTAATTTGTTGACCATAATAATTTAATACATATAGCCTGGGGTCTGTAGGTCCTAGAATTTTAAGGTTTGGTGGGATGAAATGCCTGTTAGTGGGAAGAGCTTGACTGACCTTGGTTTAATCCTTAGCATTAATAAATAAACTCAAGCCGGGTGATGGTGGCGCACGCCTTTAATCCCAGCACTCGGGAGGCAGAGGTAGGCGGATCTCTGTGAGTTCGAGACCAGCCTGGTCTACAGAGCTAGTTCCAGGACAGGCTCCAAAGCCACAGAGAAACCCTATCTCGAAAAACCAAAAAAAAAAAAAAAAACAAAAAAAACCTCAAGCTTATATTCTTCACCATCTTGCTGATAGCATGTTTTCTACGTGTAGTGCCCCCATTGTCTGTTTTGTTGTATGTATTTCTCATAGAATGCTCATTATGAATCAAATCAACAATGAAAGCATACCTCTTATATCAATGAGCAAAGGGTATAGAAACGAGTGCAATTTCTTTAGTATCAGAACGTTATGTGAAATGAAGTCATGCATGGTAGATCACCCATGGGGTGGTTCCTACGGAAATGGAATTAAGAAAAAATTTGATGTTCAAAATGTGTTGCTTCCTGGTGATGGCAGGTATTATTCCACACATAAATGACATCAATGAATAAGGAAGGACAGCTAGCATGTGGAAAAAGCAGCCTGTCCACACACGTGCATCAAATGTCCGCTGTTTACATGATCCTTTCAATAAATTACGGAGCATCAGTGTGCTTCTCCAGCTGGGAAAACCCGGCCAAACTAGAGAAGCAGTTACCTGATTTTGTTACACGATAAGCTGAAATCATATAATTTTAATACCTTGGTCACTTTCTCAATCTTCCCTTTTGGATGAGAGCAGGAATAAAATGCCATAACTTTAACATTTTTCACAAACTCTCTGTGTACTACTTGGAAACACATGAGTAGATACTTGACATCGCTTATTCCATGTCATAAAGCATGAAACACAAATGCGTTCATCAGGGGCTGCTGTGTCAGTCAGAAAACCCTGCTGTCACCCTAGACAGTCCCTGGTCGACTCCAGTGGACACAATTAGTCAGTCTCCTCGCGTCACTGTCGTGGTGACCCTCAGTGGAAGGTAATGCTTCATACTAAGAAACTCAAATATGCAAAATAAACTCCCCCAGTGAGGCTGCCTTCCCCACTTTTCTTATTTCCTTGAAAAAAAAAATAGCCTTCTCTTTCAAAACCAGGTGCTGTTGTATATAATCTCACCCTGCTTCCCTTCTTTAGGGCTCTCAATTCTCTCTCTCCTTAATCTATGGCTCAAAGTTAGATTCAGTCACCTTATATGCCATATGACCAATGCACGAACTGCATCCAAAGTGTGGCAAGAAGCAATGTGGCCATAGCAGTGAATTAGATAAATTTACCCTACTACATAGACCTTATATGTGTTTGCATAGATTACAATGTTTGGTTTTAGTTATACTACAGAACTTTAGCAACATAGACAGAGCCAACTAACCACATAGCATGATATTGGCACATAAACAGATATATAGAAGATTGGAGTAGAGGAAGCAGAATTAAATGCATGAAACTACAGCTGTCTGATATTAGACAAAAGTTCCAGAATATATGTTTGAGAAGACAGCCTCTTTAACAAATGGTATAAAAAAAGCAATATTTCCACTAGAGTATGAAAGTAGATTCCAGTCTTTCAACATGTAGAGAAATTCAGACGTGATAATTTGAAACACCAATGAAAAACATAGAGGGAAATACTTCAAGTTCTAGATATACACAAGGACGTTCTGAATAGAACATAGGAGAAAGAGTTCAAAAATGGCCTGGCATGAAATGAAAAAGCTGCACAACAGGCTTGGGAGATGACTTGCTGGGCAGACACACCTGCCCTGTCAGCATGGGGAGCTAAGCATATGTCTGGAGCATCCCTGTGGGTTTTGCTGTTGCTGTTTTGTTTCTTGTTGTTGTCCTTATTTTTGTTTTTAAAGCCAGTGTGGTTGTTTGAATGCAAATTGCCTCCAAGGCCCATAGGGAATGACACCATTAGGAGGTGTGGCCTTATTGGAAAAAGCTCACTGGAATTAGGCTTTGAGGTTTCAGAATCTCCAACCAGGCTCAGTTTTACTCTCTCTTCCTGCTGCGTGCCAACCAGATGTAAAACTCTCAGCTACCTCTCCAGCACCATGTCTGCCTGCATGACACCATGATACCTACCATGAGGATAATGGACTAAACCTCTGAAGTGTAAGCCAGACCCAAACAAACGTTTTTCTTTATAAGAGTTTCTGTGGTCATGGTGTGTCTTCACAGCAATGGAAATCCTAAGAGAACCATGCATGCAATCCATGCCTATAATCCCAGCATTCGGGGGTGGGGCAGATCCCACTGTTCAGCCAGCCTCATGGAAATGGAAGCTTCCAGTGCAGTGAGAGACTCTGCTCAAAGCAATAAGGTGCCCAACATCCTACTCTGTCCTCCACATGTGTGTCCATGAGCTGGTGATCCCACACTCATGCATACACACACTATGCATATGTGTATGACATACATATATATGCACCCTAAAAAAGTTTCCCAAGAAAGTAAACAGCAGATTGAAGAGGTACTGTACAGAAAGGAGAGAATCTTCAGTATCCATTGGTCTCATAGGGAATTATTACTCAGAATGTATAATGAATTTGAAAACTAAATGCCAAATGAACATTGCAACCAATAGAGGAGTAAATGAGTTTTTAAAAGAAGTTCAAATGCCAATAACTCCTTGTACACATGTCCATTTCTGCTGTGTGAATTCTTGAAGAGTCACAAGCCAGCATCTATTCACCTGGATAGAATCTCTATGACAGACCAAAGGACCAATTCTACTCCGGTCTAGCTTGGCGATCCTAAGAGAGGTTACAGGAGCATAGAGTGGATTGGGGGCAACTGAAGTCCCCAAAAGACCCACACTACTGTGTATATAGAATCAAGAAAGCTACATCTGTGGAATTTCCTGACAAATTTCCAGGCATCTCCAATAAGAGTCTCTTCTCCTCTAGCAATTGTACATTGCTTACAAAGACTCAGAGAGGGTCCTGTGAATCTGGTTTCTGGACCCAGTTTCATGGACTTCAAGCCTTGTGAGTTTCCTTTGGTGCTGATTCTTAGGAATCTCCCCACTCTTCTCCAGAATGGTACAACTTGGGGAAATGGCTACATTAGCCATCATCTTTAGCCATCAGGGAAATGAAAACCAAACCTACATTGAGCTTTCATTTCACCAGAAGCATGCCCACCATCAAGAACATTTCGGGGAGGAGGTGGAGGGACAAGGAATCAGTACCAAGGTTTCTCACAAACTAAGAATAGAACTGTCATGTGGTCATCATACGAATCCCAGATGTGAACCCAAAACCAAAAGTCAGCGTGTGAGAGAGATTGCTGCACGCCCATGTGTGCTGCAGCAATATTAACAACAGTTGGTTTCAGGGTTCAGCCTACGTGCCCAGCACTGGATGAAGGATAAAGAGAATTCAGTATATTGATGCAGTGGACCTTCACTCAGTCATGAAGAAAATAGTGCTGGGCTGGAGAGAGCTCAGATGTTAAGAATGCACACTGCCTTTTCAGAGGATCCAAGTTTGGTTCCAACACAGACTTGGAAGCTCACTACCAACTTTAACTCCAGCTCCAGGGTGTCTGTGCCTCTTGTGCTTCTGAGGCCACCATCACTGAAAAATGCACTTAGCAATAAGTGTTCTCTCTCTCTCTCTCTCTCTCTCTCTCTCTCTCTCTCTCTCTCTAATCTCTTCAAAAAGAATAAGCCTTAAAAAAAAGAATTACAGCATTTGCAGAAAGATGTGTGAAACTAGAGGTCAACATATTTAATGAAATAAGCCAGTCTCGGATATACAAAATAAAAGCCTGATTGCTATAATATATTGTGTTCAGTGTCTTACTTAGTTTTCTATTGCCTGTAGACTGAGGCTGCTTGTTCATTTCCCAGCCATCCAGACCTGAAATAATCACACAGAAACTGTATTATTACAAAACTACTTGGCCTACTAGTCCATGCTTTTTTTTTTTGGTTAGCTCTTATACCTTAAATTAATCTATATCTATTAATCTTTGTATCACCACATTGTTATAGTATACTGGTAAGTTTCCATCCAGTGTCCAGCATCTGTCTCCTTTAACGGCTACATGTCTCTCTGCTGATGTTGTTCCTTTATCATTAGCGTTAAGAAAATTCAAGGTTAATAAAGCATTATATAATCAATTTTTGGGGGTATTTTCCATCCCTTTATGTTTTTTTTAGCATATCTTTTATAGTTCAATTTGGTCTTTTTATAAGTGCCTGATCTGTAGGAATGTTTGGTACACTTGTAATATGCTTAATATTATAATAAGCAAAAAAATAAAAAATATTATAATAAGCAAAAAACTGTTTCATTTTCTTAGACACACATGCTGGATCATTGTCTCTCTTTATTTGTACAGGTATGCCCATGATTGCCATAACATCTAATAAATATGTGATCACTGAATCAGCCTTTTCCGAGCTCAAGGCCTTTGCCTATTGAAAACCTGAATAAGTGTCAATGGTATGGTGTACATATTTTAATTTTCCAAGTTCTGTAAAATTGAACACATACATCTGCAAGATCTCATCCTTTGAGAACCCTTTGGGTTACTCCCAGCAGGTAATGGTGTTTGGTTATAGAAAGAGCAAGTAGTGCATCTCTTTATAATTTCTTTACCTTGTTGCCATGTAATAAAAAATTCTTTCCTTAAATCTTTGCTATCAACGTAATGTTTCTATAAAATTCTGAGACCTTCAACACACTTCCAATAAATAATCAGTCAATTTCTGCATTACCTTGAACTAGAGGACCTAGCAAGCCCATATGGTGTAGGGATAAGCCCAGCTCCTTATGGGGCCTGTTCACCTCTGGCCAATGTTTACTTATAAATCGGGAGAGCAGGAGCCTGCAGGCTCTCTGCTTCCCTGTTTGTCATGGGAACCTGTGGTCCTGTAAGTCTATTTTTCCATTAAAGCTGTATATATTATTACAATCTGTCTGAATTCATTTATGTCGATACAATATGGGGATTAGATGTGTGTTATGTATATGGGACAAAACCTATTCCTGATTAGATGTTGAGCCTGAATGGAAAACATCAATTCTGTATCATCTGGTATAAATTTAGCGGTTTCAACATGCAAGACAACTCTTTTTTCATATTGTGAGTTAGTAACTCCATTGAGAGGCTCATTAAAATCCCTTAGTACCATGAGAATAATATATAATTATACCTTTTGGACAGAATTATAAGGGCTTTTTTCCACCATACTTAATTCTTCTGATTTGTAACCCGTCTTTCCTGTTTATTTTCACCAGTATAAAATGTACAGGCTTCAGTTATTGGTGCATCATGTACAATTCAGGGAAGAATTCAAGTAGTTCTCTTTATAAGGTTAAAGCTATTGCTTTGGGGATAATTGCTATTAATTATCCCAAAGAATTAGCACAAGCTCATTGCAATAGTTCATTGTCTTCTCATAACTTTTTAATTTCATCAGTAGCAAAAGTCAATATAATCTATAATCTCTGCTGGGTATATTTCTGCTAGTTGATGAAGTATCAATTTTCTTTTTATAATTAATTCAGAGACATTTTCCACATAAGTTTTTAATCTTTTACTTTGTTTAAATGATAAACATATCCATTCTAAGATAATATCTTCTCTCTGCATTAAAATTTCTGTAGGGCAAATTCTAGAAAGCAATAAGACTAGAATACAATTAAGCTTTGGATTCACTATGTCTACATTTGCCTCTTGTAATTTCTCTTCAACAACTGTCAGTTTTTTTCCACTTTGGTTGTTAATTCCTTGGGACTATATACGTCTTTGTTACCATCTAAGGTTTTGTTTAAATAAACTCTTAGGTCAGGTTTTATCCAAAAGCTAGTCATAGATTAGAAATGTCTCCTAACAATCTTTGAAAGTCATTAACTGTCCACAATTAGTCTCTTCTAATTTGTCTTTTGTGTTCTAAGTAGTTCTATAAAACTCCTTTTTAACCTAGGTAATTGACAGACTTTCTTCTGTCTATTTTTTCAGGAAAATTTATAATCCCCATAAAGGGAAAACTTTCTTTACTTCTTCAACCATTCTTTCTAAAGTATCTGCATTTGAGTCAGATAACAAAATGTCTTCCATGTAATGGTAAATTGTAGACTTAGGAAATTGCTTGCATACTATTTCCAATGGCTGACTTACAAATTATTGGCTGATAATTATTATAAGTATGATGTGGGATTTCCCTCAGTATGCTGTGATTACCATTAATGAATAAAGAAACTGATTTGGACCTATAGCAGGACAGAACTTAAGTAGGCGAGGAAAACTAAACTGAATGCTGGAAAAAAGAAGGGTGGAGTCAGAGAGAAGCCAGACAGCCCACAGGGGACACACACTTGGAACTTTACACAGTAACCACAGCCACATGGTAATACACAGATTAATGGAGATAGGTTAAATTATTATGTAAGAGTTAGCTAATAAGAAGCTAGAGCTAACAGTCCAAGCAAATTTTAATTAATATAGTTTCTGTGTGATTATTTCGGTACTAGTTGGCCAGGATTAAGAAGCACCATGTCACTACATAAGTAGGCATTGTAAAACCAAATTTTTCTCTGACCTTTTCTTTTGAAGAATAGTGAAGAAACAATATTTTAAATCAATAACTATAAGAGTCTATCCTTTCAGTAATAGAGAAGGCAGAGGAATTCCAGATTGTACAGGATCTATAGGCTGAATAACCTTGCTGACAGCTCTTAGATCTGTCACCATTCTCCATATTCCAGATTTCTTTTTAACAACAAATATAGGAGAATTCCAATTCTGGTTAATTCTTAAATATGGTAAACATCTAGTTGTTCCTGTACCAGCTGATCTAAAGTCTGAAGTTTCTCTTCTCTTTAAGGACATTTGTTTAACCCATATAGGTTTCTCATTTAACCATTTTAAAGGCAAGGCCATTAGTACCTCTGAATGGTTGCTAGTTGCTTTGGGTTCTTGTATAAACTGAATGACTGGTGATTCTTTGTTTATAATATCCTATAATATGCTTCCCAGAAACATAAGTTTTTAGGACTGCATTAATGTTAACCTGGGTATTCCATTGCTGCAATAGGTCAGGGCCTCATAATTTCACTGCAATAATAGCTACATATGGCCTCAGCTTTTCCTTCTGGCACTGTGCATTCAACCCATCTCATGCTTTGTTTCCCTTGACATAGGGTTCCATTTCCTGGGAATTGAATATGTGCCTCCTGAAGAAACCAATCCGGATGCCAAGATTCTGGAGTAATTATACTCACATCCGCACCTGTGTTTAGTAAGTAATTCATCAATTGCAATGTCATTAATACATATTCTTAGAGCTGGTCTTTGATCATAGAAGTCTGCCAAAATATTTGTATGCTGTTTCCTACTGGAGTTTTTGATTTGTCTTCCATGTCTATTCCATCATCCAAACTAGTATGTTTTTTTACAGTGGGCACAGGATTGTCAACAAAACAAATTCTTCCAGATAATTTTGTCAAATTGATGCTATCCCTCTCCATTGTATTGATTTTCTCAACTAAGTATCCATTATTAGTCTGTAAAGACTGTATTGTTTCTAAAATTGCCTCATTCCTGGCCCTGTTATCAAACTATTTTTAATGAGGTAACATGAAAAACAAAACCAATTCCTGGAATCAAATAAAGGAATGTAGAAGGAAAAGCAAATAAGCCTTATAGAATACCATCCATAGAAGAAGCAAAATAATTATTGAACTCCAAGGTAGTTATGTCATCTGTAATATTTGTAGTTTTTCAGGTCTTACCTGTCATAAGACAATTACAATGAATTGGAGTAGGTGTAATAATTGTTATGGGCCATCAGGTGTCACAGTTGCAGCCTCATGGCCAACAGATGCTAGCAGCAGGGAATAGCAGTTATTAAGGTGATCAAATGATTCAGAGAGTTGCGACCCAGGATAAAGAGAAAACCCAAAGTTTTTCATCAGTGTGAGTTGCAGACTGTGCACTGCAGGGATCGCAGGCAGCAGCAGGTAGACCAGTATGTAATGTGCCACAACATGTGGGTTGTGAGCCAGGGAGTGTAGCCTTTTGTGTCTGAGTGTCCACTAGAGCCACAGGCAAGAAAGTCAGGGCCCAATGTGCCATGTGCCTGGCAAACTGATCCCAAAAAGGGTAGACTAGACCCCACGTTCAGGTGCCCGATGATGATGTAAGTTACAAAATAATTCCACACTAGTTCAGAATTATGTATAATAAAGAGTTATTTATTAAGGAATAGACTCACAGATTACAGTCCTAGATCATAGTTCTCTGCAAGAAACAGGGACCATCTCTAAACTCAGTCCAGGAATGGAGCAGGAGGATTCCTGGGGCTTGCTGCCAGCTACATCAGTGACCTCCTGGGTCATCAATATACCTGTGTAAAAAAATAAAGTGGAACGCAATCAAAAAAAAAAAAAAAGAAAGAAACAGGGACCAGGAACCAAATCTAGCAGCCAGAAGCAAGAACTGGAGGTAAGAAAGTGAGCGCACACTTTATAGCTGAATTTATAGTATAAGAGACCACGCCCAAATGGGCTTTTGGCAGAAGGAGCTCCCACAGTAGGATGCTTTGCTAATTTTCACTGATGGCTCTTCTAACGGGAGGGCTGCATATGTAGTTAATGGCAAAGAACATGCAATGCAGACAGAACCAGACTCAGCTAAAATAGTAGAGCTACGAGCTGTGGCTATAGTGTTTCAACACTTTACAAATGAGGCATTTAATCTATATACTGACTTTATAGAAAATTCTGCCAGATACTATGGGCCTGTAGGCTGAAGATGGATGACTGTCCAGGCAGCAAGATGTCTCTGTCAATTCTAGAGTTTTGGAAGTTGTTTACAATGCACTTGCTGTTTACTTAGGTAATATATCCATCTGGGGTCTTTGATGAAGTTGATGACAGATAGTTATAGGTAAATTGGACATAAAACTTTCCAGATACAAATAGACTGAGTATTGTAAGTGCAATTTTTGCTTGATACAGTTTTACTTTATATGGTTTTGTTATATCATTTTGTTATATGTTGTTTTGTCTTTGATGAAGTTGAAGACAGATAGTTAAAGGTAAATTAGACATAAAAGTTTCCAGATACAAACAGACTAAGTATTGTAAGTCCCAATTCTTGCTTGATACAGTTTGACTATATATTGTTATATTATGTACAGTTTTACTATGTTAAAGTTAAAACCTTTCTTTTATTTAGACAAAAAGGGAAAATGATGTAAAATGATGTAAAATTCCCCTCTGTATGCTGTGAATATGTTTTATTGCCTTTGGTTAATAAAGAAGCCACTTTGGACTATGGCAGGGCAGAATAGAGGTGGCTTGAAAAAGCTAAACTGAATAAATGAAGAAAGAAGGCTGAGTCAGGAAGAGCCTATGAAGTCGCTGAAGGAAAAAGATTCCAGAAACTTACCAGTAGGCCACAGCCTCATGATGATACACAGATTAATAGAATTGGATTAATTTAAGATATAAGAGCTAGCTATGAACATGCCTAAACCATTGGCCAAACAGTGCTATAATTAATATAGTTTCTGAGTGATTATTTGGATCTGGGTGGCTGAGAAGTCAAAAAGCAGTCTTTGTTTACACTTCCTGAATTGGGATTCAGAGAGGTAAGCAGACCCTGTCAAAGCTTATGATCACCTGTAGGGATTGAACTCCTGTGTGGGGTAGGATATGGGTAGGACAGAAATCCTGGGAAGGAAAACAAACTGAAACCATTTTCTTAAGTGTATCCACTAAGTCAGGCCTTGACCTGCCCAGAGGATTAACTCTTAAGGGAAGACACAAGGACATCCCACCATCTGGAGGCAGAATCAACTCTATACTTTAATACCATCAGGTCCAACATGTTGGTCTGGAACAGGCTATGTAGCCTAGGTAAGCCTAGAAGTTTTGATCCCCCTGCCTAACCTAGAGCTTAAGATTACAGGGGTTCACTGCTATGCCCAACCATATAATACTATTTTTAAATTTTATTTTATATGTATGAGTGTTTTTACTATATTTGAATGCTTGGCTCCAAGATGATTGAACAATGGTTTGGGAAGCATTAGGAGATTTGGCTTTGTTGTAGGATGTGTGTCCTTGTGGGTGGGCCTTGAGGATCCAAAAGTCCATGCCATTCCTAGTCAGTTCTGTCTCTCTCTCTCTCTCTCTCTCTCTCTCTCTCTCTCTCTCTCTCTCTCTCTCTCTCTCTCTCTGGCTTGTGCTTATGGCTCAGATGTGAACTCTCAGCTACTGCTCCAGTGCCATGTCTGCCTTCTTGCTGCCATGCTCCTCACAGTGATGGTCATGGACTCTGATCCCTAGAATCATGATTCCCATGTTAAATGCTTATAAAGTGTCTTGGTCATGGTATTTTGTCATGACAATTGTTGGTAGAGACTGCTGGGAGAAGCCATGTAGCCACTACAAGAGACAGATGCTAGACACTGGATGGAAACTTACTGATAGACTATAAAATATAGAAATACAAAGATTAATATAAATAGGTTAATTTAAGGTATAAAAACTAACTAATAAAAAGCATGAGCTAATAGGCCAAGTAGTTTTGTAATAATATAGTTTTTGTGTGATTATTTCAGGTCTGGATGGCTGGGAAATGAACAAGCAGCCTCAGTCTACAGGGAAGAGAAAACTAAGTAAGACACTGAACACAATATATTATAGAAAACAGACTTTTATTTTGTATTTCTGAGACTGGCTTATTTCATTAAATATGTTGACCTCTAGTTTCACACATTTTTCTGCAAATGCTGTAATTTTTCTTTTTTAAAGCTTAATTTTCTTGAAGAGAGAGAGAGAGAGAGAGAGAGAGAGAGAGAGAGAGAGAGAGAGAACATTTATTGCTAAGTGCATTTTTCAGTGATTGTGGCCGCAGAAGCACAAGAGGCACACAAGGTGACTGAATCTAACTTTGAGCCATTTATTCAGGAGAGAGGAAATTGAGAGCCCCAGAGAAGGGAAGCAGGGTGAGATTATATACAACAGCACCTGGTTTAAGGAGAAGGCAGAAGAGGTTTTGAAGAGGGGAAGGCAGACTAACTGGGGGAATTTATATTGGATATTTTGAGTTTCTTAGTATGAAGTTTTATCTTCCACCACAACAGTGACTTGAGGAGACTGACTAATTGTGTCCACTGGAGTCGACCAGGGACTGTCTAAGGCGACAGCAGGGTTTTCTGACTGACACAGCAGCCCCTGATGAACGCATTTGTGTTTCGTGCTTTATGACATGGAATATGCGATGTAAAGTATCTACTCATGTGTTTCCAAGTAGTACACAGAGTTTGTGAGAAATATTAAAGTTATGGTATTTTATTCCTGCTCTCATCCAAAAGGGAAGATTGAGAAAGTGCATAAGTTATTAAAGTTATATGATTTCAGCTTATTGTGCAACAAAATCAGGTAACTGCTTCTCTAGTTTGGCCGGGTCTTCCCTGTTGGAGAAGCACACTGATGCTACGTAATTGAAAGGATCATGTAAACAGCGGACATTTGATGCACAATGTGGACAGGCTGCTTTTTCCACATGCTAGCTGTCCTTCTTTATTCATTGATGTCATTTATGTGTGGAATAATACCTACCATGACCAGGAAGCAACACATTTTGAGCATCAAATTTTATCTTAATTCCATTTCTGTAGGAACTACCCCAAGGGTGATCAATCATGCATGACTTCATCCTACATAAAGGACTGAGCTCCCAAGGGCCAGTTGAAGAGCAGAAGGAGGGAGAAGATGAGCAAGGAAGTCAGGACCGTGAGGGGTTGCCAAATCCAGCTAGACCGGGACTGAATGAGCGTGTGATCAAATAGGATTCTCTGAATATGGCTGCCAATGGGGGCAGGCTGAGAAGCCATCAATAATAAAGCTGGGACCTGTTTATACTATGTGTGCTGGCTTTTTGGGACCCTAGTCTATTAGGATGCACAGCTTCCTAGGCCTGGATGGAGGGAGGAGTTCATTGGACTTCCCACAGGGCAGGGTACCCTGCCTCTCTTAAGGAGGGAGGGGGAGGGAGGAGAGTGAGTGGGGGAGCAGGAGGGGAATGGGAGGAGGGGAGGAAGTGTAAATTTTTGAATGGAAAAATAAAAGAAAGAAAGAAAAGAAAGAAAGAAAGAAAGAAAGAAAGAAAGAAAGAAAGAAAGAAATTGCGTTCACTACTATGCCCTTTGCTCACTGCCATTCATTGTTGGTTTGTTTCATAATGAACATTTTTGAGAAATACATACAATAAAAGAGACAATGGGGGAACTATACATAGAAAACATGCTATCAGCAAGATGGTGAAGAATATAAGCTTGAGTTTATTTATTAGTGCTAGAGACTAAACCAAGTTCAGTCAAGCTCTTCCCACTAACAGGCATTGCTTCCCACCAAATCTTAAAATCCTAGGACCTACAGACCCCAGGCCATATGTATTAAATTATTATGGACAACAAATTGAAACAACTAACAGCTGAAGTCCAAAAAAGGGCAGAAATTAAATGAAAAACAAACAATTAACTGAATCTGTCTTAAAATAAAAGTTACATAAAAGAAAAATAATCCTGATGTAAACAATTGCAGAGAAAATAAAAATGAAGGTGGGGAAGAATAGGAATAAACTGCCAAGTATAGAAAGCTGGCCAAGGGATGTGCACCAATAGCTAAGATGTAAGCAACATGGGAAAAATTTCATCATTGAAAATTTCTCAACATGGGTGATAACTTTTTATTGATTTAAATATTCTGCTTTGACACATATTTATAGGCACAGTATCATTTTAGAGGCTCCCATGCTCTGCTGGCACATCTGGTCGTTTGTGCTGAACTGATACAGGGTTACAGACATCTGGGCACCTGGGCAGCACGGTGGCACACAGCAGTGTGTGCTGTTGAGTCTTCAGCTCTCCCTGGGCAGCGTGTCAGCATTCACTGTGGCAGACACAGTGCCGTGAGCACCGTCTTCTGGGTTTAACAGTTAGATATTCCATGCAGTTAGATCGCCTCTTCTTTTCCTAAGTAAAAGATTCAAGGCATTTGAACTAAAATTGAAAAAATCATGCACAGAAATTATTATAACCCTAATAATGCCTAATTTTTTTTAATGCCCTCTTTATATTAGAGAAAATAGTAGCAGGGAGACACTCCATGGGTAAAGTGTTTGCTGTACAAGCAAAGGACCCGCATTTGGATTCCTAGTACATATGCTAATGTGGGGCACAGCAGTGCACATCTGCATTCCTGACCCTGGAGAGGCAGGGGCACAAGATCCCTGGAGGTCACTGTCCAGGTGGCCCAGCCACATCAGGGAGCTCCAGGGTCAGTGAGAGATCCTGTCTCAAAAGATAAAGTGGGGAGTAATTGAGGAGGACATGCAATATCTTCATCCACATGTGTGACTGCACATCCATCTGTGTATGTGCACACACACACACGAACACATCACACACGAATATACATACATACATGCACACCCATACATACAAACACAACACAATAATTAGAGAAAATAAATTTGTACGGCTATGATGGGCTCAGATAGAAAGTGTCAAGTGCCTTAGGAATCTGAAACACCGAATAAACAGAAGCCTCACCTACAGAATCCGGTAACAATAAATAATGTTCATCTAGGCAGTTTGGATGCTCACCTTACTAGACCTGGATGGAGGTGGGTGGTCCTTGGACTCCCCCCAGGGCAGGGAACCCTGATTGCTGTTTGGGCTGACAAGGGAGGGGGACTTGATTGGGGGATGGGGAGGGAAATGGGAGGCAGTGGTGGGGAAGAGACAGAAATCTTTAATAAATAAATAAATAAATAATGTTCATCTAATGCTATATTATTACTGATGCTCATGGATTTTAACTTAAGAGCATCTGAAATTTGGCCCATTGCATTGTTTCCCTAAGCCACCTTGGAGCTCTTGAAGCCTAGTGGGTGATAGGAAGGGGTCATTGTGATGCTAATAGTTGCTCCACCTATTCCGTAAAAACAGTTGATCCTTAGGTGATATTCACTGTCAGCTGGGTAATCAGGTAAACCATCCAATAAATGCTCATTATTTTCAATTTTATTTGCTAGTCTCACCTGGTTTGCCTGTGTCAACACCAGCACCATTAAGAGTTATGCCCCCCTTCCTTGGGGAAAGGCTTATTTATTCTAGACACTAGAAGTCTTTTTTCTCAGCCCCTCAAAGCTCCTCTTAAACAAACCTGAGAATTGCATTTTAAACGTGTGTGCATCTCTACATGGCCTGAGGCTTATGGCTATAAATTACAACTCAGTTATCTGAAAGTTTATCAAAGACTTTCTCTATAACAGTTCATTTTTGCTCAGTTCAATCAATAAAAAGAATGCAAAACAGGTTCATAGTGTATAGGTTAGATACATCACCACGTTCAGTGTGTTATAGATTAGATATAGCATTGTGTTCATAATGGTATAGGTTAGATACACCATTGTGTTCATAATGGTATAGATTAGATATACCATTGTGTTCATAATGGTATAGGTTAGATACACCATTGTGTTCATAATGGTATAGATTAGATACAGCATTGTGTTCATAATGGTATAGGTTAGATACACCATTGTGTTCATAATGGTATAGATTAGATACACCATTGTGTTCATAATGGTATAGGTTAGATACACCATTGTGTTCATAATGGTATAGGTTAGATACACCATTGTGTTCATAATGTTATAGATTAGATACACCATTGTGTTCATAATGGTATAGATTAGATACACCATTGTGTTCATAATGGTATAGGTTAGATACACCATTGTGTTCATAATGGTATAGGTTAGATATACCATTGTGTTCATAATGGTATAGGTTAGATACACCATTGTGTTCATAATGGTATAGAATAGATACACCATTGTGTTCATAATGGTATAGGTTAGATACACCATTGTCTTCATAATGGTATAGATTAGATACACCATTGTGTTCATAATGGTATAGATTAGATACACTGCTACTTCACCAGTTTCCATTTTCAGTTTCCTCATCTATTTCACTGAGATCGTACTTTATGTCATTGGTTATATGAAAAGTCAATAATAAAATGCTATATGGAAAATATGTAATGTTCCCCATACTCCAAATGCTTATATGGACACTTTACTCTTGCTTTACGATTTATTTTATTTCAGTCATGTATATGTTATGTGTCTGTGTGTGGTTATGTGCACACAAGTGTAGGTGCTCTCAGCTGCTAGAAGAGGGCTCAATCTGGTCATAGGCAGCTGTGAGTCAGAGGATCAGGTTTTACTGCGAGACTTTGTCTCCTAGTAATGCCAGAGGCTGTACCAGACAGTCTCCCCAACATGGCTCCCCCAATGTGAACAATAAACCTGCAAGGACACAGCAATAGACATGCCAGGGTGAGGGGTAAAGACCACCAGGTACCAACCCTACACAAAGAACTACAGTTTCAGAGGAATGCTGGGAGTGGGAGAAAGAGTCTTCCCCAGGGAAGAGCACACTGACTGCTCATCCAATGGCAACTGGTTATTCCCAAAAGCACACATGTAAATGTACAGACTAAGGTTATATTAGGAATATATGTATATACACATATGAGTGTAACAATGAAAAAAGAGGGCATGGTTTTGAAGAAAAGCAAGAGGGATTTATGCGCTGCTTTACAAGGGGCAAAGCAAAGGGGGAAATAATGTGATTATATCAAAATCTCCCAAATGAAATAAATAATTAAAAATTGAAAGTATTCAGAAGAACATCAGAAGGCTTCTTTCTGCTTGTTTGTTTTCTTAAAGACGATATAGAAAAGGAGTCCCTGAAGTTTTGGAAACATTAAGAAAGTTCTTTCATCCTGAAACATCTACTAATGCTAACACTGAAATAGATTTCAACTTTTGCTGACTGTAATGTGACAGAATCATTGCATTTTATCTACTGGAGATTCTCAATCTCCTTTGAGTCTGCATATGAGCTGGCCTTCGGTGCCACTGAGTCTTGGCTCTGGACTAGTGTTCTCTGAGTGTGCTATCCTGTTTCCAGTTCCCCAAACACACAACAGGGCTTCCTTCTGGGCATTGCAAGTTATCCGCCTTTCAAATCTAATTGTAAGTAGGACATGAAAACTGCTTTTCTTGAAGAAGTTCATTTACACAAAGTTACCCAGGTTTGGGAAAGTTCCGATAGGAAAAACAATACTTACGATGGTGTCCTGCCAAAGAGACAGGTTTAAAGGTGTCTGTAGCTCTGATCCGGGTTGCCATGGTGCAGCATTGAATGAAGGCTTGGACACAGCGTGGGCCTGTTATCACACGTTTTGCTCTCTGCGCACAGGTTTCATAGGTACTAAGTCTGGCTCCGTCATTACAACACTTCTTTACCACCGGATGTTGATATGTAGCAGCTGAAACGATGTCAATACGTGTGTCCTTACCACCAACAGTCGTAGGAATTTCAAGCGTCAATTTCTCTACCATCAAAGGACTCCCTCAGCAGATACTCGGGGAAACCAAGCATTTTACATAATTTTAGGTGAGGAAATAATAAAGTCCTGCTTTTTTTGGAGTAAGGATCTGGCTAATGAAATTCTGAGTTTGTGTGAAGGATCATTTGAGGGGTGAACTGAACCTCCACAGGCATCTTTTCCCCGCCCGCTGCTTTGCAATTAGGGAAACCCCGTGTCTTCTGCTCTCTAGTCTTGAATGCAGTAATCGCAGTGCTATACAATTTGTGGACTACCTTGTTCTGTTATTTTGTGTTCCAGGTAATCTGTAGGCTGGAGAATCACGGCTTGGGCTTCATCTATGAGCGGGAGAATGGAGATAGGGAAGAGTGGTCAGTGTCATAATGTTGTTGTATTACTTAAAAATAGGTCTTGTCCGTGCAATATGACCCATAATACTCTCTTCAACTAAGTCGTTTGTTGACTTAACTACTTGACTCCTCGCTAATTGTTTATTTTTCCTAAAATCATGAGCCTAGAAAGATCCCCCATAAGCTAGGCTCCCCTGGGGACTATACCAGTTCTGTTATGAAGAACATGAATCCACAAGGGCCGGTGGGCTTCCTCGGGACTAACAGGCGACCTGACCTCAGACTCCCGAACAGCCACCAAAGCGTTAGAGTACCTTGAATTTTCAGTTCTTGCTGCAGATCACTTATTGACGTGAGATTTATTTTGTAAGCTTTATCTGTGAGAGAGAAGGAGGTGTGGAAGGCATAAAATCCTTCTAAAACAGCCCCACGACGGTATTCTCTTCCACATCATCACGTCCCTCTAACAACCTCTAACCAAGAACTGACTGACTCCTTAGCCGAATACCCCACCAGGACTTCCCACCACCCTGGCCAGGGCCTCATCCCTACCTGGGAGTGGTTTGCATTAGCTATATTACTGAAAAGAATTACTGGGAGAAAACTAATGTTCTATAAACGAGTCTTAGGTTGAAGATTACCGTGTTCTTTGATTTCAAAGTGTGTTGTTCCGTTGGTGGAAGCATCTTCTCTAAATTTAGCCTGAATCGTCCATCTACCGTATCTGTGGAAATGAGATGTTTGAAATCATGGAGGTTATCAAAGAGTTTTAATTTATCAAGAGGAACTCTAGTAATTTCTGTTTATAGGAGGTAAGAATATATGTATATTCATACATGCACGCACACAAACACTTTCATACATACCAAAGTAAAAGTTTGGACGAAAGATATTTTAAAAATAAATAGACATAACTGAACATTTCAAAAATAAAATAAATTGTTTAACAATTAGTTTTTTTGTATTGTATCTTTTCCTACATATTTTACGTAAATATACCAATTTTTATTTGGGAACTGAAACAACTTCAATATATAATTAATCCAGGAATTTATGTTAAATTCACAACATAGTAAAAAAATTATAATAATATGTTTGGAAAGATGACATACCAGTGGTGAAATCCACACCTCATATGACCAAATTTGTATTAGAAAACTAAGCATGGATGGTCTAAAGCATAAAATAACCTGTCCAATAACCTTCTTCCAAAAATAGTTAGTGGGGTTGGGCAGTGGGAGCTCATGCCTTTAATTGCAAGACTTTGGGAGGTGCCATTCCAAATTCAAGGTCAGCCTGTTTACAGAGTGAGGACATCCAAGGCTACACAGAGAAACCTGTCTTGAAAGACCAATACCAAAAACGAAACAAACAAAAAGAATTAATGAGTACTACAATGATATTTAAAAAAGATCAATACAGACGAACCACAGACTTTATAGCAAACAATCCACACCAGTTCAGATTCTCACACATTTTCCGAGCAGCTTTATTTCATACGAATTACTGCACATCACTGGGGAAAGAGAAAAACCGTATCTACCATGCAGATAGGGGATGCGATCAATGGAGGAGATAGCACGGTTGTCATGACTATTGTCCTTGCTCAACAGGTATTTACCGAGGACCAAGGATGCTGAATTGCTGAGCTAAATGAACACTATGGACAAGGGCCTTGATCTTAAGGAGCCTGGGGTCTAACATGGGGAGGGGGTGATAAACGAAAAATGAATAAGACATGGAGAAGAAAGAAAATACACAGGACAAGGAGGTGGAGAGTGAAGAGGACATTACGTTATATCCAGGGATAGCAGTTGTACAAAGTGTCATTTTCCCATGCCCCAGAGAAGAGAACTATGAAGGAGAATGTGTTCTGTGCATAGAGGACAGCAGACACCAAGCTGCTAAGACGGGAGAGTGGAGTCTGATGGATTCCAGTGATCTGCCGTGGACAGCTGGCATGAGGTGACTTCTGGGAAATCAGAATCATAGCACAGCAGACTCAATTCTGCACTAGGGGGTCTATGGCATTTTAAGAAATTGTATAATTTTAAATCATCCAGATTGTTTCAGCCTCCCAACTTCAGTCTACGATTTTCAGAAAATGTTTTCAAAATGAGCCAAATACAATTTCCCTTAGAGAGGACACAGGACAAGTGTCTCTAAAGTGTTTCTACTGGAAATGTCTGCGGTAGCTATGTATAGTGTAGTATAGAATAGTATAGCATGGTACCGTATAGTGTAGTACAGTGTAGTGTAGCATGGTACAGTACAGTACAGTAGAGTACAATATAGTATAATACAGTACATTATAGTACAGTATAGGATAGGATAGTACATTATAGTATAGTAGAGAATAGTATAGTTAAGTATAGTATAGAATAACATAGTACAGTGTAGTATGTACAGTACAATATAGTATAGTCTCCCTAGTCTTGTATTCTATAGTATAATACAGTACGGTACAGTATAGAATATAATAGTACAGTATAGTATAGAATAGAATGATATAGTACAGTATAGAATACTACAGTATACTATAGTATGGTATAGTATAATTACAGTAGAGTGTAGTAGACTATAGTATAGTATGGGAAAGGATACTATACTATAGAATAGTATAGCTGCTCTTGTCTAGTATAGTATAACACAGTACAGTATAGCGAGTATAGTATAGTGTAACATAGTATAGCTGTCCTTATGTAGTATAGTATAGTATATAGTACAGTATAGCATAGCCGCCCTTTTCTTGTATAGTATAATACAGTATAGTACAGTATCCTTATATAGTAAAGTACAGTATAGTACAGTATAGTATAGCTGCCCTTGTTAATATAGTATAGTACAGTACAGTATAATATGGTATAGTATAGTACAGTACCATATAGAACATTATAGTCTAGTACAGTATAGCACAGTACAGTATAGTATGGTATAGTATAGTATGGTATGGTATAGTATAGTACAGTACAGTAGAGTATAGCTGCCCTTGTCTGAGACATTCTGCTCTATGTTCCTTGAGAACAAGGATTGTGGGCACTTGACTTCTATTTGGCAGCTTGCTCTCTTATTGTGAGTTCCACACACAAGCAGTGCTCATTAAACATGTATTTTATAAACCTCTGTGTGAGCATGATCTTAATCCTTGCATATGAACCCAAATAAAACAAAATTTCCTACACACAAACACACATACATTATGACTAAATCTCCGCACCTGCTAGGCATAAGTGCTCTCCCAATAGACCATAACCCAACGGTCTCTTCCCAGAGATGGACACTTTGTTAGGGTGAAAAGGCAAAAAGGACAACTGAAGATTGTTTTCTAAATTGATTGCTCTCTCTATAAAAAATGGGTGAGAAATTCTGGGAAATTCTCTCTCTGTGTGTATCTGTGTATATGTTTACTGTTTTGCTATTTGCTGAGGCTGGCTGGTAATACCTACATCTAAGGGATTCTCTATTGAAGGTGTGCTGATAATCCGAGACTCCTGGAATGCTGAACAGTGCTCTGGTATCTGGAATTCATTTCTGTTCTGCTGAGAAGTGGGCTTAACTTCTATCGTCCTTTGGAAGGCTTCACATAGCCACATGTGTGTTCTCCTTGGTCAGAGCAGGTGCTCAATTAACCTTTCCTCTGCCCCACAAACAAAAGTTCAACATGGTTTTTTGTTTTTTTTCTTTCAGAAATAAACGTTATTAAGAAATATTTTTACGTACTTGGGGTTAGAAGGAATCTGGAAGTCAGGAAAACACACAGCTCCAGTAAGATTGTTTCCTTGTATCTTGTCAACTTCTGATCCTTCAGGGTCCTTTAGAGAAATAAAAATAGTGCCCAAATTAAGTCTTTTTTCATTGTTACAAAGTAATACCCATGACCAGGTAATTTTGGAAAACTAGAGATTTATCTTGGCCACAGTACTGGAGGCCAGGGTTGTAAGGAGATGACTCTGTGCAGGGAGGAGCTGCCCTGCTTCAACTCTGGATGGAGAAGCAGAACTGCAAGCAAGAACTCAGGAAGAGTTTGTTCATGTGTCAAGAAAGCTCTGGCACGGGAACAGCCCTGCTCCGTGCATCTGTCTGTGAGGGAAGCATCATGGGACTAAGCACATACTTACTATGAAAGTTAAGACAGTTTCCCGTGTAACTGGCTCCAAGGCATCTCCCAGCGAAAGGACGCCAACCTTTACTGCAGAAGAAGTGATATTGTCAAAAACCTTGTTGAGCAAGGACTATTCTAATTTTTGAAACAAACATCATCAGGGTGAAAATGATTTAAGATACAGTGAGTGACATTGTCAAAGATTAATAATATATTTTAAAAACATTTTCAATGAGATAAATCTTGTTGAAAACCAAATATAGCCCCTAGATAAAAACTCATATTTAAAGGAAAGATGTTGGTAAACATATATATTACTAAAGATACTTTCATTTTAACATAAGTCCTCATGATTTACTTATAGTGAATAGGAAAGTTAACTTATAAAAATACTTATGTTCAACTTGCTGGAAACATGTGAATACTGTAAAATTAGTTATTTCTGGTATTAGACCTCCATGTATTGGGAATTTCATAAAAACAAAAGAGTGAGCTCCACTGTAGGTTGTATGAAAACATACAATACTGCCTTACATTAGGGCTGGAGGGTCGAGGGACAAACTAATGTTTGGTTCAGAAAGCATACACTCTCCTGCTTATGAAAAGCAGCAAGGCTCCGAATTAGCTCCTCCTGTGATATGCTGTGATCGTGTGATTTTGTTGTATCTGTTGTCCCAGGTCCTGTTATTGTTCTCTCCTTATTAAAAGAATAGTGGTGGGCCAGAGAGATGGCTCAGTGGTTGAGAGCATTGCCTGCTCTTCCAAAGGTCCTGAGTTCAACTCCTGGTCACCACATGGTGGCTCACAACCATCTGTAATGAGGTTTGGTGCC
This sequence comes from Microtus pennsylvanicus, assembly GCF_037038515.1. Classification (NCBI taxonomy): domain Eukaryota; kingdom Metazoa; phylum Chordata; class Mammalia; order Rodentia; family Cricetidae; genus Microtus; species Microtus pennsylvanicus. The sequence goes on along the minus strand of NC_134587.1, from coordinate 49,786,144 downwards.
CTCTTCTGTTCTGCAGACATACACACAGAGAGAATATTGTATATATAATAAATAAATATATAAATAAATATTTAAAAAAAGAAAAAAAAGACTAGTGGCGACATTGAAGAACTGTTGGTCTTTGCACATCCTAGGCAGCACTCTGTCCGGAAACACGTGTCTCTTTGTTTCCTTCCTAAGTAGCCCAGGATAGCCTGTGATTCACAACCTCCTCTCATCTGCCTCCCTGGTTCTGGGGTCAGGAACACACACCAGCAAGCCCTGTGAGACCCTCCACTCTCTAAATGCTGTGGGTCTCACAGCTGATTCATGCTTAATTTTCTTCTTCTTTCATACACATTGGAAGTAGGTACCCAGAACCAGGTGGCAGCAAATACATTCAATTCCAGTTCTTGGGAGGCAGAGGCATGATGATATCTATGAGTTCAAGGTCAGCCTGGTCTAGCACTATGTGATTTCCAGTACAAACAGGGTTGTTACACAGACAAACCCTATTTTCTCAACAACAAAAAAGTGTTTCACAGATAAAAAAATAGGGCAACATTTCATGTATTTTCTTCTCTGTTATTGTAGTTTTTTTTTTCTCAAAAGGGTTTATCAAAATTAAAATATTTGATTCGATCAAAGCAAAATGTGTTGAAGACCATCTTCTAAATCTTAAACTCTGCAGCTCTGATTAAGCATTCTTTTTTGTTATTGTAGTTTTTAATCTTTATAAATTTGAATCTGATCCCTTAAAATATCTTCCTTGTCTTTGTTTTTTGTGCTCAATATCTTTTAACTTAAAGTCTTTAATTTTTTTTTAATTACATACATGAATAGTATAATTGCATGCCTGTTATTTTTATATTTACACACACACATACACACATGTTGATTTAGTGTTATTCCTAAGTGCATGTGCGTAGGATGGACTGCTCAAGATGGGATCAGCTGTGGGGGCTCCTCCCTGGGTAAACCCAGCCTCCCTCTCTGAGCAGCACTGACTGTCTATAGCTGTTCTTCCGTGTAGGAGGCCTTTAAAATCTCCCCCATGAGGGTTGTGTGTTGTCTACATAGATTCACAACTGCTCTAAATACAGATAGTGTGTGACCATGGCTACCCAGCACCGAACAGTACAACTAAAACACAGCCCCGGACCTGAGATCAGGGAGTGCTATAGAACAGGAGGCAGCAAAGGCTATCATTGGTGTTTATGATTTTAGCCATTCTGACAGGTGTAAGATGGTATCTTAAAGTTGTCTTGAATTGCATTTTCCTGATCGCAAAGGAAGTTGAGCATGACCTTAAGTGTCTTTTGGCCATTTGAACTTCTTCTGTTGAAAATTCTCTGTTCAGCTCAGTGCCCCATTTTATAATTGGAGAGGTTGTGGAGTAAGGGGGTACACTCATCCATTGCTGGTGGAAATGCAAACTTGTGCAACCACTTTGGAAAGCAGTGTGGCGGTTTCTCAGGAAATTTGGGATCAACCTACTCCTGGACCCAGCAATACCACTCTTGGGAATACACCCAAGTGATGCCCTATCATACAACAAAAGTATATGCTCAACTATGTTCATAGCAGCATTGTTTGTGATAGCCAGAACCTGGAAACAACCTAGATGCCCTTCAATGGAAGAATGGATGAAGAAAGTATGGAATATATATATATATATATATATATATATACACACACACACACACGTGTGTGTGTGTGTGTGTGTGTGTGTGTGTGTGTGTGTGTGTGTATGTATGCATTAGAGTACTACTCAGCAGTAAAAAACAATGACTTCTTGAATTTTGCATGCACATGGACGGAAATAGAAAACACTATCCTGAGTGAGGTAAACCAGACCCAAAAAGAGGAACATGGTATGTACCCACTCATAATTGGTTCCTAGCCATAAATAAAGGACATTGATCCTATAATTCGTGATCCTAGAGAAGCTAAATAAGAAGGTGAACCCAAAGAAAAATATATAGCATCCTCCTGGATATTAACCTTCATCAGGCGATAGAAGGAGACAGAGACAGAGACCCACATTGGAGCACCGGACTGAAATCCCAAGGTCCAAATCAGGAGCTGAAGGAGAGAGAGCATGAGCAAGGAACTCAGGACTGCAAGGGGTGCACCCACACACTGAGACAATGGGGATGTTCTATCGGGAACTCACCAAGGCCATCTGGCCTGGGTCTGAAAAAGCATGGGATAAAACCGGACCCACTGAACATAGCGGACAATGAGGACTACTGAGAACTCAAGAACAATGGCACTGGGTTTTGATCCTACTGCATGTACTGGCTTTGTGGGAGCCTAGGCAGTTTGAATGCTCACCTTACTAGACCTGGATGGAGGTGGGTGGTCCTTGGACTTCCCACAGTGCAGGGAACCATGATTGCTCTTTGGGCTGACGAGGGAGGGGGACTTGATTAGGGGAGGGGGAGGGAAATGGGAGGCGGTGGCAGGGAGGAGGCAGAAATCTTTAATAAATAAATAAAAAGAACAGGAGGCAGAAGGACTAAAAGATGTGGAGGATCAGGGTGCCTACCAAAGCTCAGAAATGTGGTTGCTAAGCTGCACTGTCTGCTTGAGCTGAACATAATGGTAGAGCTATTGACTCTGCAGGGGCATGGTGACACATTTTCATTCTTCAAGGGTTTTCAACTCAAGTCATAGCCAAGTCTTGGTCCCCACACTAAAACAGAAATAGTGCCCTAAGCCCTACACCATTTCGACTCTTGGCTCTTACTGTGTAACTCCACGGAGATGTCCAGGAAATCCATTTTGCAACGTAACAAGGTAAAGCCAGTATGATGAGCAGGTCGCCCACATCCTGTGCTCTCCTCCCTTCAATGCTGTCATTCCCTCATATTCTCCCTCCCGTCTATGACAAACCTGCCTGCGCCGTCGAGGAGTCAAGAAGGAGCTGTTAGCAGCTGTGGAAAGCCTATGATCACAGGTTTTGATGTTCAAAACTATGGTCTTGTCTCACTGCTTCCCCTTCCTGTTCCTAGTTATCTTAACCTCTAAACCTCACTAATGAAACACGAATATTAGTGTCACCTTCCAATGACACTCACAGGTACAAACAGGACAGAGTCTCCGCATGACTCAGCAAAAGAGAAGTAACAAATTTTTACATTATTATTATAATTTCAGTGACTTTTAGTTGCATAGTTTCCAACCTAGTTTTTAGTTAATTTAGAATACTAATCTTAGTGTATCAGAGGCAAGATCAATAAAATCTGCGTATTGAAGCTATGACTAAATTGCAATGCCTGCTTTGTGCTTGACAATGAGATAAGACTGGTGACCAAGTCTGATATGCATGCCATCATACAACCCCATTCACCTCACCATGGACTTCACCAGCATCCACCAAAATTAGAAGGTCTCTACTGTGCACAAAGTTAAACATCAAAACAAAACATGACAGTCCCTCTTGCCTCTGTCAATCTGTCCCCCAAAGTACCATGAATGAAAAACCTTCCTGCTTCTTCCTGCAATGTACATCTTCCATAAATGCATCTCTAATTGTTCAGAGATGGCAACTAGCAAGGGAAAGACAGAAGGTTTACAAGCAATTTTGACTTTTCCTATGTCTCCTTGTAGCTCTTGGGGGGAAATGTAGACTTTCCATAGTCACAGTGTCTTTCCTGCCATTCCCCTCACCAGGAAAACTATAAATATGAAACCATGCGTAACAGACACTTTCTCAGGTGACTCGCTGTGGACAATCAGCACTTGGGCACCTCTGTGATGTACGTTAGTCTCTGCCAGATGTCTAAACCTTTACACAGGGGTTCTTTTTCCAACCTTGGAACTACCTACTGAATCCAAGTTTGTTTTAAATAGAAGATCTTATGATATATTATTTCCCAGTGCCAAAATTGTATTTGCAATCATGTCTTCTTTATTTTTGATGAATAAATTCTCTGACAGGAAAGATAAAGTAATCATTGGTTATGTTATTAATTTACTAATTCCATTATAAATTACAAGTGAAAATGCTATGTGAGGATATAAAAGTCATGAGGATCTGAGTTTCTCTTGAGTTAGGTAGAAAGTGGTCTACACTCAATTTCAGATGTTCAAAGTTCCACATCTTTATGTCATTCTCCCTTGGAAGAAGCATCAGATACTCTACCGTGCTGCTGCGGAGTGTACACAGGCTTGTCAGTGTGGACGAAGAGAGAGCCATTGTCATAGAGGATTGGACGTTTTTCAGATTTTGAAAAATGCTTTGACACGACTTCCAAATACACATATGAAAATGAGCTTTGTCCTTCAGACAATTGTTTGTCCTGAATCTGAAAAACATGACGGTGTGAAAGTGTGATTGTGAAGTCCTAAAGCATGCTGACCTTGTAGAGACAAAACCACTGCAAACTGTAAGACCTAAGCTTGTTCATGCTTTTTGTTTGCTTGTTTTGGCTTGGTTTTTGTGTTTTTGAGACAGGATTTCTCTGTAGCTTTGGAAATGTCCTGCAACTAATTCCTGTAGACCAGGCTGGCCTTGACCTCACAGAAATTCACCTGCTTCTGCCTCCCAGGTGCTGGGTTTAAAGGCTGCAAAATTGAGCTTGATCATTGAATAATTTTAAAGAGACGCTGGAGACAGGGCTCAGACGTTAAGAGCACTGGTGGTTCTTCCAGAGGACAAAGATTCAGTTTCCAGCACCCACGTGGCAGCTCAGATCACCTGACTCCAGTTCCAGGAATCCTACTTCCTCTTCTCTCCTGTGTTATTGCATGCTGTGGTGCCCAAATACACGTGTAGGCCAAATACCCATTAACAGGAAATGGTAAAAAAAATAGTAATAAACCTGTAGTGGTGCATAATATAATCGAAGCATTTAAGAGGCAGAGGAAGGCAGATCTCTGCGAGTTCAAGTCCAGCCTGGTCTACGTAACTTCTTCCTGAGCAGCCAAAGCTATTAGAATATTGTTACAGGCAAAGATTACTATCTTGTATGTCAAATTGTCTTGTTGAAGTCAGATCAACAGTTCTGGCAAACCACTCCAGGTTGTTTCTTTCCAAGCCTTGTCGGAAAACAGTAAATAATAACAATAACAACAACAACAATAATAATAATATCACTGTATAGCACTACAGAAACTGAGTCAGGAAAATCTTGCCTTCAAGTTTATCCAGGTAAGCATTGTATTAATCTGTTTTATAACATAAACCAACAACAAAACTAATTAAAACCACTGTAGGAACAATAATTGAAAATTAGTTTTGCCAAAATCCCTTCATAGTCTGACATTATAATAAAATGTTAACATTTTTGAGACAAATTATTTCTAGAATAAAGAACTTTTAAAACTAAGTACTAAAACTAAAACAAACAAAAGTCCAAGCAAGTTAGGCAATAAATTGGCTAATGAAACGATCACACAGTTCATAAGCAGAGAAGCAGAGAGGACAGGTGGACATGTGGAAATCTGTTGACATCCTTACCATCTGGAGAGCGCCAATGACACTGGGATTCCATCTCACTGCAGGAGGAACAGCTATCATTGAGAATGGTAACAGAACCAAGAATGCCGGGGAAGATGTAGGGGCAGGGAATCCTTATGCATTGCTAGATGGAGTGATAATTGGTGCAGGCAGAAGGAAAACCAGTGTGGGAGTTCCTAAAAATAGAGCTACCTCTGGCCCAGCTGCAGCACTTGGGAATCTCCGAGGAGGGATAAAAGTCAACGTGGTGAGAGAGGCTTGCACTATTCATCATCTTCATCATTGCACTGTTCACGACTCCCAAGCTATGGAGACCGTCTGCTTGTCCATCAGCAGCTAAGTGGACACAGCAAATGCGATACATATGGGGGAGTTTATTCAGCCACAAAGGACAAAACTGCCGGGAAATGGATGCAGCGGGAGGTCTCCATAGAAAGTGAAAGAAGCAGGACTCAGAAGGCAAATACTGCGTGTTTTCTGTCACTGTGCACACATGACACAAAGATTGTGTACATACACACACGTGAAATAAGAGGAGACGAGAGAAGGGAGAGTGGAGGAGGTGGGGTGAAGGGGTCAATACAGTCAAAGAACACGACACACTTGCAAGAGTTTGTCTTTATGAAATCCATCAGTATCCACAATGAACATGCACAAAATAAAGACGTTTCTAACCAGTCTGAGCAGAGATGTCTCAATGAACAATAGTTATTTAAGCAGTTTGTCTCTACTACCCTTGTGTGTTTCCAGAGAGTTGCTGGCTGCAGCAGTCAGCAGTCCCCCAGCATGGGAACTCTGTGTACAACTGGGGAATATTGAGCTTTAACATATACTCAACAGCCCGTGTGCACATTAAGTTAGCAGTTCCCTTTTCTAATTTCACCTCAGGATATTTCCTGTTCATCTCCAAACGTTGTCACAGAGAGGAGTTTATCTTTAAGGATGTGGGCATGGCGCACTTGGCTCAAAATCAAATGTAATTTTCTGCACAGAGTTTGGGGTTTCACTCATCATTCCCCTGTTACCATCTCACAACCACACAGCTATGAGCAACAGTAACGACTACAGTTTTACCAAGGCTCAACCTTTGCACAACTTTTACCAAAACACGTAAAAAAAAACAAACAAACAATCAGTACATACTGTTAATAGTGTCGAGTTGTGGAATTTATTTTCTGGAGATAAATTAACACAGCCTGAAGAGTAGGTCACTTTTCTATCAGGATAACTTCTTATAGAGATTGTCGCATCAAATGCTTCAGTGTAGCCAAGGGCTTGAATTACAACAGTTTCAGATGCTCCGACATGGAAGACTTTGGGTGCTGAAATGATGAAGCTGTCTAAACTGTAAAAGAAAAGGTTTGTTTGTTTTGCAGGTTTTCTTATACTTTTGATGTTTTTTATTTCACTGAAGATTAATTTTAAAAACATTGGTTAGGCAGTGGTAGTGCATGTCTTTAATCCCAGCACTCAGGAGGCAGAGGAAGGTGCTTCTCTGAGTTTGAGGCCAGCCTGGTCTCAACTTCTAGAACATCCACAACTACATGTGTTGTAAAAAATCAAACTAAAATTATATTTTGAAAGTCATAATTTATTATGATGGAAAACTTAACTTTTCAGCATGAAACAGGTTGTAATTGAACCCTAGCAACAGCTAAGAGGTTGGTGTCCATTTAGAAAGGCAGTAATCGAGATGTAAAGGCACCAAGAACAATGGCCTGAGTTTGATCCTGGAAACCCACATAGTAGAGGGAGAAAACTGACTCTTAGAAGGTGCCCTTTGACCTCCCCACAACTGCAGTGTAATGGGCATGCGTACCCCCTCACATACACAAATATATACATATTTTTAAATGCTCCCAGTGGAGCTTCCCTTCAGATGAACTTTGGTCCGTATTGGGGCATCAGCAATGCAGTCTGCGCATGCGAGGAAATTTAATCTTGTGTATGTTCTCTGCACTCTCAGAAGCTCAGGCCGCTGAGCTTGCACAGGAAGGTATCACTGGGTTGTTTATGTTTTCTCTGCAGACATGTGCACGGCATCCCCTCTTTTCCTCCAGGCTCTATGTGCACATCACCGTTGACAGATAAACTTATCAGTCCATAGTCAGAAACTTCGGTCTCTGTGCTCTCCTGATGCTTTCTTCTCATTCCGGAAACTGCCTTCATATTTATTCGTCTATCATTCGCTCATTTGTTACTCCATTGGCTCGTTCGTTCCTCATTGGCTCATTTGTTCTTCATTGGCTCATTAATTTTCATAGACTCACTCATTCATTTTCTGCTTCTTCAAATACAATTCAAGCTCTAGAAACATCTCCTCCTGCCCTCAGAACCCATTACAAAGTAGGTGTAATGACGGATGACTAGATTGTCCTCTTCTTGGAGCTTAGTAAATACATCTGGCCAGCTGTGCCTATGCTGGTTTCAGGTTGGATTACCTAAGGGATGCCATCCATATGAATGTGGATAAGGACAACGTCACTTAGATCACCAAGTGCAATGGGGTTCGGGGTTTCAGGGGAGTTGAGTTTAAGAGCAAGCATTCTCTCTCTACTCCTGAGTTGCCCCTAGGAGCTGTCCTGGATATCACACCCTTCCTGGGGTGGTGGGCTAAAACCTCTGACATCTGAGCACAATTCATTTCTTTTTTAGTGGTCTTGTACAGTCTTTTGTCACAATGGCAGAAACCTAACTAGGATGAGGATCAAAAAATTTGCTGAATCAATCAAAGTGATCAACTACTGTGCTGTCATGGCATACTTCCTCATGGTCTCGGAGAGAGGAAAGACTTTCATAACATGGGCTAATGGGGTAGAGCAGGAGAATTCTGAAGACCCCTGGACAAGAATCATGAGGGTCCATCTTTTGGGGTTTAATCTGGATGTCTCTGATCTGCAATTGCTTGTCTGTCAAAACAGAATGATAAAGGTAGCTAATGTAGTGGGGTGAGTGTGGTCTTGCAGTGAAATCTCAGAGTAGACGCGTGTGCAAGCTTATGGTATCAGTGCACGTTTCTTTTACACTTGTATTTGCACAAACACATTTGTGACAAAGACAATAGGGAATGTATGTGCTACCCAGGAGACTGCAGTAAAAGTCTAGCCTATAGTACCAGCTAGCAGGGGGCAGAAAGCAGAGGTTCACGTGGGCATATGATCTGAGTCCAGCCTAGACAACATGGTGAAACCTCATCTTAAAACAAACAACAGAAAAGACTAAGTTCAGTGCGGTAGCATTCGGTTAACTGCCAATCCTAAGATGTTCACACTGTTTACATGGACAGGATTCTGGTAGCAAGAAAATTAGGACAAATTTGTTTATGATGTAGAAGTTATTACAATCATAGTTTTTCATTTCTTCTGTAGTGCAAATACATCATAACCCAATATAAAATAATCTTTTACATCAATAATTAAAATTCAGCGGTTGGTTTTATAAAAACACTGTATTTGAGTTAGACCCGCTTAACTGCACTTAGACCAAGAAAAGCACAAACTAAGCACCAAGTACATGTAGGTAATAACTGCCAATATAATTGATTATCTCGGTTTTGCTCTGCACATCTGTTGACTAGGGAATGAATAATCATCTCTGTCACTGTTAACGGTAACCGTCTCATGGGATCAGTTTTGTTGTTAGCCATTCATCAAATCCAGACGTGCCCACGGCTCTCATGGTCAGCTGAGACTACCCCCTCATTATGTCAAAAGCAGACAGTTATTATCGAATCGATACAACCCAAGTCTCCATTTCACTCACCACAGGTAAGACACCCAGGAAAGGGAAGATGGCTCATTTTACTTACGTTTGTTCCTGTCCCCATGTTTTGCCCAGGAAAATTAAAAAGCAAAGTGCTCCCCAAAGGCCCATGGCTGGAAGTAGCATTAACCCATGAGTATGACCTTCTTAAAGCTACTGTTATTTTAAATAAACTGGGTTAGAGTTTAGGTAAATTAGTTTTCTGGCTAATTATTAACGTCAGGGAATACAATCTCTGAGTGAGAAAGTTAAAATCAGGAATGGGCACATGAGGCTATGTTAATAAACACAAAACATGTTTTAGCATCCTGTCATCTCCAGTAATCAAGACAGTGGTGTTTGACATCAACTTAGACCCAGGGACTTGTTTTTATGAATAGAAGTAAAAGGGTCCTAACCTGGGTGCTTGTCACTGTGCAGGAAGGCTCAGCGCTGGGAGCCAGGAGCCGCTTTCCTCTGACTTTCAGGTCTCAGCCAGGTCCTTTGTGCTGACACCCTGCTACCTTCAAACTTGATTCTGGCAGGTTTCATTTATTTCTGAGATTGATGGAAGACTCACCTGGATTTCATTTTAAATGCATGGTTTTAGAATGATTTTGGCCAGCCTTTAAGTCTAACACTCAGGAGGCAGAGGCAGGCGGATTTCAGTGAGTTCAAGGCCAGCGTAGTATACAGAACAAGTTCCAGGACAGGTAAGGATTCACAGAGAAACCTTGTCTTGGTAACCAAATAAATGAAGGATAGATGACAGATAGATAGAAGATAGATAGATAGATAGATAGATAGATGATAGATAGATAGATGATAGATAGATTGATAGATGATAGATAGATGATAGATAGAAAGATAGATAGATAAATACATGATAGATAGATGATAGATAGATGATAGGTAGATGATAGATGGATAGATAGATCGATGAAGAGACAGATAGGCAGACAGACATACAGACAATAGAATGAATCAGACTTGAAAAAGCAGAAGTAGCATCCTTGGTACTGGTGATGGCAGAGGGTAATGTAGGTCTGCAGAGATGGTCCAAGGACTAGATCCATGGTCCATCCCAGTCTAGAGAAGAAGCAGTGCAGTATATGGAAAAGGGTTGTGTCGGCCTGGAAACCCTGCAGAGAAGTTCCTCTGATTCCCTAGCCAGTAGACACTCAGTGCTTACAGGGATGTGAGTCTGTGAATCCACGTGTCCCTCCCTAGAGTTTGCATGCAGTCATAGAAGGCCTCACTTTATACCTCCATGCTCCTGTGAGGGTTTCTACAGTTTAATACAGGAGGTCAGTATAAGCAGAGTTAATAGTATTTCCAGTGACAGCTGATTTTCCTCTTTTTTAAATCAGTTTTTGGTTTTGGAGACAGGATGTCTCTATACAGCCTTGGCAGTCCTGGAACACACTTAGACCCGGCTGGCATTGAACCCACGAGATAACTGTCCTGTGCTTCTGGAGTGCTGGGATTGGAGCAAGTCCAACTACATCTCACAAGTTGATTTTCATGGCTCATTTCAATTAAGTAAATTTAAGCAAAAGTTAATTTTTAGAAATTTTATTAAATTTATTTTATATGTTATACTCATTGGAAAATTCATTTAGATTTTCTTTTGTCAATCGGGTGTACATTTGTTTATGATCTGTGTTGTATTTCAAGGCAAGAAAAGAAATGTACAGGAGCTGGATGTGTATTTCAGTTGGTAGAGGCCTGCTGAGCATGCCCAAGGCCTGGGTTGGCCCCAGCCTCACACGACTATCAGGTGTGATAGTGTACACCTGTAGTCACAGCACTCGGGAGGTAGAGGCAGGAGGATTGGAAATTATAGGTCACCTTCAGCCACTAGTGAGTTTGAGACCATCCAGTGCGACATGAGACCCTGTCTACAATAATAATAATGATAACAGTGTTGATGATGATAAAGAAGAGATGTCTAAACACAGTCCTGTAAGTCAGAATTTTGGTCACACTCACAATGGCATCTTTACTGTATTAGTAAGGTTCTATTTAGCAGTAGTTTAATCCTGAATTTGTCAAAGAAAAAGGAGTGGGGAGAAAAATTCTATGCACTATTTCACTAACAGTATTGTTCCTTTTATACAGAGCATCACAATGGAAAACATCCACACTGCCATCCAAACAGCTATCTCATTCATTTCCAAAGAAAACCTGTAAAATGATTAAGCTGGGTTGCAAAAGATGGGTCAGTTTAAAGCAAACAGTGCTTCTGTGATCACTTTCGGGAAACAAAACCCAAGAGTGTAAGGACCGCCCAGTGGACACCTACCAGCTTTACTTCAAGTGCCAGCAATGGGCGCTGTCTGTAGTAGGAGAGCAAACACTAGGAAGCGCTGTTCTCAGACCACTGCTGTGGGAAGTGTTTACAGGATGACAGGCTCAGCAAGTCATGGGCTCAGCTGTTTAATCCTGCTGTTTTCTAAATGTCGTTCAAATACGGGGTTTCTTCAGGGTTTAATATGTGACCTGTGCACAAGTGTTTGATTGTTGTGTGTGGATAGGAGAGTGGGTTGTTTACCCTTGTTTTGCACAAATATCGTGTTCTTTTCTTCCATTTTTGTTTCCTTCCTTCCTTCCTTTATTCTTCCCTTTTCCTTCCTTCTGTCTGTCTTTCTTTTTAAGACAGAGTATCACTTGTCGCCCTGAGCAGATGCTCAACTCTGCTAGAAACCTGAGGGTCACTGAACCTCCTGCAACTGTCACCTGGCTTCTGGGAACCAGATGTCTTTTCTTAGAGTGTTGTCTAATTTTTATGTCAACTTAACACAACCTAGAGTCATCTGGGAAAAGGGAATTTCATTTGCGAAGTGCCCTCATTAGAATGGCCGGTGGGCAAAACTGTGGGCATCATCTTGATAGATAATAATGGATGTGAGAGGGTCCAGTCCATTGTGTGCAGTGCCATACTTGGGCAGGTGGTTCTGTGAGCTGTATAACAAAGCAGGCTGAGCAAGCCATGGGGAAAAGCCAGTGAGCATCACCCCGAAATGGCCTCTGTACCAGCTCCTTCCTCCAGGTTGCTGCCCTGCTGGGGCTCCTGCCCTGACTTTCTGCACTGATGGACTGTGATGTGAGACTGTAATCTGACATGACCTCCCCCCAGCCATGTTGCCTTTGCCATGGTGTTGTCATAGCAGCCAGAAACCTCTGCGACATCCTGGTCCTCAAGTCTCTCATGGTCTGCGTTCTGCTTCGTTCTCCTGTGTCCACTTTTTTCGTTGTTATTAAGTGGCTGTGACTTGAAGGGGCTCCTGGAGGGTGTGTCTTTCGGTGAACACTCTTTACTTTCTTATCTCATACTTATTTACTAAAAAGAAACAGTCTAGAAATCAGCTCTTTTTTTAAAAGATATATTTATTTATTATGTATACAACATTTTGCCTCCATGTATCCCTGCAGGCCAGAAGTGGACACCAGATCTCATTACAGATGGTTGTGAGCCACCATATGGTTGCTGGGAATTGAACTCAGGACCTCTGGAAGAGGAGCCAGTGCTCTTAACCACTGAGCCATCTCTCCAGCCTTTTGAAATGAGCTCTTTACACGAACCACAGACTTTATTTTATGAACGAAGTGTCTTAATGTATGATTTTCAAGGTGAACTAACTTGTAGGGAGGAACTATCAGTGGGCTCTAAATGAGCAGAGTCCCAGTATTCTGTGTGTTGCTGTTAGAAGTTCAGCTCACCACACTGTTGGCCTCCGGTGCCTGCTGCCTGGTTAGCACAGGAGAGCTAGAGGGATCCGTTCCTGCCCCCTGGAGTCCATGCAGTCTGCGGACAACCAGAGACACAGGGCTGTCTCCCCGGAAGCAGAATCTTTCTAAATGGAGAACTGACAAAGATGCAAGTTTTATTTAGCAGTGGTTGGCTGCCACAGGGTTTGTCCTTCAAGATGGTTTTGGTTTATAATCCAGTCCTCAGCCTCAATAGTGTTAGTATTAACTTATTGATAGCATGTACCCCCAGAGACATGTCTTCATAAAGAGGAGGAATGTGTGCATTCCCACTATCTGTGTCTACAACCCCGGCACAACCACAGTTACCTAAGTGCCTCCCCCAGCAACTGTGTGCAAGGGGACCTGGGAATTCAAGCTATTTCCAGTTGGGGGCCTTAAAGCAAATTACCTCGTATTATCCAGTTGCCTTGATATCCTGCGTACGTATATTTAAATTGTATTAAAATACATTTAGTTTAAAATATGTTCCCCAAAAGGAAGATTGATAGAGACATTCTCATGGTACCCAGAGCGGAGTCACTCCAGGTGAGCAAGAGTCGGGCAGTCTGGCTAACTACCGCATATGGGCTTCCAAGTCCCATGGAGAAATCCATGTGGAAGCCCTGGGGTTGCTGACACAGGGTTTATAAGCCTTTGATGTAAACCACAAACAATTTCTTTCAAGTGTCCCGTTCATTCCGTTTTTGTTAGTTCCCTTCACCAGCAAATACAAGATGAAGTCAGTTTTTCATTGGTCAGATTAAGACAAACTTATCTACTATAGTTTTGATGGAAAGTGTCCCTCAAACGGCTATTGCCAAAACCTTGTTCCAGGCTGTCCTGGTGAAAGTCAATGTGTCACAAAGCAAAACCAAAAGTCGTGAATCTGTGGAAGAACTGGGAATGTCTAGAGGGAAATACTGAGCTTGGAGTAACCAGAATATAGTATGTAAATGTAAAATATTGTCAAGTAACAAAATTAAAAAAGATTAAAGAGTAGTATTTCATAAGACTAAGAAAAATAAAACATCCTTTCCTCACAGTGGTGTTTCTGGGAGTCGGGGAACTGGTTTATTTGTCTGTTGTTTTGTGAGAAAAGGGTGTCCTCCACAGCAGCAGAAGCGGCTCCTCAGAACTGAGTTATTTTAGAGACTGGAGAATCGTGTTATGTTCTGTGATATCCTGGAATTTTTTATTCTCTTTCACAGTGTCCCCAGGGCTGGAACTGCAGGCACATGAGTCCTCTCTGACTGCTATGGAACCCTTAAACATGGGCCTAGCAGGACGTCTTCATGTTCCTTGGGCTACACCCATTAGTGGACTGGGGTACACCGTGTGTGAGACTGGGGTACACTGTGAGACTGCCGTACACCCGTGAGTGAGACTGGGGTACACCCATGAGACTGGGGTACCTCATGAGTGAGACTGGGGTACTCTGTGAGTGAGACTGGGGTACACCTATGAGACTGGGGTACACTGTGAGTGAGACTGGGGTACCTCATGAGTGAAACTGGGGTACTCTGTGAGTGAGACTGGGGTACACCCATGAGACTGGGGTACCTCATGAGTGAAACTGGGGTACTCTGTGAGTGAGACTGGGGTACCTCATGAGTGAGACTGGGGTACACCCATGAGACTGGGGTACACTGTGAGTGATACTGTGGGTACACCCGTGAGTAGGACTGGGGTACACTGTGAGTGAGACTGGGGTACCTCATGAGTGATACTGTGGGTACACCCGTGAGTGAGACCGCAGTCTTTTGGTCTCTGTTTCTGCTCTGCCATGAGCAGCTTGGCTCCTCCCCGTCACTCCTCCCACCATACTGAGCTGCCCCCCTGCACTCCTGCCTGAACACAGTGTGCCTCCCCAGTCTCTAAAACCATGACCCAAGCAGACCTTTGCTGTTTAGGAGTTGATTCTGTCAGGGGTTTGTTGTAGTGAAGGGAAGCTGAGCTACCCATTTCTCTTCTTCCTATGGTCAAGATGCCCTAACTTTATAGCAAATTGAAACCTCTTCCATAAACAAATATAGAAAGGGACTCATGTTCAGCCCATTAATCTCTTTGGTCACAAAACCCACATTTTCCTCACAATCTTATGTTGCTCCATGTTAGTTCTTTCATCTAATCATAGTGTCTTGTTACCCACCCATTGGCTTGCTGCAGTAGCCAGCCTCAGCCATCCCCTACTGACCCTTGCCTCCCAAGTATCCATACACATGTGCCGCCCTCCCAAGGTGTCAGGCTGTCACAGGTCACAGTTTGACTGTGCCAAAGTGAAGGAGCGTGACTTGTGAGGTTAGGTCCTAGTGACATTGCTGCTCCTGCGTTGTCCAGTCATGAGAAAAACCAGACTCCACAAAATGAGGACATATAAGAACCCCAAGGTAGGACGGCCCAATTGATAAAGTACTTGCTATGCAAGTAGAAGGACCTGTGCCCGACTCTGCCTCAACGAGTTCATGTACACACATGCAGCATGATTAATAAAAACCCAGAGACAGAAATTGAGGTTCAACCTGAAGGTCAGAAAAGCAAAGCAGCCAGCCACAGGCTCCTACCTCCACCTCAGTGTGAAATGGCGATCCTGCCTCCAGTAATCTCAGAATGAGACTGTCTGTGAGAGCTGTCTTCTCCTGTCTTATATAACTCTCTGGGGCTGGGATTAAAGGCATGCACTGCCCAGTTTCTATGGCAAACTGGTGTGGCTACTGGGACTAAGTATGTATCACCACTGCCTGGTCTGTAAGGCTGACCAGTGGGACTGTTTTACTCTCTGATCTTCAGGAAAGCTTTATTTATTAAAATACAAATGAAATGCCACTATACACACATGCATGTGAACACATATGTACACACATATGCACACACGTGTACCCCCCCCCCAGGCCTTGGCTCACAGTCACGTGAACAAGTCACCCTGCAAGTGAACCCTACCGCTCTAGTCTTCCCTTTGGATGACTATAGCCCAGCTAATATTTCGACTGCAACTTCATAAGAGAATTGAAGTCATGCTCACCCAGTTAAACCATTGTGAAGATAGTGTCTGCTGTTATTTTAAACCACTGAGTTTATACTTAATAACATTGCAATAACTTGTACACCTGCATACGTTTCTCAAAAGATAATACTCGTGCAAACCTCCTACATCCAGCCTCCACTAACAGATGCATACTTTTTATGCATCTCTGTTTAATTTCCAAGCATACATTGGGATATTAAAGAACAAGTTGCTTTAAAGCTAAATCTAACTTAAATTTTAAATTTTTTGAAATGGGGTTCTCCTAAATGCCTTGGTTGGTCTAAAACTCAATATATAGACCGGGCTGCTCTTGAACTTGTAGCAGTTCAAGAGCTCCTGTCTCTCCCTGGAAAGGGCTGGGATTATAACTTCCATGCCCTCCTGAAAGTCCGTTATAGACATGTCACCTGCTTGTAGGAAGTTAATATAGTCCCAAAGTGGGAATTTGTTCTGATCCAGCCAAGACCTGGGAGCAACTCCTTCCTAAGGAGATACATACATACATAAACAAAATGTTGGCACAAAAGCCAAATACCACATAACTTTTCCTATAAAGTTTTAAAATTTATTTTCATTTATTGTGTATGGATGTTTTGCCTCCATGTATGTCTATGTACCTTGTACATGCCTCGTGTCAGAAGAGCCAGAAGAGGATGCCCGACATGGTTACTACCATGTCAGGTGTGCTGGGAATTGAACCCGGAGCCTCTGGAAGGTCAGCCAGTGATATTGACCTCTGAACCATCCCTCCAGCCACCCACAGAACTTCAATGGACTCTTCTAAAATAAGTGGTAAGTATTGGAACCCCTGTTTGTGGGTTTCTGCGATGATGCAATAAGTGAAATCCAACTGAATCAATAAAGCCAGGCTTAATAAACAGAGCAAAGCAATCCTGGGTGATTCTCAGAAAGGCAGGTCTAGAGACCTGGTCTTCAATACCCTGTAGGCACTTTTGAGCAGTTCCAGGGGAGGAATTGCCAATGGCAGGCTTTCTGAGGGGCGGGGTCTGCAATGGGAGGAGTGAGACTGGAGCAGAGATTCCCAACACTAAGCCTCATGCTTGTTCTCTCTCCACCTACTAAATTCATATAATTTTCTTCTTCTCATTTCTAGACCCCCGTGATACAGGACACTCTCTGGACAGGTCCATGAAATGTTTGAATAAAAGATACAGTGATTCCCTGTTGGCAGGAGCCCCGCATGCTGATAGGCGTGACTAGTTTAGCATTGCACCCACTGTAAAGACAAAAACAACCCAGGAACAATAACATTGAGAAGAGTGAGAGTGGATGGACAGGGTCACGCAGAGAGAGGGCCCAATGGCCAACGTGGTTTTGAGCATCCTCAGCAGCAATATCCACCCAGAAAAGCCACGGGAATAGATGTATTTCCTCCGATTAATCTCTTAATGCCCAAAGTAAGATGTAATTTTTAGTATTCAGGCATCTGTACTGGCCTGTCCTTGGGGTCCTGGCAGGATACATTCCAGCTGCAACCACTAAGAGCACCTCCTGTGCACAGTCTCTGTGTTGACTTTTGAAAGGTGGACCTTTTACACTTCCTGTCTCTTTCTCTTTTTTCTCTCTCTCCTTCTCACGTTTTCTCTTTTACCATGCTTGTCCCCAGGACCTGGTCTTGTCTCTCTGTCTGCCCATTCTCTCTCCTCTTCCAATAAACCTCCTATGTAAGCATTGTTAAATGGCATGACTTCAACTTCTGTTCATGGCGTTTTTAAATGATACCATTTCCATGACTGGGAAAGGCCCTCCTCTGCGTCCTTCTGCCACCTGCGGGCAGTTGGCAGCATGCCAGGACCCTGGAATCTGGTCCACATTTGACAGCTTTGCTTTTCCAATTAGTGAATACTGGGTCCCTCCATCTATCATCAGCACGATTGGGGAGCCCCTCTTCTCCGCCTCTGGTTATTTCCACAAGTGAGGACTTGTCTCTTGAGCATGGTTCTTTCCTTTTGGCTTCATTAAACCCAGGTACCAGGCAACCATGGCACTCTCAGGCTTAGAGCCCTTGGCCCCTGCTCTGTGTTTGACAGATCACTTAGCAGCCTCTGCCGTCTCAAAATTGACCCTCTCTGAAGTCCTGGGATGCTAGGAATGACAGACCCTGAGTCTCGCTTGTCTGCCTCACTCATGGGAACTGCATCATCATCTAACCTCCAACATTTGCACTCGTTATCCAATTTAAGGACTTCTAAAGTCATCCACGTTTGCAGTCAGAGCTGGCCCAACTATCCCTTAGACCTCGCTTTCTGATCTGCTCTCTTCCGCCTTCAGCAATTCTGCCTTTACTCACTGGTGGCATTGTTTTCATTTCTAGCAACAACTGGTCTCTGGTGGGGTTATCCACCTCATCCCCCTGGAAGCGAGGCTTCCTTTCTCAAGCACAGTCCTTTCCTCATCTTTTGATTTTGCTTGAAGTCCTGGTACCAGACAACTGTGTCTCTCATGGGCTCAGAGGCCTTGGCCCCTGTTCTTGTATGATGACTGTTTGAAACAGCTTGTGCCCACTCAATCTGATCCTCCCTGGATCCCTGGGATGCCAGCGTATTCAGGCTTTGGATCTTCTTTTGCTATCTTCCTCTTCCTCATCCTTGGCAATGGTGTCATACTCCTCCTTGTTCCCCTTGTTCTCCTCTCTCTCTCTCTCTCTCTCTCTCTCTCTCTCTCTCTCTCTCTCTCTCCCTCCCTCCCTCTCTCTTTTTCTCTCCTACTACTCTTCTCCCCAAGGACCAATCTCTGCACCTGTCTCTGCCTCCTCTCTGCCTGTTAGCATCCAGGCACACCTGGCTGCCCCTTGAGGTCCTGACAAAGTGTGTCACCCAGAGTCACACCTGGGTGCAGTGCACCTTGTCCCTTTAAAAGGCAAACTCTGCTACTCTTCTCCCTTCTTCCTCTTCCTTGTTCTCTCTCTGTGTCTCTCTCCCTCCCTCTCTTTCCATGAGGTGACTGCACTACCTTCCTCTCTCTTCTACTCCCTTCCCTTCCTCCAATAAAACTTCTCACATAAACTCCTACTGCAAGGCGTGTCTGTCTCTCACCCGCTGTGGGCTCTCATCTGCTGTGGGCTCTCACCACCCGAGCCAAGGTCTTTCTCACACAGAATTATAGCCACCTCCCACCATGGCTAAGGCTTAACCTGTCTTGGGGCTAGGCATCTCATGCTTGTGTTCAAAGTGCCTCCTTCTCTAGCTTGTCCTGTCTCTGTTTGCTTCCTGCCTCCCCCCTGTCACCACCACTGCAATGCCATCCTGCTTAATGGAGGGAAGGGTGTTCCTCTTTCCAGCTAAGCTGTGGACAGACCTGAGACTAGCTGCCTATGCTCAGATGTTTCCTGTCTGTTTCATACGTGTGAAAGAATGTGTAAACAGTGTAGCCACACACATGTGTTTCTGAATGTCCTGTATGTGTGTGTTGCTAATTGGGTATGTTTAAAATCTGTATTACTACTAAAAAAAAAAAAACCATGTGGACTGTCAATACTTTATAACACATGGGCAGGCACCATCTTGGTTAAGGGCAGGTCAGATGACCTAACAGCCATCTTTACTGAGGGTGACCACTTGATCTCTGCCATTTTGTTAGAGGTTAAAAGAGTGACTTCACCGCCATGTTGACTAAGGGGCCATATCTGACCAAGGGTCAGATGACCTAACCACCATGTTTACTAAGAGTGGCCATGTGGACTGGAAGCCATGTTTACTAAGGTTAAAGACTACACTTCTTAATCCTAATGAGCTGTCTCTCTGTTCTTTCTCCCTGTGCAGGTTCAGAGTTGGTGCTCTAACTCTGCACCTCCGTTTGGCCTGTCTAGGGCTTGCTGCAGCTCAGGGGTGTGGAGCCGCCCTCAACTTCCCTCCAAGTGATGGGGAGGACTGAGAGATCCCATGGTGTGGTTCCAATTTGCATTGTATGGGCTGCTAAGCTACATCAGCATATATCTTCTAAAGGTATCTTGATTCCAAAATTTGAGTCTAAGGATATGATACTTTGGAAAAGAGGGTTTTTTTTTGTTTTCACAGAAGATTAGAACCTGTGGACTGCTTCCAGACAAATATGGCAAATATGGTATGATGGAACAAGACCCCTGAAAGGTTGATATGAACACCCCCACAAAGAATATACTTCACCCAATAAACAGCAGGAAGCAGTTTGGAGAAAAATAACTATGCTCATATTCCCAAATATTGTCTATAAAAGTTTATTTACATGTAAAGGGAGGATATGATATAGATATGAACAATTTGCATTGGTATGGATATTGGTTACTTAATACGAATTTAAGGTAAATTTTTTTATACTGTATATGTGTATTTCTGTTCTTGATTAAGGTATTGTGATTGAGTAGTTCATTTAAAAGTAATTAAGAAATATAGGTTAATAGATAATCAACTATAATGGTTTACTATCTCTAGTAAAACAAAGCACGAGATATGTTGACTGCATAAGGCCAGAAGGACAGAGAGGAAGACTGAGGACATAAGTGATTAATATAGCAGTGAATCTATGATCTGCTGCAGCAATGGAATACCCAGACTAACATTCTTGCAGTCTCAGAAATGGAACAAAAATCAACTTATGTTTCTGGGAAGGATATTATAAGGTACTATCAAAAAACAGTCACCAGTCATTCAGGGTATACAAAAACACAAAACAACTACCAAAACTTGAGAGGTACCAATGGCCCTACATTTAAAATGGTTAATTAAGAAACCAATATGGGTTAAACACTGGCTGTTTTTTTTTAATTTATCTATTTTATTGAAAAAATTTCTGCCTCCTCCCTGCCTCCCATTTCCCCCCCCCTCCTTCCACTCCTCTCCCCCTCCCCTCACTCCTCTCCCCCTCTCCATACTCCTTTCCTTCCCCCTCTCCAGTATACACTGGCTTTTAACAGAACAGAAACTGCAGACTTTAGAAGAGCTGGTTAATTAGATGCTCACCATATTGAAGAGTCAACCAACCCTTGGAATTCTTCTGTGTTTGTTATTAAAAAGAAATCTGTAAAATGAAGAATGGTGACAGATCTAAGAGCTGTCAATAAGGTAATTTGACCAATGGACCCAACACAATTTGGAATTCCTTTGCTTTCTCTATTGCCTAAAGGATGGCCTCTTATAGATATTGATTTAAAAGATTGTTTCTTCATTATACCTTTACAAGAAAAGGACAGAGAAAAATTTGCTTTCACAGTGACTACTTATACTAATTTTCAGCCTACTAGGAGATACCAGTGGACCATCCTCCCACAGGGAATGCTCAATATCCCCACCCTGTGCCAATACTTTGTAAGTCAGCCATTGGAAATATTATGCAAGCAATTTTTAAGTCTATAATTTACCATTACATGGAAGACATTTTATTATCTGTCTCAAATGCAGATACTTTAGAAAGAATGTTTGAGTTAGTAAAGAAAGTTTTGCCTAAATGGGGGTTACAAATTGCTCCTGAAAAAATACAAAGAGGAAAATCTGTCAATTACCTAGGTTACAAGATAGGTTTACAAAAATTTAGAACCAAAAAAAGCACAAATTAGGAGAGACTGATTGAGGACTCTTAATGACTTTCAAAGATTGCTAGGAAACATTTCGAATCTATGAGCCACTTTTGGGATAACACCTGATATAATAATTCATTTAAACAAAACCTTAGATGGTAACAAAGACTTGAATATCCCAAAAGAATTAACAACTTAGGCTAAGAAAGAATTGACTTTGATTGAGGAGATATTACAGAAGGTACATATTGCAGAATATGACTGCATTCTAGTCATATTACACTCCAAAATTTCCCCTACTGGAATTTTAATGCAGAGGGAAGATATTATATTAGAATAGATCTTTTAAACACATAAACTGGGACAAAAATTAAAATCTTATGTAGAAAAGGTCTCTGAATTGATTTAAAAAATTGAGACTTCAACGATTAGCAGGAATAGACCCAGTAAGATTATAGTACTTTTTACTAGTGATTAAATTTAAAAAGTATGGGAAGTCATGTAGTAATAGGAGCGGCGGGGCTGCGTCCCCAGCACCCCAGCCACCTGGCTAGCTTATGCCCTGAAATAACAGCACACAAACTGTATTCATTTAAACACTGCTTGGCCCATTTCTATCTAGCCTCTTCTAGGCTAATTCTCACATATTAATTTAGCCCATTTCTAATCCTCTGTGTAGCACCACTAGGTGTGCTTACCGGGAAGATTCTAGCCTATGTCCATTCTGGGTAGGAGCTTCATCGCGTGTGTCTGCCCCGGAGACAGGAGCATGGCATCTCTGAGCTCACTTCCTCTTACCCCCAGCATTCTGTTCTGTTTACTCCTCCCACCTATGTTTTAACCTATCAGGGCCAAGCAGTTTCTTTATTGCTTAACCAATGAAATCAACAGATTGATATATGACACTCCCACATCACTTCCCCTTTTTCTGTTTAAACAAAAAAGGAAGGCTTTAACTTTAACATAGCAAAATTACATATAACAAAAAAGTTATCAAGCAAGAATTACAGTTACAATATTTATATCTATTTTATCTTTTATCATAACAATAGAAAACTATAACTATCTATCTATTCTTCAACTCCATCAAAGACTCCAGAAGAATACAATATTACCTAAGCAAACAAAAAGTAAGCAACTTTTAAAATTCTAGAAATGACAGAGACATCTTGCTGCCTGTACAGTCACCCAAAGTTCCTCTGTACCGTTGGGGCATCCATCTTTGGCCTACAGGCCCATAGTTTCCAGCAGACATTTCCACAAAGCTGGAAATTTCAAAGGCAGTCACTATCTGCTTGTCCTGAAGAATGTCTTGCAGACTCTTTCATGAATCAGGAACCCCAAAAGACCATCTCACCTTTAGGCAAGTTTAGCAGTCCTCTCTCTGCGGGTTCTCTGTGTCCAGTTTATGCAATAGTCCAGGCAAGAGCAGTTTCTTGCCCAAATGGCTATCAAACTCCATAGGGATCCTCTTTGATGCCCATCTTCTTCCTGAAGTAGATTGGTGCTGCCAGGAGTAGAGTGTCTCATTGTCATGAAAAACCCTAAGTTATTAAAACATTAAATAGCATATTTCATAGTCTATGAAAGATATGAAGAATACCTATCTGAAATATATCCATGCACATCTAGAAAATCTAACTAACATGACTACAAACTTGACTATTATAGATGATTATCTACTAACAACCTATATACATTACATTTTAAATGAACTACACAATCACAATACCTTAATCAAGATCAGAAATATATATACATATAACAAAATTGACCTTAAATTTAAATCACTAAAGCAAAATCCATATCAATGCAAATTATTCATATCTATATCACATCCCCCTTTAAATGTAAAAGAATGTTTATAAACCATATTTGGGAATATGGGTGCAGTTTTTTCTCTCCAAACTGCTTCCTGCTGAATGGGGGCGTCGTTAATCAGGTCTTTCATGGTATAACCTGTGTGCTAGATTCATCTCAGTCAGCAGTGGAGTGAAGTAAATTTTTGAAGGTGTTCACATCAACCTTTCAGTAGGGCGTGGTCCATCATACCACATTCGGATAGAAGAAATCCACAGACTCTCACCCTCTGTGAAAACAAAATAAGAAACTCCTTTCCAAAGCATCATGTCCTTAGATCCAAATTTCAAAGTCAAGGCATTTTCAAAATATCTATGTTGGATTAGTTCAGCAGCATTTATAAACAAATATCTTTTAGCAGCTGTTGCTCCTTCCTCAACATTCAAACAATTCAAAGAGAGCATAATAGCATACAGTATCAAAATTCTCTGTGTATTTTCCATCTTTGTGCACTTTATTTTAACCTCTATTTTGTTTCTTTTTACTTTTATTTTTTTGCTTTTTGAGGCAGGTTCTCTGTATCTTTGACCCGGAATAACTCTGCTGACCAGGCTGTCCTTGAACTCTCAGAGATCCGCCTGTCTCTGCCTCCCAGGCATTGGGATTAAAGGTGTACACTACTACACCTTGAACTCACAGAGATCTGTTTGTCTCTGCCTTCTAGGCACTGGGATTAAAGGCGTGTGCTACCACACCTTGAAGTCACAGAGGTCAATCTCCCTCTGCCTCCCAAGTGTTGGGATTAAAGGTGTGTACTACCACACCCAACTACCCTCTTTCTTCCCTTTTTTTGTTTTTTACTTTAAGAACTTTAACGTTTAGCATGCATATATTTTTAACACACTGTAAACCATTTAAACATTTTCTTTGACTTTGAATCTTTTTTTTACTGTTTATGTCTCTTTTTTGACCACATGAGTCCTTAATTTAGCAAGCAATATCAGTAGGATTAAAGCCGTGGCTTTGCCAGCTAGATCCAGTCCATTCCTTAGCTTTCCAGCCTCATGGCTGAGGTACTGGCTGTAGCCATGTTTACTGCCACAACTATCATATCTGCAAACAGTGAGAGTTTGACTTCTTCTTTTCCAATTTGTATCTCCTTGATCTCCATTTGCTCTAGCTAGGACATCAAGAACTATATTGAATAGATATGGGGAGAGTGGACAACCTTGTCTTGCCCCTGATTTCAGTGGATTCACTGAGAGTTCCTCTCCATTTAGTTTGATGTTGGCTGTTGGCTTGCTGTATATTGCCTTAATTATGTTTAGGTATGTTCCTTGTATCCCTACTCTCTCCAAGACCTTTATCATGAAGGAATATTTTACTTTGTCAAATGCTTTTTTAGCATCTAATGAGATGATCATACTGTTTTTATTTTTCAGCTTGTTTATATGGTGGATTACGCTGACAGATTTTCATATGTTGAACCATCCCTGCATCTCTTGGATGAAGCCGACTTGATCATGGTGGATAATGGTTCTGATATGTTCTTGGATTCAATTTGCCAATATTTTATTTAGTATTTTTGTATCAATGTTCATAGTAAGATTGGTCTGTAACTCTCTTTCTTAGTAATGTCTTTCTGTGGTATCAGTGTAATTGTAGCTTTATAAAAAGGGTTTGGCAATGTTCCTTCTGTTTCTATTGTGTGCAATAATTAGTTCTTCTTTGAAAGGGTGGTAGAATTCCGAACTGAAACCATCTGGTACTGGGCTTTTTTTTGGTTGTGAGATTTTTAATGACTGTTTCTATTTCTTCAGCAGTTATAGGTCTGTTTAATTTCCTTCTCTGGTCTTGATTTAATTTTGGTAAGTCATATTTATCCAGAAAGTTGTCCACTTCCTTTAAGTTTTCCAATTTTGTGGAGTACAGGTTTTTGAAATATGACCTGATGATTCTCTGAATTTCCTCTGTGTCTGTTGTTATGTCCCTCTTCTCATTTCTCATTTTGTTCATTTGGATATTCTCTCTCTGCCTTTGCTTAGTTTGGAAAAAGGTTTGTCTATTTTGTTGATTTTCTCTAAGAACCAACTCTTTGTCTCATTGATTCTTTGTATTGTTCCCTTTGTTTCTATTTTGTTGATTTCAGCTCTCACTTTGATTATTTCCTGCCTTCAGTTCTCTTAGGTGAGTTTGCTTCTTTTTGTTCTAAAGTTTTCAAATGTTCTGTTAATTCACTAGTTAGGGACTTTTTTCCAGCTTCATTATGTAGGCATTTAGTACTATTAACTTTCCTGTTAACACTGCTTTCATTTTGTCCCATAAATTTGTGTATGTTGTGTGGTCATTTTCATTGAATTTTAGAAAGTCTTTAATTTCTCCCTTTATTTCTTCCTTCACTCATTGATAATACAGGTGAGCATTGTTTAATTTCCATGTGTTTTTGGGTTTTTGGAATTGGTATTGTTGTTGACTTCTAGTTTTATACCATGGTAATCTGATAAGGTACATTAGGTTATTCCAATTTTTTTTGTATTTGTTGAGGTTTGTTTTGTTACCGAGTATGAGATCAATTTTTGAGAAAGTTCCATGAGGTGCTGAGAAGAAGGTATAGTCTTCTCTGTTTGGATGGAATATTCTATAGATGTCTGGTAAGTCTATTTGAGTCATAACATTTATTAGTTCTCTTATTTCTCTGTTCAATTTTTTGTCTGATTATCTGTCTAGTGGTGAGAGTGGAGTGTTGAAGTCTCCCACTATTAGTGTGTGGGGTTTAATGTATGATTTAAGCTTTAGAAGTGTTTCTTTTACATATGAGAGTGCCCTTGTATTTGGGATATAGATGTTCATTATTGAGATTTCCTCTTGATGGATTTTTCCTGTGACTAATATGAAATGATCTTCTTTGTCTCTTTTGACTGATTTTAGTTTGAAGTCTATTTTGTTAGGTATTATGAAAGCTACACCAGCTTGTTTCTTAGATCTGAAAGACCCCCTAAAAGGGTGTCTCACTCCTTGGGGATCCCCCTACCCAAGAACTGAGACCAGTCTACTGGATGCAAAAGCAAGAGGCAGTTTAATGTTTACACGGGTACCTGCAGGTGCTGCAAAGCCGCTCAGCTGGATAAGCTAGCTGAATGAGCACACCGGGCTGAGAATACATCATGCATTTATAGGGGGTTCAGGGGTTACATAAAAGACGGCATAGCAAAAAGCATTCATTGGTTTCTATATATTGGGTGGGCTAGGATCGAGTTTAGGACAGCATTGTTTATCCATTTGCAGTTTTATGGAAAACCATAAAATCTAGATAATGCTAAGTTCAGCTCTCTGGGTATTTTGACAGACTGTCACAGTGGTTAGCTGTCTTCCTGTCGGCCCAGTTTCTACAGAGCTAGCTGACTGCAGATATCCTATACAGCTGAGCTGAGCCCCTCCTGGTTCTGTAAAATTTGTTTTTCTAAGCTTATGTAGGTGACCTAATTTGAACCTTACTACAGGCTGGGACGGGCGTCTTTCAGATCCATTTGTTTGGTATATTTTTTCCCAACCCTTCACTCTGAGATAATATCTGTTGTTGAGATTGAGATATGTTTCTTGTATGCAGAAGAAAGATGGATTCTGTTTTTGTACCCAATCTGTTAGCCTGTGCCTTTTTAATAGGTGTGTTGTGTCCATTTCCATTAAGGGATATTAATGACCAGTGATTGCTATCTCCTGTTAATTTAGTTTTCATTGTTGGTGATGTTAGTTTGTGCATTTTTTCTTTTTTGGGATATGCTGTTATGAGATCATCAATTGTCTGTGTTTTTGTTGGTGTAACCATCTTCCTTGGGTTGGAGTTTTCTTTCTAGTATTTTGTGTAGGGCTGGGTCTGTGGCTAGGTATTGTTGAAATCTAGATTTGTCATGGAATATCTTGTTTTGTCTTTGCTGGGTATATTAGACTGGGCTGGCATCCGTGATCTCTTAATGTCTGCATGATGCTTGACCATGACCTTCTGGCTTTCATTGTTTCCAATGAGTAGATTAGGAACATGGGGACCTTGGAGGACGGCTGTAGGGGAGATGGGAGAGGCAGGGAGGGGAGCAGAGAAAAATGTAGAGCTCAACAAAAATAAAAAAAGAAATCTGAAACACCAAATAAACACAAGCCTCACCTACAGAACCCAGTAATAATAATAATAATAATAATAATAATAACATTCATTTAATTACAAATTCTTAGAGCATCTGACACCTGGCCCATTGCCTTGTTTTCCAGAACTACCTCAGAGCTCTTAAAGCCTAGTGGGTGATATGAAGTGGTTACTGTGAATCTAAAGCTTGTTCCAAATATTTTGAGGAAATGGTTGATCCTTAGGTGTCACTGTCACCTGGTAAGATACACCACTGTGTTCAGAGTGGTATAGGTTAGATACACCACAGTGGGGTATATCATACTTTATATGACTGGTTATATGAAAAGTCAAAATAAAATGCTATATGGAAAATATATAATACTTCCCATATTCCAAACACTTCTATGGACACTTTACTCTTGCTTTAGAGATTTATTTTATTTCAATCATGTATATGTTATGTGTCTGAGTGTGGTTATGTGCACACAAGTGTAGGTACTCTCAGCTGATAGAAGAGGGCTCAATTTGGTCATAGGCAGCTGTGTGCCAGAGGATCAGGTTTTTGTGTGAGACTTTGACTCCTAGTAACTCCAGATTCTGTACCACAATGTAGGCAGAGGCTGCATGTTTGTTTCTGGGCTGCCCAAACCCAAAATAATCACATAAAAATCTGTATTAATTACAATGCTGTTTGGTCCATAGCTTCAGTATATTTCTAGCCAGCTTTTAATCTTAAATTAACCCATTTCTATTATTTTATATTTTCCCAAGAGGCACGTGGTTTATCGGCAATTTTCCAGTGCGTCTGTCTCCTGCGGCGGGTACATAGTATCTCTTTAACTCCTCCTTCTGTCTCTATATTTCTTTTGTAGCCTGGCTATATTCTATTAAGCCATTGGCTGAAAGCAGCTTCTTTATTAACCAATAGCAATAAAACATTTATAGCATACAGAGGGGAATCCCACCTCACTTCATAGTCTCACCAGCATGGCCCCCTAATTGTGAGCTGAACAAGAAGAACAACAATAGACATGCCAGAGTGAGGGTAAAGACCATGAGGCCTCCATCCTACTGAAGGAACTACGGGTAACTAGGGAATGATGGCCGCAGGAGAGTCTTCCCCAAGGAAGAGCACTGGTCATCCAATGACAACTGGTCATTCCTAAAAGTTATATGTAAATATATAGACTGAGAAGGTTATATTAGGAATATATGTATATACATATATATGAATAAATACACATATGAATGTAATAACAATGAATGAAAAAGAGGGCATGAATTTGAAAACGAGAAAGGATGAATTTATGGACTGTTTGGAGAGAGCAAAGGAAAAGCAGAAAATATGATCATATCATAATCTCTCAAATAAAGATATAAATGAAAAGAAAAAATATTAAAAGTAAAAAAAGAAGGCTTCTTTCTGGTCATTTTCTTTTATCTTTATTTAATTTATTTATTTTTGTTCGTTTTTAAGACAGGATTTCTCTGTTGATTTGGAGATTGTCCTCAAGTTGACTCTGTAGACCAGGCCGGCGTGGAAGTGGTCGAAATCCTCTTATCTCTACCTCTTGATTGCTGTGATTAAAGGGCTGCACTGAACTGCTTAAAAATGCTTAAAGAAAATATATGAATGAGAGTCTGTAAGTTTTGGAAACAGTAAGTATGTGCTTTAATCCTGAAAGATTTACTAATGCTAAGATTTCAAATTTGCTGACTGTAATGTTACAGAATCCTTGGATTTTATCGACTGGAGATTCTCAGTCTCCTTCGAGTCTGCATAGTGACCTGGCCTTCGTGGCACTGAGTCTTGGCTCTGGACTAGTGTTCTCTGAGTGTGCTATCCTGTTTCCAGTTCCCCAAACACACAACAGGGCTTCCTTCTGGGCACTGCAAGTTATCCGCCTTTCAACTCTAATTGTAAGTAGGAAATGAAAACTGCTTTTCTTGGAGAAGTTAATTTACACAGTTACCCAGACTTCGGAAGGTTCCAATAGAAAATACAATACCTACCACGGCCCAATCCAATGAATTCATTAAAAGTGTCACTAGCTCTGATCTGGGTTGCCACGGTGCAGCACTGAGTGAAGGCTTGGACACAGCGTGGGCCTATTTTCACACGGTCTGCTCGCTGCTCACAGGTTTCATAGGCACTATGTCTGGCTCCGTTATAACAACACGTCCTTATCACTGGATGTTTGTATGTAAAAGCTGAAACGATGTCAGTACGCGTGTGCTTACCACCCACAGTCGAAGAGATCTCAAGCGTCAATTTCTCTAACATCAAAGGACTCCCAGATACTCAGGGAAAACAAACATTTTACATAGTTTTAGGGGAGGAAATAATAAAGAACTGATTTGTTCATGGTAAGGATCTGGCCAATGAAATCCTGAGTTTGCGTGAAGGATCATTTGAGGGGTGAACTGAACCTCCACAGGCATCTTTTCCCCGCCCACTTCATTGCAATTAGGGAAACCCCGTGTCTTCTGCTCTCTGGTCTTGAAAGCAGTAAACACATTTCTATACAACTTGTGGACTACCTTGTTCTGTTATTTTCCGCCTCAGGTAATCTGAAGGCTGGAGACTCTCGCCTTGGGCTTCATCTATGAGCGGGAGAATGGAGTGAGGGAAGAGTAGTCAGTATCATACTGTTGTTATATTACTTTCCCTGCAATATGACCCGTAATATTTTTGGATCTTGGAAACATTAAGAATCGTTTGTTGATTTGACTCGTCGCTAATTGTTTATTTTTCCTAAAATCATGAGCCTAGAAAGATCCTCCATAAGCCAGGCTGCCCTGGGGACTGTACCACTTCTGTTATGAAGAACACGAATCCACTAGAGCCAGCGGGATTCTTCTGAACTAACAGGCAAGCTGACCTCAGACTCCCGAACAGCCACCAAAGCGTTAGAGTACCTTGAATTTTCAGTTCGTGCTGCCGATCACTTACTGCCGTGAGACTTATTTTGAAGGCTTTATCTGTGAGACAGAAGGAGGTGTGGAAGGCATAAAATCCTTCTAAAACAGCCCCATGACGGTATTCTGTTCCACATCATTGCGGCCCTCTAACAACCTCTAACAAGCACTGACTCCCTGGCCGAATACCTAACCAGGACTTCCCACCACCCTGGCTCAGGGCCTCATCCCCACCTGGGAGTGATTTGCATCAGCTACATTACTGAAAAGAATTACTGGAAAAAAACGTTCTATAAATAAATCGTAGATTGAAGATTACTGTGTTCGTTGACGTCAAAGTGTGTCATTCCGTTGGTAGACACGTCTTCTCTGTATTTAGCCTGAATCGTCCATCTACCGTATCTGTGGAAGCCAGATGTTTGAAATCATGGAGGGCAACAAAGAGTTTTAATTTATCAAGAGAATCTCTAGCAATGTCTGTTTTGTAGAGGTAAGAGTATGTATGTGTGTACGATAAGTCACACACACACACACACACACACACACACACACTTAGACACATACCCTAAGTAAAAGTTTGGAGGAAAGATATTTCAAAAATAAATGGACATAACATTTCAAAAATAAAATAAATTGTTTAACAATAGGTTTTTTATATCGTATTCTTTTCCTACATATTTTGCTTAAATATCACAATTTTGTTTGGACAACTGAATACAATTTTAGAATTTAATTAATCCAGGAATTTATGTTAAATTCACAACATAGTTTAAAAATTGATAATAATATGTCTGGAAAGATGGCATGCCAGTGATGTAAATCACACCTCATCTAAGCAAAATTGTATTTGGAAAGAAAGTGTGGCTTGTTTTAAAGAATAAAACAACCTGTCCAATAACCTTCATCCAAAAAATTTAGTACGGTTGGGCAGTGTTAGGTTATGCCTTTAATTCCAGGACTTTTGGAGGTGGATCTCTGAGTTCAAGCTGAGCCTGTCTACAGAGTGAGGACAGTCAGGGCTACACAGAGAAACTCTGTCTTGAAAGATTGTAGTAATAGGAGCTTCTGCCCCAGCTCCCAGCCGCCTGGCTAGCTTATGCCCTGAAATAATTACACGGAAACTGTATTTTTTTAAACGCTGTCTGTCCCATTAGTTCTAGCCTCTTATTGGCTAAATCTCACAGCTTACTTTAACCCATTTCTAATAATGTATGTAGCCCCACGAGGTGTGGCTTACCAGGAAAGATCTTAACCTGTGTCTGTCTGGAGTGGGAAAATCATGGCAACAGACTGACTCGGCTTCTTTCTCCCAGCATTCTGTTCTGTCTACTCCGCCTACCTAATCTTCTGTCCTATCAGGGCCAAGGCAATTTCTTTATTAATTAGCCAATGAAAGCAACACATAGAAAGCAACACCTACATCAAAAACCAAAGACCAATATTCAAAAGCAAAGAAGCAAAGAAATTAGTATAGTACAGTATACTACACTACCGTGTAGTACAGTACAGTATAGCTGTCCTTATCTAGTATAGTATAGTACACTATACTATAGTATAGTATAACTACCCCTGTCTAGTATAGTACAGTACAGTATAGCTGTCCTTATCTAGTATAGTATAGTACACTATACTATAGTATAGTATAACTACCCCTGTCTAGTATAGTATAGTACAGTACAGTATAGCTGCCCTTGTCTGAGACATTGTGCTCTATGTTCCTTGAGAACAGGGATTGTGAGCACTTGACTTCTATTTGGCAGCTTGCTCTCTTGTTGTGAGTTCCACACACAAGCAGTGCTCACTTAACATGTATTTTATAAACCTCTGTATGAGCATGGTCTTAAATTCT
Organism: Microtus pennsylvanicus; assembly: GCF_037038515.1. Lineage (NCBI taxonomy): Eukaryota > Metazoa > Chordata > Mammalia > Rodentia > Cricetidae > Microtus > Microtus pennsylvanicus. Next base: position 49,753,982 of record NC_134587.1, on the reverse strand, counting down.
TGCATATGAAACCAATAAAACAAAATTTCCTACACACACACATAGGTTTCGACGAAATCTCTGCACCTGCTAGGCATAAGTGCTCTCCCAATAGACCATAACCTAACGCCCTCTCCCCAGAGATAAACACTCTGTTAGGTTGAAAAGGAAAAAAAAAGACAACTGAAGATTGTTTTCTCTTCTAAGTTGTTTGCTCTCTCTATATAATGAATGGGTGGGATATGTTGGGAACTTTTTCTGTGTGTGTGTGTGTGTGTGTGTGTGTGTGTCCGTGTATCTATTTACTGAAACATGGTTTCACTATTTGCTGAAGCTTGCAGTAACAACATTTAAGTGATCCTGTTTCTGCAGTGTGCTGGAAATCTGAAACTCTTGGTATGCTGGGCAGTGCTCTGGTATCTGGGATTCATTTCTGTTCTGCTGAGAAGTGGGCCTAACTTCTACCATCCTTTGGAAGGCTTCACATAGCCACATGTGTGCTGTCCTTGGTCAGAGCAGGTGCTCATTTAACCTTTCCTCTGCCCCACAAACAAAAGTTCCAGGTGTTTTTTTTTTTCTTTCAGAAAACGACTTATTAACAAACATTTTTACATACTTGGGGTTAGAAGGAATCTGGAAGTCAGGAAAAGACACAGCTCCAGTAAGATTGTTTCCTTGGACCTTCTCAACTTCTGATCCTTCAGGGTCCTTTAAACAAATAAGGAAACGTGCCTGCCTTAGGTCATTTTTCGTTGTTATAAAGTAATATCTGGGACCAGATAATTTTTAAAAACTAGACGTTTATCTTGGCCACAGTACTGGAGGCCAGGGTTGTTAGGAGATGACGCTGTGCAGGGAGGAGCTGCCCTGCTTCAACTCTGGATTTAGAAGCAGAACCGCAAGCAAGAGCTTAGGAAGAGTTTACTCATGTGACAAGAAAGCTCTCACACGGGAACAGCCCTGCTGAGTGCATCTGTCTGTGAGGGAAGCATCATGGGACTAAGCACATACTTACTATGAAAATTAAGACAGTTTCCCGTGTCACTGGCTCCAAGGCATCTCCCAGCGAAAGGACGCCAACCTTTACTGCAGAAGAAGTGATATCATCAAAAACCTTGTTGACCGAGGACTGTTCTAATTTTTGAAACAAACATCATCAGGGTGAAAATGATTTAAGATACAGTGAGTGACATTGTCAAAGATTAATAATATATTTTTAAAAACATTTTCAATGAGATAAATCTTGTTCAAAACTAATTGTAGCCCCTAGAGAAAAACTCATATTTAGAAGAAAGTTGTTGGTAAACATATATATTCCTAAACATTCTTTCATTTTAACATAAGTTATTGAGATTTACTTACAGTGAAAACAAAAGTTAACTTATGAAAATATTTATGTTCAACTTGCTGGAAACATGTGCATAGTATAAAATTAGTTATTTCTGTAATTAACCACATTTTATTAGGAATTTCATCATAACAAAAAGTGAGCTCCGAGTAAGTTGTATGAGAACATACGATACTGCCTTACATTAGGGCTGGAGGGTCAAGGGACAAACTAATGTTTGGTTCAGATAGCATACACTCTCCTGCTTATGAAAACTAGTAAGGCTCCAAATTAGCTTTTCCCGTGATATGCTGTGATCATGTGATTATGTTGTATCTGTTGGCCCAGGTCCTGTGATTGTTCTGTCCTCATTGAAAGAATAGAGGCGACATTGCAGAACTGCTGGTCCTTGCACATCCTAGGCAAGCACTCTGTACGGAAACACATCTTTTTGTTTCCTTCCTAAGTAGCCCAGGCTAGCCTGTAATTCCCAACCTCCTCTCATTAGCCTCCCTGGTTGTGGGATCACAGAAACCCACCACCAAGCCCTGTGAGACCTCCACTCTCTAAACACTGTGGGTCTCGCAGCTGATTCGTGCTTAATTTTCTCCTTCTTTTCATTTCATGGATGTAGGTACACAGAGCCAGGTGGCGGCTCTTAGTGTATCAGAGACAAGATCAATAAAATGTGTTTATTGAAGCCACGACTTATTTGCAATTACTGCTTTGTGCTAGACAATGAGTTAAGAGTGGTGACCAAAAGGATCGTCTGGAGGCAGTACCATCCTGACTTCAAACTCTATTACAGAGCTACAGTATTGAAAACAGCTTGGTATTGGCATAAAAACAGAGAAGTCGACCAATGGAATCGTATAGAAGACCCGGACTTTAACCCACAAACCGAAGAACACCTGATTTTCGATAAAGGAGCTAAAATGATACAATGGAAAAAAGAGAACATCTTCAACAAATTGTGCTGGCATAACTGGATGTCGATCTGTAGAAGAATGAAAATAGATCCATATCTATCACCATGCACAAAACTCAAGTCCAAATGGATTAAAGACCTCAATATCAGTCCGAACACACTGAACCTCATAGAAGAGGAAGTGGGAAGTACTCTACAACACATGGGCACAGGAGATCACTTCCTACGTATAACCCCAGTAGCACAGACATTAAGGACAACATTAAATAAATGGGACCTCCTGAAACTGAGAAGCTTCTATAAAGCAAAGGACACTGTCAATAAGACAAAAAGGCAACCAACTGACTGGGAGATGATCTTCACCAAATCCGCAACTGACAAAGGTCTGACCTCCAAAATTATAAAGAACTCAAGAAACTAGACTGTAAAATGCTAATCAACCCAATTATAAAATGGGACACTGAGCTGAACAGAGAATTCTCAGCAGAAGAAGTTCAAATGGCTAAAAGACACTTAAGGTCATGCTCAACTTCCTTAGTGATCAGGGAAATGCAAATCAAGACAACTTTAAGATACCATCTTATACCTGTCAGAATGGATAAAATCAGAAACACCAATGATAGCCTTTGCTGGAGAGGTTGTGGAGTAAGGGGTACACTCATCCATTGCTGGTGGGAATGCAAACTTGTGCAACCACTTTGGAAAGCAGTGTGGCGGTTTCTCAGAAAATTCGGAATCAACCTACCCCAGGACCCAGCAATACCACTCTTGGGAATATACCCAAGAGATGCCCTATCATACAACAAAAGTATATGCTCAACTATGTTCATAGCAGCATTGTTTGTAATAGCCAGAACCTGGAAACAACCTAGATGCCCTTCAATGGAAGAATGGATGAAGAAAGTATGGAATATATACATATTAGAGTACTACTCAGCAGTAAAAAACAATGACTTCTTGAATTTTGCATGCAAATGGATGAAAATAGAAAACACTCTCCTGAGTGAGGGAAGTCAGACCCCAAAAGAGGAACATGGGATGTACTCACTCATAATTGGTTCCTAGCCATAAATAAAGGACATTGAGCCTATAATTCATGATCTTAGAGAAGCTAAATAAGAAGGTCAACCAAAAGAAAAACATAATCATCCTCCTGGATTTTAACCTTCATCAGGCGATGAAAGGAGACAGAGACAGAGACCCACATTGGAGCACCGGACTGAAATCCCAAGGTCCAAATCAGGAGCAGAAGGAGAGAGAGCACAAGCAAGGAACTCAGGACTGTGAGGGGTGCACCCACACACCGAGACAATGGGGATGTTCTATCAGGAACTCACCAAGGCCAGCTGGCCTAGGTCTGAAAAAGCATGGGATAAAACCGGACTTGCTGAACATAGCAGAAAATGAGGACTACTGAGAACTCAAGAACAATGGCACTGGGTTTTGATCCTACTGCACGTACTAGCTTTGTGGGAGCCTAGGCAGTTTGGATGCTCACCTAACTAGACCTGGAAGGAGGTGGGTGGTCCTTGGACTTTCCACAGGGCAGGGAAACCTGACTGCTCTTTGGGCTGATGAAGGAGGGGGACCAGATTGGGGGAGGGGAAGAAAAATGGGAGGCGGTGGCGGGGAGGAGGCAGAAATCTTTAATAAATGAATAAATAAACAAATATACATTAGAATCAAAGGGTAGCGCTGACAAAAAAAAAAAAGAGTGGTGACCAAGACTGATATGCATGCCGTCTGATGCTTAGGAGAGGAGAAACACAGTATTCTAGGTTCCCTGGAGCACTGGGTGCTGCAGAACATAGGCCCTTGGATTTGGAGAGAACAAAAGAGAGAACTGGGGATGTTCCTAAGTGCTGGAGCACTTGCCTGGGATGTAGGAGGCCCTGGACGTATCCCGAGCACTGACAAGGAGGAGAGAGAGGAAATGCGCTGGGAGTGGCAGGCCAAGCTGCAGTTGCAGGTTCCTGAAGGGATCCGTGTATGCGGATGCTACCAGCAAGAGTTACTGAGTCAAAGAAAAAGATAAAAAATGTACCATGCAGAAGTAACTGCATCTACCTCCATGTGCATGAGAAGTATTAGAAAAAGCAACTAACTTGAGTCCACAGATGAGGGGAGACATAGCAGAGAAGGGACCTGGGAAAGAGGGTGGGACCCAGGCTGTGCAGAACTGCAGGACTCTGGACAATATTCTAAGGTCCTTTATCCTAGAAAGCCTTGGAGACTAAGCCTTTATTCTAAGATACTTAAGCTAATAATCCTTCAAGTGTCTTCACATTAAATACGTCAGTAGGATAAAGACTTTAGATTGTTCTTATAGGCAGAGACTACTATCTCATATAAGAAGTTGTCTTGTTGAAGTGAGATCAACAGTTCTGGCAATGACTTCCTGTCTGAGCTTGCGACAACATCCTGACCCCGTCTAGGTCTTTCCTTTGAAAGCCAACGTAACAGGTGACCCTGCTGAATGTGTTGATTATCATACAGCCCCATTCACCTCACCATGGACATCACCAGCTTCCACCAAAATTAGAAGGTCTCTGTTCTGCACAAAATTAAACATCAAAACAAAACATGACAGTCCCTCTTGTCTCTGTCAAGCAGGCAACCAAAGTACCATGAATGAACAACCTTCCTGCTCCTTCCTGCAATGTACATCTTCCCTAAATTCATCTCTAATTGTCCAGTGATGGCAAGTGGCAGGGAGAAAGGCAGAAGGTTTTGCAAGCAATGTTGACTTTTCCTATGTCTTATTTGCAATTCATGAGGGGAAATGTAGATTTTCCTCAGTCACAGTGTCTTTCCTGCCATTCCCCTCAACAGGAAAACTATAAATATGAAACCAGGTATAACAGACACTTTCTCAGGTGACTCACTGTGGACAATCAGCACTTGGGCACCTCTGTGATGTACGTTAGTCTCTGCCAAGGTCTAATCCTTTACACAGGGCTTCTTTTTCCATTAGAGCGACTAGCTACTGAATTCGAGATTGTTTTAAAAGAAGATCTTAAGATAAATTATTTCCGAGTGCCAAAATTGTATTTGCAATCATGTCTTCTCTATTTTTGATAAATAAATTCTCTGACAGGAAAGATAAAGTAATCATTGGTTATGTTATTAATTTACTAATTCCATTATTAATTACAAGTGAAAATGCTATGTGAGAATATAAAAGTCATGAGAATCTGAGTTTCTCTTGAGTTAGGTAGAAACTGGTCTACACTCAATTTCAGATGTTCAAAGTTCCACATCTTTATGTCATTCTCCCTTGGAAGAAGCATCAGATACTCTACCGTGCTGCTGTGGAGTGTACACAGGCTTGTCAGTGTGGACGAAGAGAGAGCCATTGCCATAGAGGATTGGCCATTTTTCTGATTTTGAAAAATGCTTTGACACGACTTCCAAATAAACATATGAAAATGAGCTTTGTCCTTCAGACAACTGTTTGTCCTGAATCTGAAAAACAACAAACAAATATCACGGTATGAAAGTGTGATTGTGAAGTCCTAAAGCGTGCTGACCTTGTAGGAAAAACCACTGCAAACTGTAAGACCAAAATCGAACTTGTTGTTGGTTTTTGTTCGTTTATTTGGCTTGATTTTTGTTTTTTTGAGACAGGTTTTTGTTTTTGTAGCATTGGAGATGTCCTGGAACTAATTCTTGTAGAGCAGGCTGTTCCTGACCTCACAGAAATTCACCTGCTTCTGCCTCCCAGGTGCTGGGTTTAAAAGCGTGTGTCACCACCACCTGGCTGCAAAATTGAGCTTGTGCATTGCATAATTTTAAAGAGACACTGGAGACAGGGCTCAGGAGTTAAGAGCACTGGTGGCTCTTCCAGAGGACAAAAGTTCCATTCCCAGCACCTACGTGGCAGCTCAAATCACCTGACTCCTGTTCCAGGAATCCTACTTCCTCTTCTCTCCTCTGTTATTGCATGCTGTGGTGCCCAAATACACTTGTAGGCCAAATACCCATTAACAGGAAATTGTAAAAAATGATAATGAGCCTATAATGGTGCATGTCTTTAATCCAAGCATTCAGGAGGCAGAGGAAGTCAGATCTCTGTGAGTTCAAGTCCAGCCTGGTCTACATAGCTATTTCCTGACCAGACAAAGCTAGATTACAAGATTACTATCTTGTATGTCAAATTGTCTTGTTGGAGTCAGATCAACAGTTTTGGCAATGACACTTTATCTACAAAGGTGGCAACATTCTCACCCACTCTAGGTTGTTCCTTTCTATGCCTTGTCTGGAAAACAGTAAATAATAATAATAATAATAATAATAATAATAATAATAATAATAATGATAGCACAGTATAGCACTACAGAAACTGAGGCAGGAAGATCTTATTTTCAAGTCTATCCATGGTAAGAATCTGTCTTATAAACATAACCAAACAGCAAAACTAACTAAAACCACTATAGGAACAATAATTGAAAATTAGTTTTGCCAAAATCCCTTCATAGTCTGACATTATTATAAAATGTTAGCATTTTGAGACAAATTATTTCTAGAATAAAGAACTTTTAAAACTAAGTACTAAAACTAAAACAAATAAAACTCCAAGCAAGCTAAGAAATAAATTGGCTAAATAAACGATCACACAGTTCATAAGCAGAGAAGCACAGAGGACAGGTGGACATGTGGAAATCTGTTGACATCCTTACCATCTGGAGAGCGCCAAAGACACTGGGATTCCATCTCACTGCAGGAGGAACAGCTATCATTGAGAACGGTAACAGAACCAAGAATGCCGGGGAAGATGTAGGGGCAGGGAATTCTTATGCATTGCTAGATGGAATGATAATTGGTGCAGGCACCAGGAAAACCAGTGTGGGAGTTCCTAAAAATAGAGCTACCTCTGGCCCAGCTGCAGCACTTGGGAATCTCCGAGGAGGGATAAAAGTCAACGTGGTGAGAGAGGCTTGCACTATTCATCATCTTCATCATTGCACTGTTCACGACTCCCAAGCTATGGAGACCGTCTGCTTGTCCATCAGCAGCTAAGTGGACACAGCAAATGCGATACATATGGGGGAGTTTATTCAGCCACAAAGGACAAAACTGCCGGGAAATGGATGCAGCGGGAGGTCTCCACAGAAAGTGAAAGAAGCAGGACTCAGAAGGCAAATACTGCGTATTTTCTGTCACTGTGCACACATGACACAAAGATTGTGTACATACACACACGTGACATACGAGGAGGACGAGAAAAGGGAGAGTGGACGAGGTTGGGTGAGGTAGTGATGGGGGAGAGTCTTTTGTTTTGTGTTAATTTTATTGGTTAAGTAAACAGACTGTCTTAGCCCTTTAATAGGACAGAAAATTAAGTAGGCAGAGCGAACAAAACAGAATTTTGGGAAAAAGAAGTCGAGTGAGGAGTCGCCATGATTCTTCCACCCGACACAGACACACGTTAAAATCCTCCCTGGTAAGTCACCTGATGGGCTACACAGATTATTAGAAATGGCTTAGATCAATATGTAAGAGCTAGCCAATAAGAGACTGGAACTAATGGGCCAGGCAGTGTTTAAAAGAATACAGTTTCTGTGTAATTATTTCTGGTAAAGCTAGCCGGGTGGCAGGAAACAGCCCGGCCGCTCATAATACAACAGAGTGACAAAAACAACAAGGTGGTCAATACAGTCAAAGAACATGACACACTTGCAAGAAGTTGTTTTCATGAAACCCATTAGTGTCTTCAATAGACATACACAAAATATAGAAGTTTCTAACCAGTCTGAACAAATATTTCTCAATGAACGACAGTTATTTAAGCAGTTTGTCCCTACTACCCTTGTGTGTTTCCAGAGAGTTGCTGGCTACAGCAGTCAGCAGTCCCCCAGCATGGGAACTCTGTGTACAACTGGGGAATACTGAGCTTTAGCAAATACTCAACAGCCTGTGTGCACATTCAGTTAGCAACTCCCTTTTCTAATTTCACCTCAGGATATTTCCTGTTCATCTCCAAACGTTGTCACAGAGAGGAGTTTATCTTTAAGGATGTGGGCATAGCGCACTTGGCTCAAAATCAAATGTAATTTTCTGCACAGAGTTTGGGGTTTCACTCTTCACTCCCCTGTTACCATCTCACATCCACACAGCTATGAGCAACAGTAACGACTACAGTTTTACCAAGGCTCAACCTTTGCACAACTTTTACCAAAACACGTAAAAAAACCAAACAATCAGTACATACTGTTAATAGTGTCGAGTTGTGGAATTTATTTTCTGGAGATAAATTAACACAGCCTGAAGAGTAGGTCACTTTTCTATCAGGATAACTTCTTATAGAGATTGTCACATCAAATGCTTCAGTGTAGCCATGGACTTGAATTACAACAGTTTCAGATGTTCCGACCCGGAAGACTTTGGGTGCTGAAATGATGAAGCTGTTCAAACAATAAAAGAAAAGGTTTGTTCGTTTTGCATGTTTTCTTATACTTTGGATATTTTTTTCTTTCACAGAAGATTAATTTTAAAAACAGGTTACGCAGTAGTGGCGCATGTCTTTAATCCCAGCACTCAGGAGGCAGAGGAAGGTGTTTCTCTGACTGTGAGGCCAGCCTACTCTACAGAGTTAATTCCAGAACAGCCAGGGCTACACAGAGAACCCACGTGTTTAAAAATATCAAACTAATATTATATTTTGAAAGTCAAAATTTATTATGATGGAAAATTAAACTTTTCAGCATGAAACAGGTTGTAATTAAACCCCAATAACAGCAAAGATGTTGGTGTCCATTTAGAAAGGCAGTAATCAAGATGTAAAAGCACCAAGAACAATGGCCTGAGTTTGATCCTGGAAACCCACACAGTAGAGGGAGAGAACTGACTCTTTTTAGGTGTCCTTTAATGGGCATGCGTACCCCCCCACATACACAAATAAATACGTATTTTGAAATACTGGTTGAGGAGCTTCCCTTTAGATAAACTTTGGTCCATATTGGGGCATCAGTAAAACAGTCTTCGCATGAGAGGAAATTTCTTCTTGTGTATGTTCTCTGCACTCTCAGAAGCTCAGGCCGCTGAGCTTGCACAGGAAGGTATCACTAGGGTTGTTTGAATCAATCAAAGTGATCAACTACTGTGCTGTCCATGGCACACTTCCTCATGGTCTGGGAGAGAGGAAAGACTTTCCTAACATGGGCTAATGGGGTAGAGCAGGAGAATCTGAATACCCCTGGACAAGAATCATGAGAGTCCAGGTCCCGGGGTTTAATCTGGATGTCCCTGAGTGCAATTGCTTGTCTGTCAAAACAGAATAACAAAGGTAGTAAACATAGTGGGGTGAGTGTGGCCTTGCAGTGAAATCTCAGAGTAGACACGTGTGAAAGCTTATGGTATTAGCCCACGTTTTTTTACACTTGTATTTCCAGAGATGCATTTGTGACAAAGACAGGGGGAATTGATGTGCTAACCAGGAGAGCACAGTAAAAGTCCTCTCTTCTAGCAGTGTGACCTTTGGCAAGTGACTTCTGTCTGGATTTCCTGACATATGTGGACTGAGCAGGCTCTGCTTATTAAAAAAAAAGGCCTAGAGTACCAGCTAGCAGGGGGCACAAGGCAGAGGTTCACATGGGCATATGATCAGAGACCAGCCTAGACAACATTGTGAAACCTCATCTTAAAACAAACAACAGAGAAGAGTAAGTTCAGTGAGGAAGCATTCGGTTAACTGCCAATCCTAAGATGATCACAGTATTTACAAGAACAGGATTCTGGCAGCAATAAAATTGTGAAAAATTTGTTTATGATGTAGATGTTATTACAAACATAGTGTTTCATTTTTTCTATAGTGCAAATACATCATGACCCACTATAAAATATTCTTATACAGCATTATTAAAATGAAGTTATGATTGTTTGTGATGATTGGTTTTATAAGATCACTGTAGTTGACTTAACACCAGCTTATCTGCATTTAGATCAAGAAAAGCACAAACTAAGCACCAAGTACAAGTAGGAAATAACTGCCAATAAAATTGATGATCTCAGTTTCACTCTGCACTTTTGCTGACTAGTAAATGAATAATCATCTCTGTCATTGTTAACGGTATCCGTCTCATGGGATCAGTGTTGTTACTGCTCACCAAATCCAGACGTGTCCACGGCTATCCTGGTCAGCTGAGACTGCCCACTCATTATGTCAGGACAGGCCAGTTATTGCCACATCAATACAGCTCTGAGTCTCCTTTTCTCTCACCACAGGTAAGACACCCAGGAAAGTCAAGATGGCCCATTTTACTTACGTTTGTTCCTGTCCCCAAGTTTTGCTCAGGAAAATTAAAAAGCAAAGTGCTCCCCAAAGGCCCATGGCTGAAATTGGCATAAACCAATGGGATTCAACCTTCTTAGAGCTACTTTTAAGTAAACTGTGTTGAAGAGTTTGGGTAAATTAGTTTTCTGATTAATTATTAACATCAGAGAAGAGGATCTCTAAATGAGAAAGTTAAAATCAGGAATGGGCACATGAGGGTGTATTAATGAACACAAAACATGTTTTAGCATCCTGTCACGTCCAGTAATAAAGACAGGGGTGGTTGACATCAACTTAGACCCAGGGACTTGTTTTTTGAATACAAGTAAAAGGTCCTAACCTGGGTGCTTGTCACTGTGCAGGAAGGCTCAGCGCTGGGAGCCAGGAGCCGCTTTCCTCTGACTTTCATTTCTCAGCCAGGTCCTTTGTGCTGACACCCTGCTACCTTTAAACTTGATTCTGGCAGGTTTCATTTGTCTCTGAGATTGACGGAAGACTCACTTGGATTTCATTTTAAATGGATGTTTTTAGAATGAGTTTGGCCTATCTTTAAGTCCAACACTCAGGTGGCAGAGGCAGGCAGATTTCAGTGAGTTCACGACCAGCCTGATATACAGAACAAGTTCCAAGACAGGCACAGGTTCACAGAGATACTCTCTCTTGGAAAACCTAATAAAGAAAAAATAGATTATAGGTAGACAGACAGATAGATAGATGGATGGACAGATGGATGTATGAATGGACAGACAGAAGGACAGACATAATCTATATGTATGTATGAATGGATAGATAGATAGATAGATAGATAGATAGATAGATAGATAGATTTATAGACAAACAAATAGATCAAGTCTGACCTGAAGAAGCGGTAGTAGCATCCCTGGTAGTGCTGAGAGCCAAGGGTAACTAGGTCTGTAGAGATGGTCTAAGGACTAGATCCATGGTCCATCCCAGTCTAGAGAAGAAGTAGTGTAGTAGATGGAAAAGGGTTGTGTTGGCTTGGAAATCCTGTAGACCTGGCTGGTTTTGAACTCAGAGTTGACTGTTCTGTGCCTCCAGAATGCTGGGATTTGAGCAACTACATCTCAGAAGAGTTGATTTTCAAGACTCATTTCCAATTAAGTAAATTTAAGCAAAAGATAATTTTTAAAAATTTCATTAAATTTACATTTATATATTATGTTTATTAGAAAATTGATTTAGATTTTATTTTGTTAATCATTTGTACATTTGTATATGATCTGTTTGGTATTTTATGGTAACAATAGAAATGCCCAAGAGCTGGACTGCTGAGCATGCTCAAGGCCTGGGTTGGGCCCCAGCCTCACACGACTATCAGGTGTGATAGTGTACACCTGTAGTCACAGCACTAGGGAGGTAGAGGCAGGAGGATTGGAAATTGTAGGTCATCTTCATCCACTAGTGAGTTTGAGACAAGCATGGGCGACATGAGACCCTGTCTACAATAATAATAATGATAACAGTGTTGATGATGATAAAGAAGAGATGTCTAAACACAGTCCTGTAAGACAGAATTTTGGTCACACTCACAATGGCATCCTTACCTTATTAGTAAGGTTCTTTTTAGCAATAGTTTAATCCTGAATTTGTCAAAGAAAAAGGCATGGGAAGAAAAATTCTATGCACTATTTCACTAACAGTAGTGTTCCTTTATACAGAGCATCACAATGGAAAACATCCACACTGCCATCCAAACAGCTATCTCATTCATTTCCAAAGAAAACCTGTAAAATGATTAAGCTGCGTTGCAAAAGATGGGTCAGGTTAAAGCAAACAGTGCTTCTGTGATCACTTTCGGGAAACAAAACCCAAGAGTGTAAGGACCGCCCAGTGGACACCTACCAGCTTTACTTCAAGTGCCAGCAATGGGCGCTGTCTGTGGTAGGAGAGCAAACACTAGGAAGTGCTGTTCTCAGACCACTGCTGTGGGAAGTGTTTACAGGATGACAGGCTCAGCAAGTCATGGGCTCAGCTGTTTAATTCAGCTGTCTTCTAAATGTCGTTCAAAGACGGGGTTTCTTCGGGGTTTAATATGTCTTCTGTGCACAAATCTTTGATTGTTGTGTGTGGTTCACTCTTGTTTTTGAACAAGTATTACATTTCTTTCTTTTTCTTTCTCTATTTCTTTCTTACTCTCTCTCTCTATCTGTCTCTCTCTCTCTCTGTGTGTTTCTCTGTGTGCCTTTCTATGTCTCTCTTTCTCTCTCTCTCTCTCTCTCTCTCTCTCTCTCTCTCTCTTTCTCTCTCTCGTTTTTAAGACAGAGTTTCTCCTATAGCTCTGAGGAGATGCTCAACTCTGCTAGAAACCTGAGGGTCACTGAACCTCCTATAAATGTCACCTGGCTTCTGGGGACCAGATGTCTTTGCTTAGAGTGCTGTCTAATTTTTATGTCAACTTAACACAAACGACAGTCATCTGAGAAAAGGGAACTTCAGTTGGGACGTGCCCTCATAGAATGGCCGGTGGGCAAAACTGTGGGCATTTTCTTGATAGATAATGGATGTGAGAGGGCCCAGTCCATTGTGTGCAGTGCCATACTTGGGCAGGTGGTTCTGTGAGCTGTATACAAAATAGGCTGAGCAAGCTATCGGGAACAAGCCAGTGAGCAGCACCCCTCCATGGCCTCTGCCTCATCTCCTTCCTCCAGGTTCCTGCCCTGCTGGGGCTCCTGCCCTGACTTCCCACAGTGATTGTCTGTGATGTGGGACTGTAATCTGACCTGAACTCCCCCAGCCATGTTGCCTTTGCCAGAAACCTGTGCGACATCCTGGTCCTCAAGTCTATCATGGTCTGTGTCCTGCTTGGTTCTCCTGTATTCACTTTCTTCATTGATATTAAGTGGCTGTGACGTGAAGGGCTCCTGGAGGGTGTGTCTGTCAAGTGAACACTCTTTACTTTCTTATTTCATACTTATTTACTAAAGAGAAACAGTCTAGAAATAACCTATTAACAGAAACCACAGGCTTGCTTTTCTGAACAAACAAAGTGTCTTAATGTATGATTTTCAAGGTGAAATAACTTGTAGGGAGGAACTATCAGTGGGCTCTAAATGAGGAGAGTCCCAGTATTCTGTGTGTTGCTGTTAGAAGTTCAGCTCACCACACTGTTGGCCTCCTGTTCCTGCTGCCTGGTTAGCACAGGAGAGCTGGAGGGATCCGTTCCTGCCCCCTGGAGTCCATGCAGTCTGAGGACAACCAGAGACACAGGGCTGTCTCCCCTGAAGCAGAATCTTTCTAAATGGGGAACTGACAAAGATGTAAGTTTTATTTAGCAGTGGTGGGCTGTCACAGGGGTTTGTTCTTCAAGATGATTTTGGTTTCAAATCCAGTCTTATGCCTTAATAGTGTTAGTATTAACTCATTTATAGCATATACCTGTAGTGATGAGGCAGCTAGCCTGCTTTTTTTCCTGCCCGGCTCCCACATGGCGAGCTCGACACCCGAAATAACAACACACAAACGGTATTCATTTAAATACTGCCTGGCCCATTAGTTTCTAGCCTGTTACTGGCTAACTCTCACATCATGATTAACCAATTTCTATTAGTGTGTGTAGCACCACGAGTTGGTGGCTTACCGGGAAGATTCAGCATGTATGACCTGACGCTGGCTCCATGTGTCAGACCTGGAGAGGAGAGACATGGCATCTGGCTCACTTCCCTTCTTCCAAGCATTCTGTTCTTTCTACTCTGCCTTTTTAAATTCTGCCCAATCAGGCCAAGCAGTTTTCTTTATTAATTAACCAATGAAAGCAACAGATAGAAAGAAGATACTGCCACATCATATACCCACAAGACATGTCTTAAGAAATATGAGGTATATGTGCATTCCCACTATCTGTGCCTACAACCCCGGCACAACCACATTTACTTAGGAGCCTTCCCCAGCAACTGTGTGCAAGGGGATCCTTGGAATTCAAGCTATTTCCAGTTGGGGGCCTTAAAGCAAATTACCTCTTATTATCCAGGTGCCTTGGTGTCCTACGTATATATATTTGAATCATATTAAATATATTTAGTTTAAAGTATGTTCCCCAAAAGCAAGAATGATAAAGATATTCTCAGTGTATACATAGCAGAGTCACCCCAGGTGAGCAAGAGCAGGGCAGTCCGGCCAACTACCCCATATGCGCTTCCAAGTCCCATGGAGAAATCCATGTGGAAGCCCTGGGGTTGCTGACGCAGGGTTTATAAGCCTTTGATGTAAACCACAAACAATTTCTTTCAAGTGTTCCCGTTCATTTCGTTCTTGTTACTTCCCTTCACCAACTTGAGCAAATACAAGATGAAGTCAGTTTTTCATTGCTCAGACTTAGACAAATTTATCTGCTATACTTTTGATCTAAAGTGTTTCCCAAATGGCTATTGCCAAAAGCTTGCTCCAGGTGGTCCTGGTGAAAGTCAATGTGTCACAAAGCAAAACCAAAAGTCGTGAATCTGGGGAATAACTGGTAATGTCTAGAGGGCAATACTGAACTTGGAGTAACCAGAATACAGCATGTAATTGTACAATATTGTCAAATAACAAAATTAAAATAGATTAAAAAGTAATATTTCATAAGACTAAGAAAAATAAAACATCTTTTCTTCACAGTGGTGTTTTTGGGAGTTGGGGAACTGGTTTATTTGTCTGTTGTTTGGTGAGACAAGGATGTCCTCCACAGCAGCAGAAGCGGCTCCTCAGAGCTTAGTTATTTTAGAGACTGGAGAATTGTGATATGTTCCGGGAAATTCTGAAATTTTTATTCTCTTTCTCAGTTTCCCCATGGCTGGAACTGCAGGCACATGGGTCCTTCTCTGACTGCTATGGAACCCTTAACGACCTGACAGAATGTGTCACCTGACAGAGTCTGTTCCCCTGTGTCACACCTGAGTGCAGGACAGGCAGTACCCTAGCCCTAAAAGGTGAAACTTTGCTTTTTTTCTCTCTTCTTCCTCTTCTTGTTTTCTCTCTGTATCTTTCTGCTTTGCCTGCCTTTCTTTCTTTCTCTCTCTCTCTCTCTCTCTCTCTCTCTCTCTTCCCACGAAGTCAGTCTGCACTCCCTTCCTCTCTTCCTTTTCTTCCTGTCCTCCCCAAATCCCTTACCTTCCTCAAATAAAACTCCCCATGTGCTCTGTCAGCATGCAGTGTCTGTCGCTCACCTGCCGAGGTCTCTAGTGCACAGAACCATCACACTGCCCCTTCCCTCTCCTCTTCCAGTAAACTTCTATGTCAGCCTCATTGCAGTGCCCTATTTCTCTTTGTGGTGGTTTTAAATTATAATAGTGATGATCTCCTTTCATGCAATAAGAAGTGATTATTTTACCAAAATTATGAGGAGACTTTTTTTGCAATATGTGTTTTTTTTTTTTTAAGAATGTCTTCTAGGACATTGCTAACTTTTAAAACAAACACCATTCCTAGAAAATTGGCATCATACCTACTCAGCATAGCTGCAGTCAGTTTCTTTGTAAGAGCTGTATCGTGCATCCTATAAATCACCAATGTTGACCTCTGACCTCCACTGTTCTTCCGTTCTCACCCATCTGCCATTAGGGAAGGACCAAATGCTCAGAAACACATTAGCAACAGGCATAAACTGCATGGTGACCACCACAGTTTGACCAAGTCCCAGCGTTTCCACACTGCAGACTGCACGCCTCCAGCACCTTGTTCCTTTCGTTTTTAATGATGCTGTCAGGTCCTGTTAAATGCCTTTCCCTTGGGGATATTCTGTGTGGGCTTTGATAAAAGGATACAAATGTGTGCAATGTTGGCCTCTCTGAAGAAAATAATTCACTGGGAAAAAATGCCCGTTACCATGGAACCAGGGATCCTTATTGAATCTTTGGCTTTTGAAAATGCCAACTTTGAAGGTAAGAAGATCCTTGGGTCTTTAAAGGTCATATCAGCACCAATAGATGAATGGATCTTGCATACAATGAAAGTTGAAGCATTTGTCTATAGTACTGAGCCTTGGGTAGGAGAAGCAATTTCCAGTGGTATGAGGAGATACCAAAATGCCAAATGTTTTAATTGTAGTAGAATAGGACATCTAAGAAGGGACTATAGACAAGGAAATCCTAGAGATAATCTCTAAGAATGGCTAGAATAGGCAGTCTAGGTCTCAGTCTTCTGGTATATGTAGGAGATGTGTCAAAGGCTGACACTGGACTAATGAATATAGGCCAACATAAGAGAGGCAAGACAATCAGATACCATTGGGAAACTCCTTGAGTGGCATCTTGTAGGTGTTCATGTCAAATAATGTCCAGTCATTCCCAGTCACTGGGGAGACCATATCTCTCAAGGAAAATTAAACAATACAGTGCACACTGTAAAAAAAAACCATACTAGTTTATGATGGAAGAGACATGTAAGACAAATCAAAAACTCCAGTAGGAAATAGCAAATATATATTTTGTCAGACTTCTATGATCAAAGACCAAATCTAAGAGTGTGTATTAATGACATTGCAATTGAGGAATTACTAGACACAGGTGCGGATGTGAGTATAATTACTCCAGAATCTTGGCATTCAGCTTCGTCTCCTCAGGAGATATTCATTTCCTAAGAAATGGAACCCTATCTCAAAGCATGAGATGGGTTGAATGCATAGGGCCAGAAGGACAGAAAGGAAGGCTGAAGCCATATGTAGCTATTATTGCAGTGAATTTATGAGCTCCTCACCTATTGCAGCAATGGAATACCCAGGTTAACATTATTAGTGCAGTCCCAAAAACTTATGTTTTTGGAAGTATGTTATAGGATATTATAAACAAAGAATCACTAGCCATTCAGTTTGTACAAGAACCCAAAGCAACTAGCCACCATTCAGACATACTAATGGCTTTGCATTTAAAATGGTTAAATGAGAAACCTATATGGGTTAAACAAATGTCCTTTAACAGAAGTGAAACTTCAGACTTTCATGCAGCTGGTATAGGAACAGCTAGATTTCACCATATTGAAGAATTAAGCAGACCTTGGAACTGTCCTATATTTGTTGTTAAAGTGAAATCTGGAATATGGGGAATGGTGACAGATCTAAGAGCTGTCAGCAATGTTATTTAGCCTATGGACCCTCTACAATCTGGAATTCTTCTGCCTTTTCTATTACAATAATGATGGCTTCCTATAGTTATTGATTTAAAAGATTTTTCTTCACTATTCCTTTACAAGAAAAGGACGGAGAAGAATTTGGTTTTATAGTGCCTAATTATGTAGTTACAGACTGCTTCTTAATCCTGGCTGCCTAGAATGGAAATAATCAACAGAAAATATATTAATTAAAATACTGCTTGGCCCATTAGCTCTAGTTTATTATTAGATAACTTTTACATATTAATTTAACCTACTTCATTAATCTGTGTATCACCATGTGGCTGTGGCTTGATGGATAAAGTTATCAGTGTCTGTCCTTTGGGGCTACATTGCTTCTCTCTGACTCCAACCTTCTTTTTTCCAGCATTCAGTTTAGTTTTCCATACCTACTTAAGTTCTGCCTTGCTATAGGTCCAAAGCAGTTTCTTTATTCATTAATGGTAATCACAGCATACAGAGGGAAATCCCACATCATACTTATAATAGTTATCAGCCAATACTTTTTAAGTCAGCCATTGGAAATAGTATGCAAGCAATTTCCTAAGTCTATAATTTGCCATTATATGGATGACATTTTGTTATCTGACTCAAATGCAGATACTTTAGAAAGAATGGTTGAAGAAGTAAAGAAAGTTTTGCCTAAATGGGGATTACAAATTGCTCCTGAAAAAATACAAAGAGGGAACTCTGTAAATTACCTAGGTTACAAAACAGGTTTATAAAAAATTAGAACACAAAAGACACAATTTAGGAAAGACTGATTGTGGACACTTAATGACTTTCAAAGATTGTTAGGAGACATTTCCAATTTATGACTGGCTTTTGGATAAAACCTGATCTAACAGTTTATTTAAACAAAACCTTATATGGTGACAAAGACTTAAATAGTCTCAGGCAATTAAAAACCAAAGTGGAAAAAAACTGACAGTTGTTGAAGAGAAATTACAAGAGGCAAATGTAGACATAGTGAATCCAAAGCTTAATTGTATTCTAGTCTTATTGCTTTCTAGAATTTGCCCTACAGAAATTTTAATGCAGAGAGAAGATATTATCTTAGAATGGATATGTTTACCATGTAAACAAAGTAAAAGATTAAAAACTTATGTGGAAAAAGTCTCTGAATAAATTATAAAAGGAAAATTGAGACTTCGTCAACTAGCAGAAATATACCCAACATAGAATATAGTGCCGTTGCTACTGATGAAATTAAAAAGTTATGGGAAGACAACAAACTATGTCAATAAGTTTTGCTAATTTTTTGGGAGAATTAATAGCAATTATCCCAAAAGCAATAGCTTTAACCTTATAAAGAGAACTACTTCGTTTCTCCCCTGAATTGTACATGATGTACCTAAAACTGAAGCCCATACATTTTATACTGGTGCAAATAATCAGGAAAGGCAAGTTACAAATCAAAAGAATTAAGTATAGTGAAACTATTCCCTTATAATTCTGTCCAAAAGGTATAATTATATGTTATTCTCATGGTACTAAGGGATTTTAAAGAACTTCTCAATATAGTTACTGATTTACAATATGCAGAAAGAGTTGTCTTGCATTTTGAAACTGCTAATTTATTCCAGATGATACAAAATTGACTTTATTCATTCAGGTTCAAGATATAATCAGGAATAGGCTTTGTCCCATATACATAGCACACATCTCATCCCCCTATGGGCTTGCTAGGTCCTCTAGTTCAAGGTAATGCAGAAATTGACTGATTATTTATTGGAAGTGTGCTGAAGATCTCAGAATTTTATAAGAAACATTATGTCGATAGCAAAGATTTAAGGAAAGAGGTTTCTATTACATGACAACAAGGTAAGGAAATTATAAAGAAGTGTACTACTTGCTCTTTCTTTTTTTTTTCCTTTCTACTATATCCAGCCAAGCTTTCGTTCACTATAAATGGAAAAAACAAAATTTTCCAGGATAAAAACAAATTTAAACAATACGTAGCCACAAATCCAGCCTTACAGAAAATAATAGATTCCTCCTATTTCTGAAGACATGTCTTTGTGGGTACATGCTATAAATAAGTTAATAATAACACTATTGATCATAGGACTGGATTTGAAACCAAAATCATCTTAAGGATAAACCCCTGTGGCAGCCACCCACAGCTTGATGGAGGAAGGTCATTGGTTAAATAAAAAGAAACTGCTTGGTCCTCATTGGTTAGAAGATAGGTGGGAGGAGTAAACAGAACAGAACGCTGGGAGGAAGAGGAAGTGAGCTTAGACTCCACAGCTCTCCTCTCCGGAGCAGACGCCTCAGAGAGACGCCATGCCCCAGCTCTGACCCAGGATGGACTTAGGCTAGAATCTTCCCGGTAAGACCGGTGCTCACAGATTATTAGAGATGGGTTGATCGGGATATCAGAATTAGCCAGTAAGGGCTAGAGCTAAAGGGCCAAGCAGTGATTAAAAGAATACAGTGTCCGTGTAATTATTTCGGGGCATAAGCTAGCCGAGCAGGCGGCTGGGGTGTTGGGGACGCAGCCCCGCTGCCGCTCCTATTAGTACAATGGCTAAAGGAAACTAGCATCTTTGTCAGTTCTCCATTTAGAAAGACTCTGCTTCAGGGGAGACACCCCGTGTCTCTGGTTGTCCTCAGACTGCATGGACTCCAGGGGGCAGGAACGGATCCCTCCAGCTCTCCTGTGCTAACCAGGCAGCAGGAACAGGAGGCCAACAGTGTGGTGAGCTGAACTTCTAACAGCAACACACAGAATACTGGGACTCTGCTCATTTAGAGCCCACTGATAGTTCCTCCCTACAAGTTATTTCACCTTGGAAATCATACATTAAGACCTTTATTTCTTCATAAAAGGAAGCCTGTGTTCGTGTTAACAGCTGATTTCTAGCCTGTTTCTCTTTACTAAATAAGTAGGAAATAACAGAGTAAAGAGTGTTCACTTGACAGACACACCCTCCAGGAGCCCCTTCAAGTCACAGCCACTTAATAACAAGGAAGAAAGTGGACACAGGAGAACGAAGCAGGACGCAGACCATGATAGACTTGAGGACCAGGACATCACACAGGTTTCTGGCTGCTATGACAACACCATAGCAAAGGCAACATGGCTGGGGGGAGGTCATGTCAGATTACAGTCCCACATCACAGTCCATCAGTGCAGAAAGTCAGGGCAGGAGCCCCAGCAGGGCAGCAACCTGGAGGCAGGAGCTGGTACAGAGGCCATTTCGGGGTGATGCTCACTGGCTTGTTCCCCATGGCTTGCTCAGCCTGCTTTGTTATACAGCTCACAGAACCACCTGCCCAAGTATGGCACTGCACACAATGGACTGGGCCCTCTCACATCCATTATCTATCAAGAAAATGCCCACAGTTTTGCCCAGCGGCCATTCTAAAGAGGGCAGTTCCCAAATGAAATTCCCTTTTAACAGATGGCTCTAGTTTGTGTCAAGTTGACATAAAAATTAGACAGCACTCTAAGCAAAGACATCTGGTCCCCAGAAGCCAGGTGACAATTGCAGGAGGTTCAGTGACCCTCAGGTTTCTACCAGAGTTGGGCACCTGCTTAGCGCTACAAGAGAAACTCTGTCTAAGAAAGAAAGAGGGGGGAGGGAGGGAGGGAGGGAGAGACGGACAGAGGGAGGGAGGGAGGCGATATTTGTGCAAAACAAGGGTGAACCACCCACTCTCCTATTCCACACACAACAATCAAACACTTGTGCACAGGTCACATATTAAACCCTGAAGAAACCCCGTATTTGAACGACATTTAGAAGACAGCTGGATTAAACAGCTGAGCCCATGACTTGCTGAGCCTGTCATCCTGTAAACACTTCCCACAGCAGTGGTCTGAGAACAGCGTTTCCTAGTGTTTGCTCTCCTACCACAGACAGCGCCCATTGCTGGCACTTGAAGTAAAGCTGGAAGGTGTCCACTTGTGAGATGTAGTTGGACTTGCTCCAATCCCAGCACAACCGAGGCACAGGACAGTCATCTCCATGGGTTCAAGGCCAGCCAGATCTACAGTGTATTCCAGGACAACCAAGGCTCTATAGAGACATCCTGTCCTCAAAACCAAAAACTGATTTAAAAAAGAGGAAAATCAGCTGTCACTGGAAATACTATTAACTCTGCTCAATCTGACCTCCTGTATTAAACTGTAGAAACCCTCACAGGAGCATGGAGGTATAAAGTGAGGCTTTCTATGACTGAATGCAAACTCTGGGGAGGGACACGTGCATTCAAAGACTCACATCCCTGTAAGCACTGAGTGTCTACTGGCTAGGGAATCAGAGGAACTTCTCTGCAGGGTTTCCAGGCCAACACAACCCTTTTCCATATACTGCACTGCTTCTTCTCTAGACTGGGATGAACCCTGGATATAGTCCTTGGACCATCTCTGCAGACCTACATTACCCTTGGCCATCACCAGTACCAAGGATGCTACTGCTGCTTTTTCAGGTCAGATTTGTGCTATTTGTCTGTCTGTCTGTCTGTTTGTGTTTCTTTTTTTCTATCTATCTATCTATCTATCTATCTATCTATCTATCTATCTATCTATCCATCTATCTCTATCTATCATCTATCTATCTATACTCTTTCTCTCTGTCCATCCATCTATCTATCCATCTATCTTCTATCTATCTATCTATCTATCTATCTATCTATCTATCTATCTATCTATCCATCTATCTATCTACTATCTATCTATCTATCTATCTATCTATCTATCTATCTATCTATATTTCATTTATTTGGTTACCAAGACAGACAGGGTTTCTCTGTGAATCTTTGCCTGTCCTGGAACTTGTTCTGTATACTATTCTGGCCTTGAACTCACTGAAATCTGCCTGCCTCTGCCTCCTGAGTGTTGGAATTAAAGATTGGTCAAAATCATTCTAAAACCATGCATTTAAAATAAAATCCAGTTGAGTCTTTCATCAATCTCAGAGACAAATAAAACCTGCTAGAATCAAGTTGAAGGTAGCAGGGTGTCAGCACAAAGGACCTGGCTGAGAAATGAAAGTCAGAGGAAAGCGGCTCCTGGCTCCCAGCGCTGAGCCTTCCTGCACAGTGACAAGCACCCAGGTTAGGACCCTTTTACTTGTATTCAAAAAACAAGTCCCTGGGTCTAAGTTGATGTCAAACACCGCTGTCTTTATTACTGGAGATGACAGGATGCTAAAACATGTTTTGTGTTTATTAACATAGCCTCATGTGCCCATTCCTGATCTTAACTTTCTCACTCAGAGATCTTTTTCTATGATGTTAATAATTAACCAGAAAACTAATTTACCCAAACTCTTCAACCCAGTTTATTTAAAATAAAAGTAGCTTAAAGAAGGTCGGGCTCATGGGTTTATGCCTCTTTCCACCATGGGCCTTTGGGGAGCACTTTGCTTTTTAATTTTCCTGGGCAAAACTTGGGGACAGGAACAAACGTAAGTAAAATGAGCCATATTCACTTTCCTGGGCGTCTTACCTGTGGTGAGTGAAATGGAGACTTGGGTTGTATCGATTCGATAATAACTGTCTGATTTTGACATAAGGAGTGGGTAGTCTCAGCTGACCATGAGAGCCATGGGCACGTCTGGATTTGGTGAGCGGCTAACAACATAACTGATCCCGTGAGACAGCTACCTGTAACAATGACAGATTGGTTTTCTAGTCAGCAAAAATGCAGAGTAAAATACCAAAAGTATAAGAAAACCTGCAAAACAAACGAAACTTTTCTTTTACAATTTAAACAGCTTCGTCATTTCAGCACCCAAAGTCTTCCATGTCGGAGCATCTGAAACTGTTGTAATTCAAGCCCTTGGCTACACTGAAGCATTTGATGTGACAATCTCTATAAGAAGTTATCCTGATAGAAAAGTGACCTACTCTTCAGGCTGTGTTAATTTATCTCTAGGAAATAAATTCCACAACTCGACACTATTAACAGTATGTACTTATTCTTTGTTTTTTTAAGTGTTTTTGGTAAAAGTTGCGCAACACTTGAACCTTGGTAAAACTGTAGTCGTTACTGTTGCTCCATAGCTGTGTGGTTGTGAGACGGTAACAGGGGAGTGAAGAGTGAAACCCCAAACTCTGTGCAGAAAATTACATTTGATTTTGAGCCAAGTGCGCTATGCCCACATCCTTAAAAATAAACTCCTCTCTGTGAAAACGTTTGGAGATGAACAGGAAATATCTTGAGGTGAAATTAGAAAAGGGAACTGCTAACTGAATGTGCACACGGGCTGTTGGGTATTTGCTAAAGTTCAGTATTCTTCAGCTGTACATAGAGTTCCCATACTGGGGGACTGCTGAGTGCTAGAGCCAGCAACTCTCTGGAAACACACAAGGGTAGTAGGGACAAACTGCTTAAATAACTGCCGTTCATTGAGACATCTATGCTCAGACTGGTTAGAAACTTCTTTATTTTGTGCATGTTCATTGTGGATATTGATGGATTTCATAAAGACAAACTCCTGCAAGTGTGATATGTTCTTTGACTGTATTGACCCCTTCACCCCACCTCATCCACTCTCCCTTTTCTCTTCTCCTCTTATTTCACGTGTGTGTATGTACACAATCTTTGTGTCATGTGTGCACAGTGACAGAAAACACGCAGTATTTGCCTTCTGAGTCCTGCTTCTTTCACTTTCTATGGAGACCTCCCGTTGCATCCATTTCCCGGCAGTTTTGTCCTTTGTGGCTGAATAAACTCCCCCATATGTATCGCATTTGCTGTGTCAACTTAGCTGCTGATGGACAAGCAGACGGTCTCCATAGTTTGGGAGTCGTGAACAGTGCAATGATGAGGATGATGAATATTGCAAGCCTCTCTCACCACGTTGACTTTTATCCCTCCTCGGAGATCCCCAAGTGCTGCAGCTGGGCCAGAGGTAGCTCTATTTTTAGGAACTCCCACACTGGTTTTCCTTCTGCCTGCACCAATTATCACTCCATCTAGCAATGCATAAGGATTCCCTGCCCCTACATCTTCCCCGGCATTCTTGGTTCTGTTACCATTCTCAATGATAGCTGTTCCTCCTGCAGTGAGATGGAATCCCAGTGTCATTGGCGCTCTCCAGATGGTAAGGATGTCAACAGATTTCCACATGTCCACCTGTCCCCTGTGCTTCTCTGCTTATGAACTGTGTGATCGTTTCATTAGCCAATTTATTTCTTAGCTTGCTTGGAGTTTTGTTTTAGTTTTAGTACTTAGTTTTAAAAGTTCTTTATTCTAGAAATAATTTGTCTCAAAATGCTAACATTTTATTATGATGTCAGACTATGAAAAGATTTTATAATTTATTATTATTTTCCTACACTGGTTTTAGTTAGTTTTGTTGTTTGGTTATGTTTATAAGACAGATTCTTACCATGTAGTCCTGGATAGACTTGAAAACAATATCTTCCTGCCTCAGTTTCTGTAGTGTTATACTGTGCTATTAGTATTACTGTTATTATTTTTTTATTTATTTATTGTTATTCAGACAAGGCGTGGAAAGGAACAACCTAGAGTGGGTGAGAATGTTGTCACATTCGTAGATACAGTGCTATTGCCAGAACTGTTGATCTGACTCCAACAAGACAATTTGACATACAAGATAGTAATCTTTGCCTGTAACAATATTCTAATAGCTTTGTCTGCTCAGGAAGAAGTTACATAAACCAGGCTGGACTTGAACTCGCAGAGATCTGCCCTTCTCTGACGCCTAAATTCTTGGATTAAAGACATGCACCACTACAGGCTCATTATCATTTTTTACAATTTCCTGTTAATGGGTATTTTGCCTACATGTGTATTTGGGCACCACAGCATGCAATAACAGAGGAGAGAAGAGGAAGTAGGATTCCTGGAACAGGAGTCAGGTGATTTGAGCTGCCACTTGGGTGCTGGGAATGGAACCTTTGTCCTCTGGAAGAGCCACCAGTGCTCTTAACTCCTGAGCCCTGTCTCCAACATCTCTTTAAAATTATGCAATGCACAAGCTCAATTTTGCAGCCAGGTGTTGGTGACACATGCCTTTAAACCCAGCACTTGGTGGGCAGAAGCAGGTGAGTTTCTGTGAGATCAAGGTCAGACTGGTCTACAGGAAATAGTTGCAGGACATCTCCAAAGCTACAGAGAAATCCTGTCTCAAAAAACCAAATACCAAGCCAAAACAAACAAACAAAAACCAGCAACAAGCTTGAATTGGTCTTATGAGTTTGCAGTGGTTTTTCCTACAAGGTCAGCACGCTTTAGGACTTCACAATCACACTTTCACACCGTCATGTTTGTTTGTTGTTTTTCAGATTCAGGACAAACAGTTGTCTCAAGGACAAAGCTCATTTTCATATGTGTATTTGGAAGTCGTGTCAAAGCATTTTTCAAAATCTGAAAAACGGCCAATCCTCTATGACAATGGCTCTCTCTTCGTCCACACTGACAAGCCTGTGTACACTCCGCAGCAGCACGGTAGAGTATCTGATGCTTCTTCCAAGGGAGAATGACATAAAGATGTGGAGCTTTGAACATCTGAAATTGAGTGTAGACCAGTTTCTACCTAACTCAAGAGAAACTTAGATCTTCATGACTTTTATATTTTCACATAGCATTTTCACTTGTAATTAATAATGGAATTAGTAAATTAATAACATAACCAATGATTACATTATCTTTCCTGTCAGAGTATTGATCCATCAAAAATAGAGAAGACATGATTGCAAATACAATTTTGGCACTCGGAAATAATTTATCTTAAGATCTTCTATTTAAAACAAACTTGGATTTAGTAGGTAGTTCCAATGTTGGAAAAAGAACCCCTGTGTAAAGGGTTAGACCTTGGCAGAGTCTAATGTACATTACAGAGGTGAGCAAGTGCTGATTGTCCACGGTGTATCACCTGAGAAAGTGTCTGTTGTGCATGGTTTCATATTCATAGTTTTCCTGGTGAGGGGAATGGCAGGAAAGACACTGTGACTGAGGAAAATCTACATTTCCCCCCATGAACTGAAAATAAGACATAGGAAGAGTCAACATTGCTTGCAAAACCTTCTGCCTTTCTCCAGGCCACTTGCCATTTCTGGACAATTAGAGATGAATTTAGGGAAGATGTACATTGCAGGAAGGAGCAGGAATGTTTTTATTAGTGCAGCTTTGGGGGACAGATGGACAGAGGCAGAGGTACTGTCACGTTTTGTTTTGGTGTTTACTTTGTGCACAGTAGAGACCTTCTAATTTTGGTGGAAGCTGGTGATGTCCATGGTGAGGTGAATGGGGCTGTATGATAATCAACACATTCAGCAGGGCCACCTGTTATGTTGGCTTACAAAGGAAACCTAGACAGGGTCAGGATGTTTTCCCCAGCTCAGACAGTGAGTCATTGCCAGAACTGTTGATCTCACTTCAACAAGACGACTTCTTATATGAGATAGTAGTCTCTGCCTATAAGAACAATCTAAAGACCTTATCCTACTGATGTATTTAATGTGAAGACACTTGAAGGATGATTATCTTAAGCATCTTTGAATAACGGCTTAGTCTCCAAGGCTTTCTAGGATAAAGGACCTTAGAATATTGTCCAGAGTCCTTCAGTTCTTCACAGCCTGGGTCCCACCCTCTATCCTACGTCCCTTCTCTGCTATGTCCCCTCAGCTGTGGTCTCAAGTTAGTTGCTTTTCCTGCTACTTCTCAGGCACATGGAGGTGGATGCAGTGTTACTTCTGCATAGTACGTTTTTATCTTTTTCTTTGACTCAGTAACTCCTGCTGGTAGCATCCGCATTCACGGATCCCTTCTGGAACCTGCAACTGCAGCTCGGCCTGCCTCCCCCAGCACATGTTCTCTCTCTCCTCCTTGTCAGTGCTCGGGATAAGTCCAGGGCCTCAAACATCCCAGGCAAGTGCTCCATCACTTAGGAACATGCCCAGTCCTCTCTTTTGTTGTCTCAAAATCCAAGGGCATGACCTATGCAGCATCTGCACCTCCGTGATACTGGAAACCTACATGACTGTGTATCTCCTCTCCTAGAGCATCAGGCGGCATGCATATCAGACTTGTTCACCACTCTTATCTCACTGTCTAGCACAAAGCAAGCATTGCAATTAAGTCATGGCTTTAATACACAGATTTTATTTATCTTGCCTCTGATACCCTAAGATTAATATTCTAAATTAAGTAAAACCTAGGTTAGAAAGTATGCAAATAATAGTCACTGAAATCATAATGATAACATAAACATTTGTTACTCCTTTTCTGCTGAGTCATGTGGAGACTCTGTTAGTGCCTGTGAGTGTTATTGGGAGGTGACACAAATCTTCCTGTTTTATTAATGAGTTTTAGAGGATAAGATAACTCACAACAGGAAGAGGAAGCAGCGAGACAAGACCACAGTTTTCAACTTTAGAACTTGTGATCGTAGGCTTTTCCACACTCTGCTAACAACTATTTCTTGACACCTGGACAGGGAAGGCAGGTTTGTCATAGACGGGAGGGACAACATGAGGGAATGACAGCACTGACGGGAGGAGAGCACAGGATGTGGGCGACCTGCTCATCATACTGGCTATACCTTGTTACCTGGTGAAACAGAATTTCCTGGGACATCTCCGTGGAGTTACACAGTATGGACCAAGAGTCGAAATGGTGTAGGGCTTAGGGCACTATTTCTATTTTAGTGTGGGGACCAAGACTTGGCTATGATTTGAGTTGAAAACCCTCAAAGAATGAAAATGTGTCACCATGCCCCTGCAGAGTCAAAAGCTATACCATTATGTTCAGCCCAGAAGCAGACAGTGCAGCTTAGCAACTGAGCTCTGGTAGGCACCCTGATCCTCCAGATCTTTGGGTCTTCTGCCTCCTGTTCCATAGCTCTCCCTGATCTCAGGTCCGGGGCTGTGTTTTAGTTATACCGTATGGTGCTGGGCAGCCACGGTCACGCACCCTCCGTTTTTGTAGCAATTATGAATCTGTGTAGATAGATGACACACAACTGCCATGGGGATATTTTAAAGGCCTCCTACATGCAAGAACAGCTATAGACAGTCAGTGGATGCTCAGAGAGGGAGGCTGGGTTTTTTCCAGGGAGGAGCCCCCACAGCTGATCCAATCCTGAGCAGTCCACCCTAAGCACATGCACATAGGAACAACACTAAATCAACATGTATGTATGTGTAAATATAACAATAACAGGTATGCAATCATACTACTCATGCATATGATTCCAAAAAATAAAGACTTTAAGCTAAAAGATTTTGAGCACAAAAAACAAAGATAAGGAAGATGTTTTAAGGGATCAGATTCAAATTTATAAAGATTAAAAACTACTAAAACAGAGAGGGAAATACATGAAATGTTCCACTAATTGTTTTCTGTGAATCACATTTTTTGTTGTTGGGAAAAATAAGGTTTGACTGTGTAACAACCCCGTCAGTCCTGGAAATCACATGGTGGTAGACCAGGCTGACCTTGAACTCATAAAGATCATCATGCCTCTGCCTCCCAAGAGCTGGAATTGAATGTATTTGCTGCTGCCTGGCTCTGTGAATGAAAAGAAGAAAATTAAGCACAAATCAGCTGTGAGACATACAGCATTTAGAGAGTGGAGAATCTCACGGGGCTTGGTGGTGTGTGTCCATGAACCCAAAACCAGGGAGACTGATGAGAGGAGGTTGGGAATCACAGGCTAGCCTGGGCTACTTAGCAGGGAAACAAAGAGATGTGTTTCCGTACAGAGTGCTTACCTAGGATGTGCAAGGACCAGCAGTTCTGCAATGTCACCTCTATTTTTTTAATGAGGACAGAACAATCACAGGACCTGGGGCAACAGATACAACAGAATCACACGATCACGGCTTATTACGGGAAGAGCTAATTTGGAGCCTTGCTATTTTTTATAAGCAGGAGAGTTTATGCTATCTGAATCAACCACCTCTTTGCCCGACAACCCTCCAGCCCTAATGTAAGGCAGTATTGTATGGTTTCATACAACCTACAGCGGAGCTCACTCTTTTGTTGTTATTAAATTCCCAATACATGGAGGACTAAGTACAGAAATAACTAATTTTATACTATGCACATGTTTCCAGCAAGTTGAACATAAATATTTTCAGAAGTTAACTTTCCTATTGACTATAAGTAAATCTCAAGGACTTATGTTAAAATGAAAGAATCTTTAGCAATGTATATGTTTACCAACAACATTCCTTTAAATATAAGTTTCTATCTAGGGGCTATATTTGGTTTTTAACAAGATTTATCTCATTGAAGATGTTTAAAAATATATTATTAATCTTTGACAATGTCACTCACTATATCTTAAAGCATTTTCACCCTGATGATGTTTGTTTCAAAAATTAGAACAGTCCTTGCTCAACAAGATTTTTGACAATATCACTTCTTCTGCAGTAAAGGTTGGCGTCCTTTCACTGGGAGATGCCTTGGAGCCAGTTACATGGGAAACTGTCTTAACTTTCATAGTAAGTATGTGCTTAGTGCCATGATGTTTCCCTCACAGACGGATACACAGAGCAGGGCTGTTCCCGTGCAAGAGCTTTCTTGTCACATGAACAAACTCTTCCTAAGCGCTTGCTTGCGGTTCTGCTTCTCCATCCAGAGTTGAAGCAGGGCAGCTCCTCCTTGCACAGCGTCATCTCCTTACAACCCTGGCCTCCAGTACTGTGGCCAAGATAAATCTCTAGTTTTCAAAAATTACCTGGTCACGGGTATTACCTTGTAACAACGAAAAGGGGCCTAAGGCAGGCACATTTTCTTATTTCTCTAAAGGACCCTGAAGGATCAGAAGTTGACAAGGTCCAAGGAAACAATCATACTGGAGCTGTGTCTTTTCCTGACTTCCAGATTCCTTCTAACCCCAAGTATGTAAAAATGTTTGTTGATAAGTTGTTTTCTGAGCCGGGCGATGGTGGCGCACGCCTTTAATCCCAGCACTCGGGAGGCAGAGGCAGGCGGATCTCTGTGAGTTCGAGACCAGCCTGGTCTACAGAGCTAGTTCCAGGACAGGCTCCAAAGCCACAGAGAAACCCTGTCTCGAAAAAAAAAAAACAAAAACAAAAAAAAAAGTTGTTTTCTGAAAGAAAAAGAAACAGGTTGAACTTTTGTTTGTGGGGCAGAGGAAAGGTTAAGTGAGCACCTGCTCTGACCAAAGAGAGCACACATGTGGCTATGTGAAGCCTTCCAAAAGATGGTAGAAGTTAGGTCCGCTTCTCAGCAGAACAGAAATGAATTCCAGATACCAGAGCACTGCCCAGCAGACCAGGAGTCTCGGATTATCAGCACACCTTCAATAGAGAATCCCTTAGATGTAGGTATTACCAGCCAGCCTCAGCAGATAGCAAAACAGTAAATAAATACACAGATACACACACACAAACACTCACACACACACACACACACACACACACACACACACACACACACACACACAGAGAGAGAGAGAGAGAGAGAGAGAGAGAGAGAGAGAGAGAGAAACTTCCCAAAAATTTCCACCCATTCTTTTTATAGAGAGAGCAATCAATTTAGAGAGAAAACAATCTTCAGTTGTCTTTTTTGCCTTTTCACCCTAACAGAGTGTCCATCTCTGGGAAGAGGGCATTAGGTTATGGTCTATTCAGAGAGCACGTATGCCTAGCAGGTGCAGAGATTTAGTCAAAACGTGTGTGTGTGTGTGTTGTGTTTGTAGGGAAATTTGTATATTTGGGTTCATATACAAGGATTAAGATCATGCTCATACAGAGGTTTATAAAATACATGTTAAATGAGCACTGCTTGTGTGTGGAACTCACAATAAGAGAGCAAGCTGCCAAATAGAAGTCAAGTGCCCACAATCCTTGTTCTCAAGGAACATAGAGCACAATGTCTATGACAAGGGCAGCTAAACTGTACTGTTCTATACGGTACTATTCTATACCATACTATACTGTACTGTTCTTTATGGTACTGTACTGTTCTTTATGGTACTGTACTATACTATACCATACCATACCGTACTGTACTATACTATTATATACTACACTGTACTATGCTATACTATACTGTACTATATTATACTGTACTATGCTATACTTTTCTTAACTATACTAGACAGTACTATACTATACTGTACTATACTATAGTGTACTATACTATACAGTACTATACTATAGTGTACTATACTATACAGTACTAAACTATAGTGTACTATACTATACTGTACTATGCTATACTATACTGTACTATATTATACTGTACTATGCTATACTTTTCTTAACTATACTAGACAGTACTATACTATACTATAGTGTACTATGCTATACAGTACTATACCATAGTGTACTATACTATAATGTACTATACTATACTGTAGTATACTATAGTACTATACTATTCTATACTACACTGTGTGGTTCTATACTATAATGTACTACACTATACATAGCTACCGCAGACATTTCCAGTAGAAATACTTTAGAGTCACTTGTCCTGCATCCTCTCTAAGGGAAATAGTATTAAGCTCATTTTGAAAACATTTTCTGAAAATCGTAGACTGAAGTTGGGAGGCTGAAACAATCTGGATGATTTAAAATTATACAATTTCTTAAAATGCCATAGGCTCCCTAGTGCAGAATCGAGTCTGCTGTGTTATAATTCTGATTTCACAGACGTCACCTCGTGCCAGCTGTCCACAGCAGATCACTGGAATCCATCAGACTCCACTCTCCCGTCTTAGCAGCTTGGTGTCTGCTGTCCTCTATGCACAGAACACATTCTCCTTTATAGTTCTCTTCTCTGGGACATGGGAAAATGCCACTTTGTACAAATGCTATCCCTGGATACGACATAGTGTCCACTTCACTCTCCACCTCCTTGTCCTGTGTATTTTCTTTCTTCTCCATGTCTTATTCATTTTTTGTTTATCACCCCCTCTTCATCTTACACCACAGGCTCTTTAAGATCAAGGCCCTTGTCCATAGCGTTCATTTTAGCTCAGCAATTCAGCATCCTTGGTCCTCGGGTAAATACCTGTTGAGTAAGGACAATAGTCATGACAACCGTGCTATCTCCTCCATTGATCACATCCCTTATACACATGGTAGATACGGTTATTTTCTCTCCCCAGTGATGTGCGTAACTTGTATAAATCAAACCTGCTTGAAAAACGTGTGAGAATCTGAACTGGTGTGGATTGTTTGCTATAAAGTCTGTGGTTCTTCTGTCTTGATCTTTTTTTAAATCTCAGTGTAGTACTCACTGACTTTTTTTTTGCTTGTTTGGTTTATGTTATTGGCTTTTGATCTTTAAAGAAAGGGTTTCTCTGTGTAGGCCTGGCTGGCTTCTGTAGCTGTCTACATAACACCTCAACTTTAACTCAGAGATCCACCTCCCAAGTCCTTGAATTAAAGGCATGAGCTACCACTGACCAACCTTACTAAATTTTTTGGATGAAGCTTGTTGGACAGGTTGTTTTATTCTTTAAAACAAGCCCTATGCTTTGTTTCCAAATACAATTTTTCTTAGATGAGGTGTGATTTACATCACTGGCATGCCATCTTTCCAGACACATTATTATCAATTTTTATACTGTGTTTTGAATTTAACATAAAATTCTGGATTAATTAAATTCTGAAATTGTCATCAGTTGTCTAAAGAAAATTGTGATATTTAAGCAAAATATGTAGGAAATGAATACTATCTATAAAACTAATTGTTAAACAATTTATTTTATTTTTGAAATGTTCAGTTATGTCTATTTATTGTGGAAATATCTTTCCTCCAAACTTTTACTTTGGGTATGTGTCTGAGTGTGTGTGTGTGTGTGTGTGTGTGTGTGTGTGAGTTGTCACCCACACACATATTCTTACCTCTTCAAAACAGAAATTACTAGAGTTCCTCTTGATAAATTAAAACTCTTTGTTGCCCTCCATGATTTCAAACATCTGGCTTCCACAGGTACGGTAGATGGACGATTCAGGCTAAATATACAGAAGATGCTTCTACCAACGGAACGGCACACTTTGACATCAAAGAACACGGTAATCTTCAACCTAAGACTCATTTATAGAATGTTAGTTTTGTACCAGTAATTCTTTTCAGTAATGTAACTAATAAAAACTGCTCCCAAGTGGGGATGAGGTCCTGAGCCAGGATTGTGGGAAGTCCTGGTTGGGTATCCAGTCAGGGAGTCAGTGCTTGTTAGAGGTTGTTAGAGGGACGCGATGATGTGGAAGAGAATACCGTCTTAGGGCTGTTTTAAAAGGATTTTATGCCGTCTGCCTCCTTCTTTCTCACAAAAAAAGCTTACAATTTAAGTCTCATGCCAATAAGTTATCTGCAGCATGAACTGAAAATTCAAGGTACTCTAATGTTTTGGTGTCTGTTCAGGAGTCTGAGGTCAGCTTGCCTGTTATTCCTGAGGAAGCCAGCCGGCCCTTGTGGATTCATGTTCTTCATAATAGAAGTGGTACGGTCCCCAGAGGAGCCTGGCTTATGGAGCATCTTCCTAGGCTTATGATTTTAGGAAAAATAAACAATTAGCAACGAGTCAAATAGTTAAGTCAACAAATGATTAAGTTGACGAGAGTATTATGGGTCATATTGCAGGGACAAGACCTATTTTTAAGTATTATAACAACAGTATGACACTGACCACTCTTCCCTCACTGCATTCTCCCACTCATAGATGAAGCCCAAGGCGTGAGTCTCCAGTCAACAAATTCCCTGGAACAGAAAATAAGAGAACAAGGTAGTCCACAAATTGTATAGCACTGCGGTTACTGCATTCAAGACCAGAGAGCAGAAGACACGGGGTTTCCCTAATTGCAATACAGTGGGCGGGGAAAAGATACCTGTGGAGGTTCAGTTCACCCCTCAAATGATCCTTCACGCAAACTCAGGATTTCATTGGCCAGATCCTTACCACGAACAAAGCAGTTCTTTATTATTTCCTCTCCTAAAACTATCTAAAATGTTTGTTTTCTTCGAGCATCTGGTGAGGGAGTCCTTTGATGGTAGAGAAAATAATGCTTGAGATCTACGACTGTTGGTGGTAAGGACACACGTATTGACATCGTTTCAGCTGCTACATACAAACATCCGGTGGTAAAGAAGTGTTGTAATGACGGAGCCAGACGTAGTGAGCATGAAACCTGTGAGCAGCGAGCAGAACGTGTGAAAATAGGCCCCAACTGTGTCCAAGCCTTCACTCAATGCTGCACCATGGCAACCCAGATCAGAGCTAATGACACCTTTAAACATATCCATGTGTTGAGGTATCAGTGTAAGTATGGTATTTCCTGTCGGAACCTTCCAAACCTGTGTAAATTCTCCAAGAAAAGCAGTTTTCATGTCCTACTTACGATTAGAGTTGAAAGGCAGATAACTTGCAATGCCCAGAAGGAAGCCCTGTTGTGTATTTTGGGAACTGGAAACAGGATAGCACACTCAGGAAACATAGTTCAGAGCCAAGACTCAGTGGCACCTTTGCCAGCTCACTATGCAGTCTCGAAGGAGACTGAGAATCTCCAGTCATTAAACTGCAATGATTCTGGAACATTAGAGTCACCAAAGATTGAAATTTTATTTCAGTCTTAGCA
The DNA here is from genome assembly GCF_037038515.1 of Microtus pennsylvanicus. Taxonomy (NCBI): domain Eukaryota; kingdom Metazoa; phylum Chordata; class Mammalia; order Rodentia; family Cricetidae; genus Microtus; species Microtus pennsylvanicus. Next base: position 49,718,831 of record NC_134587.1, on the reverse strand, counting down.
TTAGTAAATTTTTCAGGATAAAAGCACATTTTTGATGTTTCCAATATTTTAAGGACTCTTATTCGTTTATTTTCTTTAAGGAATCCAGTGGAGTCCAAAGGTGCAGCCCTTTAATCACAGCAATCAGGAGGTGGAGACTAGCGGATCTCCATGAGTTCCAGGCCAGCCTGGTCACAGTGTCAATTTGAGGACTATCTCCAAATCAACAGAGAAATCCGGTCTTAAAAGAAAACCAAAAATAAATAAATTAAATAAAGATAAAAGAAAATAAAACAACCAGAAAGAATCCTTATTTTACTTTTAGTATTTTTTCCTTTTCAGTTATTTCTTTATTTGGGAGATTATGATATGATCATATTTTCTGATTTTCCTTTGCTTTCTCCAAACAGCCTATAAATTCCTCCTTTATCTCTTTCAAATATATGTCCCTTTTTCATTAATTTTATTACATTCACATGTGTATTTATGCATATATATGTATATACATATATTCCTAAATATACCCTTCTCAGTCTATATATTTACATATAACTTTTAGGAATGACCAATTGTCATTGGATGACCAGTGCTCTTCCCTGGGGAAGACTCTCCTGAGGCCAGCATTCCTTAGTTCCCCATAGTTCCTTCAGTAGGATGGAGGCCTCATGGTCTTTACCCCTCACTCTGACATGTCTATTGTTGTTGTCCTTGTTTAGCTCACATTCAGGGGTCCATGTCGGTGAGACTATGTAGGGATGTGGGATTCCCCTTTGTATGCTATAAATACTTTTTTTTGTTATTGGTTAATAAAGAAGCTTCTTTCGACCAATGTCTTAATAGAATATAGCCAGGTTACAAAAGATAAATGGAGACTTAGGAGGAGTTAAAGAGATACTATGTACCTGCCACAGGAGACAGATGCACTGGAACATTGCCAGTAAACCACGAGCCTCATGGTAAAATACAAAATAATAGAAATGTGTTAATTTAAGATGAAAAAGCTAGCTAGAAATATACTTAAGCTATGAGCCAAACAAAATTATAATTAATACTATTTCTATGTGATTATTTTGCATTAGGGCAGTCCAGAAACAAACACTCAGGCTCTGCCTACATTGTGGTACAGAATCTGGTGTTACTCCTACTGCACGTACTGGCTTTGTGGGAGCCTAGGCTGTTTGGATGCTCACCTTACTAGACCTGGAAGGAGGTGGGAGGTCCTTGGACTTCCCACAGGGCAGGGAACCCTGTCTGCTCTTTGGGCTAATGAGGGAGGGGGAGTTGATTGGGAGAGGGGAAGGGAAATGGGAGGCGGTGGCCGGGAGGAGGCAGAAATCTTTAATAAATAAATAATAATAAAAAGAATCTGGTGTTACTTGGAGTCAAAGTCTCACACAAAAACCTCATCCTCTGGCACACAGCTGCCTATGACCAGATTGAGCCCTCTTCTAGCAGCTGAGAGCACCTACACTTGTGTGCACATAACCACACACAGACACATAACATACACATGATTGAAATAAAATAAATCTTTAAAGCAATAGTAAAGTGTCCATATAAGTATTTGGAATATGGGGAACATTACATATTTTTCATATAGAATTTTATTATTGACTTTTCATATAACTGATCACATAAAGTATGATCTCAGTGACATAGGTGAGGAAACTGAGAATGGGACCTAGAGAGAATTTGGAGTATATCTAACCTATACCATTATGAACACAATGGCGTATCTAATCTATACCATTATGAACACAATGGCGTATCTAATCTATACCATTATGAACACAATAGTGTATCTAACCTATACCATTATGAACACAATGGCGTATCTAATCTATACCATTATGAACACAATAGTGTATCTAATCTATACCATTATGAACACAATGGTGTATCTAATCTATACCATTATGAACACAATGGTGTATCTAACCTATACCATTATGAACACAATGGTGTATCTAACCTATACCACTCTGAACAAAATGGTTTCTCTAACCTATACAACTCTGAACATGGTGGTGTATCTAACCTATACCACTCTGAACACAGAGGTGTATCTTACCATCTGACAGTGAATAACACCTAAAGATCAACCAGTTCCTCAAAATATTTGAGACAAGCTTTAGATTCACAGTAACCACTTCCTATCACCCACTAGGCTTCAAGAGCTCTGAGGTGGTTCTGGGAAACCAGGCAATGGTCCAGGTTTCAGATGCTATAAGAATTTAGCATAAAATGAATATTATTTTTTGTTTTGTTTTGTTTATTTTTTTTAGTTGTTGCAAAAAAAATTTCTGCCTCCTCCTCGTTTCCTATTTCCCTCCCCCTCCTCGCACACATCTCCCCCTCCCCTCACTCCCCTACCCCTCTCCCCCTCCCCCCACTCCATTCCTCATCCCTCTCGAGAATGAAGAGCAGTCCAGATTACCTGCCCTGAGGGAAGTCCAAGGACCTCCCACTTCTATCCAGGACCAGGAGGTGAGCATCCAAACAGGCTAGGCTCCCACAAAGCCAGTTCATGTATTGGGATCGAAACCTAGTGCCATTGTCCTTGGCTTCTCATCAGCCTTCATTGTCCACCACATTCAGAAAGTCCGGTTTCATCCCATGCTTATTCAGTTCCAGTCCCTCTGACCTTGGTGAGCTCCCAATAGATCAGCTCCACTGTCTCAGTGGGTGGGTGCACCCCTTGTGGTCCTGACTTCCTTGCTCATGTTCTCCCTCCTTCTGCTCCTCATTTGGATCTTAAGAGCTCAGTCCAGTGCTCCAATTTGAGTCTCTGTCTCTATCTCGATCCATCGCCAGATGAAGGTTCTAAGGTGATATGCAAGATATTCATCAGTATGGCTATAGGATAGGGTCATTTCAGGTTCCCTCTCCTCAGTTGCTCAAGGTACTAGCTGAGGACATCTCCCTGGACACCTGCAAGCTCCTCTAGAGTCAAGTCTCTTGCCAACCCTAAGATGGCTCCCTTAATTAGGATATATATTGCTCTGCTCCCGTGTCCACCCTTCCTTTATCCCAACCATCCCATTCCCCAAGCTCTCCCCATTCTCCCCTTCTCACGTTTCTCACCCCATTTCCCCTTAGCCCCATGCCACCTCACCCAGAAGTTCCCAGTTTTTACCCTGCAATCTTGTCTCCTTCCCATATCCAGGCAGATAACTATGTTTTTCTTTTGGTTCACCTTCTTATTTAGCTTCTCTAGGATCACAAATTATATGCTCAATGTCCTTTATTTATGGCTAGAAACCAATTATGAGTGAGTACATCCCATGTTCATCTTTCTGGGTCTGAAATACCTCACTCAGGATAGTGTTTTCTATTTCCATCCATTTGCATGCAAAATTCGAGAAGTCATTGTTTTTTACTGCTGAGTAGTAATCTAAAATGTATATATTCCACACTTTCTTCATCCATTCTTTCATTGAAGGGCATCTAGGTTGTTTCCAGGTTCTGGCTATTACAAATAATGCTGCTATGAACATAGTTGAACAAATGCTTTTGTCATATGATAGGGCATCTCTTGGGTATATTCCCAAGAGTGGTGTTACTGGATCTTGGAGTAAATTGATACCGAATTTCCTGAGAAATCGCCACACTGGTCTTCAAAGTGGTTGCACAAGTTTGCATTCCCAGCAGCAATGGATGAGTGTGCCCCTTCCTCCACAACCTCTCCAGAAAAGGCTATCATCGGTGTTTTTTATTTTAGCCATTCTGACAGGTGTAAGATGGTATCTCAAAGTTGTTTTAATTTGCATTTCCCTTATCACCAAGGAGGATGAGCATGACCTTAAGTGTCTTTTGGCCATTTGAATTTCTTCTGTTGAGAATTCTCTGTTCAGTTCAGTGCCCCATTTTTTAATTGGGTTAATTAGCATTTTAAAGTCTAGTTTCTGGAGTTCTTTATATATTTTGAAGATCAGACCTTTGTCTGTTGCAGGGTTGGTGAAGATATTCTCCTAATCAGTGGGTTGCCTTTTTGTCTTAGTGACAGTGTCCTTTGCTTTACAGAAGCTCTCAGTTTCAGGAGGTCCCATTTATTCAATGTAGTCCTTAATGTCTGTGCTGCTGGGGATATGTGTATGAAGTGATCTCCTGTGCCCATATGTTGTAGAGTACTTCCCACTTTCTCTTCAATCAGGTTCAGTGTGTTCAGCCTGATATTAAGGTTTTTAATCTATTTGGACTTGATTTTTGTGCATGGCGATAGATATGGATCTATTTTCATTCTTCTACAGGTTGACAACCAGGGGTTCATAGGATTGTGAGATAAAATCTGGGTCTTCTACTCTATTTCATTTATCGACTTCTCTGTTTTTATGCCAATACCAAGCTGTTTTCAATACTGAATCTCTGTGGTAGAGTTTGAAGTAAGGGATGGTAATGCCTCCAGAGGTTCCTTTATTGTATAAAATTGTTTTGGCTATCCTGGGTTTTTTGTTTTTCCATATAAAGTTGATTATTGTCCTCTCAAGATCTGTGAAGAATTTTGATGGGACCTTGTAGTAATAGGAGCAGCGGGGCTGCGTTCCCAGCACCCCGGCCGCCTGGCTAGCTTATGCCCTGAAATAACAACATACAAACTGTATTCATTTAAACACTGCTTGGCCCTTTAGATCTAGCCCTTACTGGCTAATTCTGATATCCTGATCAACCCATCTCTAATAATCTGTGAGCACCGGTCTTACCGGGAAGATTTTAGCCTACGTCCATCCTGGGTCGGAGCTTCATCGTGTGTGTCTGCCTAGGAGCGGGGCATGGCGTCTCTCCTGAGGCGTCTGCTCCCAAGAGGAAAGCTGTCGAGTCTCAGCTCACTTCCTCTTCCTCCCAGCATTCTGTTCTGTTTACTCCACCCACCTATGTTCTAAGCTATGAGCCCAAGCAGTTTGTTTATTACTTAGCCAATGAAATCAACAGATTGATATATGACACTCCCACATCAGGACCTTGATGGGGATTGCATTGAATCTATAAATTGCCTTTGGTAGAATTGCCATTTTTACTATGTTGATCCTCCCAATCCAAGAGCAAGGGAGCTCCTTCCATTTTCTGGTATCCTCCTCAATTTCTTTCTTCAAGGGCTTAAAGTTCTTGTCAAATAGATCCTTCACATCCTTGGTTAGAGTTACCCCAAGATATTTTATGCTGTTTGTGGCTATCGTGAAAGGTGATGCTTCTCTGATTTCCTTCTCTGCTTCCATATCCTTTGTGTATAGGAGGGTGACTGATTTTTGGAGTTTATCTTGTATCCGGCCACATTACTAAAGGTGTTTATCAGCTGTAGGAGTTCTTTGGTGGAGTTTTTGGGGTCTCTTATATACACTATCATATCATCAGCAAATAACGAAAGTTTAACTTCTTTCTTTCCAATTCGAATCCCCTTGATCCCCTTATGTTGTCTTATAGCTATTGTTAAAACTTCAAGCACTATATTGAAGAGGTATGGAGAGAGTGGACAGCCTTGTCGTGTTCCTGATTTTAGTGGGATGGCTTTGAGTTTCTCTCCGTTTAATTTGATGTTAGCTGTCGGTTTGCTGTAAATAGCTTCTATTATATTTGGGTATGACCCTTGTATCCCTAATCTCTCCAATACTTTTATCATAAAGGGATGTTGAATTTTGTCAAAAGCTTTTTTAGCATCTAATGAAATGATCATATGGTGTTTTTCTTTCAGTGTATTTATATGATGGATTACATTGATAGATTTTCGTATGTTGAACCAGCCCTGCATCTATGGGATGAAGCCTACTTGATCATAATGGATAATTTTTCTAATGTGTTCTTGGATACGGTTTGCCAGTATTTTGTTGAGGATTTTTGCGTCAATATTCATGAGTGAGATAGGCCTGTAATTCTCTTTCTTGGTTGAGTCTTTGTGTGGTTTTGGTATCAGAGTGACTGTAGCTTCATAAGAGGAATTTGGCAATGACTTTTCTGTTTCTATATTGTGAAATACATTAAGGAGTATAGGTATTAGGTCTTCTTGGAAGTTCTGGTAGAATTCCGCATTGAAACCATCTGGTCCTGGGCTTTTTTTGGTAGGGAGGTTTTTGATAACAGCTTCTAATTCTTCGCGACTAACAGGTCTATTTAGATTGTTCACCTGGTCCTGGTTTAACTTTGGTATATGGTATTTATCTTAAAAAGTGTCCATTTCCTTTACATTTTCCAGTTTTGTGGCATACAGGCTTTTGTAGTAAGATCTAATGAGTCTCTGAATTTCCTCTGTGTCTGTGGTTATGTCCCCCTTTTCATTTCTGATCCTATTAATTTGCATATTCTCTCTCTGCCGCTTGATTAGTTTGGATAATCTTGTTGTTTTTCTCCAGGAACCAGCTTTTTGTTTCATTGATTCTTTGGATTGTTTTCTGTGTTTCTATTTTGTTGATTTCAGCCCTCAGTTTGATTATTTCCAGTCTTCTACTCCTCCTAGGTGAGTCTACTTCTTTTTTTTCTAGAGCTTTCAGTTGGGCTGTTAAGTCTCCAATGTGTGCTTTCTCTGTTTTCTTTAAGTGGGCACTTAGTGCTATGAACTTTCCTCTTAGCACTGCTTTCATAGTGTTCCAAAGTTTGAGTAGGCTGTTTCTTTATTTTCATTGAATTCAAGGAAGACTTTAATTTCTTTCTTTATTTCTTCCTTGATCTGGGTGTGGTTCAGTAGTTGACTGTTCAGTTTCCATGAGTTTGTAGGCTTTCTGGAGGTAGCATTGTTGTTGAATTCCCACTTTAATCCATGGTGATCTGATAAGACATAGGAGGTTACGAATATTTTTTGTAATTGTGTAAGTTTGCTTTGTTACCGAGTATGTGGTCAATTTTCGAGAAGGTTCCATGAGCCGCAGAGAAGAAGGTATATTCTTTCCTATTTGGGTGGAATGTTCTATAGATGTCTGTTAAGTCCATTTGATTCATTACCTCCATTAATTCTCTTATTTCTCTGTTCGGTTTCTGTCTGATTGACCTGTCCTTTGGAGAGAGAGGTGTGTTGAAGTCTCCTACTATTAGTGTGTACGGTTTGATGGCAGCCTTGAGTTTTAGTAATATTTCTTTTACGTACGTGGGTGCTTTTATATTAGGGGCATAGATATTCAGGATTGAGACTTTGTCCTGATGAATTGTTCCTGTTATGAGTATAAAATGTCCCTCTCCATCTCTTCTGATTGATTTAAATTTGAAGTCAACTTTGTTAGAAATTAGTATGGCCACATCTGCTTGTTTCTTAGGTCCATTTGCTTGATAAGCCTTTTCCCAGCCCTTTACTCTGAGTAGGTGCCTGTCTTTTTGGTTAAGGTGTGTTTCTTGTAAACAGCAGAATGTTGGATTCTGTTTTCGTATCCAATCTCTTAGCCTGTGCCTTTTTATAGGTGAGTTGAGTCCATTGACATTAAGTGATATTAATGACCAGTGGTTGTTAACTTCAGTCACTTTTTTAGTAGTAGAGTTTGTGTGTTTCCCTTCTTTGAGTTGTGCTGGTGAAGGTTCATTAGATGTCTGAGTTATTGTGGGCATTGTTGGACTCCTTAGGTTGTGATTTTCCTTCTATTACTTTCTGTAAGGCTGGATTTGTGGCTATGTATTGTTTAAATTTGTTTTTATCCTGGAAAATTTTGTTTTCTCCATTTATAGTGAACGAAAGCTTGGCTGGGTATAGTAGTCTGGGCTTGCATCCATGGTCTCTTAGTTTCTGCAGTACATCTATCCAGGACCTTCTGGCTTTCATGGTTTCCATAGAGAAGTCAGTCTGATAGGTTTACCTTTATAAGCAACTTGGCCTTTTTCCTTTGCACCTCTTAATATTCTTTTTTATTCTGTATGTTTTGTGTTTTGATTATTATATGGCAAGGGGATATGTTTTTTTGGTCCAGTCTTTTCGGTGTTCTGTGTGCTTCTTGAACCTTCAAAGGAATATCTTTCTTTTGGTTGGGAAAGTTTTCTTCTATAATTTTATTAAATATATTTTCTGAACCATTGAGCTGTACTTCTTCTCCTTCTTCTACCCCTATAATTCTTAGGTTTGGTCTTTTTATTGTGTCCCAGATTTCCTGAATGTTTTGTGATGAGAATTTGTTGGTTTAGCTGTTGTCTTTGATCAGTGTGTTTATTTTCTCTATGGTATCTTCAGTGTCTGACATTCTTTCTTCTATCTCTTGTAATCTGTTGGTAATACTTGTCTCTGTAGTTCCTGTTCATTTACCCGGATTTTCCATCTCCATCCTTCCCTCGGTTTGTGTTTTCTTCATTACTTCCATTTCATTCTTCAATTCTTGAACCACTTCCCTTACCTGTTTGATTGCTTTTTCTTGTTTCTCTTGATTTTCTTGGGTATCTTTGAGTGATTTATTCATTTTCTCTACCTTTTTGTTTCTAATCCCTAATTGTTTATGGCAGTTTTTCACCTCCTGTTTAAGGTCTTCTATTATTTTCATATAATTCACTTTTGAGTCGATTTCTTCTAATTATTCTGGAGTAGGGTGTACAATTCTTCTTATTTCGGGATCCCTGGATTCTGGTGATGTCATGTTGCCTTTCAGGTTGTTGGAGGAATTCTTGCATTGGCGCCTTCCCATCTCTTCCTTCAAATGGAGCCAGGAGAGGCCTGGTGTCCTGGTCCAGACTTTGCTGTGACTGACTCTCTGAGTGTATCTCCTCAATGTAGAAGCAGGAACTGTTCCCATCCAGATGAAACTCCTCAGCACCGAAACATGGACACCTGGTAATCCACTAACCCGCGGACAAATGTCAAACTTGGGGGGCAGGGTGGGGTTGAGTAGAACACAGAAGACCCTGCCGTGTAAGCCGAAGGTGCCCGTACTCCCTTTGGGGGTCCTTGAGGCCTGCCCAGTAGGCAGGCACTCACCTCTCTGGGTGGGTAGCCTTAGTGTAGGAGTAGAAAACTGTTCCTGAGCAAAGGACCTTGCAGATCACGCAGGCTTGGGGGCAGGGGTCGTGTGTAAGAAAGACAGCCCTGCAGAAGGAGCTTGGGGAGGGGGGTTTGTGCTTTCTTCTGGGACAATCCGCCCCTGGATAGCACACACTCACCCGTCCAGATGGAGCTCCTCAGCACCTAAACAGGGACCCAAAATGAATATTATTATTACTGGCTTCTGTAGGTGAGGCTTATGTTTATTTGGTGTTTCAATTTCTTTTTTTATTTTTTTTAAATTTTTTGAGCTCTACATTTTTCTGCTCCCCTCCCTGCCTCTCCCATCCCATTTTCAGCCCTTCCCCTTAGGTCCCCATGTTCTTAATTTACTCATTGGAGACAATGAAAGCCAGAAGGTCATGGTCAAGTTTCATGCAGACATTAAGAGAGCAAGGATGCCAGCTCAGACTATTATACCTAGCAAAACTGTCAATCACCATTGAAAGACAAAACATGATATTCCATGACAAAACTAGATTTCACCAATACCTAGCCACAGACCCAGGCCTACACAAAATACTAGAAGGAAAATTCCAACCCAAGGAAGATGGCTACACCAACAAAAACACAGAAAACTGATGATCTCATAACAGCAATTCCAAAAGGAAAAGATGCACAAATTAACATCATCAACAAGGAAAACTAAATTAACAGGTGATATCAGTCTCTGGTCATTAATATCTCTTAATGTAGAAAGACTCAACTCACCTATAAAAAGGCAAAGGCTAACAGATTGGATATGAAAACAGAATCTATCGTAAACAGAATCCATCCTTCTTCTTCCTACAAGAAACACATCTCAACCTCAAAGACAGACATCGTCTCAGAGTAAAGGGTTGGGAAAAAAAAACATATCAATCAAATAGACCTAAGAAACAAGCGGGTGTAGCTATCCTAATCCTGACAAAATAGACTTCAAGCTAAAATCAGTCAAAAGAGACAAAGAAGGTCATTTCATATTAGCCACAGGAAAAATCCATCAAGAGGAAATCTCAATACTGAACATCTATGTCCCAAATACAAGGGCACCGTCATTTGTGAAAGAAACACTTCTAAAGCTTAAATCATACATTAAACCACACATACTAATAGTGGAATGTTGCGGGAGCTCCTTCTGCTCCTTCAGCCAATAGCCACTGAGATACCAGCCCATTGGGGCATGGTCTCTCTCTGTTTAAAAAAGCAGCAACTACCCTCCACTCACTCTCTTGCTTCCAGCTCTGCTTCTGGTGACTAGGCTCCTTTCCTGATTGTGCAGAGGGCTGTTGCCTGGGACAGTGATCTGTAAGTTTTCCCCTTTAAATAAATAACTATTCTATTAATCATAATGCCGAACCGGTGTGGGATTGTTTATGACTTATGCCTTTATCTGGTGCCCAAACATTTTGTTTTAGAATCCACCCCTTCCTGCTGCCACCAGCTCGGCTTGGCACAAGCCCTCCCTGAGCCACGGCCTGTGCCCTGTGTGTGGAGCTAGCAGTTCAATATAAATTATCATGCAGTGGCTTTTCTTACAGCAATTTTTTATATTTTCTGTCTACACGCCTCAGACTGGCTTCAAGCCCCCACACACCCAATCATTTGCCTCCCCACATGGATGTAAACTCCATGTCTTCTGGGCTTCACAGGCCCGAACAGTCTCTGCCCACCTGGTTTGCTCTTTTCTGAGTCATTTTGAAATCTTCCTTGCAAGTACAGCCCTTAAGTGGTGCGAATCAGAGCACAAGCATTTGCCTAAAGCTGCAACCCCTAGGGGCAAGTCTGGCACATGGAGGCTTATGCAGCTTCTAGGTTGCTCTTCTCTACCTCTGGATTCTGGGTTTCTGGTTCCATGTATGGAATTGATTTAATTACATTTAATTTGTTGAGCAACTCATATTTCCCAGTTTTTAACAAATACTAAGGCGGACACTGAAACAGGACCCCATTTCCATCAACTTTGTAGTGGTTCTAGTCATGACTCAACAACAGCACCAATTGCTGGATAATAGGTAATATGGCAGTTTTCATTTCCAATGCAACTTTTACTGCTTTCTTTACTAATACAATGGATTATATCATGCGAGGTTTATATGACCATGGCGATACCTTAATTACTAGATACTAGGTTTCAGTTTTCTTTTCCATATTCTATCATTAAGGAAGAAGATGGCACTCCTAAGAACAATACAATCTTTACAGACTAATAATGAAGGGCTAGATGAAAGGATTAAAATTATTGAAAATCAGAGGTTATCTGAACAAGTGGATACTATAATAGACAAAATTGACTTCACATCCAAGGGTACTAAGAAGTTACCTGAAAGGGTTCAGGCTGTTGAATTTGATGTTCAGACATTATCACAAAGTTTTGATAAGGTGACAGACAGAATATACCACTCTACATGATATACAAGAAAAGTTTAAGGAGGACATGTCATCTTTGAAGGCAAAAATTAAAGTCTTGGACTCACAGGTGCAGAATGGGGACCAAAAAATTGAAACCTTAGTGAAATCACTAGAAACACATACAGATCAGGAGATTCAGGATTTAAGAGAGACAATGATAAAAAGATTTGACATGATTGAAGAATTTATTGGAGTTGGTGAACAGAGTAAGAAGGCACAAAGACAGGATACAATGCCACCACCAGCTATTAGAACAAGCTTACCCAGGGTTATAATGACATACTCTGTAATTTATTCTGACAAAGTGTCAACTTCTAAAGGCTCAAAGGGAGTCAAAGAAGCTGCAGGGATGCCAATAGTAATGAATGATCTAAAAGAAATTAAGCAAGCTGTTGTTAATTATGGCTTGCACTCTTCATTTGTTAAGGAAATGATAAGGACTTGGGCTTCTAATATCAGAGCTACCCCCCATGATTTTTCTCAGTTAATGTCTGCAGTTTTAGATGATGGACCTTCCATGATGTTTGGAATTTATTTCAGAGAAGAATCCAAACATATGGAACAGAAAGGAAGAGCAAAATGTGTGGAGGTTTCTCAAGATCAAATTCTTGGTGTAGGACTATATACCGATCCACAGATCCAAGCTCTTTATGATGAAGAAGTATTGTCCCTATGACACAAAGCAGCCTAGAATGCTTGGAATAGAATACAAGATCCAAGAACAAGGGTCAAATCATATACCAGGATTAGTCAGGGACAGAGAGCACCCTTTACTGACTTTTTGCAAAGATTAATTAAGGCTCTGGATATAGGGGTAACAGACCCAGAAGCTAGAAGAATAGCTCTTGAATCTCTGGCTTTTGAAAATGCAAACATACAATACAAAATGATAATTGGGCCTTTAATTATTTTAATTATTTTAATTACTTTAATTATTTTAAGGTCTAGATCAGCACCTATGGATGAATGGATTCAGTATATGATGAATGTTGAGACATTTAGCTATAATGATGAATTTTGGGTAGGAGAAGCAATTTCCAAAGCAATGAGGAGACATCAAACTGACAGGTGTTTTAATTGTGGTAAATAAGAACATCTGAAAAGGGATTGCAGGCAAAGAATTTCTAGGAATAATATCTCCTCTGGGAATGACAAAAATAGGAGACCTAGGCCTTCAGGTATATGTAGGAGATGCGGTAAAGGCCGACATTGGTCCAACGAATGCAGGTCAACAACAGAAAAACAAGGCAACCTGATACTGTCGGGAAACTCCTTGAGGGGCCTCTCGCAGGCCCCCAAGCCAACAGTGGCTCAGTCATTCCCAGTCACAGTGGAGAACGTGCCTCACCAAGAAAATTAAAAGCTCCAATTTCTTCTGAAAAAAGTAATACTGGTCTAAATGAAGAATTACGCATGGAGGATGAGTCAAAAAACCCAGTAGGACAGAGTAAACATATATTTTGGCAGACTTCTATTAACGATCAAAGACCAAAGCTAAGAATCTGTATAAATGGCACTTTTATTGAAGGCTTATTAGAAACAAATGTGGATATAAGTAACATTACTCCAGAATCTTGGCATCCAAATTGGCCTCTTCAAGAGGTAGCTGTTCAGTTCCTGGGAATTAGAACCCTATCTCATGTAAAAACAAAGCACAAGATGGGTTGAATGCATAGGGCCTGAAGGGCAAATAGGAAGACTAAGTCCATATATGGTCAATGTTGCAATAAATTTATGGGGCTGTGACTTGCTACAGCAATGGAATACCCAGATTAACATTCCTGTGGTTCCAGGAACTCATAATTCTGGGAAGGATATGATGAAGTATTATGGAAAAAGGTCACCAGCTATTCAACTGTACAAGAACATACAGCAAATACCAAACCTTTAGAGGTACCAGCAGCCCTACCTTTAAAATGGTTAACTGAGAACCCAATATGGATCAAACAGTGGCCTCTAGCTGAAGATAAATTACAGGCATTGGAACAGCTGGCACAAGAGCAACTAGATGCTCGCCATATTGAAGAATCAACCAGCCCTTGGAATTCTCCTGTGTTTGTTGTAAAAAAGAAATCTGTAAATGGAGACTGGCAACAGATCTAAGAGCTGTCAACAAGATAATTCAACCTATGGGTCCACTACAATCTGAAATTCCTTTGCCTTCTCTATTACCAAAAGGATAGCCTCTTATAGTTATTGATTTGGAAGATTGTTTTTTCACTATATCTTTACAAGAAAAGGATAGAGAAAAATTTGCCTTCACAGTGCCTACTTATAATAATTCTTAGCCTACTAGGAGATATCAATGGACTATCCTCCCACAGGGGATGCTCAATAGTCTCACATTGTGCCAATATTTTGTAAGTAAGCCATTGGAAATAATTTGTAAGCAATTTCCCAAGTCCATAATTTATCATTACATGGATGACATTTTATTATCAGATTCAAATAAAGATACTTTAGAAAGGATGTTTGAAGTAGTAAAGAAAGTCTTGACTAAATGGGGATTACAGATTGCTCCTGAAAAGTTTCAAAGAGGAGATTCTGTTAATTACCTAGGTTACAGAATAAGGTTACAGAAAATTAGGACACAAAAGGCACAAATTAGGAGAGACCAGTTACGGACTCTTAATGACTTCCAAAGATTGTTAGGAGACATTTCCAGTCTATGTTCTATATATGATCTAATAGTTCATTTAAACAAAACCTTAGATGGTGACAAAGATTTGAATAGTCCCAGAAAATGGACAGCTGAAGCAGAAAAGGAACTGACAATGATTGAAGAAAAGTTACAGGAATCATATGTGGATAGGGTGAACCCAAATCTTAGTTGCATCCTAGGCATAGTGCCTTCCAGAATTTCTCCTACAGTAATTTTAATGCAGAGGGAAGACATTATTTTAGAGTGGATATTTATACCTCATAAACCAAGTAAAAAGTTAAAAACTTATGTGGAAAAAGTCTCTGAATTAATTATAAAAGGTAAACTGAGACTTCATCAACTAGCATGTATAGACCCAGCAGAAATTATAGTGCCTTTTACTACTGAGGAAATAAGAAAGTTATGGGAAGACAATGAATGGCAAAGAGCTTGTGGTGATTTTTTTTGGCAGAAATTAATAGCAACTATCCCAAAAGTGATAGACTTAACCTCATAAAGAGAACTTCTTGGATTCTTCCTAGAATTGTATGTGATGCTCCAATAACTGGAGCCCATATGTTTTCTACTAATGCAAATAAATCAGAGAAAGAAGGTTATAAATCAGAAGAATTGAATAAGGTGGAACAAAGCCCTTATAATTATGTCCAGAAGGCAGAATTATATGCCATTCTTTTGGTGCTACGGGATTTTAAATAACCTCTTAATATAGTTACAGAATCACAATATGCAGAAAGAGTTATCTTGCATATTGAAACCTTTGAATTTATACCAGATGACACAGAGTTGACTTCATTGTTTGTCCAGGTACAAGACGTAATCAGGAATAGGCTTTGTCCTATGTACACAACACACATCCAGTCTCATACGGATCTGCCTGGTCCTCTAGCACAAGGTAATGCTGAAATCGATCAATTGTTGATTGGAAGCGTGTTTCAGGCCTCAGAATTTCATAAAAAAACATCAGAATTTTCTTAACACTAATGAGAAAGGAACAACAGCGGCAGAAAGACATTGGATAATGGAAAAATCTGCTAAACTAAATCAACCAGTTTATTTCAAAGATGTGCTGACCTCTCAATGGAAGCCAGGAGATGTGCTACGTTGGGGAAGAGGTTTTGCTCTTGTTTCCACAGGAGAAGAAAAATTTTGGATACCATCAAAATTAATAAAGGTTCAATTTGAAGAGGAGAGACCTCTTGAAAAGGAGAAATGGCAGCTCATCCACAATGATGATAGTCATACAGGTGGTAAGAAAAACATATAGAATGGGGGCAGGGTTCTGTTCTTATCTCCACAGGAAAACACTCATCTTTGAAAAATTCAAGGGACCATGGATGTTTGAATACTGACAGATGTAAAAATAACTACCCAATAGGGATGATCAAGATAACTGAATAGGTTCTGTAAGTGAGATATACTAAATTATGTTTCTAAATTTATAGAGCTTTTTTTGGAGTTGGACTCTGGCTCAGTCCCTCTCTCATTCCAAGCCTGTTGTTAAGAGAAAAACCCTGAGTTTCTGGAGTTTCTGTCTCATGTTAAGAGCCATGATATGGGACAGAAATAAATAGGAGTTTAGAAAACATCTTTGTTTTTCTTCATATCTATCATACTTTTCATTGAATATATTTATCATGCCTTTTATTGAATATATATATGTCTATATGATTAATGTTTAGGTTTTCCACAATGAACAATAAGTTTTTCCTGAAGTGACATTTGAAGTTTCCAGGAAGAAGATGGGGCCCCATAACAATACCTCCACCTGGTTGATATGGCGTCATGATACTGATAGCGGTAATAAAAGACCTGTTTTGAGTACCAGCTGCACAAGACGGTTCCAACTTGGTTAGCTGAAATGGTGCGTATCTTTTACAACATTCTGGCCAGATTCCACAAAATACTCAGAGACTATTTGCAATCTTACCAGACATTAATCTTGAAATTTAACCATCATTTTACTTTCACAAGATACCACAGAAAGAATGTCACTCCCAAAACAGCTGGAAGTAATTCTATAGGACGATGCTCCCTCTCCCACTAAAGTTTGTCCTTGGGTTTAGGGACATCATTTAGGGGTTGATTATAATTAGTATATGGTTGAGGGTTGGGGGAAGAATTTTATAAGCTCAGGGATCTTTTTGAAAAAAAAGAGGGATAATTGGATGATGGGATAATAGATTGGTACTTGTGAGTTATTGCTTTTAGAAAAGTATATTGGTATCGATACTTATATATTGATATAAAGTTAAATTATATTGAATATTGTATGCATGCATGCTTCTACCTCTGTTTAAAACACTTCTCATATATTGATATATATATTGTATTGATATATGTATATTTACCATATGGCAGTGTACATTTTTACCTCTGATTGAGATACTTATATACTGTTTATGTATTGCTATATATATATATACCATATTGCAATGTATATTGCATTGTTTACATTTGGAGGTCAAATTGTCCTAATTTCTTGCACAGTTGTTTATTGTCTCAGTCTTTAAGTTAGATAGGTATTGAGAATTATATAGATCAATAGTCATCTATGTTTGTCATTTATAATTAGACTAATCAGGTTCTTTAGACACATAGAGATTATGCTCAGTATAGATAGATAATCTTCAACCTCTTTAAAGAGCTGTAGAAAATGCCTTTTAATCTAATTCAGAGTTCTGTGATAGTGAGACACAATCGCTCCTGGCAACACCGATCTATTCCAAAGAGAATGTTGAGCACCAAAGACACTCCGCATGGAGCCTTTCTTCTTGGCAGAACTGGCCTTTGGGCAAAGAACTGCCCATACCTCAACCACTGACAAAGATACAGATTATGTGTAAATGAATAAAACAGGACTGTCACGTGGTGCCAAGACAGGGTAAGATAGTTTTGAATAGTTTTTTTTTTTTTTTGCCTTTGAAAATGGTATATCAGTTACATTAGACCTTAGCCAAAGTTGGTTACTTCAACGCTACAAATGTGAATTTGGGCAATTGCCCAGGTAGCCAGTTGTCTCTGTGATTTGTTGCATGTTTTGGAAGTTGTTTGATTGCACTTCCAAATTACTCAGGTAACATTATTTCTCTTCTCAGATCTTTGATGGAGTTGAAGACTATATAAATGTAGTTACTTTCCACTCATGACTTGGCCAAGTTATTTATTATACAAGACTTAAGCTAGTTAGAATAGGATATTTGTACTTATTGCATACAATTTTGTAATAGGTTTAGAACTCTCTTATTAAACAAAAGGGGGAGGTGTTGTGGGAGCTCCTTCCGCTCCTTCAGCCAATAGCTGCTGAGATACCAGCACATTGGGGCATGGTCTCTCTCTCTTTAAAAAAGCAGCAACTGCTCTCTGCTCACTCTCTCGCTATCGGCTCCGCTTCCGGTGACTAGGCTCATTTCCTGATGCACAGAGGGCTGTTGTCTGGGACGGTGATCTGTAAGATTTCCCCTTTAAATAAATAACTATTCTATTAATCATAATTCCTAACTAATGTAGAATTGTTTATGACTTACACTTTCGGTGGGAGACTTCAACACTCCCCTCTCACCACTGGACAGGTCAATCAGACAACAAATGAACAGAGAAATAAGAGAACTAACACATGTTATGAATCAAGTGGACTTAAGAGACATCTATAGAATATTCCATATAAACAGAAAAGAATATACCTTCTTCTCAGCACCTCATGGAACCTTCTCAAAAATTGACCACATAATCAGTAACAAAACAAACCTCAACAAATACAAAAAAATTGGAATAATCTAATGTACCTTATCAGAACACCATGGTATAAAACTAGAATTCAACAGCAATACTAATTCCAAAAACCCACAAACACATGAAAATTAAGCAATGCTCACCTGTATCATCAATGGGTCAAGGAAGAAATAAAGGGAGAAATTAAAGACTTCCTAAAATTCAATGAAAAAATAATCACACAACATACCCAAATTTATAGGACACAATGATAGCAGTGTTCAGAAGAAAGTTCATAACACTAAACAACTACATAAAGAAGCTGGATAAATCCCACACTCGTGAATTAACAGAACATTTGAAAACTTTAGAACTAGGCTGCAGGAAATAATCAAAGTGAGAACTGAAATGAACAAAATAGAAACAAAAAAGAAAACAATAAAAAGAATCAATGAGACAAAGAACTAGTTCTTCGAGAAATCAACAAAATAGAAAACCTTTATCCAAACTAAGCAAAGGCAGAGAGAATATCCAAATTAAAAAATAATAAATGAAAAGAGGGACATGACAACAGACATGGAGGAAATACAGAGAATCATCAGATCATATTTCGAAAACCTGTACTCCACAAAATTGGAAAACTTAAAGAAAGTGGACAACGTCCTGGATAAATATCACTTACCAAAATTAAATCAAGACCAGAGAAGCAAATTAAACAGACCTATAACTGCTGAAGGAATAGAAACAGTCATCAAAAATCTCCCAACCAAAAAAGCCCAGGACCAGATGATTTCAGCTCAGAATTCTACAAGACTTTCAAAGAAGAACTAATACCAATGCTCCTCATACTATCCCACACAATAGAAACAGAAGAAACACTGCCAAACCCTTTTTATGAAGCTACAATTATGTTGATACCCAAACCACAGAAAGACATTACAAAAAAGAGAATTACAGACCGATCTCACTCATGAACACTGATGCAAAAATACTAAATAAAATATTGGCAAATTGAATCCAAGAACATATCAGAACCATCATCCACCATGATCAAGTCAGCTTCATTCCAGAGATGCAGGAATAGTTCAACATATGAAAGTCTGTCAAAGTAATACACCATATAAACAAGCTGAAAAATAAAAACCTCATGATCATCTTATTAGAGGCCAAAAAGGCTTTTGATAAAATACAATATCCCTTCATGATAAAGGTCTTGGAGAGAGCAGGGATACAAGGAACATACCTAAACATAATTAAGGCAATATACAGCAAGCCGACAGCCAACATCAAACTAAATGGAGAGAAACTCACAGCAATTCCACTGAAATCAGGGACAATACAAGGTTGTCCACTCTTTCCATACCTATTCAATATAGTTCTTGAGGTCCTAGCTAGAGCAATAAAACACTAAAAGGATATCGGGGGATACAAATTGGAAAAGAAGAAGTCAAACTCTCACTGTTTGCTGATATGATAGTTTACATAAGTGATCCCAAAAATTCTACCAAGAAACTTCTACAACTCATAATAACTTTCAGCAATGTAGCAGGATACAAGATTAACTAAAAAAAATCAGTAGCCCTCCTGTACACAGATGATAAAAGGGCTGGAGAAAAATTCAGAGAATCTACCCCCTTCACAATAGCCACAAATAACATATCTCGGAGTAACTCTAACCAAACAAGTGGAAGACTTGTATGACAAGAACTTTAATTCTTTGAAGAAAGAAATTGAAAAAGACACCAGAAAGTGGAAAGATCTTCCATGCTCTTGGGTAAGTAGAATTAACATTGTAAAAATGGCAATCTTACCAAAAGCCCATCAAAATCCTGGCAAAATTCTTCAATGACATCAAAAGTGTTTCAGAGGGGGCTGGAGAGATGGCTCAGTGGTTAAGAGCATTGCCTGCTCTTCCAAAGGTCCTGAGTTCAATTCCCAG
The DNA here is from genome assembly GCF_037038515.1 of Microtus pennsylvanicus. Lineage (NCBI taxonomy): Eukaryota > Metazoa > Chordata > Mammalia > Rodentia > Cricetidae > Microtus > Microtus pennsylvanicus. Next base: position 49,699,220 of record NC_134587.1, on the reverse strand, counting down.
CAACCACATGGTGGCTCACAACCATCTGTAAAGAGGTCTGGCGCCCTCTTCTGGCCTTCAGGCATACACACAGAATATTGTATACATAATAAATAAATAAATATTTTTAAAAAAAGTGTTTCAGATTTCTAATGCACTTTTACAGTTTCCATCTGAGCCCATCATAGCTGCATAAAAGATTTAATTTCTCTAATTATTGTGTTGTGTTTGTATGCATAGGTATGTATATATATGTATGTGTATGTGGTATACAATGTGTTCATGTAGTGTGTGCACATACACAGATGGGTGTGCAGTCACACATGTGGATGAAGATATTGCATGTCCTCCTCAATTACTCCCCACTTTATCTTTTGAGACAGGATCTCTCACTGACCCTGGAGCTCCCTGATGTGACTGGGACACCTAGACAGTGACCTCCAGGGATCCTGTGTCCCTGCCTCTCCAGGGCTGGGAATGCAGATGTGCACTGCTGTGCCCCACATCGGCATACATACTAGGAATCCAAATGCAGGTCCTTTGCTTGTACAGCAAACGCTTTACCCATGGAGTGTCTCCCTGCTACTACTTTCCCTAATGTAAAGAGAGAATTTAAATGAAATTAGGCATTATTAGGGTCGTAATAATTTCTGTGACTAATGTTCTTCACAGTAGTGCATGATTTTTTCAATTTTAGTTCAAAGTCCTTGAATCTTTTACTTAGGAAAAGAAGTGGAGATCTAACTGCATGGAATATCTAACTGTTAAACCCAGAAGACGGTGCTCACGGCACTGTGGCTGCCACAGTGAATGCTGACACGCTGCCCAGGGAGAGCTGAAGACTCAACAGCACACACTGCTGTGTGCCACCGTGCTGCCCAGGTGCCCAGGTGTCTGTAACTCTGTATCAGTTCAGCACAAAGGACCAGATGCGCCAGCAGAGCATGGGAGCCTCTAAAATGATACTGTGCCTATAAATATGTGTCCAAAGCAGAGTATTTAAATCAATAAAAAGTTATCACCCATGTTGAGAAATTTTCAATGATGAAATTTTTGCCATGTTGCTTACATCTTTGCTATTGGTGCACATCCCTTGGCCAGTTTTCTATACTTGGCAGTTTATTCCTTTTCTTCCCCACCTTCATTTTTATTTTCTCCAATTATTTGCATCAGGATCAATTTCTTTTATGCAACTTTTATTTTAAGATAGATTCAGTTGTTTGTTTTTTCATTGAATTTCTGGGGTTTTTTAGGAACTTAAAATGTTAGATGTTTTAATTTGTCGATCATAATAATTTAATACATAAAGCCTGGGTTCTATAGGTCCTAGGATTTTAAGGTTTGGTGGGATGGAATGCCTGTTAGTGGAAAAGGCTTGACTGACCTTCGTTTAATTCCTAGCATAATAAATAAACTCAAGCTTATATTCTTCACCATCTTGCTTATAGCATGTTTTCTATGTGTATGCCCTTATTGTCTGTTTTGTTGTATGTGTTTCTCAAGAATGTTTACTGAGAATCGAGCCAACAATAAAGCATATTTTTTATAGCAATGAGCATAGAAGTTAATGCAATTTCTTTAGTATCAGAACTTTTTGTGGAATGAAGCCATGCACAGTAAATCACTCTTGGGGCAGTTCCTACTGAAATGGAATTAAGATAAAATTTGATGCTCAAACTGTGTTGCTTCCTGGTGATGGTAGGTATTATTCCACACATAAATGACATCAATGAATAAGGAAGGACAGCTAGCATGTGGAAAAAGCAGCCTGTCCACACCTGTGCGTCAAATGTCTGCTGTTTACATGATCCTTTCAATAAATTACGGAGCGTCAGTGTGCTTCTCCAGCAGGGAAGACCCGGCCAAACTAGAGAAGCAGTTACCTGATTTTGTTGCATGATAAGCTGAAATCATATAATTTTAATACCTTGGTCACTTTCTCAATCTTCCCTTTTGGATGAGAGCAGGAATAAAATGCCATAACTTTAATACTTCTCACAAACTCTATGTACTACTTGGAAACACATGAGTAGATACTTTACATTGCATATTTCATGGTATAAAGCACGAAACACAAATGCGTTCATCAGGGGCTGCTGTCAGTCAAAAAACCCTGCTGTTGCCCTAGACAGTCCATGGTAGACTCCAGTGGACACAATTAGTCAGCCTCCTAGAGTCACTGTCGTGGTGACCCTCAGTGGAAGGTAATGCTTCATACTAAGAAACTCAAATATGCAAAATAAACTCCCCAGTGTGGCTGCCTTCCCTTCTAATTTCCTTGAAAAAATTAGCCTTCTCCTTCAAAACCAGGTGTTGTTGTATATAATCTCACACTGTTTCCCTTCTCTAGGGCTCTCTATTCCCTCTCTCCTCAATCTATGCATCAAAGTTAGATTCAGTCACCTTATATGCTTATGACGTATGCACGAATTGCATCCAAAGTGTGGCAGAAAGCAATGTGGCTATAGCAGTGAATTAGATAAATTTATGCCCACTGCATAGACCTTATATTTGTTTTGCAATGTTTTGGTTTTAGTTATACTACAGAACTTTAGCAACGCAGACAGAGCCAACCAATAACATAGCATGATATCGGCACATAAACAGATATATAGAAGAATGAAGTAGAGTACATAGAAATAAAAGCATGGAGTTACAGCTGTCTGATTCTAGACAAACGTTCCAGAATATATGTTGAGAAGACAGACTCTTTCACAAATGGTATAGGAAAAGCAATATGTCCACTAGAAGAATGAAACTAGATTCCAGTCTCTCAACATTTAGAGAAATCAATTCAGACGTGAAAATTTGAAACACCTGTGAAAAACATAGGGGAAATACTTTAAGATCTAGATATAGGCAAGGACATTCTGAGTAGAAAATAAGAGGAAGAGTTCAACAATGGCCTTTCATGAAATGAAAAAAATTGCACAACAGGCTTGGGAGACAACTTGCTGGGCAGACACACCTGCCCTGTCAGCATGGGGAGGTAAGCATATGTCTGTAGCATCCCTGTGGGTTTGGCTTCTTGTTGTTGTCCTTGTTTTTGTTTTTAAAGCCAGTGTGTTTGTTTGAATGCAAATGGCCACCATAGGGCCATAAGGATTGACACCATTAGGAGTGTGGCCTTATTAGAAAAGGGGTCACTGGGAGTAGGCTTTGAGATTCAGATGCTCCAACCAGGCTCAGTTTTACTCTCTCTTCCTGCTGCCTGCCAATCCAGATGTAGAACTCTCAGCTACCTCTCCAGCACCATGTCTGCCTGCATGACACCATGATACCTACCATGAGGATAATGGACTAAACCTCTGAAGTGTAAGCCAGCCCCAAACAAACATTTTTGTTTATAAGTGTTTCTGTGGTCATGGTGTGTCTTCACAGTAATGGAAACCCTAAGAGAACCATGCATGCAATCCGTGCCTATAATCCCAGCATTAGGAGGTGGGGCAGATCCCACTGTCCAGCCAGCCTCATAGAAATGGAAGCTTCCAGTTAAGTGAGAGACTCTGCTCAAGCCAATAAGGTGCCCAACATCCTACTCTGTCCTCCACATGTGTGTCAATAAGCTGGTGAACCCACACACTCATGTGTACACACACACTATGCATATGCGTATGACATACATATACATGCACCCTAAAAAGTTGCACAAGAAAGTAAACAGCAGATTGGAGACGTGGCATATAGAAAGGAGAGAATCTTCACCATCCATTGGTCTCACAGGGATTTATTACCTAGAATGTATAACAAATTTGAAAACTAAATGCCAAATGAACAATCTAAACAGTAGAGGAGTAAATGAGTTGGATGCAGTTTCTAGAAGAAGTTCAAATGCCAAGAACTCCTTGCCCACATGTCCATCACTGCCATGTGGGTTCTTGAAGAGTCACAAGCCAGCATCTATTCACCTGGACAGAATATCTATGACAGATCAAAGAACCAATTCTACTCAAGTCTAGCTTGACGATCCTAAGTGGGGTTACAGCAACATAGAGTGATTGGGGGGCAACTGAAGTCCCCAAAGTCCCACCCTATTGTGTGTATAGTATCAAGAAAGCTTCATTCCTGGAATTTCCTGACAAATTTCCAGGCATCTCCAATAAGAGTCTCTTCTCCTCTAGCAATTGTACATTGCTTACAAAAACTCAGAGAGGGTCCCGTGAATCTGGTTTCTGGGTCCAGTTTCATGGACTTCAAGCCTTGTGAGTTTCCTTTGGTACTGATTCTTAGGAACCTCCCACTCTTCTCCAGAATGGTGCAACTTGGGGAAATGGCTACATTAGCCATCATTTTTACCCATCAGGGAAATGAAAACCAAACCTACATTGAGCTTCCATTTCACCAGAAGCATGCCCACCATCAAGAACATTTCGGGGAGGAGGTGGAGGGACAAGGAATCAGTACCAAGGTTTCTCACAAACTAAGAATAGAACTACCATGTGACCACCATACAAATCCCAGATGCGAACCCAAACAGCAAAGTCAGCGTGTGAGAGAGATTGCTGCAAGCCCATGCGTGCTGCAGCAACATTAACAGCAGTTGATTTCAGGGTTCAGTCTAAGTATCCAGCACTGGATGAAGGATAAAGAGAATTGGCAGAGACATCTCTCTGGCTGGACTGTCATCCAAAGTTCTTCTATAATGTTGGGGCATTCATCTTCATTCAGCCTACAGGCCTATAGTATCTGGCCGACTTTTCTATGAAGCAGGAAATTTGAAAGACTGTTCACTTTCATTGGCCCTTTGTCAGTCAAGTTCTCCTGTGTCCTCCTGAATGCATGGCAGACTCATGCATGAAGCAGAAACTGTGAAGGATTCTCTCACCTTCTTTAGGCAAGTTCAGCAGTCATCTTTCTGTGGGTTCTGCATATCCAGTTTATATAGCATACTGTCAAGCAGTCTAGACAAGAACAGTTTCTTGTCCAAATTACTAGCCTTGTCTCATTGAAGGAGAATTCCATAATGAATTTCTTCAATGCCCATCAACCTCCCTGAAGCAGATTATGTTTCATTGTTGACAAAAGTCTAAGTGCCTAAAACATTTAAATATCATACTCTGTAGCTCTTTAAAGTGTTGAAGATTATCTAACTGAAACATATCTCTTTATGTCTAGAAAAACTAACTAATATGACAAGTTTGATTATTATAAATGGCTATCTATTAATCTGTATTTCTTAATTATACTTTACATTTTAAATAAGCTACATAAACACAATACTTAAACAATAGAAGAAATATAAATTATAACAAAATTGAACTTAAATTTGTATCAATAAACTAAAGTCCATACCAATGTAAAATATTTATTTCTATATCATATTCCCTTTTTTTTTGGTTTTTCGAGTCAGGGTTTCTCTGTAGCTTTGGAGCCTGTCCTGGAACTCCCTTGGTAGACCAGGCTGGCCTCGAACTCACAGAGATCTGCCTGTCTCTGCCTCCCAAGTGCTGGGATTACAGGAGTGCGCCACCACCGCCCGGCTATCATATTCCCTTTTAAAAGACAACAAACACTTTAAGAATCCTTTTGGGAATTCAGGCATAGTTTTCTCCAAATTGCTTCCTGCTGTTTGTTTGGTAGTGTATTTTTAGCGTTCATGCAGACCTTTCCAGGGGTATTTTTTCATCAAATCACATTAGCCTGGAAGGAATCTACAGGTTCTCATCATCTATGAAAACAAAAGCAAACCACCTTTCCCAAAGTAATATATGTTTAGATTCACATTTTGAAGTAAAGATACCTTTACATTATATTAGTGGGTTTAACTTAGCAGCCCCCCAAATCAATTATCTCCCCTCTGTAGTCAGAAAGCTCAATAATATATATAATCCAGACTCTCTGTGTATTTCTCATTTTTAAGTTGTTTTTAATTGCTCTATTACTTTTTAATATTTGTTTTATTATCTTTACTTTTTTATCTAGGCCTGTACTCTTTCTTCTCTCTCTTAAGCCCATATACATATGTCCATCACTGTGACCCATCCAGAGTTCTTTTTCATATCTTGTTGTGTATCCGTAATTATTTTCTGACCTAGAGTTTATTTTGTCTTGTTTTGTTTTGAAATGCTAAGCAGGTGAGGCTAGGATTAAGGCTGCAGCTTTGCCTGTTGACTCTGCCAGTCCAATGTGTTAGAGTTATGTTCACTGTAACTGTGAACCATGCTCAGCTCCCAAGCTCCAGGGATACAGCAGGTCTATGTCACCATTAAGCAATCTGTAAAATGCTGCTAACAAACCCAGTTTAAGTGCTCTGTAGCAATACCTCCCAACAGAACCAGAGCCTCAAAATGTAAACAATACAATGTAAACAATCTAAAAGTATCTTATAGTAGTTCTATCATCATCATGACATCATATAAACCAGGTGGAGTCTTTGTTGTGGGGCCCCATCTTATTCCTGGAAGCTTCAAAGATTACTGCAGGAAAATCTACTGTTCATTGTTGAAAAATTAAATATTATTCATATAGACATATACTCAAAGACACAATATATATAAATTGTGCATGGAAAAAGTAAAATGTTTCCTTAAAATCTATCTTCTTTCTGTCCCATACCACATGGCTCCTGACAAGAGACAGAAAATCTGAATTTTTCTTTTAACAACGTTCTTGGATTTAGAGGATAGCCATTGTCCAACTCCAAAGCCAGTTAGTATCTTTAAGTAGAAATGTATACATGTCAAGATAATCAAATTTTACCATGCAGATTACACAGAATCATCACTCTTACTTCTCTTTGTTTGGTAATTCTTTCTGAATAGCTATCTTTTCATGTTTAGGCATCTAGATGTCCAAGGTCTCTCAACTCTTTGAAGATGAGTATTTTTCTTCAAAGACAAAAACAGAGCCGTGTCCCAACCCTTATGAGGTTTTCTTACAATCTATATGATTGTCACCTCTGTGGATGAGCTGTCATTTCTTTTTCTCAAGAGGATTCTCTTTTTTTTAACCAAATCTTTATTCATTTTGATGGTATCCATAGCTTTCCTTCTCCTGTGGAAACAAGAGTGAAATCCTTTCTCCAACGTAGCACATCTACTGGTTTCTATTGTGAGGTCAACACATCCTTGAAATACACCAGCTGATTTAATTCTGAAGTTTTTTTCTACTGTCCAATGTCTCTCTGCTGATGTTGCTCCTTTCTCATTAGCATTTAGAAAATTCAAGGTTAATAAAGCATTATGTAATCTATTTCTGGGGTTATTTTCCATCCCTTCATGTTTGTTTAGCATATCCTTTATAGTTCTATTTGGTTTTTCTATAACTGCCTGACCTGTAGAAGTGTTTGGTATACCTGTAATATGCTTTATATTATAATAAGTAAAGGACTGTTTCATCTTCATAGACACATATGCTGGACCATTGTCTCTCTTTATTTGTGCAGGTATGACCATCATGGCCATAACATCTAATAAATGCATGATTATTGAATCAGCCTTTTCTGAGCTCAAGGCAGTTGCCCACTGAAAACTTCAATAAGTGTAAATGGTATGGTATACATATTTTAATTTTCCAAATTCTGTAAAATGGAACACATCCGTCTGCCAGATCTCAATTCTATGAGTACCCTTTGGATTAGTCTCTGAAGGTAATGGTGTTTGGTTATAGAAAGAGCAAGTAGTACATCTCTTTATAATTTCCTTAGCTTGTTGCCATGTAATAAAAAATTCTTTCTTTAAACCTTTGCTATTGACATGATGTTTCTTATAAAATTCTGAGGCCTTCAGCACACTTCCAATAAATCAGTCAGTTTTTGCATTATCTTGAGCTATAGGACCTGGCAGGCCTGAATGGTGATGAGATTTTTGTTATATATATGAGACAAAGCCTATTCCTGATTATGTCTTACACCTGAATTAATAAAGATAATTCTGTATTGTCTGGTATAAATTTAGAAGTTTCAACATGCAAGACAACTCTTTCTGCATATTGTGAACCAGTAACTCTATTTAGAGGTTCTTTAAAATCCCTTAGTACCACGAGATAACAAATAATTATACCTTTTGAACAGAATTATAAGGGATTTGTTCTACTGTCTTAATTCTTCTGATTTGTAACCTGCCTTTCCTGATTATTTGCACCAGTATAAAATGTACAGGCTCCAGTTATAGGTGCATCATGTACAGTTCAGGGAAGAACCCAAGTAGTTCTCTTTATAACGTTAAATCTATTGCTTTTGGGATAAGTGCTATTAATTCTCCCAAAAAATTAGCATAAGCTCATTGCCATGGTTCATTGTCTTCCCATAACTTTTTAATTTCATCAGTAGAAAAAAAGCACTATAATCTCTGCTGGGTATACTTCTGCTAGTTGTCGAAGTCTCAATTTTCCTTTTGTGATTAATTCAGGGACTTTTTCCATATAAGTTTTTAATTTTTTACTTGGTTTATGTGGTAAAAAGATCCATTTTAGCATAATATCTTCTCTCTGCATTAAAATTTCTGTAGGGCAAATTCTAGAAAGTAATATGACTACAATACAATTAAGATTTGCATTAACTATATCTACATGTGCTTCTTGTAATTCCCTGGGAATATTTAAGTCTTTGTCACTATCTAAGGTTTTGTTTAAGTGAACTGTTAGATCAGGTTTTATCCTAACAGCCAATTGTAGACTGGAAATGTCTCTTAACAATCCTTGAAAGTCATTAAGTGTCCACAGTCAGTCTCTCTTAACTTGTGTCTTTTGTGTTCTAATTTTCTATAAACTTATTTTGTAACCTAGGTAATTGACAGAGTGTCCTCTTTGTATTTTTTTTCAGGAGAAATTTGTAATCCCCATTTAGGCAGAACTTGCTTTACTTCTTCTAACATTCTTTCTAAAGTATCTGCATTTGAGTCTGATAAGAAAATGTCATCATGTAATGGTAAATTATAGACTTGGGAAATTGTTTTTATATTATTTCCAATGACTGAGATACAAAGTTTTGGCACAGGGTGGGGCTATTGAGCATTCCCTGTGGGAGGATGGTCCACTGGTATCTCTTAGTAGGCTGATAATTATTATAAGTATTATGTGGGATTTCCCTCTATATGCTGTGATTACCATTAATGAAAAAAGAAACTGCTTTGGACCTATAGCAGGGCAGCACTTAGGTAGGTGTGGAAAACTAAACTAAATGCTGGAAAAAAAGAAGGCCAGAGTCAGAGAGAAGCCATGTAGCCCACAGGGGACAGACACTTGGAACTTTACCCAATAAGCCACAGCCACATGGCGATACACAGATTAATGAAGATAGTTTAAATGTTAAGAGTTAGATAATAAGAAGCTAGAGCTAATGGGCCAAGCAGTATTTTCATTAATATAGTTTCTGTGTGATTATTTCAGTTCTAGGCAACCAAGATGAAGAAGCAGCCTGCTACTACATAAATAGGCACTGTAAAACCAAATATTTCTCTATCCTTTTCTTGTATAAGAATAGTGAAGAAACAATCTTTTAAATCAATAATTATAAGAGGCCATCATTATCATAATAGAGAGGGCAGAGGAATTCCAGATTGTAGAGGGCCTATAGGCTGAATAACCTTGCTAACAGGTCTTAGATCTGTCACCATTCTCCATAATCCAGATTTATTTTTAACAACAAATATAGGAGAATTCCAGGGCATTTAAAGGAAGAGAGAAAATGAAAGAAACTGGAGAATTAAAGTAGCAAATTGTTAATAGCTGGAAGAGAACAGAAGAGTTGCAGGTCATTCAGGTAACTGTTCTTCTGGCTGTGGGCCTGCTGCCCATGCCATTTGGCTAGACACAGACCCTCACAAGTCTGTGGCTCCTCCCTGTCTTAACCTCAGACAAAATGGCAGCAATCATGCAGTTGCCCTTGGCAAAGATGGTAGCTGCCTACGTGCTGTTACTCTTTCTGTTTTTGTCCACCAGCTGAAGTTAGAAATGTCTATGGTTTTACCAGCCTGTTTCCCACAGGTGAGGCAGAAGGATGAAGGATTCATCCACAAGATAACGGGGACCAAGGGCACGAAACACAAAGAACACAAAATCCAAAGGCACAAGGTAGAGATAGGGAGTCACCTGAGAGGCTTTAGGCCATGAGGGGAACCATATCCAGAAAGAATCCACAGATCTGAGAAGTGTGCTAGGGCTCTAGGCCCGAATAACGATGGCACCGCTCAGTGTGTGCAGTGCTAGGCAAAGCCCAAACGCCTTGCTCATGAGAAGTGGCAAGGCGATTGTCAGCAAAAGCTGACTGGGAGGAGGGGATCTTACCATCGTAGTTGGGGTTGTGTGGAGAATGGCAGCAGACAGGGAGTTGGAAAGTGGGTGTTGTAGGTTACAATCACCCAGAGCTTTGGCAAAAAAAAACCCTAAACTCTGGCACTTCCGGGTTCCAGGGCCACATGTGTGCCATTAAGCACTCAGGCAATTTACATGGCCATGGGGCCCTCAAATCCTACATGACATCCGTGCAGCAGTTTTCCCCAGAGAATTATTTTCTTTAGAGATGCCAACATTGCACACATTTTTATCCCACACAGAATATCCCCAAGGGAAAGGCATTTAACAGGACCTGACAGCATCATTAAAAGCAAAAGGAACAAGGTGCTGGAGGCATGCAGTCTGCAGTGTGGAAACACTGGGACTTGGTCAAACCGCGGTGGTCACCATGCAGTCCATGCCTGTTGCTAATGTGTTTCTGAGCATTTGGTCTTTCCCTAATGGCAGATGGGTGAGAATGGAAGACCAGTGGAGGTCAGAGGTCAACATAAGTGATTTATAGGATGCAAGATACAGCTCTTACAAAGAAACTGACTGCAGCTATGCTGAGGGGGCTTGATGCCCAATTTTCCAGGAATGGTGTTTGTTTTAAAAGTTAGCTATGTTCTAGAAGACATTCTTGGGAAAAAAACACATATTGCAAAAAAAAAAAGTCTCCTCATTTTTTGGTAAAGTAATTACTTCTTATTGAATTAAAGGACACCATCATAGTTATAATTTAAAAGCACCACAAAGAGAAATATGGCACCTAAACAAGATTGACATAGAGGTTTACTGGAAGAGATCAGGGAAGGGGCAGTGTTATGGTTCTGTGCCCGAGCGACCTTGGCAGGTGAGAGACAGAGACAGCATGCAGACAGAGTTTACATGGGGAGTTTTATTGGAGGAAGGTAAGGGATTGAGAGAGGACAGGAAGAAAAGGGAGAGAGGAAGGGAGTGCAGACTGACTTCGTGGGAAGAGAGAGAGAGAAAGAAAGAGAGGCAAGGCAGAAAGATACAGAGAGAAACAGGAAGAGGAAGAAGAGAGAGAAGAAAGCAGAGTTTCGCCTTTTAGGGCTAGGGTACTGCCTGTCCTGCACTCAGCTGTGACACAGAGGGACAGACTCTGTCAGGTGACACATTCTGTCAGGTGGTTAAGGGTTCCATAGCAGTCAGAGAAGGACCCATGTGCCTGCAGTTCCAGCCCTGGGGAAACTGAGCAAGAGAATAAAAAGTTTCAGAATGTCCCAGAACATAACACGATTCTCCAGTCTCTAAAATAACTCAGTTCTGAGGAGCTGCTTCTGCTGCTGTGGAGAACACCCTTGTCTCACCAAACAACAGACAAATAAACCAGTTCCCCGACTCTCAGAAACACCACTCTAAGGAACAAGATGTTTTATTTTTCTTAGTCTTATAAAATGTTACTATTTAATCTATTTAATTTTGTTATAAGACATTATCATATAATTACATACTGTATTCTGGTTACTCGAAGCTCAGTATTGCCCTCTAGACATTACCAGTTTCTCCCCAGATTCATGAGTTTTGGTTTTGCTTTGTGACACATTGACTTTCACCAGGACCACCTGGAACAAGGTTTTGGCAATAGCTGTTTGGGGGACACTTTCCATCAAAACTATAGTAGATAAGTTTGTCTTAGCCTGAGCAATGAAAAACTGACTTCATCTTGTATTTGCTCAAGTTTTTGAAGGGAAGTAACAAGAATGAAATGAACGGGACACTTGAAAGAAATTGTTTGTGGTTTACATCAAGGCTAATAAACCCCAGGGCTTCCACACGGCTTTCTCCGTGAAATTTGGAAACGCATATGGGGTAGTTGGCCGGACTGCCCCGCTCTGGTCACCTGGAGTTACTCTACTATGGGTACCCTGTGAACGTCTCTATCAAACTTGTTTTTGGAAAACATACGTTAAAATAAATGTATTTTAATACAGTTCAAACATACATATGCAGGACACCAAGGCACCTGGATAATAAGAGGTAATTTGCTTTAAGGCCCCCAACTGGAAATAGCTTGAATTCCCAGGTCCCCTTGCACACAGTTGCTGGGGGAGGCACTTAGGTAACTGTGGCTGTGCCGGGATTGTAGGCACAGATAGTGGGAATGCACACATTCCTCCTATTTCTGAAGACATGTCTTTGTGGGTACATGCTATAAATAAGTTAATAATAACACTATTGATCATAGGACTGGATTTGAAATCAAAATAATCTTAAGGACAAACCTCTGTGGCAGCCCACCACTGCTAAATGTAACTTACATCTTTGTCAGTTCTCCATTTAGAAAGATTCTGCTTCAGGGGAGACAGCCCTGTGTCTCTGGTTGTCCTCAGACTGCATGGACTCCAGGGGGCAGGAACGGATCCCTCCAGCTCTCCTGTGCTAACCAGGCAGCAGGCACCGGAGGCCAACAGTGTGGTGAGCTGAACTTCTAACAGCAACACACAGAATACTGGGACTCTGCTCATTTAGAGCCCACTGATAGTTCCTCCCTACAAGTTAGTTCACCTTGAAAATCATACATTAAGACCCGTTGTTTGTTCATAAATGGAAGTCTGTGCTTCATGTAAACAGCTGATTTCTAGACTGTTTCTCTTTAGTAAATAAGTATGAAATAAGAAAGTAAAAAGTGTTCACTTGACAGACACACCCTCCAGGAGCCCCTTCAAGTCACAGCCACTTAATAACAACGAAGAAAGTGGACGCAGGAGAACAAAGCAAGACACAGACCATGAGAGACTTGAGGACCAGGACATCACACAGGTTTCTGGCTGCTATGACAACACCATGGCAAAGGCAACATGGCTGGGGGGAGGTCATGTCAGATTACAGTCCCACATCACAGTCCATCAGTGCAGAAAGTCAGGGCAGGAGCCCCAGCAGGGCAGCAACCTGGAGGCAGGAGCTGGTACAGAGGCCATTTCGGGGTGATGCTCACTGGCTTTTCCACATGGCTTGCTCAGCCTGCTTTGTTATACAGCTCACAGAACCACCTGCCCAAGTATGGCACTGCACACAATGGACTGGGCCCTCTCACATCCATTATCTATCAAGAAATTGTTCTACAGTTTTGCCCAGCGGCCATTCTAATGAGGGCAGTTCCCAAATGAAATTCCCTTTTAACAGATGGCCCTAGTTTGTGTCAAGTTGACATAAAAATTAGACAGCACTCTAAGCAAAGACATCTGGTCCCCAGAAGCCAGGTGACAATTGCAGGAGGTTCAGTGACCCTCAGGTTTCTAGCAGAGTTGGGCACCTGCTCAGCGCTACAGGAGAAACTCTGTCTAAGAAAGAAATAGAGAAGGGGGGAGGAAGAGAGGGAGGGAGGGAGAGAAGGAAGGAGGGAGGGAGGGAGGGAGGGAGGGTGGGAGGGAAAGAGGGAGGGAGGGAGGCGATATTTGTGCAAAACAAGGGTGAACCACCCACTCTCCTATTCCACACACAACAATCAAACACTTGTGCACAGGTCACATATTAAACCCTGAAGAAACCCCGTATTTGAACGACATTTAGAAGACAGCTGGATTAAACAGCTGAGCCCATGACTTGCTGAGCCTGTCATCCTGTAAACACTTCCCACAGCAGTGGTCTGAGAACAGCGCTTCCTAGTGTTTGCTCTCCTACCACAGACAGTGCCCATTGCTGGCACTTGAAGTAAAGCTGGTAGGTGTCCACTGGGCGGTCCTTACACTCTTGGGTTTTGTTTCCCGAAAGTGATCACAGAAGCACTGTTTGCTTTAACCTGACTCATCTTTTGCAACCCAGCTTAATCATTTTACAGGTTTTCTTTGAAAATAAATGAGATAGCTGTTTGGATGGCAGTGTGGATGCTTTCCATTGTGATGCCCTGTATAAAAGGAACAATACTGTTAGTGAAATAGTGCATAGAATTTTTCTTCCCACTCCTTTTTCTTTGACAAATTCAGGATTAAAGTATTACTAAATAGAACCTTACTAATACGGTAAGGATGTCATTGTCAGAGTGACCAAAATTCTGACTAACAGGACTGTGTTTAGACATCTCTTCATTATCATCATCAACTCTGTTATCATTAATATTATTGTAGACAGGGTCTCATGTCACCAAGGCTGGTCTCAAACACATTAGTGGCTGAAGATGACCTACAGTTTCCAATCCTCCTGCCTCTACCTCCCGAGTGCTGTGACTACAGGTGTACTCTATCACACCTGACAGACGTGTGAGACTGGGGCACAACGCAGGCCTTGAGCAACTGAAATACCAACTGAAATACACATCCAGCTCCTGGACATTTCTTTTGTTACCTTGAAATACAGCACACATCATATACAAATGTACAAATGATTGACAAAAGAAAATCTAAATGAATTTTCTAATGAACGTAACATATAAAATAAATTTAATGAATGGATGAAGAAAGTATGGAATATATACACATTAGAGTACTACGCTGCGGTAAAAAACAATGACTTCTCGAATTTTGCATGCAAATGGATGGAAATAGAAAACACTATCCTGAGTGAGGTATCCCAGACCCAAAAAGATGAACATGGGATGTACTCACTCATAATTGGTTTCTAGCCATAAATAGGGACCACGGAGTCTACAATAGGCGAATCTAAAGAAGCTAAGTAAGAAGGTGAACCCAAGGAAAAACATATAGTTATCCTCTTGGATAAGGGAAGTAGACAAAATTGCCGGGGAGAAAAGTGGGATGTTGGGGGTGGGGTGGGATGGGGGTAAGGGGAGATGGGGAGAGAAAAGGTAGAAGGAAAGGAGGGGGGACTTGGGGAAACAGGAGGATCGGGATAAAGGAAGGTTGGATAGGGGAGCACGGAACCCCATTTCTTAGTTAAAGGACCCACTTTAGGATGGGCAGGAGACTTGACCCTAGAGGGGATCCCAGGTGCCCAAGCTGAGGCCCCCAGTTAGTTCCTTGGGCAGCTGAGGATAGGGAACCTGAAATGACCCTATCCTAGAGCAATACTGACGAATATCATGCATATCATCCTAGAACTTTCATCTGGCGACGGATGGAGATAGAGACAGAGACCCACACTGGAACACTGGATAGAGCTCCCAAGGTCCCAAGGAGGAGCAGAAGGAGGGAGAACATGAGCAAAGAAGTCGGGACCACGAGGGGTGCACCCACCCACTGAGACAGTGGAGCTGATCTACTGGGAGCGCACCAAGGCCAGCTGGACTGTTACCAAAAAAAAGCATGGGATAAAACTGGACTCTCTGAACATGACGAACAATGAGGGCTGATGAGACGCCAAGGACAATGGCACGCGGTTTTGATCCAACGCAATGTGCTGGCTTGGTGGGAGCCTAGCCAGTTTGGATGTTCACCTTCCTAGATATGGACGGAGGGGGGAGGACCTAGGACTTACCACAGGGCAGGGAACCCTGACTGCTCTTTGGACTGGAGAGGGAGGGGGAGAAAAGTGGGGGGAAGGGGAGAGGGGTGGGAGGAGGGGGAGAAGAATGGGAGGAGGGGGAGGGAAATGGGAGGCTGGGAGGAGGTGGAAATTTGTTTTTTTTTCTTTCTTTTCTTTATTCTCCTTTTATCAATAAAAAAAATACATAAAAAAAGAAACTTCTAAAAATTATCTTTTGCTTAAATTTACTTAATTGGAAATGAGTCATGAAAATCAACTTGTGAGATGTAGTTGGACTTGCTCCAATCCCAGCACAACCGAGGCACAGGACAGTCATCTCCATGGGTTCAAGGCCAGCCAGATCTACAGTGTATTCCAGGACAACCAAGGCTATATAGAGACATCCTGTCTCCAAAACCAAAAACTGATTTAAAAAAGAGGAAAATCAGCTGTCATGGAAATACTATTAACTCTGCTCATACTGACCTCCTGTATTAAACTGTAGAAACCCTCACAGGAGCATGGAGGTATAACGTGAGGCCTTCTATGACTGCATGCAAATTCTGGGGAGGGACACGTGGATTCACAGACTCACATCCCTGTAAGCACTGAGTGTCTACTGGCTAGGGAATCAGAGGAGCATCGCTTCAGGGTTCAAAGGCCAACACAGCCCTTTTCCATCTACTGAACTGCTTCTTCTCTAGACTGGGATGGACCTGGATCTAGTCCTTATATACATACATACAGCTATATGTCTTTCTCTGTCCATCCATCCATCCGTGCACCCATCTGTCTGTCTGTCTGTCTGTCTGTCTGTCTGTCATCTATCTTTTATTTATTAGGTTTTCCAAGAGAGGGTTTCTCTGTGAACCCTTGCCTGTCGTGGAACTTGTTCTGTAGACCAAGCTGGCCTTGAACTCACTGAAATCTGCCTGCCTCTAACTCCTGGGTGTTGGACTTAAAGGCTGGCCAAAATCATTCTAAAACCATGCATTTAAAATGAAATCCAGGTGAGTCTTTCATCAATCTCAGAGACAAATGACACCTGCTAGAATCAAGTTTGAAGGTGGCAGAGTGTCAGCACAAAGGACCTGGCTAGGACATGAAAGTCAGAGGAAAGCGGCTCCTGGCTCCCAGCGCTGAGCCTTTCTGCACGGTGACAAGCACCCAGGTTAGGACCCTTTTACATGTATTCATAAAAACAAGTCCCTGGGTCTAAGTTGATGTCAAACACCTCTGTCTTTATTACTGGAGATGACAGGATGGTAAAACATGTTTTGTGTTTATTAACACACCCTCATGTGCCCATTCCTGATTTTATCTTTCTCACTTAGAGATCTTTTTCTGTGACATTAATAATTAACCAGAAAACTAATTTACCCAAACTCTTCAACCCAGTTTACTTAAAAGTAGCTTCAAGAAGGTCAGGCTCATGGGTTTATGCCACTTCCAGCCATGGGCCTTTTGGGAGCACTTTGCTTTTTAATTTTCCTGGGCAAAACTTGGGGACAGGAACAAACGTAAGTAAAATGAGCCATCTTCACTTTCCTGGGTGTCTTACCTGTGATGAATGGAAAGGAGACTTGGGGTTGAATTGATTCGACAATAACTGTCTGCTCCTGATATGAGTGGGTAGTCTCAGCTGACCATGAGAGCCGTGGGCACGTCTGGATTTGGTGAGCAGCTAACAACACAACTGATCCCACGGGATGGCTACCCGTAACAATGACAGAGATGATTATTCATTTCCTAGTCGGCAGAAGTGCAGAGTAAAACCAAGATAATCAATTATATTGGCAGTTTTTACCTACTTGTAATCCCTTCCTTGTTAATGGTGCTATTCGGGGCAGATAACTTAGGATTGGAAGTTAAGCGAATGCTTCCTCACTGAACTTATTCTTCTCTGTTGTTAGTTTTAAGATGAGGTTTCACCATGTTGTCCAGGCTGGACTCCGATCATATGCCCACATGAACCTCTGCCTTCTGCCACCTGCTAGCTGGTACTATAGGCCTTTGTTAGTAAGTAGAGCCTGCTCAGTCCACATATGACAGGAAATTCAGACAGAAGTCACTGACCAAAGGTCACACTGTTAGGGAGAGAGGACTTTTACTATGGTCTCCTGGTTAGCACATCAATTCCCCCTGTCTTTGTCACAAATGCGTCTGTGCAAATACAAGTGTAAAAGAAACGTGGGCTAATACCATAAGTTTGCACACGCGTCTACTCTGAGATTTCACTGCAAGGCCACACTCACCCCACTACCTTAGCTACCTTTATTATTCTGATTTAACAGACAAGCAATTGCACTCAGGGACATCCAGATTAAACCCCGGGACCTGGACTCTCATGATTCTTGTCCAGGGGTATTAAGAGTTCTCCTGCTCTACCCCATTGGCCCACGCTATGAAAGTCTTTCCTGTCTCTGAGACCATGAGGAAGTGTGCCATGGACAGCACAGTAGTTGAGCACTTTGATTGATTCAGCACAATTTTTTGATTCTCATACTAGTTAGGTTTCTGCCACTGTGACAAAATACTGGACAAGGCCACTTAAATGAGGAATTAATTGTGCTCAGATGTCAGAGGTTTTAGCCCACCACCCCAGGAAGGGTGTGACAGCCAGGACAGCTCCTATGGGGCAACTCAGGAGTAGAGAGAGAATGCTTGCTCTCAAGTTCAACTCCCCCCAAACCCCGAACCCCATTGCACATTTTGGTCTAAGGGACCTTGTCCTTATCCACATTCATGTGGATGGCGTCCCTTAGTTAACCCTTCCTGCAACCAGCATAGGCACAGCTGGCCAGATGTAATTACTAAGCTCTGAGGCATTTTAAGTCTAAGAAAGAGGACAATCAAGTCATCCGCCATGACACCAACTTTGTAATGAGTTCTGAGGGCAGGAGAAGATAAACATCTTCTAGAGCTTGAATTCTATCTGAAGAATCAGATAATGAATGCGTGAGCCTATGAAAAGTAATGAACCAATGAAGGAGTGAATGAGCCAATTACAGACAAATACATAAGAAGGCAGTTTCCAGAAAGTGAAAAAAGCATCAGGAGAGCACAGAGACGTAAGACGCGTGTTTCTGACTATGGACTGATAAGTTTATCTGTCAACGGTGATGTGCATATAGAGCCTGGAGGAAAAGAGGGGATGCCATGCACGTGTCTGCAGAGAAAACAGAAACAACCCAGTGATACCTTCCTGTGCAGATTCAGTGGCCTGAGCTTCTGAGAGTGCAGAGAAAATACGCAAGATGAAATTTCCTCGCATGCGCAGACTGCATGGCTGATGTCCCAATACGGACCAAAGTTCGTCTAAAGGGAAGCTCCAGAGCCAGAATTTAAAAATATGTATTTATTTGTGTACAGACAGTGGTAGGCGTGCCCATTACACCACAGATGTGGGGAGGTCAAAGGGCACCTTCTACGAGTCAGTTCTCACCCCCTACTGTGTGGGTTTCTGGGATCAAACTCAGGCCATTGTTCTTGGTGCCTTTATATCTCCATTACTGTTTTTCTAAATGGACACCAACCTCTTAGCTGTTGCTAAGGTTCAATTACAACCTGTTTCATGTTGGAAAAGTTAAGTTTTCCATCATAATAAATTTTGACTTTCAAAATATAATTTTTGTTTGAGGTTTTTTTTTTGGGATTAAAAGGTTTATGCCACCACCGTCAGGCTAAAGTTAACCTTGAGTGAAAGAAAAAATACCAGAAGTGTAAGAAAACCTAAAAAACTAACAACCCGTTTCTTTTACTGTTTCAACAGCTACGTCATTTCAGCACCCAAAGTCTTCCAGGTCGGAGCATCTGAAAATGTTGTAATTCAAGCCCATGGCTACACTGAAGCATTCGATGCAACAATCTCTATAAGAAGTTATCCCGATAAAAAAGTCACCTACTCTTCAGGCTATGTTAATTTATCTCCAGAAAATAAATTCCAAAACTCAGCAATGTTAACAGTATGTATTTATTCTTCATTTCTATACATGTTTTTGGGAAATTTGTGCAGAGGTTGAGCCTTGGTAAAACTGTAGTCGTTACTGTTGCTCCATCGCTGTGTGGTTGTGAGATGGTAACAGGGGAGTGAAGAGTGAAACCCCAAACTCTGTGCAGAAAATTACATTTGATTTTGAGCCAAGTGCGCCATGCCCACATCCTTAAAAATAAACTCCTCTCTGTGACAACGTTTGGAGATGAACAGGAAATATCTTGAGGGGAAATTAGAAAAGGGAGTTGCTAACTGAATGTGCACACGGGCTGTTGAGTATTTGCTAAAGCTCAATATTCCCCAGTTGTGCACAGAGTTCCCATGCTGGGGGACTGCTGACTGCTGCAGCCAGCAACTCTCTCTGGAAACACACAAGGGATAGAAAGGATAAACTGGTCAGATAATTGTCATTCATGGAGACATTTTGGTTCAGATTGGTTAGAAGCTTTTTTATTTTGAGCATGTTCATTGTGGGTAATGATGGGTTCCATGAAGTCAATTTTTTTGTTTTTCCTCCTTCTTATTGATTTTTATTGAGCTCTACATTTTTCTCTGCTCCCCTCCCTTCCTCTTCCCTCCCCTTCAGTCCTCTCCCAATGGACCCAGGCTTCTAATTTACTTAGGAGATCTTGTCTTTTTCTACTTACCATGTAGATTAGATCTACATAAGTCTCTATTAGTGTCCTCATTGTTGTATAATTCTCTGGGATTGTGGTTTGCTGGCTGGTTTTCTTTTATTTATGTTTAAAAACCACCTATGAGTGAGTACATGTGATAATTGTCTTTCTGTATCTGGGTTACCTCACTCAAAATAATGTTCTCTAGTTCCATCCATTTTCCTGCAAAATTCAAGATGTCATTATTTTATTTCTGCTGTGTAGTACTCCATTGTGTAAACGTACCACATTTTCCTTATCCATTTTCATTTGAGGGGCATTTAGGTTGTTTCCAGGTTCTGGCTATGACAAACAATGCTGCTATGAACATAGTTGAGCACATGTCCTTGTGGCACGATTGAATATCCTTTGGATATATACCCAAAAGTGGTATTACTGGGTCTTGAGGAAGATTGCTTTCTATTTTTCTGAGAAATCACCACACTGACATCAAAGGGGTTGTACCAGCTTGCATTCCCACTAGCAATGCAGGAGTGTTCCCTTTTCCCCACAACCTCTCCAGCATAAGTTGTCATCAGTGTTTTTTATCTTGGCCATTCTTACAGGTGTAATATGGAATCTCAGAGTTGTTTTGATTGGCATTTCTCTGATGACTAAGGATGTTGAACACTTCCTTAAGTGTCTTTCAGCCATTTTAGATTCATCTGTTGAAGGTTCTCTGTTTGGGTGTGTACTCCATTTTTATTGGATTATGTGATCTTCTGATGACCAATTTCTTGAGTTCTTTGTATAGTTTGGAGATCAGACCTCTGTCTGATGTGGGGTTAGCAAAGATCTTTTCCAATTCTGTAGGCTGTCGTTTTGTCTTGTTGTCCATATCCTTTGCTTTTCAGAAGCTTTTCAGTTTCAGGAGGTCCCATTTATTAATTGTTTCTCTCAGTGTCTATGCTGCTGGGGTTCTATTTAGGAAGTGATCTCCTGTGCCAATGTGTTCAAGTGTACTTCCCACTTTCTCTTCTATAAGGTTCAGTGTGGCTGGCTTTATGTTGAGGTCTTTGGTCCATTTGGACTTGAGTTTTGTGCATGGTTATAGATATGGGTATATTTTCATTCTTCTACATGTTGATATCCAGCTATGCCAGCACCATTTGTTAAATATATGCTTTCTTTTTTCCATTTGATATTTATTGCTTCTTTGTCAAACCAGGTGTTAGAAGGTGGAATGGGTTTGCTGCGAGTCCCCGGCAGCTTGCTGCGAGGGCCCCGGTGGGGGTAGACAGTGGGTCCTGGGATGGTTCAAGTCCCCGGCAGTGGGCAGTGGAAGCAGCCAGTCCTAGGCAGGGACTGCACACGAGAGCACGTGGCCGGAAGGTGGCTAGTCCCCAGCAAGCCATGTGGGTGACTGGCTGTTCCCCGGTGAGCCATGTGTGCAGCGGCAGGTGGGAGGCAGGCAGATAGGCACACCGTACAAAGTAAAGTTGGACACTCATTAGGTGGGTTATGAAGGGGAAGGAAAAAGTTGAGAAGAGGACGGGGGGGGGAGAAGTGGGGAAAGGCAGAAGTTGCTTCTTCCCAATAGAGGGAGGGGAAAAGAGAAAGAGGCTAAGGCCGCAAGCAGGAAGGGAGTGGACATAGATTTCTCTTAAAGAGACGAAACATTACATTCCCATCTCTTTTTTATAATTAAAAAGTAGGAGATTCGGCACCACGGGTTAAAGGAATTGTATTGGTGGATTCTCAAGGCTACTTCCTGCTTATTTGTGGGCATTGTCTTTGGGGGGAACCTGAGAAGGCTGGGTGCTGGTCACATCCTGGCATAGCTGGTCTCTTTACTCCTGTCTGGTGTTTGTGGTGTGGAAATGTCTGGTGTCTCTTACACCTGTTTAAGGTATTGGCAGAACAGAGGACAAAGTTAAGTTAAGGAAAAAAAATTAGGACCCAGGAATTGAGGGGGATGTATCTGACCTGTTTAAGGTGGAGCCTTCAATTCGACTCCCTGGAACTCATAAAAATTCTTTGGGTTTGTGAAAACATATGTTTTATTTATGTCAGAATGACTGAGACAGATATTTTTACACAATGAAAATTTATTTTTAAGACTATGGAAGGCATCATGAGAGAGAAATTTGATCTGAAATTTGTTTGGTGAAGTTGTCCTTTTAAATTGACAAAACCTTTCAGCTGTCAAACTGCATCAGAGATCTTTGAGAAGGATAAAATTTTACTTGAGTTACTGATTAAAAATGAAAGAGAACTTAACTTGGTTGGCACCCAGAGGTACTCCTCAGGGTCCTCCATGGTCACTGAAGGTTGCATTTGCCTTTTGCTGTTTAGCACAGGGCCTACCAGGCTCCAGAAGATCCTGTGGGCTGAGAAGTCTGTAGGAAGACAAGCCTACCATGACCTGAGCAGCTAGGCTGTCGATTCCAGGGATTCTGTCCACATCTGGAGATCTTCAGTTTAGATGAAAGGAAGTTTTTCCCAGTGGTCAGCACTTGGCAGTTGAAGTGAGTTACAGATGGACATTGTTGTGTGCCCATTTGTCTTCTGTCTTCTTTGGAGGAAGTAGAGTGCTGCTGCTAGGAGCCAACCTGTTTCTTTTTGTTATGAAAAGTTTTTAATGATTAAATACCTAAATGCCATATTCCCCAGATCTCTGAGAAGTTGAGAGCTGTTTATTAGGTATAACTACAGTATAGAATCTGCCTGGAGCTTGACCACATTGGCTCTCAAATTAACAGGTAAGAATTACACGCGTAAAAAGACAGGAAGAAGAAAAAACTGCTTGCAATAGAAGGTTAAAGGCAGAACTGACAATAGTAGAGAATAGCTTAATATATTTTAAATGAGGGTTGGATTAAATATAAAGTATTTTTGTAGGAAACTTAAAAGTAAATACTAGTTTAAAACATGAGACTTAGTGTTTTTATAATCTGAAATGAGATGTAATGAACAATTATATCATTTAATAATAAACATGAGTGCATTTAAGTTACATGTATGAACACACACACATAGAGGGAACAGGAATTGGGGAAAGTGGAAGCTCTTGGTGGACCCTATCAAAGGCATGCCACTGTGCAAAACATACATGTAACAGAGTCAACAAGAGGAATTTAGTGGAAAGAAAAACATAAATAAACTAGGGGGCAAGGCAGGGTATACTTCAGTAAAGATGGGAGAACCTGGTCATCTGACCTGGCTTGGCAATAAGGTAACAGAGTTAACACTGGAGAACCAGGCAGGGAATACCTCAGTAAAGATGGTGGAATTTGGTCACCTGACCTGGCTCTCAGCCAAAATGGCAGTGGAGTCACCTGACCCCAATCAAAATGGCAGTGGTCACATGTTGTATGAAAAGGCACAATTCTTGAGCTGCAGGGATGTTAAGCTTAATAAGAGAGACCTAGAGGTGTGATCCACCCTGTGGCTGAGCCGCCATGCCACAAGCCACAGTGGGGAGCAAAAGGCTGGAATTGAAACTGTGCACTGACTGTGTTAGAAAGCTCCCACTGACAGTATTCAGAAAGCTCCCATAAAAGTAGAGCTGGCAGGACACCAGCAAAGTGAGGGTAAGAGCTAAAGAACTAGGGCATTAAGGCCTGGGGTTTGGGGGCCTCTAAAAGGCATCCATCCCAGGGGGGCAAACATTGATGGCTTGTTACTCACAACTGAAATTGTGCAAACCTGAGAAACACCCCTATAGGTGGGGTACAAATTGGTGCAAACACTGCAGGGACCCATGGCAGGGTGTCCCCTGACCCCAGGTGGGGTGCTATGGCCTGGCTGGATCTGGTCGGGGTGACTCAGAAGCTAGAAAGGCCAGAGGCCACTCTGAGCGGCCTTTTATGGTGGAGGAAAAGAGGAAAAGAAATGGAAAAAAAAACAGAGAAAGAAGCTGTCGGATGCACCACACAGAATGTGCAGTGTAGTGCGGGCAGACTGACCCCAGGTCAGTTCAAACACAATTTTAGCTAAGGGAAGCGACCATAGCAGAATGAAGGAAACTCACCAACTGAAGTATGGAACACGTGGTTGTTGTGGAGAAAATACCTGGTTCTGGATCCCAACCCTCCAGACTGGGGCAAGAGAGCCATCCAAGTCATGACACCAACGTAATGAATTATTAAAAATTGCTGTGGGATCCCTGGCAGGCAGGGGCAATGGGTCCTGAGAGCAGCCAGTCCCAGGCAGGGCCAGGGTGCAAGACCATGCAGCAGGTCTCCAAAAGTGGTTGGTCCCCTGGGCATCCCATGTGTGCAGTGGGCAGGCAAAAGACAGTCACGCCATGTAAAGTTGGACATTTATTAGGTGGGTTATGGAGGGGAAGGGAAAGGGGGAGAAAAGGGGAGAGAGGAGAAGAGAGAGAGGAAGAGAGAGAGAGAGAGAGAGAGAGAGAGAGAGAGAAGGGGGGAAGAGAAGAAGTGGGGAGAGGCAGAAGCTGCGTCTTCCTGAGAGAAGGACAAGAGAGGGATGGGAAGAGAGAGAGAGAGAGGCTAACACTGCACTGCAAGCAGGAAGGGAGTGGGCATGGGTTGTCTCTTAAAGAGACAGAACATTACAGAAGTTGTGTGGATTAATATCTGGGTCTTCTATTCAGTTCCATTGATCCTCCTGTCTGTTCTTATGCCAATAACAGGCTGTTTTCAGTACTGTATCTCTGTAGTAGAATTTGAAGTCAGGGATTGTGATGCCTCCAGAAGTTCATTTATTGTAAAGGATTGTTTCTATCCTGGGATTTTTGTTTTTCCCTATGAAGTTGATTACCATTGTTTTGAGGTCTGTAAAAAAAATTTGCTAGGATTTTGATGGGCATTGCATTGAATCCATAGATTGCTTTAGATAAGATTGCCATTTTTACTATGCTATTCTGCCTACCCAAGAGCATGGGAGCTCTTTCCACTTTCTGGTGTCTTCTTCAATTTCTTTCTTCAAAGATTTAAAGTTCTTGTTGTACAAGTCTTCCGCGTGTTTGGTTATAGTTACTCCAAGATATTTTGTGCTGTTTGTGGCTATTGTGAAGGGTGTTGATCTCTGATTTCTTTCCCAGCCCTTTTATTATCTGTGTACAGGAGGGCTACTGATTTTTTTTAGTTAATCTTGTATCCTGCTACATTACTGAAAGTGTTTATGAGTTGTAGAAGTTTCTTGGAAGAATTTTTGGGATCGCTATGTAAACCATCACATCATCAGCAAACAGTGAGAATTTGTCTTCTTCTTTTCCAATTTCCTTGATCTCCTTTTGGTGTCTTATTGCTTTAGCTATGACCTCAAGAACTATATTGAATAGATATGGAAAGAGTGGACAACCTTGTCTTGTTCCTGATTTTAGTGAGATCGATGGGAGTTTCTCTCCATTTAGTTTGATGTTGGCTGTTGGCTTGCTGTATATTGCTTTTATTATGTTTAGATATGTTCTGTGTATCCCTGCTCTCTCCAAGACCTTTATCATGAAGGGATGTTGTATTTTCTCAAAAGCTTTTTCAGCATCTAATGAAATGATCATGTGGTTTTTATTTTTCAGTTTATATGGTGGATTACATTGACAGATTTTCATATGTTGAATCATCCCTGCATTTCTGGGATGAAGCCAACTTGATCATAGTAGATGATGGCTCTGATGTGTTCTTGGATTCAACTTGCCAGTATTTTATTTAGTATTTTTGCATCAATGTTCATGAGTGAAATTGGTCTGTAATTCTCTTTCTTAGTAATATGTAGTGATGAGGCAAGCAGGTCTGCTTTTTGTCCTGCCTGGCTCCCACAGGGCTAGCTTTACACCCAAAATAACAACATTTATTTAAACACTCCTTGGCCCATTAGTTCTAGCCTCTTATTGGCTAATTCTTACATCTTGATTAATCCATTTCTAATAATGTGTTTAGCACCATGAGGTGGTGACTTATTGGGAAGATTCTAGCCTACATCCATCTTGGATCGGAGCTTCATCGCATCTGCCTCACTGCCTTCTACCCAGCATCCTGTTCTGTTTACTCCGCCTACCTAATTTTCTGTCCTATCAAAGGGCCAAGACAGTTTCTTTATTAACCAATGAAAGTAACACATAACAGAAGACTCTCCCACATCAGTAATGTCTTTCTGTGGTATGATCAGGGTAATTGTAGCCTCATAAAAAGAGTTTGGCAATGATCCTTCTGTCTCTATTGTGTGGAATAATTTGAGAAGTATTGGTGTTAGTTCTTTGAAAGTCTTGTAGAATTTTGAGCTGAAACCATCTGGTTCTGGACTTGTTTTTGGTTGAGAGATTTTTGATGACTGTTTCTATTTCTTCAGCAGTTATAGGTCTGTTTAATTTGCTTCTCTGGTTTTGATTTAATTTTGGTAAGTGACATTTATCCAGAAAGTTGTCCATTTCCTTTAAGTTTTCCAATTTTGTGGAGTACAGGTTTTTGAAATATGACCTGATGATTCTCTGTATTTCTTCCATGTCTGTTCTTATGTCTTCCTTGTTATTCCTGATTTTGTTAATTTGGATATTCTCTCTCTGCCTTTTGGTTAGTTTGGATAAAGGTTTGTCTATTTTGTTGCTTTTCTCTAAGAACCAACTCTTTGTCTCATTGATTCTTTGTATTGTTTTTTGTTATTGTTGTTGTTGTTTCTGTTTTGTGGATTTCAGCTCTCAATTTGATTATTTCCTGCCATCTTGTTCTCCTAGGTGAGTTTGCTCCTTTTTTATTTATGTATTTAAGGATTTCTGCCTCCTCCCTGCCACCGCCTCCCATTTCCCTCCCCCTCCCCCAATCAAGTCCCCCTCTCTTGTCAGCCCAAAGAGCAATCAGGGTTCCCTGCCCTGTGGGAAGTCCAAGGACCACCCGCCTCCATCCAAGTCTAGTAAGGTGGGCATCCAAACTGCCTAGGCTCCCACAAAGCCAGTACGTGCAGTAGGATCAAAAACCCATTGCCATTGTTCTTGAGTTCTCAGTAGTCCTCATTGTCCGCTATGTTCAGAGAGTCCAGTTTTATCCCATGCTTTTTCAGACCCAGGCCAGCTGGCCTTGGTGAGTTCCCAATAGAACATCCCCATTGTCTCAGTGTGTGGATGCACCCCTTGCGGTCCTGAGTTCCTTGCTCGTGCTCTCTCTCCTTCTGCGCCTGATTTGGACCTTGAGATTTCAGTCCGCTGCTCTAATGTGGGTCTCTGTCTCTGTCTCTTTTCATCACCTGATGAAGGTTAATATTTAGGAGGATGCCTACATGTTTTTCTTTGGGTTCTCCTTCTTATTTAGCTTCTCTAGGATCACGAATTATAGGCTCAATGTCCTTTATTTATGGCTAAAAACCAAATATGAGTGAGTACATCCCATGTTCATCTTTTTGGGTCTGGCTTACCTCACTCAGGATGATGTTTTCTATTTCCATCCATTTGCATGCAAAATTCACAAAGTCCTTGTTTTTTACTGCTGAGTAGTACTCTAATATGTATATATTCCATACTTTCTTCATCCATTCTTCCATTGAAGAACATCTAGGTTGTTTCCAGGTTCTGGCTATTACAAACAATGCTGCTATGAACATAGTAGAGCATATACTTTTGTTGTATGATAAGGCCTCTCCTGGGTATATTCCCAAGAGTGGTATTGCTGGGTCCAGGGGTATGTTGATCCCAAACTTCCTGAGAAAACGCCACACTGCTTTCCAAAGTGGTTGCAAAAGTTTGCATTCCCACCAGCAATGGATGAGTGTACCCCTTTCTCCACAACCTCTCCAGAGAGAGAACATGCAAATAAATAAGATCAGAAATGAAAAGGGGACATAACCACAGACACAGAGGAAATTCAGAGAATCATTAGATCTTACTACAAAAGCCTGTATGCCACAAAACTGGAAAATGAAAAAGAAATGGACATTTTTTAAGATAAGTACCAAAGTTAAACCTAGACCAGGTGAACGATCTAAATAGACCTGTTAGTTGCGAAGAGCTAGAAACTGTTATCAAAAATCTCCCTTCCAAAAAAAGTCCAGGACCAGATGGTTTCAATGCAGAATTCTACCAGAACTTCCAAGAAGACCTAATACCTATACTCCTTAATGTATTTCACAATATAGAAACAGAAGAGTCATTGCCAAATTCCTTTTATGAAGCTACAGTTACCCAGATACCAAAACCACACAAAAATTCAAGCAAGAAAGAGAATTACAGGCCTATCTCACTCATGAATATCGATGCAAAAATTCTCAATAAAATACTGGCAAACCGAATCCAAGAACACATTAGAAAAATTATCCATTATGATCAAGTAGGCTTCATCCCATAGATGCAGGGCTGGTTCAACATACGAAAATCTATCAATGTAATCCACCATATAAATAAACGGAAAGAAAAAAACCATATGATCATTTCATTAGATGCTGAAAAAGCATTCGACAAAATTCAACACCCCTTTATGATAAAGATCTTAGAGAGATTAGGGATACAAGGGTCATACCTAAATATAATAAAAGCTATTTACAGCAAGCCGACAGCTAACATTAAATTAAACGGAGAAAAACTCAAAGCCATCCCACTAAAATCAGGAACAAGACAAGGATGTCCACTCTCTCCATACCTCTTCAATATAGTGCTTGAAGTTCTAGCAATAGCAATAAGACAACATAAGGGGATCAAGGGGATTCGTATTGGAAAGGAAGAAGTTAAGCTTTTGTTATTTGCAGATGATATGATCATATACATAAGCAACCCCAAAAACTCTACCAAAGAACTCCTACAGCTGATAAACACCTTTAGTAATGTGGCAGGATACAAGATCAACTCCAAAAAATCAGTTGCTCCTTTTTTTTAAAGTTTTCAAATGTTCTATTAATTCACTAATGTGGGATTTTTCGAGCTTCTTTATGTAGGCATTTAGTGCTATGAACTTTCTTCTTAACACTGCTTTCATTTTGTCCCATAAATTTGGGTAGGTTGTGTGATCATTTTCATTGAATTTTAGGAAGTCTTTAATTTCTTCCTTTATTTCTTCCTTGACCCATTGATGATTCAGGTGAGCATTGTTTAATTTCCACGTGTTTGTGGGTTTTCTGGAATTAGTATTGCTGATGACTTCTAGTTTTAAACCATGGTGATCTGATAAGGTACATTTTTTTGTATTTGTTGAGGTTTGGTTTATTACTGAGTATGTGGTCAGTTTTTGAGAATTCCATGAGGTGCTGAGAAGAAAGTATATTCTTTTCTATTTGGATGGAATATTCTATAGATGTCTGTTAAGTCCATTTGAGTCATAACATCTTATTTCTCTGTTCATTTTTTGTCTGACTGACCTGTCCATTGATGAGAGGAGAATGTTAAAGTCTCCCACTATTAGTGTGTGGAGTTTAACATATGATTTAAGCTTTAGAAGTGTTTCTTTTACATATGAGAGTTCCCTTGTATTAGGGACATACATGTTCAGTATTGAGATTTCCTCTTGATGGATTTTTCCTGTGACTAATATGAAATGACCTTCTTTGTCTCTTTTGACTGATTTTAGCTCAAAGTCTATTTTTTTTTTAGGTATTAGGATAGCTACACCTACTTGTCCATTTGATTGGTGTATTTTTTCCCAACCATTTGCTCTGAGACAATGTCTGTCTTTGAGGTTAAGATGTGTTTCTTGTATGCAGAAAAAGGATGGATTCTGGTTGTTTTTTTATTCAATCTGTTAACTTGTGCCTTTTTATAGGTGAGTTGAGTCCATTTATATTAAAGGATATTAATGACCAGTGATTGCTATCTCCTATTAATTTAGTTTTCATTGTTTGTGTTTTTCCCTTCTTTGGGATTTGCTGTAATGAGATCATCAATTGTTGTGTTTTTGTTGGTGTAGCCAGCTTTCTTTGGTTGAAGTCTTCCTTCTAGTATTTTGTGTAGGGTTGGGTTTGTGGCTAGATATTGGTGAAATCTAGTTTTGTCATGGAATATCTTATTTTGTCCTTCCATGGTGATTGAAAATTTTGCTGGATATAGCAGTCTGAGCTGGCATCCGTGGTCTCTTAATGTCTGCATAACATTTGGCCTTGACCTTCTGGCTTTCATTGTCTCCCGTGAGAAGTCAAGTGTAATTCTGATAATTTATATGTTATTTGACCTTTTTCCTTTGCAGCTCTTAATATTCTTTCTTTACTCTGTATGTTTAGTATTTTGATTATTATGTGGTGATAGGACTTTTTTTGGATCCAGTTTATTTGGTGTTCTGTTAGCTTCTTGTATCTTTTTTTTTTTTTTTTGGTTTTTTTGAGACAGGGTTTCTCTGTGGCTTTGGAGCCTGTCCTGGAGCTAGCTTGATAGACCAGGCTGGTCTCAAACTCACAGAGATCCTCCTGCCTCTGCCTCCCGAGTGCTGGGATTAAAGGCGTGCGCCACCATCGCCCGGCAGCTTCTTGTATCTTTATAGGCATATCTTTCTTTAGGTTAGGAAAGTTTTCTTCTATGATTTTGTTAAGTATATTTTCTGTGCTTTTGAGTTGAACTTCTCCTTCTTCTATACCTATTATTCTTAGATTTGGCCTTTTCATAGTGTCCCATATTTCCTAGATATTTTGGGTTAAGCTTTTGCTAAATTTAATGTTTTCTTTAACTGATGAGTCTATTTCCTTTATTGTATCTTCAGTGCTTAAGATTCTCATTTCCATCTCTTTTTTTTTTTTAATTTATTTATTTATTAAAGATTTCTGTCTCTTCCCCGCCACCGCCTCCCATTTCCCTCCCCCTCCCCCAATTAAGTCTCCCCCCAGCCCGAAAAGCAATCAGGGTTCCCTGTCCTGTGGGAAGTCCAAGGAACCCCCACCTCCATCCAGGTTTAGTAAGGTGAGCATCCAAACTGCCTAGGCTCCCACAAAGCCAGTGCGTGCAATAGGATCAGAAACCCATTGCCATTGTTCTTGAGTTCTCAGTAGTCCTCATTGTCCACTATGTTCAGAGAGTCTGGTTTTATCCCAGGCTTTTCCAGACCCAGGCCAGCTGGCCTTGGTGAGTTCCCGATAGAACATCCCCATTGTCTCAGTGTGTGGGTGCACCCCTCGCGGTCCTGAGTTCCATGCTCGTGCTCTCTCTCCTTCTGCTCCTGATTTGGACCTTGAGATTTCAGTCCTGTGCTCCAATTTGGGTCTCTGTCTCTGTCTCCTTTCATCGCTTGCTGAAGGTTAATATTCAGGAGGATGCCTATATGTTTTTCTTTGGGTTCTCCTTATTTAGCTTCTCTAGGATCACTAATTATAAGCTCAATGTCCTTGGTTTATGGCTAGAAACCAAATATGAGTGAGTACATCCCATGTTCCTCTTTTTGGGTCTGGCTTACCTCACTCAGGATAGTGTTTTCTATTTCCATCCATTTGTATGCAAAATTCATGAAGTCCTTGTTTTTTATTGCTGAGTAGTACTCTAATATGTATAAATTCCATACTTTCTTCATCCATTCTTCCATTGAAGGGCATCTAGGTTGTTTCCAGGTTCTGGCTATCACAAACAATGCTGCTATGAACATTGTAGAGCATATACTTTTGTTGTATGATAAGGCCTTTCTTGGGTATATTCCCAAGAGTGGTATTGCTGGGTCCAGGGGTAAATTGATCCCGAATTTCCTGAGAAACCGCCATACTGCCTTCCAAAGTGGTTGCACAAGTTTGCATTCCCACCAGCAATGGATGAGTGTACCCCTTTCTCCACAACCTCTCCAACAAAGGCTATCATTGGTATTTTTGATTTTAGCCATTCTGACAGGTGTAAGATGGTATCTTAAAGTTGTCTTGATTTGCATTTCCCTGATCGCTAAGGAAGTTGAGCATGACCTTAAGTGTCTTTTGGCCATTTGAAGTTCTTCTGTTGAGAATTCTCTGTTCAGCTCAATGCCCCATTTTATAATTGGGTTGATTAGCCTTTTACGGTCTAGTTTCTTGAGTTCTTTATATATTTTGGAGATCAGACCTTTGTCAGTTGCGGGGTTGGTGAAGATCTTCTCCCAGTTGGTGGGTTGCCTTTGTGTCTTAGTGACAGTGTCCTTTGCTTTACAGAAGCTTCTCAGTCTCAGGAGGTCCCATTTATTCAATGAGGTCCTTAATGTCTGTGCTGCTGGGGTTATACGTAAGAAGTGGTCTCCTGTGCCCATGTGTTGTAGAGTACTTCCCACTTTCTCTTCTATCAGGTTCAGTGTGTTCGGACTGATATTGAGGTCTTTAATCCATTTGGACTTGAGTTTTGTGCATGGTGATAGATATGGATCTATTTTCATTCTTCTACAGGTTGACATCCAGTTTTGCCAGCACAATTTGTTGAAGATGCTCTCTTTTTTCCATTGTATACTTTTAGCTCCTTTATCGAAAATCAGGTGTTCATAGGTTTGTGGGTTAATGTCAGGGTCTTCTATTCGATTCCATTGGTCGACTTCTCTGTTTTTATGCCAATACCAAGCTGTTTTCAATACTGTAGCTCTGTAGTAGAGTTTGAAGTCAGGGATGGTAATGCCTCCAGACGATCCTTTGTTGTATAAGATTGTTTTGGCTATCCTGGGTTTTTTGTTTTTCCATATAAAGTTGATTATTGTCTTCTCCAGATCTGTGAAGAATTTTGATGGGATTTTGATGGGGATTGCATTGAATCTATAGATTGCTTTTGGTAGAATTGCCATTTTTACTATGTTGATCCTCCCAATCCAGGAGCAAGGAAGATCTTTCCATTTTCTGGTGTCCTCTTCAATTTCTTTCTTCAAAGACTTAAAGTTCTTGTCAAATAGATCTTTCACATCCTTGGTCAGAGTTACCCCAAGATATTTTATGCTATTTGTGGCTATCGTGAAAGGTGATGCTTCTTTAATTTCCCTCTCTGTTTCCTTATCCTTAGTGTATAGGAAGGCCACTGATTTTTTGGAGTTGATCTTGTATCCTGCCACATTACTAAAGGTGTTTATCAGCTGTAGGAGTTCTTTGGTAGAGTTTTTGGGGTCGCTTATGTATACTATCATATCATCTGCAAATAACGAGAGCTTAACTTCTTCTTTTCCAATACGAATCCCCTTGATCCCTTTATGTTGTCTTATTGCTATTGCTAGAACTTCAAGCACTATATTGAAGAGGTATGGAGAGAGTGGACAGCCTTGTCGTGTTCCTGATTTTAGTGGGATGGCTTTGAGTTTTTCTCCATTTAATTTAATGTTAGCTGACGGCTTGCTGTAAATAGCTTTTATTATATTTAGGTATGACCCTTGTATCCCTAATCTCTCCAAGACTTTTATCATAAAGGGGTGTTGAATTTTGTCAAATGCTTTTTCAGCATCTAATGAAATGATCATATGGTTTTTTTCTTTCAGTTTATTTATATGCTGGATTACATTGATAGATTTTCGTATGTTGAACCAGCCCTGCATCTCTGGGATGAAGCCTACTTGATCATAATGGATAATTTTTCTAATGTGTTCTTGGATTCGGTTTGCCAGTATTTTATTGAGAATTTTTGCATCCATATTCATGAGTGAGATCGGCCTGTAATTCTCTTTCCTGGTTGAGTCTTTGTGTGGTTTTGGTATCAGGTAACTGTAGCTTCATAAAAGGAATTTGGCAATGACTCTTCTGTTTCTATATTGTGAAATACATTAAGGAGTATAGGTATTAGCTCTTCTTGGAAGTTCTGGTAGAATTCTGCATTGAAACCATCTGGTCCTGGGCTTTTTTTGGAAGGTAGATTTTTGATAACGGTTTCTAGCTCTTCGCGACTAACAGGTCTATTTAGATCGTTCACCTGGTCTTGGGTTTAGCTTTGGTATGTGGTACTTATCTAAAAAAATGTCCATTTCTTTTGCATTTTCTAGTTTTGTGGCATACAGGCTTTTGTAGTAAGATCTAATGAGTCTCTGAATTTCCTCTGTGTCTGTGGTTATGTCCCCCTTTTCATTTCTGATCTTATTTATTTGCGTGTTCTCTCTCTGTCGTTTAATTAGTTTGGATAGGGGTTTGTCGATCTTGTTGATTTTCTCCAAGAACCAACTTTTTGTTTCATTGATTCTTTGGACTGTTTTCTGCATTTCTATTTTGTTGATTTCTGCCCTCAGTTTGATTATTTCCAGTCTTCTACTCCTCCTGGGCGCATCTGCTTCTTTTTTTTCTAAAGCTTTCAGGTGTGCTGTTAAGTCTCCGATGTATGCTTTCTCTGTTTTCTTTAAGTGGGCACTTAGTGCTATGAACTTTCCTCTTAGCACTGCTTTCATAGTGTCCCATAGGTTTGAGTATGTTGTCCCTTTATTTTCATTAAATTCAAGGAAGACTTTAATTTCTTTCTTGATTTCTTCCTTGACCCAGGTGTGGTTCAGTAGTTGACTGTTCAGTTTCCATGAGTTTGTCGGCTTTCTGGAGGTAGGATTGTTGTTGAATTCTAACTTTAATCCGTGGTGATCTGATAAGACACAGGTGGACACTGATATTTTTTTGTATCTGTGGAGGTTTCCTTTGTTTCCGAGTATGTGGTCAATTTTCGAGAAGGTTCCATGGGCTGCAGAGAAGAAGGTATATTCTTTCCTATTTGGGTGGAATGTTCTATAGATGTCTGTTAAGTCCATTTGCTTCATTACCTCCAGTAGTTCTCTTACTTCTCTATTAGGTTTCTGTCTGATTGACCTGTCCATTGCTGAGAGAGGTGTATTGAAGTCTCCTACTACTAGTGTGTGTGGTTTGATGTCTGCCTTGAGTTTTAGTAATATTTCTTTTACATACGTGGGTGCTTTTATATTAGGGGCATAAATATTCAGGATTGAGACTTCATCCTGACAAATTGTTCCTGTTATGAGTATAAAGTGTCCATCTCGATCTCTTCGGATTGATTTTAGTTTGAAGTCAGTTTTGTTAGAAATTAATATGGCCACACCTGCTTTTTTCTTAGGACCATTTGCTTGAAAGATCTTTTCCCAGCCCTTTACTCTGAGTAGATGCCTGTCTTTGTGGTTGAGATGTGTTTCTTGCAAACAGCAGAATGTTGGATCCTGTTTTCGTATCCAATCTCTTAGCCTGTGCCTTTTTATAGGTGAATTGAGACCATTAATATTAAGTGATATTAATGACCAGTGGTTGTTTACGCCAGATATTCTTATTGTTTTTGGAATTAGAATTTGTGTGTCTCCCTTCTCTGAGTTGTGCTAGTGAAGGGTCGCTAGATGCCTGAGTTATTGTAAGCAGTGTTGGCACTGTTGGATTCCTTGGGTTGCGATTTTCCTTCTATTACTTTCTGTAGGGCTGGATTCGTGGCTACGTATTGTTTAAATTTGTTTTTATCCTGGAATGTCTTGATTTCTCCATTTATAGTGAACGAAAGCTTGGCTGGGTATAGTAGTCTGGGCTTGCATCCATGGTCTCTTAGCTTCTGCAGTACTTCTATCCAGGACCTTCTGGCTTTCATTGTTTCCATAGAGAAATCAGGTGTAAGTCTGATCGGTTTACCATTATAAGTTACTTGGCCTTTTTCCTTTGCAGCTCTTAGTATTCTTTCTTTAACCTGTATATTTTGTGTTTTGATTATTATATGGCGAGGGGATGTTTTCCTTTGATCCAGTCTGTTTGGTGTTCTATATGCTTCTTGAATATTCAAAGGAATATCTTTCTTTATGTTGGGAAAGTTTTCTTCCATAATTTTGTTCAAAATATTTTCTGGGCCTTTGAGCTGTGACTCTTCTCCTTCTTCTATTCCTATTATTCTTAGATTTGGTCTTTTTATTGTGTCCCATATTTCCTGAATGTTTTGTGATGAGAATTTGTTGGCTTTGCAGTTTTCTTTGATCAGAGCGTTTATTTTCTCTATGTTGTCCTCAGAATCTGAGATTCTTTCTTCTATTTCTTGTATTCTATTGATTATGCTTGTTTCTGTAGGCTCTGCTCGTTCACCTAGATTTTCCATATCCAGCTGGTCCTCAGTTTGTGTTTTCT
Source organism: Microtus pennsylvanicus (assembly GCF_037038515.1). NCBI lineage: Eukaryota > Metazoa > Chordata > Mammalia > Rodentia > Cricetidae > Microtus > Microtus pennsylvanicus. Next base: position 49,663,136 of record NC_134587.1, on the reverse strand, counting down.
TCCTTGCTTCCATTTCAGTTTTCAATTCTTGAACTGTTTCCATTACCTGTTTGATCGTTCTTTCTTGGTTTCCCAGGGTATTATGTACGTATTTACTCATTTCTTCAAATTTTTGGTTATACTTCTCATCCATTTCTATAAGGGCATTTTTCACATGTTGCTTAAGGGACTCTACAGCTTTCATAAAGTCAATTTTTTCCACTTCTTCTGTGTTATGGTGTTGGAGACCTTCTGTTGTAAGATCGTTGGGTTCTGGTGTTTTCATGTTGTTTTTCAGATTATTGGGTGAATTCTTTCCTTGGCGCCTGCCCATCTCCTCCTATCGATGCTATCTAAGGGGTCTTTTAAAACTGGTTCAGGTTCCCCTGCTGGCCAGGGGCTCCTCTTACAAAATGCCCTTGCTCTGTTTCCTGGTTCCTGCCTGGGGCCAAGATCCCTCTCACCCCTCAGAAAGGTCTTCAGGAATAGGACCTGGCTCCTCCTTTGCCAGGGACCTCCCCAACCGAAGGCCTACCTCTTTGGTTTAATTGTAGTGGGGCGATCTGTTCTTGGTGTTGCGCGCGGTCCCTGCAGCCTGCTTCTGCTGCTGGGACGGTTCCCGCCGCCAGCAGCCTGTGTCCTCTGCTGCTGCTCTGGTCCCAGTGGGTCCCCGCCGGCTGTGCTGGGCGTCCTCCGGCCGCGCTCCGCCGCCCGGTGTTCCGGCCGCGCTCCGCCGCCCGGTGTTCCGGCCGCGCTCCGCCGCCCGGTGTTCCGGCCGCGCTCCGCCGCCCGGTGTTCCGGCCGCGCTCCGCCGCCCGGTGTTCCGGCCGCGCTCCGCCGCCCGGTGTTCCGGCCGCGCTCCGCCGCCCGGTGTTCCGGCCGCGCTCCGCCGCCCGGTGTTCCGGCCGCGCTCCGCCGCCCGGTGTTCCGGCCGCGCTCCGCCGCCCGGTGTTCCGGCCGCGCTCCGCCGCCCGGTGTTCCGGCCGCGCTCCGCCGCCCGGTGTTCCGGCCGCGCTCCGCCGCCCGGTGTTCCGGCCGCGCTCCGCCGCCCGGTGTTCCGGCCGCGTTGCGTTCCGCCGCCCGGTGTTCCGGCCGCGTTGCGTTCCGCCGCCCGGTGTTCCGGCCGCGTTGCGTTCCGCCGCCCGGTGTTCCGGCCGCGTTGCGTTCCGCCGCCCGGTGTTCCGGCCGCGTTGCGTTCCGCCGCCCGGTGTTCCGGCCGCGTTGCGTTCCGCCGCCCGGTGTTCCGGCCGCGTTGCGTTCCGCCGCCCGGTGTTCCGGCCGCGTTGCGTTCCGCCGCCCGGTGTTCCGGCCGCGTTGCGTTCCGCCGCCCGGTGTTCCGGCCGCGTTGCGTTCCGCCGCCCGGTGTTCCGGCCGCGTTGCGTTCCGCCGCCCGGTGTTCCGGCCGCGTTGCGTTCCCTCATTTCCATCTCTTGTATTCTGCTGTTTATGCTTATTTTTCTAGTTCCTGATCATCTTCTCATGATTTCTGTTTCTATAATTCCCTCGGCTTGTCTTTATTGTTTCTATTTCAGTTTTCAAGTCCTGAATAGTTTCTTTCATATGTTTGATTTCTTTCTCTTGATTTTCTTTAAGTGATTTCCAGATGTCTTCCTTTTTTGTTTGTTTGTTTGTCTGTTTTTAAATTTCTTTAAGGGAATTTCTCATTTCATCTTTAAGAATTTCAAACATTCTCTTGAAGTTATTTTTTAGGTAATCTTCTGGTTAATCTATATGTGGTTGTTCAGGTCTTGATGTTATAGGGTCTTTAGGTTTTACTGGTGTTGTATTGCTCTTTGTGGTGTTGTGTGTGTTCTTACCTTTTCTACTCATCTTTTCCTCTAATAGATGTGGTTGGGGCTGTCTGAGATTCTGTTGAATAACCTTCTAAGTGCCAAAGAATCCAAAGCTCAGATGGTTGTTCCTCATGGTACAGTCAGTGCCATGGTTCTAGTTACACTGTTGGTTACTCCATGTTCCTGAAGATAGTTTAGCACTCCTGTGCTTTTCACTGCTCTTTTGAAGTTTGCTGTCTCAGGCCTACTTTGGTCTAGGTTACCGGCTTCGACCTGTTTCTGTATATTCTGGTCTGGATCCCCTCCTGTAGAAGTCCCTGGCTTGGAGTTGGTCCTTCAAATGTTTCTGGCTCTAGTCTACTGCCTCAGAGTTCCCAGGCTCAGGTGAGCCAAGAACCGCAGAGGACCTGGCTCAGGCTTACTCCCTCAGAAGTCCCATACTCACACCCGAACCCACAGAGGTTCTAGATTCCTGCCTATTCCTTTTGATGTCCCAGACCAATGTCCAGACCCACAGAGGTCCTGGCTCAGGCCTACTCTCTCTGAGTTTTCAGACTCATGTCTAGCCCCTCAGAGATCTCTGGTTCCTACCTACTCCATGAGAGGTCCCAGATTCATACCCAGACTGGCAGAGGTCCTGGCTCAGGCCTAGTTCCTGGAAGGTCCAAGACTCATGCCCAGACCCACAGGGCTCCTGGCTTAGGTCTACTCCCTTGAAAACCCCAGATTCATGTCCAGACCCTCAGCAGTCTCTGGCTCTGGCTCACTCACTCAGTTGTTACTCCCCTGTACCTGTTCCGGTGGAGACTGCTGACTCTGGATGAGGTCACTAGCTCAATCCTTATCCACCAGTGTCCTGAGACTGAATTGACTCCTGGGACTGGATTGGCTTCTGGCTTCTGCTCCCATGGAGCTTACTTCCTTAGGCCCACCCTGTCATAGGTTGACTAATTCTTATGTGTGTCATGTTCTTTGACTGTATTTATTCCCCTCAGCCCACCTCGTTCACTCTCCCATTTCCCCTCTTCCTGCTAGCTTGCTTCCTGTTCAAGTCTGCTTTGAATTTCTTTATGTCGTGTGTGTGTGTGTGTGGTGTGTGTGTGTGTGGTGTGTGTGTGGTGTGTGTGTGTGGTGTGTGTGGTGTGTGTGTGGTGTGTGTGTGTGTGTGGTGTGTGTGTGTGGTGTGTGTGGTGTGTGTGTGTGTGGTGTGTGTGTGTGGTGTGTGTGTGGTGTGTGTGTGTGTGTGTGGTGTGTGTGTGTGTGGTGTGTGTGTGTATGTGGTGTGTGTGGTGTGTGTGGTGTGTGTGTGTGTGGTGTGTGTGTGTGTGTGTGGTGTGTGTGTGTGTGTGTGGTGTGTGTGTGTGGTGTGTGTGTATGTGTGGTGTGTGTGTGTGTGTGGTGTGTGTGGTGTGTGTGTAGTGTGTGTGTGTGTGGTGTGTGTGTGTGTGTGGTGTGTGGTGTGTGTGTGTGTGTGTGTGGTGTGTGTGTGTGGTGTGTGTAGTTACACAGTCCTTGTGTCATGTGTGCACAATGATAGAAAACACTGAATACTTGGCTTCTGAGTCTGGCTTCTTTGACTTTCTGTGGAGACCTCCCATTGCATCCATTTCCTGGCAGTTTTGTCCTTTGTGGCTGAATAAAACTCCCCCGTGTGTATTGCATTTACTGTATCCAATTAGCTGTTGATGGACAAGCAGACTGTCTCTGTAGCTTCGGAGTCGTGAACAGTGCAATGATGAAGATGATGAATAGTGCAAGCGTCTCTTACCACATTGACTTTTATCCCTCCTGGTAGATACCCAAGTGCAGCTGGGCCAGAGGTATCTCTATTTTTAGGAACTCCCACACTGATTTTCCTGGTGCCTGCACTGGTTTTCACTCCATCTAGCAATGCGTAAGGTATCCCTGCCCCTACATCTTCCCCGGCATTCTTGGTTCTGTTACTGTTCTCAATGATAGCTGTTCCTCCTGCAGTGAGATGGAATCCCAGTGTCTTTGGCGCTCTCCAGATGGTAAGGATGTCAACAGATTTCCACATGTCCACCTGTCCTCTGTGCTTCTCTGCTTATGAACTGTGTGATCGTTTCACTAGTCAATTTATTGACTAACTTGCTTGGACTTTTGTTTGTTTTAGTATCTAGTTTCAAAAGTTCTTTATTTCTCTAGCAAAAGACTTTTATATAGCAAAAAAAAAACTCGGTTATTTATACCATGTTTTCACTTGTTTCTTTTTTTTTTTTTTTGATTATTTTTTTTTATTGATAAAAGAATAAAGGAAAGAAAAAACAAATTTCCACCTCCTCCCAGCCTCCCCTTTCCCTCCCCCTCCTCCCACTCTTCTCCCCCTCCTCCCACCCCTCTCCCCTTCTCCCCACTCCTCTCCCCCTCCCTCTCCAGTCCAAAGAGCAGTCAGGGTTCCCTGCCCTGTGGTAAGTCCTAGGTCCTCCCCCCTCCGTCCATATCTAGGAAGGTGAACATCCAAACTGGCTAGGCTCTCACCAAGCCAGCAGATTGCGTAGGATCAAAACTGCGTGCCATTGTCCTTGGCGTCTCATCAGCCCTCATTGTTCGTCATGATCAGAGAGTTCAGTTTTATCCCATGCTTTTTTTGGTAATAGTCCAGCTGGCCTTGGTGAGCTCCCAGTAGATCAGCTCCACTGTCTCAGTGGGTGGGTGCACCCCTCGCGGTCCCGACTTCTTTGCTCATGTTCTCCCTCCTTCTGCTCCTCATTGGGACCTTGGGAGCTCAGTCCAGTGCTCCAGTGTGGGTCTCGGTCTCTGTCTCTATCTCCATCCATCACCAGATGAAAGTTCTAAGATGATATGCAAGATATTCGTCAGTATTGCGCTAGGATGGGGTCATTTCAGGTTCCCTATCCTCAGCTGCCCAAGGAACTAACTGGGGACCTCAGCTTGGGCACCTGGGAGCCCCTCTAGGGTCAATTCTCCTGCCCACCCTAAAGTGGGTCCCTTAACTAAGAATTGTGGTTCCGTGCTCCCCTATCCAACCTTCCTTTATCCTGATCCTCCTATTTCCCCAAGTCCCCCCTCCTTCCCTTCTACCTTTTCTCTCCCCATCTCCCCTTACCCCCTTCCCACCCCACCCCCAAGATCCCACTTTTCTCCCCGGCAATTTTGTCTACTTCCCTTATCCAAGAGGATAACGATATGTTTTTCCTTGTGTTCACCTTCTTACTTAGCTTCTTTAGGTTCGCCAATTGTAGATTCTGTGACCCCTATTTATGGCTAGAAACCAATTATGAGTGAGTACATCCCATGTTCTTCTTTTTGGGTCTGGGATACCTCACTCAGGATAGTGTTTTCTATTTCCATCCATTTGCATGCAAAATTCGAGAAGTCATTGTTTTTTACCGCAGCGTAGTACTCTAGTGTGTATATATTCCATACTTTCTTCATCCATTCTTCCATTGAAGGGCATCTAGGTTGTTTCCAGGTTCTGGCTATTACAAATAATACTGCTATGAACATAGTTGAACAAATGCTTTTGACATGTGATAGAACATCTCTTGGGTAAATTCCCAAGAGTGGTATTGCTGGGTCCAGGGGTAGGTTGATCCCGAATTTCCTGAGAAACCGAAACACTGACTTCCACAGTGGTTGCACAAGATTGCATTCCCACCAGCAATGGATGAGGGTACCCCTTCCTCCACAGCCTCTCCAGCAAAGGCTATCCTTGGTGTTTTTGACTTTAGCCATTCTGACAGGTGTAAGATGGTATCTCAAAGTTGTTTTGATTTGCATTTCCCTGATTGCTAAGGAAGTTGAGCACGACCTTAAGTATCTTTTGGCCATTTGAAGTTCTTCTGTTGAGAATTCTCTGTTCAGTTCAGTGCCCCATTTTTTAATTGGGTTAATTAGCATTTTAAAGTCTAGTTTCTTGAGTTCTCTATATATTTTGGAGATCAGACCTTTGTCTGTTGCGGGGTTGGTGAAGATCTTCTCCCAGTCAGTAGGTTGCCTTTGTGTCTTAGTGACAGTGTCCTTTGCTTTACAGAAGCTTCTCAGTTTTAGTAGGTCCCATTTATTCAATGTTGCCCTTAATGCCTGTGCTTCTGGGGTTATACCTAAGAAGTGATCACCTGTGCCCATCTGTTGTAGGGTATTTCCCACTTTCTCTTCTATCAGGTTCAGTGTTTTCGGGCTGATAATGAGGTCTTTAATCCATTTGGACTTGAGTTTTGTGCACGGTGATAGATATGGGTCTATTTTCATTCTTCTACAGGTTGACATCCAGTTGTGCCAGCACCATTTGTTGAAGATGCTTTCTTTCTTCCATTGTATACTTTTAGCTCCTTTATCGAAAATCAGGTGTTCATAGGTTTGTGGGGTAAAATCCGGGTCTTCTATACGATTCCATTGGTCGACTTCTCTATTTTTATGCCAGTACCACCCTGTTTTCATTACTGTAGCTCTGTAATAGAGTTTGAAGTCAGGGATGGTAATGCCTCCAGAAGATCCTTTATTGTATAGGATTGTTTTGGCTATCCTGGGTTTTTTGTTTTTCCATATAAAGTTGATTATTGTCCTCTCCAGATCTGTGAAGAATTTTGATGGGATCTTGATGGGGATTGCATTGAATCTATAAATTGCCTTAGGTAGAATTGCCATTTTTACTATGTTGATCCTCCCAATCCAAGAGCAAGGGATGTCCATCCATTTTTTGGTATCCTCATCAATTTCTTTCTTCAATGCCTTAAAGTTCTTGTCAAATAGATCTTTCACTTCCTTGGTTAGATTTACCCCAAGATATTTTATGCTGTTTGTGGCTATCGTGAATGGAGAAGCTTCTCTGATTTCCCTCTCTGCTTCCATATCCTTTGTGTATAAGAGGGCGACTGATTTTTTGGAGTTGATCTTGTATCCTGCCACATTACTAAAGCTGTTTATCAGCTGTAAAAGTTCTTTGGTAGAGTTTTGGGGGTCGCTTATGTACACTATCATATCATCTGCGAATAACGAAAGTTTAACTTCTTCCTTTCCAATTCGAATCCCCTTGATCCCATTATGCTGTCTTATTGCTATTGCTAGAACTTCCAGCACTATATTGAAGAGGTATGGGGAAAGTGGACAGCCTTGTCGTGTTCCTGAGTTAAGCGGGATGGCTTTGAGTTTCTCTCCGTTTAATTTGATGTTAGCTGTCGGCTTGCTGTATATAGCTTTTATTATATTTAGGTATGACCCTTGTATCCCTAATCTCTCCAAGACTTTTAACATAAATGGATGTTGAATTTTGTCGAATGCTTTTTCAGCATCTAATGAAATGATCATATGGTTTTTTTTCTTTCAGTTTATTTATATGCTGGATTACATTGATAGATTTTCGTATGTTGAACCAGCCCTGCATCTATGGGATGAAGCCTACTTGATCATAATGGATAATTTTTCTAATGTGTTCTTGGATTCGGTTTGCCAGTATTTTGTTGAGGATTTTTGCATCGATATTCATGAGTGAGATCGGCCTGTAATTCTCTTTCCTGGTTGAGTCTTTGTGTGGTTTTGGTATCAGAGTAACTGTAGCTTTATAAAAGGAATTTGGTAATGACCCTTCTGTTTCTATATTGTGAAATACATTAAGGAGTATAGGTATTACGTGTTCTTGGAAGTTCTGGTAGAATTCCGCATTGAAACCATCTGGTCCTGGGCTTTTTTTGGTAGGGAGGTTTTTGATAACCTCTTCTAATTCTTCGCGACTAACAGGTCTATTTAGATTGTTCACCTGGTCCTGATTTAACTTTGGTAAATGATATTTATCTAAGAAAGAATCCATTTCCTTTACATTTTCCAGTTTTGTGGCGTATAGGCTTTTGTAGTAAGATCTAATGATTCTCTGAATTTCCTCTGTGTCTGTGGTTATGTCCCCCTTTTCATTTCTGATCTTATTAATTTGCAAATTCTCTCTCTGCCGTTTGATTAGTTTGGATAGGGGTTTGTCAATCTTGTTGATTTTCTCCAGGAACCAGCTTTTTGTTTCATTGATTCTTTGGATTGTTCTCTGTGTTTCTATTTTATTGATTTCAGCCCTCAGTTTGATTATTTCCAGTCTCCTACTCCTCCTAGGTGAGTCTGCTTCTTTTTTTTCTAGAGCTTTCAGGTGGGCTGTTAAGTCTCCAATGTGAGCTTTCTCTGTTTTCTTTAAGTGGGCACTTAGTGCTATGAACTTTCCTCTTAGGACTGCTTTCATAGTGTCCCATAAGTTTGAGTATGTTGTTTCTTTATTTTCATTTAATTCCAGGAATACTTTAATTTCTTTCTTTATTTCTTCCTTAATCCAGGTGTGGTTCAGTAGTTGGCTGTTCAGTTTCCATGACTTTGTGGGCTTTCCGGGGGTAGCCTTGTTGTTGAATTCTAACTTTAATCCATGGTGATCTGATAAGACACAGGTGGTTAGTAATACTTTTTTGTAACTGTGGATGTTTGCTTTGTTACCGACTATGTGGTCGATTTTCGAGAAGGTTCCATGAGCTGCAGAGAAGAAGGTGTATTCTTTCCTATTTGGGTGGAATGTTCTATAGATGTCTGTTAAGTCCATTTGTTTCATTACCTCCATTAGTTGTCTTATTTCTCTGTTAGGTTTCTGTCTGATTGACCTGTCCATTGGTGAGAGAGGAGTGTTGAAATCTCCTACTATTAGTGTGTGCGGTTTGATGGCTGCCTTGAATTTTAGCAATGTTTCTTTTATGTACGTGGGTGCTTTTATATTAGGGGCATAGATGTTCAGGATTGAGACTTCATCCTGATGAACTGTTCCTGTTATGAATATAAAATGCCCCTCTCCATCTCTTCTGATTGATTTAAGTTTGAAGTCAACTTTGTTAGAGATTAGTATGGCCACACCTGCTTGTTTCTTAGGTCCATTTGCTTGATAGGCCTTTTCCCAACCCTTTACTCTGAGTAGGTGCCTGTCTTTGTGGTTGAGGTGTGTTTCTTGTAAACAGCAGAATGTTGGATCCTGTTTTCTTATCCAATCTCTTAGCCTGTGCCTTTTTATAGGTGAGTTGAGACCATTGACATTAAGTGATATTAATGACCAGTGGTTGTTAACTCCGGTCATTTTTTTTTAGTCGTAGAGTTTGTGTGTATCCCTTCTTTGGTTTGTGTTGATGAAGGGTCTCTAGATGTCTGAGTTATTGTGGTCATTATTGGATTCCTTGGTTAGTGATTTTCCTTCTATTACTTTCTGTAAGGCTGGATTTGTGGCTGCATATTGTTTGAATTTGTTTTTATCCTGGAAAATTTTATTTTCTCCATTTATAGTGAACGAAAGCTTGGCTGGGTATAGTAATCTGGGCTTGCATCCATGGTCTCTCAGTTTCTGCAGTACATCTATCCAGGACCTTCTGGCTTTCATGGTTTCCATGGAAAAGTCAGGTGTAAGTCTGATAGGTTTACCTTTGTAAGTAATTTGGCCTTTTTCCTTTGCCGCTCTTAATATTTTTTCCTTATTCTGAATGCTTTGTGTTTTGATAATTATATGGCGAGGGGATGTTTTTTTTTGATCCAGCCTATTCGGTGTTCTGTATGCTTCTTGCACCTTCATAGGTATATCTTTCTTTAGGTTGGGAAAGTTTTCTTCTATAATTTTATTAAATATATTTTCTGGACCATTGAGCTGCACTTCTTCTCCTTCTTCTACTCCTATTATTCTTAGGTTTGGTCTTTTTATTGTGTCCCATATTTCCTGAATGTTTTGTGATGAGAGTTTGTTGGACTTGCTGTTTTCTTTGATCAGTGTGTTTATTTTCTCTATGGTATCTTCAGAATCTGAGAGTCTTTCTTCCATCTCTTGTATTCTGCTGGTTATGCTTGTTTCTGAAGTCTCTATTCGTTTACCTAGATTTTCCATGTCCAGCCGGCCCTCTGTTTGTGTTTTCTTCTTTGCCTCTATTTCAGTTTTCAAGTCTTGAACTGTTTCCATTATCTGTTTGATTGTTTTTCCTTGGTTTTCTAGGGTATCATTCACTGATTTATTCAATTCTTCAAACTTTCTGTTATATTTCTCATCCATTTCTATAAGGGCGTTTTTTACATGCTGTTTAAGGGCGTCAATCACTTTCATGAAGTCAAACTTTTCTCCTTCTTGATTAAGGTGTTCATGACCTTCCGTTGTGAGGTCGCTGGATTCTGGTGGCTTCATGTTGCTTTTCAGTCTGTTGGGCGAATTCTTGCCTTGGCGTCTGCCCATATCTTCTTCCAAATACTCCCTTATGGGTCTTCTTTTACCAGATCAGGTCTCCTTGCCTCCCCAACGCGGCCTCACCAATGTTGGCTCTCCTGGCACCAAGGGATCAGGTCTCCGTGTCCAACCCTGGCTCGTCCCAACGCTGGTTCTCCCCAATGCTGGTTCTCCCCAACGCTGGTTCTCCTGGGCCGAGAGATCAGGCCTCCGTGCTGGTTGGGCAGCTCGCAAACAAAGCGCCTACCTTCCTTGGTGCAGGCAGGCCACAGAAACAAAGGCAGTGGAGCCCGCCCGGGCTCCGGGAGGACTGGGACCCAGCTCCCAATGCCTCGCGCCAAAAGAGGGCGGGGGGCCCAAGTGGGGAGGGCTCTGGACGGAAGCTGGGTGGGCCAGGAAGAAAGAGGCAGTAACCAGGGAATAGAGGTCCTGCAGAGAGCCCAAGAAAGACAGGAGGCCAGGGGACCCCCGAGATCCCCGTCCCTGGCTGGCGCCGTGGGCCAGAAACTCACCCCAACGCTGGTTCTCCTGGGGCCGAGAGATCAGGCCTCCGTGCTGGTTGGGCAGCTCGCAAACAAAGCACCTACCTTCCTTGGTGCAGGCAGGCCACAGAAACAAAGGCAGTGGAGCCCGCCCGGGCTCCGGGAGGACTGGCACTTGTTTCTTTTAGGAAAAAATTAAACAATTCTTTCAGTTGTGTTTGTTAGTTCTGGGTATTATTGTCCCTGAATTGTTGGGGTGCTGTCCAGAGAGTCCTCGCCTGTGTTTGTATCTCAAAGTGTCTTCCTGTCTGTCATCTAACAGCTTCAAGATTTTCAAGTCTTGCCTTGAAAAGCAAACTCGAACAGCAGCAGTTTTTTCTATTTATGGAATAGTTTGGACAGCACAGGATCAGCAGTGACTACATTTGGGCTTGGGCATGTCTTGTAATTTTATTACTGTTTGGATCCCACTGGCTTGTTATAGATTGGTTCACGTTGCAAACATTCTTGGTTTAATTTTGCTAGGTCATATGTGTCAATAAATTTATCTGTTTTTCTTTTCAAATTTGTTGGAATACAGGTTTTCAAAACTTACTCTAACAAGTCTGAGTTTTGTTAACATCTGTGGTAATATCTGCCTTTTCATCTCTAGTGTTCCTTTATCTATCTATCTATCATCATCTATCTACCGTCTATCTATTATCATCTATCTATCATCATCATCTATCTATAATCTATCATCATCATCTATCTATCATCTATCATCATCATATCTATTATCTACCATCATCTATCTATCTATCATCATCATCATCATCATATCTATCTATTATCTATCATCATCATCTATCATCTACCTATCATCTACCATCATCATCATCTATCATCATCATCTATCTATCATCTATCTTCATCATCATTATCTATCATCTCACATCATCATTTATCTATAGTCTGTCTTCATATCTATCTATCATCTATCATCATCTATAATCTATCATCATCTATCATCTATCTATCATCTACCATCATCATCTATCTATCTACCTATCATCATCTATCATCTATCTATCTATCATCTATCATCATCTATCATCTACCATCACCATCATCTATCATCTATCTATCATCTGTATCTATCATCATCATCATCTATCACCTATCGTCATCATCTATCATCTATCTATCTATCATCTACCATCATCATCTATCTACCTATCATCATCTATCATCTATCTATCATCTACCTTCATCATCTATCATCTATCTATCTATCATCTATCATCATCTATCATCTATCTATCATCTACCTTCATCATCTATCATCTATCTATCTATCATCTATCATCATCTATCATCTACCATCATCATCATCTATCTACCTATCATCATCTATCATCATCTATCATCTACCATCATCATCATCTATCATCATCATCATCTATCTATCATCTATCATCTTCTATCTATCATCTTCTATATCTATCTATCATCATCATTTATCTATCTATCATCTATGTCTCTATCTACCTATCATCAATGTATCTATCTACCTATCACTCTATCTTCATCATCATCATCATCATCTATCTACCTCAGCTAGCTTGGCTAAGAACTTAAGAATCTTGTGCCATCTTTAAGCATAATGTTAATTTGATCACATGACTGTGTCTTTGGTGTGAGTGGGAACGTGACATGAGTGCAGGTGCCCATGGAGGTCAGAAGGTCAGCTTCCCGTGGCTGGAGTTATGGATGGTTGTGAGCAACTTGACATGGGGAAAGGGAAACCATGGCCCCTCTTGCAAAAGTAGTACCTGCTCTTACCATTCTTTTCACCCTTTCAGGGACACAGCATATAGTTTCACTGATTTTTCATATTGTTTTTTTTTCCATTTGTTTATATGAGGTTCGGTTTGTTGATTTTCTTTAAGACAGTGAAATGCATCATTATTTGTGATTGCTTGTTTTTTTAAGTAAGTATTTTTAGATATAAAATTCACCCTCATAACTGCTGTCATTGCATTTTGTTATGTTTTCATTTTATTTGATGACTTCCTCATTATCCAGTAATGTGTTGTTCAAACTCCATAACTTTGTGTATTTTCTATACTTTTTCCAGCTAGTGATTTCTAGTTTTAGTTCGTTGTCATCAGATAGAATATAAGAAATCATCTAAACCTTTCCATTTAACTAGACACTTTATGTCCTAAATGGTGGTGTGTTTTAAAGAAAGTTCTGTGTGTCGCTGAGGAAAATGCATTTTCTTCAGTGTTTGAGTAGAATAGTCTATGGATGTTTTGTTTACACCTGATTGGTTGTTTTTTTGTTTTTTGTTGTTATTGTTTGGTTTTTGGTCTGGAGAGAGTATGATGCTGAAGATGACCACTACTAGTCTGTTTATGTCAGCCTGCGTCTTTTGGCCAATGTGTTTGTCATGTATGCACATATATCTGAGATTGTAATGTTTTCCTAACCAATTATTGCCTTAATTAATATGAAGTGACCTTCTTATCTTTTTTGATTAGTTTTAAATTTATTTTTTTTCAGGTGTCATGGTAGCTGTGCTTGCTTGTTGGCTATTCCATTTGCTTGGAATTTTTTTTCAACCCTTTCATACTAAGGCTGTTTGTCTTTGCCAGTAAGGTGTGTTTCTTGCAGTCAACAAACAGATAAATTCCATGTTTAAGATCAATCTGCTACACTGTGTCTTTTGATTGGAGAATTGAAACTGTTGACATCCAGAGTTATTATTAAAAGGTGTATTAAGTCCTATTGTGTTGTAGTATTTGGTGCTTTCTATTCCTTAATTTTTACTGCTGTAGTGCAGTTTATTCTTTGCTGTGGCTTCATGAATGTGTTCATGTTTCCCTTCCTTTTGGCATCTGTGATGCTGATGAGTTGTCATCATGATGAGATGTGCTTTTGTCAGTGTTATTGTTAGAAAGTTTTTTCAGTCTACAATGCAAGACTCCTTTGCTTGGATACATTGATCTGGTTTGGCAATTGTCTTTCACAACTAAAAATATTTCGTTCCATGATCTCTTGGCACCTGGAGATTCTGTTGAAAAATTTGCTGTTACTCTAATGTGTATTTTTAAATAAATGATTCTGTGTTTCTCACTTGTAGCTTTCAATATTCTTTCATTATTCTGTGTACTTAGTGTTTCAAGTATGGTATGATATGGAGAGGTTCTTTTCTGACTTGGTGTATTTGGAATATTAAATGTCTCCTGTGTCCAGAAACCCATTCTGTTCCCTAGATTTGGAGCTGCTACACTCTGGCTGTATTGAACATGTTTTCCTCAGATTTCGAGCTGCTCCATTCTGACTGTATTGAATGTGTTTTCCTGACCTTTAACTTGACCTCTTCTTCTATGCCCTGAGTTACAAAGCTATTTTACTCATTGTGTCCCATAAATGGTGCATGTTCTGTTTCTATTATTATTGTATTATAGTTATTCTCTGACTACTCTAATTTATCTGTATGTTAAGCCATGTCTTCCACATGATACACTCTATTCTCTATTGGGAAGGCTTTCCTCTGAGTTTTTAAATTCATCTATTAAGGTTTTAACTTCTAAAAATTCAATTTGACTTTTTTACTATTTTTATTGAATTCTTTTCCATGTTTTCTATTGGCATGCTCTTGTCATTCAGCTTTTTATATATATTCTCTTTTAATTCATTCAGAAATTTATTTATGTACTGTTTGAGTTCATTAAAGACTCTTATAAACTTAACTTTAAATTCTTGGAATTTTATTTAATTCACATTTGCTAGAACTCATTACTGTGGCTTGGTAATTTTGGGAGGAGTCATGCTTTGAGTTTTTTCATGTCTCTTTTGTTACTTCAACTGGATTTGAGCATCTGGAATTAGGTCATTTTTTAGATATATTTTAATCATCTGTATTTTTTTCAGTTAAAACATTTCCCCCATTCAAGTGGAACTAAGTTGTAGTAGGGTTAGGCTGTCATTTCTCCAACTCTACACTGGAGACAGAGCTCAGTGGTTAAACTATCAGTTCACATTCTCAGGGGACCAGGAAAAATCTCTATTCCTACTCTAAGAGTAGAATTCTAAGTGCAGAAGCAACCACAACTGACAAATAGGCGTGCTATAAAAATACAGTAGGAACAAATAAAAAACAATCACCCTTTCAATCCAATAATATCAGGACCATAAAGGATCAAAGATAGCATAGCCTGACTTAGGAATTAACAATTAAGAGTAGGGATGGAATGAAATATTAAGTTAAGTAGTTTTAAGTAAAATTAGCTATTAGCATTAAAACAACAAAGAAAATGGGGAGAAAGTAAATGGGATCAATAAAGAAGAGAGGAAACGAGGAGGTCCAGATGAAGATGGAAAGATGGGGGAAGTGGAGGCGGGAAAAGGGAGGGAGGAGGGACTGGGGTAGGTGTGCAAAATAAAAAAAATTGCAAAAACACTATGACTAAAGCAATCTGGAATTGTGAGCTACAATAAAGAACAAACATTTCTCCCCTGAATAAATAAACAAATAAAGACAGAATGAAAACAGAAAAGGGTTAAAGATGCAGCCACTCAATTCAAGCAATTGACTCGCCAGAAGACCAAGGCTTAGAACGCGCCTGTGCACTTTGGCACAAGAATGTGGTACAAAGCGGCCTACAGGATTAAATTTAGGTGTTAAATAACATCTGTCCACATTCAGTCACTTGTCTCAGTGCAAGTATAAACTGCCCCGGATTCTCAGAGTGGGCTATACAGGGAGGAGCTTGGCCTCTAGAGTGACCCAGCCACTGCTGCCATCAACCGCCAAGAAGAGATGCCAGCTATGGCATATGGTACGGTATTTAGACCAGGACTTCTGTCTGGCCGGAATGCAGATCTGATCTTTCTGCCATTATACTTCTTGAGTCTCTGGGTTTTGTTTTGTTTTTATTTTAGACTGTTACCTCCCCCACATCCGTGTGTGTGTGTGTGTGTGCAGGTGACTATATACATACTTGTGGACAAGTTCAGCTGTGGTTCCTTAGATGGGGTACTTGGTTGCCATCTGCCTTGTTTTCTATGGCAGTGTCTCTCACTGGCCTGGAATTCCCCCAGGTAACTGAGGCTGGCCATGTGGCAGGCCCCAGGGATCTGTCTCTGCCTGCCGTGTTCTGGGATTACAAGGCTGTCCACAACACCCAGTTTTAGTACCATGGGTTTTGAGGTCTTCAGCTCAGGACCTCGTGTTTGCAAGGCAAGTGCTTTACCAGCTAAGCTGTATCTTTCCAGCCCCTTTGCAGAACTCTTAAAGCAAACAAAAGTTTTCCATTGCTGACAGCTGAATTTTCATCATGGCATTAGACAATGAAGGACTTGGACAAAATGAATTTGGTCTTCTAGCTCTTGTGCCATTTTGTTCCTTGGTTTCCTTGCTGGTTGATTGGTTTGTTTTTGAGACAGTGTTTCACTGTGTAACCCAAGGGATCTTGAACCTGTGGTCTCTGTGCTTCAGTCTGCAAAGTGCTGGGCTATGCACTTTCTAAATGACGCAATGGCAGCCTTCTTTGTTTTGGTTTTTGTTGTTGTTGTTCTAATGAGATCGCAGTGGTTTCTAGTGTGCTCTATAACCTTAGGGTTATACCCTTTCTGTCATTACTCTAATGAGATCGCAGTGGTTTCTAGTGTGCTCTATAACCTCGGGGTTATACCCTTTCTGTCATTACTCTAATGAGATCGCAGTGGTTTCTAGTATGCTCTATAACCTCGGGGTTATACCCTTTCTGTCATTACTCTAATGAGATCGCAGTGGTTTCTAGTATGCTCTATAACCTCGGGGTTATACCCTTTCTGTCATTACTCTAATGAGATCGCAGTGGTTTCTAGTGTGCTCTATAACCTCGGGGTTATACCCTTTCTGTCATTATTCTTACAGATACAACCCAGTCAGCTGCCTGGAGAACAAAGCCCGGTCTCACATGTGTACCTGGAAGTCGTGTCAAAACATTTTTCAAAATCGAAAAAAATGCCACTAACCTATGACAATGGATTTCTCTTCATCCATACAGACAAACCTGTTTACACTCCAGACCAGTCAGGTAGAGTACAAAGCCCTTCTTTGTGGGGAAACTGACACTATACTTTAGAACATTTTGACATAGGAATTGAGTGGGGACTGGTTTTCACCCTGAAAAAAACATAACAAAATCAAAGCCAGCCCTCAGTTCCTAATGACTTTTATATTTTCAAATAGCATTTGATTTTTAATTTAAGACTGAAAAATCAAAAATTACACTTGCTGCATTATCAATTATTTCTAAGTAGATAAAAAGCTCCCTAAATATTGCAAAATGTTATTAGAACTTACTCATTAAACAAACAGATTGTATTTCAAATAAAATTTTAACAAAGTAGAAATATTTATTATAGATTCTTGCTGTCATTGACCGCGAAACACATCAGAGACAATCTGTAAGACGCGTGTGTGGAAGGAGGAAGTGCTGAGGTCACTAATAATCCTACAGGGGAAAAGGCCAGAGCAAGGGGGCAGAGCAAGGGGGCAGGATCAGCCGCTTCACTGGAAAGCTCTGTGCAGTGCTAACAGTGGTGGGTGCCGGCAGTGCCAACAGAGGCTGTGGCATAGAGGACCTGCTGTGATTGACTCAGGCAGGGAAAGTCTGGAGAAGGCGAGGACAAGCTCTTGACTGAAGGAAGATGGCTGGGGTACAGAGCTGAAGAGATGGTTCAGCACTGGCACCCCTATGTCAGCTCACAACTGTCTGTAACTCTGATCCCAAGGGATCCACCACCCTCTTCTGGCTTCTGCAGGCCCAGCATGCACACAGCACACACACACCTAAAATTCTTTTTAAGGCTGGAAAAAAAAAGATGTTTTCTTAAAGAAAAGCCGTAATCTCTACCCATAAAGATTGGGTCCTCTTCAGCTTCATCATACCTAAAAGCAAGTATGACCTCACCTAGCCCTCCTATCACAGAGGATGCTTCATGGAATGAGCACCGTTCACGCCACCTACCACTTCGGGTCATCAGACTTGTATAGCAAGGATGGGGTCTGCATCCCAGAGCCCAGGACCTTCCTGGAGGTTAGGGATTCCCTTGGGAATGGCCTCATTTTTTCCTATCAGGACTTACCCGTCAAAAAAGATATGGTGTTTTAACCTAGTCATAAAAAAAGATGAAAGAACTTCTTATAAATGTTTCTCCTTTGGTGACAGATAGCAAAATAGAGTAGTTTAAAAGCAGCCTCTGGAGCCATAGCAATGGGGGTCAAATCCAAGCATGGATTACTGACTTTGTGATCCCGTGGGGATTACAGCCTCACAGCCCCATTCCTCATCTGATAAAAAAAAAAAAGATACAATTTACCTCATGGAGTTGTAGTGATTATTGATGTGAGTCCCTTCCACTATGGGGAGAGGGTGACATCCCTGGAAAAATGGCTGTGATTTTATAGAAGCAGGGCAGCTGGCCAGGAGGAGCTAGCCAGTAAGCAGCATGCCTCTGTGGCCTCTGCTTCAGCTCCTGCCTCCAGGTCCCTGCCTTGCGTTCCTGCCCTGACTTCCCTCTGTGATGGAGTGTGACCTGAGAGTTGTAGGTAAAATAATCCCTTTCCTCCCCCAGTTGCTCTTGGTCATGGTGTTTACCCTGCTGGACTTTGTAACTGAAGAAGACATGCTGTCTGAATCAGACTTCCAATTTCTATTAACTCTGATAAAAACATCAGATACTCTCATCAGACCATAGCAACCACTTGATAAGTAGGAGAGATACAATTATTTTACATATGGATGTGTCCCAAAGGTGTGTGTGTGTGTCTGTGTGTGTGCACATGTGTGTGAGTATGTGTGTGTCTATGTGTGTGCACATGTGTGTGTGTGTATGAACTGTATGTTAAATTTAATACAATTTGCTCCTTAAATGAATCCTAGGGTATTCTTTTTCTTCCAATTGTATATTTTCACGTATGGATTGTGCATATTCTTTTAAAGAAGAATTATCTCATTAAGGATGACTTGAAAAATTTTAAAAACTACAAGTTGTAATCTCAGCTATGTGAGAGGCTGAGGCAGGAGGATTATGAGTTCAAGGCCAAATGAGACTTTAGGGTGAGCTCAAGGCTAGGCTCAGGCGTTTAACTCCCTGAGTGAAAATGAAAACTGAAAGAATAAATAAATAAATAAATAAATAAATAAATAAATAAATAAATAAATAAATAAAAGACCGAAGCCTGCTTGTTTGTCAGAGTTTCTGATGGTGTCCCTTGTTTTTGCAGTAAAAGTTAGAGTCTACTCGCTGAATGATGACTTGAAACCAGCCAAAAGGGAGACCATCTTAACTTTCATAGTAAGTATTTTATTTTTGTAAATAACCCCTTAACCTTTTTACTGAAGAATCTCCTCCACAATCTCATCCTCACACTCTACTAAATCATTTGATGTCACAAAATGGTTATTAATCATCAGTGTGAGTGTAGCATTATAGATCTACACCTTCTATGACAGATATGGAGAAAGCCCAGACAAGCTAAATTACCATGGGAAGGATACTGATCTACACTGTTGAAATCCGTCCTCCATACTACTTACTTTTTAAAAGCATGCCCATCAAGAAACAATCGACAGGGCTAGAGAGCTGGCTCATTGATTAAGAGTTCTTGTTCTTGCAGAGGACCCAGGTTCAATTCCCAGCACCCACATGAAGGCTCACCACCTTTGCTGGCACCACACACACACATGTGATACACAGATGGACATACAGACAAAACATTTATACCCACAAAATAATAAAATAACTAAAAAGAATCACTTGACTGTGATACGTAAAAGTTTGATTTGTATGATGTAGTTATTTTTAAGGAACTTAGGTTTTAGTGACTGGTGTATAATGTTCTCAGCATTTGCCGCCGCTAAGCTGGCGGGTCGTGCACAGCAGATGACGTGAAACCAACTTCCACAGTTTCACCTGTCCATAAGTTTATAGTAAACTCCCAGAGGCATTTTTGTGGAGAAATAATTCCTACGATTGGTCAACTACTCTCTTGTTAACAGTGGTTGTCCGACAAATGACCTATGGGCACATTTTCTCATTCTCCAACAAATTTATAATGCACATATAAAGGAGCGTGTATTAGAGAACAAAACTGTACTAGAATATATGCCAAAATGTGCATTAATGTCTCAAGAATTCTGGAGGAAATACAGTATGAGGAAGCCTGAGTGGCGATACATTCCTTCTCTGGAATGGAGAAGGTCAAGAGTTAGATCCTAATATAAGGAGCTGTCATGGATTCTTCTGAAATAACGAAGGCTATCTATATAGGAACTAACTAACTTGAGCTAATCTATTGGAAGCAGAAAAAAATTGTCTTAGTTTGGGTTCCTATTGCTGTGATGAAACACCATGACCAAAAACAACTTGGGGAGAAAAGAGTTTATTTGGCTTCCATTTCTACATCCTGGTCCATCACTGAAGGAAGTCATGACAGGAACTCAAGCAGGGCAGGAACCTGAAGGCAGGAGCTAATGCAGAGGCCATGGAGGGGTGCTGTTTATTGGCTTGTTCCTCATGGCTTGCTCAGCCTGCTTTCTTATAGAATCCAGGACCACCAGCCCAGGGATGGCCCCCCACAATGGGCTGGGCCTTCCTGTATCAATCACTAATAAAGAAAATGGCTTGCCTACAGCCAGATCTTACAGAAATGTTTTCTCAGTTTCGGCTCCCTCCTCTCTGATGACTCTAGTTTTTATCAAGTTGGTATAAAACTAGCCAGCAGGCATCCCAATGAGAATAGTGTAGACACAAACAAGCATGGTAAATAACTGGCTGACTGACAAAGTCTGGGAGAGACGTCAGCTCCAGAGTCTTTACTTCCACTGGAAAACAAGGGGTGAAGGACATGGGCTCTTTATCCTACCTTGCTGTAAGAGAACTTGAGTGGAACTGAATTCTGGCACCAAATGCAAAATAACTGGATGCCAGTCATCTGTGAAGGAGCTTCCTGGGGTAGGGGGCTGAGCCCCAGAGCCTTGGGAAGATGGATGCTTCCTAAGCACCTAGCAAAGGATTTGAGAAAGGGCTGTCATTAATGATGATGGGATGAAGAACGGCCAGGAAGACACTTAGCTGTGACTCTGTGGGATCATTCTTGTTCAGCCAGGAAGACACTTAGCTGTGAATCACTCTTGTTCATAATAAGCTTTTGTAAGTTTTCCAATTTGTAATTCAAGAAATAATACTCCAAATATCCAGCCATAAATTACAGCCATGGTAAACAGTACACAATGTTGAGTTTTTAAGTTAAGACTTACCAGGAACTCAAAGAATAGATCAAAGTAAGTCCAAAGTTGCTGACCCAAACACAATACCACTTATGGGGAAGATTTATGAGGACCAGCAGTGTGTGAGTGTGTGTAACCATTTTAAGTATTGTATCAGGGTTAAATTGTGTGCGTGTGTGTGTGTGTGTGTGTGTGTGTGTGTGTGTGTGTGAGAGAGAGAGAGAGAGAGAGAGAGAGAGAGAGAGAGAGAGAGAGAGAGAGAGCTGTTTTGTTAATCCCAAAGATCAGAGGAGAAAGGTTGTCAACCCAAATCATCATTACCATATTAATTAAAGCAAGCAATTAATTAAAACACAATTTTTTTATTCATGTACACAGGCTGCCTCCCCCTAACGCAGGGTTTGAGAGGCCAGCATTGGATGTGACGAAGACAAGGTCTTTATAACTCAAGGGTAGGGGGTTTCCAAATGGGATATTTGGTGGCAAAATAGGTGGGATTACAGGAGCAGAACAAGTTAGTCCTGGTGACCTCCTGAAACAGACATGGTCGCAAGGTGGACATAGCACAGTAGTAATAAATGGTCGTATAACCTTTCACAATAAATGTGGGGTTGCAAGATGGTTATAAACAACTTTTTGAAACAAAAGATATGATTGCCATTCCTGGGTCAGGCAGTTCAGAACCATTTGTAGTTAAGGTTACAGAAGGGGCAGAGCTCAATCCTCGAGACAAACAGAAGTGAACCTAGTTTGTCTTTACTACAAGATGGTTTTTAAGCCTAAGATGGAGGCAGCCTGGTTCTTCAGTTTAACAAAAGAAAAGTTGGGGTTTTTTTAATACCATCTGAGGAATTATTTTGCTTTTGTCCTGTGTTATTAAAGTCCCTCTTTATTTGGCAGAATGTCACTGTGTAGCCCAGGTTGGCCTTGAATTCATAGTCCTCCTTCCTCTCCTCCCGAGGACTGGGCCTTGCGTTTCTCAGGGTGTCTAATGGAGACAGTGCAGAGAGCTGAGGAGGATCTGAGTTGAGGGAAGTGCCTTCAAATGAACCATGCTTGCCCTTCATAACCTCTGATTCAATATTTACTGAAGACACAGGTGCCTGTGGGAAATGGCTTTTGTAGAGCAAAGATTCTATCGCAGTCAGAAACTTTAAATGTGGGTTCTGTGCTTTGGAAGCTGCTAGGGTTTCCCTGGGTCTCCCTAACATTCATGTGGTAAGGTTTAGTTCTCAGCTTGGCACTGCTGGAGGGGGGTGGCAGTGGGCATACGTGGGCAGGAATGAGTGAGCTCCAGGTGTTCCCACGGCACTGAGTCCCTGGGACCGTGGCGAAAGCTGAAGGCCTCTTGCAGAATCTGCTCACTGTTGGACTTTGTAAACATAAGCTGGAAGACATCTCTAGCCGCCCAATGCCATTACCGTCCTTTGGACTCACCAGCCCCCGAAGCCACAAGCCTAAGTAAATCTCCATGCCTTGTAAATTACCCATCTCGGATATTCTTATACAGTGAACTAAAGTATGGATGTCTGATTCTATTCAAAGGATCCTGAAGGATCAGAAGTTGACATCGTAGAAGAAAATGATTATACCGGAATTATCTCCTTTCCTGATTTCAAGATTCCACCTAATCCTAAGTAAGTAAAAATTATTTGTTATTAAGACAATTTTCTCTTACAAGTGCATCTGGGATGGTCGGGGAAGGAGATACACAATCAAATAGAGCCACCTAGTGTTGGCAGGGCACCACAGACGCAAGTGTGGAGAATCTTCAGTCTAGTGAGGCTGCTTCCTGCTAGTGAAAAAATATATATATATTCTCATTGCTGGGATCCAGCATAGCCCCCCCACCGCCCCAGGAACTCAGGAGAGTGAGGCAGGAGGAGCCCATCGTTGGCATGGAAACAGATGCCTGCCTGAAACACACACTCACACACACACACACACACACACACACAAACACACACTCACAAACACACACACACACACAAACACACACTCACACACACACACACACAAACACACACTCACAAACACACACACACACACACACACAAACACACACTCACACACACACACACACAAACACACACACACACACAAACACACACTCACACACACACACACACAAACACACACTCACAAACACACACACACAAACACACACACACACACACACTCACAAACACACACACACACACACACACACACACACACACTTTCAGTGTGCTGTTTAGTTACCATGCCATGGTATTTTTGAATCACACTGGAAGTGAGCAATGCTCACACAGATGGAGACTTCATCCCTGCTTCCCACGGAGAGCAGCGCAGCCTGTGTAGACAAGGGCATCCACAAACTGCTGCTCCTGAGCGCCATTTTCCCCGTGTGCTCTAAAAGGGAATCAGAGCAGATGCATTCTCCTGAAGTTTTGTTATGAAACTGGGGAGTTTCGATAAACTGGATAATTTTAATCTGGGTGGTTTCTTAGAAATATGCGCTCTGCAATAAAAGCTGAGCTTCTTGTCACTGCTGCCATTTCCCAAGCTTCAGCTGTGCCGTCTGTCCCATGCAGGTGTGCATCACTAAGAGACTCAACTCACACTTTCCCACCTCAGTGCACGCTTCAGCCTGCCTTCGCACACGCCTCCCCTGCTTTAGTGTGTGATTGACCCTGCCTTCGCACACGCCTCCCCTGCTGTAGTGTGTGATTGACCCTGCCTTCGCACACGCCTCCCCTGCTGTAGTGTGTGCTTTCCCCGACTTTGCACACGCCTCCCCTGCTGTAGTGTGTGCTTTCCCCGACTTTGCACACGCCTCCCCTGCTGTAGTGTGTGTTTCTCCTTGTCTTTGCACACGCCTCCCCTGCTTTAGTGTGTGATTGACCCTGTCTTTGCACACGCCTCCCCTGCTTTAGTGTGTGATTGACCCTGCCTTCGCACACGCCTCCCTGCTGTAGTGTGTGATTGACCCTGTCTTTGCACACACCTCCTCTGCTTTAGTATGTGATTGACCCTGCCTTCGCACACTCCTCCCCTGCTTTAGTGTGTGATTGACCCTGCCTTCGCACACGCCTCCCCTGCTTTAGTGTGTGATTGACCCTGTCTTTGCACACGCCTCCCCTGCTTTAGTGTGTGATTGACCCTGTCTTTGCACACGCCTCCCTGCTTTAGTGTGTGATTGACCCTGTCTTTGCACACGCCTCCCTGCTTTAGTGTGTGATTGACCCTGTCTTTGCACACACCTCCCCTGCTGTAGTGTGTGCTTCCCCCGACTTTGCACACACCTCCCCTGCTGTAGTGTGCGTTTCTCCTTGTCTTTGCACACACCTCCCCTGCTTTAGTGTGCGTTTCTCCCTGTCTTTGCACACGCCTCCCCTGCTTTAGTGTGCGTTTCTCCCTGTCTTTGCACACACCTCCCCTGCTTTAGTGTGCGTTTCTCCCTGTCTTTGCACACGCCTCCCCTGCTGTAGTGTGTGCTTCCCCCGACTTTGCACACACCTCCCTGCTTTAGTGTGCATTTCTCCTTGTCTTTGCACACGCCTCCCCTGCTTTAGTGTGCGTTTCTCCCTGTCTTTGGGCTCGCCTCCCCTGCTGTAGTGTGTGCTTCCCCCGACTTTGCACACACCTCCCTGCTTTAGTGTGCATTTCTCCTTGTCTTTGCACACGCCTCCCCTGCTTTAGTGTGCGTTTCTCCTTGTCTTTGCACACGCCTCCCCTGCTTTAGTGTGCGTTTCTCCTTGTCTTTGCGCTCGCCTCCCCTGCTGTAGTGTGTGCTTCCCCCACTTTGCACACACCTCCCTGCTTTAGTGTGCATTTCTCCTTGTCTTTGCACACGCCTCCCCTGCTTTAGTGTGCATTTCTCCTTGTCTTTGCACACGCCTCCCCTGCTTTAGTGTGCGTTTCTCCTTGTCTTTGCACACGCCTCCCCTGCTGTAGTGTGTGCTTCCCCCGACTTTGCACACGCCTCCCTGCTTTAGTGTGCATTTCTCCTTGTCTTTGCACACGCCTCCCCTGCTTTAGTGTGCGTTTCTCCTTGTCTTTGCACACGCCTCCCCTGCTTTAGTGTGCGTTTCTCCTTGTCTTTGCACACGCCTCCCCTGCTGTAGTGTGTGCTTCCCCCGACTTTGCACACGCCTCCCCTGCTTTAGTGTGCGTTTCTCCCTGTCTTTGCACACACCTCCCCTGCTTTAGTGTGCGTTTCTCCCTGTCTTTGCACACGCCTCCCTGCTTTAGTGTGCGTTTCTCCCTGTCTTTGCACACGCCTCCCCTGCTTTAGTGTGCGTTTCTCCCTGTCTTTGCACACACCTCCCCTGCTTTAGTGTGCGTTTCTCCCTGTCTTTGCACACGCCTCCCCTGCTGTAGTGTGTGCTTCCCCCGACTTTGCACACACCTCCCTGCTTTAGTGTGCGTTTCTCCTTGTCTTTGCACACGCCTCCCCTGCTTTAGTGTGCGTTTCTCCCTGTCTTTGGGCTCGCCTCCCCTGCTGTAGTGTGCGTTTCTCCTTGTCTTTGCGCACGCCTCCCCTGCTTTAGTGTGCGTTTCTCCTTGTCTTTGCACACGCCTCCCCTGCTTTAGTGTGCGTTTCTCCCTGTCTTTGCGCACGTCTCCCCTGCTTTAGTGTGCGTTTCTCCCTGTCTTTGCACACGCCTCCCCTGCTTTAGTGTGTGTTTCTCCCTGTCTTTGCGCACGCCTCCCCTGCTGTAGTGTGCGTTTCTCCTTGTCTTTGCACACGCCTCCCCTGCTGTAGTGTGCGTTTCTCCCTGTCTTTGCACACACCTCCCCTGCTGTAGTGTGCGTTTCTCCCTGTCTTTGCGCTCGCCTCCCCTGCTGTAGTGTGCGTTTCTCCCTGTCTTTGCACACACCTCCCCTGCTGTAGTGTGTGCTTCCCCCGACTTTGCACACGCCTCCCCTGCTGTAGTGTGCGTTTCTCCCTGTCTTTGCACACGCCTCCCCTGCTGTAGTGTGCGTTTCTCCCTCTCTTTGCACACACCTCCCTGCTTTAGTGTGTGTTTCCCCCTGTCTTTGCACACGCCTCCCCTGCTTTGGTGTGTGCTTCCCCCTGTCTCCCAAGCTGAGCTTCACCTCATCATCAGGGCAAAAGTTAGCCTTTGCCAAGACACTGTCCCTGGGTGTGGTGCAACACAGCTCCCTCCCCTCCATTCTCTTTGTGATGCTTGTTTAGATGTCTTTATTTATTTATTTTCTTGT
This sequence comes from Microtus pennsylvanicus, assembly GCF_037038515.1. NCBI lineage: Eukaryota > Metazoa > Chordata > Mammalia > Rodentia > Cricetidae > Microtus > Microtus pennsylvanicus. The sequence goes on along the minus strand of NC_134587.1, from coordinate 49,637,209 downwards.
TTCTTTTGAGTTTTATGCTTGCTTGTTTTTGAGGCAGGGTCTTACTCTACCTCAGCTTGGCCTGGAATTCACTCTTCACTCCAGATTGCACTCAAATCCCTGTTGATCCTCCTGCCTCAGTCTCCTGCCAGAGCTGGGATTACAGGCAGGACCTCCCTACCTGCCACAACCTCTGTAGTTTCCAGTTGACCGGAAACTCCGTGCAGGCAGGCAGCCCTTGCTTGAACTACTTTCTGTGCCCCTGCAGGCATTAGAAGAGGTGCTTGATAGATAGTCTTTGAATTAATGTTGATGATAATTGTAACATACACCACGCGGACACTGGCAGCATATTTTCATTTCACAAATGAGGCTGAGTGATTTGGTTTCACCACCTGCTAGTTTACAGAAACACAAGGATTCTGACACACGGACTATTAACTCTGAAGACTGTGACTTGTGTTATTTATTCTTTTTATCCTTTACTGCTTAATCTAGTGCTCAGTAAACATTTTAGAATGGAGGTTATTAACTAAGTAAATTATTTTCCCTTTTAGATAAGCCATACTTAATTTTTGATGATAAATTTATTTATGAGAGCTATAAACTTTATCATCCATATACTTTTTACCTATGTATTACATGTTTCTAGAGACATCACTATGGATTTTGTAATATATCATAGACCATAATATCATGGTAGCATCATTAAACTCAAGGATTAAGTAAATTCTGAAGTTATCATCAGCCCTTTGAATCAAACATAATGACTCTATGAAGATAAAATGCATGGAAAAATAATACAATATATGAAAAATAGCTAAAATTAATGTATCTAATTAATAATTTGTATTATCAAAAGAAAAATACTCAACTATTTCTGTTTATTGCTTTAGATTCTTCCACAAAATATTTACTCAGGCTACACATGTCTATGTATTTAACATCTTTAAATAGAAATTAATTAAATGACCTATGGCAAATTTAGAACTACATAATGACAACTACGCTTTTAAATATTTTGTTTCCATAGGTATGGTGTATGGACAATTAAAGCTAAATATAAGAAGGATTTTTCAACAACTGGAACTGCAAACTTTGAAATTAAAGAATATGGTAAATTCTCCAGTATTATTTTATTATCATAAGGAAGAGGGGTTTTACAGTACCTTGGAGTGCTGGAATGGTGAGGGCAGAGAGACAGTAGTGATGGAGGGGTGAGGGCAGAGAGACAGTTGTGATGGAGGGGTGAGGGCAGAGAGACAGTAGTGATGGAGGGGTGAGGGCAGAGAGACAGTAGTGATGGAGGGGTGAGGAAAGAGAGACAGTTGTGATGGAGGGGTGAGGAAAGAGAGACAGTAGTGATGGAGGGGTGAGGGCAGAGAGACAGTTGTGATGGAGGGGGAGGAAAGAGAGACAGTTGTGATGGAGGGGGGAGGGCAGAGAGACAGTTGTGATGGAGGGGGAGGAAAGAGAGACAGTAGTGATGGAGGGGTGAGGGCAGAGAGACAGTTGTGATGGAGGGGGAGGAAAGAGAGACAGTAGTGATGGAGGGGGAGGAAAGAGAGACAGTTGTGATGGAGGGGTGAGGAAAGAAAGACAGTTGTGATGGAGGGGGAGGAAAGAGAGACAGTTGTGATGGAGGGGTGAGGAAAGAGAGACAGTAGTGATGGAGGGGTGAGGGCAGAGAGACAGTTGTGATGGAGGGGGAGGAAAGAGAGACAGTTGTGATGGAGGGGTGAGGAAAGAGAGACAGTAGTGATGGAGGGGTGAGGGCAGAGAGACAGTTGTGATGGAGGGGTGAGGAAAGAGAGACAGTAGTGATGGAGGGGTGAGGGCAGAGAGACAGTTGTGATGGAGGGGTGAGGAAAGAGAGACAGTAGTGATGGAGGGGGAGGAAAGAGAGACAGTAGTGATGGAGGGTGAGGGCAGAGAGACAGTAATGATGGAGGGGTGAGGGCAGAGAGACAGTTGTGATGGAGGGGTGAGGGCAGAGAGACAGTAGTGATGGAGGGGGAGGAAAGAGAGACAGTTGTGATGGAGGGTGAGGGCAGAGAGACAGTAATGATGGAGGGGTGAGGGCAGAGAGACAGTTGTGATGGAGGGGTGAGGGCAGAGAGACAGTTGTGATGGAGGGGTGAGGAAAGAGAGACAGTAGTGATGGAGGGGGAGGAAAGAGAGACAGTAGTGATGGAGGGGGAGGAAAGAGAGACAGTAGTGATGGAGGGGGAGGAAAGAGAGACAGTTGTGATGGAGGGTGAGGGCAGAGAGACAGTAATGATGGAGGGGTGAGGGCAGAGAGACAGTAGTGATGGAGGGGTGAGGGCAGAGAGACAGTTGTGATGGAGGGTGAGGGCAGAGAGACAGTAATGATGGAGGGGTGAGTGCAGAGAGACAGTAGTGATGGAGGGGTGAGGGCAGAGAGACAGTAATGATGGAGGGGTGAGGGCAGAGAGACAGTAGTGATGGAGGGGTGAGGAAAGAGAGACAGTTGTGATGGAGGGTGAGGGCAGAGAGACAGTAATGATGGAGGGGTGAGGGCAGAGAGACAGTAATGATGGAGGGGTGAGGGCAGAGAGACAGTAGTGATGGAGGGGTGAGGAAAGAGAGACAGTAGTGATGGAGGTGAGGGCAGAGAGACAGTTGTGATGGAGGGTGAGGGCAGAGAGACAGTAATGATGGAGGGGTGAGGGCAGAGAGACAGTAGTGATGGAGGGGTGAGGAAAGAGAGACAGCAATGATGGCTTCTAGCACTCAGTTCCAGTTTGTGCTATCAGCTTTGAAGAAGCCACCCTATCCTCCTGGACCATGTCCTTCATGACAGAGTTGGAGAAATGTAGTTCCTTGAGGTGCTTGGTTTATTAGAGTCCTTTCTAGATTTACAGGATAAACAATTTAGAGATAAGGGAGTGGAGTCCAGTAAGATTCATTTAGAAATTGAACATATTCATATTTTGAGATCGGCCATATTACTGGGCCTATAAATAGCTTAATTTCCCATTTCTTATAGTAGTTTACTCCAGTAGCTGTGTGCTGTGTTATAGGACTGAACATCTCTGCTTGAAGCCATTCTTTATTTCCTCAGGAGCATCATAGTAAGGGAGATGCACAGTTAATAGAGGGGACAGGTGACAGATTAAGATCCCTGTCACTTCTTCTAAGGGACCTCTCTCCCTCCCGTATGTCTGCTGTGCTCTGTTCATATCCAGGTTTTGCTGGTATCTTGTTGCCTGCATCCATTCTTCTCACCAGGCTTACCGGCAAACCACAGCAGCCTCCTCCGGCATTGTGGGTTCTGAACTGTCTCACTTGGTATCAGTCAAGTAATCTCAAAATGAAATCATAGTGTTCACACTGGCGAGCACCTAGTGACCAGCAATTCATTCCCCCTAAAATGAACTCTAAGTTTTTAGGTTCAGCTGGCCCCTAATTGCTTCTTCTTTGCCTCATTTTCCACAGCCTTGGGAATGTTACCAATGGTGTTTCCCATTTCCCTTCCTTGCCCAGTCAATTCCACTCATGCCTCAGTCTAACATTCATTTACTTGGAGAAACTTTCTTTGAATTTGTTTCTGATACAGGACCTCAGAACTCCTTCCCCTTTGTCACTCAGTGATGAATTCATCACATCTGTACAATTACTACTTATCCCTATTGTAGTTTGATTACTGTTATGGTAATAAAATACTGTCCTGGTTAGGGTTACCACTGCTGTGATGAAACACAGCCAAAAGTATAATTATACAACACTGTAACCCATTTAGAGGTATTTTTTATCTAAATATGTCTTTATTGTGTGCATATCTGCAATTATTTTCTGAACAGAAATGTCTTTTTTTTAATGTAAACAGGCATGGCTAGGACCAGCTCTGCAGCCCTGCCTGTTGACTCTGCCCAGTCTAACATGGCAAAGTCATGTTCACTGCTTCTGAGAGCCATACACACCACCCTAGCTCAGGTTCACAGTGGGTTTGTGTCACCATTAAGCAATTTGTAACACACAGCTCACAGACACCATTTAAGTGCTCAGCCTCCTTAAAGAGCCAGAGCTATTTGTTCAACTAGCAGAAACCAGGAAACCCTCCCCTAAAGAGGCCACACAGTCTTTGCTGTCAATGATGAGTCAGGAAGACCTCTCTTAAAGGAGCCACGATGCCCCTGCTTGCCTCCAGCAAACGGACTCATCCAGGAAAAAAAAATACAGCTACCAAGAAGCTGTGTTAAACTCTGTTTTGTGTCTAGAATTTCTATTTAAGCTCTCTCGTGTTTTATGTGAATGTAATTGCCTACATGGGTGCCATTTTTTTAGGTGAGATATGCTCATTTGTTTCCTGGCCACCCAGACCCAAAATAATCACACAAAAACTGTATTAATTAAAACGTCACTTAGCCTAATCACTCAGGCTTCTTATTAACTAACTCTTACATCTTAAATTAACCCATTTCTATTATTTTATATATTGCCATGGGCTCATGGTTTACTGGTTGGTTCCAGCATCTGTCTCCTTTGGCAACTACGTGGTGTCTCTCTGACTCTGCCTTCTTTTTTCTTCTATCTCTATTTGGAATTCTCGCCTTGCTCTATTCTGTGCTGCCACAGACCCAAAACAGCTTATTTATTAAACAATGGTAATAAAACACACTCACAGCATACAGAAGGGGGTCCCACATCAGATGGAGATGCTTTATTAATGCTACCAGTTATCTGCCTAGAAAGTATAGATGTCTGATGTGCTTCAGGGCCCATTCTGGCTAAATGATAACACCATCTCTTCATTTCTATTTCCAGTCTTGCCGCGTTTCTCTGTTTCAATAGAGCCAGAAAGTAACTTTATTAGTTATAAGAACTTTAAGAATTTTGAAATCACTGTGACAGCCAGGTAAGTTACATTAGTTCTGGTTCTAGCTCTCAGAGTTTTCCTTAGGTGACCTGTGACATACTGTGTTCCATGACTTTGGGGATGAACTGAGACTTCATGCCAACTGCTCTGTTTGCCTATCCTGATGTCAGCTTTGAAGGCAAAAAAAAAATGTCCTCGAGATTAAAACTCAGTGTATGCATTCATAAACACATAGTCAGCCTTTCTATGCTGTGAACATACACCATAACCACAGCAACTCTTATAAGGACAGCATTTAATTGGGGCTGGCTTACAGTTCAGAGGTTCAGTCCATTATCATCATGGTGGAAGTATGGCAGTGTGCAGGAGTCCGTGGTGCTGGAGGAGTAGCTGAGAGTACTACAACTTGTAGGCAACAGGAAATTGACTGAGATACTGGGTGGTATCCTAAGCATAGGAGACCTCAAAATCCACCCCCACAGTGACGCACTTCCTCCAACAAAGCCACACCTCCTAATAGTGCCATTCCCTGTGAGCTTATGGGGGCCAATTACATTCAAACCACCACACAGCATGATTTAGGGTATGGAGACTGACACAAAAGGTTCCACTTATTATCTCATCTCTAATATAATACTTCAATTAATTCTCTGAAAATTAAACACATGCATACAATGTCTTTTAATTATATTACCCACCCCACTTTTCTCTGGCCAAACTGGAAAGATGCATTTCTGCTTCCTGGACTGCCCAAATGATAGGATCCACAGCCACATGCTCCTGTCTCCATGAGCTCCACCCTCTTTCCTTGCCACAGTGGACACTCCCTTTTTAAGTCATGCAGCCTTGAGCTACCCTTTTTTTGAGAAAGGTTCTCACTATGTAGCCCCTGTTGGCCCAGAGGTCAATATGTTGACAAGGCTGACCTTGAACTCAGAGTGCCGTATTTTTCTTGGTGTGGCCTTCTAGGGGTGGAATACAACAATGGGTGGACGTATATTATGTGCCTTATATAATTTAATATTGTTAGACTTTTTTCCGAGTCATCTATTATAACGATGTTAGGGAAACAACTTTCTGCTCTTGTTTGACAGATATTTTTATAATAAAGTTGTCTCCGATGCTGAAGTGTATGCCTTTTTTGGGTTGAAAGAAGACATAAAAGAGGATCAGAAGGAAATGATGCAGAAGGCAATGCAAGTCACAAGGGTAAGATGTTTGCTGAGACTTCAAAAACAATGTGAGGAGGGATAGTCACCTGCAAGCCCTCTAGTTCAATCCCACATCTGTACAGATGTGGACAGTGAGGTTAAAATTCTCAGTTAGCGTCTATTGCCCTTCAGGTAAATCTCCCCTTTCAAACCCCAGGGCAAGCTGACTACAGATATGAGCCATACTGGCAACCTCTGGCTGTATTGAGGGATTGAGGGACCCATTTCAACAAGCAAGGGGGAAGAACAGTCCAGTATGATACTTGGGCCTTTACATACACATGCTCCTGCCCTTGCCTGTATACTCACAAACACGCAAAAAGATGTATACACACATGCTCATACAGCAAACAGAACATACAGGCATGCATGCATGCAAACCAGAAGCAAAGAAAATAAACACACAGCCCTTTCTTTGGCACCAGCCTCCCCAGACAGCTAACATCATGCCGTCTCTCTCCCTCCTGACTTAGCAGTCCACTGTCTCCAAGTCTTCCCCTCCGCTCCATGCCTTCCTGTCTCCTTTGTTTTTCAACACAGTCCCCTTTTCTTTGGTCACAGCCCCTGGCCACCCAAACACAGTTAGTCGCCATTGTGTGTATTCCTGTTAATCCCAACAGAGAGAATAAGACCACTACCACAGTTTGAGTCAAATTTGAACCAAGCTTGATTTTCATCGGAGTGCACCCAGGGGTGGGCCAGCGGCTGCCTCCTAAGCTGGGTAAAGACAGCAACACCGAATCCATCTCTTGGGCCTCTTTTAAGGGGTAAAATCAAGAGTAGTTTTACAAAAGAGAGACAATGAGGTAATAAGGAAATACAAAAATAAGTTTAAAAAAATTATGTGATCACCCATCGTGTGATTAGGGAGGGGTCAGGGAGGGTCAGGGGGAGTCAAGGGCAGTAAGGGTATTATAAAAAACAAATCAAGGTCATGGGTTGGGGAAGGTCAGGTTCCAGGAAACAGAGAGAAACTCAACTCTCACAGTAAATAGAAACTTATTTTTTTTTAATACAGCATAATGTCTCCTGCATTCAAAATGGAGTCAGGCAGGCTCCTCATTCCCAGGCCTCAGGTCTCATTAAAGTATGTTTTATACTTTCTTCAGTGTGGCTTTCAACTAGGGTGGGGAGCATCTAAGACAACGGACGCTTAACAATGCCCAGAATTATTTATGATTGTTTAAAAATAAATCTGCTTTCTGGTATTGAGCTGCTGAAGGCAGGAATGCCTCTTTGGTACAGAGCACCGGTGCAATGTGTAGTGTAGACGCTGCTGACATCCTCCGGGCAGAGCGCCATACCATGTGCAGTGTAGACGCTGCTGACATCCTCCGGGCAGAGCGCCATACCATGTGCAGTGTAGACGCTGCTAACATCCTCCGGGCAGAGCGCCCACACCGTGTGCAGTGTAGATGCCGCTAGCATCCTCGGGACAGAGCGCCCACACCGTGTGCAGTGTAGACGCCGCTAGCATCCTCCGGGCAGAGCTCCCACACCGTGTGCAGTGTAGACGCTGCTAACATCCTCCGGGTAGAGCGCCATACCGTGTGCAGTGTAGACACTGCTGACATCCTCGGGACAGAGCGCCCACACCGTGTGCAGTGTAGACGCTGCTAACATCCTCCGGGTAGAGCGCCATACCGTGTGCAGTGTAGACACTGCTGACATCCTCGGGACAGAGCACCCACACCGTGTGCAGTGTAGACGCCGCTAGCATCCTCCGGGCAGAGCGCCCACACCGTGTGCAGTGTAGACGCTGCTAACATCCTCCGGGTAGAGCGCCATACCGTGTGCAGTGTAGACACTGCTGACATCCTCGGGACAGAGCGCCCACACCGTGTGCAGTGTAGACGCTGCTGACATCCTCGGGACAGAGCGCCCACACCGTGTGCAGTGTAGACGCTGCTGACATCCTCCGGGCAGAGCGCCCACACCGTGTGCAGTGTAGACGCCGCTAGCATCCTCGGGACAGAGCACCCACACCGTGTGCAGTGTAGACGCCGCTAGCATCCTCCGGGCAGAGCGCCCACACCGTGTGCAGTGTAGACACTGCTGACATCCTCGGGACAGAGCGCCCACACCGTGTGCAGTGTAGACGCTGCTGACATCCTCGGGACAGAGCGCCCACACCGTGTGCAGTGTAGACGCTGCTGACATCCTCCGGGCAGAGCGCCCACACCATGTGCAGTGTAGACACCGCTAGCATCCTCGGGACAGAGCGCCCACACCATGTGCAGTGTAGACACTGCTGACATCCTCCGGGCAGAGCGCCCACACCGTGTGCAGTGTAGACGCCGCTAGCATCCTCAGGACAGAGCACCCACACCATGTGTGGATGCTGGTGAAATCTGTCCAGGGTTATGTGTGTACTGTTACAGGGACCGAGATTCCAGCCCTTGCTCCCTTGTCTCTCGTTTCATGCTTTCTACGGTACCCCACAGATGGCATGGGGTCTCCTCTCTTTCTACAGTACCCCACAGATGGCATGAGGTCTCCTCTCTTTCTACAGTACCCCACAGATGGCATGAGGTCTCCTCTCTTTCTACAGTACCCCACAGATGGCATGAGGTCTCCTCTCTTTCTACGGTACCCCACAGATGGCATGAGGTCTCCTCTCTTTCTACGGTACCCCACAGATGGCATGAGGTCTCCTCTCTTTCTACGGTACCCCACAGATGGCATGGGGTCTCCTCTCTTTCTACAGTACCCCACAGATGGCATGAGGTCTCCTCTCTTTCTACAGTACCCCACAGATGGCATGAGGTCTCCTCTCTTTCTACAGTACCCCACAGATGGCATGAGGTCTCCTCTCTTTCTACAGTACCCCACAGATGGCATGAGGTCTCCTCTCTTTCTACGGTACCCCACAGATGGCATGAGGTCTCCTCTCTTTTCTATACATTTGCATACCCATTTATTGTGAATTTTGTATGATCAGGCATTTAGCTTATTTATTCAAAATGTAAATTAAGAGTCATTTTAAAATTCAAGATTCTACCTTAAGCACTGAGATTTAAAGGAAATAGACAAAGGGTGTGGCTCAATGATGAAGTGCCTGTTTGACGTGCGTGAGGTCCTAGGAGGCCCTAGGTCAATCAAGCTAAATCATACAAAAACGCCTGCTCCAGGTCAAAACATTTTCTAATAAGAAATAATTCAAAAACAAATCAGAGGAGAAATAGTATCGTTTAATAATTCAATAATAAAATTCATAATTAAACAATAAGATATAAACAAACCTAATGTTTCTTTACTTATTGTATACTGTATTATCAATTGGTACTCAAAAGACCATGTGATGACCCAAGCCCTTCCACATCTGTAACTCTGCACGAGCGAGAGGAAACGGCATCCCGGCTGTCTCTGTGGGCCCAGTCACTATGGTTAATTATAACCATAATATGCGTGTGGCTTCTGGAATTCGCCTTCGAGAGGGTAGCAAAAGCAGACCGAAGTTTTCCATGTTCTCCGTTTTGACTCTTCCTTTGTCCTTTTAAAAAGTTGATCAATGGAGTCGCTCGCCTCACGTTTGATTCTGAAACAGCAGTTAAAGAACTGTCATATGAAAGTCTAGAAGAGTTACATGACAAGTACCTTTATATCGCTGTGACAGTCACAGAAGCTTCAGGTAAGTGGTGTGTGTCTGTACAACATCCTCTTGGTGTAGATTTAGACATCGTATCAATAGTGTAAGTGACTTCTACAGCCCCTTCACATTTTTCTTTCATAGCTAAATTTTTCCTTTCCTTTTTATGACATTAAAAATGAATGAGTGCAGAACTGGGTGATGGTGGCGCACACCTTTAATCAGGAGGCAGAGGTAGGCGGATCTCTGTGTGTTCGAAGCCAGCCTGGCCTACAGAGTTCCAGAGCAGGCAAGGCAACACAAAGGAAACCTGTCTCAAAAAATAACAATAAAACAAAAAAAAAGTGGAAGAGTGTTGTGTTATTCTGCAGCCCCCCTCCCTATCATCAGAACCACGAAAACAAACCGGCATTTGCCAGTATCTCTACAGCTGTTTCACTTGCGCTTCTGGCACCCAGTGTGTAAACTGTTTGCTAAGGCGTGACGTAAGTGCCAGTCACTGCACCATCATCATCCGTGTCACACACCCAGCGCCACCTGAGCGCCAGCTTCTCCACTCCTTCCTCTCCTCGTCCAGCTTCTTCCTCACAGGGCCGTCCTACCATGTCATTAGCGTGTTTAATTAACTTACTGTCTGTAGCTCTCAAATCCCCTCCCATGGTTGTCGTTCTGAGACAGGCTCCCACTATGTAGCACAGGCTAGCCTCAAACCTACAGCAATCCTACTGTCTCAGCCTCCTAAATGCTGGGATTACTAACATGTGTCTTACACTTGGCTCTCATGACTTTTAATAGCTAGTAATTACTACTCCAAGCTGAGTCAAGCTGTCTTCTAGTATGTGTTTATAACTAATATGGTTTTATATTTCAGGTTTATATCAAACCCCCAACTGAACTTGAATAAGCAATTTAACCACACTAAATCTAGCTTTTTCTTTACAATAATAATCTTCAGTGATTCCTAGGGCACCCTTCACCCACTGAGATTTCCTTCTCTGGTTGCAGGATAGAGGACTTAAATATTATGTTATTGAATACCAAGCGTTGCTAGATTCAGGGGCTGCTAGAGATGGTGGTTACCTTACACTTCATAACCTGGCTTTCGTTTCCAACATGGTCGTAATGTACCTTTCTCACCTTTGTTTTGTTCCTCAATTGGCTTCAGATAGACTTAGTGTAAGCAATAGTTATGAGATATTCAAAGGCTGTTTATTAATGTACAGGATCTCACATGTGAGCTAAGCATCCATGTCGCATGCAAGCCGCATACAGATTAGTATTGGATGGGCACAAAGGCAGTTAGCAAGGGACCCGGGCAAGAATCCTGCACAGGCTCTGAGCCTGTAAAGAGGTGGGCTTCGGGATGACTGTGCAGTAACCAACAACACTGTCCTAAAGATGACCAGTCTTGAAGAAAAGCTGGGGTTTGGAGGCAGGGCTGGTAGATGGGGTAAGGCAGGGTTCCCTCCTTAAAGAGGCCAGAGAAAAGGGGGGACAGTGACACCTGCTTGAGGACAGCTCTGTCTGGTCTGGCTGCCGGGGGGGGGGGGGGGGCGGGGAGGAGATTGAGGAAACTAGAGGTTTTTACCTTATCCTTACTATTGTTTAATTTTAAGCTGCAGGGCAATCCAATGATGCTCTTCAAATATGACTTCGGGGCTTTTCCCATTGTCAAAGTGTCTGATTCTTCTCTAGTTCTCTCCACCTGTTAAGGCTCAGCCTCTGAGTTCCCTGCTCTCTCCCTGTTCCTTTGAACACATTCAACTTAACTTGAAGCCACTGTTGAAAGGTGACCTCGTCCTTCACGTCCCTCTGTCTCTTTGCAGCCTGACTCGTACAGGAACATCTGACAGGGAGCTGTCTACATAGGCTTCAGAAGCCCGGGCTTCTTGTCTGCACTCGGGAAGCCCGCTCTGGTTACAACCGGCTAGGGATTGAAGGCAGGAGTGGGTGGAGGGGACAAGTAAGTCTGTGGTACACAGACCCGCCAGGCATCCTACAGACCACCATCACTTTTCCTGGAACATTAACACAGTGCCTGCTGCCCCCTCGTAGGTGGATTTTCAGAAGAAGCTGACCTTCCTGGCATCAAATACGTCATCTCTCCATACACACTGAATTTGGTTGCTACTCCACTTTTCTTGAAGCCCGGGATTCCATTTTCCATTAAGGTAGGCGGTCTGGAGGAGGTGGAGAGGAAAGAAAGCCATTTTAGAGTTGTTCTGATTTGAGTCTTAATGGAATTGTTCTGGCGAACAGGTTCAGGTTAAGGACTCGCTTGATCAGCTGGTCGGCGGGATCCCAGTCATTCTGACGGCACAAGCAGTCGATGAGAATCAGGACACTTCTGACCTGGAGCCCAAGAGAAGCGTCACTCACGCCACCGATGGAGTCGCTCCCTTTGTGGTCAATCTCCCATCTGAAGCGACGGCGCTGCACTTTAACGTGAGCTGAATGTTCTGGCTGTGTTTCTGACTGTGTGTTTCGCCTGACGTACAGACCAAACGTGGCTGATTTCATCCACGAGTCCACAGAAGAATCCCACAGTTTTGCACCCGAAACGAAACACGTACCTGAACCGGTTTGCTAATGTTGTGAATGGTCATGGGGACAGTCGAAGGGACAGAATTCAAAACCTCGAATGATTTCAGATTTTTTTGTTGTTTGGAAATTAACTATTTCCTTTTATGCCAAGAAGATTCAGAAGTGTCAGAGTAGGCACAACAGTGGAGATCAGTGGTAGGAATATACCTTTCCAACGCACGCATATTTTATCTTTTCAGGGTCACTCAGGAGTCAGATGTGAAAGTCTCCCCTTTTTCCCTGATACATTAACTACTCAATTTGGAGCTCACTTCCTCATCTTCACCCCCAGAAAATGTGTTCAAGTTCCCTGGCTAAAGCTAACGGTCACTATGGGGCATCTTAGGATAACTCCAGCACATGAGCTAGGAACCCTCCCCCACCTGAAAGCAGGCATCACCGTCCCCTGAGTGGCACGCCGGTGTCACTACTTCCCACTGAAATTGGTGAGACAGCCACTAGGGTGTGTACTCCAGCCCTGGCGAGTTACCGCTGCCTCTGTCATTTCTCCTACCCGGTCATCTCCAGTTCACCATGGTATTTCAGGAAGCGTGCCCATTTTCCTGCCTTGGAAGGTCCTTCTCTTGGCTTGGTCAGACTTCCCCACACAGCCCACCTCCCCTCTGTACTTTCCATAGACTTTCTAAAGTTACTTGACACCATAACTCTACAAACACTGGAATAATCTAGATCTTTCTTCTCTTTAGCAGCCAGCATAGGGGAAATTTAGGAATATGAAAAATCAAAAAAAGATATGTTTTACAGAAGCAGTTACACACAGCCCATGAGGACTTTTGAAATTTTCCTTTCTAGGTCAAAACTGATGTCCCAGAACTTCCAGAAGAAAATCAAGCCAGCAAAGAGTATCAAGCAATCACATACTCATCTCTCAGCCAAAGTTACATTTATATTGCTTGGACTGAAAACTACAAGCCCATGTTTGTGGGAGAATTCCTGAATATTATTGTTACCCCCAAGAGTCCATATATTGACAAAATAACTCACTATAATTACTTGGTAAGTACAATGAAGAGCGATCTCTGCCCGATCCCCAGCCCAGAACACTGTCCTGTTGGCAGAGAAGGGGGGTAGTGACTTCCACATCTGTGTTTCTGAGCACATGGCCTACAGCTATCTAAACACTGAGGAAGAGCATGAGTCTCGTTTCAGAGAGGGACAGAGAGGCCACAAGACAAAACATCCATAAAGCAGAGAGAGGGGAGACGGTGATGATTTGAACTGAGGAGCCCTGATTTCCTGTCCAGTGATTCCATCCAAGACAGTCAATCTCATTACGTCACCTGCTTCTATTTCACAGCCAAGGATTACTTATCTACACCTAATTCAAGCTTGTCTATTTCCTTGCCACAGCAGGGGGCTTCCTGTAAGAATTGAGTTACATTATCCAGTTTCTTGTCCAAGAGTTGTACCGGTTAACCTGGTACAGCCTCAGAAAGAGGGTTCAAAAGATGCCTAACAGTTTTGCCAAGGAGATGAATGAATTATTCCAGTGCCCCAGGGCAAACAGGCGGTGACTTCTCCAATGTTCTTTAGGAGACATTGAAAAACAAGGACCATAGAAACCATGCTAACTGATGAAAGAATTAGGGGAACTGTTTACGGGCTGCATATGATGAGTGCAATCCTAATATCTAAGGACAAGACAACAGGACCTTTGAAGACATCTTGATTTCATGTCATTTTTTTAAACTCTAAGCCCCCATTTAGAATCTAATCCAGGACTTTAAAACCTAATCCACAGATAGACACTGCTCTGCTTACTCAACTGTTGTTGTTTTTATTAAGTCAAAAAGACAAGGGAGGTTTTAGTAAACTTAAGATTTCAAGCAGGTCCAGCTTTAAGCAGAGCTCTCTGGTTTCCTGTTATGTAGTTCTGAGCTTAGAATCAGTATGACATTTATAGTGGTTTATTTAAAAGCACAGTGGGAGAGAGCAAGGCTCCCTGTGACGGAGCTCAGGTGGGAGGGGCTATTAGGAGAAAGGGAACATGAAGGTGGTGGGGACCGATCTCTGGGGCAAGGAGAAGCAGAAGAGAAGAGATGGTTAAAGGGAGAGAAAGGGAAAAATAGACAGACAAGCAAAAAAGCGGAGAGAAAAAGAGAAAGAGACAGGAGGTGGGCAGGCCCACCTTTTAAAAGCAAATGTGCACAGGAGGTGCTCTTAGTGGCCACAGTCGAGCATGTATCTTGTCAGCACCCCAAGGACAGGCCAGTTCAGATGCCTGAGAGCTAACACTAGTGAGCTCCTGAGCCTCAGAGTCCTTCTTTCTTTGTGGGTGCTTACTCGTGCCTACATGTAAGTGAGTTCACATTTACCTGAGAGTATGTGTGCAGATGCTTGTGTCTGTGTGCACACATGTGGAAGCCTGAAGCTGACAGCATGCCCCCTCCACCATCTCTGTTTATTGAGGCAGGTTCTCTGCCTGAACCCAGAACTTACTGACCAGCTAATCTTACTACCCAGCTTGCCCCTAGGGATCCTGTTTCAGTCTCGTGAGTGCTAGGATTACTGGTAACTGCTGTACCTACATTTATGTGGATGCTGGATTTGAACTCTGGTCCTCACTCTTGTGTGCTAAGCACTTTACCTACCTCAGCCTCAGTTTTTTCAGTGGAGATAAATATTCCCTGTGTCACTGCTGTATTGTGAGAATTAAAGTTTATTAAATGTGAAACCCAGTAGCAACATATGGTAATCTCCCTGTCTCGGTGTAGTTTTTGTTCTGGCTCCAAACTGCATCCTGGACGCAGGTTCCATTTCTGGTTGTTGTTGTTGCTGCTGTTGTTGTTGTTTGATTGTTGCTGTTGCTGCTTAATTTCAGATTTTATCCAAGGGCAAAATTGTACAGTATGGCACAAAAGAGAAACTTCTCTATTCATCTTATCAAAACATAAACATTCCAGTGACACAGGACATGGTCCCCTCAGCCCGACTCCTGGTCTATTACATTGTCACAGGAGAGCAGACAGCAGAATTAGTGGCTGACTCAGTCTGGATAAACGTTGAAGAGAAGTGTGGCAACCAGCTGCAGGTGAGACACGCGTGCACATGGCAGCATCCACAGTGCAGTGCGACCCTCTTGTGGGTGAAGGAGGAGGGCTAAAGCTCTTGCCTTTGATTGGTTCGCAGTGCGACTCTCTTGTGGGTGAAGGAGGCAGGCTAAAGCCATTGCCTTTGATTGGTTCGCAGTGCGACTCTCTTGTGGGTGAAGGAGGCGGGCTAAAGCCATTGCCTTTGATTGGTTTATCAGATACAAATGATCTTATTTTTCAAATCGTTTAGGTTCATCTGTCTCCAGATGCAGACGTCTATTCTCCAGGCCAAACTGTGTCCCTTGAAATGGTGACTGACGCAGACTCGTGGGTGGCACTCGCGGCAGTCGACAGTGCTGTGTACCGAGTCCAGGAAAAAGTCAAAAGGCCCATGCAAAGAGTTAAGTCCACTTGCGTGGCAACCGTGGGGTGGGCTAATGTGGCGCAGCGCTTCACAGAGTGTGGCCTGCTGGGGCAGGTTGCGAGGGAGGAACTAGGGGCCCTGCCTGCTGTTCAACACTTGACATGGAATTCCTATTAAAGGAAAGCCGTCTTCATATTTGTCCCTAATGCGCAGGTTGGCTGTCCTTCTCAGGTCTGCCAAATAAAGGTGCAAGCACTGTAAGCAGGCGGGGCTATGGGAGCCGTTGGACTCATCACTTGGGAGTTTGAGGATTTGGGTCAGGGGAAGTAGTGACAGAAGCAGCACAGGAAAGAACCCTGGGTCCCTTGCTTGTTGGTTTGAGTTCTCCTGAAGTCTGTACTCCAGGCAGATGTGGAAATGACCAGGTCCCACATGTTCCCATCTACTCCACCACAGTCAGCTCTTATTCCTAGGCTTGGGTTTCTTTGTGGAGGCAGGACAAACCAAGAAGCTATGACGTTAAAAACATTTAGAGAAGAAAGGACATTTCTTGAGTCAAAATTAAAGCCATAATAAAGCACCTGTAGTGCTTTCCCTCTTAGAATCTAGAGTTTTTCCCAAAACAAAAATCGGTTTTGTCTGTTAGTTCATCCCATCATACTTCCCACATTGATTTATATGTGTGTGTGTGCATGAGTGTACATCCTTTGCCACATTAATTTATATGTGTGTGTGCATGAGTGTACATCCTTTGCCACATTAATTTATATGTGTGTGTGCATCCTTTCTCACGTTGATTTATGTGTGTGAATGTGTGTGCACATGTGTGCATGTGTGTGTGTGCATGTGTGTACATCCTTTCCCACATTGATTTATATGTGTGTGCATGTGTGTGCACATTCTTTCTCACATTGATTTATATGTGTGTGTGTGCATGAGTGTACATCCTTTGCCACATTAATTTATATGTGTGTGTGCATGTGTGTGCATCCTTTCTCACGTTGATTTATGTGTGTGAATGTGTGTGTGCATGTATGTGCATCCTTTCTCACGTTGATTTATGTATGTGAATGTGTGTGCACATGTGTGTGTGTGCACGTGCATGTATGATTGCATGTGCGTGTATGTGTATTACGTATATGTTCATGCATTCTATATAGTATATGCTCTGAGACAATTCCTAAGATTCTCCTCATGAATACTATTTGCTTAAGGCTTAATTCTTGGTTGATTTTAAATAGGAAGGTTTTATGAATACAACTGAAGGAATGAAGTTGGGAAAGGTGTCTTTGATATTAGATGTGTCCCCGTGTCTCACAAATTTGTCAACATTGCAGGATGACTAATTCCTCTACTCCTGTGGTGGATAAGATCAGTGTTTTGCCTTTCTGGACAGGTGTTTCAAGCTTTCGATAAGCATGACCTGGGCTGTGGGGCAGGTGGCGGCCGTAACAATGCAGATGTGTTCCATCTGGCTGGACTCACGTTCCTCACCAACGCAAACGCGGATGACTCCCAGCAACACGGTAAAACATTCAGCACTTTTGTGGCTGGGAGGTTCCTCCAGCCCTCATTTTACCTCACTTCCAGAGACTGCCCCGAGTCTATAGAGTCCCCCTAAGGTATCCAGTGTGGGTACAGATGGGGGAAGGAGCAGAGAAGCAAGTCCTTAGAGCTCAGCAGCCAGCCAGTCTAGCCAGCCAGAGAGCTCCAAGTTCAGGGAGACCCTGTCTCAGAAAGTAGGACAGAAGCTGTAGAGATGGCACAGTGGTTAAGAGCACTGGCTGCTTTTTCAAAGGACCCAGGTTCAATTCCCAGCACCCACATGGCAGCTCACACTATCCAGAACCCCAGTTCCAGGGAATCTGATGTCCTTTACTGGTCTCCTGGGGCACCAGGCATGCACACATTATATACATGCAGACAAAGTATCCATAGATATCAAATACCTGCATGCATGCATACATACATACATAAAGGTGGAGAGTAACGGAAAAAACAACTGACATTGACCTTTGACCTCCACGAGCAGCTTCACGCACACTAGCATGCACATGTACACACGTTGCGCGCACACACACAACTTAACGTGTTTTGTTCATTTTCAAGATAAAATACAACCTCTTTACTGTAGTCCTCGGTGCCCCCATTGTCTTCCTGGCCTACCCAACCCTTCTCACCCTGCTCTTCCCTGGAGGCTGCATTCTCCTCATGAGCCTGTTTCAGCTAGTATAAGAATGCCCTCCAGGTGCCAGGGTGCACATCCGCAAATCCAAGCCTCTGGGGAGGCGGAGGCGGGAGGACTGGGTTGGAGGCCAGCCCTGTCTCAAAAGCAGTGAACAAGCTCCTCTGGGGGCTCTCTCCTCTGCGCACAATTAGCCATGGCCTCCTCCATTGCTGCAGGGGATTTTATAGAAACTAGGTGTGTTTGCAGTTCGGCTGTGATTCCCCAGTTTACCTCTGGCTTCTAAAACTCTATGGTTCCTCCATGTTGCGACCATTAAACCCCACCGTTGCACACCTTAGTCCTACGTCTTGTCTCTCCTCCAGTGCCACAACTCTTTGATAGCAGATATCACATGGCAGTGACCTTGTTTGTGTGGTTTTAAAATGTTCACAGTTCTAAGCCGGGCGGTGGTGGCGCACGCCTTTAATCCCAGCACTCGGGAGGCAGATGCAGATGGATCTCTAGGAGTTTGAGGCCAGCCGGGTCTACAAGAGCTAGTTCTGGGATGGGCACCAAAGCTACAGAGAAACCCTGTCTCGAAAAACCAAAAAAAAAAATGTTCACAGTTCTACTTGACACCATGACAGTCATCTTCATATTTAAAGCAATACAGCTCTAAAAACAAATAAAAGACAGGGCCATCGGGATGGCACAGTGGGTGCCAGTATTTGCGACTTTGGAACCCCACTGTGGAAGGAGAGAAGCAGCCGCTGCAAGCTGTCCTCTGACCTCCGCTTGCACACTTGCATGTGAGTGCACACATGCATACACACAAGCAAATAAATAAATGTTTAACAAAATCAAAAGAGGAAAATGTAACTCAACAACAATTTGTCTCCTGCTAAATGTAACCAATGGATCCGAAAAGCAGCCATATTCAAAACCAAGATTATAAGACAAACCAGAGTACATGATGCTAGATCCTTGATGAACCATGTTATATTCAAAGGTGGAACACACAGAACCACAGAGTCTAATCTAGTTTTTTTTCTTTTTATTTATTTATTTGGTTTATTGAGACAGGGTTTCTCTGTGTAACAGTCCTGGCTATCCTGGAACTCACTCTGCCTCCTGAGTGCTGACATTAAAGGCATGCACCACCACAGCCTGGTTTATTTATTCTCATACAATACATCCTGAATGCGGCATCCCCTCCCTCCACTCCTCCCAGTTCTCCCTCACACCTCTCCTCTCCACTAGACTTCCATTTTACTTCAGAGAAGAGCAGGCCTCCCAGAGATATCGCCTGAACACAGCATAGAAAGAAGCAATAAGACTAGCCACAAACCCTCATATCAAGGTTGGGCAAGGCACTCAGTAGGAGGAAAGGGGTCCCAAGAGCAGACAGAAGAGTTGCAGACATGCCTGTGCCCACTGTTAGGAGCCCCACAAGAACACCAAGCTACACAATCCGAGCATGCATGCAAAGGGTCTTGTGCAGCGCTATGCAATAACCCTAATCTGAATCAAGCTGTCGGTACAGACTTGTTAAATCAGTCACTCGGGGTGTTTCGAATTCTCTTATGAAACTTATTTTTATTTTAGATTTTATGTCCTTTTCCCAATTTTCTATATCTCTGTCTTTATCAAAACAGATGAGTCATGTGAAGAAATCCTCAGGCCAAAAAGAGACGTGCACATCCTCCTGCAGAAGAAAATAAAGGAACAAGGTGGGCTGCAAGGTTCTTCTGCTTGAAAAACATGACGACCGCATTGCCACTGTCGGAAATGAAACCCTGTAGACCTTCCCCAAGTTCCTAAGGATGAGTAAAAAAGAGATGCGTGGCAATCTAGATCACCGCCTTCCCAAAGCTTAACCCAACAAGGCTGGTGTTTCACTGGCTGTACCCTTAACTTGGAGACGCCTGTCTTTACTGAGTGTAGAGCTCACCCACACGCACAGGCCCTGGCTTCCGTGTCTGGTACTTGGAGTACAAAGGAGGCATTTCTATCTCTAGAAACTAAAGAGATCGACTTTTAGCTGCCAGTGCTTCCTTCCTACAAACTTCATCTAGTAATTAAAATCATGTTCTTTGATTTTATTCTGACAAAATCCGTGGTTGACAAGAAACCTATTTCTTTTATGTATTTAACAGTTAATAGCGCTGAGAGTAGTGTTTTTCAGCATGCAAGTGTGACCCCTCCACAGCTGTCACCTCAGACTATTGAAAAACACATATATTTACATTACAACTCAGAACAATAGCAAAATTACAGTTATGAAGTAGCAATGAAAATAATTTTATGGTGGGGTCACCACAACATGAGGAACTTTGTTAAAGGATTGTAGCATTAGGAAAGTTGAGAACTTAGATTATTCTTTAGAAAATATAGATAATGAAAATTATTCAAGCCAGACATGGTAATGCACTCCTTTAATCCCAGCATGCAGGAGGAGGCAGAGGCAGGTGGATCTCTGTGGGTTTTAGACCAACCTGTGTACAGAGTGAGTTCCAGGACAGCCAGGGATCCACAGAGAAACCCTGTCTCAGAAAACTAAAGGAAAACAAAACTAAAAATTATTTAAAAGATTTTTGTGATAATTAACCATCTTTTGGTAATAAAATTTAATTTTACTTACCAGTTTTAATAGGTTATTTACCTGTAAACATATAAAGAACATGGACTAGGAAGGATCACCTAGACAAGTCCATCAGTTTTGATGCTTTTTCTGACAGTTCTTACAAGACAAGAGGACACCTTTGGTGAAGGGCTGCGGACCAGGTCAGGAAGATATTAGAAAAACAAGGATAATAACAATAACCATCTTTAAATATGTCAAAGTCTCTTGGGTATTTAATTTGCTCTACTCAAAAGGGTGTTTGAAGTCTTTCAAAAGTTAGTATTTAGCTTAGTTGCCAGAGGCCCTTCAACCATTCAGCACCAGTTGGGACAGACCACCTGCTGAGGTCGCTTCTGCCCTGCTTTTGGAGACTTCCCAAAAAGAAGCTGGTCAGTTGACCAGCTCCAACTGCTGTAGAGAGGAAGCTATTTGACAGCAGGAACCAAATATCCCTTGAGAATTCTAAACCTGGGATGTTAGGATTGTGTGTGATAAGGGTTTCTGTGTTGCCACTATTTCAGCTGCTAAATACAAGCACCCAGTGCCAAAGAAATGTTGTTTTGATGGAGCCCGGCATAACATCCATGAAACCTGTGCACAACGAGTTGCCAGGGTCACCGTTGGCCCAAACTGTGTCAGGGCTTTCAATGAGTGTTGTATCATCGCAACCAAGATCCGACAAGAAGCTTCTCTTAAACTTGTACAGTTGGGGAGGATGCGTAAGTATGAGTTTTTCTGCCAGAATCCTATCTGATATGAGGGATTTTATGTAAATTAAGGCTGCTAAGAAAGGCAGCCTAGATGTTTCAGAAAAACTGAAAGAAGAAACGATCACTCATACATATCCAAACTCTTCTGTTATTCTTGGGGATTTGGAATGGTATAATTCCCAGTCAAGCCTAGATCCTGATCCGGTGTCAATCTAATGCCCACTCGTTCCCAAAGATTGACTAAGCCTCAAGCAGGAGCCTTGAATTGGTTAAACCCAAAAGACCCTTGAATCCTAAAATTTTATATTTCTGTTATGATCATTGAAAATGAAGTCTGTGCTGGGCGGTGGTGGCACACTTCTTTTATCCCAGCACTCGGGAGGCAGAGACAGGTGGATCTCTGTGAGTTCGAGGTCAGCCTGGTCTACAGAGCAAGTACCAGGACAGGCTCCAAAAATCTACAGAGAACCCCTAAATTGAAAAAACAAAAATAAATAAATAAGGTTGTGTTTACACTGACCAAATGCACCAAAGACCTCTAACCAGAGCAAAACATTGCTCACTTGTGATAAAACTGGAAGTCGTCTTTCAGTTTCAGCCAACAATGTTCTTTAGAATTTATAAAACTTTCTGTTTTCCAAACTTTTAGACCTTCATGTATGCATCATCTTTAGGGAACAAAAGAAAGAAACAAAAGCAAAAGGCTTCTCCCCTTTCTTCTCTTTTTTGCTTAGCTGTGCATCTTACCAACACAATCAATCTCAATTGGTACATCCTACAGACATAAAAGACATTGCAATTTAAAAAAATTCATGCCATTTAGGGATCATTTTACCATAACCGTGATATTATTTGGTTAATGAAGCACCATTTTGATGAACAATCTAGTACACATTTTTTTCATTTCCCAGTTTTTCAGCTGGCATCCTCCAGCTGGCTTTGGCTGCGTGGTACCCACTTTGCACCCCCTCCCTGCTGAGTCTACACCCTATGCTAGAGAGCTGGGCCCACCAGAATCCCATCTGTCTTGCCACACATCTCCAAGGCCACCAAGCAGTGTGGGCTCCTCTGCCTGCCCTGGCGAGTGAATGACCTCCTCAGGGATCCCAGGCCCATCCTGCCCATGCTAATGTCTGAAAACTGTTGTTTCTGATATTGTGTCTGGTTTTCTGTTTCTAGACTTGGTGGTAAATTCCCAGCCCCCTATTAATGCATCTTGGGTGGAAGCAGATGCCCCATCTACTAAAGGAAATGCAAATTACCAATTAAGTCGGAGATCGCAGAAAACGTCCATGTTTTCTAATAGAAATCTAATTTCCAAGATCACAAAATTGCAGATAACTTTATGGGCTCCCTGATTTCGTGTACAATCTCAGAAAGACAAGTCCTGGGATGTTTCTTCACTGTTTCTCCAGTGTCCTTAGTAGACGCATTCTAAGGTTTTAAAGTCCCGTTTTAAATCATTAAGCACCATGCCTTACTGACCTTTTAGAAAACAGTTAAGTCACAAATGCATGGTTTTATTTAAATATTCACCTGTAAGCAGAATTTATATTGGCTTCTATAACCAAATATATTTTCCCCTAGACATAAAGACCCTGTTACCAGCAATGAAAGCAGACATTCGAAGCTACTTTCCCGAGAGCTGGCTATGGGAAGTTCATCATGTTCCCAAAAGGTGTGTTTATGTTCTGCTGGCAGAAGATGTGGAAAATTCAAATATTATTGCCCAAAATCTTGACACTACTGTTTCCCTATTATTAAGATAATGTCACTATCAGGTTAAATTTTGTTTTGTTTCTTTGTTTAGTGTTTAGTATACTTTTGTCTGAGAATTGAGTCCAGGGCAACATCAGTTATTACTAAGAAAGGGTACTACTGTATTTGGTTTATCTTTAATGTGCAATTACTGCATACAGTTAGCCATGTGCTATATGCCATATTAATATGCATTTACTGCACGCAGTTAGCTATGTGCTATATGATTTATTAATATGCATTTACTGCACGCAGTTAGCTATGTGCTATATGATTTATTAATTAATATGCATTTACTGCACGCAGTTAGCTATGTGCTATATGCCATATTGGGCAACTATTTTCAACATAAAAGCAGCTGTATATAAAACAGATGAAAGAAAAATGGAGTTATGCTTTGTTGAACTCTTTATTAGAGTTTCAGTTTAATGGGAAGCCTCTCTGTAGCTGGTATTGGAGGCAGTGTTGAAAACACTGGGTCCCATCTCATCATTTCCAGTCCAGCCGTCACTGGCTTTGCATTGGTGCCCAGCCTAGGTCCTCTGTGTGCATCTCCTCGTCCTTCCCCTTGTAAATCCGTCTTCCACACTTCTTCCCGTCTTCCCCTTGTGAATCCCTTCTTCCCAGCACTGCTACTTACTCAGTGCTTCTAGTAACTATAGATAGGTAGATAGATGATAGATAGATAGATAGATAGATAGATAGATAGATAGATAGATAGATAGATAGATAGATAGATAGAATTAGCCCTGCACCAGAACACGATTAGATCAGTTCCTAGTCCCAGTGACGCCTGTTGCAGGGACCATGTGGTGTTTCAGAAGCCTGTCTCCTTACCTCTTTAAAGTCAATACCTCAAAGCAAAACGTGAGTCCAGATCTCTGTGTTACATCCAGGACACGTAAATATGAATGTTAACTGGACTCTTTCAACGCCATCTTGGTACAGTGGGTACACTGACATGCAACTCATGTCTAATATCTGCATAACTGTCTTCCACTAGACGCCAGCAGGACCATAGCTTACAAACACTGTGCACTTGGTATCGTACCTAATGAAGAATCAGTAGGCCAGAGCTACAGTAAACACGCAGGCTTAGATTCGCCTGTAGATTTCAGTCACACTGGTTTCTTAGAAGCTGTGTCACAGTTCCTTTCTTTGCTCCAGGAATTAGCATATAACAGCAGGCGTGTGTGCTCTGACTGGGCCTTGCTTCAAGGGTGTCCTCCCTCCAGTCTTCATGCCACAGGTGCAATGTCTCCAAACCTGAGATGGGGGGAGGGGGACAGATGCTGAATACATCTGGATCAGTTTTGCCTTAATAGCTGATGTAATACTGTACGAAGCTGAATAGCGTACGTTTTCTCTTCCAGTGTCTGTGATAAAATGCCTGGGAAATGCAACTTAAGGGACCATGGGTTGATTATAGATTATAGCTCACTGTTCTGAGATTCGTCTCTGTGGGGAAGAACTGGCACAAGCCTGAGGCATTGATGGGGAGGAAGCAGGAATAGCAAATGCTCCTGCTCAGCTGGCTTCTCCTCTTAGGGAAATCGCAGACCCAGGCCTAGGGAATGGCACTGCCCTTTTTTGTTGTTTTTTTTGTTTGTTTTGGGTTTTTGAGACAGAGTTCTCTATGTAGCCCTGGCTGTCCTGGAACTCACTATGTAAACCAGGCTGGCCTTGAACTTACAAAGATCTGCCTGCCTTCGACTCCTGAGTGCTGGGATTAAAGGCGTGCACCACCACTGCCTGACACCACTGCCCGTTTTTAGGGTGGATCTTTACTCCTCAGTTAACCCCTGTCAAGAAAGTGACTCACAGGTACACCCAGAGGCTAGCCTAAGGAAGACAGTCCTCCACAGGTACACCCAGAGGCTAGCCTAAGGAAGACAGTCCTCCACAGGTACACCCAGAGGCTAGCCTAAGGAAGACAGTCCTCCACAGGTACACCCAGAGGCTAGCCTAAGGAAGACAGTCCTTCACAGGTACACCCAGAGGCTAGCCTAAGGAAGACAGTCCTTCCTCCACAGGTACACCCAGAGGCTAGCCTAAGGAAGACAGTCCTCCATAGGTACACCGAGAGGCTAGCCTAAGGAAGACAGTCCTCCACAGGTACACCCAGAGGCTTGGCTTCTGAGTGAGTCTAAAGCTCATCAAGTTGGTGATATTAACCATGACAAATCCCAATGTTTGATGGATGTTCCAGGAACCAGCTGCAGGTTGTGCTGCCTGACTCACTCACTACCTGGGAGGTCCAAGGCATCGGCATTTCAGACAGTGGTAAGACACTGAGTCTCAGGAGGCATTGCTAACCACAAGATGTAATTCTTTGTTACTGTAAATTCATTTGTCTAGGATATAAGAGGCAAACTTTTAATTTTCTTTCTTTTCAAAAGACTTCGATGCAGCTATACCTGTCAAACTACTGACTTTCCTCTGCTCTTCTATGAGCTGCTGGTTACAGCGCTGTGATCAAATCCCTCCTTTCCTTCACTTTTGATAGCAGTGAAAGATTGGGGCAAGTTAAAAATAAAGCTCCGTCCTCTCTTGGGCTGATGTCCCTTGGAACTGACTTAACAGAGATGCGTCACAAACAACTTCTGGGTTACTCTCATCTGTCTCACACTCTTGTCCCCACAAACTCTTAGTCTTTACAATCAACGTTTTATAGTCATTCAATGGACCCATCACTAAATATGCAAAAAGATTTGGTACTCTAACTAATAAGCATTCTCATATTTTAAATAGAATTAAATATTTGGCAAACAAATGAAATATTATTTTGACACATTTTAGTACCAATGAAGTATGATAAGAATTCCCTAATATGATCATACCTTGCTTTCCCTTTGGGCTAAAGGTATATGTGTTGCTGATACACTCAAGGCAAAAGTGCTCAAAGATATCTTTCTGGAGATGAACATACCGTATTCTGTTGTACGAGGGGAGCAGATCCAGTTAAAAGGAACCGTTTACAATTACAGGACTTCAGGGACAATGGTGAGTCATGATTCGTTGTTAGAATAACAGATAAAGAAAATGCTCTCTAGTTGTCTGAGGGGGTGTCATTAAAATAACACACACACTCACTCAACTGCAATAAGCCCAGGCATTGAGTGTTGTCCTAGAAAATGTCCTACACTTTGGCATGTGGAGTGGGGTAGAAAGAAGGAAAGGCTAGAACATGGCCATGTGAACTCATCTGCCGTGCTGAGTTTCACAGAGAGGGAGTTTACACGCGGTTCATCTGAGTTCCTCAGTCCCGTGACGCAAGCAGCCCCCTCCTGTTCTGCCTCTGCACTACCCCTGCTCATCTTCTCTTTGTGTATCTTGTCATCCTCTCTGAAATCTTGATTCCAACACCTCCCCTCCAGCCATAGCCTCCTTGCCACTTTGCTAAGCATTGCCAATATTTCCATAGCAAGTCTGAATCCCATAGAGACCCCCAGCCATTGATTGACTCAAAACCTTTTCTCTTATCCTCCAGACTGCTATATCTTTACTCTCCCCCTTGTACAAGCTACTCATGAATCATCATATAACCACACTGCCTAAAATTACACCAACCCCACAGCCTTCCTCACTCAGGATCCGAACAGTGAAAACCTCCAGCCATGGGGAACCTTCCCATCTTTGTTTTCTCTGGAGGGCATCTCTACCACTAACTATACAATAGGCTGGCAGTTTTCATCAAAATCACAAGACTTAGATGGAAACCCAACACTGTTCACAAATCAAACCATCTTTTTAAATCTCTAGTTTTATTCTTAGGACTGAGTGTGTCAGTGGTTCCTCTAACATTTTTAAAGAAACTGTGCTTTCTGTTGGCACACTCAAATTGGCATACAAAACCTTTCGTTATCAACTTTTAAAAGATGCCATCTATAACTTTTTAAATAATTTTAAATATTTAAAAATCACATCAGTATTTGAAATAAGACTATTACATCATTTGAATGTGCATAGTGGACTCTAAATAGCAAAGTAATGTATTTTTAAATATTCAAATAAGTTATTACATCATTTCTTTTTCTCTTTTAATTCAATTTTATTCTACTCACTTATACTTGATGCTTATGCTTGTATTTTTTTCTATTAACCATCTTGTTATATTTTGATGCAAATATATTTATAAACAACAAAAATATTTTAGAACTCATTTTAAGACTCTAATTTTGTATTCAGCGATCATTACAAATATTAATAGTATATAATTGATTTTTAAAAAGCATGCTACAAATTTTTACAAATAAAATAGTATGTTACAAATTTTTTAAAGTCCCTAAAAGGGGTGGGGTGGAGAAATGTCTCCGCCACTAGGAGTGTGGAGTTCTCTCCAGAGGACCTGATTCTGGTTCCCAGAACCCACATGGGGAGACGCCCCCAGCTGTGCCTCCAGCTCTCTGGACTGCAGGTTTCTGCGTTCAACTGTGGACACACACACAGATACACAGTCAAAAATAAAAGAAATCTTTAAAACTAGAATTTTATGAAGAAAAGCAAATGCTTTCTGTCAGTCTAATGACTATGAGTCCTAGAAATAATAGTGGGCTCAGCAGAAATTCCATTCTAAATAAATTACAATCATTTTTATACATCAAAAATTGAGAAAACAAAGATATTGTCAATATTATTCTCCTCATATCAACATGCTTTTATTTAAAACGTTGGAGACTGTAATCAGATTGTTTTCTATGGTCGCTCTCTGCCCTAGCTCCCCAATCCTACACGGCCACAGCACAGGCAGCCAAAGTTATTGTGGTAAACGGCAACACAACTGAGCTGTGATGGTTATGGCAGCGCCAGCTGTATCGAATCTTTAACTCATCAATACGTCCGTTACATCAAAACAAGTGCATCGTGGTTCAGGGCTAACGCCGTCCCTTTCCCTCTCATAGTGTGAGCGTCGTCCTGTGCGCTGAGGGCTAGTAATTCTGGATCACACCTGCGACCTTGTTAACTGAAGTTATGTGGAGATCCTAGGTTCTGTTCTGGTCCTCTGCAGAATATTTAGGTTTGCTTAGATATCTTAGCAGACATTGGACAGCTGTCACCCCAGATTCTGGAGTGCAGTCCTTTTAGCCTTAGCTGGGATACTTAGCACCGTGCTATGTGTAGGTCAAGGGTCAGCATACTGTGACCGTCTTTTCCGCCGCGGTGACGTCCTCACTCTGCCCTCTGGTTCTCTGAGCCAGCAAGGTGGAAGGCTTTTACTGGGGATTTACTCAACTCAAAGCACGAATGGAACCCACCCTCAGTCAAAAAGACAACAAGTCCCACCCTGGTGTCATTCCTATCTTCCAAGCGTCCCTTGTCCTTCAGGCTGTCATTTGCTTAGATGTCTAGAGTTCTTGGCAATCACTGAAATCAGAAATACTGCTGCATGTAGCTTTTTACCCATATTGACCATCAGGTTCAAACGTTCTTTCCTAATTTCATCTTACCACAAGGATTTATTGTAGTTATTATTATTTGGATTAGGTCTTTTGGTTTGGTTGTTTTGTTGTTTGAGACAAGGTCTCAGTATGTAGTTCAGGCTGGCCTGGAACTGTCTGCATGGCTCGGACTGGACTCAAAGTTAGGGTCTCCCTGGGCTAGCCTCTCCAGTGCTGGCATCTGAGTCTCATGACGCCATGCCTGGACTTTTATGAACTTGTGTTGCATGCTTCTCTGCCCGACACCTGCTATGCTGGGGAATCCCTGACCCATCATCTCCTCTGGCTCCTCCCCCATGCAGCATGGTTGGCACCCAAGGGGCAAAAGGAACTCTACGTTTGCGGGGAGTCCCACAAAATCAGCTATTGATCCCCTCTCGTTTTGCATTTTGCATGTCCCAAACAACAACAAAACAACCAAACTAAACCAAGCAGTGCTTTCCCTCGGGCTCACTTGCGTGCTTCTGGAAGTTACGGATTGTGTTCCTCAGGCATAGTTCCTGATCAGTTCACTAAACTGAAGATGAATATATATTCATCTTTGAGCCAGAAATCAACGGACACTGTCGCCAGGAAATGAGAGGACTCACACAGTCCGTTTTCGTTCACCGTTCGTAAAAGGAGAGCCCGGGTGTAAACCTGTCTTTCAAGAGTGTGTTTTTATTGTAAATAAAAGACAAGTAGGTACAAGTGGAAAGTCAATAGGATTAGGAGTGGAGTTGGCTGTCTACTAGGTGAGTCTTTACATGAGCTGGCTGTCATCCGTCACACTGTCATTTGAGTCAAGGGCTGAGGAAAAGGTAAGACTCTGAACAGCTAAACCCAAGGCTCCCACTGCCCGAGGCAACACAGAATGTGGGAGAGGGCGAAGAATGCAGCAGCCGTGGCATAACTGAGTGGACTGAGTGCAGCCGTTCTAGCACTGAGTCTTCGGCCACCAGGGACATTGCTATGACCCATGGCAGCATGTGTACCTGTCAGAAACCTGAAAGGAGTCTTCTTCTGCCTTGGAACCAGACACTGCTAACAAACCAGGGGAGAGTGTGTGGCCAGACCAACATAATTTAGGGCACACTAACTTACCTTTTGCTTTTTGGTCACGTGTGGTTTAATGAGGAGGTTTTCTGATACAGTTCTTGTCCTGCTGTGTTTCAGTTCTGTGTTAGAATGTCCGCTGCAGAGGGAATCTGCACATCAGGGGGCTCAACTGGTAGCCACCAGGCCTCCAGGTCCTCCAGATGTGCGCGCCAGAGTATCGAGGGCTCCTCCACTCACTTGGTGACCTTCAGCCTGCTTCCTCTGGAAATTGGACTCCACTCCATCAACTTCTCACTAGAGACTGCTTTTGGAAGAGAAATCTTAGTGAAAACATTACGGGTGGTGGTAAGGAAAACAGGGTTCTTTTAAATTTTCCTTTTTTTCTGGGGGACATGCTCTCAACAATCTGTGTGGATAATTACGTTTGGGGCCGGAAGCAAGGGAGAGAGGATGACGTAAACAGAACACGGAAACAGCTGAGGAAGCTGACGGAAGCCCTCCCGCATTTTTGGCGCTATTCTTGTGATTTTTACATGAATCTGAAATTACGCTTAAAATTATGAAATAGAAGAACAACACCTGCGTACTGTAGAAAATAAGAATACCAAAAATCCACCAAGAAAAAGAAAAGTCACCAATAAAACCCCAGGCCCAGAGATTCCCAAGTTTTGCTATTTGATACTCATCTTCTGTATATCGTTTCTGCCACCTTGAAATCCACGTGCAAGGTGTCAGGCTGGATACCAAACGTAAATCAGTAATAGACAGCACACACGTATTTAAAGACCCTGCAGCGTGAAGATTTTCCACTTCATAAATGAATAAGCAGGCAGAAAGAGTGGAAACAACAACGCCTCAGCATTGGTGATCCCGTCACCGGCTGAGCGTCTTCCTACCACTGAGATCCTACAATTATGATTTGCTAGTTTCGGATAGAACATTGTCACACCAGTTACCGACCTCACAGGCCTTCCAGCGCCTTCCTTCTTTGGTTTCGGTTTTGATCTATGCCATTAACTTCAGCAAACATGTATTCAGTTGGCACGGTGGCTTATGTCTGTAATCCCACCCACTGAGGAGGCTAAGGCAAGTTTGAAGCCACCACGGGCAACTTGATGAGTCCTTGCTGAAAAGAAAAGCCGGGCCGGGCTGACTTCTTTGTGGCCTGTCCGTTATGAGTACCTCTGTTTCACACTCGGAGCTGGAGCAGGTTTCTTGATTTTTTCAATCCTGGCTCCAAGCTTCCTACCAGCGTTTCCGGGTTTAAGTTACTGAGTTCTGCGTTGGCTTTCTTGTCTGTTCCTGGGAGCCATGGTAGCACTTTCCTCCCAGAGGTTCATAAAGACTGAATAAGTTGATATATAAAGCATTTAGATAAATCACCCAACCTATACAAGCATCCACTTAACTGTCACTCTGACCAACATTCACATAGTCAGAATCTTTTCCTCACAAGGAAGCATTTATATCGACTTTGACTTTTCGGAAAAGAGGTTTCTTAATGTTTTTTGTTTGTTTGTTTTAATTGGCAAAGTGGTCCGGAGCAACTTGACTCCAGGAATTCTGGTCTTATAAATGTAAGCATGCTCTTAACAGAATGTTTTCCGTTTCCCCTTTAGCCAGAAGGGGTCAGAAGAGAAAGCTATGCCGGCGTGACTCTCGACCCCAAGGGGATTTATGGTAGGAAAATATTTTGATTTTATGTGTTTTATTTCAGAAGTAGACATTGAAGTGTAATTTCTTTCCTTTTTATTGTTTTTATGGAGCTATACATTTTTCTCTGCTGCCCTCTCCCTCCCCTTCTACCCCCTCGTGTGACCTACATGCTCCCAATTTACTCAGGAGATTTTGGGTTTTTTTCTCCTTCCTATGTAGATCCATGTATGCCTCTCTTAGGGTCCTCCTTGTTGTCTAGGTTGTCTGGGGTTTGAACTGTAGGCTGGTTTTTCTTTGCTTTATGTCTAAAAGTCACGTATGAGTGAGAACATATGATATTTGTCTTTCTTAGTCTGAGTTACCTCATTCAATATGTTTTTTTCTAAATCCATCCATATGTCTGCAAATTCCAAGATGTCATTATTTTATACCTCTGAGTAGTAATCTGTTGTGTAAATATACCACATATTCTTTATCCGTTCTTTAGTTGAGGGGCATCTAGGTTGTTTCCAGGTTCTCACTATTATGAACAATGCTGCTATGGACATAGTTGAGCACATGTCGTTGGGGTATGACTGAGCTTCCTTTGGGTATACACCCAACAGCAGTACTGCTGGGGTTTGAGGTAGATTGTTTCCTAATTTTCTAAGAAATTGACATACTTATTTCCAAAGTGGCTGTACCAGTTTACACTCCCGCCAGCAATGGAGGAGTGTTCATCTTACCCCACATCCTCTCCAGCATAAGTTGTCACCAGTACTTTGATCTTGGCCATTCTTACAGGTGTAAGATGGAAGCTCAGCGTTGTTTTGATTTGCATTTCTCTGAAAGCTAAGGGTATTGAACATTCCCTTAAGTGTCTTTCAGCCATTTTAGATTCGTCTGTTGAGAGTTCTCTGTTTAGGTCTGTACCCCATTTTTTATTGGATTATTTGTTCTTTTGATGACCAGTTTCTTGAGTTCTTTGTATGTTTTGGAGATCAATCCTTTGTCCAATATGGGGTTGATGAAGCTCTTTTCTCAATTTGTAGTTTGCTGTTTTATCTTGTTGACAATGTCCTTTGTTTTACAGAAGCTTCTCAGTTTCAGGAGGGTCCATTTATTGTTTCTCTCATTGTCTGTGCTACTGGGGTTATATTTAGGAAGTGGTCTCCTATGCTAATGCATTCAAGTGTATTTCCCACTTTCTCTTCTACATGTTGATATCCAGTTATGTGAGCACCATTTGTTGAATATGCTTTCTTTTTTCTATTTTATAGTTTTTTGCTTCTTTGTCAAAAATCATGTGTTTGTAGGTGTGTGGATTGATATCCAGGTCTTCTATTCGGTTTCATTGGTCCTCCTGTTTGTTTTTATGACAATACCAGGCCGTTTTCATTACCGTAGCTCTGAAAAAAAAAGTACAGGATTGTTTCAGCTATCCTGGGTTTTTTGTTTTTCCATATGAAGTTGAGTACTGTTCTTTCGAGGTCTATGAAAAATTTTGTTGAGATTTTGATGGGCAATACATTGAATCTGTAGACTGCTTTTGGTAAGACTGCCATTTTTACTATGTTAGTTCTACCCACCCAAGAGCATGGGAGATTAAAGTGTAATTTTAATGTAACTTAAAACATCACTTTTCAGAGTGTCCAGTGTGCAGAATCAGCCACGTCTGCTTGTTATAGCGCTGCCCTCTCTGGGCGGGCGATCTGTGTGCTTGGGGCCAAGCAGACCTCTTAACTCTACTCACTGAGCACTCAGGACAAACGCATTGCAACAGTGTGTCAGATTTCTTCTTTTGGGGCCACCAACCAGCTCCCAAATCATGATGCGAGACTTATTGTTTATCTTAGGCTCATTTCTTGCTACCTCTTATAACTTAACCTGTTTCTCTTCTAGGTTTTGCCCCAGGGCTTTTTACCTTTCCCTTCTCTTTATCTACTTTCACTGCTTCTGGCACCTGGCTGACAGCTGCCTGGCTTCTGTCCCTCTCTTTCTCCCTCCTTCCTTCCTCCTCATTCTCCTCTTCTCTCCACTCCTATTTATTCTGTCTGCCCACCAGCCCCACCTATCTCTCTCCTGCCTAGCTATGGCCATTCAGCTTTCTATTAGACCAATCAGGTGCCTTAGGCAGGCAAGGTGAAACAATTGCAGCACAAACAAATGGAACACATCTTTATATCATTAACAAAGGCAGCAGAAACAGATGCAGCAACCTTCACACAGTTAAGGTATATTCTGCAATGTAAACAAATGTGACACATTTCAGCCTAGTTAGAGTAATAAGCCTAGTTACAGTAATAAATCCCCCTCATTGGATGCTCTGCTCATCATCACAATAACACGTATTTACCTCGGAAACCTCTGTCCAGACAACAGCTGACAGCTAGCCATGTTGTAATTAGCTCGCAAGCACCCTTTGGAACGCCACAGTGAGACCGTCACTTAGAAAATCCCTTCTTCACTGCTCTGTGTCTCTTCTTTTCCTTCAGCTGAGAATCTTCTCAAAGCAAGAGCTTCTCAAACATTTTTGAACTGACTCCCGGGCTAAGTCCAGGCATGCTTCTGAAAGAACAGGTTCTCCTAACAACTGTTTCCAGCTAGACAGACTACTACAGCCCTTCTTAAATTGTTACAGTGTCAATGTATTTAGCTTCTCTGTCTGCATGGTTTTTTTACCCTCAAAAAAAACCCCTTTGAAAACATCATTACCCCTCTGTAACTAAGGAGTAATGCAGCAGAGAAAGGCTGTGCCAATCCTGTTACCTCCATGCTCTGACACCCTTACCTCAGGCTTCCTAAACGCCTTCACTGACTAATTTTAACACAGCATCTTCATGTTTCATCAAGGCTTAAATGACAGAGAAGTTTCTTGAGGAACATTCTTATATCTTTGCCAAATCCATGCAGCTCATTGATGAGATCTCAGGATTTATTCATAGCATCTTCCTCTTGCCAGGGACTCCGCAGAGTACTAGCGCTGGTTCTGGCTAGAGCTGGATTCTCACTACAGTAACTTTGGTGAGCCTTGCAGTAAGCCTTCCTTGGCCTGGATCATGGCACCCCCTGTACTATCCCTGTGCAAAATTGAAACAATAAAATAGACCATGTATACAGGACTCCTGTGAGTATGCAGTGTAGCCCTTCATTCAGTTAGCTTAGTTGAAGCTTGACTCTTTGTCAGCACAGTGATAAGCAGAATCATGTTTTGGGGGTGGTAGCATGTTTTAATATTATTTTTATTTATTCTTTGAAATTGTCACACATGTCTACAATATATCTTGATCATAGCTAATCTCTACTACCCAACTTAACTCAAAGCATCTCCTTCACAATTTCATGTCCTCTTTTTAAATTTTTATTACTTAATGACTTTTAATTATTTTAGCTCATTGGATCCAATTAGTGCTGCCCATATATTAATGGGTATGAAGTCATCAGGGTCATCAGGGTCATCAGGGTATGGGCAACCTACCAGTGTCTAGCTTCCTAAAGAAAACTGATGCAGCGGAGTGGTGCATGCCTTTAATCCCAGCACTCAGAAAGCAGAGGCAGGCAGAGCTCTGAGTTCAAGGTCAGTCTGGTCTGCAGAGTGAGTTCCAGAACAGTCAAAGGTACACACACACACACACACACACACACACACATACACACCGTCTTGAGAAACCAAAAAAAAAGAAAGAAAAAGAAAGGAGAGAGAGAGAGAGAGAGAGAGAGAGAGAGAGAGAGAACGAGAACAGACACCTCCTCCCTTAGTAGCTATCAATTGCCAATAGCTCCTCAGGAATGGGTAGACCTGTTATGTGACAAAACCTTCCCTGGGTGACTCTCTCTCTCACAAACACACACACAATTTACTCATTCACCATAGGGAATCCACAACAGGCCAAAGTATGGATACCACCAAACTCCAGCTTGGCGAACCAATGAGTTTATTGGGGTTACTTACAGGAATATGGACAACGGGTTGCTGACAGGAGCAGAGATGACTCACAGACAGCTGCCATCACCCATGACCACCCCTAATAAGAGCCTTTGGGGTCCAGCCCCAAGACTCTCTTCAGGGTTCAGAATGGACACAACAGCAAGAGAAAAGGATTTTTTCTGAGGGTGAATGAACTCTCACACATGCTTTTCTGAAGCAATAAAACAAAGTTGACAAGAGTTACCTCTCATTAGTTAAAAGCATATTCCTAGGATAGGAAGCTGAGTCATTTCCATGGCAACACAAGATTCCAAGGTTTCAGATGTAAGACTGTGACCAGACTGGGGATCAGGGGAGCACAATGCCCAGTGACCAAGTTTGAGACATAGGCAGACTTGGCAAGCGAAGAATTGGCATGCTTTTCTTAGGGTGCTTTGTGTAGCAACTTTGGTTTGACATCTGAGACTCTGGACCTTGACCATAACTGTAAGGTTTTAAACTTATGATCCATTTACACAAAGCCTTTAGTCTAGTTTGAACTTACTCGGAGGTAAAAGTGAGCTAATTGTGTGCAGTTAATCTGAGCAAAAGAACAATGCAGGCTTTTAAGTATCTACACTTGCTGTGGGATAGATGGATCTAGTTATGAAGTATGTCCTAGTGTATTTTCTATATATCAAAATTATATAGCTAAATGAAAAGTCACCTTCCTGACCATTCACAGATATATGTGCCCACAAGATTGAGAGATAATCCTGAGATTACATATACACATCACATGAGATTACAATGCAGGTATTGCAGAGACAACAAGATGCTTTAGTAAAACTGAAACAACAGTTTCCAGAGTCGATTGTCCTCCAGGCCTTGCCTGGACAGGATTAATGTCCATCAGAGTCACTCATCTGGTGGGTTGACATCTGAATTATCAGTTGTGGTATGCTGTATATTTGCACAGCCCATGGCCTCTGACACCCATCATGAGTAACAGTTCACCACATCTGGGAGTACACTGCACAGCCTACAGGCAGCTCAGCAAGTTGAGGCACTTTCCAGGTGCCTCAGTCGGTCTAATCCTCTTCCAAGCAGCTTGCCTGGTTTCTGCTTCTTCCACGTTCTTCTCCAACCATCTGGTATTGTTGCAGATTCTTTGCAGCTTAGCTCTACTCGCTCTGGCAGGTACGGGCCTAGTAAGTCTGGTCATTTTCAGGGACTTCCTGAAGCTATTATGAGTGTACTTTCCTGCTTAAAGAAAGTCTGTGCAGGATGGAATGTTTTGATAAAGGAGGAAATGGCTAAACATCCAGCCTCAGGGTTGCTTCCTTCAGCCATGCTAGACATTTAAACTGCTTTGATCTTGAGCAGATTACCATAGCAATGGTGAGTTCACATGTTCAACAACCATGTCACAGCCAGAAGAAAGCCTGTCACAGCTCTCTCTCTCTCGCTCTCTCTCTCTCTCTCTCTCTCTCTCTCTCTCTCTCTCTCTCTCTCTCTCTCCATGTCACAGGACTCTCCCCTTCTTCTGGTTCTTACATTCTCCATTCCCCCTCTTCCCTGAGATAGGAGCTGGGGTGAATATAGATGTCCCATCGCTGGCCTGCACCTACAGTCAATTTCTCTTAGCACTTGGAACAGTCATGAGTCTCTGTGTTAATCATAAGATGTACAATTTTTATAGTAAACAGAGAGAGGCTATAAGGTAAAATTCTCTGACACTGGCACTCTGAAACCATGGAGTTGTGTGCATAGAGAAAACTGTTTCAGTCCAGCTAGGTGGGGAAGTAGGAAGAACGTTTGGTCATACTTCCCAGTGGAGCTAGTGTGCAGACCGCCCAAAATTATGTTCCAGGTATTTGGACATGCTACCTCTTCCTAGAGGGCAATGTTGAAATAACATATTTAATTCATGCCTTCTAAAGACCAGGAATCTTGCATCAAATTCTGTGTTTTGTTTAAGGAGATTCTACAAGCCTAGGGTTTAATTAAAATCCTTCACCATTTTTTCTCTTTTTAAAACTTTAATGTTGTTATTATATATGTGTTTTACTTTGAAATTTTCTTTGTTAGTAGATATATAATCTAATAATAGTTCTTTACCTTAAGAACTCTGGACAAATATGTTTTATTAATAATTGTTTATTATTATTACAGGTATTGCTAACAGACGAAAGGAATTCCCATACAGGATACCATTAGATTTGGTCCCCAAAACCAGCGTTAAAAGGATTTTGAGTGTAAAAGGTAAATTTTATTGGCCAGAGATGAGGCTCAGTTGGTAGGGTGGCTGCCTGGTGTGCATCAAGTCCCAGTGTGGTGGTGCTCACCTGTAATCCCTGCCCTGGGAATGGGGAGACGGAGAGAAGGAGGGCATCAGAAACTGAAGTCCGGCTTAGTAAGGCGTAGGCCAGTCTGAGCACCTCAGGACCAAATCTCCCCCCGCCCCTTTCTCTTGGATTTTGAGACTCTTTCTCTGTGTAGCCCTGGTTGTCTTGGAAGTCACTCTGTAGAACAGACTGGCCTTTAACTCACAGAGATCCACCTGCCTCCACCTCCCAAGTCCTGGGATTAAAGGCATGTGCCACCTCCGTCTGATTATAAATCTCATTTTTATTTTTTATAACTGGGTGCTTCAAACCAAAATCAAATATATTCGTGATTATTCTTTATTTTTCTTCATCTAGACGTATAAATTGGCTTTTGACAGAACCTTGTCTTCCAGTGTCCTCGACTTCAAACACTTGATTACTTTCCAACTCTTCACCCGCTTTAGTTGGCAGCTCCTGATGGGGGGGGGGGTTCTATCCCAGTGACTTCTCTACTTAGTTCAACACCTAACGTCCCACAGTCTCAGCAGCCCATCCTGCCCCCATTGAAGACTTTGCAACCTACAAATGGCCCAGGGCACCAGCTCTCCTTCCAAGTATCAGTCCTGGGGTTGCTTGGCCCATTTGTACAGCTATAACGAGATATCAAAGTCTGTGTAATTTATAAAGGACAGGTTCTCCGGTCTCACCTTCTGGAGCTTGTCCAAGATCAAGGTAATGAAGTGCCTGGCAAGGGCTGCTCCCTGCGTTTCCAGCCATTGTCCTGTCATGGCATCCTCACATGGCTAAGGGTAGAAGGGCAAAATGTCAAAGGTGAGGTGAAGGACTCCCACCCACTCCAGAAAAGCCCCACCTTCCAACACCATCACCTCTGTGCACTAGGTTTCAGCAGATGGAGGGACAGGGATTCTCTACCCTCCAGGGTGTGCACACTGAGGAATCTTTGCTGGATTTCCCCTGGGCGTCTCTCTCTACAGTGCGGTCACTCGTCACTGACACCACAGAACATCCTGGCTACATTTCCTCTCAGATCAAACGCTGGAATCCCAGAACACCAGCACTAGAAAGGGCCTTTCTGACCATGTGCAGTCCTGATGTTAGATACATAAGAAACTGATCTGCCCACGTTTGCAG
Source organism: Microtus pennsylvanicus (assembly GCF_037038515.1). NCBI lineage: Eukaryota > Metazoa > Chordata > Mammalia > Rodentia > Cricetidae > Microtus > Microtus pennsylvanicus. Next base: position 49,598,832 of record NC_134587.1, on the reverse strand, counting down.
AGCGTTGCTCTGGTTCCAGAAGTCCGCGCCTTTCCTCTTCAGCTTCTTTACCCTCCTTCACTTGAGGATCAGGCAGCATGGTTGGCGATGTCTGCACCTGACCGTGCTCCATGTGCTCCCTGTATCACTCTGCCTACCACCAAAAGCCCATGTTCCCAATCAAATCCGGCCTTCTCCCGCCATTTCCAGGACAAACTGCTCATAGGGAAGAATGAAGACCGTGGTCATTGCCTCTTCAGAGCACACTATTGGACGCTGGTAAAGAGTGTTTGTGTCTACTTGGGTCTCTTTGTGTTTCAGGACTGCTTATAGGGGAGTTCCTGTCCACAGTTCTGAGTAAGGAAGGCATCGACATCTTGACCCACCTGCCTAGTGGGAGCGCGGAGGCAGAGATCATGAGTGTTGTCCCCGTGTTCTATGTCTTCCATTACCTGGAAGCGGGAAGCCACTGGAACATGTTCTATCCTGATTCCTTAGCTAGGAAACAGAGCCTGCAGAAAAAAATGAGAGAAGGTAAAAAAAAAATTGTTTTATATGTCATCTTACAGATTTAAAGCAAATATTTTATTTCCTGAAATATTTAAATTACTATGAATCATACATATATATGTATATATATATATATAAGATTAATTGTAAAAGAATTTTAGCAACAACAACAAAAAAGTCATGAGATAAACTCTTTCTGAGGCATTCTGGCTTAACTCGCCAAATGCCTGGCCAGGAAGCAGAACCTCTACCTTCCAGAATCCTCCGAGGATTGCTCCCTTCCTCTTTGAATGGGAGCAGAACGTTCGCTTTGATCCCCAACTCGAGTATGAGACTTCCTATGAGAAACTGGGAATACTGGCCACAGAACCCACAATAGCCGCTCACACGCAGGAAGGCTCAGCCCCTGGACTGACCCAGCACTCCTGTGACGCGCTGTGTTCTTTTTTCTGGTTCTCCTTAGGGCTGGTGAGCATCTCGTCCTACAGAAACAGAGACTATTCTTACAGCATGTGGAAAGGGGGAAGTGCCAGTACCTGGTGAGTAACAGACTTCTCTCATATTCTCATACGGTAGCTGGTTCATTCATTAAGAATAATGGCCAGGGGATTACGGAGATGGCCCTGTGGGTAAGGGCACTTGCTGCCAAGCCAGGCTACCTGAATTCTATCACCAAGACCCACGTGTTATAAGGCAAGAACTGACTTCCACAGTTTCTCTTTTTGTCATGCGTGCACACACTCATAAATAAGGACGTCCCTAGTGACGTCCCTTCCCTTTGCTCTGACTGACGCCCCTCCACACACCTCACTTTCCCTTACAGCCCAGATCTGACCTAGTTAACTGGGGTGGTTGCTCCTTCAAAGAGAGCCTGGATTTTGTTCCCCAAGTTCAGCATTCTGATGTAAGCCAGCCCTCTCTCTTTTCATCCTTCTGGCTTCAGACTTTGCTCCCCTGGGTTTACACTCGGCGAGGAAGCTGGAGTGGCCTCACCACTCCAAGCCATTTAGATTCTTCTCAGCTCATCCAGAGTGAGAACCACTGTTTGCTCAATTCTCCCTCGTTCATCCATCTTGTTTCATGCTCCACGCAAGCCCTTTCTCAAACACACAAGACCAGACATGACTTCCCCCTCGGGGTCTCTGCACTGACCCCTCTCTGTCTGCAATGCTCCTTCCTGGGCAAGACCAGACGTCTTATTTCCCTCGGGGACTTACTGGAAGTGTCCTTCTTAATGAGGTCTCCATTGTCTCCTTCTATATAAAACCACTGCACCCAGCGCTGCTGAGTCCTGCCCCATGGGCTCCTTTCCCTCTTCCCATTTTTTACGAACTTTCTCGCTTACTTCCCTTATCTGTATATGTATGTGGGTGGCTCCACGTGTTCCGAGGACCTTGTATCTTCAATAAAAATTTATTCACTGAGGGGTAGCTTCTGTGATGGTGATCATCTAAGGAAAGACAGTCTAGATGAAGCAAACATTTACACAGCAGTGTTCTCAAACATGTCCTCCTACTTTGACTAGATACCTAATTTTATTTATTTTTCCCCCTTTGGAAGATACTTAATTTTAACATATAAAAAAAATCAGATAGCTGGTCATGGTGGTGCAGACGTATAGTCCCAGCACCTGGGAGGAAGAGGCTGAAGGAGCAGAAGTTCAAAGCAGGGCTGCACTGTAAGGTAATGCTCCCAAAGAGTGAAGATAAAGCAAGACTTCAGTGTGCCAAGAACCTCATAACGTCTATTGCATAAGACGCCCTTCCTGAGTTCTGCAATAATTCAGTGCTTTTTGACAGATTATTTCTATGTAGCCTGGCTGGTCTGAAACCTATTATTCAGAGCTGGCCTGGATTGCATCCATTCTCCGGCTCTGTCCCCATAGTGCTGGGGCTGTGGGCATGTGCCACCATGCCCAGCAAGTTACAATCACTGAGTTTTAGATGTTCCCAGAATTACAACCTTGGCCTCTTATTTCTTGTGATCTCTCTTGCACAATCTTATCTTTGCCTGTGACCTCCACACTTCTGTGTAAATGAATCCCTGAGCAATGTCTTTAATCAATGTCCAGAGACCTAACTTCTCTCCTGGCCACAGGGCTGCATTTCCAGGTGTCTGGACGTGAAGAACTCTAAATACAACGCATTCCAAAGCCATAGCTCTTTCTCAAACGTGCTTTCCTGTCCCCTCACTGAACCCCCATCCTCCACGAGTTCAGAATCATCAGCTGGTTTTTCAGCCCCTCCCTTTGGCCTTTAGTTCTTTGCCCAGCCTCAGTTCACAGGGCATTCATAGCAAGATTCTGCCTCGATCACCACAAGATCACCAAAAGATATTAAATAAGATAGCCCCAAGGACAGGAAGATACGAATCCTGATGACCGAATGTGATGGGATTGGTAGGTAGACTGGGAGTGTCTAGATTTCCATTAACTATTTGGAAGCATGGAAGCTGGAAGCAGCAGATGCCTGTCGGAAGATGGACGGGGACACAGAGGAGATTTTCTTTTATTAACTGCTCTTCTGTGCTTTGGGACTTTTGAAAACTTTTTGCTCTTGAAATTTTTTCATTTAAAATACATTTTAAAAATACAGGTTAAAACAAAATTTTAAGATGACAAGACAGGAGAGTCTTAAGGACATCAGAGGGTCTAGTGACATCTAGCAAGGTCACGACTCCTGTCCTCACGGTTAGTCTGGGGTACATGCTGGTGGGCTGGTCTTTCTGGCTAAATAGGTGACATCCTAAATCTTCCTGGTCAGATGGCAGATGCTGAGTCCATGGTGGAGCTTAACAGAAGGGAGACAAACACTAGGGAGACAAACAGCTCAGACCCAGGAAGCTCGGCCACATGCTTTTCCACTGCATTATCTCACTTTTAGCGATCAGCGTTGACACCAAGCTGTTTGCCTCCCTCCGTGGCCTTTAACTCAACTTGTCATCTGCTTTGTTCTGGTTTTTCTCACCAGCATCAACGTTTTGAGAACTAGCTAGCAGTGTCATAATCACTCAGGTGCTGCTTGCCGATTTTCGAATGTCCTCTCTTGTCGCCATGTAAAAGGATGGCTTACTCTGGAACTCTGTGTCTTCCACTCTAATTTCTTTTAAAGAAGAAAAGCACGCAAAGACACACTATGTAACTAGGAAGGCAAGGGAGACTGTGTTCTAAAGTCTGTGTGATTGTGTTGCAAAGGTTAACGGCGTTCGCTTTGAGAATCCTTGGGCAAGTGGCCAAGTACATGAAACAGGACCAAAACTCAATCTGTAATTCTCTGCTGTGGCTGGTTGAGAAGTGTCAGCTGGAAAATGGATCTTTCCAGGAAAATTCCCAATACATGCCCGTAAAGTTACAGGTAAGGCAATCAAATGTGTAAATTAGCACTGGTTTTATTTACAGACTCCCATTTTATTCCCATCGTATTACGGGGACTAAAGAAGAGAAGAAAAAAATATATATAATTGTCCTAGTTTCATTGTGATAAAATATCCCAACAAAAGAAAATTTTGGGAGGTGTTCAGCTCAGGGTTGTCATGGCAGCAGGCACTGAAGAGGGTGAATGTCCACATGCTGGTGCTCAGCTCACCGTAGCCCAGGGGATGATGCCGCCCACGGGGGCTTTGTCCTCTCACCTCGACTTAGTGTAATCAAGATAATTACACACAAAGATGCCCACAGGCCAACCTGATCTAGACAGCCTTCATCTGCTCCTTTCCTGATGACTGTAGATGGTACCAGGTTGACAATAAATGTACAAGTCAGACAGAAGGATTTTCAAGAGTGTAATCCTTGTAGTGAAAGGCAAACCCAGTTTCATTGGCAGCAGGGGACCAAGTCTAGATTGGAGGAACTGAAAAACCAAATTCCTGTGTGACTCCTGGGAGACGGAGGAGGGCCAGAAACGTGTCTGGATCTTTCCTCAGAGTTAACTTATTTCTCCTTTTCACCCAAACTGTTTGTCTTTATGACATAAAACCTGTTTTTAAAATGTGTGCACACGTGTGTGCGTGTGTGCACATGTATGTGAGTGTGTGTATTCTGAATCTTGCTATTATGAGCATTGCTGCAGTGCATGCAGAAGTGCAAATGTGTCTTTGAGGTCGAATTCCTTCCTCCTGGATGTAGACCCTGGAGTAGAACTGCTATCTCCATACTTCCATTTTTAATTTTTGGGAGACTCTGCACTGTGTCTCACAGCGACTGTGCTAATTTCCCAGCGATGGTGCACATTTGCCTCTTGTCCTTCTGTCGTCTCTGTGGCCACTGTGTGAGATAGTGTGTCCCTGTGGTTATGTCTGAATTGCTCTGATGGCGAGCAACACTGAACACTTTTATTATAACTATTATGCCTGGAAATTTAAATTCTGGAGTTGAGAGGAGGGAAGAAATGGGAAGAGAAGAGAGAAGGGAGAAAGGAGGAGAGAGATTAAAGTCCATTCATAGAGAATTAGACTGTTCGTGGGGAGGTAGATCAGCTCCACTGGAGACCCCGTGAGCCTGGCACTGGGTTACCCCTGCCTTAAGAGATGCCTCCTAGCGGACATGGTCCGTTAAGAGGCTCTTGAAGAGGGTGAACTTGAACGTGGTAATGAATCATGAGGTAAAGCTGGCAGGTGAGGATGGGGAGACGCTCCAAGGGAGGCACCAGCAAAACCTCAGGGCTGTCGGAAACCGCGAGAATCCGGCTGGACTGCACAGTGTGGACACATGGAGGTGGCTCCAAGAGCGACTCGGACGACTAGATCATCTCACTTTGAAAATGTCGTTTGCGCTGTCTGTTCTAGGGCACTTTGCCTGCGGAAGCCCAGGAGAACGCTTTGTATCTCACAGCCTTTTCTGTGATAGGAATTAGAAAGTCTATGGACATTTGCCCCCTGATGGTAAGAAGCACTTCTCTTGGCCGCACTTGGGAGGGTGCACTGGGGAGGGGAGAGAGCTGCGGGGTGGGGGCTCACTGTCAGAGTCCGCTTCATTTCAGAGGTTTCTTTCACTGCTTTACACGTACTTGAAAGTAACCTTGGGAGCCGGAGAGATGGCTCAGAGGTTAAGAGCACTGATTGTTCTTCCAGAGGTTCTGAGTATGGCGGCTCACAACCATCTGTAATGAGATCTGGTGCCCTCTTCTGGCCTGCAGGCATACACGCAGACAGAACACAGAAAACAAAATAAGTAAATCTTTAAAAAAAAAAAAGCAATTCTAACTGACTTCTCTTTTGAGACCATAACTGCTAAGCTACACGAAACAAGACTAACCACTGTAACTGTAAATATCCTGGGGCTGGAGAGATGGCTCAATAGTTAGGAGCACACACTGCTCTTGTGAGGAGCCAGGTTCAGTTTCCAACACCACAAGGCAGCTTATAGTCATCTTAACTCCAATTCCAAGGGGCTTAACACAAAAATAAAATTAAAAAAATATATAAAAACAAAAAAAGAAAGTAACCTTAAAACCAGAATCAAAGGGTTTCATAACCGTGACAGAATTTCTGGCACCTAGTCCAACCTGTAGATTCACCAAGAGGTGGCAGAGTTGACTTTAAAGGTAGGTGACCCCCATTCCTCAACGTCACCATTGCTAAATCGCAGAGCCAGGATAGTACCTGGGACTGTGACGGGAGAATGAGTCAATATGTCTTGCTCCCCTTGCTTTTTAAATTTAAAAATTTATTTTTGTGCGTATATGTGTGTGCCTGCTTATCTGTATGTTCACCTTAGAGGCCAGAAGAGGGCGTCAGGTCCCTGGAACTGGAGTTACAGGTGACTGTGAGCCACCTGATATGGATGCTCGGAACCCAACTCAGATCTCCCGCGAGAGCAGCCAGTGTTCTCCACCTGCTTAGCCATCTCTCCAGTCCCTAGCTTTCCATTCTTATCTCCTCTATGATGTGCCCATTGCTGTTGCCTTCAGCGTTGTAGAGACTCCCCGGAATCCAATCACATTTTTACTTCTTTGGGTCTTATTATTTTGTTTGCTTGGAAGCTAAGGAAGTAAAGAGAAGACACACCTATTTAAAATAACATAGAGGCTTCGCGGTGTGGAAGGCAGGGAATAGCTCAGTCAGTTAAGTGCTTACCACTGAAGGATCTGAGTTCAGATCCCCCGCATGAAGATAACAAGCTAGCTGTGACATGACCACACCTTCAATCCCAGCCCTGGGAAGGCAGAGACGGGAGGATCCCTGAGAGTTGCTGGGCAGCCAATATTGCCTACTAGGAAGCCCCAGGTTCATTGGGAATCCATGTCACAGAAGCTTCCAAAGGTTAACACAGACAACAAAAGGCTGAAGGCAGAGCTCTGTTCCGAGGTGAAGCAGTCCTGTCTGCAACACCAAAGTCAACTGATTGGTCCTGTAAATCAGGTTACAGAACTGAGCTGGGATTTCAGCTTCCAAAGAGAATTTGTAGAACGGGAGCCACAAAAGCTTTCTTCTGTTCGGGTCATTCATAAGCATTGGTGCACACATTTAAGAGAAAATAATCAACACGAACAGGTCCCAGTAGTCTGGGTGCTGATTGACAGTCATGCCCACAGGAGGCTCAGGTCAGAAGTGAGATGAGCCAGGCTTGTCATTCATCGAGGCTCTCTGGCAACCTCAGCACATGGCAGGGACTCTTCCTAGGCACTGTGAGGGGCAGAGAGCTCTGGCTGCTCCCGTCCTTTTACTGTGTGGTTCTATTCTATTTTGCTATGACCCTTTGGAACACGTGACTGTCTCAGCTATGCTGACAGAATGAAAATCCTGTCTACACCGTCACTTCTCCTCAGGGGTTGGTCCAGTGATGGAGTGAGAAACTCAAGAGACAAACTTCTCAAGGCAAACAGGAACTCAGTGGCAGAAAGCACAGCCCAATTTGTACAACCACGTGGTTTCTTCTGAGATAGACTCCACCCCTTCTCTGTAAAGGATTTGCTTTGTTGATTGTATACACAGGTCTCCAGGGTCTTCATACCCCCAAGACACACACTCACACGCATGCACACACGCATGCACGCGCGCACACACAGCAATTTTCCCACAATCTCAGTACAGCTCCCTTCAGTTTACCAGCTGATGTTGAAGAAAGAAAGTTAATTGTCTTCTGTTCTTCTTCCCAGAAAATCGACACAGCACTAACTAAAGCTGACTCCTTCCTGCTTGCAAAGGCCCTTACGTCCAAGAGCCCCTTCACACTGGCCATCGTGGCCTATGCTCTTTCCCTCGGAGACAAAACCCACCCGCAATTTCGTTCAATTGTCTCAGCCCTGAAAAGGGAAGCTTCGGTTAAAGGTAGGACTCATCCCACACCGCTGCTCAGTGTGCAGGTGCTGACTAAACACAAAGAGTCTGCATCCTGGGCATCAGGTTTTCTGCCCCCACCCACCCAATAGTGGGTTTCTCCATCAACACTGTAAGCCACCTCAAGCCAAACTGAAAAACCTGTTTATTTGAACAAAACACCTCAAGGGTAAGTTTTCCAGTCCCAGAGATGGAAGATGGAGGAGCCAGGCCCACAAACAAAAACAGGGAGATTTTCTAGGTTGTTGATGAGGGGTAATGATGTTTGTATCCAAGTATGGTTAAAGTTGAGCTCTTAGGGACTTGGGCAGCTGGCAACTTCAGGGGAGGAAGCTGCAGTAGCCACCAAGAATGTAGAACTGGGCTTTTGGTGCCTTTCCTTGGTTGAGAGACTCTCTGAGCATGTGGGGTTTGGAGGAATAGAGAGACAGAGGCAGAGGAGGGAGGGAGAGAAAAAGAGGGGAACGGGGCTTGGTCCAGTCAGTTAGTCCTGAGTCCCAGCTTTTCTATCTGCTGCTCCACTATCAGCCTGTCTGTGCTCTCCGGCATCTGTCAGTCACTCCGGCATCTGTCAGCCGTCTGTGCTCTCTGGCATCTGTCAGCCGTCTGTCTGTGCTCTCCAACATCTGTCAGCCGTCTGTGCTCTCCAACATCTGTCAGCCATCTGTCTGTGCTCTCCAACATCTGTCAGCCGTCTGTGCTCTCCAGCATCTGTCAGCCGTCTGTGCTCTCCAACATCTGTCAGCCGTCTGTGCTCTACAACATCTGTCAGCCATCTGTGCTCTCCAACATCTGTCAGCCGTCTGTCTGTGCTCTCCAACATCTGTCAGCCATCTGTGCTCTCCGGCATCTGTCAGCCATCTGTGCTCTCCAACATCTGTCAGCCGTCTGTGCTCTCCAACATCTGTCAGCCATCTGTGCTCTCCAACATCTGTCAGCAGTCTGTGCTCTCCGGCATCTGTCAGCCGTCTGTGCTCTCCAACATCTGTCAGCCATCTGTCTGTGCTCTCCAACATCTGTCAGCCGTCTGTGCTCTCCGGCATCTGTCAGCCGTCTGTGCTCTCCAACATCTGTCAGCCCTCTGTGCTCTCCAACATCTGTCAGCCATCTGTGCTCTCCAACATCTGTCAGCCGTCTGTCTGTGCTCTCCAACATCTGTCAGCCGTATGTCTGTGCTCTCCAACATCTGTCAGCCTGTCTGTGCTCTCCAACATCTGTCAGCCATCTGTCTGTGCTCTCCAACATCTGTCAGCCGTCTGTCTGTGCTCTCCAACATCTGTCAGCCGTCTGTGCTCTCCAACATCTGTCAGCCGTCTGTGCTCTCCAACATCTGTCAGCCCGTCTGTGCTCTCCGGCGTCTGTCAGCCATCTGTCTGTGCTCTCCAACATCTGTCAGCCGTCTGTCTGTGCTCTCCAACATCTGTCAGCCGTCTGTGCTCTCCGGCATCTGTCAGCCGTCTGTGCTCTCCAACATCTGTCAGCCTGTCTGTGCTCTCCAACATCTGTCAGCCGTCTGTGCTCTCCAACATCTGTCAGCCGTCTGTGCTCTCCAACATCTGTCAGCCATCTGTCTGTGCTCTCCGGCATCTGTCAGCCGTCTGTGCTCTCCGGCATCTGTCAGCCATCTGTCTGTGCTCTCCAGCATCTGTCAGCCGTCTGTGCTCTCCAGCGAGTGTGCCTTCCTACAATGGAGACAAGGACACTGTATCGTGGGATCTCATTTTCTCTTAGCTACATTGATGAAGTCTGAATAAAAAGAGAAAGAAATAAAGAAAAAGGAAAGAAAAGGCACGACTGCTGCTGGGTATGGTGGGGGAGAAACTGAAGACAACAGGGAGAGCATAGCCTGAAGCAGGGACATCTAGGAGGGTCCAGAGTGGACAGGACCAGACTGAGCTGGGCCATGTGGAGTGGGGAGGGAAAGGGAGAAAGGGGAACCAAGTACAGTAGGCAGGAGGCCAAAGGTACAAAAGGGAAGGTAACCAAAATGTCTTGATTCTGTAAGGAAGAGCCTCTGGGGGAAGGGCAGCCCGAGGCTCTTCCTCATATCTCAGGGTAGAGGGTGGAGTATACCAGTCCTACACTGAGGGATGCTGGGAGAATCTGGTGACCTGGTCTGCTTTGACATGTGAAATAGGCACCTCAGCCACTTGTCCCAGGTTTGAAACTTACCAAAGTTCTGACAAAGACAGCTTGTAGAGGTAAGAAGGCCATCACATACCTGTGAGGATTACATCAAGTTCCGTCTTTTGCTTCTATTAATGAACGTAATGTTGTCCTCAGGTGATCCACCCATATACCGTTTCTGGAAAGATACTCACCAAAGTGCAGATAGCCCGGGACCCAACAGTGGCACAGCAGGTATGGTGGAAACCACAGCCTATGCTTTGCTTACCTGCCTGAACCTGAAGGAGACATACTATGTCAACCCAATCATCAAGTGGCTGTCGGAAGAGCAGAGGTATGGAGGCGGCTTTTATTCCACCCAGGTAATGTGTGTCCGCTTCATCTGTGCATGCTTCCCACACCACAGTTTCCACATTCGTTCCGGCCTCCATGACCCTAGGTACAGAGTCATCCTGGAGGTGATCTGTCCTGGTGACTTCATTATTCAGAAGCGGACATGAGCCTACATTGGTTTATTCAAGGAGCCAAGTCAGCACCCATGTTTCCTGACTTTATGCCAGGGTGCTTCTTTCATTGTCTTTAAAGACCATGGAAGGCTGGTAGGTTACCAGCAATTACATCACATCCTGTTTGCTAAGTAGTGGTTACCATGGAAGCAAAGGTACCAACTATTCCTCTCCTGCATGATGTTTAGCTGCCTTTCAATCATGCCTGATGTTGTTACCATTGTTATACAGTTGGATAAAACACATTCATGTATTGCATAGCAATGTTTTGGGCAATATCAGACCATAAATATAAACGTGATTCATAAAATTGTAGTAGAACTAAAAACTTCCTATTGCTTACTACTAGATTGGTGGCTATCATAATGATGCATATAACACATTACATGCCTGTGCGGATGAGAGCAAACCTGTTGCACTGCCAGCCATAAAAAAATAATAATTAGTAATTATACTTTATAATATATAGACATTTATGATTTTATAGTTTATAATTAATAGAAATGTATAGCTCACGTTTCTCAAGAATGGAAAGACCAAGATTAAGGGGCCATAATTTGGCAAGGACATCTTTGCTGTATCCTCCCATGAAGGACAAAGAGAAAGAAAAAGTTGGGAGAGAAGAAAGGAGAAAGGGGGAGAGGAAGGGGAGAGAAGAGGGCCAATTCATTCTTTTATAAGGATAGTGACATTAATCTGCTTGTGAGGATGGCGCTCATGACCTTCATACCTCCCATGAGATCCTACCCCACCCCACATTGCCGCATTGGACGTTAAGTTTCCAATATGTGAACTGAAGGACAGCAAGGAAGACGTGGATCCCTGTACGCTCCATGAATCTTATATTATAGTGGGGAAGAAACAATCAAGTAACTGTAAATAAAAATATTATGAAGTGAAAGCTATCAAGGGCAAGAGATGAACATTAAAACTCTCACGAAGGGATAGTTTGCGGCCTCACTGTGGGGGTGTTTAAACTGAGACTAAAGGGTGAGAGAGACGATCCTAAAACATCAGAGGCGGTTTTCAGAGTGAACCTCCTGGGGATGTATGCGCAGAATATGTAGAGAGCCCAGACCTGAGACCATGTTTCCTTCCAGTCCCCGATGAAAACAATGCCTTTCCTAGGGAGAGAATGATCAGCCTTACCCCTCCACAATGGGCCCCTCAGCCTCTCCATTCAGTCAGCTGCGATTTCATCTCCAGACAGTGCTGCCTGTCCGGAGCGGGTCAGTTTGTAAACTGAGCACACATAAATAAACTAAATGCGCTTTCTGCCTTGCTGACTGTTGACAGGATACCATTAACGCCATCGAGGGCCTGACAGAATATTCACTCCTGGCTAAACAGCTTCATTTGAATATGGATATCAACGTCTCCTACAAGCACAAAGGGGATTTCTACCATTATAAGGTGACGGAGAAGAATTTCCTTGGGCGGCCAGTGGAGGTAATTGAAATATTTTGCAGTCAGATGGGAGAATTTAAGTCGTCTCTCGCATCCTTGTTGTACGTGTGCTTTTATTCGCTATGCAAACGTGCACTGAGTGGCGGCCAGCGGCACGTAAGCAGGGTGCCTATCACATCACAGGCACCAGTGATTCATGAGGAAGAGCAGCGAACACATGTCATACAGAGGGGCCTCGGGTCCAGGCTGGCAGAGGTTGTATGTAGCAGAGGGGTTAATATGTCCACATGTATGAACTAAACCTGGAAGAATCAGAGAGGGGTAGCCAGATGGAGAAAAAGGTAGGACATTTGTCATATGTAACAGTACACACAAAAATGCCATCGCAGAGATGTGAAGGACAAGTTTGGGTACATACTCTGGGTCCCTTTGCCCTTGGTCATGCTCACAGACTGTGGCTAACTTGGACTTAAATCTCTAGACTCCTTGCCCCAGGTCTGTTTCCAAGGCTAGATTTTTATTTTTATTTTTTATTTTTTTTGGTTTTTCGAGACAGGGTTTCTCTGTGGCTTTGGAGCCTGTCCTGGATAGATTTTTATTTTAAAGGGAAAACTCTTAATAGGTTCTGAAAATTTCCCAAAGAAAAGGATACATTAGGCAAAGTATATTCTTTATTATTATTGCTGCCAATCTACATAGGCGAATGCACCTTTTTCTTTTTTTTTAAGATTTATTTATTTATTAAGCATACAATGTACTGCTGGCAAGGAAGGCACCAGGTCTCATTACAGATGGTTGTGAGCCACCATGTGGTTGCTGGGAATTGAACTCGGGGCCTCTGGAAGAGCAGCCAGTGCTCTTACCCTCTGAGCCATCTCTCCAGCCCGAATGCACCTTTTTCTAATTATCATGTGTGAATTTAGTGCATTTAAACCATAATACTCCTTACTATCTATGTACCCTACAGAGCCACACTTGTGAAAGGAAATACATATGAGAAAAAGCAAAAATCACAAACCAGTGATAATATAACAATATAATATAACAATGATAATATAATAATAAATATATGGCCCTATATCTATGCCAATAATTAGTAATGCAAACATTTCAAATACAAGTCTGATTTCCCAACTTATTTTGATTAAAAAAAAAATATCTGGCAGCAGGGCTGTAGGCACTGGGCATGGCTTTTTCAGTCGTACCAGTCACATGATATATGCGCATGCTTCTCATCCTCTGGGTCTCTGGAGGTGGCTGTGCTGTGACTCCTAGGTGGGGGATCGCTTTTGTCCCAGGGAACATTTAGGAATCACCAGAGACACTTGCTCTGAGTCTACGCTCTAAGGAGGAGCCGTGGGTCTGAGCGGCATAGGGCTGTGTCCTATTTCCCTTTCCTGGGCTGTGGTAAAGCACCCGACACAAACTACTCAGTTCTGGAGCACAGTCCGTAGCCGTGGGAGATAAAGGAGGCAAGAGCTGTAAGGGGCTACTGATGTTTAAGGTCCAGTGAGTGATGTTCATGAAGCTAGCACGTTCCAGTTTTACACCCAGAGAATGGCTCCGCCCACAGCAGTCAGACCTTCCTGTATAAATTAACATAATTAAGACACTGCCCTACAGACATGCTCATGGGCCAACCCAAAGCAGAAAGTCCTTCCTTGAGACACTCTGCCTGGGTGATGCTAATTGTGTTGAGCTGACAATGAGAAGGAACCGTCACAGCCTACTTCCAGTGGGCAGCATGACTTCTCTCCTGAGGAGATGTGATGTGAAGAGCCTTTGCCATCTTAAAATAACACAACCTCGCCGTGAGTGCTGCTTCCACGTGAAGCCTGGGCTGCTGCCAGCCAGCTTGGAATTCCCTGCCACAGCTTTTCCTAGAAGGTGCCCTGTGAAGCAATGTGTGATGTTGATGACTAAGCATGGACACTCTAGTTTAAATGCAGCTGTATGTGGTATCCATGGCCGCTGCTAAGCATGGTACCCCGAGAGAAAGAGGAACAGATGAGGTACAGCATTTCCCAGATTCGTTCACCATAAAAACTCAAGCACTCATTCCCTAAGTAACTGCACTGCATCCTGTGGGGACAATAAAGGAAATGACCTATTTCCCTCCATTTACTAAGATTCAAAGTATAGATTGACGAACTCGAAGGTGCACTAGTATGCTAGGCAAAGAGAACAGGATGCTGCAAGTGTGGAGGGAAGGGAAGCTAGCTGAGTCATCAGTCTTGATCAAAATCATCTCTTCAATAATGTCCCCAAACTATGGAGTCTGTGAGAGAGGAAGGCTGCTTAGCTGAAACGGCTAAGCAGAGAAGGAAGGAGAACAACAAAGGATATGTAGCGGGATTAAGTGGAGTGGCCAGAGACTTAGGGGAGCATTCCAGAGGCCGGGAGTGAGGAACCTGGATTTAAATTAGCACAGGCCAGCGAGAAATGGGAAGATGAACCATCAAGAGTGGAGGAGAGGGAAAAGGGGGAAGTGATAGAGGATCAAAGACATTTTGTGGCCACTTCAGAGCCTTGCATTTGATGTTTATGAAAGCAGTCCACAGCTGGGCAGTGGTGGTGTATGCCTTTAATCCTAGAGGCAGGGGGATCTCTTTGTTAGAGGCCAGCCTGGTCTACAGATTGAGTTCCAGGACAGCCAGGGCTACACAGAAAAACACTGTCTTGAAAAACAACAAGAAAAAAAAAGAAAGGAAGGGAGAGAAGGAAGGAGGGAGGGAGAGAGAGAGGGAAGAAGGGAGGGAGAGAGGGAGGGAGGGACAGAGGGAGGGAGGAGAGAGAGAGAGAGAAGAAAAAGGCAGGTGGATCTCTGTGAGTTTGAGGCCAGCATGGTCCACAAGAGCTAGTTCCAGGACAGCCAGGGCTGTTGCAGAGAGAAACTCTGTCTCGAAAGAAAGAAAGAAAGAAAGAAAGAAAGAAAGAAAGAAAGAAAGAAAGAAAGAAAGAAAAAAGGAAGAAAAAAGGAAGAAAGGAGGGAGAGGGTGGGAGAAAGAAAAGAAAACAATCCCCATTGGCACATGAGATGCTAAGGAGGACATCCTGTTTACACATGAAAGGAGGGGTGGAAGGGACCCCAACATCTTTTAGTGCCTGCTGCATTTGATTCTCCAATGTCATCCATTTAATTTCATAAGAACCAAGAGGGAGGCTGTCAGGTCTCCCCCTCTTTTCTTTGCTCTTCTGCCCTCTATCAAATGATGAGTGAAATCTTGTTTTCTCTCTCCACCCCCAGGTACCTCTCAATGATGACCTCGTTGTCACCACAGGATATAGCAATGGCTTGGCAACAGTACATGTGAGTATCTGACTAGTGCCAAGGAACACTGCTGTTGGCAGAGGTTTCTGTCCTGCCTGGTCCTGCAGCTGTTCAGTTCCAAAGAAACACACAGAGGTCTATATTAATCATAACCTAGTTGGCCTATTAGCTCAGACTTCTTATTAACTCTTACATCCTACATTAACCCATAATTTTTCTCTGTGTTAGCCACATACTTGGTACCTTTTATCAGTGAAGCATTCTCATCTTGTTTTTTCTGTGTCTGGGTGAAGACTGCAGACTGAGTCTTTTCTCTTCCCAGAATTCTCCTCTTCTCATTGCCCTGCCTATACTTCCTGTCTGGCTACTGGCCAATCAGCATTTTATTAAAGCAATACAAGTGACAGGGTACAAGAGCATTGTTCAACAGCATCTGTTACAAAAAAAAAACACTTTGATGCAAAGTCATAGGAATATGACTTGGTTCACCATGATAAAGTGGAGTTTGCTTATCTAGTTCTGTCTTGCTGTCCTGACTGCCCTCACAGTTGATTTTGGATAATAACTAGTGGTCCTTGTATGCATAACCTCTGTATTTCTGAAAATTTTTGTATATATTACATATAGTCGTGCAACTGCATTGTGATACTTCTGCCAACCATTGACTATATATAATAGTCTCATAAGGCTGCAACAGTGAGTGATGTCATAGTTATCTTAGTTTGAGTATGATGTTCACACAATGAAAAAGTTGCCCGATGAATTGTTTCTTAGAAAATGTCCCCATTGTTACATGGTACACAGATTTATAAATTTTACAGTAGCATTTGAGCTCATGGGGCTCATATGTGATTTGTGTGGTTCATAGCATCTCTGTGTGTGACCACACAGTCTGCATTTCCTGAGTAGAAATTCTCTCTGTTGGTGTTTTGATAATTTGTCACCTTTAACACATTTACAAGGACTATTTACACGGTGGCACAGAGGAAAACGGGCTCTTTATATTTCCCACAATCCTAGTTGCTGTTGGTATTTCTATTTCTGGCAAACACTCGTCCAGACACATTTACAGGGAGTTGCTTGCCTTGATAGAGTGTGGAGCTGGGAGAACTCTTCTCAGGCTAGCTAAGATTACGGTAAGATGTTAAACTGTATGGGCTAAGGAGCAGGTGCCTGGGGAGTCCATCTCCAGATCTGACTATATGGGATCCAGGTGAACACTGTGCTTGGCCAAAAGTCATCATTTAGTGTTTTCTGATTCTTTGTGTTTGCACAGTAGAGTTATGGACCAC
This sequence comes from Microtus pennsylvanicus, assembly GCF_037038515.1. Lineage (NCBI taxonomy): Eukaryota > Metazoa > Chordata > Mammalia > Rodentia > Cricetidae > Microtus > Microtus pennsylvanicus. The sequence goes on along the minus strand of NC_134587.1, from coordinate 49,582,465 downwards.
GTGTGCCATTTCCTCTCCTCTCAGCTAGAGCACGGCGTAACGCCTTCTCATTTTTCCATTTAATAAGGAATCTTCTTGTTTCCATATCCCAACATAGGTAAAAACTGTGGTTCACAAAACTAGTGTATCTGAGGAATTCTGCAGCTTTCACTTGAAAATTGATACCCAAGACATTGACGGTAAGATGCCCTGTGTGCTCTGTATTTTAGCTACACTTTGAAAATGTCAGGTGGAGAACACCCCCCCCCCCATTAGGAACGTACACTTGTGAAAAGAAGATTCTTAATCTAGCTATTGAGTAGGTAGGCATCCAAGTACGCATTCCTACCGTTTGTTACAATAGATGCAACTTGAATAACTGTTACAAACCAGTATCAAGTGATACAGCAGCTAACTTGAATGTATTCAATGTTGGTGCCTTAGTATTGGTTACTTCTAAAGAACTTACACGTTGTAAGGCTTAAAATGGAATATTCCTTTGGATTTCTACTGCCTTGTGTGTGAGGATTCTATTCCAAGAAACCCCCTCTTCCCACAGGTTTCTTAGAACCATACTCATTTTCCCTCCCTCGTCTTTGCTCTCTCTCTAGAACCTATGGTCTTTAAAAAAAATGTGCCCCCCTTCTTTAAGCATGCAACCTTCTTGCGCCCCTGCTAGTTTGTTGGCATTTCCATGTCCAAAGTCAAGTCCACCTGGATGTTCCTGTCCTCCTGACCCTTGCCCCAGGACCACAATAGGCCTGTTCCTTCAGGAAATTCTACACCCACAGATGCGGCCCTCCATCTTTCCAGACCCCCAGGCACACTACTGAGGCCCTCTTACCTCCTTCAGTGGTCAGATGTTTGAGAGCAGAGGGCATCTCCAGTGACAGCGGCACCCGCTGTTGTCAGTAGCTTTACCATCTCCGGATTTTAAAATCTCCCAGATCACAAATCATTTTTAGTTGTTCTTTGAGACTTTCTCATAACAACTCCGCCCAAACACACTCCAAAACAAGAAAAGGCAGCGTACTTCCTATTTTGTGACTCGTTTGTGTTTGTCTGTGTGCCAGCCTCCAGCTACCCCAGCCACGGTGACTCCGGACACAAGCACGTGGTAGCGTGTGCCAGGTGAGCCCATTGCACAAGGTGGAGTGGAGGTTTCCGAGGTCTGGCTTTCACTGCGGCACTTCAGTGCCTCCTAACATTTCCGAGGTCTGGCTTTCACTGCGGCACTTCAGTGCCTCCTAACATTTCCGAGGTCTGGCTTTCACTGCGGTACTTCAGTGCCTCCTAACTTCTGACTACCTCTTCTGATCTATATACTCCATTCCATTAATCCCAAGAAGCAGCTGCCTTCCGCCACCTCCGCCCCAGCAATTCTTCACCTGTCTATGATCGTGAGCCTCTCACTTCTCTGGATTTCTCACCGCCAAGCTCCATCCCTGCAGGATGCCTTTCTTCCCTCCTTAATTCCTTCCTTCTGCACTCTCTCCCTCCCTTCTTCCAGCTTCTTTACTTCTGCCCTTGGAGAGTTTTGCCCTCTGCTTCTTCTAAAACCTTTCTCATGCCAATGTCTTCCTGCTGAGGTCACCATGCCAATGTCTTCCTGCTGAGGTCACCATGTCAATGTCTTCCTGCTGAGGTCACCATGCCAATGTCTTCCTGCTGAGGTCACCATGCCAATGTCTTCCTGCTGAGGTCACCATGTCAATGTCTTCCTGCTGAGGTCACCATGCCTATAAAGCACATTGCACTGTCTTGCCTCTGAGTTTCTGCCAGTTCCGATTGTTCCCAACCCTGCTCTACAGAAAAACACCCTTTCAAAGTCATTCCTTGGACTTCCTTGGGAGAATACCTGATCCCAGTTGTCAAAGTATAGAAGAGCGAGAGAAACTATCGTGCTAGATAGCATATCTTTTGGATGTTGTTTCTGTTTTGCTTTGGTGTTCTGCTTGCTTGTTTGTTTGTTTACAAATTAGTGACAGGGGGTTCTATAAAGGCAGGTGGAAGTTGCTTTTGGAACTGAGACACCGACGTTAGCTTGGGTGGATTCCAAAGGAATGAGACAGTCCTTATTCATATAAGAAATTCTTTGCCTTCAAATATTCTCTCCTGATTAAAAAATTGCCAGTGCACTGTCTGTACATTCAGAAGCCTCTTTTGTGTATTTAGTTTTTTGTTGGTTTTTTTTTTTCAACCTCTTGGTAGACTAATAAGAAAAGGGGAGGGGGAAGGGAAGGATTTCATTTCTACAACAAAATGCCTTTGGGAAGATTGCTGGTTTTGGCAGCAGGCAAAGGGCTTCTTGAACTAAGGATTTCTGTTGCACGATTGAAACAGTCCCCATGGCAACCAGTCATCAAGCGCTGCCGATCTTTTCATAGACACTCTCCACCCAGGAGGCCCTTTGCATCCTGTAGATGTTGTATTTGCATCTGTGGGCCAGAAATCTCTGCTTCTTCTCATCCAATTAAGGACATGCTCAGATGTCAAGGCATCAGTCAAAGGCATCCCATGTTCCCTTCTAAATGGTTCTTCTGGTGGGAATGGAGTTACATTTTTATGAGTCAGGGATAATTTTTTAGTGCTTTTAATTGTTGTGATAAATGAGATTTTCTTTTACTCGTAAGAGCTGGTTTGAATGCGCTTCACGGGTGACTGAGGAAAAGATGGACGTGGCTACCTCTTCGGCTCCCATGCCACCTGTTTCCCTCTGACCCATTGGGTGAAATCATTTGTGAGGTACCCACTCACCTCCTTTCTTCCAAGCCCCCACTCTGCTCCAGCAGGCAGCTGCTTTTGAGCATCCTGGGGTGTGGGCTGGAGCCCAGGGGTCATCTTGTGCCACTAGCTCCTTCCCCACCTCCTCCTCACCCGCCCTTCTCAATCCTCTGACTGCTGCTGGGAACACTGAGCCTCTGCTTCTCAAAGTCCGCGAGTCAGAAAGATGGTTAGAAACACTTGGCTGTACTTCTTACAGTGGCTTTCACAAATAAGAAAATAATCTGTGGCCATTGTTCAGTAAAACTGGGACAAGACCCAGATTTCCTGATCCCCTTTCAGAGAGAGAGGGAGCAAGAAACAGAGAGGGAGGGAGGGAGGGAGGGAGGGAGGGAGGGAGGGAGGGAGGGAGGGAGGGATGGGAGGGGAGGAAGAGAGAGCGCACGAGAGAGAGAGAGAGAGAGAGAGAGAGAGAGAGAGAGAGAGAGAGAGAGAGAGAGAGAGAGAATTTCTATTTTACCCACTTTGCTTTTTCTTAACTTCAAACTATCAAAACTCCTAGATAAGAATCTTTGAAACACCAAGTTTTTCATGGAGTACCCATGCTTGACAACTTAGAAAACAGGCAAGAGTAAAGGAAAGAAGGAATATAGCCAAGCACAGTCTCACCACACAGATAAAGGAACGGTAGGGTTTGTGTTAAGGTTAGGGTTAGCGATTAAGGTTAGGGCTAGAATTAGGGTTTGGGTTAAAATTAGGGTTTGCATTAGTGTTAGTGTTTGGGTTACTGTTTGGGTTAGGTTAGGGTTTGCATTAGGGTTTGGGTTTGGGCTAGGAGTTTTATTAGGGTTATGAGTTAGGGTCACTGGGATAGGATTAGGTTTGTCTTAGGGGTTTTGTTATGGTTACTGTTTGACTTAAGATTGGTTTGGGTTTTTTTAGTGTTCTCTTTATGACAAATAACTAATATTTTACTTGGAAGTAGTCTGTTAGAAAAAGGACCAGAATACCAATTAAGAAACTGATTCATAGACTTCTCCGCTCAAGTAGCTGTGTGACCTCGGCAAGATGCCACACTTCAGTTTTAATGTCATCTGCTCTCGTGGACCGGATGATTTCTCTGCTCCAGTGCTGGTGTTGCTGGCCAAGGAAATCACTGGAATAGATAGCCCAAGACCCTCTGCAGCTCTAACACTCACGGGTTCTGACCCACATACCACAATACATAGAACCAAATCTAAAATTTAAAGGCTGGTGGCAGGCACAGTGGTGGACACTGTTAATCTCAGCACTCGGGAAGGAAGAGTTTGAGACGAGCCTCAACTACATAGCTCCTTAGTCTCGGGGAGCCAAGGCTATATTGTGAGGCCCTGTCTCAAAAAATACATGCATCTATCCATACATACATACATACATACATAAAGGCTGTTAAGGAATGAGGCCCTTTCTTTAAAAATCTTATAATTTATTCAATTCTTTCCTCAATCTCTGATTTGTTTAGCTACAAGGCCAGCAAGGGGGAGTCAGCATCCGGGTCCTCCCACGCAGTGATGGATATCTCTCTGCCAACCGGAATTGGAGCAAACCAAGAAGATTTACGTGCTGCAAGTGTTTCTTTTGAGATGCTGTGAATGTTGGGGTTTCTTTCCTGTTATTTTATGGGAACAAATATATAAAATAAATATTTAATATATTTATATATTTATTTTATATATAAATATATTTAACATATTTATATATTTATTTTATATATAAATATATTTTATATATTTATATTCTTTTACTTTAATACCTCACTCTTGTACAATTACCCAAAATATTCTTCCCAAAACAAAAATCTATGATTTTTATGGAAATGAAAAAGAGCGTCACTTAACCAAAGAGTGTGAGCAGGTGCAGCAGTGTGAGCATGCGCAGCAGTGTGAGCATGCGCAGCAGTGTGAGCACACCAGCAGTGTGAGCATGCGCGGCAATGGGAGCACACCAGCAGTGGGAGCATGCGCAGCAATGGGAGCACACCAGCAGTGGGAGCATGCGCAGCAATGGGAGCACACCAGCAATGGGAGCACGCACAGCAATGTACACAGGGAGTCCAGAAGGAGGCACCGTCCTTCAACTCAGAGTGGCAGAGCGTACTCTAGCTTAATCGGGGAGGAAATGTAATTAAACACAAAGATGAGAACGTAAATTCAAGTGCGCTCTCTCATGCTCTCTGTTGCTCGCGCTCTCGCGCGCTCTCTCTCTCTCTCTCTCTCTCTCTCTCGCTCTCGCTCTCGCTCTCGCTCTCGCTCTCGCTCTCGCTCTCGCTCTCTCTTTCTTCCTTAGCTTGTGGAAGGAGTGGATCAACTCCTGACTGATTACCAGATCAAAGATGGCCATGTTATTCTGCAGCTGAATTCGGTAAGCTCCACCTCCCGGCATTCCCGCCTCCCATCACACCCCTACAGGCTGAGCCATTGTGAATACCTCTCCCCCCACAACTCCCTTACAACCTTGAATTTGTCCGACAGATTCCCTCCAGAGATTTCCTTTGCGTACGATTCCGGATATTTGAACTTTTCCAAGTTGGGTTTCTGAACCCTGCTACCTTCACGGTGTATGAATATCACAGACCAGGTAAGAAGCGCTGCTTGGTTCTACGGTTTCACTCTGTTTCCAAGGGAGGCCTTCTTAGAGCCTGCTTCGGAAAGTCCAACCTGAACACTCATTTTAAATACTGCATTCAAACGACTCCATGATCAAGCCGATCGGTTCATGTCTCGGTCCTTAGCTTCTTCCTTTTTAAAATAATTGGACTATACTACCCTCAACGGTAAAATATTCTACCTCAAGTTCCTTTGTGGCAGTCACTGCCCGTGTCCCTTGAATCGTTGCTCTCTCAAGGAGCCCAGATACTTTTCCAACTTCTTCACCCTCTCAGAACAAACGCCACCTTTTCTGTATTCTCCTCACAGCTGGCCCACAGATCTACAGTTGCCACCTGGCACTGAAATTATTTTTCTACCATTCCCACCAGCCCACACATGTTCACCCTCATGCCCTGGTATGTAGTGAGCATCCGGCACATGTGAACTCAGCTCAGCTCCTTGTGAGAAGGTGATGTCATTACACGCTTTCTCATCCACTTAGGCAGTTGTGTTCATTAGAAAACCCTTACATGGAACAAACACTGACCTTGGCTTTCTCTTCTGAGATCACATAGAACATATCTAGTCCATCTTCTCATATATATGCATATGTGTGTATGTGTGTGTATGTATATATCACATGTCTCATATGTGAGTGTACGCTCCTCTAGCCTAAGTAGTTGTAATTCCTTCAAAAGATCCTGAAGTAATATAATTTACTTTTCTCATTCTTGGGAGCACTTTCATTATAAGAAATGAGTATTGAACAGCAAAATTCCAAGCACGGAGCCAAAATAACCAAGTGGAGATAAGAGGGTTCTGTGGGGACAGAGACCCTTCCAGGACAGCCAGTTGGCACACAGTCTCTGAAGCCCCTTGTAGGAGACTCAGTATCAGCCCAGCCGCTTCTTGTGACCGTGTCTCCGTTTCCACAGACAAGCAGTGCACCATGTTCTATAGCACCTCTGACAGCAGACTCCAGAGAGTTTGTGAAGGAGCAGCATGCCGATGTATGGAAGGTGACGTATCTTACGCTGCCTGTCCCTGTCTGAAGAGACGCTTGGAATGCTGTTTAGCCAAGTCATAGTTTCTTAGAAGTAGATATATAATCTTAGCTGACTGAAAAGTAATGATTCCCTAGGCCTCTTCCTTACAGCTCCCAAACACCCTAGTGGGACCTGGTGGGACCCTAGTGGGACCCTGGTGGGACCTGGTGGGACCCTGGTGGAACCTGGTGGGACCCTGGTGGGACCCTGGTGGAACCTGGTGGGACCCTGGTGGGACCCTGGTGGGACCTAGTGGAACCTGGTGGGACCCTGGTGGAACCTGGTGGGACCCTGGTGGGACCCTGGTGGGACCTGGTAGGACCCTAGTGGGACCCTGGTGGGACCCTGGTGGGACCTGGTGGGACCCTGGTGGGACCCTGGTGGAACCTGGTGGGACCCTGGTGGGACCCTGGTGGAACCTAGTGGAACCTGGTGGGACCCTGGTGGGACCCTCGTGGAACCTGGTGGGACCCTGGTGGGACCCTGGTGGGACCCTGGTGGGACCTGGTAGGACCCTAGTGGGACCCTGGTGGAACCTAGTGGAACCTGGTGGGACCCTGGTGGGACCCTGGTGGAACCTGGTGGGACCCTGGTGGAACCTAGTGGAACCTGGTGGGACCCTGGTGGGACCCTGGTGGGACCCTGGTGGGACCTGGTAGGACCCTAGTGGGACCCTGGTGGGACCCTGGTGGGACCTGGTGGGACCCTGGTGGGACCTGGTAGGACCCTAGTGGGACCCTGGTGGGACCCTAGTGGGACCTGGTGGGACCCTAGTGGGACCCTGGTGGGACCCTGGTGGGACCCTGGTGGGACCTGGTGGGACCCTGGTGGGACCCTGGTGGAACCTGGTAGGACCCTGGTGGGACCCTAGTGGGACCCTGGTGGGACCCTGGTGGGACCCTGGTGGGACATGGTAGGACCCTGGTGGGACCCTGGTGGGACCTTGTAGGACCCTAGTGGGACCCTGGTAAGACCCTGGTGGGACATGGTAGGACCCTGGTGGGACCCTGGTGGGACCCTGGTAAGACCCTGGTGGGACATGGTAGGACCCTGGTGGGACCCTGGTGGGACCCTGGTGGGACCCTGGTAAGACCCTGGTGGGACATGGTAGGACCCTGGTGGGACCCTGGTGGGACCCTGGTGGGACCCTGGTAAGACCCTGGTGGGACATGGTAGGACCCTGGTAGGACCCTGGTGGGACCCTGGTAAGATCCTGGTGGGACATGGTAGGACCCTGGTGGGACCCTGGTGGGACCCTGGTGGGACCTGGTAGGACCCTAGTGGGACCCTATACAAGAGCAGAAACTCCATCCAGACAGCTACTGAGTGTCCTGGGTGGACATATGTAGTTTCTTTTTTACTTTCACCATAATCTAGTCAAAAGACCATAATCAAAGAGAACAAAGATGGAGGGGTAGGCCACTAGGACCTCCTTTCTGTCTTTTAATTATAGTTCATGGGACTTGCTGTCACTTCTCCAAGTGACAGAATTTTGTCTCTTTGAAATCAAAGGCCCTATTGGCAACTCATCAAAGCTCATCAGAAATCAGCATGGTTTCTCTGTGAGTCTAGGTTGGTTTTGGTTTTGATTGGTTTGCCCATCTAGTAGGGTTTGTTTATTTGTGTTTGTTTTGTTGTTTTGGGTTACTTTTTGTTTTTATACTTCTTAGGTCCTTATTGTATCACCTTATAGCTATAATCAAATCATCATTTTGCATTTCATTAGACTCCTAAAATGGAAAGTTACTCCCTGCTTGCTTCCTTCACGGGAAGGGTGTGCTTTTCTGATGAGCAGGTTGTGGAATAAACAACCACATAATAATAAGTCTTCATTTAAGACCTTGGTTGGCTGGTTTAACTTTTGCCTTATATAATGTTTCACTTCATGAAAGAGAAGAAAATGGACAGGTCTTAGGAATCTGGCATTTGTAAGAAAGGATCCCAGCTTGTCTCGGGGCTCATGGGAGACTCATACAGAGAGCGCCCCCTTCCGTCCACTAATCTGTCACCCACTCTCCACACAATCTAGCTGACTGTGGACAACTGCAGGCGGAGCTGGACCTGTCCATCTCTACAGACAAAAGGAAAGAAACGGCATGTAAACCAGAGATTGCATATGGTAAGTGCAGACATTCAACAAGAGTTAAACATAAAATTTCATCATACGTGTTCAGTTAGAAATATGGAACACTGCATGTTAGTGACATTGTGTGGGTAGAACATTTCTTTGCGTCTCTTGAAGGAAAATGTCATCAACTTTTAGCATTAAGGTACAAAGTTATATGGTATTCAGCAAAGAAGTACGATTTTCCATTAAAGATAATCAGAGAGACAAGCATCCAGCAAAACACTTCCCCTACCAGATCCTTCTCAAAAGATGTACTTATTCCACTTATTCCAACACAGAAGTTGGGGCCTAAGGAATGGCTCAGTGGTTAGGCATATGTAATGCTCTTCCATAGGCACCCATGCTGGACAGCTGCCAACCTTCCATAATTCCCTCTCCAGAGATCCAAGATGTCTGGCCTCCATGAGCAACTGTGTTTGTGTATACTAATGCATCCCCCCCCATACACACCAAATTTAAAAATAACAAGAAAGGAAGGAACAAAGATGTAGTCAGAGACTGCACATTCATTTCCTGGCCACCCAGACCCGAACAATCACACAGAAACTATATTAATTACAATACTGTTTGGCCAATAGCTTAGGCATATTCCTAGCTAGCTCTTACATCTTAAATCAACCCGTTTCTATTAATCTGTATACCACCACGAGGCTATGGCCTACCAGTATCTTTCTGGTTCTGGCATCTTTCTCCTTCGGCAGTTACATGGCATCTGCCTGACTCTGCCTTCTTTCTCCCAGCATTCAGTTTAGTTTTCCTGCCTATCTCTATTCTGCCCTGCCCATAGGCCAAAGTAGCTTCTTTATTAACCAATGGTAATAAAACATTTACAGCATACAGAGGGGAATCCCACACCACAAAGGCAAGCAGGAAGGAAGGAAGGCAGTCCATAGAGTCTTAGGATCTCAGCAATGGGTTCTTCCAGTAGAGACAATAGAGTAGGGGGAGAAAAAACAAAGGCTATTTCTTTACATTTTCCTTTAAGGCAAAGAAAGGGCAACTAAATAATTTTTTATATGTGCGGCATTGCTGTCTGTGCTTGGGGCTCTCCTCATTTCTCATTATCCAGAGCGCAGATCTAAGTTGACATGGATGGCTAGAGGCTGTAGCCAGTCCCTGAGAGAATTAAATCCTACTGGTGATTTGAATGAGAATGACCCCCATAGCCTCCATACATTTGAAAACTTGGTCCTTAGTTGGTAAGAAGGTATGTCACTGGGGACAGGCTTCAGAGTTTCCAAAGTCCATGCTATTCCCAGGTTCTCTCTCTCTGGAGGGTCAAGATACAAGCCGTTCTGTCTCCATGCCTTTGCTCTGTCATCATGGGTTCTAATGCTGAAGTCATAGGCCACAAATAGACTGTTCCTTCTGAGTAGCTTTGATCCATGTATCTTATCACTGCAGTAGAAAACTAAATAACTAAAAAATTGACTTGGGGGTTAGAGTACTGGCTGCTCTTCCAGAGGACCCAGGTTCAATTCCCAGCACCCACATGGTTGTCTATAACTATCTACAACTCCAGTACGGAGAAAACATAAGAAAAGAAGGGAGGGAGGGAAGGAGGGAGGGAGGGAGGGAGGGAGGGAGGGAGGGAGGGAAAAAAAACTAAATAAATCACTCCTTTATCTTTGGAGTCAGATGCTGCCCCCATTGTGGTGTGGAGAGCGTCTGCCTGCCTTCCATTCCCTGTGTCTATTTCAGATGTTTCTGGTTTGTGTTTGGGGTGTTTGGGGGGGGGGGGTAATATTATACACTATTATTTTCAAATTCTTTCAAGAGAACATTCTTTCCAGTTTAAACATACACACAGCTGGTTTGGCTTTTTTGTATGTTTTGTTTGTGGTTTTTCGCTGGACATCTTAGTTCCTTTTCCATTGCTGCAATAAGATACCATGACAAAAGCATCTAGGGAGAAAGGCTTCACCGTGGTGAGAAGACATGACCGCAGGCAGGGAAGGCACATTGCGTCTTTACTCAGGAAACTAAAAGGGAACAGGAAGTGAGCCTTGTCTATAAAGCTGTGGGACCCACCCCCAATGACCTACTTCCTCCACAAGGGCTTCATTTCTTAAAGGTTCCACAATCTTTCCAACCAACTGGGAAACAAGCATTCAAACACATCATCTTTTTCTTTTACTAAAAGACTTAGTTATTATGTATACAGTGTTCTTGTTGCATATACTGCACTCCAGAAGAGGGTACCAGATCTCATTACAGATGGTTGTGAGCCACCATGTGGTTGCTGGGAATTGAACTCAGGACCTCTGGAAGAACAGCTAGTGCTCTTAACCTCTGAGCCATGTCTCCAGCCCCAAACACATGATGTTACAGAGGACACCTCATACTCAGACCAAACGTGAGTTCCATAAGGACCCTTTAAAGCAGTTCTCAACCTGCAGGTTACCACCCCCTTGGGGTTGAATATCAGATATTTACATTATGATTCATAACAGTAGCAAAATTAAATAATTTTATTAATTTTTAAAATAATTTTATGGTTGGAGTCACCACAACTTGAGAACTGTATCAGACAGTCCTCAGCCTTAGGAAGGCTGAGAACCACTGATCTATAGCACCAAACCGTCACTATTTCCAGTGAAGAAACTGAGGCTCAAGGAGGTTAAACTTTTCCCCGAGGCCATGAAGGACATAATGACAGGAATGGAGTGACCCTGGTCCTGCTGCTGCTGCCGTCATGATCTGCAGAATCAATTCCTGTTATCAGAAGGAACTTCATTTTCTTTCTTTGAATTTTTCGCTCCTTTTTTCTAATCTAATCATTGGCTGAGGGTTTTGGGAAGACCCATGAAATAACTGAGCTTCACCCCAGGGTGCCCTGATACCTGCCATCCACGGTCCTCCTCCTATGACAAGCCCCGGCTTCTTCTGGGGGGATGGGGGAGACTGGTGGTGTTCAGTCGGAGGTGCCTCATTTTGTCCTATTTTGTTTTTACCAGCTTATAAAGTTAGGATCACATCCACCACTGAAGAAAACGTTTTTGTCAAATACACTGCGACTCTTCTGGATATTTACAAAACAGGTGAGATCTCCTCTCCCCACCTCAGCCTTTAGTGCATCGTACCAGTCAGACACTGTGTCTGAGGGGGGGGGGGGCAGGGCTGCGTCGGACGTGGGACCCAGGCGCTGCGTCAGACGTGGGGGCCAGGGCTGCGTCGGACGTGGGGGCCAGGGCTGCGTCGGACGTGGGGGCCAGGGCTGCGTCGGACGTGGGGGCCAGGGCTGCGTCGGACGTGGGGGCCAGGCGCTGGGTCGGACGTGGGGGCCAGGCGCTGCGTCGGACGTGGGGGCCAGTCGCTGCGTCGGACGTGGGGGCAATGACTTGAAAACAGTCACAGGGTTTCATCTTCATGAAGTTTCTATTTCTCATTGAATTCTCTTATCATGGATTTCAGCAAATGCTATGTCAGCATTTAAGCTTCTTAAAACACACATTTTATCACATCCATTTGCGCATGCCCGTGTATCTGTGGCATACATGGGGAGGTCAGAGGACGACTTGCTGGAGTTGGCGTTCTCCTTCCACCGTGTAACACTTGGTCCTTGAATTAGGTCATCCGGCTTGGAGCCGAGTACCGTTCCCTGCTGAGCCATCTTGCTGACCCTTAGAACGCATCTAAAATGAAATAATTATTGATTAAGTAGCTTAAGCTTATTGCCTTGTTGATATGTCCAAACAGCCAATTTCTCATTTGAGTAAACATAAATTCTGCAAGAAGTAGGACCTTAAGTCTACAATAGTAATATGTTTTTCTTGATGTGTAGCTTTGTAAATTCTGTCACGATGTCCGAAGATCCTTGGCTCAAATTGTTTGATACCAGTGCTCACTTGCTATCCACAGACACCCAGATGGCTCTGATTTCACTTGGTGTCAGGTGGTCCCAAAGTCAAAACCCTCGTTAGTGCCATTTCGTCTTTGTCCTATGGGTTCTGAAGATTAATTCTAGTGAACTTGAAAGGCTAAGTAAGTTTTTGGTACTTTTTCTCCTCATCTTGGATGCTCATTTTAATGCTTATTAGAAATTTTGAATTCACAGAACTATCAGAAGCCCACATGTGTCCTACTTACACAGAATCAAGGTACACTGATAAATTGTTATTTCTATCCATTCAAGGGCTCTAGGAGCAGGTGAGAACCCAGGGGCAGAAGGAAAGCAGTGCGCTCACAGAAGTCAACTGTTTTCTGCTCTTTGGAACACAAACTGTTTCACTAACCGAAGGCTGTGAACTCTCCAGGGTTGACATGCTGCTTTCTTTACCGCGGCTGACCTGAGGGTGCAGGAATGTGGCTCAGGCATTGCTACAACAGGAAGCTGTATCCCCGGACAGTCTAAAAAACCCTAGTCTGAAGTACTGTGTGTATGCGGGAATCTAGCGACCTAGAAAAAGTTATGTCTGCGGCAGTTACATACCCCCGACTGGCAGGTTCAAGAGCCAGGCTTTAACTGCTAGGGATACTGTGTCACAGTTTGAGAGCTGAATAACCGTCCTTAATATCATAGCAGTGACTCAGGTGTGATCCCTGCCTCAAGATTCCAGTGTGTCTGAAAACTGAGGCCACATGTGGAGCAGAACCCTGGAGTAGAAATTCAGATGTCCACACTGGGAGGTGACCCGGGGGTAAAAGTGACAGCTCCTCAAACATGACCACCTGAGTGCAGACCCCAGCATTCGCATAAGTCGCCAGATGCAGGGGTGCACATCTATACGCCCTGTGCGGGAGCCTTGGTGGGTGGCAGGGGGTGGGAAGGGGGTGAGCAAATGGATCAAAGGAAGCAAAGGGCTTTCTGCCCTTCAAGTTTAGTCAAAATGGCGACCCCTAGGTTAAGAGAAGTTGTCTCCAAAGCTAAGATGGAAGGTGATAGAGGAAACCATTCAAAGTCAACTTCTTGCCTTTATAATGGTATAATATATACCAGAGAGAGACAAAGGGCAGAAGGGAGGAAGGGGAAGAAGGAGGGGAGTGGAAATTAGATGGATTAAGGTGTAGAGATATAATAGAGGTGAGGGAGGGGCTGGGGATAGCTTGGTGGTAGACCTATTACAGCAAAGGTACAAGCAGAGCTTGGCTGATACTGTGAGAATGAAGTGGGCTTAAACATACATGAAACTCAACAGGCTAAACATGGGGAAGATTGCATTCTGGGTAGAAGCAACATGCCCTGGCTACTTCTGAGTCCTTTAGGAATCCAAAAGTTATCTTTTGCCAGCCCTTCACATCACATGCTTTCCTAGAAAGCTGACCATTGCCAGCTACCAAATTCACCCCTAATTATAAACATAGCACGTGGAGATAAATACTACACAACTGTTGAACAGTAATCCTGGATCTATGAGAAATAGTAACACCTAACGACTCTAACTTTTGTCCTCAGAACTTTTCATATGTTAGCCCATCTAGCCTCCCTAGTAGTTCTGCAGTAATATCATCATATTCAGATGAGGGGACTGAGCTCTTACTAGAGGGCTCATAAATCAGCAAGCAGAGTCACACAGCAGGAAGTGGCACTTGTGAAGTTTAACGCAGACAGCCTGACTGCGGTCTCAACCACAGGGGTAGTTTGTCTTTCATGGCCCCAAGGAACTGGGCAGCTCAAGAGAGTTCATGACACAGCGTTAAAATGTGACTATGCTAACCTTCCGTCCGTGTTCCTCAGGGGAAGCCGCTGCTGAGAAGGACTCTGAAATCACCTTCATCAGAAAGATGAGCTGCGGCAACGCCGCTCTGGTGAAGGGGAAGCAGTACCTCGTCATGGGCAAAGAGGCTCTGCAAATCAAGCACAACTTCAGTTTCAAGTGAGTCACCAGCATTCGCAGCCCAGCCTCTTCTCCAACCGGGGCATCGCTCTTTCTCCACTACTCTCACACTCCAGCGATGCCTTAAGTTCAACCCACAAAGCATTCTGAGTACGAACGAAGTATCTGAGATTTCACAGCACCTGCAGCCTTGGCTGAGAGCTAAGCCATCCAAGTGACACAGCCTGATGAGGAACTGAGAACGCAGGTCCACATCCCCCGGCCACCCGCCAGCTCCCTCAGTGTGCAGAGTCCCTAGCAGAGAGAGAATGTTAACACATGCCTGTCACCAGCACAGAGTGGGGCCGAGGGCAGAGATGACAGCGCTGTCTGTGAAGCGCTTGCTGTGTGAGCATGAGGAACCGAGATCAATAACCAGAACCCACGCTAAAAAAAAAATGTAAAAAAGCAAAACAGGCATTCGGGGCTGAAGAGACAGCTCAGTGCTTGAGAGGCCCCAGGTTCAATTCCCTGTACCACCATCTGTAGCTCTAATTGCAGAATAACTAATGCTCTCATCTGGGCTCTGCAGGTACCAGGCATTACACGCAGTGCACAAACATCCAGGCAGACGTAACACCCACACACATAAAATAGTAACAAATCAATACTTTAAAAACAAAAACAAAACCAGGCATGGTGGTACACACTCGTGGTCTCAGTGCTGAAGAGACAGAGACAGGTGGATCCCTGGGGCTTGCAGGGCAGGCCGCCACACCCCTTTGGCAAGTTCTAGGCCAGTAAGAGGTTTTGTCTTTAAAAAGACAAATGTAGACAGTGTCTGAGGAACAGCACCCAAGGCTGACCTCTGGCTTCTACAAGTACCTGCACACAAGTATAAATATACACTTCCACACTACACATTCACACACACACACACACACACACACACACACACACACACACCATGTACACTCACACACAAACACTCATACACATACCACATACACACATTTATACACACACCACAAACTTATACATACTCATATACCACACACACTTACACACACTACACAGTACACATCACACATTTATATATACTCACACACAATATCACACATACACTCATACACACACCACATACATGCTTACACACACCACACACACATTCACACACGCACCATACACATACACACTCACACACCATACACACACACACTCACTCACACTCACTTGCCCACATCTGATCTCCTCCCAAGGAAATCAAGTACAGCGTTCCTCTGCCTGTGGCCACCATCACCAGCGTTGTTTCCATTTTGCCTTGACAGGTACATCTACCCTCTGGACTCCTCCACCTGGATTGAATACTGGCCCACAGACACGACGTGTCCATCATGTCCGGAGTTTGTAGCTAATCTGGAAGAGTTTGCTGAAGACATCTTTTTGAGCGGCTGTGAAAGTTCCTGAGGAAATTCTGCTGTGTCGCTTTCCCCGTGGACCGTGGTGGTGACGTTTTCTTCCTCTAGAAGCCTCTCTTCCTTGGAAGCTTATCCTAAAATTCACTGCACTTTCTTTTTAGCAAGGCATGAGTTGAAGTTATGACTTTGTGAAATAACAGCCTTGTGGGACCATGAAGACGGCCCCCCAAGGATATCGGGCATTGGCACCAATAAAGCGAACCACACTGAACACGGCGGTTGGGAGTGATTATTGGGACCAAAAAATGAGACCTTGAAACGCAGCACCCTGTAAAAATAGCCTTTACTTGACAGGAAAACACCAAGGGCGGAAACTGACCATGAAAACTTGACCTTGCACTCGGGTGCATTAAAAACTGTTATTTCATGCTGGCTCAGCTTCAAGCACACAGAGAGAGGGGGACATGGCAAGAGAGAACCTTGCCCCGGAGGCCACACTCAGAGCCCTCGGCTCCTGGGAAGGCAGGAGAGTTGCTCACTGCTGGCTCCCCTCTGCAGCTCTCTGTGCCCCTGACAGGAAAGCCTCTGTGTTCTCTCATATCCATTTCCCCAGGAACTCACTCTTGCCAGTAATTGCTCTACCAGAAGGCAGATCCCAGTGCAAAAAAGCAGTGAAGGGAAACCAAGACTCCGGAGACTGCCGTCCTGGCCCAGACTGCTTTCTCTTGCATCCTAAGTGTGTGCTTTGTACTCTGTGTGGAGCACGTTAGGTCTGGCGAGAGCGGTCTCCTAGATATCTGCATCTGTGTCTCAGGAAGCACTCCGAGTATGCAAATGATCAGTATTCCCATTTTACAGCTGCCAAAATGGAGGCTCCAAAACATGAAGTAATTCCCCAGCCTAGCGTGAGGCAGAAGCAGAAATAAAAACCCAATAGTGTCCCAGGTCCACACCCCTACACAGCCCGCAGCTTGCACTGGTTGATTTTCTAAAATGTAAGGAAAATATAACCAGAGTTTCTTAAGCATAGGCTACCTAGCCCTGCTGAGTTAACATAAGAAATGTGTAAATAGGTCAGTTGATGTCATGGTAAAAAGGACAAAAGGAATCTGCCTTCTGGCAAGTCAATAAAACTGTCTGAGGCCTCTCGGCTTGTCTCATCAATAGCAGGGACTTTTCTACTTCTAGGAACTAAGGACTTTTTGGTGTCAAAGCCAGAAAGATGCCAAGCTGCACAGCTTGTGACTAAGAGACCAAGTGAGAGTGGAGGGCACCCAGCGAAGCATGTCTGCAGACAGCTCCCGCCTCTTCCTGCTGAACAAAAGGGGTGGGGGGGGGCCTGCTTCCAAGGCACAGTGTCTGAGCTGTGGGTCTTCCATCCCCGAGGGTGATGTCAAATACGCCAGACCAGTGACCAGCTTAAGCCATAAATGCAGCTGAATTATTGATAGCCCTTCTGCCCTGTGTCTCCTGAGCACACCTCTTCCTGTCTGTGTCTCCTGAGCACGCCTCCTTCTGTCTGTGTCTCCTGAGCACACCTCCTCCTTTCTGTGTCTCCCTCCCAAGCACACCTCCTCTGTCTGTGTCTCCTGAGCACACCTCCTCCTTCCTGGGTCTCCCTCTCAAGCACACCTCCTCCTGCCTGGGTCTCCTGAGCACACCTCCTCCTGCCTGGGTCTCCTGAGCACACGGCCTCCTGCCTGTGTCTCCAGAGCACACCTCCTCCTGCCTGTGTCTCCTGAGCACACCTCCTCCTGCCTGGGTCTCCTGAGCACACCTCCTCCTGCCTGTGTCTCCAGAGCACACCTCCTCCTGCCTGGGTCTCCTGAGCACACCTCCTCCTGCCTGGATCTCCTGAGCACACCTCCTCCTGCCTGGATCTCCTGAGCACACCTCCTCCTGCCTGGATCTCCTGAGCACACCTTCTTAATTACATGTTATGACACTCCAAACTAGGCCAAATCCTGACTCACCCTGCACCTCTCTTCCAAGGCACCTGTACATCTGCCAGGATTTAATCATATAGAATTGTGAAGCATGTTATCACCCTGAGTCTTTTATGAGCGGTTCGTGGGCACGATCTACAACCACTCCATTCTCCTTTATTTCCAGGGCCTGGCACAATGCCCAGAACTTGACAGGGATCCAGGAAGTTCTTGCTTGTGGGTTTCTTATTCACAATGAAGAACGAGAAAATCCAAGTTCTAGGTTAGCTTTTGCCCCTCATTGGTAGATTAGGCTCCCTTAATCTCCCTGATAGTCTGGAAAACAAGGAACCTGGATGTTCTAGTCACCTCTGTGGAAAGCACTAAGCTCATCTGAGAATCTCATGATGAGAAACAGGAGCCAGAGCCAAATGCATGTTTGCAATGGAGTGCGGTGTATGTCTGTCTGTAAATGTCAAGAGACATGAAAGTGTCCAGAGCTTCCTAGAGATGGAGGTAGGGACCTGTAACATGAGGGCCTGCTTGTTGGGGTTTCTGTCCTGCCCAGTTCCCACAGACAGTAAGTCCCAAAGAAAATCACACAGAGGTCTCCACAAGTTATAAACTGATTGGCCCATTAGCTCAGGCTTCTTACTAACTCTTATAACTTATATAGCCCATTATTCTTATCTATATTAACCACATGGCTCGGAACCTTTTTCAGTGGGGTAGGTTACCTCCTGCTTCTTCCATGCCTGGACAGGACTGCAGAGGAATGGGCTTCCTCCTTCCCAGAATTCTCCTGTTCTCATTGACCCACCTCTCAGAAACCAACAGACCACCTGAGACTTCAGATGGGCAGGACCAACTGAGGCTCACAAGGAGGGCGACAGTTTAGAAAGACCACAGTTGTGCAATGCACCATTTCTCCACGGGAGGAGCCCACTGGAAGATTTCAGTCGTGGATTTAAAGAGGGAACAGGCCAGCCTGGGTTCTGGGACTTTCCCGGTCACATCCACACTCTTTTCTGCATTTAAGCTTTAGACCATGTGGTCAGCTCAACCACAAACACTTGTAATTGAACAGAATTTGTTGACTTTGCCAAGGAAAAACACATAATAGGGCAGGGGGCGGGGGCATGAGCCCTCTTGGTAAGAGGGTGTTAGAAAAGATTCTGGGATAGATTATTTGGGGAGACTTCAAGGAAGCAGAGCTCTGCTCTGGACTGGACATAGGGGCAACCCTATAAGGGGCATCTTGACTCTCTTCCAGTTGGGAGGGAGGGAGGGAGAGAGGGAGGGAGGGAGGGAAGGAAAGGAGGGAGGGAAAGCCATTGGCGAGAAAAGGGAATGTAGTCATGTTTTGTGATTTGTTCCTACTTTTCTCCTCTGCTCAAACATGATCATAGAAGAGCTTTTTTCTTATCCTCATGCATTTTGTCTGGCTTTGACATTCTATGGTGTGATACGAATACACAAAGAACACTCTTAGCACCGCTCCAACTCCCCAGACACCAAGGCCAACATCGATGTCAAGGGCCCTCCTCTCTCTCACACACACATGCATACTGTTTCAGAGAAGCTCCTAAAAGTCCGTGCAGGGAACTCTGTTGTAGAATATTATTTTAAGGTGTGTTACGTTTGTTTATGCTGTGGAATATTTGCTTAAAGATGTGAAGATGCATTGTTTTGTTTATGCTGCATTTGTTTAACTCTGTGCCGCTGTGATTCTTTGCCTGTCTAAAACACACGGCCAATAGCGAGGCAGGAGTAGGGATAGGCGGGGCTGGCAGGCAGAGAGAATAAACAGAAGGAGAAACAAGAAGAAAGGAGCAAGATAGAACAAGGAGAGGAGGATTTCGGGGGACAGTCACCCAGCTACACAGCCACCCAGCCACTCAGCTACACAACCACCCAACTACACAGCCACCCAGTCACACAGCCACCCAGCCACACAGCCACCCAGTCACACAGCCACTCAGTCACCCAGCCACACAGCTACACAGCCACCCAGGTAGACAGCTACACAGCTACACAGCCACCCAGATACACAGCCATCCAGATACACAGCCACACAGCCACCCAGATACATAGCCACACAGCCACCCAGATACACAGCTACACAGCCACACAGCCACCCAGATACACAGCCACACAGCCACCCAGATACACAGCTACACAGCTATACAGCCACCCAGATACACAGCTACACAGCCACACAGCCACCCAGATACACAGCCACACAGCTACACAACCACCCAGATACACAGCCACACAGCTACACAACCACCCAGATACACAGCTACACAGCTACACAGCCAGCCACGGAGTAAGAGTGAAAGTAAAATACAGAAATAAGAAAAGGGAAAAGCCTAGTGGCAAAAGGTAGATGGACTAATTTAAGAAAAGCTGGCTAGCACAAGCCAAGTGAATGCCGTTCCTAAGATAGAATAAGCCTCCACGTGAGTGATTATTTAGGAGTTGGGTGGCGGGGCCAAAAGAGTAAAAGAGCAAAGAGTAAGGAGTAAAAATAAAAGCCACCAACTAGAGACCGCTCAGCAGGGAAAAACCTGTCTCAAAAGCTGACTAGCAGCCAAATCTGAAGGTTCCTAAGGACACAAAACAACTCTGGGTTAACTTTCTGCGGACTTTTCCTACTCTCAAAACTCGTTAAATGCAGATAGCATGATGGGAACACATCAACAGTCACGTGATCTTTAAGTTTAATAGGAAGATGAATCGCTTCTTTACGGGGCTGGAGAGACAGTTTGGTTGGTGAGATTCTTGCCTTGCAAGCGTGAGAACTGAGTTCAAGCCTCTAAACCTACATTTTTTTAACCAGCTAGCTGGTGTATGCTTCTAAGCCCAATGCTACTCAACAGGTAGGTCTTGGCGAGCTCTCTGAGCAGTCATCAGCCTAGACAGCTTGGTGAGTTTGGGGACAGCGAGAGACTCTGTCTCAGAAGTTTAAAAAGGTGGCCACCACCAAAGGAAAGACATTTGAAGTTGTCTTCTGGCCTCCACATACAGGTGCTAACATGTACATGTGTACGTGCGCACACACACACACACACACACATGCCTGGAGCTTATGGTGCTGAGAAGTGGAGGGCCAGAACCCACGCCCACGGCCTCTGGCTGGGCCCACTGCTCTTCGACCACACAGGCAAACAAAGTACAGAGAAATCAGTCTGGGATCCCTAAGCAAAAGCATGTTCGTACAGCCAGAACTGTTCAAAGGTAACTCTCTAGGTGGGACCAAGCTCCCAGCACTGGAGATGACCAAGCAGAGTCAGGAATGTTGCATGGGCCAGGAGGGGTCAGGCCTTGGTATTGTCCAGTGTCCTTGCACCCGTGAGAGATATTTAATAATGAGGAACATTTCACCTCCTTAGCTCTCCGTTCTCACAACTGAAAAACACAAGCGCTAACAATTCCCAGTTGAAGGATTTCTGTAACAGACAGCACTTACGAAACAAGAGTGTCTCCTCATGGTTTGTGACTTGTCAACTTGACAGCGTCTGTCAGCCTAGACTGCGACTCTGAACAGACCTTAAGGGGTTTCTTTATTGGTTCAATGAGGTGGGAAGGGTCACCCTAAAGGTAGGTGGTACCACCCCCAGGACAGGGTGCTGCACACAATAAGAAGGAAAAGGTGAGCTAAGCACCCATCTCTGTGTGTCCCAACCACAGGTGGACCAGCGGCCTCATGCTCCTGCCACCCCATCCCCTCCACTGCTCTGGGCTGCACCCTCAAACTCTGAGTCACGACAGCCTCCCTTCCTTAATGTGGCTTTCGCCGGGTGTTTTCCACAGCAGTAAAAAGGTAACCAGTGTACTCATGGTTCACTAGTAACATGTTTCCTGGCATGCCACGGGTGACAAACTAAAAAAGCAAAAAACTTCCAGTAATAAACTGTTAACATTCACCATTTCCCCAGAAAGCCTGTGATCAGCCCCTCCCCACTGCACTGGTAGCATACGAAACCCAGGACTCTGCAATAGAATCAGAGTCACAGCGCCAGCTCTCCTCTCCTCTGCAGGTGCCCTTCCATCAGCTCCGTGACAGAAGGGAGGAGGGGCTACTCTGCGGAAACAGTATGAAGAAGTGAGATACTGAACCATGAGTCAGAATAGTCGTCCCCAAGAGCCCAGTACAAAGGAACCCTGATTCTACTGCTGCGTAACTTCTGCTTATCTGTGTGGTCCTGGGAAAGTTCTAGAACCACACCCATAAAGTGAAAGTGACCTTCTCGGCCCTGCCAGCTGCCAGCTGCAAAGATTAGAAACCGCTGTGGGGCAGCCAGTCATGGCCAGTGCTACCTGGGCATGACTGGCTGCCCAGCTTCAACTCCTCTCTGTAGCTCCCTTCTCTTTTGCAAAAGAGGTGGCAGGTCTCTCCAGGCCACTTACAGATCTGCGTGGGGATGAACAGATCAAAGAGATGGAAGGGGCTGGGGAGATGGCTCAGCAATTAGGAGCTCGGGCTGCTCAGGACCTTAGCTCAATTCCAGTACCTACATGGTGGCTCAGAACCATCTGTAACTCCAGCCTGGGGAAGCTGACACCCTCTTCTAACTTCAGTTGGTGCACATACATGCTGACAAACACTCATACATAATAAATAAACAAATAATAAATGATGGAGGAGGGTCATCTGTATGTGTTACTTTCATTGGTTAATAAAGAAACTGTCTTGGCCCTTTGATAGGACAGAAAATTAGGTAGGCAGAGTAGACAGAACAGAATGCTGGGAAGAAGGGAAGTGAGGCAGACAATATAGCTCTCCTCTCCGAGATAGACGCAGGTTAAGATCTTTCCTGGTAAGCCACCACCTCATGGTGCTACACAGATTATTAGAAATGGGTTAATCAAGATGTGAGAGTTAGCCAGTAAGAGGATAGAGCTAATGGGCCAAGCAGTGTTTAAAAAAATACAATTTGTGTGTTGTTATTTCGGGGCATAAGCTAGCCAGGCATGCGGGAGCCAGGCGGGAACGCAGCCAGCCATTCCTATTTCTACAAATAAAGCTTCAAAAAGAGAGTGAAGAGCATTTCAGCTGAAGAACAAAAACCAAGCAGCCGGGCAGTATTAGTTCCTTTACATGTTGCTGCTGTAAAATACCCGACCAAAGGGGGGAGGGGGAGGGAAATGGGAGGTGGGGAGGAGGCGGAAACTTTTAATAATAAAAAAATAAAATTTAATTTAAAAAAATTAAAAATAAAAAAAGATACCCGACCAAAGCAGCTTAGGGAGAAGGGCACACTGTGGCTCACAGTTCAAAAGAGATCAGTCTGCCACAATGGGGCAACACAGCAGCAGGAGAGTGATGTGGGCTGGCCATACCATGTGGGTAGTCAGGAAGCAGAAAGAGAACAGGAAGTGGGACTGAGCGACAAAACCTCAAGGATCGCCCCCAGTGACATGCTTCTTCCTGTAAGTCACCACTCCTCAAAGATTCCACCACCTTACCAAACAACACTACATGGGAACCACATGTGCACCGTCACGGGAGCCTGTAGGGGACACTTCACATTGAAACCGCCCACAGCATCTTCGTGCTGAGATATTATAGAAACTGGACTATGCTTTTAAAGATACAGCATCTTCGCTAGGGTTTCTATTGCTGTGAAGGCAGCATGACCACTGCAGCTCCCATAAAGGAAACCGTTTAACTGGGGCTGTGTGTTAGTCAGGGTTCTCTAGAGCCATGGAACTTGCAGAATGAATATGTATATCTATAGGAATTTACTTGAATGACTACAGGCTATCTGTGAATGGAAAGTCCAAGAAACTAGTAGCTGCTCAGTCCCACGAAAGTGGGTGTCTCAGCTGGACTTCTACATGTGCTGGAATCCTGAAGACGTAGGAGCCAATGCCAGTGAAGGATGGATGTGCTGGCACGGCAAGGGCAGGCAGACAAAAAAAATAAAACCGTTCATCCCCACTGTCCTTCTATAGGCTCCCAGCAGAAGGTGTCTCCCACATTAAAGGAGTGCTCTCCCACCTTGAGATCTGGATCACAGACTGGCTTACAGTTCAGAGGTTCCACCCGTTATCATCATGGTGGGGAACATGGCAGTGCGCAGGCAGGCGTGGTGTTGAAGATGGAGCTGAGAGTTCTGCATCTGGATTGGCAGGCAGCAGGAAGAGAAGACAGTGGACCTGGCTTGAGCATTTGAAACCTGTGTCTACTCCAGTGACACTCCAACAGGCCACACCTAATGGTACCACTCCCTGTGGGCCCATGGGCCATTTCCATCCAATCCACCACAGATGGCTCCGTGCATAGAGTACTTGTCACACAAGCATGGGAACCTGGGTTCAGATCTCCAAGTTGCATGAAAGTCAGTCAGACAGGTGGCCACCTGTACTCCTAGCACTAGGGAGGCAGAGACAGGCAATTCCCAGGGCAAGCTGTCTAGCTAGAATGGCTAGGACTTGAACTTTGAGTTCAACTGAGAGACCCTACCTCACTAAATAAAACAAAGCCATTGAGGAAGACAACATCAGCTTCATCAAGCCTCCACAATCAGATACACACATGTGCATATGTATCCATAGTATATGTGCATGTATGCTACACACAGATACACACAAACATGATGACTGTAGAAATGCCACGATTTTAAAAATAATATTCCACATCTCTGGTTTCTCCCTTTAGTCGATGCAGCTGTGCCCTTGGCCTGTGCCCCTAAATCACATCCCCTGTCTGGCAGTAGGCACGTCACACAGAAGCTTGCTAAGGGTACAGAGTCTCGGTTCTCCCCAGACAGTCACTGGAAGCCATATTTTCACAAGTTTCCAGGAATACTATAGGGGCACTGAAGTTTAAGGAGCATTGCCGGTTCTCCTTCTGTGGGGCCCGACAGAGCTGCAGCTTCTAGCTCTCTGTAGTGCCATACACCAAGAATGCAGCAGGGACCATGGCAAATCCCCGGCTATTGTGTTGATTAGTTTTAACTGTCAATTTGACACAATCTAGAATCTCCTGGGAAAACAACCCAACTGAGGAATTATCTATATGACTTGGCCTGTGGGCATTCTGAGGGTTGTTGTCCTGATTGTTAATTGACAGAGGAAGATCCAGCCCCTGTGGGTGGCACCATTCCCTAGGCAGAGCCCCAGCAGTGTGTAAGAGTGATGGAAACAAGGAGGCAGAATGGGCACATCCGTGTGTCCTTCCTCTCGGCTGTGCTTGTGATGCTTTAACTCTCTCGCTTGACTTCCTTACAATTATGGGCTGCAACCCGAAACTGTCTTCTTATAAGTCCCTTCCTCCCCTAAGTTATGTGTTCTCAGGGTATTGTATCAAAGCAACAGAAATGAAAGCAGATCAGCTTTCAAGGCCAATAGATACCGAGGACACAGTGGATGCGATGGAGCAGCTCTTGGCAGCCACAGTCCAGGGGAATGGTGTCCTGTGCAGAGGCCCAAGTGTACACACAATGTGCACTCACACAGTGACTACAGAGATGATCACCGATTCGTGCACTGGCTAGAATAAACCAGTGCAGAGGAGGAGGGCCTCCTGTTCAAGGTCCTGAGCAAATCATGCTAAGAAGGGTTATCAGGAAGGTGAGGGACCATGTTCTACAAAAATGGGTAGGAAGATCCAAGGAACAATGAGGCAGGCGCAGGTCACCACCAACAGCTGGTGTGGCAGACCTGTTTGTACGAAAGGGTGTGGAGTTTTAAGGGAGTGTCCCACCCACCCAACATAGATGCTTAGATCCCGACAGACCACGTCATAATTAAGGCTACCTCCCAGCCATCTATCATCCAACCCCAAAGGTCTTAAGCCTCCTCACCTTGTAGAGAACACTGAATAAAATGTTCGCCCATACTAATTGTTGTCTAATTAGCTTGCTTACCCAGCGTGTGCAGAGCATGCGCACACTGGCCACTTGGTGAGAAGGGAGATGTCACTACCTTGGCAGGAAGTTGAGGGGACCCATGTGACCCAGGACTGGTCCAGTGCTTCCCTGCACATCTTCCCGGAGAACTCCACAGGGATTCTCTTCTTTGACATTGCTGTTTTCAGGTGGCGGGAGAGGCCTGGGGAAGGAAGATGGTGGGACGCTTGGGTTATTCATCCTGCTGACAGATTCCTGGGGTCTTGGCTAGCCAGAGTCCAGCAGAGGCTGGTGAGTACCAGCGTGGCTGGATTGTCAGCTAGCCAGAGTCTAGCAGAAGCTGTGTAAGTACCCACATGGCAGGATTGTCCACTAGCCAGAGTCCAGCAGAGGCTGTGTGAGTGCTCGCGAGGCTGGATTATTGGCCACGTGTCCTTGTTTGTTCTCTATTGCTGTAATAAACACCATAACCAAAAGCAACCTGCCGGGGAGGAAAGGGTTTATTTGGCTTACCCTCTCTCATCACAGTCAGGGCAGGAACTCAAGCAAAACCAGAGACAGAAACCATGGAAGGGTGCTGCTTACCGGCCTGCTCCCCCTGGCTTGCTCAGCCTGCTTTCTTACACAGTGCAGGACCACCTGCCTAGGGGTGTCACTACCCACAGTGGACTGGGCCCTCCCTACTGACCGCCCACAGGCCAATCTGATAGAGGCAACTGAGGCTCCCTCTTCAGGAGTGATTCTAGTTAGTGTCTAGTTGACATGCCATAAGCTGACAGTACATCACTGGCTGTTCTCCCCAGGATTCGACCACCCCATTGTAGAGTGAAACCTCTTGCCTTCATTTTTACCTGGTACCCAAGTACAGCATTTGTCCTTCCCTTTAAGAGTTTGTCCTGCCCTGTAGTTTGTCATCCTCTTAAGCCTCTTCAGGATGGGGTCTTGCCCAGTTCCTCTCTCTGTCCTGAGCACAGGATCTGTAGCAAGGCAGATAGGAATTTTAGTCTGTGTCACTTAGCAGGACATCAGGTCAGGAACTGGTTGTCATAGAACTTCCTACACATGTGGTTGTAGAACCCCTCAACATGAAGACAGCGGGGCCCCCAGAAGAAGGGGCCAGAAGCCGGGTACCCAGCTGAGTTTCTGTCTGATGGCTAAGTGGCTTAGACTGAGGCAAGCACATGCTCTTAGCTGCCAGATCAACAGGACAGAAGCACACACCCCCAGTTAGAAGATTCATGTCACGGTGTGAAACAAACAATCTGTACATCAAGCAAATAAAACTCACTGCACATACTCGTGAATCCACATCTCCCCTCACTGCCTGTAAGAGCATATTCAAACGGAAGAGAGTCCTGTTTCTACCTTCTATTAAATATCTTATAACTATTTCGATCAGCCTTTGGAAGTAGGAAGTTCTATGGTCATAGACGCCAGCAAATAATATTCAGTAATCAGGCCCATACAAAAGGAAGATTCCAAGCTTGATTTGAAACGCAATCTCTGTGCCCGTCCCTGGGCCCACTGCTGGTGGGTCCTGTAGCTCGAGGTTAAATCACAGGGGATGCTTTTGGCCTAGACACCTCCCTTCTCCCCTTCCTGCTGTGACTTCCTTGCTGTTAATTATGGTGATAAATTTTAACGGTGTGATGTGCAATTTACGATCTCAGCCTCTCTTGCCTGAGCTCCAATAGCAGAGTGTATTCAGATTCTTCTGCTGCCCTGCCTGTGGCTAGAGAGATTTGGAGGAGAGGTGGAGGCCAGCGCAGAGCTCTTGCTGGACCAGAACTTTATAACATGGCTCCCGAGAGCTTTGATTGCGGTTGTGTGGGCTTGTCCGTGGGGTTTTTAGACTTCTCCCTATAACAATCTCTAAAACTTCTTGTCCTCACTTGAGCACTGCCCTAAATTGCATTGCTCACTTCTGGGACCCTCGGATCGGATCGCCAGTGCATCAGGTAGACCTAAGAGGACTTCTCCTGTGTGTTTGGCCATCACCTTCTAACCAAGAACAGAGGGGGCTCAGGCTGATGAGAGTGGAGCCTTTACCCTCCGTCTTCTTGTCTAAGTGGGTGTTCGCCTCTCAGCCTTTCCCTCCTATGAAACAGTGTCCACCCAACCTCTCTACTCCTTAAACCACCGTTGCCATGTTTAACTTTGAGTAAACTCCAGAGAACTTCCCTTTCTTGACTTGAGAAGCAGAAGCATATTTGGTCTCTAGCTTTATCTAGCACAACTCTCAATGAACCTTAGTTTGCTGGTGACAGTCAATCATCTCAGGGCTCTTGAGACAGGATGTAAAAGCTGTACAAAGCACATGCACACACACGTGCACACACACACACACACACAGGTGCATACCTATACGGTGGAATCGGAGGTGACCCCAGTAGCTCCTCACCCTGTTCCACCTACTACAGGTCCTGTGAGCAGAGTGAAAGGCAGGGTAATTCTTGTCAGGGTCTGGAGAGAAGTCTCCATAGACATGACCTCTGAGTGGATTTTAGAGAATGACCAGGACTGGGCTGGGGAGAAGGCTCAGTTGGTAAAAATGTTTGCCATGTAAGCATGAAGAACTGAGTGAAATCTCTGGTACCCCTATCACAAAGTGGCGTGTGGTGGAATGTGTTTGTAGTCCCAGATCTAGGAAGAAGAATTCATCCCTGGAGCTCACTGGCCAGCTAGCCTAGCCTAATATTCGAGCCCCAAACTAGCCTCAAAGCCCAAGGTGGATGGATACTGCAGAGAAACACCTGAGTTGACCTCTGACCTGTACACACATGCAGGAAAACAGTCGTCAACTAAAAACAATGGCCAGGATTTAGCTGTGCTGCACTGAAGTCGTCCAGATGGGACTCATCAAAGGTGCCGGGGAAAGACAGTCTTTTGTGTTTGTGTAAATGAGACAAGTGAGGACAAAGCCAGGTGGGACCAAAAGCAAACAGAGGAGAGTCTTAGGTTCCTTCCTACCGGAGGTGAGAAGTTTGCAGACTTCTGAGCAGGGCGAGGGCGGGAGACCAGGGAGAGCAGCAACTATCTCTCCCTGAAACACAGTCTGCATTTCCTCGCACCGTTAACCAGGACCCATCAAAATTAAAAACAACCCCCAAACCTCTCGTGACCTGCTTTCTTTTCAGGACAGCTGCAAAGTGGAATTGAGTATTTATAAAGACATCTAGGCCTGATACCTCTGCTCCTTAAGGGGCCTTGGTACCCCTGCTGGTTCTAGGGCCTGACCCAGCTGAAGCCCTGGCTCCAAGAGCTGATGTGGGGGACCCCACCATGGCTGGAGACACCACCTCCCTGCAAAGTCACACTCAAGGGGCTTCCATTTCTGAGATGGAGCACTGTGCTGTACTTCATCTCAGACTCCACTCGGGGCCCCACAGAATTCAGACCTGGAGCCAAATGGGGAAACCTAAGAGACAAGAAGACCGAGGGGGGGGGGATGGCTTCAGACCCCAGGCTCTTCCCTTCCCTCTCCCACCTTGAGACCTTTCGATCTTAATCTCTAAAGCAGAAACAAAGCTGCCTACCTCAAGACGCCACTTGAGAAGAAGGTGAAAATGGCAGCCTTTGCAGGTATAATTATCAGTGGGCAGGTACCCAGAAGCACCCCAAACCCCTCTCTGTCTCTCTGTGACTCAGCCTGCCCACCGTCACACATGATGGGCACTGAAGAACAAGGCTGGATTAAGTGATGTCCCCAAACTCCTGACATCGGCCCCACTCAGGACCCCTAGGAGGATTCTGAGTTTTAGTCAAAACACTTGAGAATTATTTCTTCTTTTATTTTTCTTTTCTTCTTTTATATTTTACTTTTAAACACACACACACAAGCCCACCTACTAGTAGCACACATCAGCACACACTTAGATGAGCACATTATGCCAGCATCACCCCCTCTCAGCAACTCTCCGACTTGGTTTCCCCCATTCGATTACACACTCCATTCTGAGAGAGATGCACTCCTTCCCCTCCTCAAGAGCCCACTAGGTGGGGAGGATGGTGCCCGGCAGAGGGCGCTCCAAGTGTAACCTCCAGGCCAAGGTCCTGGAGAAAAGCAACAGGCCAAAGCAAATTCCTAGTGGAAAGAAATAGAAAGATTCCAGGTTTATGAAAACCAGACTTTGAAAATTAAAACTGATGACTTGTCTCCTGGGTTAGAGAAAAAGAACACCGCAGCCACCAAGATTTCCAGGAAACTCTTGGTGAAGGCTGGCAAGGCTGGCAGAGGGCTGGCAGGAAGAACTTGGGGTAACCCAGCCTAGGCTCTACTGTCGTAGGAAGTGAGAGATGAGGGTATGCACACATTGTGTTTGTGTGTGCCATGTCTGGACGTGTGTTTGTGTGAACTGTGGCTACAATCCCTCACACTATTTATTGAATGATTTCTATGTTCTGCTGGAAAAAATAATCAAATAAAATACAATCTCTGAACTCATGGGGGTTTAACAAACTATCAGGCATCTCAGTGACCGACCCTGGCTTTGTAGTCAGATAGCCTGTATGCTAATCCAACCACCCACTAACTGCCTGGCCTTGGCAATTTCCTTGACATTCACTCTTCTTAGATGAGAAATGTTTGTGTTAAGGCTGTATCCTGGGAGAGAGCATGCATGTGTCAATTTTCAGTGCGTTGTGATCCGAGGCCGAATCAACCCAAGATGACACAAGAGGTTGCAGCAAGGCAGGATTTAATGCAGAACAGCACAGGAGAAGGGAAGAGGAGGAAGATCAGGGCTGGAGAACAGACTCGGAGCTAAACTGTGACCCCAAATGCCAGGTGAAACAAATATTTAAGCACAAAAATTATAAACATTTGTTGCCAAGTTACAGTTACAGTTTTCACCAATCAGGATATAGAAATTGGGGCTTCGTTGGATGTTCCATCATTGTCAATCGATACACAATGGCTTGCAGTTGAACCAATGAGATTCATTTGTTCTTTCTGTTGTTAGGGACAGACATATGTTTCTAAACATTATGTTTAGAAGTAAAGATGCATAACGACTTTGTGGTTTAAGGAGGAGGTAGGTCAGCTATTGGGAAGTTCTCAGCTCCCCTAGGGCTTGGGAATCTGAACTTTGTTTTACCATACAGGTAATGTGGAGTCTGCAGTCAAAATGGCTGTGCTTTAGCCAAGGGTGGACCCTGCCATGTAAGCACTTCTGGGCACACACAGAGTGAGTGCATCCTGGGTGAGTGGCATGTCATCATACTCACACCTTCAGTCAGGACATGTTTATGGGAAGGCCAGGCTAGACCAGGGGTCTCACACAGGAGCCCACAGAAAAGAAGCATGGACAGTCTCATGTGGTTTGAGGGGAGCTTTGTTGTTATGGTTGTTTGTTTTGTTTTGGCTTTTGTTATGGGTTTTTAAAATTGTTTTTATTGAGCTATATATTTTTCTCCACTCCTCCCCCTTCCCCTTCTATCCTCCCTTCCTCTATCCTCCCCCTCCCTTCTCCCCCCACATTCTACCCTCTTGCATAATCTCCACGCTCCCAATTTACTCAGAATATCTTGTCTTTTTCTACTTCCCATGCAGATTAGATTATGGTGTGTTTTTGAAATCAAGATATTTCACAGAAAAATCGAGATTTCCAGTTTCCTTCAGAGTCTTCTGCAGACATGAGCATGCGTGTGCCTGCATACCACAGCTTCTGCTTCTCAATAGATGTGTCCTTCCCAGGGGCACTCTCGACGCTGGCTGGTTTCCAGGGCAGTCTTTGGAGGGGATCCAAGGCAGCTCAGGAGTGCTTGTGTGCAGACATGTTCTCTGGGAAGAAGCAGAACAGGACCAGGAGCTAGCCTCCTCATAAGCTCTGGTCCCAACAGAGGCCAGAGAGCAGCTGCTGCCCTCTTTGGAGTCAGACACTAAGTACAGAGAGTAGTAACTGAGGACCCAGTGATTCTGCTGGTAAAATGCTTGCCGTGGTAGCAGGAGCACCTAAGTTGGGACCCCCAGGACCCACATAAAGAGCTGGGTACAATCGCACACATCTCCGACGTTGGCACTGGGAAATGAAGACAGTGGCTCCCTGCTGGCCACATAGACAAAGTAGTGATCTCGGGTTCAGTGAGAGATCTCGTCTCAAAATAAATGAGGCAAAGAGCGGTTACTGCCTCACCGCGACACCGGCTCAGGCCTTCTCAGGCTCTCATGCACTCCCACACACATACGTGCACGTAAGGACATATGTACACACAAGCATGTACGCACACATACACGCACGAAAGATTACAAGAACAGGTCTGAAATAGGGTAGACAATGGTCTCCCCAGAAAGCATCTAGAGCTCTTTTAAAAACGAGTTTGTTAAATACATTTTGAAAGCCCGCAGATGCGACATACAAGAACAATGTTTTCCTAGTGTCCCTGGATTCTCTCAGGATGACAAATCAATCCCTATTGATAAATATTAATTGAGCCCTCACTGCATGGAAGAGGTAGGCTCGGGGGTGTCCAGGAGCATCCAGAGACATCTCTGTCCTGCCCCCTTGGCCCACAGGAAATTTCTTGAAAGAAAGACAGATTGTCACCTAAGCAGGAATGAATGCAGCACCAAAAACATAGGGTATTATTACAGAGATGTTCTGGATAAAAGGCAACAGAAGACACAAGGAGAGGCATCTGGCCCTTGGACAGACCGTGCAAGCAGGGTTTTCTCTCTGGGATCCTTTGTGCAGACAAGGAAGTCAGAAAGGTTAAGCAAACAGCAGTCCCACTTTTACAACTCAATTGGCCCCTGGTTTTGGATTCTTTTAAGAGTAAAGGCTGCTGCCCTGCTCCTTAATCTGTTACTCCCAGCCTGCATTCCTGCACCCAAGTCTTGGCACTTGCTGGGAATTCGTCTAGCTTGAGCCATGAGAGGAATCCTTCAGAGAAAGGTTTGCACATAGCTTCCCTTAAAAAAAAGTATAAACTTTTTAAGTCTATAGTTCAAAAAATCTAGGCCTTTAGTAGAACCTTCTAGCATTTTCTTACCTGGTACCACTGCAAGCCCAAATATGTAGAGCAAACCCCTAAACATGTGGGCTGTAACCTTCCCCAGTAGCAGGGTTTGAGTGATGAAAGGTACAATGAGAAACTTCTCCCACTCTTTGAAGGGATACAGTCAAGGACAGGAGAACTTTCCCCCATTCCTGCAGGGCAATAGAAGCTGCTGGCCCAGTTTCTGAGAAACAGCCCTCCTCACACCTTGTGTGATTCTTGATAGACTCGATCTAGAGTTAACTAAAACCCCGAGCCTCCAGGCACACCTGTGGGGTGGTTTTAGGTAAAAGGCTCATTTGAGGTGGGAAGACCCACCTTTAATCTGGGCCACACTTCTAGTGGCAGCCTGTATAAAGGACATGGAAGAAAGAAGCAATCTCCCTCTCCTCTCTTTCTCTCTCTGCCCGCTTGTGCTTCCCTTGCTAGCAAGTCCATGCCTTTACTTACGTTAGAGCCCACTTCTCCGGGATTCCAGTGTACACTGAAGATCAGCTGAGACACCTGGACTCGTGAACTAAACCACCACTGGATTCTCGGACTTTCCATTGGTAGACAGCATTGATAAACTAGCTGAAGCACAGCCTGTGCGCCACATTAATAAATCCCCTTCTCTCTAAACAGAATTCTTCTACCACTTCTGTTCCTCTGCATCGCGGTTCTCAGTCTTCCTAAAGCTGCAACCCTTAATACAGGTCCCCCCTTGAATACAGTTTTATGGTGGTTACCCCATCCATAAAATTATTTTCATTGCTACTTCATAGCAGTAATTTTGCTACTGTTATTAATTGTAATATAAATATCTCTGTTTTCCCATGGTCTTAGGTGACCCCTCTGAAAGGGTCAGTTGACTCCCAAGAGGATCGCAACCCACAGGTTGAAAACCGCTGATCTAAAGAGTCCTGATTAACACATCTTGTTTTCTTCCCCCAGGACATTCAGGCTTCATTATTCTCCCACCAGACGCCAACCGAGATGGTTTAGAATGTACTAGCCAAGAGCCAGGAAAGACACGCCTGCGGTTAGTGTGGAGCAGTAATTAAGAGCCCCCTGCACCCTTCCCACCCATGGGGCAGGGCCTTAATTTCCACAGTCCATGAATGGGTTGACATGCAGCAAAAAAAGACCCCTAGCACCAGACACATGGTGGCCGGAGAAGGCAAAGAGAAATGGGTTAGAATTACAGCCTTCCACACTGTGGGCATCTCAGGGTTGTCCTTAGCTATCATCAAGCTTGCCCCTGAACCTGCCATCTGCTTCTGAGAGCCATTGACCTTCCTATGACATCCACATTGACTCCAGAGTGCCCAGCCAACAGCCATCTGCGAAGACCCGGGAGCCATGGCTTAGAATGCAGAGGACTTCCGTAGTCTCTGGGCGTTTGAAACTCAGCCTGGACCTGTCGTGATGGGAAAGTCACTGAACACAGACTGCCGTCAACAGACCCAGACTTCTTGTTTAAGTGTTTACTGGGACATTATTTCTAACTTTACAACCCCCAAGGGCGAGGTCAAAGGTAGACTTAATGATTTCTGATAATTACATCATCCTTAACTGTTGTTTCCTGAAGTAAAATATTTCCATTTGTCTTGCATGCACAAACACACACACGTGCACACACGTGCACACACGTGCACACACGTGCACACATGCCACAGTGGCAAACGTGAAGGTCAGGCAGCATCTTGTTGAAACTGGTTCTCGTTTTCCACAATGTAGATCCCAGAGATGAAACCCAGTTTGTCAGGCTTGGCAGCAAGTCTTTGCCCACAGAACCATCTCACTGGCCCTGAAGTAGACCTTTTCCTATGCAGTCTTCTTAGCACTCACTGATGGAAGACAGGTGCACAGGTGTCTAGGCGTGGGTGGCAACAACAGCCCCTCAAGACTGCCCTGGGCTTCATTCTATGTACCTGTAAACCCCAGTTCTTATCATTTGATGTGCCAGTCTTTTCCGATGAAACAGAAAGGGGGAAAAGCCTGCAAAGTGGATTTTTTAAAAAATTCCTGTTGTGTATAGCAAAAACAAGGAGAACATGTTTAACTATCACTTAAGCAGACATGCACATAACATGCTGTAGTTTTTCTAGTTTTTCTGAACTCGTGGGGTGTTTCTCTAACTTGCTGTGAATAGCAGCTGTACGTGAACCCCAAGATCTGCTCGGCCTTTGCACTGCAGGACCCGGCACTTGCTCAGCTAACTTGCTGTGGCTGGTGGCCTGCGCTCATCTGTTTGGTCAAATGTCCCCGGTCGTGAGTCAGAAGTCAGCAGAGACTGAGCAGGCAGTACAGGGAAGTCATTCCGTAAGTGTCTTTTCCTAGCCTTGGTGGTGAGCAGAGCGCAGGCGTGCACAGCGGGGCGGGGGTGTCTTTGGTTCTGTCCGGGAAAGGCAATGAGGTCCACTCCAACCGTGCTTCCTAAGAGGGTGAGCAAGCAGGACCATTTCAAACGGCTGTGTCCAGTGGATTCATTCACTTCGTCCTCCACGTAGTCTGGGAGGCAGCACCAGGGCACCAGGACTTATCTGTGTGACCTTTACCTCCGACCCAATGGAGCCATGTCTTCTGTCCAGTGTCAGACTCTCAGCAGGGTCCTGTGAGGTAGAACTGTGAGTCCCAAGGACTCAAGGTCAACAGCTTGATAAGGAATGCCAAGAGTTAAGAAACTGAAGAACAGGCTAGTGTGTTAGATGGAGACATGGAGTCAGTGGCCCCACAAGTCCCAACTGCCCTCCCCGTCGGTGATGTCAGCACACAAAGCACCACAGAAGTAAACTTTGCCATTGACCAGTGAGGAAACTGAGGCCCAGAGCAGGAGAACAATGTCACATATGACCCCAGCTTTGTCTGGGATCGTGGTAGAAACAAAGCACACATATCTAGAAGTGAACGCTGACCCTTCCCAAGTTGCCAGTCACCAGCTGCTTGACCTGAGTCTAATTAACTACCCTGAGGCCCCTGTTTTCTCACCTGGGAACGAAAAACTCTTTTGCTCCCCATTTTTTTGTAGTATTCTAGAAGCTACACAGAGAAATGAGCACGTTACATTCAGAGCCATGGCTGGCATTAAGGGGAGCCACTTATTCTTGTGGTTACTACTCAACCACAACCACAGACCCCAGTGCTCCAGGCTGGAGTGGAAGTCTAGTGACGCTGGTGACTTCTGTAGCAACTCACTCATGAACTCTTGGAAGAACGTGAAGGGTGTTGGGGGGGTGGGGGCGGGGATCGGGAAGGGTGAACGGCTGGGGCTACAGAGGCAGGCCAGCCACAGAGAAACCTTTTCCACAGCCAAACCTCGTGCACGTTTCCAGCTGTGTTTCAGCCCAAGATCAAGGTGGGGACAAAAGGAACAGCCCCCCACCAACAGGCTGCTGGCCACTGCTGGCCGCCTGTCCTGCTTAAAGTCACTCTTCCCCCATCTGTTTTGTGTGCCTGGGCTCCTTTTGAGTACATATGAAAACAAGATCTTGTAGACGATAAAGTTTGAAAAATCCAGTGTCTTATGATTGCTAGGGAGCACCAGGCATTTCTTTTAGGCCACCACCCAGCTCCCAAATCCTGGCACAGAGACTTATTATTAGTTTTGAATGCTTGGCCTAGCTTAGGCATGTTTTTGACTAGCTCCTTCAACTTAAATTAACCTGTTTCTCTTTGTCTACCTTTGCCTCAGGGCTTATTACCTTTCTTACTTCCATATATCTTACTTTCACTGTGTCTCCACATTTTTCTCCCTCTCCCATTCCTCCTTGTACTTCTTGGCCTAGATTTCTCCTCCTATTGAGTCTCTCTCCCCGGCAGCCCCGCCTACCCTCTCTCCTGCCTCACTATTAGCTGTCCAGCTCTTTATTAGATCAATCAGGTGCCTTAGGCAGGCAATATGAAACGGATGCAACACATCTTTACACCATTAAACAAATACAACAAAAATAAATTTTACATATTTAAAGTAACATTTACACAGTTAAAGTAATAGTATTTATACCATTAGAGTAATATCCCACAGCATAAACAAGTGTAACACATCTTACCTCGTTAAAACAACATTCTACAACACTAAGGTCATCTTCTGCCTTAAAAAAAATTCTAACAAGAGCTAGTTCCGGGACCGGCACCAATGCTACAGAGAAACCCTGTCTCGAAAAACCAAAATAAACAAATAAATAAATAAAAATTCTAGCCAGGCAGTGGTGGAATATGCTTTTAATCCCAGCACTCAGGAGGCAGAGGCAGATCTCTGAGTTCAAGGCCAGCCTGGTCTACAAGAGCGAGTTCCAGAACAATCAGGGCTACACAGAGAAACTCTGTTTGGAAAAGCAAAACAAATTCTATAAACTAGAATTGGAAAGATTGTTCAGTCAGTAAAGTGCTTGCCACAGACTTCAGTACCTAAATCCAATCCCCTGAAGCCATACCAGAAACACTCAGCATGGTGCTGTGTACTTGCTTTCTAGAGCTGGAGTCAGGGAGAAGGCAGATCCCTGGAGCCTGCGCCCAGCCAGCCTAGCTTAGTCTTCCAGCCCCAGGTCCCAGTGAGCGATCCTGTCTCTATAAAACAAGACGGAAAGCTCCTGGGGGACAAAACCCAAAGCTGACCTCTGCCCTCCACCCACACACACACCGGCACACACGTACAGCGAGGGACATGGAAACATCTCTAAGCTATTACGACTTGCACTGCTCCTTAAACAGAAGACTCTGAATTTGCCAGCTCAGCACTCATGGCTGAGTGTCTACCCAGATTTGAGCGGGAAGGGGGATGACGACATAGGGCTTTTCGTCCCAGCCCTAAGCAGCTGGGATCTCCGCAGTTTTCACCAGCTTCCTGCTCTGCACCCGAGGATTAGGCCATAGAGCTTACGCTCACAGGCCAGACACTTACGTATTTCTAGGGGACTCATTTGTGTTCTGTACTCCTCGATGCAGTGTTAATTACACCCTGATAATTACCCAGAATCCCATGCAGTCCTGACTGCTTTGCAGCAGCCACACACTGTATAAAAGCTGTCGGACCAGGCAGTCCCCTTCAGTGTCAGAGGTCTGACTGCTGGGGAACTGAGACAGACCGAAACCTTTGTGGTGGGTGCCTCTGAGATCCAAAAGAACAGGTGTCGGTGAGAAGGACTTGGGTGGAGGCGCACACAATCACTTGCTTCTCTAAATAATCACGGATTACCTAGAACTTCTGATTCCCACCCCCATCCCAGATTTGTGGATGCTAGGATATAGGTTTTTGCCTCCATGCCCCGTTTCCTGTGGTGCTGGGAAGCAAACTCAGGTCCCCCTGTATACTAAGTAAACACCCTATCAGCTAAGCCACAGCCCTCAGCCTGAGTCTGCTTCCTTGATCCTCCATCACAGACCAGCCACAGACCATCAGATCCGAGCCAGCACAAGGCCCGGGAGTGATTCCTCTTCTGAAATTTCTTAGAAGAATGAAGCAAGTGCCCTGGGCAGAGGGGGGCGGCCTCCAAAAGGCTTATTTCCTTTCCAAAGCAGAAGTTCTGCTCCCTGGCTGTTCCCTGGGCACTTAGTGGTTCTTCGGTGATGCCCCCTCTATTTCAAGAGCCCCCAAAATTAAGCAGGGTGGCTACAGATGAGATTTTGGTACTTTCCAAAATTAAACTATTTCCCTTGGTAAATTTCCAGCTTATGAACTCACTAATCTGAAAACAGGATGTGGCCTGCAGTGTGAGATCAGACGGCCTGCTCTTTACTCTTTACCCTGGGGCAGAAAGGAAGAGGGGGTGGGAGAGAGGTGGGACCAAAGAGTGACTCTTTCAGGGCCCAGGGCCTTGAGAAATGTCACCACTTCACCAAGAGCACTTGAGAATGGGTGACTTTTAACACCAGGAAGGGACACAGGGAGCTCATAGAATTCTTTACTATTAGAATTGAAAGGCCCAACCTAAGCTGAGTGGCATTTGCCTGGGATCCCAGACCTTGAGAAACTGAGGCAGGAGGATCACTAATTCTAAACCAGCCTGGACTGTATGGCAAGACCCTACCTCAAAAAAAATTAAAAGCAGAAGAATGGGAAGCCTAAGAGACCACCTCTGACCATGCTTACACAGATCATGGAGATCATGTTTGGAGGGAGGGGGTTGCTGAGACACAACACTTGTCTTTAGGCAGACATTCCCCCTTCCAAGTTGAACCCCAAAAAGTCTTTATTCCACCAGCCAGCCAGATGCCCGGTCCAGTCCTGCAGGATCACCTGGAGGCGAGTAGGCCTGCCATGGGTGGGAGACACACACCTCCACGTGCAGAACAAAACCCAGCAAGGCGACTCACGCCCGTAATTTTTACACTAGGAAAGCTGAGGCAGGAGGATGGCTTAAAGTTTGGAATCAGCAGGGCTACAACACAGCAAGTCCTTGTCTCAAATAAATAAATAATAAATAAATAAATAAATAAATAAATAAATAAATAAATAAATAATAGATCCACTTAGAAATCAAAACCAAATTAATCAGATGGAGAACCACTAGCTATCAGATCAGGGGCCATTAGACACCTGAGTACAGAAGGGGCCCTTGTGAGATATCTGTTCACAAAAACACAAGTCGGGTTTTTTGCTTGTTTGTTTTGTTTTTATCTTTTAAACCGTACTTGTATCATAACTCTAAATTCCTTAACTCTTTTGATTAATATAAAGAGAATCATAGGGAATAAGAGGCCATGTGCTTGTGTATATACGTGTGTGTTTATGCATGTGTGTATGTGTATGTAAAATGCCGTGTGTATGTGTGTGAAATGATGTGTGTGTTCAGTTTTACAATCACAACCACTTCCCTGCTGCACCCAGTTTTGTTAGCGCCCAATGCCCTGAGAGCCACACCATCTCACTGCTGTCTGCGGCATCCACAGCTGGGTAGAGCCTGCAGGATGCTGGGCTCTTTGCAAGAACCCACTGTGGTAAGGTTCAGACTTGCTGCTTTTCCCGCTCATGCTCTGACAGGATTTCAGACTAGAGCTCAATGCTGCTTGTGTGTCCCTCGCATTCGTTGTACTGAGTACCTCACATGTGCAGACACTGCGGGAGTCAGCTAGCACCGTGACCCCACCAGATGCAATCTGGGTCTCCGTTTCCTCGTGGGAGGAGCACTCGCCCCGCCCCCGGCCCGCCTCGGGAACCAGCCCAGCCCTACAAACTCACACAGGCCCTGCTTCCCTCGGCATCTACCCGCTAAACCCGGTTCTTTGCACGGAGGACGCTCCTGCTCGCTTGGGCCGGATGAGAGAAGGCGGCGGCGCGCAGGTTGGTTGCCCGGCACCCACACATCCCCAAGTGCGAACGTCAGGACGTTGGTTCGCGCTGAAGAACCCTCCAGGGTCCTACATCTCTCGCCCTTCCTAAGCGGTGCCCTGGTCCCTTGTCACCGCAGCTCTGCGCTCAGCTCTGATCTCGTCCTGGGCTTGGCAGGTCGATATCACCTGCTGGAAGAAATGGGGTAGCGAGGGCAGGGGGCCACAAGCAGGCGGCCCGACAGCATGCCCCAGGCTATGGGTGGCAGGTGAGCCATGGGATCCCAATCTGGGCACTGTCACCAAGACGTTCCAGAAGAAGTGGGTGTGGCCCAGGTGCGCCTCCAAAGACCAGAAGGAGGCTTGCACACGGCTACTCAGCTCCTCAGAGCATAGAGAGTCCCCGTTCTGGGAGCGGAGGAGATGGGACCATAGGAGGTGGAGGTGAGAAGAGGTAAAAGAACCACCGCGGTGCAAGAATCAGCTCTGACTGGATTTCACGCCAGGACGGTGCTGGCGTTAAAGAGTGGCCAAGAGCCCTCTGGCCCACTTTGGAAAGGACAGGATGTCAGCTAGGACAGGCCCAGAGCATTTGACAGCGTGAGAGCCTCTAACAGGCTTGAAACTCCCTGAAGTTTCAGCGGCTGTGTGGACAACCCTCTTTAAAATCTTCACTGCCGAGTGAAGCAAGAGTAGATACAAAAGAGGAATTTGGAGTAGGACCAAGCTCATTTTAAAGAGCAGGTCTGTGCTCAGTCCTTCCTGCCTCACTAGCTGTGCAGCCTTGAGCAAGACACTCAAGTTATCTGTGCCTTGGGTCCCTCTGCTATGAACTAGGAGCCTCCAAAGATTGGAGGGAAATGTTGACGAGATGTTTGTAAAAGTCCTTAAAACAGGCTGGAGATGTGGCTCAGTAAGCAAGAGCTTGTGCAAGGCCTTGGGTTTGATCCCAGGGCAAAGAAAAACAAACCACTTAACACACAGCACTAAAGAGTAGTGCCTGGTATCCTACTAGACAGCCGTCTACGGATGTTTTGATGCTGGTGGGAAGGAGCTGGTGGTAGACAGGGAATCGGTGAAGGAGGTGGGGGCAGGACAAGAGAAAAGAAACGAGAAGGTAGATGGAGCAACGAGGTTGGGTGCCTCCCTTGTGTCCTAACTGAAGAAAGAGGAGACATGTGGGGGTGCAAGGGGTTGCTGCTCGGGCTGAGCAGTTAAGGAAAAGCCTTTCTGAGACTGGGGAAGTAAACTCAAGGTCACTAGCTGAGCGGGCTGGGCAGGGCGCAGTTGAGGGTTGAAGTCTATAGGATGCAGCAACCTTTTTGCCAACAACCACTAGAAGTTCTGGCACCTTCCTGGGGACAGGGGATGGTTGAGTTTATCTAGATCAGTGGTTTTCAACCTATGGGTCATGACCCCCTTTGGGGGTCGAAAATTGGATAGCCTGAATATTAAATATCTATATTCATAACAGTAGCAAAATTACAGTAATGAAGTAGCAATAAAAATAATTTTATGGTTGGGGTCACCACAACATGAGAAACTGTATTTAAGGGTTGCAGCATTAGGAAGGGTGAGAACCACTGATCTCAGAGTCTAAACTTCCCGACCCACTGGGACTCAAGGAAGCTGAGAGATGTAAAAACACTGTTAAGTGTAATCTGCCATTTTAAACCCCTTTCCTTGTTGCGAGTCCAAGGGCATGGGCGTTGCCTGAGTAAAATACCAAAAGTTTTTGGAGCATGTCGTGGGCCACGACCTCTGCCACACTCTCACTTACTTGATGGTTAGCTACAATTGTCAGCTTGGCATGACCTGGGAAGAGTCTCCATGAGGAACTGTGGACATTGGGCTGGCCTGTGGGCATGCAGTGGGAGAATGGCATAATAAAGTTAACTGATGTAGGAACACCCTGCACATTGTGGGTGGTGCCATTCCCTACACAGGAGATCCTGAACTGTAAGAGTAGAGAAACTAAACTGAGAACAAGCAAAGGAGCAAGCATCCGTGTATCTGTTTCCCCTAGCCCCTGACTGTGGATGTGATTTGACTAGCTGTTAGAGGTCTGTCTTAACCTTCCCCCAAAGATGGACTTTAGCCTGGAACTGTAAGTCAAATAAGTTTCC
The DNA here is from genome assembly GCF_037038515.1 of Microtus pennsylvanicus. Lineage (NCBI taxonomy): Eukaryota > Metazoa > Chordata > Mammalia > Rodentia > Cricetidae > Microtus > Microtus pennsylvanicus. The sequence continues at coordinate 49,540,633 of NC_134587.1, read as the reverse complement.
ACTTGTGTTGCTTTTGGCCAGGGTGTTTTATCACAGCCAGAGAAATGAAACTAGAACAGCCCCCATCACATTTGATCATCTTGACAACTGGGTAAAATACATGTTTTTATCCCCCATTTTACATATACAGAACTGAGGCTGAGACACATTTAAGACTGTGGTGAGTGAGTCAGGCATAGTAGTGCCTGTTGGCACACAGTGGTGCATGCCTTTAATTCCAGCACTCAGGAGGCAGAGACAGGCAGATCTCTGGGAGTTCAAGGCCAGCCAGGGCTGCATAGTGAGACCCTGTCCCAAAACAAATAAATAAATATTAAAATGCATATGGTGGATCCAGGATCCCACTTCAGAGCTGCCTGAAGTCAGAGCCTATGTTTTGAAAGCAGCATTGTTTATCCACAAATCCCATAGCAGTTGGGTGGGAAGGTATATGGAGGCCATTTTTGTCATTTGACAGTCTGAGACAAGCCAGCTGCCCCAACCAACATCCCCGTCTCTGAGACTTTATAATGCTGCCTTGTTCTTTCCTTGTCCATGGTGGAACAGCACAGGACCTGGTTCAGATCCCACGGCTCAACCTCAGGCTGTGTGTCTTTGGGTCTCACACCTTGCTTCATTGAGGTGTAAATGGCTAAAACAGGATTATAAGGATTGGAGGAAAAAGTCTGCCCACCACACAATGGCTGGCCAGAGTGGTGTTTTTTCCTGTTCACCCTCATGCACACATGGATCTACAGTCCACTTGGCAGCTGAGAGCAAATCCCCATGAACCTGGACTGGTGTAGTGCCTTGGTCTCAGCGGGGAAGTGTAACTCCTGACCAGATACATGGCCACCTATGACTTCCTGAGTCGGGCTTGGGAAGAGGACTCTGCAGAGTCTGTGGTGCCAAGGCCTTGGACTTCAAGGGAGGGGAGGTCCCTGTTCCTCTGTCACCATCATGACTGATGCACAATGTCCAAGCAGGGTGGGGTCGTCAAAGGCCTTCCTGCTACCTTTGGTGGCCTTAGTCATAGGCTCCACAGCCTTAGTCCTAGAGACCACGTGTTCAATCCATTTTTTCAAGATAGGGTAACCAAGTGTCAGTGTGAGAAAGTAGCATTTCCCCAAGGCCACCCAGATACCCTAGAGGACCCAGAACTTGAATTTTGGACCTGCTTTCATGACCCTTGGAGTTTCCATCAGAAAGCTGAGCCCCACTGTTCCAGAGAATTCTACATGGCTCAGAGGTCCTGGCGGGGGGTGGGGGGGTGGCGGGCAGCCTGTGGTTCTCAGGCAGGGAACCATGACTCTGGAGAACCACAACATCGCTCTCTTCCTGTGACTGTCGCTTGCTTGTTCTCACTCTGAAAAATGTCTGGACACTCCTAAAGGTTTCAGTCTCTGTCCAGGGGCTTTTTCTAACCACAAAGGGTAATTCCTACTCCATCCCTACTGTGACTCAGCTGTGACGTCTATCACACAGCCAGAGGAGAAGATAAAGTCACAGGAAGGGTGACCCAGGCTAGAACCCACCTCTCTCTACAGGCTCCACAAGGCCTCTGCTCCACTTGACAGACCCTCCCTGGTCTGAAACCTCAAGATGGCCTCCAGCTCAGCCAGCGACCCCCGCCCAGCTCCTGATGAAAATGAGTTTCCATTTGGTTGCCCCCCAGCTGCCTCCCAGGACGCCTCAGAGCCCAGGGCTCTCTGCTGCACCACCTGTCTCTCTGAGAAACTGAGGTGAGGGGGTCAAAGAGCCAAGGGCCGGTGGGAAGAATGGCCAGGGAGGGACCCTGATGGGAGGGGAGACTGAAGAGATGGGCTGGCTGTGGGCAGGCAACCTCGCCTCTTGAGCCTCTAGTTCCATGCTCTCTTCTTCCAAACACCGCCCCCTGGCCGGAGACAAGTGTGTCAGTAGCCACAGACAGCTGTCTGTCCACCATTATTGAGGTGGAACTTTAAGCACCTCTCGGCCACTTTCTGCTATGTAACCTGGTTTGAACCTCCGGTCTCCAAACCCTGACTTCTTGCCCGTGGAGCTGCCTTCTGTCTCACAGAACGGTTACAAGGCTCCATCAGTAATATTCCCCGAACCTCTCACAGTAAGGAACAGAAGCCCTCTTGGCAAATACCATACTGCAATAAAACACTCTTTTGTTTTTTTAAACCCAGTTAATGGAGGCAAACATGCAGTAGGGTGTGTGTTTATGCTTAAAGTGTAAATATCCGGGATGTGCTGCACCAATAGCAGCGATGACACCCTGCCTTGGCCATCGCTGTGCATCTGCTGTGCACCGTGCACCTGCTGTGCACCAAGTGCTCCATCCCTGTGTCCTCCGTCAGCCTGCGCCAGTCAGTACAGTCACTACCCTATGTAGAGCTGAGAACTGCAAAGCCCCCAGAGACAAAGTCGCTTACCGCCTGTAGGTTTTCTGGTACAGATCCCGTAAAGGGCAGTGGGCCACAGGCATGACCTTTTCTTCGGGACCTTACAGCTTGAGACTGTGGGGAAACTGAATCAGTCAAACGAGAAGTTCAAATTCGGTGACTAAGGGGCAAGGCAGGAACCCGGGTGGAAGGCTGTAGCAATGGAAAGGCTGTGGGGGTGGAGGTCCCAACTGACTGGGCTTCCTGGCCAGCTGATGCTCTGAGGTCACCTCCTCCCCCACCCTTTTAAACCCGGTAGAGGAGGGAGCAGAAGCCAGCTGGAGAGTGCAGGTCTCAGCCAGAGGTGCCTCTGCCCTGCTCTGCCTTGACTTGCTCTCCCGTGGCCCATCCAAGGCTGCATTCTCTGGCCTCATTTTCCTCACCCAGAAATGGGCCAGCAGCACTCACTCTGGGTCAGAACCACTTGTGCAGGTGTCCCATGCTGTGCCCATTCCAGAGAGGTAGCCGCTGAGACCTGTTCTTGCTCTAATAGGCCATGATCACCTGCCATGGCCAAGAAATAAGAGACCAGAACCACATACATACCCGGTACTGAGAAGAACAAATAGAGCTCCACACCGCAACTCCTTGCCTAGACCCTTGAGACTGGAAGTGTTGGGGTTCAATATCTGCAAGTCAGTGCATGGGATAGTTCTCCCAGTAGAGACCCTGTAACCAAGCACTGGGATGGGTATTTCTACAGAGAGACATCCACAATCCCACTACCTGGGTGAAGAAAGGCACCACCAGGTCAAAGCAGGTGGGGCTACAGGGGCAACTCACTGCAAGCTTCAGGAAACAGTGGGTGCCTGGGGTGCATGGTGGAATTACTGTAAGGGGCAATGTCTGGGCTTTGAAATCTGTCAGGAAGGTGGCAAGTGATGGACAGCAAGGGCCAGCAAAGTGTGCTAATTGGAGAATCTTGTTCATGTTTCCCCAGAGATGGTGAAGATCTGATCTGTACCAAATGCAGAGCAGAAAACCTCCAACCTGTGAACCCGGGAAGCCTTCTGACTCAGGAGAAGGTATGTCAGCATCTGGCCATCTCTGGGGACTGATGGCTCAGTCTGTGAAGACCTAAGTTTACTCACTAGAACCCATGTAATGAAAGCTGTGTGTGATGATGCCTGCAATGCCAGTGCTGGGGAGGAGATGTAGGGACCCTGGGACTCACTGGCCAGCTAGGCTGGGGAGGAGATGCGGAGATCCCTGGGGCTCACTGGCCAGCTAGGCTGGGGAGAAGATGTGAGGACCCTGGGACTCACTGGCCAGCTAGGCTGGGGAGAAGATGTGAGGACCCTGGGACTCACTGGCCAGCTAGGCTGGGGAGGAGATGTGGGGACCCTGGGACTCACTGGCCAGCTAGGCTGGGGAGAAGATGTGGGGACCCTGGGACTCACTGGCCAGCTAGGCTGGGGAGAAGATGTGGGGACCCTGGGACTCACTGGCTAGCTAGGCTGGGGAGGAGATGTGGGGACCCTGGGACTCACTGACCAGCTACCCTAGCCTACAAAGTGAGTTCCCAGCTAACTAGAGACCTTGTCTCCAAAAGAAAGGGGGTGGGGGGGAATGGTGGACAGGCACATGAGAAACTGCTCCAGAGGTTGTCCTTTGGCCTCTACTGAGAGAGGGGCAGGAGGCACTTGCCCAGGTAGAGGCAGAGTGGGTAATTGCCCATGTGGCCTCTGACTTGCAGATGCGTCTCTGCTTTGTCTTGAGCCCACAGTAAATTCACTTCCCAAGCAAGGCGGAGACAACAGCACATTGTCCTAAGCCACTTGGTAGGCTCTGGTCAATTTAGAATTGGAACCCCCTTCTAGACCAGGAGTCCAAAAACTGGTTCCTGAACCAAACCCAGTCTGTCTCTTGGTTTTATATACAGCCCACAGGATAAGGAAGTTTTGACTGATGGAAGAAACTGTATTTAGGAATTCATAAAGACTCTATAGCATGCCAACTCCATGACCATAAAGCAACTTCCGCTAGTATCTAGTCACCCTCAGTCTCCCTTATTGTCTGCGGCTGCTCCTCCCTACAGTGGCAGAGTTGAGCACTTATAACAGAAATTTCAAAACCCCAAAGTTTATCCTCCAGCCCCTTCCTTGAGAACTTCAGCCAGTTCCCGACGCAGAGAGAGATCATTTTCAACTCCAGCCAAGCTCCGCATCCAGGAGTGAGAAACACCTTCGGACCTTGGAAGGGGCCAGAGAGACATGCTTATGCAACAGCCTTGAAATCTAGTCCAGCCCTCCCCACCAAGATGAAAAGACCTTCATAGGGTACCTGTGTAGCCCAGAGGTCTCCAGGTCCCACCAACTCGTGACGAAATGAGAAAAGCATAGAAATGTATTCAATATTATAAGTTACATTATCTCAACTTAGAGAGTCAATCTTTACTCCATGAGTGTGGACTTCCTTTATGTCATGACATGAAGGTAGATAAGAATTTAGAGCAAACCTTTTAGCAGATACAGAACAAGAACAGCAATCTTTATGTTAATCTCACAATTAAGATCCCAAACAAACTTGTGTGAGTTCCAAAGTCCAACCATGTAGGAGTTGCTGCATAACACCTGACGTCTTGTATGACAGGTGAGGAAGACACACTGGGACTTCAATGCCAGCTCCTCAGTGGCCAGGATCTCAGTTTGGTCATCCTCTCTGTCCCCTCAGTGAGACAAATGAAGCTGCTTCTGGCCAAAGCTCCCTCCAGCAGTGAACAGTGGCCCACGGGCCCAGACCTCGATGTGCAGGAGTAGATTTATTTCCCTCAGTGTTTGGCTGGAGGCAAACTTGTTTTCAGACCCTGTTTCTCCCTTGGTAAAATGCAGATGCTAAGTTGGCTCTTCCCAGGATCTACGACATCTGAGTCACGGGTCAACAGCTGCCAGGGCACCCCCCCCTCCCTCCCATTGGCCCAGCTGCAGAAGGGGGTCCACACCTGTTCCCCCTTCCTTTGCATCAGTCCCTGTCATTCGGAGTGTGGGGACTTTCTACCCTGCCCACAGCTGACTGAAGGGCTTTCCCTTCCATTTTTGGCAGCCTCCCCCTCCTGTGGGCCCTCAGAGAATAATAATAAGGGTCAAGTTAATTTCCAGGTAAGAACTTCTTAGCTGCCCTGTCTGGCTGTCTCTGGAGCCGCTTTCACAGGCACCTTACCGCAGCTTCTGGGCCTGACGTGTGCAGCTCAGGGAATGGACTCTGTGCTTTCCAGCTTGCTTTCTTCTTTCCCCTTAGCAAAATTAAAACACACCTCTTGTATACATGTAGATAACATGTGTCAGATACACTTTAATGTCACTTCATCTAGCATCTTTAGTTTCTTTGCATCTTTGTCAAGATAAACCCTATACACACAGAAGGCTTGGGTGGAAGGAGTGTATGGAACCGAGCCCTCCTGTTAGCCTGCAGTGATGTGTAGGTAAAGCCTCGATATCTGTCTGTAAGCGACATGAATAGGAAGGCCTTGTGTCTGACTTTGAGAGAAACGTAGCAGCAAAGCCCTGGCTCTGTTTGGGTTAATCAGTAGAGGCTGAGAAATTGTTCTGAGACTGTTTAACCCTTGAGGAACTGTTTCTCTGGAGAGTCTCACTGGGTGTGTGTGAGAGCTACTGATCGTGGTCCTAAGACACTACTGGCAGGCACAGAGCTTTTCCTTTTGCTTATGGCCATAATGAAAAGGGGCTGAGATTTGTGTGGGCTGTCTGCTCTCATGGCAGCAAGAGCAAGAAGTCTTTGGCCGTTGGAATCTTTCCCAGCTCCTATTAACCTTGCACATGTTTAAATAAAGGAACTGGAGTGAGCTGGGTGTCGGTCTTTTCCAAGAAGGCCAAACCCCGCTGCTCCTTTGGAAAGTTTAAAACTTAACATCTCGGAGAGCCTCTCTCTCTACTGCAGCACGATTACCCAACATCAAACAATATTATCCTATATTTTCCCCTGCCCCAGGATCTAAAGACTTGAGGGACTTCCAGGGCTCAGCAAGAGCACAGGTTGAAATTTGCTTCCTTAAGACAAACAAAGTAAGGGACCCGAGAGATGGCCCAGTGGTTAAGAGCACTGCCTGCATGGACCACAGGGGAGTTACGATGGGGACTCCTCTGATCCCACCCCTGACGGGAACTTAGGGACTTTTAACCTGAGGAAAGTGACTAAGCCAGGCCTTTGCAATGGTAACTCCCACCTTTTTGTCTGCATGCCTGAGGGAATCTAGGAGACAGAAGCTGGGCCAAGAGGCCAAACTGGAGAGCAGCTGAGCTCAGCCCAAGGTGCCCATCTTACAAACCCTCCCCATGACCACTGCTATCCTCCCCTGAGTCTGTAAGAGATCATCATCACCTTACATAGGGCCCAGAAGCATCAGCTAGTTACCAACACAGCAAGCAAATATTAGAAGGTCAGTGATAACATAGAGAGGCTACTCTTGTCTGGAATGACCTTCCTGAACAATTGACAATAGGGTAGAGGACAAACCAGGAGCAGGGGGTGGGGAAGGGCTGGGCAGATGAGAGTTTCTGCTGTGAAAGCATGAGGACCCATGTTCAAATCCCCTGAACCCCTGCTAAAAAGAGGGGGCAGACTTTGCCATGCATACTTGTAACACCAGCCATGTGAGGTTACAGAAAGATTTCTGGAGCTTGTTGTTCACCAGCCTAGCTCTAGGTTCAGTGAGAGACAGTCTCAAGGGACCAAGTCTCAAGGTGGGGAGCAATGAGAGTGATAGTGCAGGGTATCTGATGTGGGTGCAAGCACACACACACACACACAGATGCACAAACACACATGCACACATACACGCACATACACACATATACACACATGCACATACACACATATACACATGACACGCACACACACATACATATATACATATACACGTGTGCATACACACATACACGTATGCATATACACACATACACACATGCACATACACACATATACACACACACACATGGTGTGCACACACACATATACATACACATATACACACAAACAAAACAAACTAAGAACTAGGAAATAACATTTGGTTATGTTTGCTGAGACTCCAAGAAGGGAACTCTACTTCTCTCACATTCTTCCCTCTGAGGTCCAGTCAGGAAGATTGGTTTGTGGCTCATGATAATGCCATGGTCTTCTCTAGAACCCGAATGACAGGAATTTAAGCAGTCTAGTGTGACTTCCAGTGTGTGCATGTAGTGGGCTCCTGCCACCTGGGGTTGTCTTTTCAAAGCAGGGAACTCGCGGCACTGTAACGTGACCCCTCCACATGCCATGGCTTCTGACGGCCATGATGACTTCTTCCGTTATTTGTGCTGAACCCAAGTTGGCTTCCTTCAAGGAAGGCCAGTCAGCCCTCTGTTTCCAGGGTCCTGGTGTGTGGGAAAGCACTAATCATGTGTCCCCGTGTCTGTGCTCTCAGAAGTGCACTGACTAGTGTTACTCCCCATCTTTACACTCGCAAATGTGACGTGCTCTCTAAAGTGTGTAAATTCTGTACCTTTGCTCTCTGAAGTGTGTGTCTCCCACCGTTACCCTCTTAAATATGACTGTGCTCTCTGAAGTGTGTGTCTCCCACCTTTACCCTCCTAAATGTGACATGTGCTCTCTGAAGTGCGCTAACCAGTGTGAACTCTCCACTTTTACACTCCTAAATGTGACCGTTTGCATCTATAATCTGAGCCCTCCAACAGCATCCTGTTGGTACCCTTGATTTATTAATAGTTTATATATGAAGGCCGAGGGCAAAGGAGATGCTGGTAGCTGACCCTAAATCGATGGCAGAGCCAGGCTCTAACCCCGTCAAGTGGAAAATCAGCTCCCAAATGGTTTGTACATGACCTATGCACCTGGCAGGGGCAGTCAGACTCTATAGGCACGAAGGTGAGGTAGGGCGAGCACCCTAGACTACCGGGGTGAGCACAACATACCACAGGATCCTCGTGAGGAGACAAGCATCCATGGGGGATGGGGGGGGGGACTTGGATGCAGAGAGGATCCTCAGGCTAGGAGCTGCAGGCAGCTTGCAGAGGAGCAAGCTGCTGCCAGAACCCTCCTGGTAGGACTGTGAAATTGTAAGTTGTATTGTGTTAAACCACTTAGTGTTGTTATGGCTACAAGAGGTTATCAATATAAGCACGTCTGTGTATCACCTCATGTTCTTACAACAGCTAGAAGGTGGATTAGAGTTAGTCATTTTGCAGATGGGGAAACTAAACCTAGGAGAACTTAGTAACTCTCCCAGTGCCGTGACACTGTGGCAGTGTACACACAGAGTGCCTCTTGGAGCCCACACCCGAGTGCATGGTAAGGAGTGGGTGATGGGTGACCAGTGTTAGTGTCCCACTTTCTGGTCCTTATCCCTCTGGGGACTATCAACTTCAAGCCACAAAGAATGGGAACCATAGGCATGGAATCACAGGGCCCAAGAGGGTCCTAGGTCAGAAATACCTGGCATCTGATGCCCCAGAGCCACATGTCATCACTAGTGACCTGTTGGAGAGGCTGTATTGAGGCCGATTCCCACAGCCAGGTTATCTCCCTGCTGGGACCCCCTTTGCCTGTCCCCATCAAACATCCGTTTCCTATTCTTGGTTGGGAACAGTCTGCCCTGTCGCAGAGAGCAATGATATGCTAGGCTCTGCATCCCAAACCAAAGGTGTGAATCAGCTTTGAGAAAAACGAGCCTTGTGACTTAGTTTCTGCTCAGCCCATAGAATCAAGATATCACTTACAGGTTAAAAAAAAAGTGCTCATTTTAGGTGCACAGTTTGCTAAAGTCCTGGTTAACATACAAAATCAGGTGACTCCCCACTACCGAGATGGCAAATGTCCTGCCCCACAGAGCTGGTCATTCCCTACCCACACAACCCACTCCAGACTGGTGACAGGCAGCAGCTGCCTCCCCTAAACTTTCTTCAGAAGGATGTCCTGGAGTACGTACCACCAAGTGGGCCACATTTCCAGCCCTTTGAAAGTGTTTTACAGAAAGCTGAGCCCTGCTTACCTAAATCACTCACAACTTACAATCGACCTGCAGATAACGCACATATTCCACTCCCTGGATGCATTCAGGAGAAGCAGAAACTCATGTCTACACAGAGATGTGTGCACACAAGGCCTGGGCTCGGTCCCCTGTATCTCATGAGCCAATATTTGTGACATATGCTTATACTCAGCACTCAGGAATGGAGGCAGGAGAATCAGAACTTCAAGGCTGCCTGGGTGTAATGGCGCATGCCTTTAGTCCCAGCATTTGGGAGACAGAGGCAAGAAGATTTCTGTGAGTTTGGGGCTAGCCTGTTCTACATAGCAAGTTCCAGGCCAGCCACGGCTACATAGTGAGACCCTGGATAAATAATAATAACAATAATGATGATAATACTAATAAAATTAATTACTTGGGTAAGTTTTCCAGTGTGTCTATTACTATTTTGCTTTCATTGCCCATGTCCTTGCTGGGATGGCCTTATCGCACTAGTCCAGCTCTCCTAACAGGTAGGAGCATCGCTCTTCCATTGCAGTGGCAGGCACGCTCTCCCTTCATGGAGCTCTTTTTGTGAAGTATCTCTTCAGCATCCTGAAACTGAAGAGTGGTGTTTCCCTCCGGATCTGTGCGCACTCTCTCCCAACGGGATGGAATGAGCTGTTTCAAATGACAGCAGGGCTCGGTCCTCTTTCTGTAGAACGATTACAGAAGGGCAAGACTCCAAAGGTGGAGCAAAGTTGGCCAGGCAGAAGGAACAGAGCGAGAAGAGTCACGAGCCTAGCCAGTTCTGGCTCCGGGTGTGCTTCCCAGCATCCAGTGACACAGTTATTGTTTCCAGGTTCACCCTGAGGTGTCTGAGGCTGGAGTCCTGTGTCCCTTTGCAGGTGTTGGCTGTTCCTTCAAGGTAAGTGACTGCATGTCAAATCTGTTCATGGTCCCAGCCCCATCCCCCCTCCCAAAACACCAAGCTACTCCTCTGGTGTTTCATGCTAATGAGTTGCCAAGCAACAAATCCAACTCTTAAGTCATTGTACTAAGGGAAGTTTTCCTTAATGCCTCACCTAAGCCCTGGAGCATCACTCAAGAGCATGTCCCCACACCTCTCTCCATGGTCCTGAATCACTCTGCTCAAGGGCAGGGCAGAATGGTCACACTAGAGACCTGGGTGTTAGCTGTGTGGGGGTATCTAGGGGCTTCACCCCTGCCCCTCCCCATACAGACAGCCACTTCCCCTCTGCTGGGAAAATGTTCTGGCTCTGCTTGGTGGCCTTTGATGCCTTGTCTCCTTGCTGGTCCCCAGAATCTCCTTCCATTGTTCATTTGCAACTCTCCCTCTCTCCTCAGGGGAGCCCACAATCCATGCAGGAGCACGAGGCCACCTCCCAGGCCTCCCACCTGCACCTGCTGCTGGGGGTCCTAAAAGAGTGGAAGTCCTTGTCAGGCTCCAACCTGGGCTCCACGCCCATGGCCCTGGAGCGGAACCTGTCAGAGCTGCAGCTTCAGGCAGCCGTGGAAGTGACTGGGGACCTGGAGGTGGACTGCTACCGGGCACCTTGCTGTGAGAGCCAGGATGAACAGGCCCTGTGGCACCTCCTGAAAGAGAAGCAGCTGGCTCAGCTGGAGGAGAAACTGCGTGTGTTTGAGAACATCGTGGCTGTACTCAATAAGGAGGTGGAGGCTTCCCACCTAGCACTGGCCGCCTCCATCCACCAGAGCCAGCTGGACCGAGAGCACATCCTGAGCTTGGAGCAAAGGGTGAGTGAGATGGGCAAGCGCTCTTGATGTCAGTTCAGGGTGCCCCTATGCCCTCCAGCCTTCCCATCATTCATCCTGCCCAAAGCTGTTGCTCCTACCTAACCCACATGTCCCCTCTATCTCAGGACCTATTAGGAAGACCCTAGTCCGAAACTTGGGGAAAAGCCAATGCCATGCTGTCCGGTGCTTCTATTTAGAATCGGCCGGGAACACTCCTCCCCCGGCTCTCTCCTCCGTTCCACTGCTGGGCAGTTCCACTATTACACAGCCCCTCCTTTCGTAGAGCTGTTTTCCCAGTACTGGTCCTAGCTGTGACCTTCGGGGCCCACAGAGCAACCGGCTTGCTTGCCCCCACCCCTGCTCTCCAGAGCAGTCAGTGCTCACATCCTAACAGACGATTTCCTTCGTGCTCTCGTCAGCTCTTCAGAGCATGGGATGCCGGGATATTCTCCTATGCTGCCTCAGTTTCTACAGACATCCCCATGCAGAGCATAGTCCCAGATTGACCAGTCCGTAGTTCTGAGCCCACCTCCTCCATTCCAGGGATCACACTACTCCTAATGGTGTCAGTCACCAGACCCATGTTGCTTTTTTAAAAAACAGCAACATTATTTCACTGTGTCCCACTTAGCTGGGCCTGCCTTTAGTTTCGCCCCACCACACCCAACCAGTTAGATCCGAGCCATTCACCTTCCATCTCCCAGCTAAGTTTATCCTTTCAGATATCTCTGTGGAAACCCATTAGCAGGGCAGGCGCTGGGCTCCAATGGCCAGGCAGCTCCTCACCCCTGCTGTAAAGTAGGTTCCCCGGGGGCAGCGAGGGTTCCCATCGCACCATCAGCCCTCTGGCTCCACTCTTGGAGCTTAGAACTACGCAAGGTGTGGACATAGAAAGACAGGAGCCCGCCATGTGGAGGCAGCCTGAGCAGGAGGAGGAAGTCATTGTAAGAGTCGTGAAACACGGTGAGAGAAACTCGCCAACTAGGACTGTGACTGGAGGCTTTACAGGAAGGGCTCTGTGAGTTGGGCTCCTGCTGAATGATAGGAGCTGGCCTGGGGGACAAGAAGAGAAAGGGACACCAAGCATGGGACAGGTGCAGGCACTAGGTGACACTTGGCCAGGGAAACCTCTCTGGGTTGATATATCCTTAGTCCCACTATCCCCCTCCAGTCCCCCAAGCTGGATGCTGGTTCTCTGGCTGACCAGCCTTCCCTGCAGGTGGTGGAGTTGCAACAGACCCTGGCCCAAAAGGATCAGGTCCTGGGCAAGCTGGAGCAGAGCCTGCGGCTCATGGAGGAGGCCTCCTTCGATGGCACTTTCCTGTGGAAGATCACCAATGTCACCAGACGGTGTCATGAGTCAGTGTGCGGCAGGACTATCAGCCTCTTCTCTCCAGGTAACTCCCTGTGGGCACAGAGACTGGTAGGAGAGACAGTACCCAGCGGGTCTGGGGGACAAGACGCGAGAACAGCCATGCTAAGTCAGACTGAAGTCCCTGCCAGTGATGGGGGAGACACAGACTGTGCTCTCTGAACACAGCAGCTGCCCTCTCTCCTTCCTGTATGTCAATTGCACTCTGCAAAGAGGCTATGGGATGAGAAGGGGGATAGGAGCCAAAATTTAATAGCCGGTGTCACTGCCCAGCCAGCCATAGGGAGTAGGAGGCAGAGGACCCAGCCAGGCCCTGGGGAGCTGTGTGCCTGGGGAGACCACGGGCATCAGCAGATTGGATGATGCTTCCCTGTTTCGGGTCCCTTGCTGGACTTGACAGAGCACTGACTTGGCTGACAACTCACTAACTGGTAAATGCACACGTGCATGTGTCTGTGTGTGTGTGTGTGTGTGTGTGTGTGTGTGTGTGTGTGTGTGTATTCACATACAGATGGCATACATATAATATTTACATGCAGCTCTGGATCTGTTTAAGCCACACCATCTGCCAGGACCAGGCCATTCCTGGATGTGACATCTGAGAGCCTTACCAAGTACTTGCCCTCCCAGCCTCATTTTATAGCAAATCACCTGAAGCAAGGAGGCCAGGTCCCCAGCAGGGGGTCTGCTTAGAGCCGGGTGCAGAGTTGTGCCCAAGGACATACCATCAGGTAGAGAGCCACGAGGGCCCCCATGCTTGGTCACCGGGGGTGGCTCTTGGGACCATTCCCAAGGGTTGATAGCAGAACCAAAAAGGGACGTCTCACAGCAGCCTCCAGGGAGGACCCAACCTTTGGGCAGTTGAGAAAAGCAATGCCAAGATCTGGGAAGCCTGGCTGGACCTTAATCCTAATTCTGCCCCAGCACATAAAACAATGCCCAGCCACCTCCCTTTCTGAGCTCAATCTCTAGTGACTTGAGGGTTGGTTAAGATGGTGGATTCCCCATGTAGCTGTAAGACAAGCAACATGGCACCACAGGGAAGTGGTAAAACCACAGATGCCAGATTACCCACCGAGCCAGAACCATCGAGTGGGAGCCTTCTCTGTGACCAGAAGGCCAGCTGCCAACCTCTGGGCTAGGCAGCCTCCAAGAGCATGGCCTTCCTCAACATTCTCCTAGAGAAGAGAGCCGGGCCCCAAACCCCACTGTCCTCAGCCCCCTGCCTGCTGCCCTCATCTCCTCGCCTGTGCTGACCCTGCCTCCACCTTTCAGCTTTCTACACAGCCAAGTATGGTTACAAGCTGTGTCTGCGATTGTACCTGAATGGGGATGGCTCGGGCAAGAAGACCCACCTGTCCCTGTTCATTGTCATCATGAGAGGAGAGTATGATGCCCTACTGCCCTGGCCATTCCGGAACAAGGTACGGGCCCAGGAGAAGATGGGTTTGGGGAGGGCATGGTGACTGTAGCAATGCACCTGAGGTCTGGGCAGGTCTCCTGTGCTTACTGTATCAATTTCCTTTTATAAAATGAAGCTGAGTGCAAATCCGGCGGCCGAGGCTCCTGCCCACTGAGTAGAGCTTCGGTGTCTGGAATAGAACTCTCTGAAGGAGCAGCCCTCCCCAGGAATTCTAGTGCCAGCAAGTTTAGGGGCAGCTTTAGCAAGGAGTAGCAGTGTGTTCCCTGGGGCACAGTCAAGGGCTCCTGCCGGGGCAGAGCTTGTGTCATGCTAGGAGATCTGCTTCTCAGGGGCATTCAGGATCTGCCCCGGGTACACCAGAGCTCAGTGGAAGTCCCGCCCCCAGTCTGCTCTTGCTTCCTGCCTGGCAGCACAGGTCCCAACAGAAGTTGACACATCACCATGTGCCCTGCATCCTTGTCAGGGCACCCTAGTCTCTGCAGCCAGTTTAATTATAGTAGTAGAACCCCTGGGGAAATGGTGAATCCAATTCTCAGAACCCACACCAAAAACCAGGTGTGAGTACCTGCCATCCCTGTACTGGGAAGGAGGAGTTGTGAGGACCTCTGGGGCTTGCCATCCAGCCAGCAGAGCTTCACCAGTGATCTCCAAGTCTGAATAATAATAATAATAATAATAAGGAGAATAATAGAGAAAGATACCTGAATGTGACCTGTGATTTGCACAGGGAGAGAGAGAGAGAGAGAGAGAGAGAGAGAGAGAGAGAGAGAGAGAGAGAGAGAGAGAGAGAGAGAGAAAATTCCCATTGGGTGAGACAGTGAAGGACAAAACCTGAAGCTGCCATAATACCAGATGTTTCTTCCGCCCCATGGGCCTCTCCCTAGTGCAGATGTCACCTCTTTTTCACCTCTGCTTCCTCTCTATGTAGAACATGGTACCGTCTCTCCATGGTCAGAGGTAAAGCCCATGCAGTGGGCATGGAGCCATCTGAGCCCAAACAACTGGGCTCCCATGAGAACCAATGCTATCCCCCGAGTCCTGAACCCTCCACCTATCCCTACCCCGCAGGTCACATTCATGCTACTCGACCAGAACAACCGTGAACACGCCATTGATGCCTTCAGGCCTGACCTGAGCTCGGCCTCCTTCCAGCGGCCGCAGAGTGAGACCAACGTGGCCAGTGGCTGCCCGCTCTTCTTCCCCCTCAGTAAGCTGCAGTCGCCCAAGCACGCCTACGTAAAAGATGACACAATGTTCCTCAAGTGCATTGTGGACACCAGTGCTTAGGGATGGGGCAAGTCTCCTGAGGGGAACCAACTCAGACTAGGGGACTTAGCTGGATAGGCCTCCAGGCCCTGCCCTTGGAGCTCACAGTGCAAGACAAGGATGGGCTGCAGCTGGCGTGACCGGAGTGCCACAGCGGCTTGGTTGTGGCTACGGGGAGAGCAGGAGACCTGGAGCTGTGCCTGCAGAGACAGAGTAGGGAAGGCAAACGTGCTCTCTTCACACAGACTACGTAATGGCAGGAGGCTGGCACACCTGGAGGCTGGCACACCTGGAGGCTGGCACACCAGGAGGCTGGCACACCTGGAGGCTGGCACATTCGCAGGCTGGCACACGAAGAAGACAGCACACCAGGAGACCGACACACCAGGAGACCGACACACCAGGCGATCGGCATACCAGGAGACCGACACACCAGGCGACCGGCATACCAGCAGACCAGCATGCCAGCAGGTCCTGAATGTTGAGACCACCTTAAGACTGGCCTGAGGCATGGATGTTGAGCCAAGGCTATGGGGCCTAAGCAGGGGAGCACTCCTACTGGAAAGGTCTCTGTAGGCCAGTGGAAACTGGAAACACGTCCAGTCTCTTTGTCCAGACTCAGATCTAGGACCACAGGCAGAAGGGTCAGAGGCCAGTGTGAGTTTGTCCTGCCCGGGCCTGGGTTCCTATGTTAACAGATAAATCCGGAAGCTGTACCAGGAAAAGCTTGCTGGTTGGATTCAAAGACCTTTGATGTTGTTACAGACAAAACAAGTAATAACAAGCTTCCTGTCCCTGGTGAGGCTACACCCACAGAGGACTCTGGAGAAATACCCAGGATCCTCATATCCTTCCAGCTCCCCACTCTCCTAACCTTGCAGCCCAGGTTCCCAACAGACAGGAGCACACCCAGGTCACGTAAAGATCTTGCCATGCCAATCAGGGGCTGGTGTCCAAGACACAGCATCTCCACGGCTGCTCACAGAGTGCCCAGCCAAAGTGAGACTGCTACACTCCTGGGGACCGCTGTTCCTCCATCCATGCATCTTCCTGCCGAAAAGTGTCCTCGGCATTCCTTCCCTCCCTTCTTCCTGCCCCCCCCGCCCCCTCTCAAAAGTCTCCAGTAGCCCTCACGGGTTTCAAACTCACTCTATAGTCAAGGATAGTGTTGAATTCCTGCTTCTCCTGCCAGCGGCCCCCAAGTGCTGGGATTGGCAGGTGTGTCCCCTGTCTGGTTCCATGAAGTGCTGGGGACAAGTTCTGCACCTGGGCAGCTGTGAGTAGCTCCTACACCCAGCCCTGCTGGGGAAACAGTGAGACGTGCAGCCCACTCTCCTGAATCTCCTAGTTTTCAGCAGAGCATGATCACTAAATTAGGGTGATGGGGAAAGCATGGGTTCCACTGGACAAATCAGGGAGGGCTTCACGGGCGTGAGCTTTAAACCAGCCTGAACTACATTAAAATGGGGAAGATCTGGGTGTGGAGGAGAAGACAGCCTTGGAGGGATAGGATGTGTCTTGGCTGCAAGCAGGGGTTGAGTGACCAACGGCTGAAGGGGAAGGCAGAAAGGCTGGGTCAGCCAGAACAGACAGGCCAGCTGGCCAGAACACAATCACCGAATGCTGAGCTGTGGCGCACCTGCAGGGCCCTTGGCCTGTTAGCAGAGGATGAGATAATGGCTTAAACAGATTGTTTATCTTCCAGAGAACCCTGTGCTTATCTCTTCCAGGAGACTCAGGGGTCAGGGAGGCAAGCTGCTGGTAAATCCTGTTTCACCGGATCCTCATGACCCCCACTGTGGTGCCCAAGCTTGTGCCCATTTACAGATGGGGACGCTAAGGCCAGAGCAACCATGGCAGGGGCTGGCAATTCAAGCCCCATCTTTGGTGTCCAGCTCCCCTCCCTTCCACCAGGTTTTCTTCCAGTGACACCTCTAACTATGACAAGGATGCATCTCCATTAGTCCTGGGAAGGTGACAGGTTCTTTACCAAGCCTGAGGGCCGACTCTGCAGGACAATGCCAATCCCACGGTGGCCCAGGAAGCGAGCAGTGGCCCTGATAACATTTGCTCAGAGGCCACATTGTCATGTCCACAGGTGACCCACAGAAAATTACTGAATTGGGAACGCCCGTGATTCATGCCTTTAACCTGGAGGTTCTATGTAGGTGAGAAACACATACAGAAAAGCTGGAAAAGTAGCCCTGGGCAGGAAGAAAAGTCATCATGATCCCAGAGACTAGAGAGCGCTGCTTGGAAGAGTTTAGCGAGTTTTCTTGTGTTTTAAAAACAGTATTTTATAGATGGAGAAACAAACTCAGAAAGGTCAGATCATTTCTCAGGGGCAAACAGGCAATAGGCAGATCCCAGCCAGCACAGTCAGGGGCTCACTGCTCACTGTGGTACCCTCCTGGGGACTGAGGCGAGTGGTATGGAGGCAAATGGGAAGGGGCAAGCCCCCTGGAGCAGCTGCCAGCCAGCCCCTCAGGCTCCCTCTGCAGTAGAGGTGCCCGCCATTTGCAGCACTCTGACTTTGGGGGAGGCTTCTTGTGTGGGATCTCCCAAGGACCCTGTGCCAGGAGCTGGATTTCATTTGCCTCCATATCTGGGGCATGCACGCACACACACATGTATGAGGTTAAGCAGAGTGCATGCATGTGGCACACGTGGGATTTATGGAGCACAGCAGAGGGAGCTGGATAAGACAGTCACCTGGGCCACGGGCATTCTGCTGGGGCCTTTCCTCAAGCCCCAGCCATCTCAAAGCCTTTTTCTCCTGGCAAAGTCCAAGAGATGCAGTGCTAACAAAACTGGCCAGATCCCACCAGAGAGCAATAGCAAGGCTCATAGTGGGGCAGCCGGTAGGCCAAGCCACCTATCAAGTTAGTAGCTTCTCCTCTCCTCTCTGATGGGCAGGGAGGAGGTCAGCTGAACCATTTTCCCAGCCTGCCTATGGCCCTCAGCCTCCTGCAGGCCAATGGAGTAGCTGGATCCATTCCCCCAGCAATGGGGACTGTACTCTTGCAGAGTTAGCACAGGTGCCCCCTCTTGTCTGTCTGTCTGTCTGTCTGTCTCTCTCTCTCTCTCTCTCTCTCTCTCCCCTCTTGTGTGTGTGTATGTCTGTGCACACATACATGTACATGTATGCAAAGGTACTTGTAGGGGAATGCTCATACACACGTGTGCATGTGTGGAGGCCAGAGGCCAGTCTTGAGTGTTGTTCCTCAAGTGGTATCACCTTGTTTTTTGAGACCGGGTCTCTCACTGTGACCCAGAGCTCACAGATTTGCAAGGCTGGCTTGCAACAGGCCCTGGGAATCCACCTGTTTGTCCCTCTGCGATGTCAGGATTTCAAGCAAATACCAGCACTCCTGGCTTTTTATGTGGTCACTGGATACTGAACTCAGATCCTCACGTGGGGGCAGCAGGCACTTGGGCACCAACTGAACTGTCTTCCCAGGCAGGTCCCTTTGCAGAGGTTTTAGGAGAAGAACCTGGAGACACTGAGGGGCCACTCAGGGAAGCATCTCCTCCAAAAAGGCCAAGCCATTGTGGGCTTAGGCCTTCCTGGAACGACCAGGAGACTTCTGGTGTCACTCTGTGTGGGAGAGTCCCTTGTACACAAAACTGATCTCTCTGTATACTCTCACGATCACGCACACCTCCATCTCTGGAGAAGAGCCCAGCCTAGCGGTGTGATGGAACCCACTGAGACATGAGCTCCTCCCTGCTGCCACCATCCTGGGAAGTCCATGCATACCTCAGACACACCTTGTAATGTGGGGGTGATAAGTGCGCTCCGACCAAGGCCCTCGGAGCATGTGGCGTGCCGTTTCCTTCTGTGTAGGTTAAAGCAATCTCTCGCTGTCTCTGGGCTCTGCCCTTCGGCCAGGTGGGTGATAGTAGACACAGACCTTGAGCGCCAATCTTATCAGAAGCCTGCTTTCACTATGCCTTAGTTCCCCCATCTGTTAAATGAGGCTGTTATGTCCTGTGATGTCTACTGAGCACCCACCACACATTGCCAGAACTCAGATCTCCTACTACACATATCACACACACGTACATTCATGTACACACATGCACAGGTACACACATACATGTGCACACACATACATAGGTACACATACATGAACACACATATACTGGTACACACACATACACAGGTACACATACATGTACACACACATATACTGGTATACACACATACATACACACACCCCTGCCAGGATAGTTCCCTTTGCAGACAGTAATCACTTTACCTTCTACTGATAGCACCCTAATGTTCGCAGCTTATCAGTTTCACAGGAAGGCAAGTGTAGTCTTGTCCGCATATTAAGTAACTTGCCCTGGGGCCCATAATTAGTTCTGACAGGTCACACTCTGACCTTTGCCCCCGGAGCTACCCTGCCCAGTATGGTGGTCACGACATATGGGCACAGAGCAGTAAGGCGGGCTGAAGACAGCCCTCCATGTGCTCAGACCTGGGCACGGGAATGTGTTATCTTACCTGGCAAAATGGGGTTTGCAGAGGCAGTTAAGTTAAACAACTTTTTTGAGGGAGTATCATGGACTACCCAGGGGTCCAAGGTCATCACTAAGGAGATTATAAAAAGAATCAGAGGAGCCCAAGGCAGAGATGATAAAAAATAATGACAGAAACAGGAAGAGGTGACAACAGAAACTTCAGTTAGGTGGATGCACCTTGACGCGGAGAAAGAGGCCCCAAGTCTGCGTGCAGCACAAGGGACACCATTCCCTAGGGAGCGACTGCGAATGTCACTGCAGGCTTCCAACCTTCGGGTCTGGAGACGAGCGTGGCTTCCAACCACCGCATTTGTGGCAATGTGTTCCAGCAGCCAGAGGAAGTGAACTCAGCCCTTGAATTGTGCCTGCACCCAGTTGAGAAGTGCTGAACCTACAACACAGACTTCGCAGCGAAGAGAGAATGTCGCTTAGCTCATTGACGTTTTATGTGGCTGGCAGGCTAAAGCGATTTCAACATTCTGGGTAGATTGGATTTCTAGGAAACCTAGAAACACATCCGTAGTCCATGTGAGCTTGACACCCAACCACACTAGAGGACTCTTTCCATCGCCTTGGCCAGAAGGAACAAGCCCTCCCCTCCCCGTGTGGCCTGTGGCCAGTTCCGCAGAGCTGAAGATGGGGATCCCCCTACGCACACATCCCCTGCAGGTGGGGAGCCCTGGTGGTGAGTGTCCCCACTCCAGCTTCCCCCACTCCCATCTGTCTCCAGGCCAGCCTGGTGTCCCTGTAAGACGTGATGGCTATTTTTAGCTCTCGCTGCCTCGGCACAGCTGGCTCTGAAGCTTTGCTGGGTGTAACTCAGCCCCAACCGCCATTTCCCTGCCGATAGGGGTCTTAGGAGGGGTCAGTTCAATAGTTCTGGGGCCCTTCTGGGCCTATGAGCAAGCTCCCAACCTCCCTGGCAAGGATAAGGGCCACAGTTCACGTTTTTGGATAATGAAACTGAGGTTCCTCTAGGCTCAGAGGTGGTCGGGCTGGATCTTAGAAGGAAGCCATCTAATTGCAGCCTTCCTCGCAGCCTGACACTTGGCAGGGTGAAGCTGGAGGTCTGCCCACTCAGTGCCAGCTGCTTTAGGGTCTCACACAAGCTTCCCCAGGGGCAGAGGGGGGGAGCATTCTGTGCCTGGGAAAGTAATTTTGTTTTGATTTTTTTTTCAGTGATGGGGCTTGATCCCAGGGCCCCTGGTGCACTAAGTGTCTTCCCTACCACACCCTCAGCCCTAGAGAAGTATTCTAAGCAAGACAAAAGCTAGCAGGCAACATGGAGGAGGCTTGTGTGTAAACGGTTTTACTAGCTAAGCCATCTCACAGGCCCACAGGCAAATGTGGTCGTGAGTGGTCCTTTTCTGTAAAATGGAGTCACAGTGACAATGTGGTCACTTACAGGCTTGGAGTAAACAGGGGAGACAAACTGATCTACATAGAGTTCTCAGCCCCAGGCCTGGCTCTGGAAACAACCCAGTAAAGCCGTTGCTGCTACCCCACCGGACCCTCCCAACCACCAGTGTGTAGAACAGGACACTTGCAGCAAAATCATGTGTTTGTTTATGTGCTGGGGATTGAATTCGGGGTCTCACGTGTGCTAAGTGCACGCTCTACCACTGAACTACTCCTCGCCCCCAGCTTCTTGGTAGCCATCCAGGAGCTGATAAAGCTCCTGTTTTTTAATCTACAGACTGACACCCAGGCTGTTTGGGGGATGTGCACAAGATTAAGTTATTGTATCAAGAAGCTGTGAAGCAAACACAGGCTGCTACTGTGCCTTTGGCCAGGCCCATCCTAATGCCTTCCTCAGCACCGCACTGCCCGCCCCTAGGTTCAGCCTCAGCCTCCAGGTGGCTGCCTCCCGAGCCCCTTGCACATCACAGTATACTCTGAAGCTGACAGTTTCACCCGTGCCCTGGTTAATCTGACCGATCAGCCTGGTTTCCTTGCAGTTCCCAGCTTTTCAGTAATCATCAGGTGTGACTGGAAAGGGGTTTTGTGGATGTAATTACCGCTTATAATTGGTCGGTTTAATTAAAGGATTATCCTGGTCGATCTGTTAGCAGGTGCTAGGAACCAAACTGAGATTTACCTGGAGAAGAAAGTCATCTTGTGGGCAGGAGCGGCAGCTGGTCTTGTCCACTGCCTAACCGGGGTGGGGCCTACTGGCCTCAGCAGACCCCACAATCAAGCCAGTTCTTTGCAATAAATCAACCCAAATGATTCAGCCAGAAGATTATTTTACCCCCACTCGATGTTATTTCTAAATGTGAATTTGTTTTTAAATGTATAAAATAAATCATAATTCAAAGTAAGATCTAGTCTTCCTTTATACTAAGTAAACTGGATTTCGACAAAGCCATTCAAATAATTATATTAAGGAGCCCTCTAGCTATTACATAAACACACGCAGCGATCACATTCCCTAAAACCCTGGATTGTGGGAGCAGAAGGAGGCTTAACGCTGGTGTCTGTGCTTTGTTTTCTTACGGGGCCAGTACCTAGCCTTCTGCCTCTTGGTTACTGCTGGGCTCCAGGGAGGAAAGTTATTCAGGGCAGAGCAGATGGAGTGCAAGGGCTCCGATTGTGGAATCAGCACTGAATTAAGAGTCCTGCCTGGACTGGGGCCCCACCATGCTTCTTGCTGTGCGACCTTGCAACTGTCACATTGCCAGCTCTGAACCCCACTTTGGTCTTGGACAAAGTTGGTGAACAGAGCCCTGAGTCCTGAGACGATCAGGATGTTCCGGCCTTTACAATGGGTATAAATGTCCTTGCCCATGTAAGACCCTCAGATGTGAGCTGAAGCAGAGGGGAAGGGTGCTGACTGAAGAGAGGGAAGCCTTACAGCTTCTCCTACTGAGCAGTTACTTGGAATTCATCCATTGCGTCCTCTTGAAGCCTTCAGGAAGCCCTGCCGAAGGCTAATGCCAGCGCTCAGGGTGTGTGGATGGGTAGAAACACGTGAGTGGAATAAATACGTCCTCCGGCAGCCAGAGGTGCACCAGCGGCTACAGGGCAGGAGGACTTAGCGGCTAGACCCACCAGCCAGTGCCCCAGCACCTACAACATGCAGCAGCAGCCCCTGGTGGCCTAAAACTTCTCCCATGCAGCCAGGCCAGATCTCTTGGGAGATGATCTGGAGACAAGAGCCAGGTGGCCCCGGAGGCAGCAAGTCCCAAGGATCTGTTGCTCTGTTGAAGGGCTGTAACTTGAGCCTCCGCTGGGGGCAGAGTGAAAAGGGAAGCCCTGCAATTCTATGCTGACTTTCCCTTTCCCCTTTCTTCTCCATTTAAGGAAGTCTGCGGCTTTTGAATTTACACTTTTAATTACTAGATGATATCCAGGATAGGCCAAGACTGAGAATTTAAACATGTAAACTATGTTAAAAATGACTCCTAATTCCAGTATCAAAGAATAGATGAAGTTGGTCACCTACCTCAGGAAATTAGACGGAGGTAGTCTCAGAAGGGAGCATTGGAAGTTGTGGAATTGGTTCAACTTGGAAAATGAAAATTTTGTGTCCATGTGCCTGTCCGTGTGCCCATGGGGGCCGGGTCCAATTTTTGACTTAATATTGACTTCAACCTAAATTTTTTTTTAATTTCACACTCAGACATTTAACTGTTTAAATTTATATTTTTTCCAAAATCTTTAATAAAGTTACTCAGACCTTGGAGATTGCGGGGACATCATAAGGCTGACATTCAGGACCCCCAAGTCAACTTTCACACCAGGGAAAATGTCTCCCTTCTCCCTGTAGCTAAGGTCTTGTCATGGGATTGGGATCACAGAACAGTCAGTGGTAACTGATCTGAACAACGAACAGAAAGTCATTGCTTAGCACCCACGTCTGCCAGGCAAGGTGCATAGTGGCCTTGCCTTATCAGAAACCTACTGCTACCCTGGCCATGCATCTGTTCCTCCACAGGTTGTCACGCAGAACGCCAAGCCTCCCTTCAGTGGTTTCACGGGGTGGAGAATCTGTGTTTGTGGCAGGCTCCAGGTTGATGCAGAATGCCTACACAACAATCCTTCTCTATACATGATCGGCACTTAGGCTGGCCCTGAGTGGCACAAGCCACTGCTCATCAGGGTGGATGGTGAGGTTCTGTCCCCTCGCGGTGATGGAGTCAACCCTTCCTGACTGTCCACTGGGGTCCTACCCTCAGAGGCTGCCCTCCATCATCCCCAGGACCGCTCCAGGGTACCATATGACACGACACATCTGTCGAGCCAGAAAATCCAGCCACTGCTCAAGATGACACTGGAGGGAAATGTTTGCTTCTCAAGCATGACAACCTGAGTTCAATCCTCAGGACACACGTAAAACTGCCAGGCACAACAGTGTGGGTTGGTGATTCCAGTGCTGGGGATCAGGGGTCAGCTGGCCTCGCCTGTTTGGGGAACTCCAGGTTCAGTGAGAGACCCTGTCTCAAGGGAGATCAATGGCACTCCTGAGGATGACATCCAGGGCTGTCCTCTGACCTCCGTGTATGCACACACAACATATACCTGTATATATACAACATGAACACACACAAATATGCATGCATACACATACATAAAAATAAAAAAGGGGGCTCGAGAGGTAGATCAGCTGTTAAGAGTACATGCTGTTCTTGGAGAGAACTCAGATTTAGTTCTGAGAGCCCACAATGAGCAGCTCACGGGCACCTGTAACTCCAGCTCCAGGGGCATCAGACATCTCTGGTATCTCGGTCACTTGCATGAATGTGCGCCTATCCACAGGCAGATACGGAGTTAAAAATAAAACAAATCTTAAAAAAAAATAAAATGTAAAAAGTTGATGTCACGGAAGGAGCAGGGAACCCTGCTGGAAACTATCTGAGCCTTTAAAAGATAGAGGCCGGGGGCAAGGGTAAAAGAGGTGAGTGATGGGCAGACAGGAAGCACCTTTAGCCCCTCAGCATGCTGGGAGAGGAACGGGGCAGCCACTAGTAGAGCTATCCCCTGCTGTCATTGCTGTACCCTAGACTTGGTAAGCAGGTCTCCAGCCCCGGGGCAAGCAGGGGAGGGAATATGGACCTGTGGCTTTCTCGCCAAGACTCCAGTTTCTTACACTTTGGGCCTCACGCAGACACAAGCCTCGTCATTACATGACTGAGTGAAGGTCGTGCCCCAGGATGTGCTCATTTTTAAAACAATCTCAGTTGCCTCCTATCAGGTGGTTGCCCTGGACAGACACTTTTTCTTTACCATCACATCCAGTCCTCCCAACAACTCTAATGAAACAGGCAATAATTGTTGCTATTATTGTTATTATTATTATTATCATCATCATCATCATCTGTATAGCTGAGGAAACCGAGGTGAACATAGATACAGTGGCTGAGGTCTCAGTCCCTGGGAAATGACAGGACTATTGTATATCAACTATAAGCCTTTGCTTTCCACTCCCCTGTCCCTGCCTCTTCGACCCTCCCCCTGCACTCAGCCCCCTGCCCCCCCCCACCCCGTTTCCGGAGCACCTGTTCTGTGTGAAGTGCTGGGTGCTTCATTCAAGTAGTGATTCATTCTCATAGTCTCTTCTTTAATCATCTTTTCTTTTCTGGAGTTCTTACTGTTTGTCAGGCTCATTTATTTATAACACACTGCCTTCCAGAAGGCACTTTTGTCCTCGGTGGAAAGGGATTACAGGCTCGACAGCTCGGCTGTGACCACGTGGAGAACAAAAGGCAGAGGGACCAGAAGGAGATGCAAGCTCCCAGAACAGGCCTGCATTCTCTGGGGGAGGCCACAAATCGCCCTCCTGCAGAGCTTTCTAACCAGCAAAGCTCTACACTACACAGTGCAGTTCTGGTGTCTACAGACTCCCACACACTGTTACTGAGGCCAAATAAAACTCTCAGGGGCCCTCAGACCAGGAGTCTAAGAGGACACTGCTAATCCTGAGTAGTCATGTCCCCAAACAACCTCCAGCTGGCACACGCTACACAAATCTCTGGGGACTGTGCGGACCCACCGAGGAGGCTCTCCGGACGGAGACCAGAGTCTTCGAGGCGGGCGCATCGCTTTCTAGTTCAATCTGCAGGCGGTCAGAGCACACATTGGTAGGAAATGACAAGGGGCTTGTTATTAGCCTGAACTTTGTTTTGAATTGTTTGAATTAATTGTCAGCCTTAAGAAGTTAGAACTTTTCACTGGATAGTGGCAGCTCACATCTTTAATCCCAGTGGGCAGGAGGCAGAGGCAGGCAGTTTGAGGCCAGCGTGGTCTACAGAATGAGTTCCAAAACAACCAGGGCTAGACAGAGAAACCCTGTTTCAAAAAGTCAAAATTGAAACCTCAACAAAAAAAGTTAGAATTTTTCACACATGCATACATAAATACAGATTGTTGCCAATCTCTTTTTTATTTATTTATTTAAGGATTTCTGCCTCCTCCCCGCCACCGCCTCCCATTTCCCTCCCCCTCCCCCGATCAAGTTCTCCTTCCTCATCAGCTGGAAGAGCAATCAGGGTTCCCTGACCTGTGGGAAGCCCAAGGACCGCCCACCTCTATCCAGGTCTAGTAAGGTGAGCATCCAAACTGCCTAGGCTCCCCCAAAACCATTACGTGCAGTAGGATCAAAAACCCACTGCCATTGTTCTTGAGTTCTCAGTAGTCCTCATTGTCTGCTATGTTCAGCTAGTCCGGTTTTATCCCATGCTTTTTCAGACCCAGGCCAGCTGGCCTTGGTGAGTTCCCGATAATCTCTTTTAAAAGGAGAAATTTGACAAAAAGAAGCCTGTATTCTCAAAAGACAAGAAATGATTATAGCCACATTTTCCATCTCTCCAAGGTTCTGTGAGTGTCCTGTTGGCCTCTAATGCCCCTCCCCAGCTCCACAAGTTACCTGGAGCCAGTCTTAGGATGCCGTGTGTATCAGAACACCAGGTACCCAGGGTCCCAGGTCAGGCTCCTGGGACTGGAGTGGCAAGAGGTATACAGGCTTTCTTCTTTTTTTTTAATTTATTTATTTATTTATTTATTTATTAAGGATTTCTGCCTCCTCCCCGCAACCGCCTCCCATTTCCCTCCCCCTCCCCCCGATCAAGTCACCCTCCCTCATCTGCTCGAAGAGCAATCAGGGTTCCCTGACCTGTGGGAAGCCCAAGGACCGCCCACCTCTATCCAGGTCTCCTTCTTCTTGTCGCTGGCTGTGGCAGGACAGACCGGGAGAGGCTGGGCAGCACTTAGACAAGCGCATAGTCCTGCCTGTCCAAGCAAATGGACGGAGAGTTTTCTTTCAACACATCACGGGGCTTCAGAGGTTGTGAGATAAAGCGGAAGTCCAGGGCATAGGTCCTATAAATGGCTGTGTCATTCCTGTCACATGTTGTCAGGACTTCTTCATGACTTCACAGGAGAACGACCTAGAGGAAGTTCTTCAACACACAGCCTCCAATCCCATTCCTAGGCCATACCCTTGACCAGCTCAACAGAAAGCTGTATTGGGGGGACATTGAACCAGGCACTTCCATACAAGCTGTCTGTTAGGAGAAATGAGATGGGCAGAGAACTGAGGCACCCCGCGGGATGCACAGGCGGGGGAATCGAACCCTGCTTGTTGGATCCTAACCACAAGAGAGGCTGGGGCTGTCTGGGAAGTGAATATCCAGACATGAAGAAGGGAGCAGTATGTCCCAGCCAAGGTGGAGTGTAGTCCAAGATTCTGAGTGGAAATTGAGGACACAGCTGGATCGAGGGTGGGCTAGAGAGTATGGGAAGACACAGAGAAGGGCAGGTCTATATTCTACAAAGTCTCGTAACTGGACATAGTGGCACAGTGCCTATAATCCCAGCACTGGGGAGGTGAAGCCAGCGCTGTAACTTTGAAGCCAGCTACAGTCGGAAGGCTCCTCTGGAGGGCCTTTGATGAGACAGAGTTACCAAAGAGGACTCTGGAAAGAAATCGAGCCTGAGACAAGGAAGAGATAGGGGCAGAAAATGAGGGTCCCATCAGCCTCTTCAGTTAATGCTACAAAGCTGCTTCCCTCCTCAGTCCACACCCTTTCAAACAGTCTGAATCACAGACGGTCTGTGTAAAGGATGTGTTTATCTGCTCTTTGAAAGCTGCGGTTTCTCTTTACCAGCTCCTGGGCCCCATCCTCCAGTTAGACCAGACACCGAGGAGGAATGAAGGAGGATCCTCTTGCTAACGAGTGCCGTCCAGGGGCCTCAGCGTGGCCTGTGGCGTCACTGGCTCTGCCGCCAGCAGTTTCTCATTTCTAACTGGGCAAAGTTTTCAGGACATTTTTATGGGCTGCCCCAAAGCCAGCTGGAAGTTCTTTTTCCATAAACTCTCCCGAAGACAAGTAGCCAAATTTCACATACTTAAAATGAAAATGTCAAAAGGGCTGCTAGAAAGAAAACATTGTGGGCTCATTTATGAGGCAGTAGCTCACAAAAGCTGGGTACGGTGGGTACAGCGGCATCACAGTGGGTACAGTGGGTATGGTGGGTACAGTGGGTATGGTGGGTACAGTGGGTATGGTGGGTACAGTGGGTATGGTGGGTACAGTGGAATCACAGTGGCTATGATGGCATCACAGTGGGTACAATGGGCCAGTGGGTACAGTGGCAGCACAGTAGGTATGGTGAGTACAGTGGGTACAGTAGGCACAGTGGGTATGGTGGGTAAGGTGGCATCACAGTGGGTACATTGAATATGGTGGGCACAGTAGGTACAGTGGGTACAGTGAGATCACAGTGGCGGTGGGTACAGTGGGCACAGGGAGTATGGTGGGTACAGTGGCAGCACGGTGGTGCAGTGGCATCATAATGGGCATGGTGGGCACAGTGGGTATGGTGGGTACAGTGGGTATGGTGGGTACAGTGGGTATGGTGGGCACAGTGGGTATGGTGGGTACAGTGGGTATGGTGAGCACAGTGGGTATGGTGGGTACAGTGGGTATGGTGGGTACAGTGGGTATGGTGGGTACAGTGGGTATGGTGGGTACAGTGGAATCACAGTGGGTACGGTGGGTACAGTGGGTACGGTGGGTACAGTGGGTACGGTGGGTACAGTGGGTACGGTGGGTACAGTGGAATCACAGTGGGTACGGTGGGTACAGTGGGTACGGTGGGTACAGTGGGTACGGTGGGTACAGTGGGTACGGTGGGTACAGTGGGTACAGTGGGTACAGTGGGTACGGTGGGTACAGTGGGTACGGTGGGTACAGTGGGTACGGTGGGTATGGTGGGTACAGTGGAATCACAGTGGCTATGATGGCATCACAGTGGCTATGATGGCATCACAGTGGGTACATTGAATATGGTGGGCACAGTAGGTACAGTGGGTACAGTGAGATCACAGTGGCAGTGGGTACAGTGGGCACAGGGAGTATGGTGGGTACAGTGGCAGCACAGTGGTGCAGTGTCATCATAATGGGCATGGTGGGCACAGTGGGTATGGTGACATCTGCCCATTGTGTTAGGTTGGTGATAGATGTTGGTTTCCTTATTTGATATCCTTGGTTGTTTGTTTTGATTTTTTAGGACAGGGGTATTATGGAATCCAAGCTGGCCTCAAACTTGCTTTGTAGATGAAGATGACCTTGAACTTCTAATCCTCATATCTTCACTTCCTGGAAGCTAAAATTTCAAGGGTGTGCCACCATGTCCAATTTATGTGGTGCTAAGGCTCAAACCTGGGATCTTGTTCAAGCAAGGCAAACACTTTACCAGCTGAGCTACACTCCAGCCTCTTTTTTGAGTTTTGTTGTTGTTGTTGTTTGTTTACTTGTTCTGGCAAAAGCGGTGGTCAAATTAGAACAATGGCAGTAGTCAAATGAGGACAACGATGATGGCTTGTTTATAAAGTTACCCAGAAAACACTGGACACCCTGAGCAGAACACCAAGGCGAGAAGCTGCCTTGGCCATCACTGCCCGTTCCTACCACCCACAAGGTTCAAAATATTTTCTTCATTTACAGTGTTTGTAGGTTCAGTACCCTCATTTCTCAGAGGAGGGAATCATGGTTCTTCAAGACCAACGTTTCATCTAGTAGGTGGTACATACAACTTGGTCTTGAATCAAGATGTATCTAACTCTAGGTTCTGTGTCGTTAGCTTACGTTGGGCTATTGCTTCAAGAGGGTAGTTGTCACTTGGAATCTTCCCAGTACCCAGATAAACCTTAAAACTCTGTTAGGGACAATCCCACATTTTGAGGAATGGGAAGTTAACATTTACCTTGCCCGGCTGGCATCACGATAAAGACTGCCGTGTCTCCCTGGAGAGCAAACAGGCATGGGTGAAAGCAGCTGCAAATGATATCAGATCAGTCTCCCCGGCTGACCCCTGGAGAAGACCCTGGAGTACACTGGGTCTCACTTAGGTGGAGTTCTGCAGTTCCCTGGGTCATTGCCTTAGACTGTTATCTAGTCACTTGCTGGCACCACAGGCCCTTGCTGTCCTTCAGCAAGATCCCACTTTGCCTAAGATGGGAAGAGTTCGGCCTGGGGGCTTTAAGCAAGACTCTGCAGGAATAGACAGCACTCAGGTCCTAGTTCTTCATCCTGTTGCAGGGCTGACGGAATAATGAGTTCCTGGGGTGCTCTGGACCCCTCTGGACAATGTGAAAATGCTGGCACAGCCTCTCTCACCATGGTAACACAGGGCCATAGGTGTGAATTACCATAGGTGTGAATGTCCTAAGAAGCCAGGCCTAGTCTCTCACCTGTGGCTCAGGGCCAGCTTCCGGATCTGCCCGAAGCTTCCTCTGGTCCTTCCGTTCCTATCTGGGCCCTTCTAGCCTTTGGAAGGTCATGGCTGTGGAGAAGGTGACTACAGGAAAAGCCATGGCTCTGGTGGGATGAAGAAGAAAAGTGTGGGGTCTTTGAACAGAAGGCAAGACTGGAAAGGAGGACAGGACCCACACCTGCTGTGAGGTGCAGGCGATGAGCCTTGAGGAGCCTGAGCAGCCTCTGCCCTCACAGACTCCAAACGTGTGTGTTTCACTTGATTTGGGGACAACATGAGACAGATGCATGTCCAAATGCAATACTCATAAAGGGACACTTGTGGAATTAGCTGGGAAGGCTGTATCGGGGCGGCAAGCTTGGAATCTGCAGAGTATATCATTTTCACTTTGAACACCTTCAACTGAGTGGGGCCCGCTCACACTAGGGAGGGTCATTTCCTTAACTTAACCGGTGTGCACGGTGTCACCTTCACAACCACACCCAGACTGGCATTTGATTACACAGTGGGGCCACACAGCCTAAGCAAGTTGACACCAAAGCTGCCAATAACCAACACAGAGAAGGAAGCCCACGCAACACCTCCTGTGATGGGCAGAGGAGGCTGCAAGCTGAGTGGACTAATCATGGACATAGGAAATGCTAGGGCGAATGGCCAGTCATGTAGAAACCACAGTCACTCCGAAGTACATTACCAAGTACTTGGATGGGCCTGGAAGGCTGGGTGAGCATGTTACCTGTGGTTTCAGTCCCTCTCGCTCCCTTTTGATTCCCCTGTATTCTGTGCAGACTAAGGCTGTCTCCGGAGAGGCATGTCCCTCTGTGGCTCCCGGTCTCCTGTTTCTTATCTCCCTGCCTTGGCATCTCTTTGCTGTGACTTCCTTTCAAACTGTGTCCACTATTCCCAACTCTACACTGTTCATAATGTCTCCCCTGCAGACCAGTCTCTTTAGATAACTTGCTGACCTGTCCCCTGACCACCTGAACTTCTCATGCCATACTCTGCCCTGGGGCTTGTCGAAGCTTCATGGTTGGGGCATCCTGTGATTTAAAACATACCGCATGAAAATGCACTCTCGCTTAGCGGGTTCCTACCTCATGACAGCTCCCACACACTGAGCACCACCCCTCCCAACGTGAAACTCTAACTGGATCTTTCTTCTCCTCTGAGGTGGGAGGACAAGGGACCCAGACTGTGGTCTTAGAAGAAGCCAAAAGGCCCCAGCTAATCCTCTTAAACTTATTGCCCCAATATTGGGAACAGAAGAGACAAAAGATGGGGCAAGGCAAGAGTTTGCTGCAAGAGTAAAGGCTCTTTGTCTCTGAAGAACCTTGGGATCCTGACGACAGGTTCATAGCTCTCCCAGCAGAAAGGGGTCCCCAAGGGCTACTCATACCTTCCCACTCCAGCAAGGATTCCCTTTAAAATTTGTTTCATGTCACAGAATATTTAACCACGTAATTTTTAAAACAAACATTGGTGGTAGAAAGACTAGAGGGGCTGGAGAGGTGGCTCAACAGGTAAAAGTGTGACTGCTCTTACACCTGTTGCCTTCTGGCCTCCATGGTATGACATACGTGCAAGCAAAACCCTATACACATTAGATTAAAAAAGAAAGAGGAAGAGCTAGCTTCTCCCAGGGGAACCCCTTAATTTGTGTCCAATACAAAGTGGTCAGCCTTGAAATCACACACACACAAACAACGAAAACAGACTTGGGCCACCAGGTCTTTAATGTGGGAGGCAGAGACAGGAGGATCTATGCCAATTCAAGGCCAGCCTGGTCTACAGAGTGAGTTCCAGGACAGGTTGCAAAGCTACAGAAAAACCCTGTCTTGAAAAAACAACAAAAGCAAACAATCAACCAGACTCGGCAGATTATATATTTATATATTTGTGCACACGTATATAAATATATAAATATGTTGCATCTACATATATATGTAACAATACTGATTGGAGAAGAAGAGGGATCGACTTCAGAGATGGGGGAGACCTCAAAGGAGTAGGGGGGGGACTTAGGAAGAGGTGAAGGGGGAAGGGAAGAAAGGAAAAGGGGAAAGTGATATAATTATATTTTAACTAAATCATAAAAATAATTTAAAAGAAAAGGCTCCAGGGACTGCCTGAGAGCTGACAAGACAATGCCAGCAGATCTGGCTTCTGCACTGATTTCCCACTCAGCCTGAAAGTCTTCCCTGCTTCCCTGTCCTTGAAGGAGCCTCTTGTAGAGAGTTCCCCCACATGAAAATGGGGACTTAGAAGCTGACATGGGAGGTCCTCTCAGCTAGCTCCCTGGCCCCAGTGGCCATGTCTAACGTCCATCTGTGTGATTGTGAATATGTCACGTAGCTTCCTTAGCCACAGGTGAGGAAGTTCTGCCTTCCTGGAGCCTTGCTCACCCTGCAGCTGTGGGCGTGGGGTGAGACAGCATGTAGGTGAAATACCATAATATCAAAGGTGTCCTAGGCTGCAAATGGACATTCGTTGAGGCAGGCCACACGTTAAGGGCTGGGGAGGAGGCCCTGGGCTCGATGGCTTAACTGCTTCGTCGGGTGCTCTGTGCGGCGCAGGTTGGTACTCCAAGATGAAATTTTAAGCTCTGTGTGGCAGCAAGCAGGTCCATTTTCTCTGAAGGACTGAACCCCAAACAGCCATAAAAAGGCTTATTTTATTGACAGTTACACAAAGTGTTTCCTAGTACCAAAGTCCCTAACCCCAATTTACGTGTCTTTCTGAAGGAGAGCGGCACACGCTGCCCCCCACGGCTCTAGTCCTTTATGATGTGTCGCTTGCAATACACAATAATACCAAAAGCTTCTGGTATGCCTGAGGCTTCTCATGACCAAAGTCACGAGGTGAGGTGGCTGCAAAGCCCCTTCAGCTGGGCAATCACTGCTTTTCCACAAGGATTCTTCAAGGTCAGAGCACTTCTAAAAAACAGCTCTTCATTCTGATGTCTGCCCTGATACAAAGATTCTGCTAAATTCCTACAACAACCTCAATTTCCATCTCCTCAAGACCAAAATGAGACAACACACCATAAAAACAAGAAGACAAAGCCTGGCAGTGGTGGCACACGCCTTTATTCCCAGCACTTGGGAGGCAGAGGCGGAGGCAGACAGATCTCTATGAGTCCAAGGCCAGCCTGGTCTAACACCCAGATCTGTAACACAGAGAAGCCCTGTCTTGTAAAACCATTAGAGAGAGAGAGAGAGAGAGAGAGAGAGAGAGAGAGAGAGAGAGAGAGAGAGACAAAAATCAAATATAAAACTTAAAGTTAGAACAGGTCAAGTATTTACGTGAGATGATTTATGATGAATGACAGAAAACCACACATTTGTTCTAAACTTTAACCACTGAGCAACCCTGGTTAGTTAAGTATTTGTTTCAGGTTACACCGTAAAGGAGACACAAGGACCAAGGTCACAGGATCAAATGATTCAATTACTGGGGGAGGGGAGCAGAATACAGGAAGTCATTCTTGTGTGCTCAAAGCCAGCCTGCTTATCTGACCCCATCTCTAGCAATTACCTACTGATGTATCTGTCCTGCTTCACCCCACACCAGCTCTGGGCCAGGGACAACTTGAGGTTATTGGCTGGACTTTATCTTTATAGCACACCCAAGATCCCAACAGACAAGTGTCCACAGCATGGCTCGCTGACGGTTGAATGTTGAAAGTAGATACGAAAGACAACTATTTTTTCTTTGTTTGTTTTATTTTGGTTTGGTTTTGGTTTTTCGAGATAGGATTTCTCCATGTAGTCCTGGCTGTCTTGAAAGTCACTCTGTAGACCAGGCTGGCCTAGAACTTAGAAATCCACATGTCCCTGCCCCCTGAGTGCTGGAATTAAAGGCATGTGCCACCGCCAATCAGATAGGACCAATTCATTTTTAACAGATGGAGAAACTGTATTCCATAGTGACGTGGGGGTGGGGTAGCAGCAGTTCCAGTTCCATGAGCTGGCAAAGGTTCCCTTTCTACAGGAATAGACAACTTGACTTCTTTTATTTACCCACAAAAGCCACAGGTAAAAAGTGTTTATGGCTTGGCAGCTAACCAAGGCCACAGGCACTTCAATAGGTCACAGGCTGACCCCGCCAACCCACTCATTTTCAAATAGTGTTAATGGCCATGTTTTCTACTATAATTTGAAAACACCTGCCAGGCAGTGGTGGTGCACACCTTTAATTTCAGCACTTGGGAGGCAGAGGCAGGTGGATCTCTATGAGTTTGAGGCCAGCCTGGTCTACAGAGTGAGTTCCAGAACAGGCTCCAAAGCTACACAGAGAAACCTATCTCAAAAAGCAGAAAAAAAGAAAGGAAGGAAGGAGAAAACACCTCCATGATAAAATCATTCTAAACTGACCTCCAAATTCAGACACAGAACACAGACCCATCTAATTAGTCACCTGCATGATAATTATTTCCATAGACTGAATGACCATAATATCCAATATGTGTGTAAAATGTGTTCATTTCATATAGAACCTTCATGGATATTGCTTAGGACTTGAGTAAAGGGTTCTGAAACAAAATGATGTTTTTTTTTTCAAAGTAAGTTAGTGACTGTGTGCTGAAACAAGCGAGTTAAGATTTGTGCACTGCATTCCAGGAAAAATGATTTAAGTGTAAGATGGAGACCATCGCGGGTGGCTTGCACATTTCTCCATCTTCCTTAACCGAATATAAGGGGCAGTGCTGAGTGAAGAGGAGGTACAGCTGAGGGGATGGAGCATGTCCTGGTGTGATGCATGGTTGTGCATGTGTGCGTGCGTGTGTGGATGTGTGCGCGTGTGTGTGTACGTGTATGTGCATGTGCGTGCGCGTGCATGTGCGTGTGTGCATGTGTGCGCGTGTGTGTGTGCGTGTATGTGCATGTGCGTGCGCGTGCATGTGCGTGTGTGCATGTGTGCACGTGTGTGTGTACGTGTATGTGCGTGTGTGCATATGTGTGCGTGCGCGTGCATGTGTGCGCGTGTGTGTGTACATGTATGTGCGTGTGTGTGCATGCGTGTGTGTGTGTATGTGTGTGTATGTGCCCCTCCACCCACTCCCTGACATCTGTCAAGCTTGGCTCACTAAGTTGTGACAAGTCTTAAAAGAGGAAGGCAACTGATGGCAGACCTAGGAAGAGCTGTGGCCTTAACCACCCTGCACACTTAAGTGGCACTGCATCCCAAGCCTCCACATTCGCAATCATCTCAGGACCTCCTGTGCCCATCTTGATGATGACCAAATGTCCCAAACATGGAATGTGCGTCTTTCCTAGGAGACTTGAACCAACACCTTATTTGCCCCAAATGGAGAGACCAAAGAATCGACTCCATTCTAGCCTGTGCTGTGAACCAATGGGTTTATTGCCACTAATTGTAGGAGGGTGACAACCTACATCACCAAAATGCCCACTCCATTATGAGTGACAGCTCACTAAATCTCCTCCCTTAGATCTCCCCGCCCTGCAGTTAGCTTCATTAAGTCTTCTCTCTCCAGATAGGGTTTACTACATTGGGATGGTTTTAGTCATATGTGTGCAAATATGTTTGCCCATGTGGACACACGTCCGAGTCAATGTCAGATGTCCTCCTCTACTTCCTTGGGGTCTTGGGTGCCTCACATCTTCACAGTGACCAGGTTATTTGTAACTCTTCCCTGGGAGACATGAACACTTTTTTTTCTCTCACCAAACCTGGAGCTTGCTGTTTCAGCTGGACTAGGTGTCCAGTGAGTCCCCATGTCTGCTGTCTCCACTCTGAGTTCTGTGGTTACAGAAGCAAACCACTGTGCTCAGCTTCTGTGTGAGCTCTGGGCATTTGAAGTCATAGCCTCCCTCCTGTCACACACTTAACTCACTGAGCCAGCTCCCCAGCTCCCTTCGTTACTATTTTTATGACCTTACAGAGGGGCAGAGATTACAGATCTTCTCATTTTCATGAACTTCCCGGGTCCTGTAGGCTTCAAGGCTCCTAGTCACTCCCTCTTCCCTCCAGGAAGAAAAGTCCAGAAGCAGAGGGAGAGCCGCAGGCTGGGAAGGAGATAAGCAGAGATGACTAAAGGCCAGTCACCAGCTCCGTCACATCCTCATACTTGGACATATTTGGTCTTTTCTAAGAAAGAAATCGTACAGATCTGATTAAACCCTCTTTGTGCTTCTTTCCAGTTTCAGGCCACACACACACCCCAGTCCGGTATCGTTCATTGCCCACAGATAGTTAATACCTCTACACTCCCTGACTATCACTAAAGCTATGCACAGTGTAGTCCTCACAGGTTTAAATGAACTAATGGACATTTTCCATCCCAGGCTACCTACCTACCTCCCTGCTCATCTGTCCCTAGTATGTATGTATGTTAGGGTCTATTGTCTTAGTTTAATTTCTCTCAGAATATAATTCTATTTTTGTTTGCTATTATATGTTGAGTACCATTAAACTGGAAGTACCCGTATCTTAAATCCCACTTGATGTTACCCCACCAGGTCTCCAAAGTCCTAGCAATTGACATCCCCATCAGCAGAAACTGAGAGGCCCTGGCACTGCCCCCTAACTACCCCCACTCTCTGAGACAGGCAGATGTTAACTCTTTGCTACCCTGGGGACATGAGATGATGCCACAACATGGCCTTTCTCATTTGCATCTCCCACATGGCTGATGAAGTTGAACGTCTCTTTATATTTTTGGTCATCTCGGCCATTTGGGTTTCCTCTTTGGGGAAGGATCTGTTGATATCTTTTGCCTGGTCTTAAATTTTAAATCGGTTTTATTTCAGGCTTTTCAACATCAACAACCCTTTTTAAAAAAAAACAAGCAAAGAACACAGAATTGCAGCAAACAGCATTCTTTTTTAAATAATTTATTTATTTTTTTATGTGCATTGGTGTTTCATCTGCATGTATGTCTGTGAGGATGTCAGATCCCCTGGAACAGGAGTTACAGACAGTTCTTGTTGTGGGTGCTGGAAATTGAACTCGGGTCCTCTGGAAGAGCAACCAGTGCTGTAACTGCTGAGCCATCTCTCCAGGCCCCTAGCAAACAGCATTCTTATGGGGAAAACGTGGAGTGATAATGAATCTGTATGTCATGCTCGCACAAGGATCATACTAAATTTCTCTGTATAATTCCAATTTTAGTCTATATACTGCCTAAGCAAGCACTGATCATTTATTGATTGATTGGTTAGTTGATTTCTTTAAGACAGGGTCTCACCATGAAGTTTTGACTATCCTGGAACACACTCTATAGACCAGGCTGACCTGGAACTCACAGAGATCTGCCTTCCTCTGCCTCCCAAGTGTAGGAACTAAAGGTGTGCACCACCACAGCCCGGCTCACTGCTCACTTTTTAACGTAGATTTTTAAATTTTGTGTGTGCCAGTCCATTCGATTCCCTCCTCCTGAAGCACGCGCCTCCCTATTCCTACATCCTACCAGAAACTAAGCCTCTAAATCACAGTGACTGACACGCCTTTCTTGTGGCATTACAGTGTCCTGCCTCGTCCTTCTTGCTTCTCTTTTCGCACAAGGCCTCTTTGTAATTTACCAAAGCACCTGCTCCTTTTGTATCAACCTTTACTGGGGCAACGGCCCTGTGAGGCAGGAGGTTGCCACCATCTTTGAATAGACAAAAATATGGCGCATAAACCGTGTGGAGTATCTCACCCACAATCCCTCAGCTCAGAAGCAGTGCTAGCTTCAGGGCAAGAATTCCCCAATTCCATGCCCAGATCTTCTTTTTACATAAATGTGTTGCCCCAACACCAGAATGCAGGCCCTATTTCTCTTACTCACCTGTGTGCCCTAAGCCCGGAGTCGTACCCTATGCAAGGGAACAGAGGGACAGAGGGTGAGTACATATTTCTTTTTTCTTTTCTTTTTTTTTTTCTTTTTTTTTTTGGTTTTTCGAGACAGGGTTTCTCTGTGGCTTTGGAGCCTGTCCTGGAACTAGCTCATATTTCTTGACCAAGCACACTATTCCCCTTCTGCGAGCCCATGGACTGACAGGGGCTTTGCATACTGTGATCCCTAACCTTCCCAACAGCTGAAGTGACACACTCAGGGTCTCACACCCGGGGATAGGTGGCGCCAGCCTGTGAGCTGCAGAGACACACTTCCTTTACTATCTCTGCCCCTGGAATCCTAAAGGTGCTGCTGGCCAGCCTAGAGGCTCTTGTGAGCATCCTTGGACAGACGGGTGTTATCTCTGCTGAAAGTGACTAAATGCAGGTGCCTTTGAATTGGTCTTCCTAGACTGGAAGATCCTGTCTGATGGGATTGCTACCAACTTCCTTTCCAGACTCAGCAAAAGGAAGACAGGTTCTCAGATAACTAGGTTCTGGGGTGGGTCAAAGACTCAGAATGAGGGCAGTAAGACAGGAGGAGCAGGGATACTAGGGGATGAGGGGGAATGAGGAAGGGTGGAAGATGACTCCTGTATCTCAAGCTAGGGGACAGAGGCAAACAGGAGCTTCAGGCTGCACTGCCAACATCCAAGGAGCAGGAGGCCAATGTGGGCCACGGGACGATGAGCAGGGAAGGCTCCCATGAATGCCCTCACTCGGCAGGGGTGTGTGCAGGCACCATGGTAGCAGGTGCAATGGGCACTTCAGACTGAAGGCAGGAATGTGGGTGAGGGGTGTCAGCCAGCACTCTCTCCAACCCTGGCGCCAAGAGTGAGTCTGGATGGGAACACTCTGTCTTGTCGAGACTATCGATAAGATCTGTCCTACGTGCTGTGTTTGTGCACGTGGTGTATGTGATTGCCTCTTTTGCATTGTATCTCTGCAGTGCGTGGGTGGCATGCCCGCGTGGGTCTTGTGGTTACTGTGTCGGCGCTCTATCCTTGCTGACTTATGTGCCTTACACGTGGTTCCGCGGGAGCCTATGCTGACGGGACAGTGTCATTTTGAGTGTGTCTGGTTCTCTGAGGCTTGCCCTGGTCTCCCGGAGGTGGAGTGGGATATTGGTGCTGTAAGATCAAGGTGCTGGGCGACCTACCCGGGTCATCCAGGGTCTGGGTGTAACTCTGTGCGTGTGGTGTGCGCACGCCTGCCCAGCCGTGGTTCTGTGCAGCTGAGTTTCCGCGTGTGCCAGCTCGGCTCGCTGCGCGGGGGCGGCCCCGGGAGGCGCTGCGGGGCCCCGCCGGCCACGGGCTCCAATGGCGAAGCCGGTGCGGCCCCTGCTAATTACATAAGCGGGGACGTCAATAATTCGCGGGAAAACGCGAAAAAGATGGCGCCCCGCGCCCTGGGGGCCCCTTCCTGAGCTCACCGGCCCCTCCCTCTCTGCGTCCCCTCCTCCCTGCGGCGCCCCCGCCCCGCCCCGCCCCCGCCGAGACCCCTACCCCGGCCCCACGGGCGGACACTCGGCCGGGCAGCCGCGGGCCGAGCGCACCACCGCCGCCGATGTGCCTGGTGGCCAGACTCCAAGTGGGACCGGCGAATGCGCTGCCTCGCGGTAAGTGCCGCGCCGTGGGCGCCCCGGGAGACTCCGCGTTTCACGCTTCAATCCTTGCACACTACCCCTCTTCTAGAAACCTCTCGGTACTAGGTTGAGTCCTTCAATCCCCGGGCGGGGGTGGAGTCCT
Organism: Microtus pennsylvanicus; assembly: GCF_037038515.1. Lineage (NCBI taxonomy): Eukaryota > Metazoa > Chordata > Mammalia > Rodentia > Cricetidae > Microtus > Microtus pennsylvanicus. The sequence goes on along the minus strand of NC_134587.1, from coordinate 49,500,594 downwards.
GTGGAGCTGCGCGCTTGTGGGATGGGGACGGAGATGGAAACCGAGCGGTACCCTCAGGGCAGCGGGAATCCCAGCCACATCCCCAGCCCACCGCAGGGTGTGGGTGACAGGTCTCCGTTTGTGGCCGCGCGTCTTTTCTTTTCCACACGAAGCTGTGGAGGGAAGGATAGGAGGGCATTTGGGATTTTGCTCACGTCCAAAGTCAGGCTATGGACGGACTGGGAGAGGGGAAAGTTTGCAGTTGGAACAACTGAGGAAAGGAGTGCCTGGAGCCGAAGGGGACACTGCTGCAAGCTGTCCTCCCCCCACCCTCAGAACACCCTTTTAAAAAGCCAACGGCCGCCCCAGAGCGGCCTCGGCGCATGAATCATCCGCGCTTCCTGCCCCCGCCCGGCCCCGCGCGCCCAGTGCCGCGGATTTGAACTGGACGCCGACGGGAACCCGCAAACAAGCATTTCTGTGGCGATGGGTTTGAATCAGCCAATCACAGCCCGCGGGGGCCCGCTCCAGGAGGATGAAGGCGGGGTGGGGGGGCCGCTACCCGGGGGCCCAGCCCGGCCTCGGGGGCGCAGCGACCCGGCCTGCCCCCAAAAGCTCAGCGGGGGAGGAAATGTCAGTTTGTGAACCTGCCGAGGCCGGTCCCGCTCCAGCCAGAGCAAGTAGGGACCTCCCAGCGCCCTAAGAGCCAAGTGCCAAGGAAGAGGGCAAGATTTCTGACTACAGTCCCTACCTGGTGCTTGTGCCTCTGCCCAGGAGTAAAAGACAGGAAGGAGATAGCAAAAGGAGGTAGACACCCGCTATCTGGACAGCTAACACCCTGACTCCATTGCCCCAGAGCCCCTCATGCGCACACGTGTACTTAGTCTCACAGACGGACTGGCACATTGCCACACAGTGTCATTGCAGTCTCTGAAGAGGCACTCACATGAAAACACACCCAAAGCTGTCTTTCTGTCAGCAGGCCGGGCACCAGGTGCCCAGCACCTAGGCAGAGAGAGGGAACCAGAGCAGGACGGCCCCCACCGACCCCACACACTGCAACATAGGGAAGCCGAGTTTGACCCGAAGAGAGTGTGTATGGTGGGGTATGGTGCCAGGTGAGCCCACAGAGGGGAGAAGGCAATAAGGCTGAACACCAGTTAAGGTTTGAGGAACCATAAGTTTTCTGAAAGATTCAGGTTGGGGAAGCCAGGGTGACCTGGGGACTCCTCACTCCAGGTGCCAGGCAGTATGAAGCAACGGGCTCAAGAAATAGGCTTGGAAAAGGTGAATTAATTGATGGAAAAAGATGAGGGCAGAACTGAAAGCAGGGCATGCTGGGAGAGAGGGCAGGACACTTGGCAGGGATGCTCAGGCCACTGTACCAGAAGCTGTTGTGGCAGCCCGCTGGCTGGAGAAGTCTTCTGATGTGTTGGACTGGTATGGCCACTGTGCATGTGGACGAAAGCATGGGCAAGTTTAAATGTCCATGAAATCATCAAATAGCTGAGAACAGAGACGGGGGTGGTGTTTACAGAAGGCTTTGCCACACCTGTTCCCAAGCTACCCCAAAAGTTTTCACTGCTAGGTGGGCTTTTCTCTGAACACATTCAGGGGAGACTTGAAGTCGTAAGTACTTGCTCCCTCAGAGCTGAGCCCAGAGGTTTGCATACAGGACAAGGCCTCCGCCTCTTTCTCTCCCGGTGTCAGCAGAAACTGATGGAGACTCAAGCTCTGGAATCAGGGACTCGAGAAGCGTATGGTGCCACCAGTCACCTCCCTAACAAGGGGACCCTGTCTAAAACCAAAAAGAACTTCAAAGACTTGATGTCCAAACTGACAGAGGGACAGTATGTGCTGTGTCGGTGGACGGACGGGCTGTACTACCTCGGCAAGATCAAGAGGGTGAGTCTTCCCTGCCGCAGGCCCAGGTCAGGGCCATTCTGTCCATTCCTTGTCCCTCATTCCTAGAAGCTGAAAGTGGAAGGAACCAGAGCCTGGCTTCACAGGTTCCGTCCTCAGGAGCCAGCGTGTCCCAGCAGGTTTTCTAGAGAACTTAAGCAAACCACCAGACTAGGAGGCCATGAGTGACACACTAGCCTGTCCTGCTCTTGAAAACATGCCCATACAACTGTCCCCCTGGCCCTGGTGGCCCTACTCCAAGGTGGCGAGAACAGTGCCCGTCTCTCCTGACCTACCTGTCTTCAGAAGCACAAAGCACAGGATTTGGAGGAAGACCCGCCCCTCCCTGCTGTTTCCTTCATGCCGCCCCTCTCCTGTCTCAGGTCAGCAGTCCTAAGCAAAGCTGCCTTGTAACTTTTGAAGATAATTCCAAATACTGGGTCCTGTGGAAGGACATACAGCACGGTGAGTGTCCGAGGTCCCTGGGCCTCCCCCTGTGTCCACTCTTTCTTCTCTGCCTTCACCCTTTTTCCTGGCACCTGTGCCAGCCCATGTAGCCCAGCCTTGGGTCCACCAGGGATGAAGATGGGATTTCTGCCGTGTGACACTGAGCCCCTGCCTGAATGCTCACACTTCATGAGGGAGGCAGGGCAGATGGGGGAGGGGCTCAGGCAAGGACTAGAGCCAAGAGTGCTAGGACTTGGTCTCAGGCCTGCAGTTTGTGTCCTTCCTGAATGTTTGGGGTCTGCTCCTCTAGGACTAGGGAGGAGGAGGAGACCAGAGGACAGGGCTTCAGCTATAGAAGTGAACTGTGTTCCTTATCTGCATGTGAAGAAATTGGTGGGGAATCTTTAAATCTCTACCCCTAGGCAAGGAGGTGGGGGTGAGGCAGAGCCAGGAGAGCGTGAAATGGCCTTGCCTGGATGGAGCTGGGTCAGCTTTTAGGATGAAGGAGAGCTGGGCTGGGTACCACCGGCCTTCAGACAGCTGACACTGTTACAGACAAAGCCAGTGGGGATCGTTCAGGCTCTGCAGCACAGATTTGTGTAGTCACTAGTCACAACACCCATGGATTTTTATCATGGAACTCCATTCACTAACTATGACAACTGGCATGAGAGAAGAACCCTATTAAATATCACACATCCTTAACAGAACAGAGGCAGGTTCTAGTGTCAGACAGCTCCTGGACCATGGTCCAGATCTGTCTCCTACTGGCTACACAGCCTTGAGCCGTGACGTCCCTTTTCTGAGTCCCCATTTCTTCAACTGAAAGGAAGAGACAGTGGAAGTCCAGGCTTCACCGGACAGTTGGCAGATGAGATGATCGTGTAGCTTGCTCAGCTCAGGGCCACTGCGCTGGAGGGGGGCAGTTTCTAAGAATCTGCTACTGCGAGGGTGAGTCAAGAGGCTGACCAAATGGGCCACACATAGTAGGGCTAAAAACAAAAGAGATTTTTTCATCAAAAATCTATGGCCAGGGGAGAATGGTACTTCCCTGTGGTCCTTTTCACCTTAATCTGTTTTCTGTGGATCCAAAGCTATGAGCATCCCCTGCTGCTTATACTTCTAGGAAAAGCATAAAACTCCAACAGCAGAAGAAAGATATTTCCATTTCACAGGGCTTGGGAAGCATCTCACTGTGCCCCACTGGGCACCAGGCATGGGGGAGGGGCACAGCAGGTGTATAGCCAGGAACAGTCTGACCATATCTAGCCACACACCGGTGACCTCTTGGCATCCCCTGAAATGAGTGCTCCAGGCTGGGCATGACACGGTTATGATGCATCCCTTTATAAAGCAACGGGAGGCTGACTCCATGTGGGTACCACCATCCTTGGGTGTAGAACAAGGCAAGGTCAGCAGATCCATCTTGAACATCTACTGCCTGCCATATACCATGCGGGGCACTTAGGGCACAGAGGTATAACAGTACCATTTCTGCCTTTACAAAACTTTCATCCTAAGGAGGAGGCAGAAGTTCAAGACCAGCCTGAGCCACATAGCAAGACTTTTTCTCAAAACCGTTAAAAAACAAAACGTTGCAGCCTTCTGGAGTAACAAAACAGAAGCAACACATCAAAATGCATTTAAAGGCTGGAAAGATGGCGTAGCGTTAGGAGTGGGTGCTGCTCCTGCAGAACTTGAGCTTGGTTCCCAACACCCACAGCTGATGGTTCACAACCACCTGTAACTCCATCTCAAGGGATCTAATGTCTTCTGCCCTCCTACGGCACCTGCACTCACGTCCACACACCCACACACAGACACACATATACCCATAACTAGAAATTAAAAGTCATTTTCACTTCTTGCCTCTTGCTCCTCTCTTACCTCTTCCTTTCTCTCTTGCTTCTCTTGTCCTTTTTGTTTCTTGCCTCTTCTCTGTTCCGTCTGTCTGCCCGCATCCCTCATGTCCCCACCCCAATGCACCTTCTGCTCTCTCACTGTCTCCCTGCACCTCCTCCAATAATCCTCTTGCGCTAAAATAAAATAAAATAAAATAAAATAAAATAAAAAATCTTCTTCTGACATATTTAAGGAGAGTGTGGGAAGGTGGGTCAGTCAGTAAAATCTTATCTTGCTAGCACAAGCACCCAGATTTGGTCCCTAGAGCCCACATAAGAAAATGGACATGAGACTGGAGTGATAATTCAGAGATTAAGAGCACTGGCGACTCTTCCAGAGGACCCACGTGGTGGCTCACAAACATCTGTGAGGGCAGTTCTGGGTGATCCAACACCCTCTTCTGACCACCACCAGCACCGGTCCACAGGCACCAGGCCCACAAGGCCACACACACATGCATGCAGACAAAACCCATACTGGGAAAGCTGGCATGGTGGTTCACACTTGTAATTCCATAAAGACAGGCAGATACTTGGAGCTCACTAGCCAGTCAGCCTATTGAGTGATCCCTAGATCTCAGTGAGACACCCCATCTCAAAAAGACAAAATGAGGCAGTGGTGGTGGTGCACACCTTTAATCCCAGCACTCAGGTTGCAGAGGCAGGCGAGTCTCTGAGTTCGAGGCCAGCCTGGTCTTCAGGGCTACTTCCAGAACATCCAGGGTTACACAGAGAAACTTGTCTTAGCCCCTGAGCAGTGTGGGCTGCACAATGTGCACCTGCCCACACATGAAGCTGTATGTGTGTATAGACACTGAAAAGTTGTGTTTGTGGGCAGTGGATGAAGTGGCTCTGGTTTGCCTAGAATGTGTGCAGTCTTAGATTTTATGCCTGGCACCACTGCACACCTCAAAAGGAAGAAATACATTTAACATAACTACGCAAGTACTTCAGATATAAAAATATATTTATTCTTTAACAAAAAAAAAGACAAATGTGAAAAAAAGATTGAGGACGAGCCAGTAAATGAAAAGCCATTCTGTGACTCTGCTTCGGGGGCAGAGGGCATGCCTAGCAAGCACAGGCCCTGGGTCAGAACCCAGCTCCAAAATAAACTAAAACAAAGACATTAACTTGGGTACTCTATCTGGACTTTGATTCAAAACATAAAATTGTAATGACATTTTAATCAGGCATTTGGAAATAAAAGTGACTCCAGGTACTGTTAATAAAGGTTATGAGTGTGTTTAGAGGGAGCTCCGATCTGAAGTAGTTATAGAAAAATGAATGGATGTCTGGGTCTTGACTTGAAATAACAAGTGGAGATAGATGTGGGAGAGAATATAGTTGAAACAGGGTTTTCTGTGAGTTCACAGTTGATGGGAGCATTGCATTATTATCCTGTAATAAGTGTTTTAACATAAAAAATGTCTAGCAGAACAAGTCAGAGTAGGTAAGAGAGGGAGCCAGACGTGATCAAAAGAGCAAAGGATTAGCGGTGAGATCGCTGTGGGTTTGAATCCCACTCTCCCACTTGATATCTAAGCAAGGACCTTAACTTCTTGAGCCTCAGTTTCTCCATCTTTGGAACGTGTTACCAGACACCTCTGAAAGGCTATGAAGGTTCGGTGAGGCAGCTTTGGGGGCCTGTTGGGAAGACCAGTGCACAGCCGGAGTTCACCTCCTGCGCTGTGGTTATTATTATTGCTTTCATAACGAAAGTCCTTGACAGTTTCGGGCCCGTGCAGTATGCAATCCTGTTACTCTCTCTTCAACCTTCCCTGCTCTCCACCTCTCCCTCTTTCGCAGGCTGTTAGTATCTGGCGTTGATGGCCCCATTCTCAGGCAGACCCAGTGTAGTCATTTGCAACTGTTAAGAGTTCATGATTGCACCAGGCGGTGGTGGCGCACACCTTTGATCCCAGCACTTGGGAGGCAGGGGCAGGCAAATCTCTGTGAGCTTGAGGCCAGCCTGGTCTACATAGTGAGTTCCAGGAAGCCAGGGCTACACAGAGAAACCTTGTCTCCAAAAAGCAAAACCAAAAAACCTAACAAACAAACAAAAAAGAGGTCACAATTGCAGTGGCCATGTCATGCTCAAAGAACAGCAGTTCACAGAGCTTCCAGCTGTCTTATGTTATTTTCTGGGCCCCCTTCCAGTGTTTCATGAGCCTTGAACGGTATGGTATAGATGTCTTCTTAGAGCTGAGCCCTCAACAGTAACTTTTCTCAGCATCTTGTACAGCTGTTTCTCGGCAGTTCACAGGAAACAGACACCTCTCTGTAACTGTCTGAGTATAACGTATATTTAGAATAGTAATTGTCTATGTGTAAATGTGTATTTAGAAGGCAGTTCAACGCTGTGACAACTTAGCTAAACAACAGAATTAGGTTTCCTAGTAGGAGGCCTGTGAGCTCTGCCAGTTCCAAGTACAGATTACCTCCCAGTCTGGGATTTTGACTTTTTCTTGGTCATGTGAGCTGGAGCCGAGTTGAGAGGACTTCTTTTTCAGCCGGTGTTCCAGGAGAGGAGCCCAAGTGTGACATCTGCCTGGGGAAGACATCAGGGCCAATGAATGAGATCCTCATCTGTGGGAAGTGTGGCCTGGGTGAGTGGGCGAACAGGGAAGGCCATGACTAGTGGGTCCATCCCCCACTCACTTGCTGAGGTCCCATCTGCCTTCCTGTTTCTCCTCTGTCCCTGAGACAGGTATCCCTGCCTTGGGGAAAGCTGAGAAAGAGCAATGAGAGATCCAGTTTGGGGAGGCACTGAAGCCCATCCTTGGTTCCTCTATAAGTGGCCAATACTGTCTTTTAGTCCCTCGTTGGGTACCAGCGTGGCTCCTGGTTGGGTACCACCAGCCAGTAGCCAGGAAGCTGGCAGGCAGCGCTCCCTAGGGCTTGCCATAGCTAGCCTCCCTGCCCTTGGCCAACTAGCCTTGGGCCCGAGTACTCACCATCCCCTCCTTTGCCCTAGGTTACCACCAGCAGTGCCACATCCCGGTTGCAGGCAGTGCCAACCGGCCCCTCCTCACTCCATGGTTCTGCCGACGCTGCATCTTTGCCCTGGCTGTGAGGGTGAGCACTCCCCTTTCCCCAGCCCCTGCCTTTGTACCTCCCTGCCTACTGGGCAGACCAGAGCCTCGCAGACTCAGGCCCCAGCACCCATCACTGACTCATCACTTGGGCCTTAGAGACTCAGTATGCTCTGCCATCTTCTAGCTCTCTGTCCTAGGCCAGTTTTCGGAGCCTCTCTAAACCTCAGCTTCCCCAACCATAAAATGGGCACCCAATAAAGGGTGGTTTGCTAAAGGACGACACTATTTGCATGGCCCTTATGCGTGGTTAATTATTGTCTGCGTTGTGCTTACTATGCTACTAATGCTATTAATATCTTTGAAGGAGACAGGATGGATTTAGGATTGGTGAGAAAAAGCTCCTTGCTTTTCTGACGCTCATAAAATGCCTGGGTCTCCCCAACCCTGGCAGTTTTTCTCCTGATAGCTGTGTGCTAACACGAGTAGTTGGTGATCTGGGCCCTGTTTTTCCCCAGAAAGGAGGTGCGCTGAAGAAAGGCGCCATCGCCCGGACGCTGCAGGCGGTGAAGATGGTGTTGTCCTACCAGCCCGAGGAGCTCGAGTGGGACTCGCCCCATCGCACCAACCAGCAGCAATGCTACTGCTACTGCGGCGGGCCTGGAGAGTAAGGAGGCAGGGCGGAGCACTGCGGGAGACCCGGGCTCCGGGTGGGCTGACAGGCCCGTGAGTGACAGCCGGACACAAGAGCCCAACCTCACTGGGCGGGGCCTGAGTGACAGTTCGGGGGTGGGAACTGAGTATCTGGAGGGCGGGTCTGGATTGACAGCTGTGGGGCGGGTCCTAGAGTGACATGACAGCTAGGAGGCGGGGTCTGAGCGTCAGGCTGTGAAGGCGGGACCTAAAGGGGTGGACCCAGAGTGACGGCCTCAGTATCAGGCTGTGGAGGTGGATCTTGAAGGGGCGGACCCAGAGTGCCAGCACTGGAGCCAGGTCTTGGGGAGACGGGCCTGGAGTGATAGTCGCGAGGGCGGGGTCTAATGTCAGGCCATGGAGACGGGAACTGGAGGGGCAGATATCTGTCATTTTTAGGGAGAGCAGATTCTAATGTTGACCGTGTCACTCTGCAGGGGTGGGGATTTGGGAGGGAGACCTAGAGTGGTCGATGGGGACCAGGCTTCTAGGGGTGGGTCCGGCAGGTCGGATGGCAGCGAAAAGGCAGGTATGAGTCAAGGAGCCTTAAGGGGTGGTCCCTGAAAGTAAACTCCGAGTGAGAACCTATCCAGAGGGTAGTGGAGAGTAGAAGGCAGAGTGATTTTCTTGGAGCCACCTAAGGGCCTAGGCCTGACAGAGATGTCCATAACCCGCACAGCACCTAGCCAGCTCTGCCTCCCTGATTCTCGGTTCATTTATTAGTTTTTTCTTGTGCGCTTGTGAGCAGAGGTAACACTAAGACTCACAGGAGTTGGGAATTGATACTCTGTTGCTGCTGCTGGTGGCAGTGCTGCCAGGAAGTAGAGGTCAGGGAAACAGGTGGGTGCCCTGGCTTCCTGGAGACCTCCGGCAGGGCAGGGTCTGTGCTGGAGTCATGGAGGACAGTCTTGCCTGCTGTGGGCAGGATCTGGTCTTGCTTGTCCACCTGAGCATCCATGGACAATTGAATTTGCTCCTTTGGGCTATCTACAATAGAGGCAGGGTCTCTACCCTCTGTGGAAGGCTGACTGCCCGCTTCCCCTGCCCTGAGTCTGAGGGCCAGCTCTAATTGTCTAGAGATTATAACTACTCCGTTTGAACTGCTTCATCTCTCAGATGGGCTTAGTTACCTTAATTACCCACGAGCTTCCCAGTATCCTGGAAGACCTAATGAATGACAGATGAAAAACAGTGTACGGAAACCTATATAACATTAATAAGTCGGTGCTTCCCAATGTTTAATACGGCAGTTGTTTAAAAATAAATAAATGCACTTCCAAAAGTCTCCTCTGAAAACTAAGCCAGATCTGAAACCAAGCAGGGAATGTGCGTGTTAACCCTGTGTACATCGAGGCCAGCGCCAATGGTGCATTTTTCTTTTACTAGATGCAAGATCCCAATGAGGTGACATAGCTCTGGCTTCACGGTGCTTGGTCCCTGTGCGCAATGGTCCTCTTCCCCGTCTCTGTGGGGGGGAAGCCTGGCCATGATAGGGTTGACCCAGCCCTTCTGTGTCTGCAGGTGGTACCTGAGGATGCTACAGTGTCGCCGCTGCAGGCAGTGGTTCCATGAAGCTTGCACACAGTGCCTTAATGAGCCTATGATGTTTGGAGACCGGTAGGTGCTGACTGGGCATAGCGGACAGGGGTGACCACAGCAATCTTCTCAGATCATCTGCCAGACCCTACAAAGGAGGTCTGTCGTAGCCTATGCTGTCTACAGGAGACAGCTCAAGATAAAAGAGACACTAGCTATGCTAGGCCGAGAGATGATAAAGGAACACGCTCGGCTACATTCCTAGCTTCCACTGATGTGTGCAGAACCCTAAGCAAATTCCTGCCTTCACTAAGCTCCAGTCTCTACAGATGTCTCAGGACAGAGAGTCTCTACCTTAGCCTTACCATGTTACCATAGAAGCCATGAGGGAAATGGGTGGCTTCTAATGGGAGGCATTATATACGAAATCAAATATTATGCATTTTTAAGTCTTGGCTGGTGGTTAGCGTGTGTGTGTGTGTGTGTGTGTGTGTGTGTGTGTGTGTGTGAGCATGTGTGCGTGTGTGTCAGAAGAGACAATGGTGACCACTACAGCCCAACCTCTCTATGAATAAAGCTTAATGCTAAGGCAGCAATATTCGGAGAGGGGTCAGGGATAGCGACATATTCCTTGGTCCCTCTTCCCTATACCACTCAGAGGCTGACAGCCCAGGAGTGGATGCCAACCGTGAGGAAGCAGGTGGGAGTGAGGGGGTGGCCGAGGCTGAGGGTCAGGTGCCTTCCCACCACAGCCCCTTCTCGCCTACCCCCAGGTTCTACCTGTTCTTCTGCTCCGTGTGTAACCAAGGCCCGGAGTATATCGAGAGACTGCCCCTGCGATGGTGAGAGGATGGGACTGTCCCCACCAGCTCCTCCCTTTCCCTCTGCCCTGCCCTCACTTGGCCCTTGCCTTCCTGCCCAGGGTGGACATAGTTCACCTGGCCCTCTACAACCTGGGAGTACAGAGCAAGAAGAAGTACTTTGACTTCGAGGAGATTCTGGCTTTTGTTAACCAACACTGGGAGCTCCTGCAGCTTGGCAAGGTATGTGAGGCCTCAGTGCCAGAGATACCTGCTGGGGACCCTGCAGGGCAGGGTAGTATATATACAGATATCTGACTCTCACCCTTACGCTGCAGTTCCTTGAGTCAGAGCTTCCTAGCCTGTGCTGGGGAAGGGGCTTTGGTCTCCAGTTTGAGCAGTGGTCTTCTGGGGCTTCACTGACTCAGCTTGGGGAGCTGAGTCACTGCACCAAGTGAAGCTGGAGCGGGACTCTCCGCTACGGTATTTGGCCCGCACAAGATTTCCTGGCTAGGTTGGAAAGTCCAGTGTGTTTGTCTTCTGCTGATCTGGTTCTGTGTTGTGTTTCCAGGGCCCTTAGTGCCCTTAAATAACAGACTTGGACCCTGGCAGAGCTGGGGAGACCTAGCCACCTCTGCGGGGCTATGTAGACCTCTGCCCTAACGACTTCTCGGAGTCCTCTTTACTACTGCAGAATGAGATGTCTCTCACTCGGTACCCAAAACTTCTTTGATGAGGCAGGGTTGTACAAAACAAGCAAGGGTCTTTGAGATGGCTCAGCAGATAAGGGTACCCACTGCCAAGCTTGAATTCAATCTTCAGGACCCACGTAGTGGAAGGAGAGAATTGACCCATGCCCAAAGTTGTCTTCTGACCTCCACAAATGTGTCATGGCATGTACATGCTATACACACACACACACACTAAAGTGTAAACTGAAAAAAATAGTTAATTCTTACGTATAGCATGCAGTTGTATATAATGTCTCCATTTATAGTGTTTGGTAAGCTATAAGACACAGAAAGCCTTGAAGGTTAGAGTCAGCATTTTTTTAGATTTATTTAATGTGAGTGAGTGTTTTGCTCACATGTACGTTTGTGCACCACACGCGTGCCTGGTGACCACAGATGCCATAAGGAGGTGGTTGGTCCCCTGCAAGTGGAGTTATGAATGGATCTTAACTACCGTACTGGTGGTGGAAATCAAAGCCCAGGTCCTCTACAAGATAGTGACCCCTGAGCCACCTCTCTAGCCCCTAGAGGTGGTATTTTTTTCATGACTTTCCTGGCTTATAGAAATCATGCATAGGCACTAGAAGATGACTCAGCAGCTAAGAGCACTTACGCTGCCAGTGCGAGACCCAGTTCCATTCTCTTCACATGCCAGCTCACAACTGTCTGTAGCTGCAGTTCCAGGGACCCAGCACCCTCCTCTGACCTCCACGAGCACTACATACACGGTACACATACACACATGCAGGTAAACACTCATAAAATAAAAATTAATATGTTTTTAAAAACAATATATGTTTCTAAAAGAAAGGAAAATTTAAATTATCAAAACAGAAGTATACTTTGAAAGGATCCGTATTTTCACTACTCAGGAGGAATACGTAGAATTAAAGCATGGGTATATCCTGCTCCTTAACATTTTTATGGTTCCCATGAAACAGTATATGCTATTTTAGATCATCTCTTTTATGTGGTTCCAGATTATTGATGTTTTCATAACCTTTTAAATAGTTGCACTTAATGTACTCTCTGGTTGGGCACTTTTGTGTGTGAAATTTCATCCGTGTCCCATACTTTATCTGTGTCATAGCTCCCATAGGGTGGCATTACTGGTCTAGAGTGCAGCCATTTTAAAGCAGCACTGGGGAATGAACCCAGGGCCTTGTGCATGTTAGGCAAACAGGCTCCCACCAGACTGCAGCCACAGCCCTGTAAAGTTCCTGAAGCCCTGGGGCCAGGAGTTTTTCTCTGTGGTACAGGCGGGCAAAAGAGCTCAGAGAGGTAAAAAGACTGAGCTAATGGCTCTCACCTGGAGGATGAGGCATCCGATGGCAGCGGTGGGCGGGGTGGGGGTCAGGCTAGTGCCTCCTCTGATGCGTGTGTATGGCTAACTGGCCTGCCGGCCTGCTTCCCTTAGCTCACCAGCACCCCTGTGACAGATCGAGGACCTCAACTCCTCAACGCTCTCAACAGTTACAAAAGCCGGTGAGTGCAGGGAGGCGGGGTGAGCTGCGGGACTCACAGGTGGGGTCTCAGTCTGAAGGCTCCCCCTACCGTGAAGCCTCTGCTCCCTGCCTGGCTCCTCCTCCTCCCACTCTCCCTCCTACCCATTGGTTGGCTGGTTGCTTTTTGAGACTGGGTCTCTCTCTGGCCCAGGCCCAAACTCTTGCTCCTCCTGCTCAGCCTCCTAAGTGCTGAGTTCACAAGGGCGTGCCACCACATCTGGTGAATCCTGCACTTTGTTCCCGTCATTCCCTCTGCCTCTTGTTTCCCGGCTTCATGCATTTTGTTCTTCAACCAGAATATATGCAGGGAGGCACTTGACCACATTCCTGGCTGGGGGCTGGATTCATTCTGTGGGCAGGGAGGTCGTCGGCCTTGCTGGTCACCTGCTCCACTCTGACAGCCCGGACCCCTTTCCTGCCCACCCCAGGTTCCTGTGTGGCAAGGAGATCAAGAAGAAAAAATGCATCTTCCGCCTGCGCATCCGCGTCCCACCCACCCCTCCGGGAAAGCTGCTTCCCGACAGGGGGCTGATGCCAAGTGAGGGAGGGGCCTCTGAGCTGCTTCGTAAGAGAGGAAAGAGCAAGCCCGGGTCAGTGCTGGTGAAGGGGCTGTGGCTACAGCCAGCGTGGGTTGTCTGTCCAAGCTCCCAGCTCCCTCCTGCAGGTGGGAGAAGGCTATGCAATGGGCCCAGGTGGTATGGTGGCCCCACTGTAAGCCTGGGGACCCTAGTCCCAGCAGGGTCCAGCTCTAGGCACTCTGGGAGAGCTAGTGAGAAGCTCACAGACTCCTCTTTTCCTAGCTCCAGGGAAGCCTCATCCTGGGACCCAGCCCTGCTGCATTAGGGCTGGGCAGAGAAGGTTCACAGAGTGTGATATGCCCTCATTCTCCTGGGTGGGCACAGCCTCCTCTCTAGGGGCACAAGGGCAAGGACCTTTTCTTTTTCACTTTCTAAAGCCACTCCACATTCACTGCCCCTGGGGCGGCTCCCAGGTTCACTCTGCCCTGTCCAAACCCTCCTGACCCCATACTGGCCACTGCCCCCAGAATTCCTGAGGCTTCTCACAGTGAGCCCCTCCTTGGCCCTCCAGCTCTGACAAGGCCACCCTCTCCCTTTTCTGTCTCCACAGTTTGTTGCCTCATGAATCCCAGCAGCAGAAAAGGCGAGTTTATAGAAGAAAAAGATCAAAGTTTTTGCTGGAAGATGCTATTCCCAGTGTTAGTTCCTGATTTCTTATTCTCCAGTTCCACGTGCAGGGACAGCATACACTAGGGGGTCCTGTACTGTACCCAAAACTGTCCACTTTCAGTTACAGAGAAACAGGGAAGAGACAGGCACCCTAAGACCACGACTGCCTCATCTACCCCAGGTTCTCCTGAGAGCACGGGTGGGGCGCGGGGAGACAATATCCTGGTCCCAGTTTGGACAAAACAGGGCTGTTTGGGGGCAGCAGCTTTCTAGACTCCACTTCGAGGCAGTGGCTGAGCCCAGCCTAGAACCATCTCAGCACATTTTCTTGTTTGATTATCCTCACTGAAACTTCCCTTGTGGGCGGAAGTGTTAACCATGCCTCGGCTCTCCAGCACTTTACAGTTTGCAGTACACTTTCACCACAGCCTTGAGTCCTAACGGTGCTTCCTGTGAGCTCTGAGTAAGGCCGGCTCTGAGCTTGGCAGTGGAAGCAACTGAGACCCAGAGAGGCGAATGGAAGTCAGACAGATGGCTGTAGAGGAGGTTAGGACTAGAATACAGGGTGGCTTGGCTCTCTGGTCACAGATTACAGTCAGGAAGAAGTGGCGGGCTTTACCCAAGGGATCAGCAGCCTTCGCATCCCATATACCTCTCAGCTGGAAATAAGGCTGCTGGGGGGGGGGGGTCTATTGTCCTGTGACTGATCCTATCTCTTTTATGTTTACAGAGTGACTTCACTTCTGCCTGGAGCACCAACCACCACCTGGCCAGTATATTCGACTTCACTCTGGATGAAATTCAGAGTTTAAAAAGGTACCTGATACTCTAGAGCTGAAGGCGGGGCTCCACTCCCCAGCAAGAAGAAGGCACACATCCTGAGGGTGTAGACACTCTCTTCCCGGGCCTTCTGAAACTTCAGCTAGAAGATCCAGGATGCACAGGGCTGCCTGAGACTCTATGGTACACAGCTTGCAGCATAGCACTCTCTGCCCTCCAAAGCAGTGGTCCAGGTGCCCCACCTCTCTCCCCCCTTCTCCTGCCTCACACCTCAGACGGACAGTCTATGGCTACCTTCTCACTGTGGTTACATTAAGGCCTCTGCCCTCCCCCATCCCCAAAATCAGGATATCTCTTCCTCAGGAAGTCCTCACTGGCCCTCCCGGACTGTGCTAGAAGCCTGCTTAGAGCTCATAGCACCCCTATTTGGGTGATTCAAGGGCAAGGACTTCTTCATCTTTTACCTCTCTGTTCCTAAAATCACTGAGGACCACTGAGGCCATAGAGCAGGAATGGGGGCATTTAGAGTGAGCCGGGAACTCTGGTCCATGTGTATCAGTTCTAACTGTGCAGTGTTAGCTAAATTCCTTAGCCCCCAGCCTCCTCACGCACTTTGTACCTGCGAAACTTCGCACAAGTGCCTGGTGGCTCTTGAACTGTGTCACCAAGTGCGTCCATCACCAGGGAAGGTTGGTCAGGGCAAGTTTTGTTGACTCCCAACTTCAAAGACTAAACGGGTGGAAAATAAGATAGGGCAGGTCTAGGATGAGGAGAAGATGGTCTCCGCTGGATGGAGGATGCCTATCAGAGCCACAGAAGGCAGAGAGGCTCCCAGGGAGCCCGAGGGCCAGGCTGGAGGCCTTGCTGAGCCTAGCCAGCAGCAGGCGTGTCTTCTCTTCCTCTCAGTGCCAGCTCAGGCCAGACCTTCTTCTCAGATGTGGACTCCACCGATGCCGCCAGCACCTCGGGCTCTGCCTCCACCAGCCTCTCCTACGACTCCAGGTGAGCTCTGCCGGGACAGCGGTCCCCAGCTTCTCCACCTCCCACTGATGGATGAAGATTTATTCCGCACTTCCAGGTCTTGAGATAGAGAGGTGGGGGAGGGGGCTGGTCTTCTGTGCCCGAGTCTGCTCTGGACCCTCTATTCCAAGTTACCAAGGTGGAAGCTGAAGTTACCTTCTGCTTGGGACAGTCTTTGCCTGCCATGACTGTGTGAGCCCTCTAGTCAAGCAATCTAGTTCTGGGACTGCTTGATTAGAGTTCTTTCAGAGCCTCTTGACCTCTGTGTGTCTGCCTCAGACCGCAGAGCTCCTGCTCTCAGTTCTTGGCTGTCTTATTTGTATTTCAGGGTCTCTAAGAGGAAAATTCATTTATTTTAAGCCTACGTAGAGGGCAGACTGTAGGGGAAGGCAAAAGACCCTGGGGAGTGTGACTAAGGGTATAGCCCCTCTTATTGTTGGACACAGCCCCCTCTGCACGCTGGCGCCTCTGTCTTCTAGAGTGTGGAGAGATTTTGTGGGGGTAGACTTAAGACTGCAGTGTCTATAAAGATGGGAACTGTTCTCTACTCTCACCTGTCGCTGCCTGGGCGTCCTCGACTGTGCCTCTGGAACTTTAATTTGGGTTCTAAGGATCAAAGCCGAGCTTCGTGCACCCTAGGGAAATACTCTAACCCTGAGCTACACACCCCTCGTCTTCCCGTTTCTTTGGTTTCTCGTTAGTGTTTCAGGTCGTGGCATACATGTCTTGGCATCCTTTAGTGTGCAGCTTGTCTCGCATATCTGTTGTCCGCACACCCCTGCTGTGTGGTACAAGGTCCTTCAGTTCCCGTCCCTGTATAGCTCATCCAACCCATACAAAGAACCAGGTGGCTAAACAAGGCCTCTGCACTGTGGGACTTCAAAAGTATACACAACAGTGACCCACCCTCCCAGATACCAAGAACATATGCTTCAAAGTTGAACATATCCGGGTTTGAATCTGGCCTTTGTCCTCCCCAGCTGATTTCTTCTCTGCAGCCTCAGTTTCCCTATTACAGAACTACTGTGTAGTTTGAGCAAGATAATTCGTGCCCAGAGTCCGGCACAGTACCTAAGAGTGCCTGTCTGGCTTGGTACCTAAGAGACTCCCAGGGTGAGGAATCTAATAACTGCTCCAACTCATCCCTCTCCCCTCCTGATACAGATGGACAGTAGGCAGCCGCAAGAGGAAGCTGGCAGCCAAAGCGTACATGCCCCTGCGGGCAAAGCGTAAGGCGGCCAAGCTGGATGGACGCTGCCCCTCAGACAGTAGCGCAGAGGGAGCTCTGGGCCCTGAGCAGCCAGATGAAGGCATTGACAGCCACACGTTGGAAAGCATCAGTGAAGATGACTCCTCCTTGTCCCACCTCAAGTCATCTATCACCAACTATTTTGGGGCAGCTGGACGGTTGGCCTGTGGAGAGAAGTATCAAGTGTTGGCTCGGAGGGTCACGCCTGAGGGCAAGGTTCAGTACCTGTTAGAATGGGAGGGGACAACCCCTTACTGACTAACCCTCAGGGGCTGCCTAGATCCCTGGAAACCAAAGGAGGGACAGAGAAGCCATTGGCTCCCTGTTTTCTCCAGGCTGGGGTGGTGGAAGGGAAGCAGGACAGAGCCATAAGGGCCTGGCTGTAGCCCTGCCTGCTGCCTGCCAGGCCAAAGTCTGTGCTGCTGTACCAATTGCCTGTGTCTCCAAGACCCCAGTGACTCTTTCTCATTGTACACTCCACACCCCTCAAACTGTTTATTGGTTCCTCTGGTTCCAAAATACCCTGGCTGTGACCCCTCCTGATCCTGAGGCCTAAATCTGTTTTTTTATTGTCCCCAGCTCTCCATCTTTTTACCTCACCCATTTTGGGTATTTGTGTGGTCACACAGCGGCCATGTGCACGTGTGCATCTGTCCCTCACTGGACTGCCTTCACTGGGTTCTCACTGGACCCCGAGGGTCTCCCATTTTCTCACCAATACCCCTAAGACCAGGAGGGTAGGGGTGTCTGAGAAAGTTCAGAGTGCCTGGGACCCAAAACCTGGGGGTGATGAACTGGGTCTCTGATGAAGAGGCCAGCAGCAGGGTCCTTTAAGGAGGCTCAGAGGAGAGACTACATGAGTCAGCTCTGAGGGTCCCAGAAGCTTGTCCCCAGCAATAACCCTTCACTGCCATCATGGAGTACAGCCTGGCCTTGCTGCACAGAGGTGTTCTTAAACACTGAGATCTCAGAGGAAATGATGGGGAGCCAAGCCAGGTCAGACTGAATCTCAGACTCATCACAAGGTCCCACACCACACCACTGTGTGTACAGACACACGGTCACATTCCCACGCCCTCCTGGCACCCTGGCTTCTGTCCTTGGCCCCTTCCAAGGATACATGCTGCAATTAAATGTGAAAACCAAACACTTGACCCAACAGAGAAGCACAAAAGACTCCCCTCTTCTGCAGAGCACCTGCCTCGCCCTGGAACTGACAATCACTTTGGAGACAGGCTGGGGTTTTTCAAGGGCCTGAATCGTTCCTTCCCTTCAGAAAGGAAGCTTTTGTCGTTGATGGTATAAATAGAACCCTTAAAATGGACAAACAGCCCTATCTGGAGGGAAACCAAAATTAGGAGGTGGGCAAAGAGCCATTAGTTTGCCTGCAGAGATATTAGAAACTGACTCACTTGGTTGGAAAGAAGAAGTGCCTTGGGGTGGGAGGCAGGGACAGCAGATGGGGACCAGCCTCACTGCTGCGGTGGCTTCCAGCGGGGCGGGGCTTTGCATGCTGCCA
The DNA here is from genome assembly GCF_037038515.1 of Microtus pennsylvanicus. NCBI lineage: Eukaryota > Metazoa > Chordata > Mammalia > Rodentia > Cricetidae > Microtus > Microtus pennsylvanicus. The sequence continues at coordinate 49,482,310 of NC_134587.1, read as the reverse complement.
GCTGGAAGGTGAAAATGAACAGCGTGGGGACATTAGTCCTATGTCAGGGGCTGATGTTTCCATGAGTAGGCCTGACCTCTCCATACCTGCCTGTGAGCATTCAGGGGGTCTCAGAAGTTAGATGGCCCTTGCCTTAAACCTCAGCAACTGTAGTGCCTTGCAAAGGGACGTCTCCTCTCACCTGGGCACAGCCACTCGTTTCCCTCTGCTTCCCTGTCATGTCTGAAGCAAGGATGAGCAGGTGGGCGCTGGTCCCAGTTCTCAGTCTCACAGCTGCTGCCATTGAGGTCCCCCAGTGGGGCCAGGTGGAAGGAGAGTTGTGAGGCCAACTCCCAGGCTGGCGGTAGTGTGGGAACTGGGGTCAGATTTGTGGCCTCCTGTTAGCTTCAGTGAGCACGCCAACCTGCAACATCTGCCTTCCTAGCTGGTGGGGAAAACGGAGAGCTAGGCTGCCCCTCCCTACTGGGCCTGAGGAGCAGGAAGGTGGTGGTGGAGGGGGGTGATAGCACAAGGCCTGACCAGGTCACCTGACTCCTAACACCAACGTTTTACTCCCACAAGATAATGGCTGCATTACTGTCAACTGACAGTATAACCCTGTGCACCTTTGAAAAGATTTTGGTTTTTGAATTGCTGCTTTTAATAATATTTGTTATATTAAAGTTATAATCGTGTCTGGTTTGCAGTGTAAGTGTGTCCTTGGAAAGCCTGTATGCCCTGGCCTGCTGCTCCTGGCTTCCTGGAGGTTAGGCTGCTGGGGGTGAGCCCAGCTGTCGACCACCCAGCCACCCCCACATTCTCATCTATGTTCTCAGCAGTGTTCCCACCATTATTGCCCTTTGATAATGTGGAACTTTCTTTTTCTACCTCTACTAACAGCAAACATTTACCCTTAGGATTTGGGAATAAAGCAGGCATAGTGGCACACACCTTTAATGCCAGCACTCAGGAGGCAGAGGTGGGCAGATCTACAAAGCAAGTTCCAGGACAGCTAGGGCTGTTACACAGTGATGCCCTGTCTAGGAAAAACAAAACAAAGAAGGAAGAAAAAGAATGAATGAATGAATTTAGGAGTAAACTGGAATTCTCAGAAATTCCCCAGATCAAATACTTCACCCTTCATACTCCTTTCCTCATTGCTTACCTGAAATTTGCTGAGGCATATCAAGCCTTTTTATTAGTGCTATTAAACAAAGACTATAGCCTGGGGATTAAATGTAAAGATCAGGGAACATCATTTGAATAGCATTCTAATGCCACAGCATTTGGGTATATTAGCAGCCTGAATTACCACCTTAAGTGCTCCTTTTGCTCCCAGACTTTATCTCTTGGAACACCTCTCTCAGAGTCTGTATAAAGCACACACTGTATATAAAATTTGCAAGGAAAACCCAGTGATGGTAGCAGACTGACTGCCGTGGCAACAGCTCAGAGCAAGGCCCATAGATTAGAGCGATGGCGGCGGCAGCTCCCTTAACTGTCCTGGCTAGGCTCTCCCACTCAGCACTTGGAAGTCACCTGCTTTTGTTCTTTACCTGGTGAAGGTGATTTGGCTTTGTTTTGTTGTTTGTTTGTTTTGAGATGGGGTCTCCTGTGGTCCAGGCTGGCCTTGAACTCAAAGTTGTTCTGCCTTAGCCTCACAAGGGCTGGGATTATTGGGTCTGCCATCACACTCAGATAAATCTTTTAATGCAGCAGTGTTTGTGTCCTCGTAAGATTTAGTTATTTTAGATAGTTATGTTTTCCTCATGTCCACAGTTGCCTTTTGTAGAGATTCTGGGAATCCTAAGAACTGCTAGCAGGGAATTCACACTAGTCTGAGACCCAACTGGTCTTCAACAGCCTGGTTTGGGGAGGACAATGTAGGAAAGTGGCCCGTCACTAAACTCTACTCTCTTCATCCATGGAGTGAGTCACACCCTCCAGATCTATGGTAAGGAAGAAACAACGCAAAAGATGGACAAGTGTCAGACAGACAGATGTCTTAAAGACTAGTAACTTTGCCAGTGGCTACAGTAGGTTCTCAGAAACTGGCCCCTGAATAAAAAACAGTAGGAATGTTAGATTAGAATCAGACTGGGCGGGGGGGGGGGCGGCTGGAGAGATGGTTCAGAGGTTAAGAGCACTGCCTGATCTTCCGGAGGTCCTGAGTTCAATTCCCAGTAACCACGTGGTGGTTTACAACCATCTGTAATGAGATCTGGTGCCCTCTTCTGGCCTGTAGGCATACAAGGGGGCTTAACGCTGTGTACACAATAAATAAATAAATCTTTAAGTGGCTTATGCCCTCTGACCTCAGATTTCATCAGCAAAATGCTAACAAATAAGCCTAACTTACAAGGATAAGATGGGGAGCAAGTGTCCCTCTCTCCCATTTCCTGTACACGGTGGCAGACAGGTCACCAAGAAAGGCTTTTGTGATGGTATATGTAACACCGAAAATGAACCAATGAAGGCCACATTCTCTTAGAGTTCAAGAAAATCCAAGAGAAATATATATATATATATATATATATATATATATATATATATTGCCTATTTCAAAATTTAAAAGTAAATTTGTTATAAAGAAAGTTTTTATTTAAACCCTTGAAACTGAAATGTCAGCGTGGGAAATAATTCCCAGACTTGTGTAACAGAACAAGAAGATTCAGACACGCCTCTGACCTCCAGCACCTCGTGATCCAGCCCAGAAGAGAGGCCTTTCAAGGAGTAGCTCCGGGTAGAAGGGACAGCGTTAGCACAGGGACAGTGCACAGAGAGGTCACCCATCTGCCACAGAGGGGAAGACTTGAGACACTGATGGAAATAGGTCCTGAAAGGAAGATCTAGAAACTGGACTTGACCTAGAAGCAGCAATGATGGCCTATCCGGGGTCCTTAGTACATCTTAAATAATGTCTTCAAGACTTGCATATACATCAGAAACTGGGGTTTAAGACCAAGGACATCACCATTCCTCAACCATCAAAAGTACCAGTGGAATTCTCTGGTGGTTTGATGGCCCTTGGAGACCCTTCGCCATCTGGTATCTGGAGCGCAAGGTGGGAGACACAGCAGCTATCAGAACTAGGACATGTTCCACTTGGCATATGGAACACCCCCTCATAGAAGAAGCCAGGACACCATAGTTGTCTGGATCCTGACTCCAACTCCCTGTGGTCCCCCATCGTGGAGTTCCCTTATGAGATTCATGGAGAGTTCAGTTCTCCCTTTTCAGAGCCTTGGGCTTGCATCCTGTGTTCACTGTTCTCTTCACTACAGATCCCTGCAACAGGTGCTGGAGTGCCCTCTCGTGAGATGAGAAACTACTGTTAGACTCTATAATTCCGTGTGCCTCCCTGTATGAAATCCACGAAGTGCAATTTTTCTTGATAATGCATAAAATGGGGAGATCACAGCAATGATTTACAAACTTCCGCAGCTTCACTCGGGGCATGGATGGGGCTGCATTCCTCAAGAAGTTCAGTGGTTCCTCTGTCAGCCCCAGAAACTGTACAGCAACGCTGAAGAACACTGGTGCAGCAGGTTCCCAGGGCTGAGACCCTGACTGTAGGGTCTTTGCATGTCTGTTACAATAAGTCTAGTAAGAGTCGGGACTTATCCTCAGCTCACGAGGCTGCGTTGAAACCCATATATTCCCCTAGACTGCATAGGCTCAAGAAGCCCCTTCCCAGCCTTACCTCTGCAAGTTCAGGAGCAACAAAAGCTTCTCTAACAAAGAAGCAATTCTGCTGACCCCTGAAATTCTATCCCTATGACTCATCATTTTGAAAAGAACACATACCAGTTTTTTTATTTGTTTGTTTGTTTTTTGGAAGACATTCCACACACACACGGGTGAGAAAGGCTCTCTGTCCCCACGAGAAGCAGAGGAGTGATTACATCCGGGCACTTATGGTAGTAGGCCCAGTGCGCTCACTACCACCACCCCTCTGCCCCGGCTCCTCACCCTCACACCCTCTGGCTGCCTGAAAATACACAGCACTCCAAGACAGGCTGCACTTGGCTCTTGCGGACCTGGCTGGCCTTCACTTCACACCTTGAAATTCTCAGCCCTTCCTTGGGCCTGCACAGGTCACCTCTGTGCTGTTAGGAACCCCTGGGGAGGCAGAGGCCGGCTTCTCCCAGAGCAGTCAGGAAAGGCCTCAGCAGCCAGCAGCCTGCAGTTCTCTGCTTAGTTCTCCTTCATGCCCTCCTCCAGCCACTTCAGATAGCGAGCATCTCCGTGGTCCATGGCAATACTGAAGACCTCTGGGATTTCAAAAGGATGAGCCAACCTTTGGAAAGAAAGCAGAACTCTGAGTGATGATGACAGGATTAACCTACCTGATAAAACCCAGCCCGCAGGCTCTCTGGAGGCCCCTGCAAGCAGCTGCAGCTCACAGCTTAATGCCCTGCGTGGTCCAGCCTGCCTGAGCCTAGTTCCTATTCAGCCTGCCTGAGCCTGCTTCCTATTCAGCAGGTGCTGGGCTGGATCAGTACCTTTAGAGCAGTGGTTCTCAACCTCCGAATGCTGCAGCCCTCTAACACAGTTCTGTTGTAGATATTAGTTTAGGATGTGCTACATTTGTTTATGCTGTGGAACATTTATTTAATGATGCAAACACGTGTTACATTCTTTTATGTTGCGTTTGTTTAGCTTTATGAAGCTGTGTTACTGTGCCTGTCTAAAACACCCGGTCTAATAAAGAGCTGAACGGCCAACGGTGAGGCAGGAAAAAGGAAAGGTGGGGCTGGCTGATGGCAGAGAGAATAAGAGGAAGGAGCTAGACCAAGGAGAGGAGAACATAAAGGGGCCAGCCACTCAGCTACACAGCCAGCAATGGAGTAAGAAGGAAAAGTTATACAGAGATAGAGAAAGGTAAAACCACAGAGGCAAAGGGTAGACAGGATAATTTAAGAAAATCTGGCTAGAGCTGGGTAATCACAGCACTCAGAAGACAGAGGCAGCCAGATCTCTCTGAGTTCGAGGCCAGCCTGGTCTACAAACTGAGTTCCAAGACAGGCTCCAAAGCTACACAGAGAAATCTTTTTTTGAAAAACAAAAAAGAAAAAAAAAAAGAAAAGTTGGCTAGAAACAAGCCAAGCTAAGGAAGACTGGGTATTTATAAGGAAGAATAAGACTCCATGGTGACTTATTTGAGAACTGGGTGGCAGGCCCCCAACAAAAGCCAAAGAGTAAAGAGAAAAAAAACTACACAGTTCCTCACGTTGTGGTGACCCTCAACCATAAAATTATTTCGTTGCTACTTCATGACTGTAATTTTGCTACTGTTATGAATCTCAACCCACAGGTTGAAGACTGATGCTTTAGAATCTTAGACATATGGGTTCAAAGTCTGTGTCTGCCCTTACTAGTTCTGTGTGTTGTGGGAGCTCATTCCACCAATATCTTTGGGGTACCAGCCTTCAGGTGTGCTTCTTGTCTGTGGACATGACTACTTATTAGGAGAGAGAGAAGGGTCCCGCTCTCTATTTGGTGGTGAAGACCAGGGCAAGTGGCATGAAGTGACCACATGTGATCAGTCCCCAGCTTCCCTGGGCTAAACAGAAGGACTCTGCAACTCGTGATCCCTTGTCCTGTATCTGTGAGTCTGTTTCCCCATTGCATCCCTTAGTAAATTGATGTATATATTCGCTGTGGCTCACATTACAAGTGGTGCCCAAATGTGAACTGAACAGTGGCTGGAGCTGGTCTGTGCGGCTCCCATCCCAGCCTCCCCAGCTGCTCGTGCACTTCCCATATCCGCTGAGCCCCAAGCGTTCCCAGCTAGGATCCCTGTCTGCCCTGTGTCTGTGACTGTGGACAAGTCATTTAATTTCTCTGAACGTCTCCACAGAAAGGGATAAAAACACCTTTTTGGCTGGATTGCTGAGAACTAGCTAGTGACCAGCGTTGCACACACTCATGTTCACTATTCTTTTCACCTCCATCCACACACATCGCTGTGTCTTACTGCCCCTCCCCAAAGCCTGTATTTTCCGTCCTACCTAGAAAATCTTCACCGTTCCTGCTGATCAACCAAACTCCCCTTTCTTGAGCCTCAAGGCCAAATAATCCCTGACCTTCGCCCACGGGGCCCTTACTGAGAGCCTGGCTCAGTCGCCTGCTTCTGCTTAATTCACCTGGCCCAGCGCCAGTCCTCCTCACGTCAGTCTCTCGTGTGTCAGATGAACGAAATAAATCTTTGCTTTCTTTCTGATCAAAGTAGAGTCATTGGGAAGTTCTCATGGGCTAACGTGGTTAACTAATCGTAGTGTTTTATAAGTAGGATTGATTATCAGTTTGATAAGCTTCTTTCATGGACACCAAGGCCAGAATCTTCTTTGATAAAGAGACATACAGAATTCAAAGAATCAGACACCTTAGCAGTAAAATGAACTGTTGAAGCACTTCATAGGTATACTGCATATAGTCTAATATGTACAGCAACCTGGTAGTTTGGTACCCATTTTATAGATAGACAGATGAGGCAAAAATATACACATATACTAATACAAGCATTATGGTGCAACTATCAAGTAGGAAGCCAGACTTCAACGTAAGAAGCAGAACTCTGGAGTTCTCCTGACCCAGAAGCTGCCCCTCACAGCTTACAGTTCGGTTCAGCCAAGCTACCTATTCCCTCGCCTCTGCTGACGTTAACAAAAGGGTCTTCTCTGAAGTCAGAATTGAGACTCAGCTTACAGCTCTATGGCCACAAAATCCTAGTTTCCCTAAGATGTGAGGAGATGATTCTTACCATGCAGAGCAAGGGCGTGTAGCCCAGGCAACACAGCGGTCCACCTGGGGTGCCCCTTAAGAACCCCACACTTGACCTACAATCCACCCTGCCTGCAAGATGTGTGGGAGCAAAGGCTGCTCAGAGCCTGTGGGAGTGGCGACCCATGACTGGTCTAACTTGAGGACCATGCCACAAGAGGGAGCCCACACCAGACACTGCCTGGATGGCCAGGAACCAGAAGCTGGACATTCCAGAGACCCAGATAGAACCAAGCATGACTGCCTCCCCCCCCCCCCATAAAAGGTCGATGAAATGACTCCTAATGATATTCTCCTATACTCACAGGCCGGTGCCTAGCCAGTCATCAGAGTCTTCATGCAGCCGCTGATGGGAGTAGATGCACACCCACAGCCAAACACGAGGCAGAGCTCAGGGAACCCCACAGAGGAGGGGGAGGAATGATTGTAGGAGCCAGAGGGATCGAGGACACCACAAGAAATCCCACAGAACCAACTAACCAGGCTTCATAGGGACTTACAGAGACTGAAGCAACAAACACAGACCCTGTATTGGTCTGTGCTAGGTCCTCTGCTTATATGTTGTGTTTGTATAGCTTGGTGTTCTTGTGGGACCCCTAACAGCAGGAAAGTGGGTGTCTGTGACTCTTTTGCCTGTACTTCAGACCCTTCTTCCTCCTCCTGGGTTGCCTTGTCCAACCTTGATATGAGGGTTTGTGTCCAGTCTTCTTGTAAGTTGTTATATCACGTTTGGTTGATATGTCTGGGAGGCCTGTTCTTTTTTCTTTCTTTCTTTCTTTTTTTTTTTTGAAGGGAAACAGGAGGAAGAGGAGATCTTGGGAGAGAAGGGGTAGGAAGAGGGACTGGTAGGCGTGGAAGGAGGGGAAATGAGGTTGGGATGTAATGTATGAGAGAATAAAATAATAATAATAATGAATCATTTGATCCTCTCACAGACAAACCAAGTTAAAATCCATTAGGTAGTGCTTATGTTGGACATTTGAAAAATATCTCCAAGTGATCTAACACATGGCCAGCACTGAGGCAACAGGTTAGACCAATGCTTCAAGTGGTAATGTGGACAAGAATCACTAGATATGATTCTTGGGAGGCAGTTCCATTCAGTAAGTCTGAAGAGACACAGGATCCCATCTCCAATACTAGAGGTAGAAGGGGACAATGTCCTTGTTGCCAATGAGAGAATTGTTTGCAAGAAAAAAAAATTAAATTTTGAAACCTTGAATTTGTCATTGTAAACTTAAAACTGTCCGTAGCAGCCATCTTATTAAGTCACAATTTGCAAAATGTGAATGACTCCATTTTCTCACTAACTTCTTGGTTTTGAAAAAGAATGACTACTCTTCATAGAAACATGATATTTGTGTGCCGGGAAGTGGTGGCATACACCTTTAATCCCAGCACTCGAGAGGCAGAGACAGGCGGGTCTCTATGAGTTCGAGACCAGCCTGGTCTACAAGAGCTAGTTCCAGGACAGGCTCCAAAGCTACAGATAAACCCTGTTTCAAAAACAAACAAACAAACAAAAACCATGATATTTGTGTTATTACTATATAATGGTTGTATTGTCAAGTAAGCTAAAAATAGTTTTCAAAATCCTTGGCATTTATGACTGAAAATGTTCGTGGACTTCATCAAAGTTTTGGAGACCTCAGAGGTAAAGAGACCTCACTTTGTGATCACTGCTGTCAACCGCTGAGACTCAAAGTGAGCTTTGTGACTGTGTTACTCGGAACAAGCTAGAAATTGACCCAGTTTTCGTGAGTCTGAATAATCTTTCTAAAGCGTGAGGAGGCCCCGAGACCGATATTTTGAAGCCACCAGTGTAAACTGTCTCGTTCTACTCCCCATCGCCCAGATGGACACGGAGTCTCTAGGAGATGATCGCTAAACCCAGCTCTCCCTCTTCCCACATTCATTCACGCAGCCACCAGAACATCCGGACCTAGTCCTGTGGTTCGTGAGTGAGAAGCCTTACCTCACATAGGTGGACAGCCTGGAGACCTTGGAAGTCTTTGTCTTTATTAGCTGTGACAGGAAGAAAATCAATCAGCAACTTAGGACCTGAAGGCCAGCTCAACCCTCCATTCCTCCCGGGTCACAGCCCAGGTCACCCGCTTGCTACTGGACCTCAAGCATCTCAGGTGGGGCAATCTTCACGATCGGTTGATTGATGTGCATGTAAGACATCATCACTGAGCTACACTCCAGCCTCATCACTAATTCGGATCTGGAAATGGTCCTGATGTCACTCATTGTCCTGTTAAGACTCCTCTGCCCCATCCTCACTTACCAACAAGATCTCAGTGGATTCTTCTATTTCTCCCTTCCAAAAGTACCTAGAGAAGAGAACAAAATCAAATTGTAACAGACCCAAGAGGAGCCTGGCAAATTGTCAAACCTGCCCAAGTAGGTAAATTACTGAAGAGAAGTCGCCACAATCTTCCTCAAACCCGTTGTGCTGGCACAAGGTAGAGTCATCAGAGAGAAGGGAGCCTCAGCTGAGAAAATGCCTCCACCAGACTGGACTGCAGGCAGGCTGTAGAGAATTTTCTTAGTGACTGATACGAGAGGTCCCAGCCCATTGCAGGTAGTGCTATCCCTGGGCTGGTGGTCCTGTTCTATAAGAAAGCAGGCTGAGCAAGCCATGAGGAGCAAGCCAGTAAGCAGCTCCCTCCATGGCCTCTGCATCAGCTCCTGCCTCCAGGTGCCTGCCCTGCTTGAGTTCCTGTCCCTGACTGCCTTTGACAGTGATGTGGAAGTGTAAACCAAATAAACCCTTTCTTCTTCAACTTGCTTTTTGGTCTTAGTGTTTCATCGCAGCAATAGGAACCCTAACTACGAACCCATAAAAGAAGTCTAGAGTTGGCCAAGGCCCCACAGGTCAGTCTGTCCAAATATTCTAACAGATACATTCAGCACCTATCAGTGCCTTCCTGAAGGTTATCTATTGAAGATAGTTTCCTAACTCAGATTTCATGAGGTGTCCTTCCTTCCTCCCTCCCTCCCTCCCTTCCTCCCTCCCTCCCTTCCTTCCTTCCTCCCTCCCTCCCTTCCTTCCTCCCTCCCTCCCTCCCTTCCTTCCTTCCTCCCTCCCTTCCTTTCTTCCTTCCTTCCTCCTTTCTTTCCTTCTTTCCTTCCTCCCTTCCTCCCTTCCTTTTTTCTTTCCTTTATTCTTCCCTCCATCAACCCTCCCTCCATCTTTTCTTGCCTCTTCCTTTTTTATGTTGGAGAGCAAACTCCAGGCCTTGTGCATGTTAGGCAAGCAAGCACTCTGCACTGAGCTACATGCATAAGCCTCTAGAGAACATTTTAACAATTCAGAAACTTAGGCCTCAGCCTCAGAGAGGCTAATTCCACAGACCTAGGCTGAGGTTCAGAGATCAAGTTAAGGCAAGTTAAGCAGCCATGCTCAGACAAAGTGAGCAGCTGAGCAAACAGTGTGACTTTTCTCTCCTTTCTCTATACACAACATATTTTTGCCTTCCTTGGGAGATATAAACTGATAACAAACAAAATCTCCGAATGCAAGTCGACTGTGCAGTGTTGATTTAAACGCCTTTGAAACATCCTCCGACAGCTCACATTTGCCCCATGCTCTCTCTGTCATCTAGGGCCCGATATTAACACTCCAGTCCCCTCCCTGGCCTTGGCAAAACTCACAGTGACGACGTCTTAGGCAAGATGTTCACAGAAGCAGCCAACTTCTTATCCAATATGGCCCTAGAGCAAGGAGAGGGGATGATCACTGGAGCAAGTCCAGGGTTTTAAGAGAAGGGATGGGAATTACTGTGAATATCTGAGTCTAAGTAAAGAATCATTTAGGGTGTCCCCCCAGCCTATGCTTTACATATGCCCTGAGAATTCTTATGTTGAAAACTTAATTCTTAATGAAACTGTAGGTGAGGACCTTGGGAAGTAATTAATGAAGTAAAAATGTGGAAATTGGAGCTGCCAGTCTTCGTTTAGGCAATGCTAGGGGAGCTGCCGGGACTAAGCTAGTACCAAGACCCAAAGCTGCAGCGCTACCAGCAGTGTGGTTAATTAAACTGAGCCCAGCAAAGCTGTGGAGGCTGGACTACCAAGACCTAGTCCTTCCCCACCACACTGTATCCAGGAATTTATCCTGAGCCTTCAGAGTTAAAGTGCTATAGAATTTTACACTTACATGGGGTCCTGGCTACTTTTATGCCAACTTGACACAAGCTTTAGTCACCTGAGAAAAACACTCAGTTGAGAAAATGCATCCATAAGATGGGCTGTAGGCAAACTGTGGTGCACTTTCTGAATTAGTATTGATGGGGAAGGCCCAGCCCATTGTGGTGGCACCACCCCTCGGCTAGTGGTCCTGGATTCTATAAGGAAGCAAGTTGAGCAAGCACAATGAGCAAGTCAGTAAGCAGCACCCCTCCACGGCCTCTGCATCAGCTCCTGCCTCCAGGTTCCTGCCCTGCTTGAGCTCCTGTCCTGACTGCCTTCAATGATGAACAGTGATGTGGAAGCATAAGCCAACTAAACCCTTTCCTCCCAACTTGCTTCTTGGCCATGGTGCTTTCTCACAGCAGTGATAACCCCAAGACACCCGTGACCGGCTTTCCTTACTGCTTGCTTATTTAGCCAGGGAAATGCCTGCTTCACCATTGTCCTTTAGAAGCAGGCAGCTTGTTTGGCTTCACAAGCTAGTGCTATAGCTGGTTCAGCGTTAGGGCTATGGGGATGGAAGGGCAGTGTTTTATATGTAATGTCAGGAATGCTGGGGCACAAAGGCAGAATGCTAGGGTTTAAGTGTGTCCCTGGAATTCCTGTGCTGAGAACTAACCCCACAAATCATGTTAATGAGTTTGGAGAGAGAGCTTTTAGAGGGTGATTAGTGAAGTTAGGAGGGTGGGGCCCCAGGGTGGCATCAGTGACTTCAAAACGGAAAGGAAGAGAAAGGGGGTCAGCATGCTTGCCCTCCACTGCCACGTGATACCCTTGTTTGTTGGTGTTTGTTTGTTTGTTTTTGTTTTAAAGGTTTCTGACAAACGCCTTATCAGAACCCTACTCCCAGGCTGGGTTGTAGATTTCCTCCCCTGTTCCAAGGAGTGGCTGGTCTCCCTGTTCCTCCCTTGAGCCCTCTACTTTCTTACTTATCATGAGACCTTGGGAACTGAGCTAAGGGGATGAGAAAAGGAGTTAGACTAGCAGTTGGGGGAGGGGGTAAATTGTCCCATGGAGGCCTTCACAGTTCCTTTAAGACCTCCATCAAGTCGCCTATCTCTATGGGTCTCACCTCTTCTGCCCCATCAATGACTTAACATTCCCTAGCACAGCAGAAGATCAGCCCTAAGTCATTCCGAGCAGGGACATCCAATGGGTTCCTCATCCCACCCCAAGCAGAAAGTATGGAGTTCATCTTTGGACAGAAAGGGTTGCCAAAAGCAAGAGAAGGGCACAACGTGGCCCCTAGGAGCACCCTGGTAGCTTCCCGTTCACGTAGGGGCATCACCTAGTCCCGCACTATACCTGGCAACATCTTTGGCAATTTGCTCATTGGGACAGTTGACAAAAACAATGGAGTAAGTGCCAGAGACATGGTTCCTGCTGAGGGAGGAGTGGAACCAGAGGGTGAAGGTCCTGAGCATAGGATACGTCAGGATGACCGCCAGGACCTGTATGGTACAAAAGAAAAGCACGGGTCAGTGACTCCTGGCTCCACCAGACTGGAATCATCTCGTCATCTCCATTCACAAAATAATTCCTGAGGTCTGTATCTTGTTTTACTACTTAGAGTGTTCATGCCCAGGGTCCTGGGAAACTAGCTCAGTTAAATGAGATTGCCACACGCCACCCTGAATTTGGTGGCCCACGCTTGTAATCTGAGCACTGAAGATGCAGAGACTGGGAGATCCCTGGGGCTAACGAGATGACCAGAATATTCCTGGCACCTACTCATCAAGTTCTAGACCAATGGCAGACCCTATCCACCCCCAACAATAAATAAATAAATAAGCAAGCCAAGGTTAAGAGCACTGAATGCTGTTTCAGAGGAAAAGCTGGAAATATGGAAAATTATGCCCTGGCAATGCTGAAGCATGCATGGCAGCCCGTATATGGTGGTTCTGTTGAACTTGTCCATATTGGGTTCCGTGGTTTAAATTGATGAGGACAACTGACCAGGTCTCTTCCTCAAGAAGGTACCAGACCTCATTACAGATGGTTGTGAGCCACCATGTGTTTGCTGGGCATTGAATCAGGACCTTTGGAAGAGCAGGCAGCTGCTCTTAACTGCTGAGTCATCTCTCCAGAGGACTTGAATTCAATTCCCAACATGGTGGCTCAGAACCCAAGTTCCAGGGCATCTGATATCCTCTTCTGGCTCCCAGGGGAGAGGTACATACATGGTGCAAGCAGAACACCCATACACACTGAATAAATAAATAACAAGATGAAAGGCTCCTGGAAAATGATACGCCAACGCTGACCTCTGGCACCCATACACACAATCTACCCACACATATACAAAGTACGCATGCCTAGATGTTTTCCTCTGAGTTTTATAGCTAAGGGAAAAAAAAATGGAGGACCACAAATCAATAAGGCAAAAAACTTTCTCAAACCATAGCTTTAAATGTTGAAGCCGGAATTTGGACTCAAGTCTGGATGGTTTCAAATCCATTTCTATTGCACGAAACTGTTACTGCAGGTACTTGTGGCTGCCGCTCACTGAAACATCTGTGAAGATTATTTTTAATGGTAAGCACTCATCTCTCCGAATGCTTTAGTGAATAGTTTTACTTGCATCCATCTAACTGCTCCAGGTTGGTGCATGCTTGAGTGTGAACATACCAGTTTTAAAATCCTGCAACACACGCTGCTGGGACTAAGCATTAGTATGACCAAGAAGTAGATTCTCCGTGGAGGCGGAGCACAAGCAGGCTTTGCTGAGAAGGTGCTCTCTCTCTATTGGTTACTTTTCTCGTTGTCGTGATGAGAAGCAACTTGACTTACACGTGGTCTGTGTGGCTGGGGAAGCAGAGCAAGAGGCAGAGTTGTGGCATGTGGTAGTTATCTTGCCAAGAAATAGAGACCAGACAGAAGCTGGCTGGGAGCTAAATCACAAGGCCCCTTCCTAGCAGCCAACTTCCTCCAGTAAACAGCCTCTACCTGAAAGTTTCACTGTGTCTGAAGTCACATCATCAGCTAGGAAACATGTTCAAACGCACGCGCCCACCATGGACACTTCACAATCAGCCCAGAACATTCTATACCTGTCCCCATCAGTTCATGGTGACCTCACAATTCAAACATTCATTATATTCAGTTTATCTTGAAAAGTCCTCAGAGCCTTACAGGTCTACAGAAGTTCAAAGTCAGGAGACTCAAGGCAGTCTCCTGTCTGTGTGCCCCTATAATTCAAAATGCATGCAGTACCCTAATGCGAGCATTCTTGTTCACAAAGGGAAGAATAGGGGCTCAGTGTGGAAAACTGAGCCAACGCATGAGCAAAACCTAGCAGGGTAGATACAGACCCAGCAGGGCAGACACAGACCCTGTAACTCCAGTATCCAAGTTCCATTGCCAGCTCAGATGTAGCCTGTCCCACTTAGACCACAGATGCAGTGTACTCTGTGTGCCTTTAAGGTTAAGCCTGGAAAGCCACGACCCTGGGTAGCCTGTTCCAGCTGGGCACTCTCTTCAAAAGAATTCGCAATGAAGTTTTCCACGCGCAGGATTTTGCCCTAAGGCACTTTTCCTAATGCCCCAGCAGCTAAGGTTCATTTCTCCTGAGGGCCAATAGCTGCTTTCCCCTTGCTGGGCTCCACCCTGAACTTCAGGTTCAAAGAGCTTCTCTGTAGAATCCTTGCCACCCACATTCACAGTCGTTCTGGTCCTCTTAACGGCCACCACAATGATCCACAGGCTCTATTTACAGCAGTCCAGGGGTTCTCTAGCCCACAACTCCAAACCATTTCAGATTCCTCCCACAAATCACTTCCAGAGGCGTAGCAAACAGGAGAGTCGAGCTCAGCACACCAACAGGTTGCTTCTCACACCAGTTTCCCATGCTAGTCTCTCTTGCCGTTGTTCCCACTGGATACCTGACAAGAAGCAAATTAACAGAGGCCAAATTGATTTGGACTTAGTTTAAGGGAATCCAGTCAGGCCAGGGAGGTGCTCACTGGCTAATGTGCTGGCTGGGCAAGCATGAAGACTTGAACTTGGATGCCCAGCACCCAGGCAAAACTCTGGGCATGACAGCACACGCTTGTAATCTCAGTGCTAGGAGGCAGACAAGAGACTCACAGGGGCCCGGTGGACAGAGTCTAGCCAGGCAATCAGCTCCAGGTGCAGTGAGAGACCCTACTTCAAATAAATAGAGAGCAAGAGTGGAAGACACTCAACACTGACTTTCACAGATGTGTGTGCAGCTGCACAAACACATGCAGGGACACACACACACACACACACACACACAATGGTAGCCACATATGGTGAAGGCAATGTGTGAAAGCTGGTTGTTCACATTTTGCTATACCAGGAAGCAAAAATTGGAGAAGCCAAATCGTAAGCATCAAGGCCCACCTCCAATGACCTACCTTCTCCAGAGAGTCTATGTCCCTTCAAACCATACCCCAAGCTGGGGACCAAGTATTCAACTTTTACATGAGCCTGTGGGCAAACTTTTAAACCAAAACGCCATTTGAATAAGATCTGAAATAGTAAGTCAGATTATTGATGGGGGCACCAAGGCACTAAACCACCTTTAGAGTATGGAGTGGTATGGAGTATGGAGTGCCCTGTTTCTATGGATAGGGAGAAGATCAGAAGACAATGAATGAAGGGAAGGAATTACAAAGAAAGGGGTCAAACCGGGGCGTCAGGTGCAGGTGTGGTGGAGGTCTGAAGTGGGGGGGGGGGGGGACAGAGTGGCCATCAGAGCAGAAGAATGGGCCGGTGAGGAGTGGAGACCGGCCAGAAAGCAGTCTGTTTAGGAAGTCACTCACTGGCTCAGATCCTGAGCAACGTGTCAGCAGCTGTGGGAGAAAAAAGCTGAGTTATCATTTTCTTATTATCTTCATGACAATGCTTGGGAGGAAGAGCTGAAGTACCTTCCATTCCAGCATCAGTATAGAGTCATTCAAAGGACAGAGGCCGTCTAGGTCAGGCTGTGACCCAGCCAGACTGAGCAAGGCTGCCCCTCCTGTTTCCCAGCCTGGACTCATGCTTTCTTGTAGAGCACCTCTGTCCTCCCTCCATGTTATATTACCACATGGCTTTTGACTCTAGCTCTTGATGGGCCCTGAATGTTTTGTTGTCGTTTTACTTTCTTAAAAACATTTTCCATATGAATGGGTTGTTATGGAATATTGGTTTAAGATGTGTTACATTTGTCTGTGCTGTGGAACATCTGTTTAATGATGCAAAGATGTGTTGCATTCTTTTATGCTGCATTTGTTTAACTCTGTGAAGCTGTGATTCTTTGCCTATCTAAAACACCTGATTGGTCTAATAAAGAGCTGAATGGCCAATAGCGAGGCCAGAGAAAGGATAGGTGGGGCTGGTGGGCAGAGAGAATAAAGAGGAGGAGAAATGTAGGCTGGGGGTGGAGAGAGAGCAAGCAAGGAGAGAGAAAAAGCGAAGGAGAGGAGGGCACCAGGGGCCAGACACCCAGTCACACAGCCAGCCACGGGGTAAGAAAAAAGAAAAAGATAAGAATAAAGACAAAAAGTCCAGAGGCAAAACATAGTTAAAGAGAAATGGGATAATTTAAGCTAGAGAAGCTGGCTAGAAATAAGCCAAGATAAAGCCAGTCGTTCATAAGTAAGAATAAATTTCTATTTATTTGGGAGTAGGATGGTGGGCCCCAAAGAGTAAAAAAGCCAGCTACAATGGGTGTTTTGCGTGCATGTATGTCCAGGTACCATGTGCGTATCTGATGCCTGCAAAGGCCAGAGGATTCCCCTGGTACTGGAGTTACAGATGGTTGTGAATTATCATGTGGGCACTGGGAACCAAACCCAGGTCCTCTGCAAGAGCAACCAGTGCTCTTAACCACTGAACTGTCCCTCCAGGCCCCTAGGCAATGTTTTTAATGCCCTGAGTTAGATGTTAATGTTCTGGTTGAATTCTTCTTGCCTCCTACAGTTTCCACTAGAACCTCCATTTCAACACAGCATCCTACCCTTCAGAACTGACCCCACAGCCAGGCAGCAAAAATGAACCAGCCTTTTCAAGGAGCTATCACTGTGCTTCTTTAATGAACCCCTCCCCACCCCGTGCTGCCTGACTAGGAGGTACCAGAGGTGGAGGTGGGGAATCCCCCACACCACTGCCTGACTCTGAGGTGCCAGAGGTGGAGATGGGGACCCCTGCTGCCCCACTGCCTGACTCCGAGGTGCCCGGGTTCTCATGAGAAGAGACACACAGCCTGGGATCCCCAACACAAGGGAAGGGCTGTGCTTTATGGCCATAGCCCCAGTTCACCTCTTGACACATGACTCTGCATAAATACTTGCAGGCTAGTAAAATGAACTATCGGAATGCAAGTCAGATGGCGGTGTCAAGATAGCTAATGTGGTGAAGGAAGCAAGGTTTGGGGACCATCCACTCTAAGAATTACATGGATCCCTCAATGGACCATACAATTGTTGAAACAGTGGACCCAAGGCACGAGAATTCTCCTTCTGCCCAGGATGCTCATGCTGGGAGAAGAAAAAGGCTGTACTTGACGCCTCCCAGAAACAGATTTCACATACTGCTGACATTTGTTGAATCACCTTGTTGGAGACCAGACCCTAGACACTGATGGGTCAGTAGTGCGTGAGCCACCCTGACCTGGACAGCCTACATGTGCAGATCCGAACACAGTGAGAACGGACTTAGGGGATCCTGGGTCTTCTTCCTCTTCCCAGTGTGGCTCAATCTTTTCACTATTCGGCTGTTTGAATTGACATCTCAATGGCAGCCAGGGCAGAGATTGGTGACCCCTGAGTTCCCTAACATGAGTCCTGAGCAGAGCTGTAAGCAAAAGGAGCACTTACCAAGGGAAGGTTGACCCACAAAAAAAGGAATCAAGATACTAATGTTACTGGAAAGGGGGGAGGCAGCCTGCCTGTTCCTCTGCTGAAATAGCTAAGATCTGGGGCATTTCAGGCAGCAGGCGTGGGGGAAAGGGGACACGTGCTGAATACAAACTCACACTAACTGCCCTGGGAGCGTGAGGTGAGCTCACAGCAACATACTAAGAGGCAGGAGACCACCCCGTGTTACCTAAGGCAGCCCTCAGCTCAAAGTAACTAGAGGCAGGGGGCCCAGACTCAAGTCAGGGTGATTTCTGTCCTCCAGGGGACTTAGCAATGTCTGAAGACAATTCTGACTCACGGCTGGGAGGGGACACTATTGTCATCTAGCAGGTAGGGATCAGAACTGCTGTCACACTGAAATACACTGCAGTTGCTATCACCTACCCCATTGGACAAGACCCTTAGCACTCTGGATAGTGAAAATTATTCATGAACACTAACAAAGGACCATAAGCACATAAGGTCAGTGTGCACCCAATGATGAGTGGCAGTTTAGAAAATGAATGAATGCATTCCCTGACAGAAACATTTGCTACAACTGAAGGCGGCTATACTGACCACTGTCAAAGTCACCATTCAATTTAACGGGAAAAGCCCTGGCTATAATTTGTGTGTTGTGTGTGCACACGTGCATAGATGTGCAGATGCACTGCGCTTGTGAAGGTCGGAGGTCAGAGTAGGGCATCTTCTTCCTTTAAAAAAAATTATTCTTGTCGGGTGGTGGTGGTGCACACCTTTAATCTCAGCACTCAGGAGGCAGAAGCAGGCGGATCTCTGTGAGTTCAAGGCCAGGCTGGTCTATAAGAGCTAGTTCCAGGACAGGCTCCAAAGCTACAGAGAAACCCTGTCTCAAAAAACAAAATTATTCTTTGGAAACTAAAATATAATTATGTCATTCCTCTTCCCTTTCTTCCCTCCAATCCTTCCCATTTCCCCTCCTTTTCTTTGTTATTATTACACACATATATATAAACACATAAATATATAAATACAACCTGTTCAATCTATCTAGTGTTACACATGGATGGATGGATGGATGGATGGATGGATGGACGGACGGACGGACGGACGGACGGACGGACGGACGAACGGAGGGACAGACAGACAGATCAGTTTCAGGACTGACCACTTGGTAATGGCCATCCAATTAGGGGCTCCTCCCTAGGGAAGACTAGTTTTCCTGTTCTCAGAATTCCTCCATTGCCGGTAGTTCTTTGTCCAGGGTCCAGTTTGGTTTTGAGACAGGAGGGTCTCTCACTGAACTTAGAGTTCAGTGATTCAGCTAGGCTGGCTGGTCAAACTGCTCCAGAGGTCTACCTGTCCCCAGCATCCCTAGTGCTGAGGTCCCAGATGTGTGCTGCTGTGCCTGGCTCTTCTTTACATAGGTGCAGGGGATCCGAATGAGGTTCATGGCAAGCGTCCTACTGACTAAAGCACCTCCCCAAACTTGTTTTAAAGAAATGTCTCTACATGATAAAGTTTGGATACTTTATATCTTTTATGTCTTTGCTATGTGTCTTTGCTAATTTTACACTTATAGAAAATACTTTATGTATCTGTTCAGTTATTCCTATTTGATCCAGCCATTCTCCTTTTGTTGAGACAGGGTCTTGCTATGTAGCCTGGGATGAACTGAACTCATTGTGTAGACCAGGTAAACCTCAAACTTGCAGAGATCCCTGCACCTCAGCCTCCTGAATGGTGGGATAACAGGAGTGCGCCAGCATGCTAGGCTTCTTCCTCAGTGTCCTGGAGTATCTGCCTGGCCTTTAAGAGGCTAGTTGGCTTTGCAAGCTTGCGGGGAGGCAGAGGAAGCCTCACCTAACCCAGTGGTTTAACCTGTTAACCAACCTACTTTAAAGGAATTTGTAGATACCTTGACATCAACACAACATTCGGTTTCTATGTTTTCCTGGCTACAAATTCAGAACTTAACAAAACAAACAAAAATCGTCAAAGAGATTTACAGCAGTTTCTGCAAATGAGGAAATAATGTCCAGAGAAGGGGAGCAATCCCCCCAAATGAGCACCCCGGGATGGAGAGAACCTTGGGCCTGAGCCTCTCCTCCAGTCCTGTCCTCTGACATTACTTCCTAGGGCATTTCAGAGATGAGAAAGCAGCCCGAGAAAAGGGCAGGAAAGCACAATGGTCAGCGGGACAGCCAAAGATCCTAGCAAAAGGCTTAGGAGGGAATGTCCCAGACATTCTCATGTGTCCTGCCCTCGCAGAAGACAGCCCCACTTACCCCACAGGGCAGACATGAAAGGGAGCTGGTAACCCTGAGACACCAGCCCCACTTACCCCACAGGGCAGACATGAAAGGGAGCTGGTAACCCTGAGACACCAGACAGCTTCCAGGACATTGAGGACTTCCAAAGATCTCAATTCTTCTCCCACAAGCTGCTCACACGTCAAAACCACAAGAGCAGTGAAGAGAGAAATACCTTCAGGCAGAGGACTGTTTGGGGGGCACTCACCAGGAGGCAAGTAAGGACAAATAGCCTGAGGGGGCCCGGCCGAGGGCACCATGACTCCTGCTTGTCCATGGTGCCCGTTGCTGGGGATGTAGCTCTAGGCAGTAACTGCGATCTGCAGTCTAGGTAGGGTGCCAGCTGTAGGCGGAACCCAGGGCCCAAACTGCAGCCTCCTCCACCCCCACATACCTTTTTCCAGGACAACGTCCACTCTGCCCCTCCCAGCCTGGCTGGCCAGGAGACCGGCCTGGAGGGAACTAGGGTGTTTTTCCACCACTGGTCTCACTTCTTTGAGCTTACTTTCCAGAGCTTCTCCTCAGGCAAAAAGAATGCTACCTTTCTTAATCTTCAAGCAAAATATAAAATCATAGATATACAGATAAAGCAAATCTTCCTTAGGAAACAAAACCTTCACAAACCACAGCACACGAAGACGCAAAACACAGATAAAACCCTTCTGTCAACTGGCCAAAGCCACCCACAAAGACAAACAAATGAGGTAGGTACACACAGAACTGCTTCTCTGTCACATGTCCTTCCTTCCTCCCCGTCCCTCCCTCCCTCTCTCCTTACCTGTACCTTAACTTTTGCTCCCTAATTCTCTCCCCAGTGAACTGACCCCTCCCTTCCCAGGCCAGTTGTCCGTTCCTAGGATTAAGCCCAGCACCATCCTATGTACATACATCAGACACTCAGAAGCACCGCCGAGGGCGCAGACTGGAGAAAAGCAGTAAGCCCGCGGCTGAGCACTGTCCTGCAGGAGTGCAGAGTCTTCAGTTGCTATGCTTTCCAACTTTTTAAAAAATTATTTTGTTCTGTGGTTGGAGGAATAGCTAAGTGTTCAAGAGCATTTATTGCTCTTCCAGAGGGCATGGGTTCGACTCTCAGAACCCACATAGCAGCTCTCAACCGCCCATAACTGCAGTTCCAGGGGACCCGACACCCTCTTCTGACCTCCACGGGCACCACTCACACTTACACGCTTAAAAATGAACAAATCTAAAAATATATATTCCTTTTGATCTTTGGATCTTTTTAAAAGAACGTTACTACATCTTGTCCATTTTCTTCTGTGGTGTATCTGTGCAGTTCTGGCACAGGTAACACGCTGCACCTATGGGAGTCAGAGGACAACTCTGCATGAGTCCATTCTCTCTTGTCAATCAGGTGGTTTGTCCTAGGAACCAAGCTGGCAGCAAGTGCACTCACCTGCCAAGCTGAGCTTTTCAGTGTGGACCATCCTAACTTGGCATCTCCCGGCCCAGGGAAAGAGCTTAGCTATACAGGGACCAGAATAGACTGGCTAAGGAACTGATTCATATCTAGATGACTCTGTGGTGGGGGGAGTTCAACAAAATAGACACTTGAACTGGCGAGTTTTGAGCCAGAGTAATGGTGCTTGCCACCAAACCTGATGAACTGAGTTCAATCCCAGAACCCAGATGACGGAAAGGGAGTCCCTCTGCCCTCCACACAGTTGTTGTGACACACACTCACACCCACAGACACATACAATAAATAGTCAAACAGTAAGTTAAAAAACAAACTGATAAATTTTGTTATATTTCAAATAATATAACAAACTGTCAAACAAAAATGAAACTGTCAAACAAAAATGAGGGAATATGGAAAACAAACCAAAAATTGTTTCAGACTGCAGAAAAACATACCATTAACCAAATCTGGTCATGAGAGCAGTTCACAGCCTCCAGTGGTTTAACAATAGATAGTATTTAACTATCTACTGTTAAAGCCCTGGTTTCCTAGCGAAAGCAGTAACTAAAGTGAGTTAACTTGTTAGCTGTACATTCAGATAAATTACCTAACCTGAGATAAGCGGAGTAAGGAGAGGTTCATACTTCCTTAATAGATATGAAGAACAAAAGATTAATATTGAATAATTTACAAAACATAACCAAGCTACAATTTCAAAAGCAGTTATTCTTTCCAACAAGTTCTACTTGTAACTGAAAAACTTAACTATCTGTATAAAATACATAGTTAGAAAAAAATAAGACTGAAGGTCCCTAAAAAAAACCTTCATAAGCCTACTGAGGTAAATCAGGACTATACTAAGTCCTTCATACCTATACTGTAACTGGAGGTTCCTCTCTTGCCCACCAATTCCCAAATAACCACTCTGAAACTTAATATTATATATAAATGTTCATTTGAAGGCTCAGCCTTATTACTAGCTAGCTCTTACATTTAAATTAACCCATTTCTATTAATCTAAGCATTGTCACCTGGATGAGGCCTTACCAGTTGCTGGCATGTTGTTCCCTGGGCAGCTGGATGGTGTCTCCCAGACTCCATCCTTCTCCTATATCTCTGCTTGGATTTCCCATCTGGCTGTATCCTGCCTTGTCATAGGCCAAAGCAGCTTTATTGATCAACCAATGAGAGCAACACAATTCATAGCATACAGAAAGACATCCCACAGCATATTACATTAATGAAAATGGGCATTAATAATGACCATTTAACTCAGTTCTTTTCCTGAGATGTTATTGCTCACCACCTGCTCAATGACTAGTCTGGATGGTATGGTGTGTGCTGGTGTGGGTGTAACACTAGCGGTGCTAGTGATGCTGAAAGCCAGACAGCAGGGGAGAGACCACCAGCCTCTGATGGTGTGTGACTGGTGTGGGTGTGACAGCAGGGGAGAGACCACCAGCCTCTGATGGTGTGTGACTGGTGTGGGTGTGACGGCAGGGGAGACCACCAGCCTCTGATGACATGTGACTGGTGTGGCTATGACAGCAGGGGAGAGACCACCAGCCTCTGATGGTGTGTGACTGGTGTGGGTGTGACGGCAGGGGAGAGACCACCAGCCTCTGATGGTGTGTGACTGGTGTGGCTATGACAGCAGGGGAGAGACCACCAGCCTCTGATGGTGTGTGACTGGTGTGGGTGTGACGGCAGGGGAGACCACCAGCCTCTGATGGTGTGTGACTGGTGTGGGTGTGACGGCAGGGGAGAGACCACCAGCCTCTGATGGTGTGTGACTGGTGTGGGTGTGACGGCAGGGGAGACCACCAGCCTCTGATGGTGTGTGACTGGTGTGGGTGTGACGGCAGGGGAGACCACCAGCCTCTGATGGTGTGTGACTGGTGTGGGTGTGACGGCAGGGGAGAGACCACCAGCCTCTGATGGTGTGTGACTGGTGTGGGTGTGACGGCAGGGGAGACCACCAGCCTCTGATAGTGTGTGACTGGTGTGGGTGTGACGGCAGGGGAGACCACCAGCCTCTGACGGTGTGTGACTGGTGTGGGTGTGACAGCAGGGTAGAGACCACCAGCCTCTGATGACATGTGACTGGTGTGGGTGTGACAGCAGGGGAGACCACCAGCCTCTGAGCTTCTGTTTTCTTCATAGTCGATTCTCAGGTTAGATCCCAAAGTCCAATTGTGCATGAACGGCTTTGGCAGTATCTTGAGACACAAACTCTCAGTCTTAACGCCACGGCCTGGAATTACAGCAGCACCTCCAGAAGCCTTTTATTCCTATCAGTCCTTCCACTTCTCCTCCTTATAAAATCCTGCGTCTCCCTTCCGGGCCTGTGTCAGACTTTGCCTCAGACTCGGATCCTGCATCCCTCTCCATTTCCTACTTCATTTGCTTCCGGTCTCTTTGTTTTATAAGTTCTCTTCTACGTCTTTATAGGTTATTTATAAATCCACCGCAGTCTTTTACTACATTTTTATTGGTGTATGGAGGGGTGTGTGTCTAAGTGCCAGCACTCCCACACCAGTATGGCATCCATATGACAACCTGTGGAGTCTCTCCTTCCCACCTTGAGCAATGGGACTCAGATCTGTAGTTGGTTGTTTTTTTATTCTTTGCTCTCTTATTCTTTTGGGGGCCTGCCACCCAGTTACAAATAAATATACACAGAGACATATATTTTCTAATGAATGCCCAGCCTTAGCTTGGCTTGTGGTGGCCAGCTTTTCTTAACTTAAATTATCTCATCTACCTTTTGTTCCTGGGCTTTTTCCTTTTCTTACTTCTGTATATCTTACTTTCAATCTTATTCTGCGGCTGGCTGTGTAGTTGGGTGATTGGCCCCTGAAGTCTTCCTCCTTATCCTTTTTTTTGATCTTTTTTCTCCTTCGATTTATTCTGCCTGCCAACCCCTCCTATTCTTTCTCCTGCCTTGTTATTGGCCATTCACCTCTTTATTTATCATTTTTTTATCATTTATTTATCATCATGTGTTTTAGACAGGCACAGTAACACAGCTTCACAGAGCTAAATAAATGCAACATAAAAGAATGCAACACGTGTTTTGCATCATTAAATAAATGTTCCACAGCATAAACAAATGAACACATCTTCAGCTAATATTCGACAACACTGATCAGTTTGACAGCACGTGCCTTTACCTGCTGAGCCATCTTAGGCACAGGATCCCTATCAATTGCAGCCAGTGAGGGAGGGCTGAGGCCTGGCATACACAGCTTCCAATTTCCTTAGAGTTATCTTTAATCTTTGCTTGTAAGGACTGGTCTTCTTGTCTATGGATAGACTCTTGGTTTGCTGTTTTCACTTTTTTTTTTTTTGATTTTTCGAGACAGGGTTTCTCCATAGCTTTTTGGTTCCCGTCCTGGAACTAGCTCTTGTAGACCAGGCTGGCCTCAAACTCACAGAGATCCACCTGCCTCTGCCTCCCGAGTGCTGGGATTAAAGGCATGCGCCACCACCGCCCGGCTGTTTTCACTTTTCTTAATGTTAGTCTTAACCCATCAGTTTAACAGATTCTTTTTCAACCTCATCAGCTCTAGTGAAACATGCGAGAATTCACAGCATACTCCTACAGTTTCTACCAAGCTTTAAGAATGGTTGGCTATGTGTCATTTTTTACTTCTTTTACAACTACTAAAAGTAACGTAATGCCCCTGTGTTTCTTTGTCTTCTTATTTGTTCTTGTTGCATTTTTATGGTTTTAAGACAGGATTTCTCTGTATAACAATCCTGACTGTCTGGAACTCGCTCTGTAGACCAGGCTGACCTCCAACTTATAGAGATCCGCCTGTCTCTGCCTCCTGAGTGCTGGTTTAAAGGTGTGTGCTCCCACTGCCTAAAAGCCGCTGTGTTTCATAAGTGAGCTGGGTTTTTTTTCTTTCAATGCAGTGAGAAAAGTGATCTAGTGTCTTCTTGGTGCTTCAAAAATACGATTCAAGGGCTACAGGAAACAAGCCTCTGGGAGGAAGTGGGGAGAAGAGCCATAATATCAACATTAGAATAAGCAAAGGAGAGTTTGAATGACTGGTACTTTTGTCCAAAATCACCAGCACCTTTAATTCAAGACTTTTCTCTGCCGGAAAAGACTACAACAATTATGAAGTAATCCAGAAAAAAAGGCAATGGTTATTGATACTTCTGGGTGAGCAAGGCATAAAACAGGAAAATGGTGGTTTCTTTTCAAAAGACAAGTGCTACCAGGGTCTTTGTAAAGCCACAGAATTTTATTTTTTTTTCACCTGAGTGTCTGGCATGCACTCACACAGGGATATTACATCCTTGGTCTTTTCTAAGCTTTCTGGATTTTTGTCTCTTTCCTTAAAAGTACAGGAAGCATTACTTCCCAAACAGGCTCATTTCCGTAGCTGAGGACCAGATGAAGTCCACAGCTCTGGACTTTCCAACTGCTTGAAATAGCTGGCTGTTATCTTAGTTAGGGTTTCTATTGCCTCAACAAAATGCCATGACCAAAAAGCAAGTTGTGGGGGGAAAGGGGGGTTTATTTGTTTATATCTCCATAATGTGGTTTATTATTGAAGAAAGTCAGGACAGGAACTCAAACAGGGCAGGATCCTGGAGGCAGGAACTGAAGCAGACGGCATGGAAGGCACTGTTTACTGGCTTGCTCCTCACAGCTTGCTCAGCCTGCTTCCTTATAGAATCCATGACCACCAGCCCAGGGGATGGCCCCACACACAATTTGTTAAGCCCTCCCTTATCAATTACTTATTAAGAAAGTGCCCTACAACTGGATCAGCTTCTCAACTGAGGTTCCCTCCTTTCAGATAACTCTGAGCTGTGTGTCTGGTTGACATAAGATTCGCCAGCACAGCTGTCGCCTAGCTTTTAATGGTTCTTCCTCCTCCGATAATGTATTTCTCAAGACAGCAGCGATTTCCAAACTTTTTCTCATGCTTTCATGAAACGGATATGGATTGCCCTTGACCCTTGGTTCCCACCTGTAGGTGCATTTGGCTTGGTTGCAAACGGCCTTCAGAGCCTGAGGCCAGCCCCTCTACTGCCTGGACCTCCACTCCAAAGACGAATGCAGTGTCCATCCTCTGGATGATTTTATCACGCACAGCATCTTGAAGATGCCGGAAACTTTCTGCCCCAAACATCTCTTAATCAAGCTTCCAGTTGCACGACAGATGTCAACATGGTGCCGCATCACGTCCAGGTTCCAGTTCTCAGAACTTTCGTCACGTCTTCCTGAGGTAGGACCATGTACCTTGACTTGATAATCCCGGTTCCGCCACGGAGGACTTTGAGGAGCTCATGCACAACGCCTCTTGGTTCCCCGGACGTCCTCACCGTCACAGCCGTCCGGATGCAGCAAGACTACCAACTCGGCGCTAACTACAAAGGGGCGCGCACCGCTCTGAGCTCTGAGCAAGTCCCCAAGGATCTCTCGCGAGACTTGACAGATTCGTGAGCGACCACGCCCCCTCCGATTTCGCGAGATTCGGAGAAGGGCCCGAGATCCTAATAGGTGGGCGGGCAGACTGGCGCCAGGAAGATGGCGGCGCAGGCTGTGGCGCTCCTGAGGGAGGTGGCCCGGCTGGAGGCGCCGCTGGAGGAGCTGCGTGCGCTGCAGTCCGTGGTGCACGCCGTGCCGCTCCACGAGCTTCGCGAGCAGGCGGCGGAACTACGCCTCGGCCCGCTCTTCTCCTTGCTTAACGGGAACAATCGGTGAGAGAAGCCCGGGGCTTGGGAGACGGCTGGGTAGGCATGGCCCCATGGGTTTGCGGGAGAAAAGTGAAGGTTGTCCAATTGCCAAAACCGCACAAATGCGTGTTGACCAGGTCTTGACGCTTCACCTCTTCAAATAGGATCTTGTGCTGGAAGTGTGGAGGGATCCCTCGCATGCCTTTTAATTTCAGCGCCGATGTACGAACGCTTGCTCCCTTGCATGGCAGTGTACTGTATACAGGGGGGTAGTCAGAACAGATGGGTGAGACAGCAAAAACTAGAAACAACCAAATTAAGGACATAGCTTATAGTGCAGTTACCCAGCTATTTAGAAATTGGAGTTCTGTGTGTGAATATGAAAATGTTGAGTGGGGGGAAAAAGGAAATTGCAAAGCTAATGATACCGATATGTGTAATGTATATAATGTATATAATCCATTTATACCCCTACAGGCTAAAGTAAACTGCATAACCCAGGGTTATCTGTAGAAACTGCGGTTAAATTGTTAGCGTAACAACTTTGGATTTAATATGCGTCTATAGTTTTAAATTAAAAGCATCTTGTGTTTGGTCATTTGATCATTTAATGGATTTTTTATGTGAGTCAGAATTTAAGAAATGACTTTTTTAATTTGAAAAGATAGTGAGCTCCTTGGTCAACACTGATACTTTCGGGGGCTTGCTTCCCTCCTCTATCCTCTCTTCAGAGAGCTTTCACTCCTCTTGCTGGTCTGTTGAGTTGGCTTTACAGTCGCTGTTTTAGTGGTTGTTCCCTTTTCTGGCCGGTCCTCACCCTGTAGCCAGAGTTAAGGTGTCAGGTCAGTTGGACTGGCTTGTCCCTGGCTACCCTTGCCTACAGTGGGAAATCACGACTATAGAGTCTGGCCGTGGGCCCTTGCTGCTCGATGTCCAGTCAGCTTTCCAGTGTAACTTCCGTCATTTGCTCCACCTAGCATGTAACACCACTAACGTCCCTCAGGCATGACTTGCAATTTCGTTCATACCATTGCCTTCTAACTGTGTGCCCTCTTCTCGGTCCCTATTCTGTGAAGGCCCTGCAGAAGGGCCATCCCTCCAACTGCATGCAACTGTTGCTCAGACATCTTAGTGGATGTTATCATCGTCTCTGTCAGTGATTCTGGACACAGTTCCTTTGTTTCATTTCTGTGTCCTCTGTGACAGGAACCACATTTTGTTCCTCTGCATCTCCTGGGCGCTGAACATAGAATACATGCTGAATACAAGAAGCTGCTTGTGGCTTTTAACAGGGGTCCCAGCTCCAGTTTCTGTTGTTTGTTTTGTTTTGTTTACTGTAGGATCTTGCTGTATAGAGCAATGTGTAGCCCAGGCTATCTCACAGGGCTCCCACTGCTCCTCGCCAGCTTTTCCTATGGAAAGTGAAAAGACTGGAAAGTCACCCTGCGGGTTGGGAAGTTTAGAGTGAAGTGGAAAAGACAGTTTGCTGCTTGATGGGGTGCTAGTCTGGGGAGCAATTTTCATGTGCTCTGTCCGTCAGAGGCAGGCAATCTGTGGGAGTGGCTTTTGTCCGGAGAATTCTGGCAGCCTCCACCTGTAAGAGACTGCTGATTGGGAATCTGATTCTGTTGATGAAGTCTGATCTTACACTATTTGTGAGGGAATAACTAACACCTAAGATTACTGATACACACCATAGAAGTCAAGCAAGAACCATTCTGGCTTCACCACCTCTAGCTTGTTTGGCAGCTAAGGGTCACATAGGACCTACAGTTTATACACAATACAGTTTAACCCATCACTACTTTTTAAGTTCTTTACATGAGAAATTGTGTGTGTGCATGCATGTGTGTGTGTGTGTGTGTGTGTGTGTGTGTGTGTGTGTGTGTGTGTGTGTGTGTGTTGGTGTATACACCTTCAGGGAGTCCATTCTCACCTTCCTACTGTTGAGACAAGACCTCTCTTGTTTCTTTTTCTACCACCACCCATCCAGTCCAGTGGTTCCCAACCTTCCTAATGCTACGACCCTGTAATACAGTTAGTTCCTCATGTTGTGGTGACCCCCATCCATAAAATTATTTTTGTTGCTGCTTCATAACTGTAAATTAGCTGCTGTTGTGAATCGTGATATAAACACCTCGTATGTTTTTCTGAGGGGTCACGACCCACAGATTGAAAACCTCTGCTCCAGGCTAGCTGGCCCATGATCATCTTGCCCTGTCAGATGCATACTGCTATATCCAGCTTTTCCCATGGATTCTGCGAGTCATCAGGCCTTGCTTGGCAAGTCTTTTCACTGAGTCATCCAACTTCTGTGGGTTCTGGGAATCCCAGCTCAGGTCCTCAGTCTTCCTTGGCAAGTGCTTTACCCACTGAACCATCGCCCCAACACAGGCATTGTAGATAATAGATACATACGAAATGTCTAATGTGTGACTAGAACCTGCTACCTTGAAAAAGATCTTTAGGAAGAAATTGTCATGGTGCCAAGTTTTAGGTGTTTGGTGGTTGTGTCCAGTCTGACATGATGTGGATAAGCTCTGTGGTGTCTCCTTTAGGGAACAGACTGCTTTGTGTGTATCCATTCTGGAGAGGTTGCTCCAAGCTGTGGAGCCAGTTCACTTGGCCAGACACCTCAGGGTTGACCTACAGAAGGGACTGACTCACCCAGATGATTCTGTAAAATCCCTCACTCTGTCCCAGGTATGGAATTTTAGTAGTAAACACACAACCGTTCACTGTCAGCTGTTCACTGAACGCTGGGTGTCAAGCCATTGCTGTTTGAGTTAACAAGACACACCTGTTGTTTTTTCTTTAAGGAGTGCTTAGTCTGAAGAAAATGATTTTTAGGTATTTAAAAGTTACTTTACGACATTATTTTGTTTTGAAGAAGCATGAACTAAGTGTAAAGTTCATTAAGCCAACACGTTAAGATAGCAACTCTGATCACAGCAGCCAAACCATCATTGCATTTGTGTGAAGTGCTGCTGGGGTCATAGGTTCACAGCTGGTTACCCAGTAGACGTCCACAGCCGTCTCTTCTCCGCATGTGTACATGTGTACTCAGTTGGGGTGGTGTTTACTCATTGCCTGTATGTATGCCAGAGACTATGGCAGATGCTTGCCATCTTCATTTGATCTTCTTACTGCCCTGGAATTAAAAATTGTACTCCTATTTTGTATTACTTAATTTAAAAATTAAACTCAAAGTAATCTATACAAGATTTGTGCAACTAAAAGTTAACATGTTAGGATTCATATTGTTTTGATTCACCTGTCTGCTCTCTTTACCCACTATTTATTGTTCCTTTCCATTGAAAAGCATGACTGTACCCTATTTGTGTTTGGCTTTAATGAATTCGGATCCTTGTGTATTTGTAGTGATTTGTATAGTAGCTGTAATAACTACTTGTAAACATGTTCTCCATGGAAAAAGTGTCTTTCTGCTTGTTTGTTTTGTTTTCTTTCAGATTGGAAGAATTGTTGAAAATTCTGAAGCTGTTACTGAGATTCTGAACAATGTAGAACTGTTAAAACAGATTGTTTATTGCATTGGTGGAGAGAATTTATCTGTTGCCAAAGTGGTGAGTTTGCTAGAACACTCTCAGCCAACTGTGCAAGGCATGGTGTCCTAGAGTCAGCAGAGAAGGGTTAGTGGACGATTTTTGTAGGATTAAGGTAGAATCGAATCTGCAGTCTGGTATCAGACACATAGCAGGGAGCTCCTAAGACACATCTACATTGTTGCTCAGTGTTTTCCAGTTATAAATAACAGTAGCTAAAATGTGAATACCTGTTAGATTAGGGTTTTTTTTGTATGTTTGTTTTGGTTTTTTGGTTTTTTCGAGACAGGGTTTCTCTGTAGCTTTGGAGCCTGTCCTGGAACTCCCTTTGTAGACCAGGCTGGCCTCGAACTCACAGAGATCCGCCTGCCTCTGCCTCCCAAGTGCTGGGATTACAGGCATGCACCACCACCGCCCGGCTCTAGATTAGGTATTTTATATGCTAATTTTCATATCAGGTGTAGGAAGTAGGTGTAAATAGTCTGTACTTTCCTGATAAGAAATATTTTCTTTCCATATAAGGCTATCAAATCCCTGTCAAGAATATCACTAACCCAAGCTGGACTGGAAGCTTTATTTGAAAGTAATTTGCTGGATGATTTGAAAAATGTAATGAAAACAAATGATGTCGTCCGATACAGGGTATATGAGGTAAAAACTAAAGGCTCACTTTCTAATGCTTTCAAAACTGTAGTAAATTACAAAGGAGGACAAAGTGGCTCATTTGCATACAGTATATAGTCTGCGTTAGAGCCTGTATGATATGGTGCTCACAATATCGAGATGCATTCGCAGCCCAAGGTATGAGATGGTCACAGACATACTTACAGCGTGCTATGAGTATTACTTTTAACAAGACTCCAGTGAAAAACTGTGGTACTGCAGTGGGCAGAATTGGCTCTTTCCACCAGTTTTCTGTTGAACACTGCTAAAATCCTCACACACACCGTCCTTAATTCCTTTTGTGTGTTTACACTTGGTATGTAGATGTCTGCATGTGGGGGCCAGAGGTCAGTCTGTGTCATTCCTCAGCTCTACCTTGTTCTTTGAGATGGGGCTTCATGGGCCTGGAATCCACTGATTAGACTAAGCCGCCTGGCTGGTGAGCTCCAGGGACCTGCCTGTCTTTGCTTACCCAGCAATGGAATTATAATTGCATGCAGTTGCACCTGGTGTTTTAACATGGGTCCTTATGCTTGTATGTTAGCACTGTAGTGACCAAACTATCTTAGCCCCTGTGTCATTGATTAATATAGTAAATGTTGTATGTATTGATGTTGCTGTTGAAGAAGTAGTTGTCCCCAAGTTCACACACATAAGTAAGTACCACGTCTAAAATGAAGCCGTTTATAATCTAATTCCCTCACCACTCTAATTTTCCCTTGTCTGTTTCCTCTGCATCCTGGCTCATTATTCCTTACTGAAGTTTTCATTGCGAAGATTGTGGAGTCCCATCCCCCGCTTTCTTGCTCATGCTATGCTCAGGCAAATTCATTCTCATGATTTCAGTTTCCGCCTGTGAGAAGACTCTCGTGCATGAACTTGTAGCCCATACCTCTCTTCCAAGTTAACTTCAGCCTTCATGTAGCTCCTTACTTACTGTTGCTTCCATATCTGTGCTTACTGAATTCCTGGTCTGTGCTGTCTTCTCAGAGGCTTGTTTTCCCTGTCACACACCCCACCACGTTAGTTTCACTTAGGTTGTGTCTTTCTCCCTCGCTGGTGTAGCTGCCACCACCCTAGTGCACCCTACCAGCACCACTTTCTGCACTGTTGTATTTGCATCCAAATGAGTTTCCCTTCATTTTCCTCATCCCCAGTTTCTCTTAAGTACAGTCAGTACTGTTTTCCCCAAGTTTACGTTTTAATTGATACGCTAAGTCATGTGTATTTGTGGTGTACAGCATGTTTGTAGCACACATAGGCCTGATCTTTGGGCCAGGGAAATGGCTTGATGAGTACTCACTTGCTGCCAAGCCTGATGACCTGAGATTTGGTCTCCAGATCCTTATGGCAGAAGGAGAGAGCCAACTCTCACAAGTTGTCTTCTGGTCCCCACCTCCCCTCGTACACAAAATAAATAACTAATTAAGATGTAAAAAAACAAATTCCTGATTTGACCACTTCTGCTTACAGCCACTCGGTATCCTTTGTCTTTCATTAAGCTTCCGAACATGCTTCTCAAATGAAGATGTGACAAAACAGATGTGTGGATACATTTTGTTGTTTTGTTTTGTAGTGCTTAGATACAGGCCTTGTACATATTAGGCAAGTGCTCTATTACTGAGTGTGTGTGTGTGTGTACCGTTTGAAAGACTCGTTTTTGTTTGTTAATGCTATAAGCTTTTATGCCCTGATTAATGGTTTTTTGGTGGAATTAGACATATACCTAGATGCAATGGACCATAGTAATTTCTTTTATGTTCACCGAAGTTTTACAATTCAGTAAATCGTGAATTGTTAAGAATTCAATTACATATATAGTACATAGTTCTGCATTTAACTTAAAATGAGATCTAACAGATTTGAGTTGTTTTGACCTTTTTTCCCTTGGTTCTTTCAGCTAATTGTAGAGATTGCTTCTGTGTCCTCAGAGTCCTTAAACTACTGTACCACAAGTGGGTTGGTGACCCAGCTCCTGAGAGAGCTAACGGGTGAGGACGTGCTGGTCAGGTATGTAGACTTAAAGTTCTTAGCGAGAAAGGCCCTTTTTTGGAGGGCCAGGAAGCAACTGTGAGCTTAGTGTGGTTTGTGCTGTTGGAGACTGTACAGAGTTTGCAGTCTTGGGGCTGCTGTTTATATTCAGGAAGCATTTTAGGAAATCGCTCGTTAGATCATAATATAATGAGTTTGGCAAAGCCCTGCAAGGTGTTGTAGCTATTTTCCTATGACCATATCCTCTGTCCCTGGCCAAGTGTGCTCTTTGCTTTAGTATGTTCCTGCTCTGTTACAGAAATAGTGCTGGGCCTCCAGTCAGAAGGTCAGGCCTCAGATCTGAACTGATAGTAACAAGTTAGGAAATAATATAGTTCTTGTGCTGTCTTCTGAACAGGGCACCGGGACATGAAAGGGCCTTTCAGATGTGAGGTATAAATAAAATACAACCGGTGTGAAAGCAATTTTAAAATGCTCTTCATTTTTGTCCTTTTTGATTTCAGAGCCACCTGTATAGAAATGGTGACGTCACTAGCATATACCCATCATGGACGACAATACCTTGCTCAGGAAGGAGTCATTGACCAGATATCTAATATAATTGTTGGAGCGGATTCAGACCCTTTCTCTGGCTTCTATTTGCCAGGTGAGAGCAGCTGAGTTACGTGGGCTTCTGAAGGGCAGAGGTTACCCTTCCTAGTTCTGCTTCCAGTGCAAGACATCTGCAGCCATCAGTGGTGGGTCACCGTTGAGTGATTCAGTAAATCCAAGTTGATCAATAGGATTCACCAGAGTACCAAAGTGAAGGACAAAAAAACATGCCAGCAGGTACTAAAAATGCATTTGATTTAAAAAAAATTCAACATCTTTTTAGCTTGACAATTCAATTAGTGTAAAAGAAGAGATGCATCTTAGCACAGTACAGGCCATGCGAGACAAGTCTGTAGCTGATGGTGTGCTCAAGTGAGATGTTCAGTGCAGAGTTGGAAATTCTAGACGTGTTGGAAAGGGGAAAAATAAAAGGCTTCTAAATCTTAGAGGAAGATAGGAAATTGTTCCTGTTCATAGGTGTGTGGGCAGCATGATCTTGTAGTGGGAGGCTGCTTGTTGGTTCCCTGCCGCCCAGCTGGCTTAGACCCAAAATAATCACACAGAAACTGTATTAATTAAATTATTGCTTGGCCCATTAGCTCTTATTGACTAACTCTTACTTATTAATTTAACCCATTTCTTTTAATCTGTGTATCGCCACGTAGCAGTGGCTTACCAGCAAAGTTTCGCCATGTCTGACTCCATGGCTTCTCTCTGCCTCTGCCCTTCTTCCTCCCAGCATTCAGCTTAGCTTTCCCTGCCTACCTAAGTTCTGCCTTGCTATAGGACCGAAGCAGTTTCTTTTATTTGTTAATGGTAATCACAGCACACAGAGGGGACTCCCACATCATGATCTTACATGCAGGATGCTTCATAGACTCCACCAAGAGATTGTCAACAGCTAAGAAATGATTAAGTGGAGTTGTAGGATCAACAGCTACAAAATTAGTAGCCTTCTCCACTAAGGAATTGTCCAAGAGAGATCAAGGAAACACTCCCATTGTGATAACTTCTGAAAAAATAATACTTGGTGATTGAAACACCATCTTACTCGTGGAAAGACACACAGACTAATAGGACAGAACAGAAAAAAAGTAAATGCATGTATTTACGATCCATGCCCAAAACATACAGTGGAGAGTACATTGTTCTCAGTAAGTGATGCTAAAAGGCAAAACTGGATATTTAAATGAAGAACGAAATTGAACCCTCATCTCACATCATAGAACTCAACACAGTATAATTAAGGACTGAAACACAAGGTGTGAAACTGAAGCTGCTGCCAGAAATGTAGTGGGGAGAGCTTCAGGCTGGTCTGGACCAAGATGGTCTTGGTCATTGTATCCAAGCATCTGCTCAGACAAGGAGACAGTCACCAGAGTGAGATGCAGTCTGGGGTTAGAGGAATATTTGCAAGCTAGGACAGAATCGTCCAGAATATAAGGGACACAAATGGTTGGTAGCAAGAAAACAGCCCAGTTAAAAATCAGCAGAGGAACGGGCGGTGCTGGAGCATGCCTGTAATCCCAGCACTCGGGAAGCAGAGGCAGGAGGATCTCTGTGAGTTTGATGCCAGCCTGGTCTACAGAGTAAGTTCTGGGACAGCCAGGTATACACAGAGAAACTCTGTCTCAAAAACCAAAAGAACAAAAAAAGTTCAGTGAGAAGTAAATCAATAGCAGTAATGACATTGACTGTGTGTACCAGACCCATGGGGTCTCTGGGGAGAGATGGTAGGGGAGGATTCATGCCACCCATTTTATTCCAGGAGAAGCTGATTTGTCTTTCGGCAGCACTTGTAGTAGCTGAAGGTTTATGCCCCTTGTGGGGTCTCCTGGTTAACAGTTTCTTTCAAAAATGTCTTCAAGCTTGCCTTCCTATCATTGGTCTTTACATGGTCTCTCTTCCTCTCCCTCTCCCTCTCTTTTCTTCCTTTTCTCATCTCTGTCTCTTTCCTCCTTTCTCTCTTTCTGTCTCTTCCTCCCTCCTCCCTCTCTTCCTCGCTCTCCCTCTCTTGCCCCTCCTGACTGTAATTCACTATATAGACCAGGCTGGCCTCAAGCTCACAGATGCTTCTCTCTCTGCGTCTCAGAAGCACACATCTCAGGGGTCTTTCAGCCTCCTTATTGACTCTGTTCTGTAGGCAGCACAGTGCTTGTCTGTCTCCTCTTTTTGGCCTGCAGTTTATTAATATTCCTGTGGAAACATAGTCCCAAGTTTGTCTTATCCCTCTGTTAAAGTATTTTTTATGAATATATTTAGGATTTGTGAAGTTTTTTGGAAACCTGGCTGTCATGGATAGTCCTCAGCAGATCTGTGAGCGCTACCCTGTCTTTCTGGAGAAAGTGTTTGAAATGGCGGACAGTCAGGACCCCACCATGATTGGTGTAGCCATGGACACTGTTGGAATTCTGGGATCCAGTGTTGAAGGCAAGCAGGTTTTACAGAAGACAGGTTGGTATTACTTACCTTGGCTTTCGTAAGATGTATTTTCACTTCT
This sequence comes from Microtus pennsylvanicus, assembly GCF_037038515.1. NCBI lineage: Eukaryota > Metazoa > Chordata > Mammalia > Rodentia > Cricetidae > Microtus > Microtus pennsylvanicus. The sequence goes on along the minus strand of NC_134587.1, from coordinate 49,445,783 downwards.
GGCCGGGATTCAGGGCACAGGACCATCTGCTGACGGTTAACTGTTAAGGGACTACTTGTATAGGCTTGTATAGCCTTTACCCTGGTGTGCACTCCTCTGAGTCTGTGGCTTTTACTCCTTGCTAGATTTCAGGTTACTTCACACGACAGGGACCACACAGCGTTTACTGTTAACAATCTTCCTTCACTGCTTTTTATGGTGTAGCTCGTGTCGTGTCGTCACTGCTGGAAGCTGGGTGGATTTCACTCACGTTGTCCTCTAGGCCTCTCCTCAATTACACAACAGCACAGCAGCAGCTTCTTCAGGGGTTGACAGTCAGGAAAGAAAAGTGTGTGCCAAGAGTTTATGTTAAAAGATGATGTGTGGAATATCCTTGACTGTCTTCTTGCACAACAAATTCTAGTGCAGGAAACAGCACTATTTAACACACTTGCGAAGTACATGTTGAAAATTGATGCACTGCACGCACAGCCCCTGCAGTGTCCCTTATGATTCTTAAGTGCTTTCCCTGTGGCATCCACTTCTCAGTCCTGCATGGAGTGGCTATAGTCCTTCCCAGATACAGGAGCAGAAATGCAGGAGACTTCTCGAGCTTGTGCAGACCGGGGCCTTTGATCCAGTCCTGTATGCCATGCTCACCCTGCATAGTAAGTAGAATGCTGTGTTTGGGTCTATCACATGGTCTCTGAACACATCCCTCTTTGTGTGTTTTAGATGGGTAATCACAATGCATGAAAGAATAAATTGCCCTTTGCACTTCACACCTATTAGGATAGTCATTTTTTTTTAATTAAGAAAGCATAATAAGTGTTCAGATATTGAAAACTCTCATGTTTTCTGATCAGACTATGAAATGGTACAATTGCTATGGAAAACAGTATGGAAGTTCCACTAAAAAATTAAACATAGAATTAACATGAGCCAGCAATTCCACCTCTAGACATAAACTAAACAATATGGAAAGCACAGGCTCAAGTAGTTTCTGTATACTCCTGTTCCAGCACTATCAGTCGACTCAGTAATTGGAAACCCATGTGCATTGCTGGATAAGTGATGCTGGTTGGCATCTCCTTGTAAAAGGATGACATTGTGGCACAAGCTGTAGCCCAGAGGAAGTCTGAACACATGCTAAGGCATGGAAGGTGGATATTGCATGATTTCACAGACAGGATTGTGGAGAGTGGATACCAGGGCATGAGAGAAGGGGGGTGGGTACAGAGTTAGAGTTTGGGTTGTTGGAGATAATTCTGGAGATGGTGATGGTGCATTAACTGTTTGAGGTGGTTAAACTGGTAGGTTTTGTTATATGTCACCATTAATCCTTCACAGGAACCCGCTTTGAACGCCTCCTCATGAGGATAGGATATCAAGCAAAGAATGCTTCCACAGAGCTAAAAACTAGATGTTTGGATGCAGTTTCTTCTCTTCTGTATTTGTCAGTAAGTAGATGGAGAAATTATTGAAGGGCAGTAGGGTATGTTTGGGAGGATGCATCGGCTTGGCACTAATCAGCCATGGGTGTTGACATGGATGTCCTGCTTCTCACGGTAATTAAGACAGTAACCTGGTGGTGCATGCCTTTGGTCCCAGCAACTCGGGAGGGAGACAGGCAGGAGAGTCTCTGAGCTCCAGGACAGCCAAGGCTACGTGGAGAAACCCTGTGTCGGTGTCGAAAAACAAAAAAAAAGATGATAACCTTCATTATGTAACTAATTACATGAAAAATTTTTGGCAGTATTTTTATTTAAGTGTTCCATACATGTGTACATAAATTTTTATTATATCCACTCCTATTCAACATTCTTTCCATGTTCCTCCAATGCTCTCCTCCCAACTTCGTGCCTGTCTTCTTCCTTTCTTTCATAACTACTGAATCCAATCCATGTGCACAAGGCTATGAGGTCATAGCCACACTTGCAAAGACTGTCCCTCCCCTAGCTGCTGTCAACTGCTATAGCTCTTCCTCATTTCTAATGGGATTTTGGCTGACTTAAATTTGTGGAGACAGCAGACAGCCACCCCTACTAGGAGTTTATGAGTGCTGCCATCACGCTCTATCTAGAAGATAGCATTTCAGAGCCTTCCTCCCCAGCACCAACGCTTGCATTCTTCCGCAGTGCTCCCTGAGCATTGGCGAGTTGGGAGTTGATACAGATCTTACTTTAGGCTGAGCAGTTAAGTCATTTATTCATGGTAGCTGCCGCCCACTGCAAAAAGAAACATCTCTGACCAAAGTTGTTGGAGGCAACACAAATTTAAGTATAAATGTGACCAGTAAGTAAAACAGCAATAGTATGTTCCCCTCTAAGACCTCAGCTACAAGCTTTTTTATTCACTTACTTTATTTTGTGTGTGTGGATGTTTTCTTGGATGTATGTCTGTGCGCCACATGTCTGCAATCCCCTCAGACGCCAGAAGAAGGCATCAGATCACCTGGAACTGGATTTACAAGTCGTTGTGAGCTTCCAAGTGGGTGCTGAGAACCAAACAGGGTCATCAGAAAGAGCATCTGGTGCTCGTAACCTCTGAGTCATCTCTCCAGTACCAAGCATGAGTTCTCATGCGGCAGTCCTCGGGTTTAGTCAGAGGTGGCCATCCACATCACAGTCATTGCACTCTGCACCAGGGACACGTCTTTCATTGAAAGTCAAATTGTAGAATTCAGGGCCAGCACTGGAGAACACTGACGTCTCTTCTCTCTGGAAGCCTGCATAGTGCTTTCTGGTACCATAGAAGCTAGCTGGCTGAGGCAGAATTTCCTAGTCATTGGTTTCTCTTGGTGTCTTTGGGAAGAGGGTTACCATTTAGTTATGGTGGGCAACCAAGAGCAATGGTCATACCCTGTTTTAATTGGGAGGGGGGTGCTCTCTGGGGCCTCCCAGTTAACTTGTAAGAGTCCCTGAGGTTTTCATTTAATAACCCATTTCTTCTGGGAACATCATTGTCTACTCATGCAGGATACCGGTATTCCAATTCCATTAAAATCTGGACAGGGGACTTCTTTAGTTCTGATTAGCTTACCCATGACTCTCTCCTCACCTCCTAACTTTTATTTATTGTTGTGGGGCTGGAGAGATGGCTCAGAGGTTAAGAGCATTGCCTGCTCTTCCAAAGGTCCTGAGTTCAATTCCCAGCAACCACATGGTAGCTCATAACCATCTGTATTGGGGTCTGGTGCCCTCTTCTTGCCTTCAGGCATACACACAGACAGAATATTGTATACATAATAAATAAATAAACAAAAAAAAGAAAATTATTTATTGTTGTGTCTGAGAGAAGGAGGGATGGGGGAGGTGTATCTGTATGGGTTCACATGCCATGGTACACATGTGGAGGTCAGGGGACAACTTTGCAAAGTGAATATTCTCTCTTCCTACTTTTTTGTAATTTATTTATTTGTTATGTATAGTGTTCTGTCTGTGTGTATGCTTGCTGTCCAGAAGAGGGCACAGATCTCATTACAGGTGTCTGTGAGCCACCATGTGGTTGCTGGGAATTGAACTCAGGACCTCTGGAAGAGCAGGCAGTGCTCTTAACCTCTGAGCCATCTCTCCAGCCCCCTCTTCCTACTTTTATATAAAATCCAGGGATTGAACTGAGGCCATCAGACTTACACAGGAAGTGCTTTTACCCGCTGAGCCATCTCAAGGGCCTGATTACTAGCGTTCTAAGTGTAGAGAGGAACAGCAGAACTACAGACCCTGGAGAGAACTCCATGCCCTCCAACAGAAATGGGTTTGGGGGTGATTCTGCACAGGTGGCTGGCTGGTGCTGTTTGCAGCAGTCTCTGCACTGTAGTTGCCAACCTTGTTGTGCGTGTTTCCCTCTCTGTCTCATAGCCTGAGCAGCAGACTGATGACTTCCTGAGGATGGCGGAATCCTGGTTTTCCTCCTTATCGCGGGACTCCCTGGAACTCTTTCGTGGCATCAGTAACCAGCCCTTTCCTGAACTACACTGTGCTGCCTTGAAAGTGTTCACAGTAGGTATTCTCTTGTCTACACGCCCTTATGTGACTGCCAGCGCAACACAGAGCACACAGAGTGAGCTAGCCACTGAGTGCGCACACAGCAGTTTCTGCGCTGCTGCTACTGCGGGGGCCAGTGGGGGAGACACATGTCAGCAGTTTGTCAGCAAAAGGAATCCAGTGCTGTTCGAGGTTGAACAAGCTGCTGTTGGATCACAGATTACCCCAGTTTGTGTTCAGCCTCTTTCCTGAGCCTTAATTGCTGCTGTCCCTTCTGGCACTTAGTGCGTGGTGATGCCTGTTTGCCAGCTTCTTACCTCTGACCTCTGCTGTGCTTTCCGACCTCACACTGCTAATTTGTCAAGCAGTAGCATCAGCACACTGCCTTAGTCTACAGTGGAGTTGAGTGGTTCCCGTCCTCATATGTGATACATTCTTTCAGCAGATGCTGAGTTTCCTCTACCTGCTAGATGTTGAGCCTTTTCTGAACTTCCATTCTGTAGAGGGAGCCAGACCATAAATATAGTTAGAAAGTTGCTATAAAATCACAGCTGAGCTATTACACCTGTTGGAATGTGCATTAGCTCCTTCCTGTGTTTACCCTCTTAGCCCCAGCACTTAGCACTGTGCCAGCTGTCCTGGCTGATATAATCACATTAGTGGTCTTATCACGGGATCCAGGACACACACTAGGCCATGCTAGGAGGAAATGAGAGAGGAAGACTTCCTAAAGCATGTCTAAACACAGGTGTTCCTGTCGTCTTCGAGACTGCCAATTTAGGTCTAAAACAGTAAGACTTTAAAAGTGCTTCAGGACGCTTCACCTTTGAACCAGCCATTTGCATTGATGTCTCATGACCTCAGTTCCTGCTCTTCTGACCCTGATTTGGTGAGGGTGGGTGGCTCGTGCTGCCAGCCTGAGGAAGAAACGAGACCATAAGCATACTAAATGTAGTAATGAGCTCTCGATAAACATGTAGGTTGCTGACTCATTTTAAAATTTGAAAAAGACTAAAAACTAGTAGATTTCAGATCACAAAGTGTGTGCTCACATTCTGTCCTGGTTTTAGCATTGGCTCGTGGAATGCAGTGTTTCCAGAGGGAAAGTGATTGGTGTCTCCTTACCTCTGCCCATCCCCACTCACCACCCTCGTTCCTCAGTCTGTCGGGAAGGAACGCAGGTTTACAGGCTGGTACTGGCGGTCCTCTTACATCAGTCCAGATCAGACTCTTAGACTGGTTTAGAATGCATCTGGTTTAAGAGAGGCCATCCCATTGGCACCCAGCAGGCAGAAGGCCGGCCTGGTCTACAGGGAACCCCATCTCGAGAGTCCCTGAAGCATCGTTGTCTCCTCTGGCTTTGCTCTGCTTTGGTACCATTTCAGTGTTGTCTAGAAACTGGATCTGTGTCAGCGGTTCTCAGCCTGTGGGTCACTACCTATTTGGCAAATCTCTGTCTCCAGAAATATTTGAATTATGATTCATAACAGTAGCAAATTACAGTTAGGAAGTAACAACAAAGTAATGTTACGGCTGGGGTCAGAACAGTATGAGGAACTGTAGTACAGGGCTGCAGTGTTAGGAGGGTGAGAATCGCCGCTCTGCGTCTTTCACGTGGTAGATTACTCAAGCTGTTAGGCTCCTTACAAAAGTCGTAACGAGCCACAGTTTACCTATCTGGGCCCATTATTTAAAAGTTACAGCTTCCACAGTGTGATGAACATCTTTGTATACAAAACTTTTAGTATATAAAATTATTTAAAATACGTTTCTTGGGAATTGGTTTACTTGGACAAAGGATGATGTCTTTAAGGTCTGTGCTGCACGTGTATTTCTGTGTGCTGTGTTGTTCTGCTCACAGGCGCACCTTCTTAAGGCCCAGATGACCGTATTCTCTTCCATCTTTCATTTCAGGCTATCGCAAACCAGCCCTGGGCTCAGAAACTTATGTTTAACAGTCCAGGTTTTGTGGAATTTGTGATGGACCGTTCTGTGGAACATGACAAAGCTTCTAAGGATGCCAAATATGAACTGGTTAAAGCACTTGCCAATTCCAAGACAGTTGCAGAGATCTTTGGGAACTCAAATTATTTAAGACTCAGAACCTACCTAAGTGAAGGTCCGTACTATGTAAAACCTGTTGCCACGACAGCAGTGGAAGGAGCTGATTGATTTCTTTCAGTTAGGACAGAAGACCGTGTTTTGACAGAATTTCTCCAGGCATATGATTCCATCCATGTTTTAGAGAGCAGGGCTTCCCTCATCCAGAGCTCCCACGGAGTGTCTGGGGCAGCTCGCATCAGCAGTGCCATCCTGTGTCAGCACCGTGTGGACCAGGCGGCATGGCCATGAGCACGAGCGCTTTCCCAGGCCTCTGGTTGTCTCCGCTGCAAGGTCAAAGGTTTGTTTTCTCACCGAGTTTCCATGGGCACACTCGTGACCTCATTTAAAAATAAAATGAAGCCAAAATCTGATTTCTTTTCAGCGCCTTTCTTTTTCCTTATCTGATCTCACCTCAGAATCTTGTGTAGTCCCTGGAAAATAAGTCGTTTGGAATCATTGGAATGTATTATTTGTACACAAGGAATAAATAGTTTTAATAAGATTTCTTGGTGACTTTTCTTTTGAAAATTAAAAATCTCTAAAAATTGTTTGGGATTGGTACTTTTGCTGTTTGTCAATTTTACCATGTTATGTTACTGGGGAGGGAGGAGAACTGTCATCTTACTGTGGGTCACCTTGTGAAGGGCTTGGAGTGATTTCTCTGATCCATGGGAGTTAGCTGGAGAAAACAGTGCACAAACTGATGCTGTCTCGCTGGCCTCCAGATGGTTCTCCCTCGCCTGTTTTCTAGTGACACTGTCTATATACAGTACAGTGCTCTACACACAAAAATCAGTTGTCCAGAGGTTTCTGCCTGGGCTTGGCAGTAACCAACCAGGAAGTTCAGAACCAGGAAGTGTTCCTTTTAGGTTGTGTTGAGATTGATGTGTCATCCCTTCCTGTTCTCAAGTGACTGGACTCCTAGTCCAGTTCATCGTTTCTCCTCTGGTGTCTCTGAGTTGTCTTTTCCCATACTGGCCATTTCTCTACTGCCCATATCACAAATTAGGACATAGCCAGATATTTCCTGGCATGAAATATTCAAAGTGACTTTTGCTGTCCTAGAACTCACTCTGTAGCTGGCCTCAAACTCAGAGATAAGTATAATGTACTTTTTAGTGGTATTTTATATGTGCAGATGTCATACAGTGATTACTGCCATCCATCTCCAAGACTGTTTACCTATAAAACTAGATTTCATACCCGTTGAATGGTAACTCCCCACCCCTGCCAACCACAATCCTCGGTCATAATGTTGACTTGGTTTTGTTTTGTTGTTTTAATTTATTGTGTATATAATGTTCTGCCTGCAGGCCAAAAGAGAGCACCAGATCTCATTCTACATGGTTGTGAGCCATCATGTGGTTGCTGGGAATTGAACTCCGGACCTTTGGAAGAGCAGTTAGTGCTCTTAACTGTTGGCCCATCTCTCCAGTCCCTGACTTAATTATTTAACCACAGGATTCAGAGGAGGGCCTGCTCTCCTGTATACGGCCCTATTCTCATTCTGGCTTTTCTTTTTTCTTTTCCTTTTTTAAAACAAGGTTTCTCTGAATAGCCCTGGCTATCCTGAATCTCACTCTGTAGACCAGGCTGGCCTAGAAATTAGCCACCTGCCTCTGCCTCCTGAGCACTGGGTTTAAAGGCATGCGCCACCACCTGGTTCTCAGTCTGCTTCTGTGCTGTCTTTTCAGATGTTAGTAAGAGCGGTAAGTTACTATTTTGCATTTAATAAGCAAGTGTGTGTGTGAGAGAGTGTGACTTTCACAAACTAAAACAGCCCGGAGAAGGCTCGAGGACCCAACAAACACCAACAAAATGGCCAGGTGTAAAGGCAGCTTTGCCTTGCCTCTGGGGTGATCAACAGCCGTATCTGCCAGTGAACCCCAAAGACGGGGAAAGTTGGCACGTCTCTCAAACCTCTACGACTGGTCCACAGACCCTCTTGGAGTTCTCCATACTCCCATGGCCACCACCAGTGAGCAGCCCCGTACTCCACATTGCCGAGAAACGCTGTGTATGCCCCATTCCTGATCCTAATCCCATGGTTCCATAGCCCTGAGTTTAGGTAACAAGCTGGAGTGCATCCCATGGTGGGTGAGCAGCAGCTCTGTTCTGAGACCTTTCTGCACTGATCCGTGCTCGCGCAGGGTGACCTGCCATTTCCCAGGCACACTGTCACCTGTCTCCTTTCCATCATGATAAGCTGTCTAGGAAGCACTCCATCTGTCCCCTTGCTGCTGCAGCTTATACACTTGGCCGTTTGGAACCCAGGCCCAGCCAAACAGTGTGAATGATGTGTTTTTGAGCTGCATAGAGCCTTGCCCCTCAAGAAAGAGACATATCTAATGAAGAAGCTATTTCCCTTCAAGGCCTACACGAATATGTCACCCTGACTGCAGGGTATGAGAGCTTTAAGGAGCAACCTTAGTGATTGAACTTCATGATACTCCTTCCACGGAAACATCCTTGGCTTGTCTGTATCACCCCACCGTCCGGGAGGAATAACCACTGCATCTCACCTTCCTGCATCTGAACTTGCCTTACAGTCTGAGGTGCTCACGTTTCCCTCTAGATGGGGGATGAAGTCAGTGCTGCACTGCCTCCCACCCACCAGAAGCCATGCCACAACTGTGCCCCACCGTACCCAGGACATGGCTGCCATGGCAGTTCAAGTCACAGGCCTGCACCACTGCTGTGTCCTGACACTCCAAGATGTGCATCTCCACTAAGCAGCTCACTGCATGCCATGCTCAAGCTGCCACTGTCCTTGTTGACTTCAGAACCCAAACTGCAACTGTGTTCCACTACCTAGCATCTGCAGCTGTTGTATAGCAGTTTCGATGAGGTTGGCATTGTCCATCCTACAGGGAAGCTCTCTTAAGCAGGGAAGTAAAACAAACAGTCTCAGGAAATCCCTGAAACTGAGCAGATTCACTAACCCTCCCCCCCCCACCAGAGTAAGAGTCCTCCTCAGGACAACCAGGAAGAGATTTAGCCCAACAAAATCACTAGAAAAGGACACTGTCCTACCTGTTGAGCTGCCTGCAGGCTGAGGTGGGATTTGATGTTGCAGCTGTCTGAGTCATTCCTGCTCTTGTATGTAACCCCTTGCCCATATTCCTATAAGTAACTCAAGTAAAACTCATCAGTTCACCAAGCTGCACTTTAGTGGTGTCTATACTTTGGTCCGTTGTGCGCTCCCTATCTTGGGTAAGTAGAGGTGTGTGTAGTGTCTCCCCAGAAAAAGTTTTGTCACACAACAGCGTCTCTGGAACACATTCCTCCCTGGGCCATGATGCTCAGCACCAGATTCACAGTGGTATCTTTGTCCCTTGGGTCTGAGTTGCTGTGGAATTCCCTAGAATTACAGCCCTTGGTGTAATGGGAAAGCGTGTATCCACCCATGCCTAAGAGTGAACCTGTTTGCATGTCACAGGAGCCGCAGCTGTTCAGTGGGACACTGAGCCCTGGAACACAGTGAAATCAGACTCAGCACTGTCAGGGGGCCTCTCAGGTAAGTCTGTCTTGCCACAGAAACATGGACCCCAGGCCACTAAAGCATCCATAGTCATTGATGACATTGACTACAGCCAAAGAAGCTGTGTTAGAATTATTGTAGAATTGGGAGAAAACACCCCATCATCTAGTAAGAGATTAATGATCAAAATATATGAGAAAAAAATTTAATTAAAAGTGGGGAAAATAGGGTGGGTGGTGATGGCGCACACCTTCAATCCCAGCACTCGGGAGGCAGAGACAGATGGATCTCTGTGAGTTCGAGGCTAGCCTGGTCTACATAGCAAGTTCCAAGACAGGCTCCAAAATTACACAGAGAATCTATCTCCAAAAAGAATGGAAAAAACATGTGAACTACAAAAGCAAGAATCTGAGAAACTGATTTGTTTTGTTTTGTTTTTCAATACAGGGTTTCTCCATGTAGTCCTGGCTGTCCTGGAACTCACTCTGTAGATCAGGCTAGCTTCAAACTCAGGTCTGTCTGCCTCTGCCTCCTGAATGCTGGGATTAAAGGCGTGTGCCACCACCACCTACCCAGCAAGAAACAATTCAAAACGAAGCAAAAAAAAAAAATCAATTGACATTTCTCAAGGAAGATATGTAAATGGCCAATAGAGTTGGGCACAGTGATGTCATCTGGTAGTTGCAGCTACTCAGAGATGGAGGTGGTTAACCCAGGAATTCAAGACCAGCCAGATGGGAAAGCTGGCCCCAATGGCATGGGCCTCGGAGAGCTGACTCTGCCCCTCACCTGAGGGGCCAATACCACCTAGCCCCGCCCTACATCTTGGGCCTTGGGTTGGCCCACCCTAACATCTACCCCATCTCTGACCTGCTGGAGTGTGAAGGGACCGGTCCTGTGGAAGAATAACCGCAGGACCTCCATGACTCGGCAACAGCTGGATAGCGGAGAGGCGCTTCAGAGAGGGCCCAGTGGTGATCCCTATGGCATAAGCCTTTGTTGTAATAAGAGCAGCGGGGCTACTTTCCCGGCACCCGGCCGCCCGTATGGCTAGCTTTACCCGAAATAATTACACGGAAACTGTATTCTTTTAAACACTGCCTGGCCCATTAGTTTTAGCGTCTTAACCCATTTCTAATAATCTGTGTAGCCCCATGAGCTGGCTTACCAGGAAAGATCTTAACCTGCGTCTGTCTGGAGTGGGAGAACCATGGCGACTGCCTGACTCAGCTTCTTTCTCCCAGCATTCTGTTCTGTTTACTCCACCCACCTAAGGGTTGGCCTATCAAATAGGCCTAGGCAGTTTCTTTATTATTTAACCAATGAAAGCAACAGATTAGAAAGAAATCACTCCCACATCAATCCTTGAGCTGGACCAATAGCTCATAGCAATGAGCACTTTGTGGGTGGGGCTGATTGAACGAAAGGATATCATGTGTGATACACAGCACCACCAAAAGCCACTAGGATGGATGAAGGCGTTGGAAAGACAGAGAAGTGAGGTGTTTTTTGTTTTGTTTTTTAATTGATTTTGGGGGGGTTCTTTTGGGAGAAAGCATCAGGGGTGAGGAGAGGATATGGAGGGGCTGGGAGGTGAGTGGAATTAGGGTACATGATGTGAAATTCCCAAAGAATCAATAAAAAATAAATAAAATAAAAAATTAAAAATGTTTAAAGAAAGGAAAGAAGGAGGAAAGAGAAAATAACTATCCTTTGCACCAACATGTAGGAACGAGAGGACACCATGGCAAGCAAAATAAGCCAAGCTCAAAAGACAAAGAGCCACATTATCATTCACACAGGCAGTGTTAAAAATGCCAAACTCAGGGGAATAATGATTTCTAGATTCACAGGGTTCTTAGTCAAGGAACTAAACAATATCAGTCTGATAGAAATAAGTTCAGGATTGGGGCTGAGAGATGTCTCAGTGGTTAAAAGCACTGGCTGCACTTCCAGAGGATCTGGGTTCAATTCCCAACACCTACATGGCTACTCACAATTGTCTGTGACTCCAGTTCCAGAGGATCTGACACCTTCATACCAATGTACATACAGTAAAAGAAATAAGTTCAGGAAATCTATTATATGTCACAATAATTATAGTTAAGATAGATAGATAGATAGATAGATAGATAGATAGATAGATAGATAGATAGATAGATAGACAGACAGAAGGTAGATCACATATATGGTACACACACATACACACATATGAAAACTGCTAGGAGCATACATTTTAAGAGTTTTTACCACAAAAGTGTATAAGGAAACATATGTTAAATAATGGATTTAGGCATTGCATAATGTACTATACTATTTTTTACTCATCTAGGCCAGTGAGATGGCTCAGTGAGTATGGGTGATTTCTGCCAAGTCTAATGATTTGAGTTCCATTCCTAGAACACACAAGTTGGAAGGAGAGAACTGACTCCTCTTGTTCTTTGTCCTGTGACCTCTTTACACTCCCTGTGACACATATACATACACATGCATATGTACACACATGAATAAAATAAACAAATGTAATTTTTAAAATATGTATCACTGCACACCACAATATGTTATAATGAAATTTAATGTTCTCTCTTTTCTGAAAGATTTTATTTTGAAAAGAACTACACCATACTAATCTAAATGTCTTAAAACAACAAAAAGAAGACGTCAAGATTGAGTACATCAGAGCACTAAGAACATTTTGTGGTTTTGCTAGGCATGAATAGAGATTCAGGAGCTGCTACACGACATAGGGACATAGAGCTGCTTCCTACACTGAGCCAACGTACAGCAATTTTAAAACAAGTGCATTCTACCTGCCAAAGTGCACAGCATGGCCTTGTGCAGTCCCCACGTGAAAAGGGCTAAAGCCGTCGAGGTGTGTCAGCAGTTTGCAGGAAATGAGCCCATAGTAAGTCTCAAACAGTGAACGTGCTTTCCCATCATTCATTTTTCTGCATGCCAGAGAAGTTTCAGCATCTGTAGCTTCTGAGGATGTAAAGATGAACTTGTAGCAACATCTGTTTTATACAATGTGTCTCTTCTTGAGCTATGGATGGGATAAGACCAATGGACTTCTCCAAAGCTACAGAGAAACCCTGTCTCTAAAAAAACAAAAAACAAACAAACAAAAAAGACCAACAAACTTACCAAAAATCCCTATAAATACATCAGCCAATACCACTGTAGGTGCTTCATTCAAAACCACATACATAGGCGGGCGGTGGTGGCTCACGCCTTTAATCCCAGCACTCGGGAGGCAGAGTCAGGTGGATCTCTGTGAGTTCGAGACCAGCCTGGTCTACAGAGCTAGTTCCAGAACAGGCTCCAAAGCCACAGAGAAACCCTGTCTCGAAAAACCAAAAAAAAAAAAAAAAATCAAAAAACCAAAACCAAACAAACAAACACATGCATGTCTGAGCCACATCTTGGGGCACTGTAAAGGCCTCGCCACTGCAGCAGCCCAGTACTCACCAAGAGGGACAAATTCTTGGCTGGGGGTCTCTGTTAGGATTATCCTGGTGAGTTAACACTTCCTACATAGATACCTTCTAGATGTTCTTTTAGACTGAGTAGATAGTCCACCAAGCCTGGTAGATTGATAAACATCTTTTCATCAGCTTGAGTATGAGGACATTAGGACGAAAGACACAGCCCACTACATCATTGAGATGCTCTTCAGGGTCTGGTTTTCAGACCTGTCCAAGAAGATCCCTTCAGTTATGTCGTTATTCTCCTGAGACTCGATGTCTGTCTCTTCCAGTAGTTACCAGAGCAAACAGTGTAAGGACTGGGTAGCCTTGGACACTGGTCACACTACCCCACATTTTCCTGATGCACTCCCTTTTTGTTCCACTCCCTGGGCTACTGAAGATAGAGTGAACAGAAAGATGGGCTTCCCATTACATGCCTCCAGCTGGCTCAAAACATAGTCCGTGGAGGGAGTACCTCTTATGAATCCCAAGTTGGGTTTTCTTGCCTTGTTCTTAATTTCAAGGATTTTCATATCGACACGAGGCGAAGAATGTAAAAAGCATTCTTCCACGAAGTCAGCTCCAAAGAGCAAGGCGTGAAATACTACGACATTAAACAGAATGAAACCCACTGGTGAGTCCCAAGTCTGCAGAACGTCACCTAAGAAGAAAGGCGGTTGAGCCTTTAAGCTTCATTCCGGCCCCTGTTTATTCCTCCCACCAGACTGAAGGGGCTTCTCACAGTACTTAGCAGTACATTCTAGTTTAAATGTTTATTATTACTTCTTCTACTAGATTGCAGTCCACCAGGTCACAAGCGTTATATGTCTCTCTTCTCCAGCATTTGCCAGAAAATGGACACTGAGCACAATGTTAGCAGATTACTTCCTTGTTTGGGTGGAAGTTTATACACACACATGCACACACACACACACACACACAATTATAAACTAGATACTGTATGATACACTGGAGATACAAAGACGGATCAGGCATAGCTATATTGATGCCACATATCGAGTGACATAATCATTGTGATTAAAACCTACAGGGGACATACATACAACTCTTCCTTGAATGGAAGCCCTTGGATCAGTTTCCTCTCTGATTACAAAGGTCAAGGATTGTTTTCCATGATGTGGTTGCCTTGGGTGTCCACCACACCCTGGCTATTTATCAGACTTATATTTTAGCACAACTTTCAACTTACTCTGCTACTCCTCAGACTGCTTTGACTGACTCTCCCTACGCATCTGGCATGTCTGTGGATGTGGGCAGATTCCTACTATCTGCAGGGAGCATTCTCTTCAGAGACCTAGGTGGACCTGTGCCAAGTTTATTCCACCTCATTCAGAGAGAGGGACAGTGCCCACCCAGAAGGGAGTGTGCGGAACTGTAACAGACCAGGGACCTTTAAAGGACTCAGAACTGTGTCAGAGCCTGCTCTTAGGAAGAGGCTTAAGTGAGCTACCTCTCAGTGGGCCTTTGCTGAGTTCCAGCGCCGGGCTGGGCACTTCATACTTACTGCACTTAGCCACAGTGACACCCCTTTGGGTAGATTAACTTCCAAATCCAGATGAGCACCTGAGAGGTTTAATAATTTGCCTAAGAGTGCACTGTGGGTAAGGGATTGAGAGAGGCTCCGGTTCTGAACTTGGATCTGCCAGTGTCTAAAGTTCACTGTGACTACTGAGGACCTCTGACCCCAGAACCTGCAGTGACAAACGGCACTCCTTGCCATTTTTCTCAGTGCTAACAATTCACATGGAGAACGGTAGATTCCAACAGCTATCAAATGCTTCGGAGATGATCCAAAACTTACCTGCATGTTGTCTGCGAGCAATCTCAGGGCTTTGGAAATTATTAAGTTCACGTGCCAAGTTCTCTGCAAGAGAATGCCAGGCTAAGCACAGCCTGGGGGCAATTGTAGTAAAACACCTTGAGCCTCAGACTTTAAGGATAAGGCTTCTTCCCAATCACCCTGTGCTTCTGTCCCAGAATACCGGGCACCTGCTTAGGACAGGCTAATATGTCCTTATCGTGTTATGACTGGTTAGAATCCAGAACAAAAGAGGAAAAGCAAGCCTTCTGATGTGTTCACCCTGTGCGTGTGTGTGTGTGGAACAGACTCCTTATCGTCACGCTGAGTTCCAGGTAAAATACGTGTGGAAGTTCAAAGAACCCTTCACCCACACCATGATTGCACAGCATCCCCTCCCAAAGAGAAAAACAATGTGTGGGTGTCTCTTGAGAATAATGCCTAATCCCAAGTACATTATAAAACCACTCTAAACTTTGAGAAATATATGCCCATTTTTTCTCCCCAAAGAAACATTATATATTCAATGTGTCTCATTGAGAGAGATTCTGAATTCCTGCTTTAAGTTACGTACGACATTTACTAAATCATAAGAAATCCTACTTGGGGGGGGGGGGCTGGAGAGACGGCTCAGAGGTTAAGAGCATTGGCTGCTCTTCCAAAGGTCCTGAGTTCGATTCCCAGCAACCACATGGTGGCTCACAACCATCTATCTGTAATGTGGTCTGGTGCCCTTTTCTGGCCTTCAGGCATACACACAGACAGAATATTGTATACATAATAAATAAATAAATAAATATTTAAAAAAAGAAAAAAGAAAATGCATGCTTGTAAACCAGACTCACTGATTTGTCCTGGTTTCTGCTAAGGGAAGAAATCCTGCTGGGTGATGGTGGCTCATGCCCTTAATCCCAATACTTGAGAGGCAGAGGCTAGTGGATCTCTGAGTTCGAGGCCAGCCTAGACTATAGAGTGAGTTCCAGGACAGCAAGGGATAGACAGAGGAACCCTGTCTCGAAAAACAGGAGGAGGAGGAGGAGGAGGAGGAGGAGGAGGAGGAGGAGGAGGAGGAGGAGGAGGAGGAGGAGGAGGAGGAGGAGGAGAACGACGATGACGACGACGAAGAAGAAGAGATCAGAATCAGATGTGGTGGTGCATGACTTTAATCTCAGCACTTGAGAGACAGAGGCAGGTGGATCTTTCAAATGGAGACCAGACTGGTCTACAGAACTAGTTCCCCAGGACAGTCAGGGATACAGAGAAACACTGTATCAAAAACAAACACAAACAAACAAAAGTGTAAGTCCTTAGGGAAATAAAGTTAACTAGAACAGTCAAGAAAACAGATTTTGTGTGAGAACTCGGTAATGAAACAGTATTTTGTGTAGTAATTCAAAAAATAAGTAAAAAAAAGAAAACCACTGGACAATGAAAAGGAACTATGGCACATGCACATACACACACATATAGACATACACACACACAGACACAGATGCACAAGCAGGCCCTTAAAGTTGTGTGTGTTCTCTTAGCAACTATCATCCGGTCTTGGGCATTTTTACCAAGTGGGAAAATCTAACTTGAAAATCCAAATTAAAAGGAGTTTTAACATGTACTGAATCTAACAATTAAATGTGTCTTATATTATGTTTTTGCAAAATTATGTTTTTGTAATTTTCTTTTTCTGGTGACAAATTTTGTTCCCAGATCTTCTTTGGACCTCAAATTTAGAGTGAAGATTTTTTTTTTCTATGAGAAGGCCAAATATTATCACCTCTGGATAAGTTCCATTTGAAATTCACAGTTTGGTTTATCAAACATCTACCCGGTGGAGGTTGAGACCAGTACAGCAAACAGATGTTGGTACATGGCTTTCCTTCCAGCCTTCCCTTTCATAAAGGTCATCAAATGTGTATGTTCATCTCTTTCTCAATTTCACAGAACGCTCTCATCAATCAATCTCTGATGCAGCTGTTGACGGTGTCTTCCTGTGCCTGTCAGATCAAAGTTGCTCTCTTGGGATCTGGTTTTGAGGACCACACACTTGGTTTCCACCACTAAGGATTATTTCCAACACTTGACATGCTCCCGAAGCACCAGGCACGTGGAACCTTCCTGTACTCTACTGCAAACTGCATATGTGACTCTGTGTCCAGACTGTGTGCTGCATCTGTACAGTAGGGAATTGTTCTGTCCAACACAGCAGTTTTCATCCACACGTGGCTACATAAATGTAAACTAACTGAAACATGCTAGGTGTATTTCAAGTGTCCAAAACAAGAGTCTAGTGACCATGTTATTCAAGGGAACCAAGAGGACATCTTTGTCATTGCTGGGGTCTCATTGGTGCTCTTGGGTATGTGTGCCCACGAGTGCAGTGCCCAAGAGAGCAGTGCCCACGAGTGTGGTGCCCACGAGTGCAGTGCCCATGAGTGCAGCTTATGGAGCCCAGGCAGGCGCAGGGGCATAGTTGGTGTTCTGAAGTTAATTTGTGCTTAAATCCTATGACAGTTAGTGACTAACTGTAGGCAGGATAACCAAATCATCTCTAATATAGGGATAATAATGGTAACTACCTTATAAAGTTGTAAGAATTTAAATAATAGCATATATAGTGTCTTTAGAAAAATGCACAATTGTAGCTGATTGCCCCAGCTCCTGAGGGTACAACCCCATTCAGGGCTGTATGCGTAATGGTGAAAGTAAAATGCTGTGGATCCCAAGTGGCTGCAGGGGGACATGAGACCATGCTGTAGGTCCCTGAGCGGGGGGGGGGGAGGTTTTGGGGGGGGCGAGTCCCAGAGCAGCCAGTCCCAGGCAGGAACAGCACAGTTCCATGAGTGGCTGCAGCAGACCAGGAGGAGAGACAGACAGATGGGCACTCCACGAGACCACGCCGCAGGTCTCCAAAGGTGGCTGCTCCTGGGCAGGGAGCCATGCGGCAGGCAAGAGACAGAGACATGGCTAGGCACACCATGCAGAGTGAGGTTGGATATTTATTTAGTGGGTTATAGAAGGGAAGGGGGAGAAGGAGAAGTGGGGAAAGAGAGATAGGAAGAGAAGGGGTGAAGGGGAGAAATGGGAAGAATGAAGAGAGGTAGAAGCTGCCTCTTCGGGGAGAGATGGAAAAGGAAGAAACTCAGGCTGCAAGCAGGAAGGAAGATCTGCCTGCCTCAATGGACAGGGGAGGGAATAGGCAGGTCTTGTCTCTTAAAGAGACAGGACAGATCATTACATTCCCATCTCTTTTTTATAATAAAAAGACAGGAGGTTAGGCAACACAGGTGAAAGAAATTTGAGTGGTAGATCCTAAAAGGTTTTTTTTCCCTTTAACTTTGTCCTCTGTTCTGCCAACACCTTAAACAAGTGTAAGAGACACCAGACATTTCCATACCACAAACACCAGACAGAAACAAAGAGACCAGCTTTGCCAGGATGTGACCAGCACCCAGACTTCTCAGGTTCCCTGCCCCACCGCCAAGATGATGCCCACAAATAAGTAGGAAGCAGTCTTGAGAATCTGCCAAGATTTCAAGAGTCTCTCTCCTGAAGAGGCAGCCTCCTTCCCCCCTTTTATTTCTCTCTCTCTCTCTCTCTCTCTCTCTCTCTCTCTCTCTCTTCTCTTCTCTTCTCCTTCTCTCCCCTTCCCTTCCATAACCCACTAAATAAATATCCAATCTCACTCTGCATAGTGTACCTATCCATGTCTCTGTCTCTTGCCTGCTGTGTGGCTCCCTGCCCAGGACCAGCTGCCTTCAGCTGTGGCATGGTCTCATGGCATGCCCATCTGTTTGTCTCTCCTTGTGGCCGGCTGCAGCCACTCAGGAAACTGCACCATCCCTGCCTAGGACTGGCTGCTCTCGGGATTGCTGTTTGCTTGGACCTGCAGTGTTTTTGCCACTACAGCTGCTGGGAATCCACAGCATTTTACTTTTACCATTACAGTATGAAGCAGTTTGTACCAGACTGTTTAGTTAGGGGCTTCACCCCAGCCCCCTGGCATCCATCTTGAAATGTTGGGTGGAAAGTTCCATTTCAAGGCTCCCTCCCCTGGGAGTTACCTCAGTCCAAACTCCGCCAAAAGGTAACCATTCCTCCAGGAGGGCCAAGATCACTCCCACAGACTATCTAAACTGCCCCCCAGAAAATGAACATGTGGTCTCCTGGTTTTCCATGATCTGTTCCCCTCTCCGTGTTTTCCCTGGATGGGAGTGGGACACCCAGGAGTGCTGCCATCCATTAAATCTGGGTTCTCTTCTAGTTCGGTCTGATCTGGTTTGATTTGGATTATTGCGTCGGTAGAAAGGTTTGTCATCCATGGAAAAATATTTTTTTTTTTTTTTGGTTTTTCGAGACTGCTGGAACTAGCTCTTGTAGACCAGGCTAGTCTTGAACTCACAGAAATCTGCCTGCCTCTGCCTCCCAAGTGCTGAGATTAAAGGCGTGCGCCACCACCGCCCAGCCAAGGAAAAATACTTAACACAGACTTCTGGCTATCACAAGTATTCGTGGACTTTGACCCTGTAACCATTTCTACCTACACCGGGTGAGGAACACTTCTGGTGGTCTAGAAGCTCCTCTAACTGCAGTGACTGGTCTTAAAGGCTCTAATTGGCCCAAACACAAACTTCCATAACTGTGCCTGATACAGATTTTTCTCTCTTTCTCTCTCATCCGGGAGACAGTCTGTGCCCTCTACCCTCATGTTGCAACATTAAGCCTAGTAAAAGGCTCTTCTCACCAGTGACCTCACCAACTTTCAGTAGTGTGGGCTGAGCTGGAAACAGGGGAGATGCAGAGAAGGGACGATGATGGAGGCAGGAAAACCAGCCATGGTAGCAAGAGCCTACTGGTTTGGTTTTTGTTGTTGTTATTGTTTTTGAGTTGTTGTTTTTTTTTCCTTTCATATTTTTGAGACAGGATTTTTCTGTGTAGTTTTGGAGCCTATCCTGGCTGGCCTCAAACTCACTGAGATCCGTCTGCCTCTGCCTCCCGAATGCTGGGGTTAAAGGCATGCACCACCACCACCTGGTGAGTCTAGATGTTTTAAAAGCCAAAGTTAACCTGTAAATCCCACTTGCCCAAGCCTTTGTAGCTTCCTGGAATGCTGGGCATTGTGGTTCTCAGGAATTAACGAGCCATGTTTTCACTCCCCTAAACACATCTGTTTGCATCTGATGAGCTTCAGTGGATGTGGGCAGGAGGTATGTAGGTAGAAAATATGGTAGGATATATGCTTGCCCCTGATTGGACCTAATGGGAAATACGGTGGCTTTGTGGGGCTTTTTGCCTTTTTAAGACTCGCAAAAAGTGACTCGTGGCCATGGGAACCTTCGAATGGACCTGACCAGAGTCCAACATTCTGGCCAGTATTAAAGCTTGCTTCAAATATGACTCAAAATTGAGAAACTGGTTTTTCTCTTGTGAATTTCAGGTTTAACACCATCAGCATGTGTTAAAACCTAAAAAGCGGCAAGCTGCTTGACAGCTGAAGGAGCAGCAGCAGAGGCATTTCAGAGTGATCAGGAAAGGAGAAAGGACACAAGGAACAGTTGGCAAGAGAGGGCAGAGAACTTTTTAGCTTCTGCCAGGGCAGCCACCTGCCTCGGCTGCCAAAGCACTTGCTTCATCGTCTGTGACCAGGTACGTTGGCATGCACACCCTTCTGATGTGCCACTAGCACAGCCCTCTGTCTCTTGTCTTACTCCCCTCTTTGCTCTTCTTTCCTCTTTTACCCCTCTTGCTCCCGTCCTGCCTCTTCCTCTAGTCTCTCTGTCTGCCTCTCTCGTGTCCCCACTCGGATACAGACTTTCACCCTCCCCCTCCCACAATAAACTCTCTCACTAACTCTGGCTCCTGGTGTTTGCTTAGTGGCATACCTTGGCAGGGCCTGCCAAAATGTGCCCACTTCCCCTCTTTGTCCTTTCGGAGAGGAAGGAGAGACGTTTGTATTAACTGAGAAAGAAGGGACTGCAGGTGCTGCTGTTTGCCATCTCCACCCCGCCCCCACGAAGACTTGGAACTCCTGATTCTCCTGCTCCTGACTCTCAAGTGCTGGGATTATGCACATGGGCCACTACCCCAACTTGGCTGTCAAGTCTTTAAAGCTAAGGTTCTCAGGCACCATGGGCCAAAAGAGCTACAACACTGTCAGGTGTTAAGGGGGAAGGAATTACCACTTCCTGGATCCACACAAGAGTTACAGGTCCAGATATTCAAGGCCTGTGTTTGAAGGTCTGGGATGAGGTATCCCAAGATCAAATTCTCAGCATAAGGGAAATTTATTTGCTCCAGAGGGACAAAGGGCAGGGGATAAGAAACAAAGACAGGAGATAGAGGATGAGGGACAAGGGGAAGGGAAGGGGGGTGGCGGATATTTGCCCTGGAGGGAAAAAGGGATGTGCTTTCCTGTCGCTTTAAGGGACAAGCCACACCCACTCCCATTACCTCTGACCTGCCCTCCGCCATCTTGGGCCCTTTCTTTTTTGCTTCCTTGACTTGCGTGCTTTTTATTATAAGGAAGACCTGGGAATGTTATGGTTTTGGTCCCTTTAAGAGACAAGCCACACCCATTCCCCTCCCCATCCGCTGAGGCAGGCTGATTTTCAGCTTCAGGCCTGAGCTCCCTCTCTTTTCCACCTTCCTCTCGAAGAGGCAGCTTCGCTTCTACCTCTCTCCCCACTTCTCTGCTTCCCCCCTTCTCTGTCTCTTTCTCCTCTTCTCTCTCTCTCTCTCTCTCTCTCTCTCTCTCCCTCCCTCTCTCTCTGTCCCCCCTTCACCCTTCCTCTCCCATAACCCCCTAAATAAACATTCAACCTCACCCTGCATGTCGCGTCTATCCATGTTTCTGTCTTCTGCCCGCCTGCCATGCGCCTCCCTGCCTGGGACCAGCCATTGCTCGGGGACCAGCAGCTGACTCTGCCTGGGGCCCACTGCCTGCTGCCACATGGCCCGCCACCACTGCTCTGGGACCAGCAGCTGTCTCTGCCTGGGACTGGCTGCTCCCAGAGCCCGCTGCCTGCCACCACATGGCCCGCTGCCACCATTTGGGACCTACAGCATTTCTGTTGCCTACTGCCACCGGGGATCTTGCAGCATTTTTTAAAAAAAGAATAACAAAAAGGCCTGCCTCTGGATAGAGGGGACAGGAGTGGCTCGTAAGCAAATGGTGGTTTATAAAGGAACACCCCATGTTAGGAGGAGTTGATTTGTTTCGATTGGGCATATTAATTATGGTAGCCAAAACAGGACTTTTTATTACTGGACTTTAATACTGTGATAGCCAGACCTTGGTAGTCAGCCTCGGGAGGAGAAAGTGGACAAATAAGGGAATACCTTGGTGGCTAGCTTTAGGAATATGACCTAGCAGTGTAGCAAGGCAGAGGAAATAGGGGAAGGACAGGGCCTGCCAGAGTCATGTTCGCCATGCCCAGGCCTACTGGAGCCCTTCATGTGTAAAAATTGTTGATCACCCCTCCTCGTGGTCATCCTGCTCTTGTTCCTGTCTCCATGTTGCCATGGTTGCTGCTGATAAACAGCAAGGGAAACAAAAGCTTTCATAAAAAATCCAGGCAGTAGTAGCACCCCTTTAATCTCAGCCCTTAGGAGGTAGAGGCAGGCAGGTCTTAGTTCAAGGATAGCTTGGTCTACAGAGGGAGTTCCAGGACAGCCAGATTCACAGAGAAACCCTGTCTCAAAAACAAAAACAAAACCCAACAAGAACAAAAAACTTTCACACTGCAGCATTGGGAGAGCTTCTCCTTAGAATGACTTCTAGTTGGAGAAAGCAAAAGGAATTGAGCCAGCTGATAAATTGTTAATCCCACCAATACAGAATAAAACACTATGGCCCAGAATCAAGTTTTACAAGGGTTTAAGAAGGAAAAGGTTTAAGAAAGAATATTGTATACATAATAAATAAATAAATAAATATTAAAAAAAAAGGAAAACCCATAACTCATTGCATTTCCCATTAGGTCCAATCAGGGGCAAGCATACATCCTGTCCTATTTCCTGCCTATGTACCTCCTGCTCATATGTGACCGAGCACAGCTGGTGCAGATGGGTTCAACAAACTTGTTTGTTTAGGGGAGTGAAAGCGTGGCTCCTTATCTCCCATAAACAGCAGCCTCCAGCATTTCAGGAACTATCTGTCCTTGGGCAAGGGGCTTGCAGATCAGAGGAATTTTTGTTTCATGGATCCCTAAGGCATAGTAATTAAAACTTAAAATGTAACTTTGACTCTCACAAAGTAACTTAAGTGTTACAGAGAATAGCCATCTCCGTGGTTGAGTAATCAGTTTGAGCAGAGTGCTTCGAGTTTCGTTTCCACAGCCTTTGCCTCTTTCCGCAAAGTTTGCCTAGTAGTTTATGCTGTCTTTCTCCCACTACTAGATGTAGACCTCGCGCAGATAGGTATTTGTTCATCTGTGCCAGAACCATGTTTGGGATGTATCAAGTGTTAATGGATTGTTTGAATTTAGATACATCTCTATTGGGAGCCTGAGTCCCCTCTCCCCGGTGAAAAACAAGGGTCGATGAGGAACATAAACACTCCCTACAAATCTGGAAAGTCGCCTTGAAACGAAGCTTTAGTCCAGGATCACTAGGTGTAAGCGCAGACAGGTGGTACCGGCTGTATCCCGCCCCTCTCCCCAGCCCCGGCCATTCTTCTCCACCTTCCCGGTGGGCAGCGGACGGAAGTACCGGCGCTTCCGCCAGGCGCTGGCTCTGGGTGCCGGAGGGACGCGCGGAGATGACGCAAGCAGCACCGGAAGCCGCTCCCCTGTGAGGCTGCGGACCTGGAGCAGCGGCCGCAGGTCCAGGTCTGTGTTCGCTATGGGCCGGGCCGGGCTGGGCAGGGATCCTGGACGCCGGCGGCGTTGCTGACCCGCTGCCTCGGCCTGTCTTCTCCCTCTCCCCGCAGGCGCCATGGCTGCGGAGCGGACCCGGCCGCTGCGACGCTCTGGTGGCCCGAGCGCGCCTAGTCGGTGTGAGCCCGGCGCGAGGTCCCGGGCCCCGGGGCGCTCGCTCAGGTCAGTGCCGCGCGGAACACGGCTCCGGGAGCAAGGGACCGAGGGAGCCACGAGCGGGCTGAGGGATTCGGAGTTCATTTTAAAGACAGGAAAATTAGATCTAAGTTCCTGCCTTCTGGTGCCTCGGTTTCTCTAGCTGCGAAATGAGTTAACACTGATGCCCCAAGGCTACCAGTTTGATGAAAGATGAAGTGTGGACAGGTGGTTTGTAAAATACAGAACGTTGTAGAGCGTGTAGGAAGGCACCGTGCTTGTGGGTATGCTTTGAAAACAGGTGTGTATTTGGGATGCTACTTTTTTAAAAAGGCCGAAATAACTGTATTCATACAGTTATTTAGTAACAGTGACTGCATTTATTGAAGGCTTATAATGTGCCAGATACGCGCAGAACGCTTTAATCTATTTAATCCTCACAAACTCTTGTAGGTAAAGCAGTACCAGGCTACAGTTTACAAGTGAGGAAATGTGCTTGAAGTACATGAGATGATTGGTCCATGGTTACCCAACAAGTGAGATTTCAGAGCTCATGTTTTATAAACATTATTTGAAGTTTTTCAAAGAGGCTGTGACTCCACTAGTCCCAGCAGTCAGGCATCTGAGGCCTGGGAACTGTGAACTGGAGAACAGCCTAGGCTGCATCTCAAAAGCCTGGCTCAGAAAACAGACAAGAAAATAAAAACAGTTTTCTAAATCCCACAAGCAGCGAGAGGAAGAGAATTTTAAAATAGTGTATCCATTCGATTTGAACCACAATGATGTGTGGTTAAAAGGGATCTCATCCCTATTCCTTGTCTTCCTAGTTCTCCCTGGAAGTAACCTGTTTAATCAGTTTCCTGAATATTCACAAAATATGCACACATTTTCAAAACATCTGATTCTTTTTTTTTTTCTTTTAGTTTCTTGAGACAGGGTCTCTCTGCATAGCTCTGGCTGTACTGGAACTCACTATGTAGGCCAGGCTGGCCTCAGAGATCCTCCTGTCTCTGTCTTTGAGTGCTGTGATTAAAGCTGTGCACCACCATGCCTGGCCTGCCTCTGTGCTTAACTGGTTACTTGGTAGGAAAAGGGGGGCAAGGAGATAACCTTCTGAAAACAACAATATCTACCTTTTATTCTTTAAAGAAAAATTGTGTGTGTGCTTGAGTGCATGCGTGTGTGAGCAATATAGGCCAGAGAACAACTTTATGGTGTCTGCTCTCTCCTTCCAACTTTATGTGGCGTCTTTGTGTTTACTGCTGTGAAGAGACAACATAACAACTCTTATAAATAAAAATATTTAGTTGAGGGGGCTCAATTATGGTTTCAGAGATTTGGTCCGTTATGATGGGCATGGCAGGGTGCTGGCAGATGTGGTGCTGGAGTAGCTAGGAGTCCTACATCTTGGAGGCAACGGGAAGTCAACTGACTGTCACACTGAAGGAAGCTTGAGCAAAAAAGATCTTAAAGCCGGGCGGTGGTAGCGCATGCTTTTAATCCCAGCACTTGGGAGGCAGAGGCAGGGAGTTCGAGACCAGCCTGGTCTACAAGAGCTAGTTCCAGGACAGGCTCCAAAACCACAGAGAAACCCTGTCTCGAAAAACCAAAAAAAAAAAAAAAAAAAAAAAAAAAAGATCTTAAAGACGGCACCCACAGTGACACACTTTCTCCAACAAGGTCACACCTTCTAATGGTGCCCCTCCCTTTGGGGGCCATTTTCTTTCAAACCAACACATGGCTTTTGGGGATCAGGTCATTAGGCTTTGCAGCAAGCACTTTTACCCACTGAGTCTTCTCATGGACTTATCTTTTACTCTTTACCTGCACAAGTTATGGCAGAGCAGATGGAGGGAAAACATATTCAAACTTTGCACCCACAATGCTTTGCCTGTAAAATGGAGGGTGGAGACTGGGTAACATTGAGCTGCTGCTTCCTATGTATCTCTGGGAGAGCCTCTCTACCTCTTGGGCCATAGTCTTTGCTAGTAAGGGCAGTAGTACTTACATTTTAAAGGATCCATGCTAAAAAATCAAATGTGGTATTCACAGGCACTGCTTTAGCCCTTAAGGCCAACATACACCAAACTCAGGCTCCCATCTTCCAATTTAGGAATGCGTTCTGATACTATACATTTTCAGAGCTTTGTGATTGTTTCTGTTACCAGCTGGAGAATAAGATGTTTGCATTGAGAGGGGTGAGAGGAGCAAGATAGTGAGGGGTGTGTGTGGAGAGAAGCGAGCACCTAGGAAGCAGCACCTCAAGTCAGTAACTGCCTTTCTTTATGGAATTAGACGCCTGGGAAACTCAAGTGCTTAAGTTTTTCTTCGAGGTATGAAGAAACCTGAGATGAGACTATAGGACTGAAAATGATGTTATGCTAGTAGGCCGTGTCCATTACAGCCTCAGCACTACTCAAAGGCATCCTGCCAGGCATTTATAGGACTGGACATGTCTTACCTCACTTCTGATTCTCACACTGCTGAAGTTGGGATAGCTTGTTTTACAAATGGAAGCTTAGACATTAGTTGAGTATTCCCATGATCACAAAAGAAGTGGTTGAATCAGCTAAAAAAAATTTAGTGGTTGGTCTAGCTCTTTCATTTATCCCAGCTTGCTTCTGTACCCAGTGGTCCTGACTCCACACTAACGGGAAAGACCATTCTGAAGTTGGCTATTCCACTGTTGGAAGGAATGCTGTTGAGTTGAGATCCCGTTTTCTGAGGCTTCCCCCTGAACCTTTGCTGCCAGTTTCTAGAGGCTCTAAGAACAAGTTCAGTTTAGACCTGTGGTTTTAAGAAAGTCCCTCTAAAATTGGTTGGTTCTTTTAGAAAAGTAAAAGTTGATGAGTTTTAGTATTATGCTCTGAACAATTAAATGATTTGAGACAGGCTTTGTGGCACACACCTGTCATTCTTGTCCTCAGCAGACAGGGGCTCAGTAAAAAAGAAACTGAAAATGCGATGTTCAATAGCTCAGGTGCCCACGGAAACAAATGCTATGTCTTGTGAATAGTTATTCTTAAAAGTAGGATTCTGGATGTGTTACCGAGAGTTTATGCTAGGGATCAGACAGGAAGCTTATTTTTCGAGATGAGTTGATGACGTCGTGTGAACTGTTTGTTCTTTCAGCAGATGAAGAACTGGGTCTCTCATATAAATGGGTGCATCCTTTAGTCCCAGACTCCTGACTTTGAGTAGTCTTCAGAAGCCCAAGCAGTTAGGCTAGAGAGAACTGATTGAAATGTTCTGTTGCTTCTACTAAGATGACTTTGTGTCTGACGTGGTCTTGCCAAATCAGGTGCTGGGAACTTGGTTTTTGCTCACTTTCCATGGCAGAGCTGGAAGAAAGCTGGCTTTGTATAGCTCTACTCTAGGTAACATGTCAGGAAATTTTTAAATTTTTTTTAATCAGATGGCAATCTTATAAGTAATCAGAAGAATGCCCACCCACCCCCAAAAAAAGCCGTGGCACTGTCTGAACATAATAAAAATCAAACTAAGTTCCCATGAACCTGTTACCCAATATTAACATCTATCAGTACAGAGCAAATAATTTTTATTGGCATTTTTTCTCTTTCCATTAGTTTAATTCTCAATGTTAATTTTTATTTTTATTTACTTACCTTTTTTTCAAGATAAGGTTTCCCTGTATGGCTCTGGCTGTCCTAGAACATACTTCATAGACCGGGCAGGCTTTGAGTCACAGAGATTGCCTGCCTCTGCCTCCTGAGTTTGGGAATTAAAGGACACACACACACATTTAACCCTCATTATAAAGAATAAGTTGACACGCCTGTTGATGCTAAGCCTTTGTCCAGTTAGCCTTGGAAGGTTGATACTTTCTCAAAGGTAAAATGCTATAATCAGATACACATAGTATCTGGAGATCTTATGACCAAGTTAGGATTCTTAGGTTTTTTTCTCCTCCTCCTCCTCCAGTGGCTCTTACAGTTCAGGCTAGGTTGAACTAACTACATAGCCAAAGATAGCCTTGAACCTTCACTCACTTCTCCCAACCTCACCTTCCGTGTGCTGGATTATAGGCGTGCCAGCAGCTGTGCTGATCTTTTTGGTTTTTGGGGGGAGTGGATGGGGGTGGTTTTAGGCTTTTTGTTTGTTTTTATTTTTGGGGTTTTTTGTTTGTTTGTTTTTTAAGACAGGGTTTCTCTGTGTAGCCCTGGCTGTCCTGGAACTTACTCCTTAGACCAGGCTGGCCTTGAACTCAGAGATCTGCCTACCTCTGCTGGGATTAAAGGCACGTGCTAGCACTGCCCAGCTGCTATGCTGATCTTGAAAGCACAGGCCTCTATTCTGTTCTGCTATTTCACTAGCTTTGGAGCCACAGTGATTAACTTAGCTTCTTGTGCCTGTAGTTTCATTTGTAAAGTGAAGTCACATGTTTTCTGTGAGTGTCCAGATGATTATTTTTGGCTTTGTATATCTGACTGTGGTATTGCTATATTGCCCAGGCTGGTCTCCAACTTCACGATCCTCTTAGGGTAGCCTCTGAGTGCTAGTATTATAGGCACATTCCACTATGCCTAGCACTATGGGAATTATTAATTTGCTTTTTCTTGTAGGCTGTAAGAGCCCTCATGGCTCTCTAAGGAACATGATAGAGACTTGTGACTAGCTTATGTAAGGCTTCTAAAAGCAAACTGTACAGCCTTTAGTAGTCCATGTTCTATAGACAGTGCTGTAAGGGGGATGGCACACCAAAATGCAAAGCTTACTACACGTTTATTTTTCTTCTTCACATCTTTTTGCTTCAACATCTACTGTAAAACTAAGCCGTTAGTTTTGTAATTTTGGGTGGCAGATCAGGTTGTTCCCAGCATAACTAATGCATAGGTCACAGCTCCATAGATTTGCTTTGTGTATGTCAGTTACATCCTGATGCTGTTCTTGTGACTTTATTTCCCAAATAGAGTTTATTTAGTAAGGAGTCTGGTGAGGAAGCAATTTTGTGATGGATCGGATGGCGGGTTGTGTGCAGAGTAGAAGACACTGTTATGAATGTTCTGTACATCTTTATGGGGACAATGCATGTGGCATGTATTAGACTTTATAATATTCTGTCTGTGTGCAAGTCTGCAGGCCAGAAGAGGGCACCAGACCTCTTTACAGATGGTTGTGAGTGTATTAGACTTTAAAAGGAGCAAGTCACACACTGACATAAGTTCCTCTGACATATTTACTATATCACGATTTGTTAAAATGTTTTCTTAGATGCATTTCCTTTTGTGTGCATGAAAACATTCAGTGTAGTTTATTAACTGTGAAGTAACTAAGCATAAAATTGTAATGCATTTTTACACTAATTTTTAATACTTCGTTTATTAGCAGTCTTGCTTGACCAGTCTTTTTGAACAGAACTAATACAATATTTTGATGTGCCACAGGTAAATATTTCCATAACCTTATGGAGAGAAAGGACTTTGAGACATGGCTTGATAACATTTCTGTTACATTTCTTTCTCTGACGGACTTGCAGAAAAATGAAACTCTGGACCACCTGATTAGTCTGAGTGGGGCAGTCCAGCTCAGGCACCTCTCCAATAACCTGGAGACCCTCCTCAAGCGGGACTTCCTCAAACTCCTTCCCCTGGAGCTCAGTTTTTATTTGTTAAAATGGCTCGATCCTCAGACTTTACTCACATGCTGCCTGGTCTCTAAGCAGTGGAATAAGGTGATAAGTGCCTGCACAGAGGTGTGGCAGACTGCCTGTAAGAATTTGGGCTGGCAGATAGATGATTCTGTTCAGGACGCATTGCACTGGAAGAAGGTTTACTTGAAGGCTATCTTGAGGATGAAGCAGCTGGAGGACCACGAAGCCTTTGAGACCTCATCATTAATTGGACACAGTGCCAGAGTGTATGCACTTTATTACAGAGATGGACTTCTCTGCACAGGTAAGGACCTGGGCGAGTCGCCCGGGAGGGGAAGCAGTGTTCCTTCTCTCTACCAACTTACAAGAACTGATCCTTGTAAGCTCCCTCTTGAGAAGATCCAGCGTTGCCTATACGGGATATTTGTCACGCACATTCCTCTGGGGAAGAGACATTTTTCTAAGGGTTTGTGACAAAAGCTTCAGATAGTCTTCCCCCCACCCCCCCACCCCAAGACAAGGTTTTTCTGTGTAGACCTGGCTGTCCTGGAACTTGCTCTGTAGACCAGGCTGGCCTCAAACTCGCTGAGATCCGCCTGCCTTTGCCTTCCAAGTGCTGGGATTAAAGGCGTGCTCCACCGCTGCCCAGCCAGATATTTTTTTAAGTATAATGTGAATCAGAAAGGTGTAGGTTACTTCTTACACTTTTCCTCTGTGTTTGTTAATTTTGTTTCTTATTTTATCATTTAAACACTCTTTTTACATTTAGCAAGAACATTTTGGGTGGATTATTTAACCTGTGTTTATTTCTTTGCTTTTAAAATGATGGGAAGAGACAAATTCCTTCCTTGGTCTAAAGTCCTGTAACCCTAAGAATTGAATGCTGAAAGTCTGGACATAGAAGCAGAGACAGCTGGATGTTTTTTAAACTAGGCATTTAAGTGACTGTTCGACACACCGTTCTGTACAGTCCACAAAGAATGATCTACCATAGCTGTACTTTCAGTTTTGAATGGGTTTATTGTCTGTTAGAGACTAAATAGCAATCAGTAGAACAACCATCAGACTGAGCACTCCAGACATCTAGCAGAGATGACTGGGAGAGCAAACACAAGATAACACTATCAACTTGGGGGCTTACAAACCTCCAGCAGAAATCAACTGGTGAAGTCAGCCAGCTCCACCACCACCCCCAGGCAGACAGCTGACTTTACCAAGTGAAGGAGTCCAATTAAATAGCAGCAGGTGATGTCATCAGATTGGGTGCTAACAGCATTCCTAAGAAACTAACTGGGGAGGTTGAGATAGTCCTTTATATTCCCGGTAGAGTCTTCTCTTCTCAGACAAGCTTCCCTGACTGAACCTGTGTTACCATGCCACTGCAGGCATTTTTATATTATGGGACAAACTGTAGTAATCTTGGTTGGAAATAGTGTACCTTCTAGCTTTTTTGAAGGATCTGGTGTTTTTATTTTTATTTATTTTTTTAAATATTTATTTATTTATTATGTATTCAATATTCTGTCTGTGCGTATGCTGCAGGCCAGAAGAGGGCACCAAACCCCATTACAGATGGTTGTGAGCCACCATGTGGTTGCTGGGAATTGAACTCAGGACCTTTGGAAGAGCAGGCAATGCTCTTAACCTCTGAGCCATCTCTCTAGCCCCCGATGTGGTGTTTTAAAAACCCTTAGCTGCTTCCTGTTTTTTTCTTCTCCCAATTACAGAGCCAGGGGTCAACTTGTTCTTGGACAAAGTGCCTTGGAAAACACTTGAAATACATCTGCTGGATGTCATAGTTGCTTTTCTTTGGCTGTGATAAGATGCTATGGCCAAATCACTTTATAAGAGAAAGCATTTAATTTGGGGTTTATGAATCCAAAGTCCATGACAGTGGCCATGAGCACAGCAGCAGGGAGGTAGGCAGGAATGGTTCTGGAGCAGCAGCTAAGAATATGAAGCAGAGAAAGCTAAGAATGGCATGGGCATTCGAGGCCTAAAGCTCACCCCCAATGACTTAATTCTTCCAACAAGACCACACCTAAGCCAGACGTGGTCACTCGGGAGGAAGAGTTAGGTGGATTTCTGTGAGTTTCAGGCCAGACTGGTCTACAAGAGCAAGTGCCGGGATAGTTTCCAAAACGACACAAAGAAACCCTGTCTCAAAAAACTAAAAAGGACCACACCTAATTCTTCACAAACAATGCCACCAACTGGGGACCAAATATTCAATCATATGGGCCTATGGGGGCCATTCTCATTCAAACTGCCACACTGGAGTATGAGACAGGAGAGCCCTCACAGAGTGTACTTTTAACAAGCTTGAAGCACATGACAATGTACCTATATAATATACATTATATATACAACTGTTAAAGTTTTAAATTTTATGTTACTATAGAATTATAATGGATGTTTGTTTCTACAAATGGCTCTGATATGTGTCCACATTTAGGCAATGTAATTCCTTCTTGGCTGTGTGTGGAGTGGTTCTAGGATTTTTTTGTTTGTTCTTAGATTTATTTATATGAGTATTCTGTCTGCATGTATGTCTGCACACCAGAAGAGGGTATCAGATCTCACGGGATTAAAATTATAGACAGGTGGGTGCTGAGAATTGAACTCAGGATCTCTAGAAGTCAATGCTCTTAACAACTGAGCCATCTTTTAAGTCCCCCCAATTTTTTTTTAATCATGTATTTATGCATGTGTCTGAGTTTGGGTTTGTACACATTAAGTTCATGTTCCAGCAGAGGCAAGAAGTGGACACCAGGTTCCCATTTGTGAGCTTCTTGACATGGGACTGGGAACCAAACTAGGGTCCTCTGTAAGAGCCTTGTCTTCAGCCCAGTTCTGGTTCTTACCAGCAGTCTTAATGCCTGTTTGCTTACATCATGTACACTGTGTACAGATAACCATATTAACTGTTCAATCCAGAACATTTTTTAACAAATATTCCTGGAGTGCCAAAACTATATAATTTTCACTTTTGATAAGTTCCTTTGTGTAAATATATCATGTAGCTGTTTCCATGTTGGTATACATTCAGGTTTTTGTTTCATGACTTTGTTTGCATCCCCTTCCCCTTGTAACAGAGGCTGGAGTAAAATTACCAGTTCCACAAGTGTGACTGATCCCTGCTTTCTGTCTGCACGTGTGCTGAATTGCTGCTGTGCCCACAGCAGGTGAAATAATCTGCTTATTAGTTAGGAAGTAACCTCTCAAGATTATTTTTAAATTGCATTTCTATATAAAGCACATATTTTCCCATGTGGTGACTTAGTCTCTGAAATGCCAGGCACCTTTTCAGTTTAATTAGTCATTTGATTGTGGTATGTCATGGTTTGGCTTGTCACCCTGAACTTGCTTTATGCTATTTTCCCTGTAAGTCTGATTATTGGAACATTATCATCCATTTTCCTGTGCTTTGATGTCCTTTGTAGTTGTAATACTTTCCAGTTGTATAAAGGCTGTAGCCTCTTTTTTTTTTTTAAATTAAGATATGGTTTGGAAGCCGGGCAGTGTGGTACACACCTTTAATCCCAGCACTTGGGAGGCAAAAGTAGGTGGATCTTTGTGAGTTCAAGGCCAATCTGGTCTACAGAGTAAGTTCCAGGACAGGCTCCAGAGAAACCCTGTCTTGAAGAAGAAAAAAAAAGGCTATGGTATTGACTTAAGTATATTAAGTATACTTAAATACTGGCAGTGGGCTCATTGTCTTCATAATCCCATTTCTTTCTTTTTTGGTTTTTTGAGACATGATCTCTCTGAGTACCCCTGGCTGTCTGGAACTTACTATGTCGACCAGATTGGCCTCAAACTCACAGCGATCTCCCAGCCTTTCTTTTTTTTTATTTTAGAGTGTTTTGCCTGTGTGTGTCTATGCACCATGTGCATGCTTGGTAGAGGCCAGAAGAGAGCATTGATTCCCCTGGAACTAGAGTTATTGATAGTTTGTAAGCCACCATCTGGGTATGCGAGTAGATCTCATGTTCTCTGCAAGAACGGCCAGTGCTAACTGATAAGCCATCTCAAGCCTTGACTCTTAACTTTAAAAAATGTTACTCTGTGAGTGTGAGTGTGCGTGCATGCATGTGCTATTTTTAAGCTAGGTCTTGATTTTTTAGCCTATGCTGTCCTGAAGCTTAGTACATAATATAGCTAGCTAGCCTCCAACTTGTAGCAATATTCTTTCTGAGTTTGGGGATTACTGGCATTCACAATTATACTCCTCTTCATCATTTCTTTTCTTGCAATAAAAGTTCAGTTATGGGCTGGGGAGATGGTGAGCGGTCAAAACACTTACCATGCAAGTAGAAAGACTGGACTTGGGATTCCCAGAACCCATGGAGATACCAGATGTGTGTGGCAGCCCACTGTGATTCCAGCTTCCTGAGGAGAGACAGGGAATCCCTGAGGCACGCTGGTTGTATTAGCTAGTCATATGGTAAGTTTGACTGAGAGACTCTGCCTCATAAGGAATAAAGATGGGGAGTGGTAGAGAAAGATTCTGGACATTGTCCCAAGGTCTCCACATGCAAACATACATACACATACACACTCATACATGTAAGAAAGAGGAGGAAAAAACTCATTTATTTGTTGAAAAAATAAATGGGAAGTAATCCTCAAGTCCTCTAGCTACTTGTTAATATTTGTTAGTGGACCCAAATCTGTATGTTTGTTTGTTTTCAGTGCTGGCGACTAGAAATCCAGGGTCTGTGCGTGCTAGGCCTGTATTCCACCACTAAGCCACGTTCAGCTCCCAAACCCTGTAGTTTAAGATTAGTTTTTAGGGGCTGGAGAGATGGCTTAAAGGTTAAGAACACAGACTACTTTTGCAGAGGTCTGGAGTTCAATCCCCAGCAACCAAGCACATGGTGGTAGCTCACAACCATCTATAATGAGATCTGGTGCCCTCTTCTGACCTGCAGACATAACATGCTGACAGAATACTGCATACATAATTAATAAATAAATAAATAAATAAATCTTTTTTTAAAAAAATGGGGGACTGGAGAGATGGCTCAGTGGTTAAAAAAAAGATTGGTTTCTAAATGGGTATATATTATTTTTATTATAATTCATCAGTTTTGCATTTAAAAATTACATCATGCTTTTGAAATTGATCTAAAGTGTTAGTTGAAATTTCTAATGGCAGCATGCTTGAGACTTCACAGGTAAGAGAAATAAGTTAAAGAATTATAGATGTGTTTCTGTTATTGTGTCTCTTTTTAAGAATTATTATTTTTGCCAGGAGGTGATGGCACATGCCTGTAATCCCAGCACTCAAGAGGCAGAGGCAGGCAATCTGTGAGTTTAAGGCCAGTGTGGTCTACAGAGCAGGTTCCAGGACAGCCAGGGGTACTCAGAGAAACGTTGTCTTGAAAACAAATAAACAAACAGAAAGGGCTTGTTTGGTATGTCCCAGGCATACCAAGTCAGACCAAAAATAAAAAATAAATTTTTATGTTTGTGTATGGGGGGAAACCTGGGGAGGCCAAAAATAGGTATCAGATCCCCTGAGCTCCCTGTCCCACCCCTCACTTCCTTATTTATTTGTTTCTTTTTAAAAATATTTTATTTATTTATTATGTATATAGTGTTCTGCCTGCAGGCCAAGGCACCAGATCTCATTGATGGTTGTGAGCCACCACGTGGTTGCTGGGAATTGAACTCAGAACCTCTGCAGCCCATAATTTGTTTCTCAAAAACTTTAATTTTCACTTGGGTGAATAGTGGGATCCTGAACTTGGCAGTGAGATAGCATTACCAAAGAGAGTGATGGCCAGTGCTAACGATTGGCCTGGTCTGCAGGGAGATGATTCTCCCTGTTAGATTATTTCTGAAATGATGAAAGAAGAACTTAGTGTACTTCGCGACATCAACAGACAACAATGTGAGAGCCACATGGGAGAAGCAGGGCCGTTCCTCTGCTCAGAGGGTACACACGCTCCATCAGGAAGATGACTTAATGTAGGTGAAAGTCTCCTGAGGACTGTGCCAAGTCGCAGTGCCTGCCCTTCCAGAGAGCAGTTTCTGCTCCACTGCAGTCTGTTTCTACCATGTAGGATTCACTGGTCATTTCTGACTTTGCAAGAGAAGCTTCAAGTCTAGATTTTTGTGAAATGTGCTTATTACTTTTCAGTATTAATCTTTATCTGGATTTTAGAATATTGTGGCTAGGTCATGTTCAGTCTGTGGTAACCTCTGGATTGAGTGAGAAAACCACCAAGCCAGCTCCCCAGCCCTTAAAATGGGAAATACCAGAATTAAAAGACTTGGAATGTAAAAGAACAAAGTGTGTCCTTTTGATACCTTGTTACATGTTAAAGTATTAACACTTTTGACAAACAGAATTAAATAAAATACACTTCATTTTTTAAGTAACCATTGGAAACAAAATTATATGCTGTTTCTATTGGGCATATTGTTGCCGACCTCTGCTTCTCAAGTGTTACTGATGGTGGAGAATTGCCTGACAACCTTTTTAATTCCACATCTCTAAACTAGAATGCTTTCCTGTTTGTGTGAGGTTTGTCTTTGTATGCTCATTTCTTAATTTTCTGTGGTGTTGGGGTAGAACTCATAACCTTGCACCTCTACCACTGAGCTGTGTTCTCAGCGCACTGTGTATTCCAATAATGATCCCTTGGTGATCTTAAAAGTCTCCATCCTAGGGGGCTGGAGAGATGGCTCAGAGTTGAAGAGCACTGGGTGCTCTTCCAGAGGTCCTGAGTTCAATTCCCAGCAAGTCTCCATCCAGAAGTGTCCATCACAAACCACAAGCAAACCCTGCCTCTCATTTTCTAGAGAGGAAAACAGAGACCTAAATAGCTAGCTGACAGTAAGGCAGTTTTCATTTCCGTGTCCTTGGAGTCTGTCCACATGGAAGTCTTGCCCACGGTCTTTTAATGTGTAGAGTGTATGTTTATGCCACATGTGTGTTTAGTGCCCTCAGAAGTCAGATAAAGGTGTCA
Source organism: Microtus pennsylvanicus (assembly GCF_037038515.1). NCBI lineage: Eukaryota > Metazoa > Chordata > Mammalia > Rodentia > Cricetidae > Microtus > Microtus pennsylvanicus. The sequence goes on along the minus strand of NC_134587.1, from coordinate 49,409,349 downwards.
AATCCCCTGGAACTGGAGTTACAGATGGTTGTGAGCCACCATGTGGGCGCTGGGAATTGAACCCAAATCCTTTGCAAGGATAGTATTTGCTCTGAACCTTGGAGCCATCTCTCCAGCCCATGGGGGTGGGGGATTTTGTGGCTGGTTTTGTTTAAACATTTTTTTTTTTTGCCACTGAACTGTATTGTCAGCCCATCAGTGGTATTTTTACAATAAAAAATTATGCTGGGTTGTCAGCACAAACCCTGATGTCAGGATGGATGCCTCAGTGGTTAAGAGCACTGATGGCTGCTTGTTTAAACATTTTTCAGCTTTTGAAAATTAACTTGTTGGAGCTTTCCTAGAATACAATGTCCTAGTCAAAATAACTGTATTTAGTGTTTCTCAAAATGTCGTTTGTTGAGCCTCTAAAAGTAAAGTTTGAGACAAAATTTAGTGATTAGAATTGCAGACTTAATAAAAACTCAGTCCTGAATTACCATCATGATTAGTATAACTTTTCCTCAGAGGCCATGCTGTGTCCCATGTGACTTGGGGCTGGGAGCCCTGAAGAAAGAACACACACACACAGTGAAGCTGGGATCGGGTGGGGTTCTCTAACCACAGTAACCCAGAACCTCGGTGTGTTTATTAGGTACAGCACAATGGGAGGGTTCCTTGGTCTCAGTAGGAGGTGTCTTAGGCAGCCAGTCTCTGACTGTAAACAGCTGGGAGGAGGAAGCTGCAGTTCTCAGTCTTTTTTTACACATTGGTCAGTCTTTTGTAAACACTCATACTTCCATGGACAGTTTTGCCATCCCTTTTAGCCTGTTTAACCGTTTTGCCAATTTACCATGGGCCAACTGGTCTTGGAGTTGACAGACCTTACATATTCATTCAGAAGTTTACACACTCAGGGCTTCCTCCACTTTTCCCTCCAGATTTAAGCTGTCTGTGAGTTGATATGAAAGTTTGAGGGTGATTTATCCCTAGTGTTCATTGAAGTTCCTTGACATCTTTCAAGATGGCTCAAGAAATTACCAACTAGCTCATGTAAAAGCTACCTACTGACCTGAGGCTCACCTGTGCTTTCCTAGTCAGCAGTCCTTATTTATTCAGGATCGTTGGGCAGTGAGTAGACAGGCATTCAAGTGTAAACATGCAACCATAGGTAAGACAAACACTAAAGTCAATCTGAAAGCTCTGCTAGCCAGAGAAAGGAAATGTTGCAAATAGAAGCATAAAGAGGTGACTTAGTCTTATATCCTACAGCCCGGAAGATTATGGGAAAAGATAAGCTTGCTTGTTGCGGGAGGTCCTTCTGCAACACCTGCTTTCTGTCCTAGTATATTTAATGCCATTTTGAAGCCCAACAAACACATTATTCTGTCTATGCTTTGGTTTTCTTAGCCTTAAAGCAGAAGAAGCACTCCAGAGGGGACTGACTGTCCTTCTTTAAGGTGTCTAGGTCACACTAACCTTTCTGGTTTTTCTCTTCAAGGGTCAGATGACTTGTCTGCAAAGCTGTGGGATGTAAGCACAGGACAGTGTGTTTACGGCATCCAGACCCACACTTGTGCAGCTGTGAAGTTCGATGAACAGAAGCTTGTGACAGGCTCCTTTGACAACACCGTGGCCTGCTGGGAATGGAGTTCTGGAGCCAGGACACAGCATTTCCGGGGACACACGGGGGCGGGTGGGTTCTTTTTTGAGGGTCTTTACAATTACTTTACCCATGCCTATTAAGATCAAGAGTCAAATACTTTAAGTTTTTTTTTTCTTGCTTGCTTTAACCTGTGGTTTTCTCTTTTTTACTACTGCAGCGATTTCGCTACATTTGGAATGATTTCCACAATTTTGCTTTTTCTAAGCCTTCAGAACTCTTTTATGACCCTATGTACTAGGAATAGATGTCCTTCTCTCCCAGATTATTTCTCTTTCTGCACAGTTGCTTACATTTGCTTTTAGTGGATTCCATCCTGCACACCCAAATATTCTGTTTATTTATTCAAAACTGAAAACCCCTTGGGCAGTTTACAGATTTTATCTACACAGAGTAGATCCAGTTAGTACTTGGCTGCTAAGTGAGTAAAACAAGCAACATCCTGGGACTAACATGAAAGAAATTTCTATTCTGGAATGTCCTATTTACACACATAGTCATAGTGACTACCTTACCTCCTACTCTAAGCTCCATAGGTCAGTGATTCGGCTTATCTTGTTTACTTTGATAGCCTAAGTTCCTTATGTTGTACCTGGTGTTAATATTTCTTTGAACCTAGCTCTTCTACTAAACAACTCCCTTCAACTATCCTTATATATTTTTAAAAAATTTTAATCCACTCTCATTTGTTTTAGAAGTCGATGGTCTATAGCTGGGTGTGATGGCACACACCTTTAAGAGGCAGGCAGATCTCTGTGTGTTTTGGGCCAGTCAGGGCTACACAGTGAAACACTGTCTCAAAATACAAACAAACAAACAAGAAGTCTATAGTTTAATATGGATCCCATCCATTAAACGGAGTGATACACAGCATAAGGATACCACAGCTTCTAGAGATTTCATTCCTTACCAGTTTTGGAGGTCCTGCTCTAAAAATGTTCTGCTATTTCTTGACACTGCTGTGGCTGTTAATCCATGCCTTTCTTGTCCCCTCTGCCTGGAGTGTTGCTTATTTTCTTAATAAGCTATATGCATTCTTCTTGTCCCATCTCCAATAGTTCTTCTGAAGTCCTCTGATAGCTCTGATAGAGTAGTCATCATCTCCAGTGTTGCTCTAGCAAGAGGTAACCTCTTGAAAAAAACAACTTGTCTCTCATTTTCTGGAAGGAAGGGCCAGTGTCTTTATCCGTAGGTTACCAATGTCCTTTTGAGTTTAGTAGACATTTAAAAACAAATACTGAAGCTGGGCAATAGTGGTGCATGCCTTTAATCCCAGCACTCAGGAGGCAGAGGCAGGCGGATCTGGCCAGCCTGGTCTACAGAATGAGTTCCAGGACTGGCTCCACTGCTACTGAGAAACGCTGTCTTGAAAAGAAAATACTGAATGAAAATTCACTGCATGTCCTGAACTAATGTAGTTGCTAGGTGTACAACTTGAAGAAATTTAGAAACTGTTGACCAAGTCTGACCTTTGAGTTCCTTGTTTCTCTCTGTCCTGGCCTTTCTGGAGCCCAAGTGTTCTGTAGCTTATTTTCTTCACACTGCTGTTTTGTTTTTGTTTTTTTTTTTTTTTAAAGATTTATCTTTTTATTATAGAGAGTTCTACCTGCATGTATGCCTGCAATGCAGACCAGAAGAGAGTACCAGAACACATGGATGGTTGTAAGCCACAAAGTGGTTGCTGGGAATTGAACTCATGACCTCCAGAAGAACAGCCAGTGCTCTTTGAGCCATCTCTCTAGTCACCACACTGTGGATCTTAAAAGGGCTGCCTGTGCTGATGTTTTCCTATAAACACTAAAAAGGGTTGCCATCATTTCCATCACACTGAAGCTGACACAAACAGAAGAGAGTATGTTAGTTGCAGGCTTTCTCATCCTTAGGATAATCTATAATAATAACAGTTTTGAAGTAGATTTTCTTTGTATCATAAAGCTGCTGGTTGAATAGCTCAATTCTTAATGTGCCCTGGTTAGGAAGTTACCTATTTGGAGAGCTAGGAGAAGAAATGTTATTGTTTTTACAAAGATCCCTTGACAGTGAAGTGTTTTCACTCTGACTGTGTTGTGTGCACTAGTGTTCAGTGTGGACTACAGTGATGAACTGGATATTCTGGTGAGTGGCTCTGCGGACTTCGCTGTGAAAGTATGGGCTTTATCTGCTGGGACATGCTTGAACACACTCACTGGACATACTGAATGGGTCACCAAGGTAGGAAGACCAAGGGATGTCCTTTGTATCTGGCTCCTCACTGGTGGGGAATGGAGGATGATAGATCTTGCATATATTGTAGATGAATCATAGCAGAATAAATGCACTCACAGAGCATGGTGGTTAAGATACCTTCTTGATTCAGAACTGTAATTTTCATTTTGAAAAGTGTTAGGATAGTAGTAGCACACACCTTTAATCTCAGCACTCAGGAGGCACAGGCAGGCAGATCTGAGTTTGCGGCCAGCCTAGTTTACATAGAGAGTTTCAGAACAGCCAGGGCAACACGGAGAAAGCCTGTCTCAAACACCATCCCCAACCAAAAAAAGTGCAGTGCTTATAAAATGTGAGATAGGGAGGAGCTGGGTGTTGCTCAGTGGTAGAACCATGTACAAGATCCTATGATCAAGCACCATTATGACAAAAATATGAGAATAAAATTAGAAAAATGAGTCTTTTAACAGAATATTGTGTTCTCATTTTCAAAACTAAATTGTTTCAAATGCAATATTAATGGTATACTTGTTGTGCAGGCACACATTTCTTGAGCTTATTATACTCTTTTCCAAGAGGCTGAGGATGTAGGAGTAAACAAAATAAACCTGGGTCCAATCTGATGGATTTTAATGTAATAGAAATGGTACTATCAGAGGTTAAGAGCATTGCCTGCTCTTCCAAAGGTCCTGAGTTCAATTCCCAGCAACCACATGGTGGCTCGCAACCATCTGTAATGAGGTCTTCTGACCTTCATGTATACACTCAGAATATTGAATACATAATAAATATTTTTTAAAAAAGAAATGGTTACTATGTAGCAAATTCACAAAAAGTGCTGTTTAATTGCAAATTAGTTCTGTGAAGGAGAAGTGCAGTGCAGTGTAAGAAAATCTAGGGAGTAATTAGGAAAAGCTTTTTGAGACAGACCAAAAGGTGGCTACGCGATAGCTGTGGAAAGAGCAGGGTATGGTTTACATATGCATGTGCTCAGGGACAGAAAAGCACCGGAAGGCCAGTTCAGCCATACTGTAGAGGCCAGAGCTGGCCTCACGAAGAGGTTGTGGGCCAGAGTAAGGTTGGTAGATACCAGAAGTGTATTGAGAAAGCTATTGAAAGTTATGATTTAAGGTCTGCTGTGATTTATGTATGAGAAACAATTTGAATGTGGAAAGCTGATAAATTAGAGATACATACACATGGCTACAAGATGCCTAGTTGGATTTAGTCTAAGCAAAAGATGCAATGGCTTGGATTTGTGTGGCAATGCATGAAGGATCTATCTTTAATATAAAGTCACCTACAGTTATTCATTGTAGGTTAGAAAGAAGAGAGATTCAGAAATGCCTGCCAGGTTTTAGATTGGGTGGGCAATCTAAAATTTTCCCTGAATAGGTAAAAGTAAAGATAGGGAAGTTTGTGAGAAGATAGGTAACACCAGACACACTTCACTTATCAAACAGGAAACTATGTCTTAGACAACCCTAGCGGGTGTGGGCTCAGGATGATGCCTATGATGTGGACAAGTTCCTCCTCCCTTTATGACTTGGACTCTGTCATTTGCTAAATTCTTATGCACATTAGATAGATGTTGGGGCAGCACTGAGCAGAGGTGCCTGATGTGTGCTAACACATCTTCAGGTCTCACTGCTCCTATATCTCAGGCTTCTGAATGGTTATGCTGATCTATTTAAAGATTCCTAGGACCTAACAATAGCTGGTGACCCCAAGTCCTATAGAACTTTACTATTATTTGTATGGTTCTAGTTCATCTTCACTGCCATTTATATGAAGTAAGGTCATAGGTATTTTATCTCCTATCTTAAAAATGAGTAACTGAGAAACAGTAAGTCTGGTATATCACATTGATTGGTAGCATGCTCATTTAGCATGTAGGAGGCTCTGGGTTCAGTCTCCAGCACTAAGGAACAGCACACGGGCTGCTCTGTTTTCTTCAGGGCCATGGTTAGCAGATCTCTGTGACAGATTGCAGGGTCTTAGTCTGAGCCTGGTGCTTTTCCTTTGTGGTGCACATGCTTCTGAAAAGAGACTATGTCTGTCTACATCTGTGTTCAGTTCATGTTCCTTGTTTATTTGGTTTTTTTTTAAGAACTAAGTTGTTTTAGGTAGCCCTGTTTGACATGGACTCACTATATAGACCATGCTGGCCTTGTTTTCACAGAGACCTGCATGTGCTGGGATTAAGGGCATGCACTACCACACTTGGCTCCTTACGTTTAAGTTACCTGTGGGGTGTATGTGTGCATGCGCACGCATGCGTGTGCATATTAACAGCAGTAATAATAAAGAGAATGCAGTATCGAGGGTCAAATTGGAGCCTTGTGTATGATAGGCATGCAATTCACCACTGAGCTACATCCCAAATGTGCACTTCATAATTTTAAAAATTAATCCTAATGTTAGCACTTCCAAATTTAAAAAAATAAGAGTAACTGCTTCCAACACTAGACACTGAGATACAGCCAGTAACAGAATCTGGTTGTAGTACAAATGTCAAGAATTAACCTAATAATGAGTTCCACATCATATTTTCTAGCATAACATATCAAGCTCATTTTTTTTATTTTAAAGATTTATTTATTTATTATGTATACAGTGTTCTGCCTGCATGTGTTCCTGCAGGCCAGAAGTTGGCACCAGACTTATTACAAGTGGTTGTGAACCACCATGTGGTTGCTGGGAACTGAACTCATGACCTCTGGAAGAACAGTCAGAGCTCTTAACCACTGAGCCACCTCTCCAGCCCCTCAAGCTCATTTTCATATTTTAATTTAAAAACGGTATAAAACTAGCATAGGAACAGAGTGGTAAGTTCTCTGTATAATACAGATGCTTATGCTTATAGGTGGTTTTGCAGAAGTGTAAAGTCAAGTCTGTCTTGCACAGCCCTGGAGACTACATCCTCTTAAGTGCAGACAAATATGAGATTAAGGTAAGTCTTTTCCCTCTGTAATTTATCTCACCAAAGGGGGAAAAAATAGCATATAAGGAAAACTAAAAAGGTATGACAAAAGCTAGGCATGGTAACACACACCTTTAGTCACAGCACTGGGAAGGCAGAGGCAGATGGATCTCTGGATCTCTGTGAGTTCAAGGCCAGCCTGGTCTACAGAGTTCCAGATCAGCCAGGGCTACACAGAGACTTCCTGTCTTGAGGATGGGGAGTGGGGGGGATCCCTGGAACTTGCTAGCTTGCTGATGTAGCCAAATTGATGCACTGAAGTTCTGTGAGAGACCCTATCTCAAAAATAAGGTGTAAAGTGATTGAGAATGACACCAGCATCAACTCCTGGCTTCCGCATGAACTCACCCCTGTGTTATACACACTGATGAGTGTACACACAAAGGAGAAAGCACTAAAAATTGTTTTCCACGTACTTAGTGGTTTTTGTTTGATTTTGTATTTTGAGGGGCTCAGTCATGTAACCCAGACTGACCTCAAACTTGCAATCCTGCCTCAGCACTCTAAGCATTAAGACTTTTCTCTTAAGGTTCCTACCTTCCTCAGTTCTTAGATCTAAACTACAAAAAGAAACATTGATTTATTTCACAATTTACCAAGTATTTACAAGACACATGTTTTTTGAGACAGGGTATCTGTGTAGCCCTGACTGTCCAAGTACTTACTCTGTAGACCAGGCTGGCCTCGAACTCAGAGACCTGCCTGCCTCTGTTTCCTGAGTATTGGGATTAAAGGTGAGCATCACCACTGCCCAGCTGACACTCCATTTCCTTGCATTTTTAAACCACCTTTGTGGGAGGCATTATCTTCATTCAGAGAGGTTAACTATTTGACCTAAAATCACAGAAAATCAGGACTTAAACTTGTGACTCTTGACTAAAACAGGAGTCTTGACCCTGCATTTTCTTTGTGTCTGTTAGTGGGGCCATTTTTTCTTTTCCATGTTATATAAACACTAGCTTTTCTTTATTCATATGATCAATCATCTTCCCTTTTTTTCCTTTTTTGGTAGATTTGGCCAATTGGGAGAGAAATCAACTGTAAGTGCTTAAAGACCTTGTCTGTCTCTGAGGATAGAAGCATCTGTCTGCAGCCAAGACTTCATTTTGATGGAAAATACATTGTCTGCAGTTCAGCGCTTGGTCTATACCAGTGGGACTTTGCCAGTTATGATATTCTCAGGTAATGTTTCCTTGGTCCATGTGCTGGGCCTCTGAAAGTCTCTACAGTTCAGTGGTGTAAAGAGAATATCTGAGTGTGCGCGTCAGTGTCTTCTTTTGGAAAGTGGGGTTGTATATACTGCATTCAGGCAAATGTTTTAGAAGCACGTGAAAAAGTGTCATATGCTGAGATCTAAAGATCAAGGTTCTAATCCCTCCCTTACTCTGAATCATGAGCCCCTTCTTCCCTTTCAGGAATCAAAACCTTATTCTGGAAAATGGGAGATATAGATGAGAAGACCTTTCCAACCTCCTTCAGGTCTAATATTTTAAGTTCGACTTCATCATCAGTTGAACTTATGCACTGTTATTTGGTCCTGACTCCCAGTGGAGTCAGTCAGTGGTCTTCTGTTGACTAGTGACTAGGTAAACTAGATTTTCTTCCTTCCATAAGAGTTTCAATGGCAATTCTGTGCCCCACTGAATATTGTTGACCCCTTCCTAGGAACTGGAAGGGTTTTTGGGGGTTTTGTTTTGTTTTTTAAAGGTTTATTTATATATTTTATATATATAGTGTTCTGTCTGCATGTATGTCTGCAGGCAGAAGAGGGCACTAAACATCATTACAGATGGTGGTGAGCCGCCATGTGGTTGCTGGAAATTGAACTCAGGACCTCTGGAAGAGCAGCCAGTGCTCTTAACCACCAAGCCATCTCTCCAACTCTGGAACTGGAAGTTTATGTTGACATGTTTGGGTGCTGTATGATAAATTGGAGAATTTACTTTGATTTAAAAAAAAGTCTTGAACTTAGGCACCAAAGTCTTAGGCTCTTTGGCACCTCTCATGCCAAAGATCTGTTATTCTCTCCTATGGTCTGTGTGATTTTTGCCTAAATTTCTCAATTCTGTGCCTCAGGTTTTTTATTTATAAATGAACCTAGTACAGGAGCTGAAAATCTTTATTATTAATAACTCAGAAACCCTTCATTAAGAAGGACTGTTTGAATTTGTCTAGTCTCTTGGATTGCACACCTATTAATAATTCAGTTAGTACTGTGTAGCATAGTTCAGGAAACAATAGAATAAAAAATGGATTAGAAAAGACTGAACACTGTCGTCATTGTTTCTATTATGACAAATACAGTCAAGGTCAGCTTATACAGGATATGATTCTTTTTAGTCCCCTAGTATGACTTTGATGAGCTCTGGCTCCCTGGTCTCAGCTACAGCCTCATTTGCATCTGAGTCAGAATTCAGGTTTCAGACTGTCAGATTCACTTCTCGGGTAATCATGCTTTGAGAAGAGGATAAAAGCAGCCTAAAAGTGTAAGGGCCTATATTCTACATCTAGTCCAGCATTCATCCAACCACAGCTCTGTTATCCAGATAGCAGGCATAAGCCAAGGGCACCAAAACTGAGAAGGAAACTGAAAGAACTTGAGCCATAGGTGTTGTAATCTTGTAACTTCAGAGGTGTAGCAGGAGAATCTGGAGTTCAGAGTAAATCCTGAGCTAAATCCTGACCTTCAAGCTGAAGTTGAAGGTCAGCTATATGAATACTTGCTCAAAAAATCCGTGAGATCAGAGTGAGTAAAGGTTACTACCAAGCTGACGATGTGAGTTTGATTCCCAGAACCCCAAAGGTGGAAGGAAGTTGTCCTCTGACCTAGACACACACACACATATACACGCATGCATGCATGCACGCACGCACCATTGTTTCAGTGCTTCCTACCCAGAATCCTGAAAGAAAGTTCTATTGATGTTCTAGAGTTTGGGCATACTAGCTTTAAGTAATGAACCTGAATGATTGTTTGCTAGTAGGAAGTGCTAGGTTTAAAGTTGAAAGCAGACATTCTGTCTCTGCCTTTTTCTACCTCCAAACACAAATAAAGAAAACGTTTTGAAATCCCAGCACAAATCCTGCAGCCATGGTTCCTAGAACCTTTCTAGTTTTGAAGCTAACAAAACAAACAAGCAAAAAGAACACAAATAGCAGCATGCTGTGCACTTTAGGTGGAGAATGGCTGTGATGTTGAACAGCCCAGGACCCAAACTGCCAGTAGGGATTCTAGTTTCCACAGACATCCTGCTTTGAATTGATGGTGCTGGGATTACCACCACCCCCCACCCTGCTTCCTTTTGGTCTTTTATATGAATTTTCTACTTTTTTGCTCTTTGTGCCTCGGCTTTATTTGTTATAAGGCATTTATTGAACACTTACCTGTGAGTCAGGCATTCTGAAGTACACAGGGAAGCAGCAAAAACATTAAACCAAAGTCATGGAAATAACTGACCAAGAAGAGGGAAGACCAACATTCAATAGCCAATTACAGGGCTTGGTAGCTCAGTGGTAGACATCTGACTAGTTTGTCTGAGGCTTTGGGGGCTTAATTCCCAATACCATAAAACAAACTAATAAGATACAATTTTTTCTTTCATTTTTTATTATATACAAAAATGTCATTGACCAGATGGAGTGTTTAGCTTAACTAGATATATGCTGTTCTTGAGTATTCCATTTGTTTTTTTTTTTCTCCCATTTTCAGCCCAGGTTATAGCCCATGCTCTGGTGTAGTTTTCACACCAAGGACCAGCAGTTTTTGACTATTTCCCTACTCTCATAGAATATTATCCTGGTAGGCTTTTTTTTTCCGTCCTGCCCCCCCCCCCCCCGCGCCCTCCACACACACACACAACACACACCAACAAGGTTTCTCTGTGTAGCCTTGGCTGTTGTAGAACTCACTCTGTAGATCAGCTTGGTCTTGAACTCAGAGATCTGCCTCCCTCTGCCTGGGATTAAAGGCATCCACCACCATTCCCGGTTCACAGTTTCCTTTTTATGAAAAAAATCTTACTAGCTCTAAAGTTGCTTAGTTGTTTGATCTACAGCAGAGTTGACTTCTGTTTCATGATTCTGAACTCTCCTCCTTGTAGGGTCATCAAGACACCTGAGGTAGCAAACTTAGCCTTGCTTGGCTTTGGAGATGTCTTTGCCCTGCTGTTTGACAACCACTACCTGTACATCATGGATTTGAGGACAGAGAGCCTAATTAGCCGCTGGCCTTTGCCGGAGTACAGAAAATCAAAGAGAGGCTCCAGCTTCCTGGCAGGCGAAGCATCCTGGCTGAATGGACTGGATGGGCACAATGACACGGGCTTAGTTTTTGCCACCAGCATGCCTGACCACAGTATTCACCTGGTCTTGTGGAAGGAGCACGGCTGACACCTAGAGCTACCACCGCTGACTGACTTTGGGTGCCAGGGCTGCGGGTTTTGGGTGCAACGTCTGTGGCAGCCTACTGCATGAACCAAAGTTCTCACCTAAAGGTATCATCGCGCAGTGCACAATCACTTATCTCTGTTCGCCAGGGCTGGGGCGGGAGGGCTTGTCTTACTGACACACGCAGCATGCTAATGAGGTACACAGTGACTTACTTCATTTGTACTTAGTTACATTGGTCAGTATAAGAGGTTGCATTTTTGGGTTTATCTTTCTGAGTGGAATATGGAGTAAAGACAGTTAAATGATTCATTAACCTGCTAAATGATTGCCTATGAAATCACATGGAGTCTGTTATTAAAGCTTTCTCCCATACCCTTTGTTTGAAATTGAAGCAAAGGTGCTATGATATTGTTAGGCTTGAATTTTACAAGAGCCCTTGTTAAAAGACCCGAGTCCTGTGACATTCATTAACTTTCTACTAAGCCCTGTTCTACAAAATGTCTTCTAGTGCAGATCCGAGTCTGCTGGTTGACAGCTTCAGCCTCATTGTAAACCACAGTTCTTGGCAGAGGTAGGATTGGCTATTGTTAAGAGATATGAGAGTTTTCTGAACTTTTCATTTACATGTGGAGAAAGCTGGTCTGCTCCTAGCTGGTGGCACAGAGATAAACTGGGGTAGTAAGAGCTTGGAGCTGGAAGATTATGTCAGTCATGTGCTTTCTCTAGCCCAGTTTCCTGAGGTGTGTGGTCAGGTGTTCAGCTAAGATTCCTACCAGGCTTAAATATACACATGTACACACATGAATAAGCATATGTACATGTGCATAAATGTATATACATGTGCACACATAAACATCTGTTTTGAGATAGAACTATACTAGAGGGGCTGGAGAGAGATGACTGAGCAGTTAAGAGCACTGGCTGTGCCAGGCAGCAATGGTGCATGTCTTTAATTCCAGCACTTGGGAGGCAGAGACCTCTATAAATTCAAGGCCAGTCTGGTCTATAAGAGCTATTTCCAGGGCAGCCAGGGCTGTTACACAGAGAAACCCTGTCAGCACCCACATGGAAGCTCACAGCTGTCTAGCTCCACAGTTCTAGTCACAGTTTTAGTTCCAAGGGGTCTGACACCTCATGCATGCAGACAAAACACCAATGCACAAGAAGAAGAAAATAAAGGTTGACAGCACAAAGAGATGAATCGGATAAAACTATTTCCAGAACAGGGGAGTAAAAAAAAGTTACTAGATACCCCCCTCCCAATTTCCTAGTCAACCACTAAGAGAGAATTCTAACTTCTGTATAGGCTGGAGAAGTGACTCAAGGGTTAAGGGTACATGCTGCTCTTGCAGAGTTCCATTTCCAGCACCATATGTCAGGCTGCTTACAACTGCCTGTAACTTCAGCTCCAGAGAGATCGAATGCTAATGCCTCTGGCCTCTGAAGGCATACACACACACACACACACACAGTAGATATAAGTGAATTCCAGGATAGCCAGGGCTACACAGAGAAATCTTGTTTCGATAAACCAAAATAAAATAAAAAGCACACAACAGGAACTAGAGTGGCTTAGCAATTAAAAGAGCTTAATACTCTTGCAAAAGACTCAGGTTTGATTCCCAGCACCCACATCAGATAGCTCATACCACCTACAAAACCAGTGCGCGCACACACACAGCGCACATAAATTCACACAGTACACAAACATAAATATTAACAAATATCTTTCCAAAAATTTAAGTTCCACTCTCTTACCACAATAAAATAAAGTACATCTCCCAGCACTTGGGAGGCAGAGGCAGGTGGATCTCTGTGAGTTCGAGACCAGCCTGGTCTACAAGAGCTAGTTCCAGGACAGGCTCCAAAACCACAGAGAAACCCTGTCTCGAAAAACCAAAAAAAATAAAAAATAAAAAAAATAAAGTACATCACTATTACAATGGAAGCAGGAGAATCATACCAGCTTGGGCTACATGATATTCTGTATCCAAAGGAAAAAAAAGTGCTGGTGAGATCGCACAGCACTTGAGATTGTACAGATCTGAGTTCAGTTCCCATCACCCACATCTGACAACTCACCTGTATGTAACTCTAGCTCCAGAATGCTCTGGTGCCTCTGGCCTCCAAAGGCACCATGTGCACATATTCCCCCCTCACCCTCCCCACAAATTAAAAATAAATTTTATGGGCTGGAGAGATGGCTCCAGAGGTAGAGAGCACTGACTGCTCTTCCAGAGTTGGGTTCAATTTCTAGCACCCACACGGCAGCTCATAACTGTCTGTAACTTCAAGATCTAACACCCCCACAGAGACATACATGCAGGCAAAAGAGCAATGTACATAAAATAAAAATAAATAGGGCCAGGTGGTGGTGATACACATCTTTAATCCCAGGACTCACAAAGCAGAGGCCAGTTTGGTCTACAGAGCTAGTTCTAAGACAGCTAAGGCTGTTACACATAGAAACCTTGTCTCGAAAAACCAAAAGATAGACAGACAGACAGACACACAGACAGACAGATAGGCATGGTAGTTTAGGTTGCAACATTTTAAAAGGGGAATCAAGAGGATCAGGAGTTGGAGGTCATCCTCGGGTACTTGGTGGTCTTTAAGATTTCTTTTCTGCAGGCAGTGGTGGTGCACACCTGTAATCCTAGCACTCAATTGGGTCTCTGTGAGTTCAAGGCCAACTTGGTCTACAAAGCACAAAGCAAGTTTCAGGACAGCTAAGGCTACAGGGAGAAAACAAACAAAAAAGACTTGTTTTATGTGTATGACTTTTTGCCGGATGTATATCTGTGAAATACGTGTGTGCCTAGTGCCTGCAGAGGCCAGAAGAGGGCATCACATCCCTTGAAATGGAGTTACAGAAGGTTACAAACGCCCATGTCCATGCTGGAAACAGAACTTTCAGGCCCTCTGGAATATCAACCAGTGCTCTCAACCACTGAGACATCTCTCCAGTCCCAACAAGAACTATCTTAAGATCCTATCTCAGAAAGAAAACAGAAAAAAAGATAAATGACTGAAAGATGCAGATGGCTGAACATGAATACCAACCATGTAACACATAAAACACAAGTTAGATACTTTAACACAGACAGCACATGTGGTCTTAAACATTTTGCATATTGTTGACTGATTTAAGTATAACTTAATGTACCAAATGAGTGAGGAAAAAACAGCAAAATCTTCCTAAGAGAAATAAAATTCACCAACAAAACATAATTTTTCTTCAAAAAAAAAAGTTTTAAGCCCATAGTTTAAGATTATTAGAAAAACAGCATAAAAAGAATTCAAATGACCATGAATTTATACACTACATAATAAAGTTAATGAAGTAAAATAGACACTAGTTCGGGTGGTGGCAGTGCGTGCCTTTAATCCTCCAGCACTCAGGAAGCAGAGGCAGGTGGATCTCTCTGAGTTCAAGGCTGCGGTCTGTCTACCGATTGAGTTCCAGGGCGGCCAAGACTACGCACACGCAGAGGTTTGTTTAAACAAGGTCTGCGAGTGAGGGGGCTTACACTAGCAACATGGGACAGAACACCAATGGGGACTAAGCACTAGCTTTAGCGGAAGCAAACACGTTTGCAACAGCGGGACACCAACGGCTTGCTCCCGTTCCCTTCAGTCCTTTATCGCTCTCAGCTTGAACTGAGTGAGCCCTCCTCGGAAAACCGAGAAAACAACACTTTGGCTTACGGGGGAAGAGCTCAGAGGTCCTAACACACTGGAACTTCTGGATAAGCGACCGCTTGTCCACTAGCTTGTCCACCACCTGCTCAGAAATGGGACCCACAGCCGAGTGAGTAGGAGAAAACGAACTCCTAAGACGCAATTTAGCGGAGTGGTGAAGCAGAGGCGACCTCTCTCCCGTCACAGCCACACGGTCCCGCCCCCCCGGCTTCCCTCCTCCGTCCACCCGTGTCCCTGGAGCAGACGGCAGCTCCTGTCACCTCTGCTGGGAGGACCCCTTCCCGGGAGCACTGCCCGCCGGGCTCGGCCGGGCTCCATCCCCGGGAGACCGAGCGTGTCCGAGTGGAAGTCTTCCAGCAAAGCTGCTAGGGCTGGGAGTCCTGAGGGCCGGGGCCGCACATCCCCGGGATCCCCTCGGGGAGCCGCGCCAGCATTCGGTATCGGACTCCCCTGCTTCTCGGCGTCTCGCCGTGTCGGACCCGGTCGCCTCGCACCGCGGAGCGCCCCCCGCCGCACCGGGACCGGGGTCCGCAGGAGGGAGAAGGGCGGGCCGGCGGGCGCCCCGCAGCCGGAAGGGACTTGCCTCGCAAGCAGGCCGGCCTCCGGCCCGGCTCACCTTCAGGTCGTTCTCGGGAAGGTACTTGCACTGCCGCGCTATCTCCACATACTTGTCCAGATCTAGCGGCGCCATTTTAGGAAGAACGAGCCACGGCGAAGGCAGCGGCGGCAGCTGAAGAACCGGAGGCAACGGCGGATGCCGAAGCCGGAACCCTCCTTACGTCACGTCCGACCCGTGAGTGGCGCCTGCGCAGCGTCCTCAAAACTTGACTCGCTCCTTTCTGGCCGAACTCCGGGTCTCTAAGAGAATCCTGCTGGGACCCGTAGCCGTGTGCCGCAGGGAGTGCTGGGACTTGTAGTTTTAGTAAAATTGATGCTCTTCCTATCCTACTCTTCAAGGCTTTTCCCCGGGAAGATTACGAAGTGGGTAGCTATTTTCCCTAGTGTTATGCCCAAATCCTCAAAGTCCCCGCAAAAGCCAACAAGGAGACCGAGTCCCTTATGTAAAAACAAAGAGCCTTTATTTTAATCAAGTTTGTAAACTCGGTCTCTCCGCCTGTCCAACATATTGGAATAAACGGAGAGCCCTGAACTCAGTTAGAATTGGGTTTTTATAGCAGTAAAGGTGGGGGTGAGGGGTTTCTGAGGTTTAGGGCCACTGATTGGCTGACATTTGTCTAGGGGTGTCGTGGTGAGTGTGTGCCTATCTACAGCTGTTGGAATGTTAGGCATTTCCTTTGGATGGTCTGTTCTTGGGTAGTACTCAGGTAATCTCAGTTTGTGGTTCTTCCTGCAACCAGGTATTGCTTTAGGGTAAACTACTGAGACTCAGGCCTCCAGTTAAATTTATCTAGCCGAGTCCTACTCTGGCAGGTGATAATGGTTGCAAGTAAATAACTTCCTTTGGATGACCATACTTGGCTTATCGTGGCTGGCTCCCCTACCTAGCTCTCGTTCCTACCCTGTAAAGCACCCTGTCAGCGTCTTCACTTAAAGTTAGGATAACTGTTGCCGACTTTCCAGTGAAGACCTGGCCTAGACGTGTGAAACAGATTTAACATTCCCAATTCTTCGGCTTGGAAGAAAAGAAATAAATATTGGAAGCATTTCTTAAACTAAATTCTATACACATACAGTTTTTTTTTCCTATTCAGTTCTTGTAAGACTGATAGGAATACAAAGCTTCCACTTATTACTTGCAAAATGATCACACTTATTTGGGTTTTCCTTTGCTTTGGTTGATTGGTTTTGTTTAAGCCTTCTCTTTAGCCCCTTTGACTCCCATTTTAAAAACAGAACTCAAACATTCCTACAAGAATTCAGGAATGTGATTTCTATTTTAAAGGGTAAACTATCCTACAAGGTAAACTAGCCGATATTCCAGTTTTTCTTGTTAGTATACCTCTCTAGCATAGCACTTGAGTAATCCTAGTCAAAAGACCCAGGGCCCAGCAAAGCAGTCTGGACTCTCTGCAGTAATTGCTGTCTAAACACAAGTCAAGCACGCGGCAGAGCCAACCTGGCCTTGGGCCTCTCTCCAGAAGGAAAAGGAGTGAGTGTACACCTCTAAACTCTTCTTCGGAAGCCACCGGGAGACTTTATTAATTACAGGAACTCATGCAGAGTCCAGGTGTGGGAAACATAATTAGGAATTTTTTATAATGCAAGCTCTCTGCCGAAGCAAAAATCCCAATCAAGCCAAATTAAAAATATCCAGGTTTAATGGGATTTCTGCGCCCTCAGGTGGCCCTGAGGGGGAACCGGAATGCCGCTAACACAATCACAAGAAGGAAGGAAAAGAGACCACGAGGGGACCTTATGGGGAAACAGTTTAAGTAGACTGGGGGAGTGGTCAAGATTTTGGCGGGCTCCTCTTGACACTCTTCTGGGGAAGGGTCAAAGCTTGGCAGGAACAGAGACAAGGCCTACAAAGACCAGGACTTGGGACTTACACATATGGCAAAGCCAGCAGCCTGGGTTACATAAAGATACACTCTTTGATCCAGAACTGTAAGTTTCATTTTGAAGTGTTAGGGCATTAGTGGCACATGCCTTTAGTTCAGCACTCAGGAGGCAGAGGCAGGCAGATGTCTGAGTTCTAGGCCAGCCTGCTTTATAGAGTGAGTTCCAGGATAGTCAGGGCTACACAGAGAAATATATGGCAAAATAGTGAAGAGAGCTGCAACCCCCAAATTCTGCTTTGTCCATAAATGTTGGTTATATTTTTTTAAAGATTTGTTTATTTATTATGTGTACAACATTCTGTCTCAATGTATGCCTGCATGCCAGAGGAGGGCGCCAGATCTCAGTACAGATGGTTGCTGGGAATTGAACTCAGGACCTCTGGAAGAGCAGCCAGTGCTCTTAATCTCTGAGCCATCTCTCCAGCCCTGTTGGTTATATTTTCAAGTAGCTAAATGAGGTACTAAATTGGTGGCAGGAGGATCAGGAATTCAAGGTCATACTTAACTACACAGTAAGTTGGGGACCAGCCTGGGCTATATGAGCCTTGTCTCAAAATTAAAACCCAAGTTTTCCTTTCACTTGCAGTAGTAGATTCTCCCAACTGCTGTCTGCTGGCGTTGCTTATCCCCATTCTACTCGTGAGTAAACCAGGGTTCCTAGAGGGGAACAGACTTGGCAGTTGTCAGAGTTCCCTGTTAGGTGCTGGAGTCTGTGTCTGAGGTCACATTTGTCTGCCCTTTACCGGTAAGTGCAGTACCTTTGCTGTTTCCAGTCTGAGTTCTGACAATAGTTAGTGAGCATGACAGTGTGGTACTCTGATCACACATATAGGTACAGGTCAGCCATCTTTGTTGTAGGAAAGACATGGAGCACTTATAGCTAGGACATAAGTCGGAGCTTATGCAGATGAAGTTGTTGACAGTGGGTTTCATTTATAGGCAGAATTATCATGGCTTTTACAGAGAAACCAGCTCTGAGCCTCCAAAGATACCTGACCACAATCCCTATAGAAATCTTGGGATTTCTGTTGCAGAGAGGACACCCAAAGTATTAATCAATAACTTCACCCGAGATCATACGGTCTCAGTCTTAGTGAACTTTTTATTCCTTACCCTCCACAATAGGACCTAGTTGTCGTTTGTGTTTAATCTCTTGGCTCAGTCTGTGAGCTGTGGAAGACCAAACGCCTGTGGTCTGGAAAGTGCTGTAACCACACGGGACCATTATGGAGATGGACCTCTTTAAGCGCCACAGCTTGAACCAGCCTGAAGCCTGCACAGGCAAAACCCGGCATTGTAGAACCTGCGGCTCACTCAGGAGGCTGCAGCAGAATTCAAGGTCTCCCTGGCTTACTCTAAGAGTTCCAGGCCATTCCTCCCCTTCAGAAGTCTCTACTAACGACCGCTGTGACAAACTCCGTTAGCCCTTTAAGGGCTGAACAAGGAATTGGAGAAATCGAACAGTATGCAGTCTAGTTTGGAGTGGAGCTGTCGGCGGGACACCCGGGAGGCTAGAGCGGTTGGCTTGGGTGCACTTCCGGGGACTGGGGAAGGGAGCGGGCTCATAAGCCCCGCCCTGTGGGTGGAGCCACGGTCTGGACGAGCAAGGGCTGAGGCAGGTAATTGGTGCTGGGCTGGAGGTCTCTGGGCGGGGCCATCTGGAGGAGAGCGGATCCCTTTCCTTACGGAAGTGTGCCTGAGCTTGGTGGAAGCGACAGTGTCCCTCGTCTCCGGACAGCAAATTAGCGGGAAGCAGGCTACCATTTCTCCCCGACTCTGACTTCTTTAACGCTGAGACGTAGCTGAGAGAGATGTAAAGGAGGTGGCTTGGAGAGTCCCCGCACATGCGGAACCTGCCCCTCTGAGCTCTGACCTTGTGGTCAGTGGCTTAGGCCCCGGGTGGACCTCACCGGTACATCTCTCCTTTAACTCGTGGTTTTCATTTATTTGTCCCTACTTCTACTTTCTGCGGGCCCATTGGTAAGTTATCAGAATGACTCAGAAGGCTAGACATGCTAAGATTTTAGAATCTAGTCTAGATAGTTTTCTGTTCCTGTTGTTTAAGAGTCTCATTGTGTAGCCCAGGCTGGCCTCTGTCAGTCCACTGCTTCAAGCCTCCCAAGTGCCAGGTAGTGCACTACCGTGCTGGCTGACTACAGACTTTTAAATAGATAATTATATTATTCAAGGGTGTGAGGGTGTAGTTCAGTTGACAGAGTGCCCGCCTACCGAGAACACCGCCCTGGCACGTTTATCCTCAGCAGGGCATGAACCCAGGCATGGTAGTATTTGCTTGTAATCACAGCTTTTGCGAGGTGAAGGTGGAGGCAAGAGCGTCAGAATTTCAAGGTCGTTCTTGCTACGCGTTGAGTCAGGCTAGCCTAGGCTATTTGACTCTAAATAAGTATGTAACGTTGTTGTTTTTTTTTAAAAGCTAATTGTGCTTAGAATGATCCCTGTAATACTGATGGCTAAATAGAGGCTGTCACAAAGGGAATCCAAACCCAAGTCCTTCTAGCAAAGCCTCCCTGCCGAGTGTGTGTGTGCATTGTTCATCCCTGAGTCTCTCCCTTGAGAGGGTGAAAAGGGAAAGTTTCTTTAAGGAACTTTTTTTTTTTTTTTGAATTTTCGAGACAGGGTTTCTCCGTAGCTTTTTGGTTCCTGTCCTGGAACTCGCTCTTGTAGACCAGGCTGGCCTCGAACTCACAGAGATCCACCTGCCTCTGCCTCCCGAGTGCTGGGATTAAATCTTTAAGAAACATTGAAATGGGCTTTATTTTTTAACCTCTCTCTCTCTCTCTCTCTCTCTCTCTCTCTCTCTCTCTCTCTCTCTCTCTCTCTGAGACAGGGTTTCTTTGGCTGTCCTAGAACTATGTAGACCAGGCTGGCCTGAAATTTACAGAGACCCACCTGCCTCTGCCTCCCAAGTGCTGGGATTAAAGTCATGTGCCACCACCGTCCAGCTTTTTAAACTTGTTTTCTTTTGGGGGGATGAGGGTCTTTATTTTTTATTTGCTTCATTTTCTGAGAATTGAACCCAAGGCCTTGTCCATGCTACACAGGCACCCTGCTACAGAGCCACGGCAGCTCCTTGAGAACGACTGTAATATTGACAAGAAGTGTGCACGTTTATGAGAAGGGAGGATGGGGAGACAGTATTACCACAAAACACATGTCCCTCTGCTTAGATCCAGTAGTCAGCAGCACAAGGTAGGAAAGAGCTTGTTAGAGGACCAGCAGGAAGCCCAGTAATTGCAGGTGGGGCCCATAAAGAAGATACAGATCACTCCACGACAGTCAGAGCCTCTCAGTAAAGCCCTGTCTCAAAACAGCAACAAACTATGGACCAGACACTTGCTCTTCCATAGCATGGTGAGACCAAGGTTTATCTCAGAATTCACTATTACTCAGCTACTTAGACTGTTTTATCATATATATGTTCTATCATTTGTTTATTTATTTATTTATTTTGAGACAGGGTCTTTCTATGTAGCTCTGGCTATCTTGGAACTCACTATGTAGCCCAGGCTGGCACCGAGTTCACAAAGATCCACCTGCCTCTGCTTTACCAGTGCTGGAATTAAAGGTGCACCACTATTGCTGGGCAGTGGTGGTGCATACCTTTAATCCCAGCACTTGGGAGGCAGAGGCAGGAGGATCTCTGTGAGTTCGAGGCCAGCCTAGTCTATAAGAGCTAGTTCCAGGACAGGCTCCAAAGCCACAGAAAAACCCTGTTAAAAAAAAAAAAACCAAACAAACAAACAAAAAAAGTGCACCACTATGCATGACTCTTAAAAATTTTTTTTTTTTTTTAGTTTTTTTTTTAGTTTTTTTTCGAGACAGGGTTTCTCTGTAGCTTTGGAGCCTGTCCTGGCACTAGCTCTTGTAGACCAGGCTGGCCTCGAACTCACAAAGATCCGCCTGCCTCTGCCTCCCGAGTGCTGGGATTAAAGGCGTGCGCCACCACCGCCCGGCAAAAAATATTTTTAAGGGGGCTGGAGAGATGGCTCAGTGGTTAAGAGCATTGCCTGCTCTTCCAAAGGTCCTGAGTTCAATTCCCAGCAACCACATGGTGGCTCACAACCACCTGTAAAGAGGTGTGGCGCCCTCTTCTGGCCTTCAGGCATACAGACAGAATATTGTATACATAATAAATAAATAAATATTTAAAAAAATTTTAATTAAATTTTTAAGTTAACCTGCAAAACAATGTATTTCAGGAAGCTGGAGAGATGGTTCAGTGGTTAAGAGCACTGGTTGCTCTTTCAGAGCACTGAGGATCAATTCCCAGCACTCACGTGGCAGCTTGCAGCTGTCTGTAATTCCTGTTCTAGGGGATCTGACACCCTCATACAGATATACATGCAAGCAAAACACCAATGTACATAAAATAAAAGTTAATAAACAAAATTTAAAAAACAGTTTCTTTCATTATGGCATTTTCGTATATATGTGTTCTACATTGTTCTGATTTGTATCCCCTGCCTTATTCCCATGCCTATTGTATCTTTTTTTTAAAGATTTATGTATTTATTATGCATACAACATTGCTTCCGTGTATGCTTGCATGCCAGAAGAGGGCACCAGATCTCATTATAGATGGTTGTGAGCCACCATGTGGTTGCTGGGAATTGAACTCAGGACCTCTGGAAGAGCAGTCAGTACTCTTAACCTCTGAGCCATCTCTCCAGCCCTCACCTGTTGTATCTTTAATAAAGACCTCTGACATTTTGATATGGCTCCCTCCCTCATGAGACTGAGAGACAAGTGCAAAGCATCAGCTCAGAAACTTGAGTGATTATGTCATGTCAAGGGCTGTGGGCGTGGAGCCCGAACTAGACATGTAGCATGCATAAGGCCCTGGATCTGAACCCTATCACTGGGGGAAACTGGATATAGTAGCTGCAGTTGCGGTACTGAGGAGACTTAAACAGGAGGATTACCTAGAGCAGGACATCAGCCTGGGCTACTAGAGATCTTGTTTCTAAACAAGGATTATTATCCCATGTGTGGTGATTTTGATTCACATTCAGCCTCAAAGGCTTGGTGGGAGTTTGTTGTTGTCTTTGTTCCTTCCCAGTTTTGGGGATCCAAACCGGGGCCTGGGCAAGTGCTCTCCCCATGAGCTCCTCCGCAGTCGGAGAAAGATTTGTAAGGGCTACGGGGCTTGTGTGTGGGGGAAGATGTCTGAACTCTGCCTTCTCTCTTCTGTGTAGGGCATCATGAAGCAGCTGCCCGTCTTGGAGCCTGGAGACAAGCCCAGGAAAGCCACATGGTCTGTAAGGAAAGTTCAGACACACACAAGAACTCGAGTTTTTGTTTAATTTATTACTAACATATTTGCACATCACCAAGGGGGTAGCAATGAAACTGGGGTAATTGGGCTCAAACTGTCTGAGGTCTTCAGAGAAAAGACGGGGGCAATCATTATCACAGAACAGCTGCTAATTTTATTAAAACCTGTTTACCAGGAGGAATAATGCTGTGGCCATCTGGCATTCTCAGCTACAACTCCGAGGTCCTCCCCTGAGCTGTGACTCATTCTTAAGGTTGCAGGGAGTTGAATGTGGGTTAGACTGGCTCCAGTGTGCATTGGCTGTTTGTTAAACCTTCACTCATCACCTCCTGCTGGCTAATATTGACGGCTGCTGTATAGGCTCCAGAGTCCGAAGACAAATAGTCCCTCTGTAGTGATGGAGTCTGAGGGGCTCCCAGGAAGTTGCAGAGAGGTGCAGTGTTCCCACAGGGCTCCAGGTGAGCCTCCACGCCCACTTCCATGACCCACCTTCCTCCAGAGCCATCATACATGTGCTGAAGATGTGCTTTAGGGTAAAGCCCTCTAGAGAACTGGGAATGTAGCTTGATGGTAGGCTCTGCCTAGCACATGTAATACCCCTAGTAAGATCCCAGCACTGAATGGTAGGAGGAAGCGGGTACCATAAGGGAGGCCCGCACAACTAGCCTGTTCCTGCCTGTCTGTTGAACTGCAAATATCTTTACTTATTCTTTCACTGTTTTATTTGCCTCATGTAGCCCAGCTCGTAACTTTCAGCAATCCTTTCTCAGCCTCCCAAGTGCAGGATTGCAGACATAGTCACCAAGATTTTTTTTTTATTATTATACAGTATTCTCAGTATTCTGTCTGCATGTATCCCTGCAGGCCAGAAGAGGGCACCAGATCTCACTACAGATGGCTGTGAGCCACCATGTGGTTGCTGGGAATTGAACTCAGGACCTTTGGAAGAACAAGCAGTGCTCTTAACCACTGAGCCATCTCTCCAGCCCAGTCACCAAGATTGACCTTGTTTTGTTCAAGGCTAGCCTGGGCAGTGGAGTAAAATGCTATCAAGAAAAAGAAGACAAAGAACTTTTATGTTAGAACTTTACCTTGCAGCCGGGTGGTGGTGGCTCACGCCTTTAATCCCAGCACTCGGGAGGCAGAGGCAGGCGGATCTCTGTGAGTTCAAGGCCAGCCTGGTCTACAGAGCTAGTTCCAGGACAGGCTCCAAAACCACAGAGAAACCCTGTCTCGAAAAACCAAAAAAAAAAAAAAAAAAAAAACACCTATGAGTGAGTACATGTGATAATTGTCTTTCTGTGTCTGGGTTACCTTACTCAAAATGATGTTTTCTAGCTCCATCCATTTTCCCACAAAACTCAAGCTGTCGTTATGATACTCCATTGTGTAAATGTACCACTCTTTCCTTATCCGTTCTTCGGTCGAGGGGCATTTAGGTTGCTTCTAAGTTCTGGCTATGACAAACAAAGCTGCTATGAACATAGTTGAGTGCATGTCCTTGTGCCACAATTGAGCATCCTTTGGATATATACCCAAAAGTGGTGTTACTGGGTCTTGAGGAAGGTTGTTTCCTAATTTTCTGAGAAATCACCACACTGACATCCAAAGGGATTGTACCAGCTTACATTCCCATCAGCAATGCAGAAGTTGTCATCAGTGTTTTTGATCTTGGCCATTCTTACAGGTGTAAGATGGAATCTCAGAGTTGTTTTGATTTGCATTTCTCTGATGACTAAGGATGTTGAACATTTCCTTAAGTGTCTTTCAGCCATTTTAGATTCCTCTGTTGAAAGTTCTCTGTTTAGGTCTGTACTCCATTTTTTTTTTTTTTTTTTTTTTTTTTTTGGTTTTTCGAGACAGGGTTTCTCTGTGGTTTTGGAGCCTGTCCTGGAACTAGGTCTTGTAGACCAGGCTGGTCTGGAACTCACAGAGATCCACCTGCCTCTGGCTCCCAAGTGCTGGGATTAAAGGCATGCGCCACCACCGCCCGGCTGTACTCCATTTTTTTTTTATTGAACTTTGTGATCTTTTAGTGTCCAATTTCTTGAGTTCTTTGTACATTTTAGAGCTCAGACCTCTGTCTGATGTGGGGTTAGTGAAGATCTTTTCCCATTCTGTAGGCTGTCGTTTTATCTTATTGACCATGTCCTTTGCTTTACAGAAGCTTTTCAGTTTCAGGAGGTCCCATTTATTAATTTTTTCTCTCAGTGTCTATGCTGCTGGGGTTCTATTTAGGAAGTGATCTCCTGTGCCAATGTGTTCAAGTGTATTTCCCACTTTCTCTTCTATAAGGTTCAGTGTGACTGGCTTTATGTTGAGGTCTTTGATCCATTTGGACTTGAGTTTTGTGCATGGTGATAGATATGGGTCTATTTTCATTCTTCTACATGTTGATATCCAGCTATTCCAGCACCACTTGTTAAATATGCTTTCTTTTTTCCATTTAATATTTTTTGTTTTTTTGTCAAAAATCAGGTGTTCGAATATGTGTGGGTTAATATCCGGGTCTTCTATTCAGTTCCATTGGTCCTCCTGTCTGTTCTTATGCCAATACCAGGCTGTTTTCAGTGCTGTAGCTCTGTAGTAGAGTTTGAAGTCAAGGATTGTGATGCCTCCAGAAGTTCTTTTATTGTACAGGATTGTTTCCTCTATCCTGGGTTTTTTGCTTTTCCATATGAAGTTGAGTACTGTTCTTTAGAGGTCTTTGAAGAATTTTGCTGGGATTTTGATGGGCATTGCGTTGAATCTGTGGTTTTTGTTTTTTGAGACAAGGTTTATCTGGATGGCTTTGGCTGTCCTGGAATGCACTCTGTAGACCAGGCTGCATTTGAACTCACTGAGATCCGCTTGCTTCTACATCCCAAGTGCTGGGATTAAAGGTGTGCACTGCCACCACCTCACTAGCATTCTTGAATATAATGCTCATACACTTAATTTTTTCACCTCTGTTCCTCCATTGTTAAACTCAAACTACACTAATAGTACTATGGTGAGTGAGCACCCATGCTCTGTGAGCCGACTGAGAGCACTGTTAGCAATCCTGCCACTGATGGGATACACAAGTCTGAATGTCAGGACAGATCTGAGCAAGGAGGAAAGACCCCAGAAGCACTGCTAATGACAGAGATGGACGTCCATAGAAACCACCAGGACAGATAAAATGAGTCAGAAGAGCAAGCACAGACTGAGGGGAAGGGACGCTAGGACACTGAGAGTTCCAAGGGGCTGCTGGGAGAGGGGTCAGAGAGAAAGGGAAGTGTCTGCCAGAAGGTGAGCAGACACCAAAAGGAAGAGCTGTGGAGAATCCAGGTTCTGGGAAAGCTGCCGGGGAAGTGGGAGGGGTTAGGAGTCCCAAAATCAAAGAGCTCAAATAAGCGGACTTGTAAATAGCCAGGAACTATTCTTATTTACTGTATGCCTCGGCACACACCTGTAATCCCACATCAGGAACGTAAGGTCATCCTGGGCTAGCTGGAGTCCTAAGGCCAGCCTAGACCACGTGAGACCCTGTCTCAAACTAAATTTTGGTTCATTTGTTTCCAACCTGGAAGCTTGATTTATATATTTTTTTCTGTTAAAAATCAAAATAAATGTATCGGGGAATGCCTGATCCTATATTTCAGCTTGTGACTGCTAGGTTTAGGTTCCATTTGGTTGAGATTTTCAAGCCTGGAAAGTCTCTTAATAGGTTTCATATAATCCTTATGGAGTTTAACCCATGAGTTGTGGAGAATTTTCTCCACAGGGATATATCATTGGCTGTTAGCCAGGGCTTTGGCATTGTAGGTGTCCCTATGAAGATGATAATGCCCTGGCCATTGTTTACTGTGTCCTTGCAAGATGTTTGAGTCTTCACAACCCCCTTTGGAGGTAAAAACCATCACACTCCTTGAGTTTTTTTGTTTTGATTGTTTGTTTTTTGAGACAGGTTTCTCTGTGTAGCCTTGGCTGTCCTGGAACTCTCTCTGTAGACCAGGCTGGCCTCAAACTCAGAGATTCACCTACCTCTTCCTCCCAAGTGCTAGGACTTAAAGGCTTGTGCCCCCTCACTTCTCACCACAGCAATCCTTGTTTTATAGTAGAGAAAACTGAGGTTTGGAAAGGTTAAGTGGCTCCCCAAATGCCACACATCTAAAAAGCACCGAAGCTTATACTTGAACCAGGTCTGCCTAAACCCACAGACCACGATAATACCATCCTGATGGTGCCAAGGCACACCGGTGGACATCTCTCATGTCAGTTCCCCTGTCTACCACAGAACCCATGGGAGTCAAACGTCCAGCCTAAGTTGAAAAGCCAGAGACTGAGCAAAGGGGAGGTACTGTAGTTGGTCAGATATGACTTTGCTGGATACATACAACTGAGAGATCAGTGTGAAGCCAGGGAGACAGCTCCCAGGTGAAAGCACTTGCCCAGCAAGCCTGGCAACTTGGGTTCAGTCTCAGGGACCCACATAAAGGTAGAAGGAGAGAACCTGCTCTATGGAGTTTGCGTGTTACCGCAACACCTGCACCATAGCAGTTCTGCACACGGCACGCGTGTGCTCACGTACAATAGCAATAGTTAAGATCTAAGGCGTCAGCGTGTGTACCTTTCATCCTGGTGACCATTTTGTGGGGCATGGAAGAGTATCCTCACACAGGCCTCCTGAATTTATCTTCCCTTCGGCAGGTACACCCTGACTCTCCCTGGAGACAAGCCCTGCCCTCGTGTTGGTCACAGCTGCTCATATTTACCCCCAGTTGGTGATGCCAAGAGAGGGAAGGTCTTCATTGTAGGGGGAGCAAATCCAAACCAAAGCTTCTCAGATGTGTACACCATGGATTTGGGTAAGATCAACGCTGCAGAGCGTTCCTAGAAATACTGGTTCTGCTGGATGTGGTGGCACACGGCTTCAAAGCCAGAACCGGAGAGGTAGAGGCAAGACAACCCCAGGAGTTCGAAGCCAGCCTGGTCTGTGTAGCAAGTTCCAGGCCAGGAAAACATAGACTGTCTCAAAATAATAATGATAATTGTAATAATAATAATACCAACTCACACCAGACACAGGGTTTTCCTCTTAGAGAGAGAAATATCTTCCCTGGCCCCTAACTAAGGTCTCAGCTGACCTCTAACTCACACCAGACACAGGGTTTTCCTCTTAGAGAGAGAAATATCTCCCCTGGCCCCTAACTAAGGTCTCAGGTACCTCTAACTCATACCCACCTGCTCAGTACATCCGTCTTTGGGAAGAGTCTGTTGAGCCCCAGCAATCTAGAAATTGGCTAATTATAAACCCTGTGCCTGGTGTGAGTTGGTATTATTATTATTACAATTATCATTGGTTCTAGGAGGCACCAATGACCCTCATTTCTCCTTCTGTCTCTTTTTTTTTTTTTTTTTTTTTTTGGTTTTTCGAGACAGGGTTTCTCTGTGGTTTTGGAGCCTGTCCTGGAACTAGCTCTTGTAGACCAGGCTGGTCTCGAACTCACAGAGATCCGCCTGCCTCTGCCTCCCGAGTGCTGGGATTAAAGGCGTGCGCCACCACCGCCCGGCTCTCCTTCTGTCTCTTGTCCGCACTCTGATTCGTCCTGACTTTCTCTGTCTTCCTCTGTGTTTGTCCCTTTCTGTAATCCACACCACTGCTGTCTCCTAGCTAGGCTGGGAATCGTTTTCACTCCGGTCTCCTTGCTTCCACGGTGACTCACTGTGCAGAGCATATTCCACACCTACCCAGAAAGTGTTGTTCTTTGGTTTGGGGGAGTGTTACTTTGTTTTGAAGCAGTCTTGTATAGCTCAGACTGGACTTGAACTTACTGTGTAGCTGAGAATGACCTTGAACTTCTGATTCTCTTCCTTCACCTCTCAAGTGGCTACTATCATATCTCTGCGCCGCTTCACAAGGTCTGTGTAAGCTGATGCTCAAACCCTGGCCTCTAGCACACACTCCCATCTCCCCTTCACGGGTCTTAGCGCGCAAGAGTTTAAGGTCCTTGGAGGCAGAGAGTGTATCCCCAGCCAATTCTAAATTGCCATGGTTGGCCTTCTCATAGTAATTTTAGGAGGTCTGACACCTAGACTCCTGCATGGCTACGTGGCAAGAGTTGTTTAGACCTGGAGTGTCACCTCTTGACAAGGCTCCCACCCATGGAGCCTCCGTTACTACTGTTCAGGCACTTGAGTCTCTACTCCCAGCACTAGGCATGGGTACCTTGAATCCCTTTCAGCCCTCAAGGAGCTTATCTTCTACCTCAGTTACTTTGTGACTGCCTGTCTGTTCATGACAGCATCTTCCTATGCAGTTTGTTCTAGCCTAGGAGTCTCTGGGTAGCCCAGGAAGACCACAGACTCACAACCCTTCTGCCTCCGCTTCCCAGTACTGGGGTCCTGAACCACCATACCAGCTTCAGTTATATCTTTATCACAAGTTGTCAGTGCCATGGTGACCTGTTACATAGAGATTACCAACCAGCTTCCTTTGCAGTTGTGGTTAACACTAACAACAGCATGGTACTTGTAAGGTCCTAGTTTAGTGTTTTGCTAGCTAAAAGAATGGGTTGATTTAGACGTCATTTCTGTTTGCCCAAAGACCATTTAGTCGGGCCACTTAAAATGGGGACTTCAGGAGATTGAGATCGATAGAGATATCAGGAGTGTTTCTCAGACTCTAAGGACAAAAAATAGCAGCCCAGGCTGCTGAGAGAGTGGAAACTGACTCTAAGTGGGCCATTTGAGTCAGGCAGCTCCCTCTGGCCCCATTAGTGACAACTAGAAAGTTGTGTTAAATGTATGTCGCCTGGACTCTGGGAGCAAGAGCGGAGACAGTTTCCATCACAGAGCGTTCATGGCCAGGCAGGCAGCCTGCCAGCGTGTATTGGAGAGCATTTCAGTTTGGTCAAGTTCCCTTTACGGACTTGTCGACTGGTCACTTGTGATTTCACCTGCTTTCACTACCCTCCCGAAGTTTGTCAGCCAGCATTACCAGTTATAGCCCCAGCCCAAGGACCGGTCAATGTTTTCCAGGGACGCAGCAGTGGGACACGGCCACCAGGGAAGGTCTCTTGCCTCGGTATGAGCATGCCAGCTTCATTCCCTCCTGCACACCTCACAGCATCTGGGTGTTTGGGGGTGCGGACCAGTCAGGAAACCGAAATTGTCTGCAAGTCTTGAATCCTGGTGAGTAGGCAGAGGTTGTTTTCTTTTTTATCATGCACATGTAGGTACATTTGAATTGTTCTAATTAACTGATTTTACTTTGCTGACCTTATAGAAATAGGAATTTATAGGCTTTTTTTTACATTTTAAAATTTGTATGTGTGTGTGCACATGCATGCATAAGAGAAAGATCATACACACTGAGTAGTGTACATGTGGACATCAGTGCCTCCTTTCACTGTGTGTGTTGGTCCCAGGGAGCAAACCACCCCGTTAGCCCAGGACACGTGACCTGCTCTCAAGTGATGGAATTCTAGAGATGAGCCCTGACAGGACTGAGTTCTCTTTTGTGTCAAGTATTGAAATTTCTTTGTAGTATTTAAAAACCATCTTCTTAGATGTCTGTTTGATTGGTTTGAGTGTTTGTTATCCTTCCTGCCCTCCCTCTCTAGAATGTAAATGCTTTTTTTAAAAAATATATTTTATTTTGTTTTTCAGACGTAGCCCTGTCTGGCTATCCTGGAACTACACTCTATAGACTAGGTTGGCCTTAAATTTAGAGATCCACCTGCCTCTGCCTCCTGACTGCTGAGATTAAAGATGTGTAACATCACCACTGGCTAAAATATTTTTTTTAATTTTATGTGTATGCAGAACTTCCTTCCTTCTTTCCTCCTTCCCTCTCTCCCTCCACCTTTCTTCCTTCTTCCTTCCTTCTCTTTCTTCCTTCTCTCTCTCTCTCTCTCTCTCTCTCTCTCTTTCTTTTTTTGACATGGTCTCACTCTGTAGCCCTGGCTGGTCTGGAACTCTTTATATAGACCACACTGGCTTGAATCAGAGATGCACCTGCCTCTGCCTTGCAAGTACCGGAATTAAAGGCAAGCATCACCACCATGGCTGAAATGTAGATGCTTTGAGAATAAGGGTTCGGTCATTGTACCAGTGTCCAGAACACAGTCAGATATAGAGTAGATGGCCCCCCAGCCTCCTGGTCTGTCTGGAACACCACCATAGAGTATAATGGGTAAGCTGGGTCTGGGAGAACAGTCCCGATAGCCCAGCTGCTTGGGAGGCTGAGGCAGAAGGATCATGAGTTCAGGGCATTCTGGGCTAGAGTCTGATGGTTGACGGTTCAGATCGCCAGAGTGTAGGCAGTAGTGATGGAGGAAGGTCACTGGCTAATAAAGGAACTGCCTCGGCCCATTTTATTGGTTAGGATGTAGGTAGGTGGAGTAAACAGAACAGAATGCCGGGAGGAAGAGGAAGTGAGGTCAGACTCGACAGCTCTCCTCTCAGGAGCAGATGCCTTCAGAGAGACACCATGCTCCCAGCTCCCAGGCAGACGCAAGCAATGAAGCTCCGACCCAGGATGGACATAGGCTAGAATCTTCCCGGTAAGCGCACCTAGGGGTGCTACACAGATGATTAGAAATGGGCTAAATTAATATGTGAGAATTAGCCTAGAAGAGGCTAGATAGAAATGGGCCAAAGCAGTATTTAAATGAATACAGTTTGTGTGTTGTTATTTCGGGGCATAAGCTAGCCGAGCAGGCGGCTGGGATGTTGGGGACGCAGCCCCGCCGCTTCATATTACTACACAGTAGTAGAGTGCTTTGCCTGGCGTGTATGGATTTATTGGTTTGATTCCCAAAACTTGGGGAAGTAGTAGTCACGGTGTGTGTGCGCGCGTGTGTGCGCATGTGTGTGTGTGCTTATATATGCCTGCATGCATATGTACATGTGTGTGTGTGCATGTGCGTGCATATGTGCGTGTGTGTGCGTGCATATGTGTGCATGTGTGCGGTGTGTGCACATGCATGTGTGAGTGTGTGGGTGTGTGCGCGCATGCGTGTGTGTGCTTATATATGCCTGTGTGCATATGTGTGCGTGTGCGTGCATATATGTGTGTGTATGGTGTGTGCACATGCGTGTGTGTGTGTGCTCTACAGCTTTATAGCCCAGGCCTTCCTCCTCAGCTTCACAAGTGCTGAGTTCACAAGCATTTGCTAGGACCCTGTCTTTTTGACTCTAGGTAATAACATTTATTTAAAAACAAAACAAAAAACCCACAGTGGTAATATAATCCCAGCATTCTGAAAGCAGAGGCAAGCAGATCTCTACAAACTTGAGGCCAACTAGGCCTATGTAGTAATTCCAGGCTGTCTCAATACAAAACAATAAAAACAAAACAGTAGAACTTTGGAAGCTTCTGTCGGAGAAATTGATTTTATTTTATTTATTTATTTATTTATTTATTTGTTTTTTGTTTTTTGTTTTTGTTTTTTTTTTTTTGAGACAGGGTTTCTCTGTAGCTTTGGAACCTGTCCTGGAACTAGCTCTGTAGACCAGGCTGGTCTCGAACTCACAGAGATCCGCCTGCCTCTGCCTCCCGAGTGCTGGGATTAAAGGCGTGCGCCACCACCGCCCGGCTTGATTTTATTTTTTGTGAATAGTCCTTTACACTGTATGAATACATGTCATTGTGATTGGTTTAATAAAGAAGCTGCCCACAGCTAGGCAGGACAAGGTTAGGCAGGAGAGCCAGACTTAAGAGAATGCTGGGAAGAAGGAGGAGGAATCGAGAAGTTGCCAGCCAGACTTGGAAGAATCAACATGGACAGTGCACAGATGAGGGAGATGAGCCTCAGGGCAGCACACAGATGAATAGAAATGGGTGAATTCAATTTACTTGTTAAACACAAGTTTGAGCTATCGGCTGAGCATGTATAATTAATAATAAGTCTCCGTGTGGTTATTTGGAACTGACAGGACAGAAAAGTCCACCTACATTTTTTATTTGTTTTGTTTGTTTTTGCTGATAGAGTCTTGCTAAGGAGTGCAGGCTCTTAGTTCTCCTGCCTTGTTCTCCTGAGTGCTGCAGTTAGAAGCTTGAGCCACCACACCCAAGAGTCAGTTTCTGTGATTCATGCCCTGCCCAAGATCTGCAGCTCTAGAGAGGGCTCACTTCGCTCTGATGTAGGCTACGCCTTCTAGTTTGGCTTCCACATGTATTGTATATGCCTGGTGTAGCTTTTGGTATGTTGAATGCAGATCTTTTGCAAGAGAGGCACGGAGGTTTTGTAATAGGAAATCCTGTGGGACTTGTGTAGGAGTCTGACAGACCGGGTTCAAGGCTGTTTCCTCTCTGGTCTTCTGGCGTCTCCTCGCACCCATCTCCTCCTTCCTGCCTAGCTACTGGCCTTTCAGCTCTTTACTGAACCAATCACAGTAATACATCTTCACACAGTACACAAATACCCCTGCCTGAGGAGGTGCTGAATTAGTGCGTCTGTTCCTATGACATCCATGGTTTCTTTTCTTCTTTTCTTCCTTCCTTCCTTTCTTTTTTAAATTTATTTATCATGTATACAATATTCTGCCTGCCTGTATGCCTGCAGCCAAGAAGAGGACACCAGATCTTAATACAGACGGTTGTGAGCCACCATGTGGTTGCTGGGAATTGAACCTAGGGCCTCTGGAAGAGCAGCTTGTGCTTTTAACCTCTGAGCCATCTCTCCAGCCCAATTTACATTTTATTTTCAAAGGAAAGAAACTCTGTGCATCCCCCATGTGGTGACATACATTTTTTGTTTTCAAGACAGAATGGTACAAAAAGCATAGACCATGGTGTTATTAAAACTGTTCATACAGGCCGGGCGGTGGTGGCGCACGCCTTTAATCCCAGCACTTGGGAGGCAGAGGCAGGCGGATCTCTGTGAGTTCGAGGCCAGCCTGGTCTACAAGAGCTAGTTCCAGGACAGGCACCAAAAACTACAGAGAAACCCTGTCTCGAAAATTTAAAACAAACAAACAAACAAAAAAAAACAAAACGGTTCAAACTGGGGCTGGAGGGATAACTCAGCAATTAAGCGCACTGGCTGTTCTGATAGGGGACCCGGGTTTGATTCTCAGCGCCCACATTGAGGCTCACAACTGCCTGTAACTTTAGTCCAGGAGATCTGATGCCCTCTGGCCTTCCTGAGCACTAGGCATGGTGTGCACATGTAGATCCAGGGAAAACAGCCATGCACGTAAAAATAAAATAAATATAAAAAGTGTGTCTAAAGCCTAACAGCCATTTGCTGGCCGGGCCACCTCAACAAGGAACAGTGTAGCTTGGCTTCAGCTTCCGTCTGAGAAGGGAGAAACTGACATTTATTTGCCATTTTTATTCAGTAGGATTATTGTTAGTGCCTCTGAAATTGCAGTGATATTGTCTATTTTCTTTCTTTAGTGTATTTTATGTAATGAGTATTCTGTACCTACCTGTGTGCTTGCCGCCAGAACGGGGCATGAAATTCATTGTAGGTGGCTGTGAGCTGCCATGTGAATGTCGGGAATTGAACTCAGGACATCTGAGCCATCTCTCCAGCCAGTCTTTCTTAAGCCATATATTTTGGGAAACTTGGCACGTCTGTGCTGTCATAGTGGGGATGGGTTTTAGCAGATGCAGGGCTCCTGGATGCGGAAGCAGAGCTGTCAGCAGAGCAGAAGGGCTCAGATATGGCACTGACCTCACTCCTCAGGTTTGGGGCATTTGGTCTGTCTGAACAACCTCTGATATCTTCCTGTTCTTCCTTAGCATTGGGGAGTATGAGCTCTCTGCCTAAAGTTGTGCTGTTCTGTGCTATGCTGTGCTGTGCCATACTGTGTTCCTTAGAGACTAGGGTACCAAGGTGCCCCTGCTAGGCGCAACCAGAGTCGCAGTCAGGTCTGCAGATATGCATCAGTGGTAGAAGGCAAGTCCAGCGGGTCTTGGGTACAGATCCCTAGCACCTCAGAAAATTAACAGTAAATCAGAAGCCCCTCAGCCTAGATCTTGTTTCTTTTCTCTCTGGACTAGATACCAGGACTTGGACTACACCAGAAGTGAGCAGTCCCCCACCGTCCCCAAGAACATTCCACACATCATCAGCAGCTATTGGAAACCAGCTGTATGTCTTTGGGGGAGGAGAGAGAGGTGCCCAGCCCGTGCAGGATGTGACGCTGCACGTATTTGACGCAAGTACGGACTGGGGATGTGGGGGTCGTGGGGCTGCTTAACTCCATTATCTCTCCTACAGGAAACAGGGTCTTGAGAAAAGATTTTGAGCTAAGTAGATTACTTGCCTAGCATGCACCAATCCCCACCCACATTTCATCCCTAGCACCAGACAAACCAAGCATGATGACAGACGTGTGTCTGTAATCCCAGTAGGTGAGATCAGGCCTAGCTGAGGATACAAGAAACCTGTCTCAAAATAAATAAATAAATCTTGGTGGATTGGTGCACACCTTTAATCCCAGCACTACCAGGCAGAAGCAGGCAGATCTGTGTGAGTTCGAGGTCAGCTTGATGTCCATGGTTCCAGGCCAGCCACAGCTACATAGTGAGAACCTGTCTCAGAAAACAAGCAATGGCTAAAAGATGGTGATTCTGGGCTGGATGCAGCTCAGTGTGTGCACGGCCCTGCGCTTGATTTCCTGTACCTGTCAAAAACAAACAACGAGGGCTGGAGAGATGGCTCAGAGGTTAAGAGCATTGCCTGCTCTTCCAAAGGTCCTGAGTTCAATTCCCAGCAACCACATGGTGGCTCACAACCATCTGTAATGAGGTCTGGTGCCCTCTTCTGGCATGCAAGCATGCATGGAAGGAATGTTGTATACATAATAAATAAATAAATAAATATTTTTAAAAAAACAAAAGAAAGAGAGCGAAAGAGAAAAACAAAACAACTCCAAAGACTTTTCTCAGAAGAAGCACACACCTTTATTTTAACTTTGGGGTAGTTCTGGGTTAAAGCTTAAGGGACATATTTTTTCTTTTTTGGTTTTTCGAGACAGGGTTTCTCTGTAGCTTTGGAGCCTGTCCTGGAACTTGCTCTGTAGACCAGGCTCGCCTCAAATTCACAGAGCTCCTCCTGCCTCCTGAGTGCTGGGATTAAAGACGTGCACCACCACTGCCCAGCTAAGGGACATATTTTTCTAATCCAAAGCAAAAAATGACTTCCTAATACTCAGACTGTAGACAGGCCTGCTAGATTATTGGCTTTGTAGCCTCCGTCCCTGGAAGTGTTTAAGTACAGGTTGGATAGCAGGGTTGAGATCTACTTGGCTGATAAGTCAGAGGGAGGATTTCTTTTTCTTTCTTTCTTTTAACATTTTTTCTTTTTTGATTGTTTTTATTGTGCTATACATTTTCTCCACTCCTCTCCCTTCCTCCCATTTACCGTTCTACCCTCTGCTATGACCCCCATGCTCCCAATTTACTCAGGAAATCTTGTCTTTTTCTCTTTCCTACCTATTTAGATCCAGTAAGTCTCTCTTAGGGTCAGATGAAGGATTTCAAGGTCACTTCCTTCCTGTAGCATCTTTGCACTGGGAGGTGCTGAAGAGGCTTGCCGCATAGTATCAATGCATTTACTTTTGTAGGCACTTTGACCTGGTCTCAACCAGAGACACATGGAAGTCCTCCATCTCCCCGGCATGGCCATGTGATGGTTGCAGCAGGGACAAAACTCTTCATCCACGGAGGCTTGGCAGGGGACAAGTTCTTTGATGATCTCCATTGCATTGATACAAGTAAGTATGTTAGAGGACCAGGGGATTTATGTGTTCAAAATTTTTAAAATGTGTTGGAAAGAATTCAGCTTTGCTCTGATAACTTGAGCGGCTGTTAGAGTCTTTCCTAGATCCCATGAAGCATAGCTTGGGTCATAAGGAATACAAAGCTGGAGAGCTAGCTCAGCCGGGAAATACTGGCTGCACTTTCCAGAGACCTGAGCGGGGTTGCCACTACCCGCACAGCAGTATCTGCAGCTCCACAGTCTGTCACCCTTTCTGTCCTCCACAGGCAGAGAGAACACTATCTACACTAAATAAATGAATCAGAAAGGCAGATAGATAGACCGATAGACAGACAGAGCTGAAGAAGAGGAGGAAAAAGGAAAACAATTTGGACTAGAGAAATGGCTCATCTGGATGGTGGCACACGCCTTAAATCCTAGCATTTGGGCGGCAGAGGCAGGAGGATCTCTGTGAGTTTGAGACCAGCCTGGTCTACAGAGCTAGTTCTAGGAGTGATGTGGGAAGTCCTTTTGTATATGTGTGACTTTTATTAATTTAGTTAATGAATAAAGCTGTTTCGGCCTATAG
Source organism: Microtus pennsylvanicus (assembly GCF_037038515.1). Classification (NCBI taxonomy): domain Eukaryota; kingdom Metazoa; phylum Chordata; class Mammalia; order Rodentia; family Cricetidae; genus Microtus; species Microtus pennsylvanicus. Next base: position 49,372,339 of record NC_134587.1, on the reverse strand, counting down.
CTTAGCAGAGTAAAGCCAGGTGGGGAAATCTGAACAGAGAGTAGGCAGAGTCAGTGTAGCTGCTGAAGGAGGCAAACACCGTGGAGCTGCCCAAGAAGCAAGAGGTAACAAACCATGAGCCTGTGGTAAAATACAAAATAATAAAAATGGGTTAATTTAAGATATAAAAACTAGCTGAAAATATACATGAGCCGTTGGCCAAACGGTGTTGTAATTAATATAGTTTCTGTGTGATTATTTGGGTCAGGGTGGCCAGGAAATAAACGAATAGTCTCCACTTACATAGGACAGCTAGGGCTGTTCCAGGGTTTCAAGAAACCCTGTCTCAAAACAAAACAGAGAGAGAGAGAGGGAAATGGCTCAGTAGTTAAATACTGCTCTTACAGAATATCCAAATTCAATTCTCAGCACTCACTGGCAGCCCAGATGATTCAGCTGGTCTCAGCTGACCTCTGCACATCTCCACACATACACACACATGTACATAATTAAAAATAAAGAATTTTAGCTGGGCGGTGGTGGTACACACCTTTAATCAAAATACTTGGGAGGCTGAGGCAGGTAGATCTCTGCAAGTTAAACACAAGCCTGGACTACAGATTGAGTTCCAGGACAGCCAGGGCTATATAGAGGAACCCTGTTTTGTCAAAACCCAGAAAACAGGGCTGGAGAGATGACTCAGCTGTTAAGAGCACTGGCTGCTCTTCCAGAGGTCCTGAGTTCAATTCCCAGCAACCACATGGTGGCTCGCAGCCATCTGTAATGAGGTCTGGTGCCCTCTTCTGTCGTGCAGGCATACATGCAGACAGAACACTATATATAATTTTTTTTAAAAGATCTTTAAAAGAAAAAACAAAACAACATATTCTATATATTTGGGTGTTTTTCTTGCCTGTATGTCTATGTACTTACCACACGTACGTAATAGGGACCAGAAGAGGGCATTGGATTACCTGGAACTAGAGTTACAAGTGGTTGTGGGTGCTGGGAATTAAACCTAGAAAGAACTTCTAGAAGAGCCAATACATCTCTCTAGCCCCCAAATCTTCTAAAATTTTTTGTTTGCTTTTTTTTTTAATTTTTTTGAGACAGGGTCACAATTGGCTTGATTAACGGTGTGTGCTGCCACACCCACCTGACTATGTCTCTTAAAAAAATAAAATAATGACACAGGGTGGGGGTGTGTGCCTTTAACCCTAGCACTCTGAGGCAGAGGCCAGATCTCTGTGAGTTCGAGGCCAGCCTGGTCTACAAAGTGAGCTCCTGTACAGCTAGAGCTGTTACACAGAGGAACCCTGTCCCAAAAAACAAACAAACAAAAACCACCTAAATGAAAACAAATGCAACCATTCCTAAACACTTAGTGTGTGTGTCGGCACCCAGCCCTACCCATTGTCCCTTCCGACATTTCATGTTCCCAGCAGAGCTCTTTAGGCTTTGGCTCCTGCTCCATTTCTGGTCCAGCTAGTGAAGGTGATGTTTGCTGGGCTGCCTGGTCAAAAGAGATAGAGAACCTAAAGACTGTCTCCACCTCTGAAGGTGGGACTCTCCTGTGCCTTTCTGGCTGTGAGCTCCGCGGCGTGGGGACTTCCTCTTTCCTTTGTGTTTTCAAGCACTTAGTGCGTTGCCTGGGGAGTGGGTGAGCACTTGTCTGCTTTTGAAAGGCTGGATGAATAAATGAGCAAGATCTGCCTGGCTCTAGACTACAGAACCAAGGGATGATGGGCAGAAGGCACCAGAACTCCCGTGCAGAGGATTTGAGTCCTTACAAAGTACTTTGACTCCCAGAAGCAGGCTCACTAGCTGGAATTCCTCTATTAGCTACAATCAGGGCTTTCTTTTCCTTTCCTTTTTTTTTTTTTTTTTTTAGAGAGAGTCAGGCTGTGCAGCCCAACATCTTTGGCCTGCTGAATTCAAGGACTAGAGACATTTGCTCCTGTGTAGTTTCAAATAGGACGGCATTTGTTCTTGTTTTGAGAAAAGGTTTTTCTGTGTAGTTCTGGCTGTCCTGGAACTCGCTCTGTAGACCATGCTGGCCTCGAACTCACAGAGATCCACTTGCCTCTGAGTGCTGGGGTTAAAGGCGTGCGCCATCATGCTTGGCCTCATCTATTTCTAAGACTGCCCATTTTCCTGTGCTGAGAAAGTACTTCCTTGCTATTGTTTTCTACCTTCCCAAATAGTCTTCTACTCTAAAATCCAGTGGTATGTATGTACTTCACTTAAGTGCTCCTTTGAAAACATGCGAACATCTTTGAAAAAGTAGTGTTGGGAATAAGTGCTGAGTCAGCAACATGCATCGTAGCGGCCAAAGGCTTTGCAGCCGTAGTATGACCAACCGTCCCTTCTGAGCTACTCTGGTGGGTCCCCCTCTCACCTGTGCGCTCATCCGTATGACCAACTGTCCCGAGCTACTCTGGTGGGTCCCCCTCTCACCTGCGTGCTCATCCCTGTGGAGAAAGGATGTAGACAGAAGTGATAGCAACTCAAAGGGCTCAACAGAGTTGGTGTTGGAGGCGGGCGGTGGTGGCGCATGCCTTTAATCCCAGCACTTGGGAGACAGAGGCAGGCGGATCTCTGTGAGTTTGAGACCAGCCTGGTCTATAAGAGCTAGTTCCAGGACAGGCTCCAAAACCACAGAGAAACCCTGTCTCGAAAAAGCAAAAAACAAAAACAAAAACAAAAAAAACCAGAGTTGGTGTTGGAGGGGCCAGAGAGATAGCTTGGTATCTTCCAGAGGACCTGCCTGAGTTTGATTCCTAGAACCCACATGGTAGCTCACAGCCAGTGTAATTTCAGTCTAAGGCATGAAAAACCCTCCTCTGACCTCCATGGGTACCATGCATGCATGTGGTACACAGACAAACATGCGAGCAAAAGATACATATGCATTTATGGACATGTGTGCCTGAATATTTGTATACACGCACATGCACACCTGACCTTACCTATCTGGACAGCAAACAGTGATATCTCGGCCGTGGATGACCCTCAGTAATCATATTGCAAATTGCAAATCCCATGTTAGCTCATGTGCAAACCCTTTCTTGTGACAGGTAATATGAAATGGCAGATGCTTAGTCCCACGGGGGCTGTTCCGTCAGGCTGTGCTGCCCACGCCGCTGTGGCTGTAGGAAAGCATGTCTATGTGTTTGGAGGGATGACGCCCACTGGAGCACTGAACACGATGTATAAGTATCACACAGGTGAGCAGGCGTCACGCCTGATCGTTAAACAAACACAAACGTTCTTTGAAAAGTGATGCAGAATTTTGTTGGGCCGTGGTGATACACACCTTTAATCCCTGCACTCAGGAGGCAGAGGTAGGCAGAGCTCTGTGAGTTCGAGGCCAGCCTGGTCTACATAGCAAGTTCCAGGACAACCAGAGCTACACAAAGAAACCCTACCACAACCAAAAAAAAAAAAACTTTAAAAAAACAAACACAAAACAAAACCCCACAGAAAAACAAGGTCTCTTTGTACACCCCAGATAGTCTGAAAATGGCAGCATCCTCATGCCATGCCTCCTGACCACTGTTACTACAGATGCGTACTATCTGGCCCAGTCTGTTTCCCCCTTTATTTCCTCTTTGTGGGTTGACTAGTGCAGGAAATCATTGACTGTCTCTGTCCCCCTTCCTTAGAAAAGCAGCACTGGACCGCACTTCAGTTTGATACTTTCCTGCCCCCTGGACGCCTGGACCACTCCATGTGTGTCATCCCATGGCCAGTGATGTCCACCTCTGAGAATGAAGACTCAGATTCTCTCATCCTCAGCTGTGAAGCTGAGAAAGGGGATACTGATGACAAACAAGTGACTCGGGGTGGCGGGTCACCTGAGGAAAGTCAGACTCACACGCTGCTCTGTTTTGTCTTTGGTGGGATGAACACAGAAGGGGAGATCTATGACGACTGCATTGCCACTGTAGTTGACTAATAAAACCCACGTTTTTATTACTTCTTAGTTTTTACAAAAGCAAAGGCTCTGAGTCATGCTGCCAAACACTCTACACAGTGTATTCTCTTAACCAAGAGGATGGGACGGGACAGTGTGCACCTCTAATTACACAAGGAGAGTAGAGGCAGAAGGGTCACCCTCAGCTACACAGTAGAGTGGAGGCCAGACTGGGCCACACAACATGGATGCTGTCTCCAAAAAGAACGACTTTAAGATGGCTTAGCAGATAAAGGCACTTACCCCTAAACCTGATGACCTGAGTTCAATCCCAGGAAACCACATCATGGAGAACCAACTCCTAGTTGTCCTCCGACTTCTACATGCTGCTGTGACGGTGTTCACTCACATACTGGGTGGGAGGGTAAATGGATGGATGGAAAAATGGGTGGGTGGAAAGATGAATGGAAGGATGGAAAGATGGATGGAAAAATGGGTGGATGGATGGAAGGGTGGGTGGGTGGGTGGAAGGATGGGTGGATGAAGGGTGGGTGGATGTATGGGAGGAAAGGATGGTTGAATGGTTCATTTTTTAAAATAAATTTCCATCATGTATGGTGCATGCCTTTAATCCTAGCACTTGGGAGGCAGAGGCAAGTGATCTCTGAGTTCAAGGCCAGAGTGGGTTACAGAATGAGTTTCAGGACAGCCACATCTGTTATATAGAGAAACCAGTTTTGAAAAGCAAATATATAGATATATAGAGATTTGTGGTTCCTCAGAAACACCGACAGACAAATCTCTAGGCAGACCTGGGGTTTAAGTAAGTCTGTGAGCCAAAGCTCTGTCAAATGTTAACATTGTCCTTGTTTGCTTCATGCTGGAATATATGTGTAATCTCCATCTTGCACTTTTAACTGGATGGCCCAGTGCAACAATTCCATTATAAAGTTTTACCAGCAATGAAATCTGTAGATGCCCAAACTAGGTACTGGAGTAGATATTTATCAGTTGGAATCTTTTTAATGTACATTAGTCATTAGAAGTGCAGACAGGCTGGAGATAGCTCAGTTTAGAGCACTGCTTTAACTGAGGACCCACACAGCCGCTGACACGTCTCTAGTTCCAGCTCCAGGGGATCCTATGCCTGACATTACAGGCAAAACAGTCAACTAAGTACTGACAAAAGCTGTGTGAGGTCTTTCGGTTCCTAAGCCTGATTGTGTGCCTCCCCTAAACCTTGTTCATCTTGGGCACATGACCCATCTAAAAACGGAGGAGAGCAGGAAGCAGAGCATGGTGGTGGGTGTATGCCTTTCCTCAGAGCCTAGTCTGCATAGTGGGACCCTGATATGTTTTTAAGAGTGCTAGCACTGGAGGATTAGAGTGAAGACTGCCTCTTACTCCTGTTTACCCTTTGACCCAGCATGAAGCTAGGCCAATTTTAACATTTGACGGGGGCTGGCCTCAAAAGTTGTCATTCCCCTGCCTCAGCATCAGAGTGCTAGGATTATAGGTATGAAGTATCTATCATGCACCTGCCCATGGCTTTTTTAGTACAGGGAACCCTGCCTCAGCCAGCTTTCTGAATATAGGAATTACTGGCATGAGACACCATGCTGGGTTCAAAATATATCAGATAGCACACAAATATGTACCTCAGGTGTGTTCTCAGATCCCCACATCTATCACTCTGAGTAAATTAACGTTACAGCTGGCTCCTCAGCCGTAGAACACCCATCTTTGGGCAGTACTGGATTTCATGTTAGCTCTGAACAAAATCCTGATTATACTAATTACCTAGTGCATCCCTTTCCCAAGGAAGCCAATCCAAACCATCCTCTACCAGTCCTCTGACTATCAAGTAAAGTTTATAATTCACATTTCAGAAGTGGGGATTCTCACAAATGAGGCTTCAGAGCATGTTGTGGTTCATAAGCCCTCATGAACTAGCTAACTGAAGCTGGTATTTCATTAATGTTCCTGCTTCCAGCCTGAGTCACTACATCCACTATGCAGTGCTGGGTGTCAGACATGCCAATTGAAGTAAATCCTTAGGCTGTTAGATTTGAGACAGGATCTGGAGCTCACTATGTAGACCATGATGGCCTCAGAGATCCTCCTGCCTCTGACTCCTGAGTGCTTCCAAAGGTGTTTACACTGCATTTTCAAACTATACATCTTAAAATATAAATCACAAACTAAGTACCACCCAGTGACAGGCCGTGGGTTTGACACCACAAAGAAAAATAAAATTCAAGTGTATAAGTCATCAGGTCACTCAAAAAAATTTCTTCTCCAGCAGAGGATCAAACCAGGGCTTCTTTACACTTGCAAAGCAATGCCCTACTACTGAGTATCTATCCACTTTGCATCTTTCCAGACAGCCGCAGTTCCCTAGGCAGGTCTTGGAGTATTCTCTTGCCACAGCTGGAATTACAAGCCTGGCACATCACCAATTCATAAGAAAATCCATAGCCCCACAGCATTACTTAATAAAAATCAGATAGGGTAGTAGCGGTGCACACTTTTAATCCCAGCACCCGGGAGGCTGAGACACACGGTTCCAGACCAGCCTGGCCTAAAATGTGAGTTCTAAGAGAGGCAAGGTTACACAGAGATCTTGTCTTGAAATACCAAAACCAAGGAACAACAAAAAAACACCCAGAAAGCAGTTTTACAAAGGGGAAGTAAGATTTCAATCATGTTGAAGAGAACTAGGAATGACAAGGGTCATTTCATACAGCAAAACTCTTTACCTTGCTATAAAGCTAGACAAATTTCCTAGGGAGTGGTACCACCCAAATAACAAGCCTCCACCCTCCCTTTTCTGCCCAACATACTGGCAGACCTGAGAATCCAGCCTTAAATTTTAGTTATCTAAAATAAAAGACAGATAATTATAAGGTTTTCACAAAAATTAGACCAGTGTAAATAACAAACATTTATTGGTGTCACTTATGGTAGAAAAAAGTTCCTACACCAGATGTGCATGACCCAACTGTTAAATAGAACATTTCCAAGGTGAAATATTGTAAATACTGGACTCAGGAACTTTCGGTAGGAGAAAATTGAGAGTACTTATAAGTCTCGAATGTAATTTTCTCCTAACGAAAGTTCCTGAGTCCAGTATTTACAATATTACAATATTTACAGTAAATTACAATTATTACAGCCCTTGCAGATCAGTGCGCCTACAACTCGTCTTTCTCTGATGTATCTTCCTCACCAGTTGGGGGAGGGCCTGCACTTCCATAGAGTTTGCTAATAATAGGCTGAACAATTTCTTCTAGCTCCTTCTTTTTAGCTTTAAAGTCTTCAATGTCGGCATCCTGGTGGCTTTCCAGCCACTCAATCTTTTCCTCTACAGCTTTTTCCATGGTTTCTTTGTCTTCAGAGGAAAGTTTACCTCCCAGCTTTTCTTTGTCTCCAATCTGGTTCTTGAGAGAGTAGGCATAGCTTTCTAATTCGTTCCTGGTGTCAATGCGCTCTTTGAGCTTCTTGTCTTCCTCAGCAAACTTCTCAGCATCGTTAACCATTCTTTCGATCTCTTCAGGTGTCAGGCGATTTTGGTCATTGGTAATTGTGATTTTGTTTTTGTTTCCTGTACCTTTGTCTTCAGCTGTCACTCGAAGAATACCATTAACATCTATCTCGAAGGTGACTTCAATCTGCGGTACCCCACGGGGAGCTGGAGGAATTCCAGTCAGATCAAATGTACCCAGCAGATGGTTGTCTTTTGTTAGGGGCCGTTCACCTAGAGTAATAACAGGAAAAACTTGTTATTGACGAGCCTAGTGCACTGGTATCCTTATACTTCAACCTGTTAGAATATAGGGGTATGGGGAGGGGAGCAAAGACTACTACTATTAGCCAAATTCCATTTCTTAAAAAGCACTATAAGTCCCTTTTTTGTATTCCAAAAGCCAGTGGACAAGAATGTTAGGTAGAGAATTTAAAATTCAGCACTAAGCAACCTCTTCACATTTGAATTACAGAAGATACTTCTTTCCCTGGGCATTTAACAATGTTTCATTAGATCCTAAGTCACACTCTTTCAAAGCTTACAGTATTTATGAATGTAAGCAATTACCTTCATAGACCTTGATTGTTACAGTTGGCTGGTTATCAGAAGCTGTGGAAAAGATCTGAGACTTCTTGGTGGGTACCACAGTGTTCCTTGGAATCAGTTTGGTCATGACGCCTCCCACAGTTTCAATACCAAGTGTAAGGGGACATACATCAAGTAGTACCAGATCACCTGGCAAAGGAAAATCAATCAGGTTAGGTTCTGATTAGAGTCCTAAGAGCACTGCCATTTGCCCAGGTTCTAACCATAAACACTTTAGGGCAAATGAATAGCTGCTAATGATTTTAACTAAACCTGATCCAAGTCTTATCATCACTGTACCTTGATCAGCTATGTGGCCCCACTGTTCCTACCCTACTGCTTTCTGTTTCAACAGCTGATCATAGTCTTCCCATCAAACTACTCAAACAAGTGAAAGATGCAGTGACCTACCTGTATCTTGATCACCAGAGAGGACACCAGCCTGGACAGCAGCACCATATGCTACAGCCTCATCCGGGTTTATACCACGGGATGGCTCCTTGCCGTTGAAGAACTCTTTCACCAGCTGCTGAATCTTTGGAATTCGAGTAGATCCACCAACAAGAACAATTTCATCAATATCAGATTTCTTCAAATCAGAGTCTTCCAACACTTTCTGGACTGGCTTCATGGTAGATCGGAACAGGTCCTGCCCAAAAAAAAAAAAAAAAAAAGGCATGATTACTATGGTGCCACTGTACACCTTGACGCTATTTAGTCTATTAAGTCTAAGCCTAAGCAGATCTCATTAACACCGACAAAGAGCATACCATGTTCAGCTCCTCAAATTTGGCCCGAGTCAGGGTTTCAGAGAAGTCTTCTCCTTCAAAGAAGGACTCAATTTCAATCCTTGCTTGATGCTGAGAAGACAGGGCTCGCTTAGCCTTTTCCACCTCACGCCGAAGTTTCTGCACAGCTCTGTTGTCTTTCCTAACATCTTTCCCAGTTTTCTTCTTGTACAGCTTGATGAAGTGCTCCATAACCCGCTGATCAAAGTCTTCCCCACCGAGATGAGTGTCTCCATTAGTGGCCACCACTTCGAAGACACCATTGTCAATGGTCAGAAGAGACACATCGAAGGTTCCGCCACCCAGGTCAAACACAAGGATGTTCTTCTCTCCCTCCCTCTTGTCCAGGCCATATGCAATAGCAGCTGCTGTGCTGTAAGAATGAAAAAAAGAGGGAAAAATCTTAGTCAGGTGCACTTTCCCCCCACTTAGCAAAGAGCCTGGCCAGGAGTCCAACACTTACGGCTCATTGATGATCCTCATGACATTCAGTCCAGCAATGGTGCCAGCATCTTTGGTTGCTTGCCGCTGGGCATCATTGAAGTAGGCTGGTACAGTAACAACTGCATGGGTAACCTAGGAAGACAACAAAGATAATTTAAGTATACTCTGTTACTTCCCTGTCTTATCAACTACAGTCAGTTTCTAAGCCAGCTTACTGATAAGGGCACAAACCATACACATTTATAGCAACAGAATTAAATGGTAACTCGTGAAAACTGACTAGCATTTATTTAGCTTGACCTCTCACAAAGCGCTACATCATTAACCCTGACAAAAGCTGTTACCAGTTGGATTTAAATTTTAAACCAGTAAGGCTTCCTAGGTAAGCCAACAGGAGGAGCAACTGCAATCTTCAACACTTAGCATCATTCCACACATGTATTTACCTTCTTTCCCAAATATGCTTCAGCTGTTTCTTTCATCTTAGTAAGAACCATGGCAGAAATTTCCTCTGGGGCAAATGTCTTGGTTTGCCCACCTCCAATATCAACTTGAATGTATGGCTTGGTTTTCTTCTCAACCACCTGGAGTACGAATGATTGAAAGGTAACTTCCCCAAAGCTCAAACAATGGCACTACAAAAAAACCACCATTTTCTCTCCCCCACAGCTTGATTCATTTTGCTCCCTTAGGGAGATCTTGACTAAACTAAGAACCATTGTGCTGTGACAGAGCGCCAGATTTGGTCTGTCTTTCAACTTTTAGACACTGTAACACTGTGTTACGTTTTATGATACTAAAAACGACAACATCTAAAACCGTTACATAAACCCCTACCACATCCTTTTAGCCGTTTGAGTGTATTTTTTTCCGTCTAGTCGCAACCCTTTATTCCCACCACCCTAGCCGCCCCCTTCAACGTGGAAACAAAAAAAACCAAACCCGTATCGGACCTTGAAAGGCAAGAACTTGATGTCCTGCTGCACCGAGGGGTCATTCCAAGTGCGTCCGATGAGGCGCTTGGCGTCGAAGACCGTGTTCTCGGGATTGGAGGTTAGCTGGTTCTTGGCCGCGTCGCCAATCAGACGCTCGCCTTCGGGAGTGAAGGCCACATACGACGGCGTGATGCGGTTGCCCTGATCGTTGGCTATGATCTCCACGCGGCCGTTCTTGAACACTCCGACGCTGACGGAAAAACCCCACAGAAAAGGAAATCAGCACCTCACTTTCTCACGCCAGGCCGAGGCCACGCCCCACTCTCCCGCACCTCAAAACGCCACTTACCAGGAGTAGGTGGTCCCCAAGTCGATGCCGACCACCGTGCCCACATCCTCTTTCTTATCCTCCTCCTCGGCCCGCACCGCGCAGAGCAGCAGCAGCGCCGCCGCCACCACAGTGAACTTCATCTTGCCGGCGCTGTGGACCAGTCGCTCAGCGGTCGCTCGGGAGTCGCGGACGTGCAGCAACAGGCTGTAGCCTCGCAGCGCGACGACGTTCCGATCCGGAGTCGGGAGGAGCCGCAAAGCAGGCTCAGCGAAGGCCTGGAAGAAGCAGGCCGCGGCGCTCAACTCTCACGCCCACGGACACCCGGAGCTTCTCTCTGTGTTGTCTGGCCAGTGTGGAGCATGCTGTCGCCGACTCGGCTTATATACCCTGCCCCCAGCCCCGTCGTGGAGGCCTCCGATTGGTGAAGGCGCTTCTCGTTGGAGGCCTCTGATTGGTCCATGACACCAAGCTGGCCGCCGCCGATTCGAAGCGGCCTCCTCCGCAACTCACGTCACTGCTACGCCCCCCGGGCTGACTCATTGGCTATTGCTCGGTCTAAACAACCGCCAATGAGAGGCTGCATCCGCCCTGTGCGTTGGTCCTATTGGCTCAGCAGCTGCCTGTCCCTCGGGTGACCTCTCACCCCGAGACCGTTTCCGCCGGTAACCGTCCAGGTCCTCCCCTCACGCCGGGCCCCGGGGGACTGGTGCCGGGTCTGCGTGTCAGTTCCCCCGGGGCGGTGGGACTTAGTTCCTCCCCCACTGTGTCCCTCACTCCGAGGCACTGCGCAGCCTTTTCTCCTCCTGGCTTCCCTCTGGACCCGAGATGCCCCGGCTCCGCGAAGATGCTGTGGTCGCCTGGGAACAGTTTCTCTGCCCTTCCCAGCCTCCACACCTTCTCAGGTGTCCGAGCGTCCAGGCCCAGGTCTCGAGCTGTGCCTGGTCTGGGTCCCGCCTCGCAGCTCTGTTCAGCTAACTACTTTCCCTTCACCCCCAGGCGATCTGCATCTGTCTATCACGCCTTCCCAGTTTCCCTTTTCCCGGGGTTAAGTCCCAGGACCGGCTGGCCAATTGCTCCCTGGTCTTGAGTCCACTTTAAGCCGAGGTTGTTCTATGAATAGTCGAGCGAGCACTTTCCACCCTAGGATGTCTCTCTCTCTCTCTCTCTCTCTCTCTCTCTCTCTCTCTCTCTCTCTCTCTCTCTCTCTCTCTCTCTCTCTCTCTAAGTTCTTCCTTATCCCTTTTGACACCATCTACCCTGACTGATATGCTAAAGGCATTTAGCATCCAAAAAAAAAGGCTTCCTGATGCTTTACTATTGTGTAATAATAGTATGTTGCAAAAAATAATAACAAAACTACTACTTAAGCTTATCATGTACTCATTGTTTATTTAGTTTTGAGACAGGGCATTGTACACAGGCTCAAACTAGTCTTGAACTATTATTGTTTTTCATGTGTCATTTAGTCCTTCGCTTAATTCTTGATAGGTTTTCCCCATTTTCCGGAAGAGAACATGAGGGGGGAAAGTGGTTAAATAGAATAGTCGTTTATCTGATGAGTGGTGGAGGTGGAATTGGTAACCTAGTTGATTTTACTCCGTAGCTTATGCTATTGACTTTTCTCTCTTTTTTTTAATAAGAGAGAGATTCATGTAGTCCAGGCTAGCCTCAAACATGTAACAAATGACTTAGAACTCCTGAACCCTCTGCCTATACCTCCTAGGTGCTGGGATTAATAGGCATACATTATCACCCCTAGTTGAGTCATGAACCCAAGAATCTGTGCATGCTAGGCAACTGATGTACATCCGCTGGGCTGGAGCTCTTAGACCTACTGTCTCTGCCACCCTGTGCTTATCACATACATGATTAGAGAAGATGCTTAGGACATTGTCATCACGGGCAGGAAACAACTCCAGCATTCCTACTAAAGGTATTCTGAGCTTCATAGGTACACTGTCCAGATTCTACTGAGACATCACACACAGTTGACTAAAGTTGTCAAGCCTGTGTGTGAGTCAGTGTTCAGGAATTTTCTCCTTTCTTGTTCCTCAAAGTTATGTTGGTGACTCAGTCAGCTCCATCCTTTCTTTCCATAGAAGTTGGTTGCATCATATGCCTCTTCAGCCAGGCTTGTAACACTGTCATGACACTGTTTTCCCCTGGGTTACATCAGTCCAGTATCAAGAGAGAATCACTCAGCCCGGTTTACTGCTGCCGTCTTTAATCCCAGGTCCTCTGAAAGAGCAGCTGGTGCTCTTAATCACCAAGCATCTTTGCGGACACACTTGTCTTGAATTTCAAAGAAGACTACCGCTGGGGATGTGGTTCATCACTTTAATATCAGCGCTGGGAAGGCAGAGGCAGGAGGATCTCTGTGAGTTCAAGGCCAGCCTGTTCTAAATAGTTCCAGGACAGCCAGAGCTGCTTATTGAGACCCTATCTCAAATCAAACCCAAAACACCATCTATTATTTGGCCACACGACAGCCTTGACAGCTTTGTGAAGTTTCAAGCACATCTGTATCACAGTCTATTTCCACTAAAATACAAAACTCGATTTCATGTCGGATGGTGGTGACACACGCCTTTAACCCCAGCACTTGGGAGGCAGAGGCTGACAGATCTCTGTGAGTTTGGGGCCAGCCTGGTCAACAAAGCAAGTTTCAGGACAGCCAGAACTGTTACACAGAGAAACACTGTCCTGAAAAAAACAAGAGAAAAATAAAAACCTCAATTTTAGCCTTGCTTTTGACTGATGGAGTAAATGTTCAACTAATTTTTCTATCATTTAGAAAGCGAAACCTGAGAAAGACCTAGTGGCACAGGCCTGTAACCCCACCTACTGAAGAGGCTGAGGCAGGAGAATCACAAGTTCTATGCGTTTTGGACTACAGAGTGAGTTTAAGGCCAGCCTAGAAACCTTAGTGAAAACCCTGCTCAAAAGAGGAAGCTGGAGTGGCAGCAGCTCTGTTTTAGAGTAATTGCTTAGCTTCCTCAAAGCTCTGGTCTCAATCCCCAGTCTCTTGCTCTTGTCTCTGTCTCTCTCTCTCTCTCTGACACGCACACACACACACACACACGTCTTGCTAACTTAATTTTGGGTTGGGTTGAATTAGGTTGAGATGAGTTCATGCAGGCCAGACTTGCCTCTAGTTACTCTGTAGTCAAGGCTAGCCTTGAACTTCATATTTCCTGCCCACCTCCCAAGTGCTGAGATTTGAAGTGTGTCACCAAGTTTGGCTATCTGACCAACTCTAAAACAGAGGTTCTCAACCTCCCTAATGCTACGACCCTTTAATACAGTTCCTCATGTTGTGGTGACCCCAACCATAAAATCACTTTCTTTGCAGCTTTGTAACAGTAATTTTGCTACTGTTGTGAATTATGATCTAAACATCTGTGTTTCCAATGGTTTTAGGTGACCCCTATGAAAGGGTCAGGGGTTGTGACGCACATGTTGAGAACCGCTATGCTAAAGAATTAAATATGTCAGTGACTATAGTATCCTTTACTTTCTTCTCTTTTCTTAGTAAGGGGTGTTAGATCAAGACAGTGTTTGTAAACCAGGCTGCCTTTGAACTCTCAGAGTTCTGCCTGCCTCTGCCTCAAGAGTGTTAGGATTACAGGCCCGCACCACTACTGCTTAGCTCTTCCTTTTGAGACTCAACTTTGCTAGCTAAGCATACGACAAATCCCTGGCTGGTCTGGAACTTGCTATATAGACTTAGCAGGCCTTAAACTCACAAAGACCCTTTACCTCTACCTACCCAGTGCTGAGATTAAAGTTATGAACCACCATGCCCAGCTGTAGTCTCCTTTAAAATGCAAGCTAAGGTCGGAGCACTGGCTCAATGGAATGGAGCGCCGCCTGTGGAGCCTGAGGTCGCCGGTTCGAGTCCCAGGTAAGTGAGTTTGTACTGTGTGTGATGTCATGTGTCTGAATGTCTCTGTGCTTGTACTGTCTGTGTGCTATGTGAGTGACATGTGCATGCCTAATTAATGGGGAAAAATGCAAGCTAAATGGAGCTGGATAGATGCTCCGTGGTTAGGAGCACTGGCTGCTCTTTCAGAGGACCCAGGTTCGATTCCCAGCACTCACAACCAACTGTAACTTCAGTTCCTGGGGATCCAGTGTCTTCTGCAGGTACCAGGCATGCACATGATGCACAGACATACATGCAAGTAAAGACCCATACACATAAATTATTTTTAAAGACACACATGAAATTTATATACATAATAAAAGCACACACATATGTAATACATATAAGACACACACATATGTATGTAATTTAAGTCAGGTGTAGCGAGTGGTACAGGCCTCTAATCCCAAGATTCAAGAGGCAGAGGCTGGTAAGGCAGGTCTCTGTGAGTTCAAGGTCAGCCTGGTCTTCAGATCAACTTCAGGCCAGCCAGGCTTCATACTGAGATCTAGTTGCAAAATAAAGAAATAAAATTCAAGGACTTTATATATTATGGCATATCCCAAGGCACAATTCTGGTGACAATAGGTAAGCACACAGACAAAAATATTTGCTGAATCTTAAGGACATCGTAAGAGCGAGTAGTCACTATGATCAAATGTACACAGTTTCTTGGTTGTTTAATTTTTTGAGACAGGGTCTCTCTGTGTAGCCCTAGCTGTTCTGGAGCTCCCTTTGTGCACCAGACTGGCCTCAAAGTCACAGAATCCTCCTGCCTCTGCATCCTTCCTGAGTGCTGGGACTGAAGAGGTGTCACCATGCTCAGATTTCTTCTCACTCTTTCATTTTGTTTGGTTTTTTTGAGGCAGGGTTTCTCTGTAGCTTTGGCGCCTGTCCTGGAACTAGCTCAGTAGACCAGGCTGGCCTCGAATTCACAGAGCTCCACCTGTCTCTGCCTCCTGAGTGCTGGGATTAAAGGCATGCGCCACCACCCCTCCAGCTTCTTTTTACTCTTATGGAAGCATTTTTCCACCATGTGTTAGAATTTACGAATTGAAGACCCAAGAAATACAGAAGTTTGTCCTAGGAATTACACACCTGAGAAGTTATGAACTCAGGATTTGAGTGTAGTACAAATTCTATTTGGTCTTAATAATAAAAACCCAGAGTCAGATAGAGGGGATAATGCTGGAAGATCAATGAAGCAGAGCGCCCAGCCACTAGAGTCTTACCTCTACCAATGCTCAGATCAAAGGGGCGAGCCTGTCTCTAGGAATCCTCAGACTGCATCTGTATTCCTGGCTCCTCCCACTTCATATTCCCTTCTCCACCCAGTCATATCCCTTCCTGTCTCCGTCTCTCTAGTGCTGGGATTAAAGGCGTTTGACTCCCAAGTACTGGGATGTACTTGGTGTGAACCACCACTACCTGGCTCTGTTTCTCTTTTAGACTGTATCATTCTCATGTAGCCTTCAACTCAGAGAGATCCGTCTGTCTCTGACTCCTGAGCGCTGAGATTAAATGTGTGTTCCACCATTGCCTGGCCTCTGTGACTCACTGCTGGCTTAGCTCTGCTCTCTAATCTTCAGGCAAGCTTTATTTGGTAGATTACAAAAAAAATATCACCACATTTGAGCCTTTGAACCATGGAGATTTGATTTTATTGTTGTCGGTTTTATTTTTATTAATTCTAAATTATGTGTCTGTGCGCATGAGTCCAGGCGCCTTGGAGGCCAGACGAGAACGTTAGGTCCCCTGGACCTAGATTACAGGCAGTTGTGAACCACCAATCGTGGGACTAGAGCTCAGGTTCTCTGGAAGAACAGTGTATACGCTTAGCCACTGAGACATCTCTCCAACCCATTAGCTTTCCGAGACAGAGTCTCTCACTCTGTGATCCCAGCTGGCAAAGGATGACTGTCTACACCTGATCTTCATGCCTCCACCTCCTTCATTAGTGGTTTAGGAGGTGGGGAAAGTTTGATTTTTTTTAAGGTTTATTTTTATTTTGTGCATAAGATGTTTTGCCTGCATGTATGTCTGTGCACCACCTGCACCCTTGGAAGCCAGAAGAGGGCATCAGGACATGAACTGAAGTTACAGACTGTTAGCTGTCATGTGGTGCTTAGAATGGGACCTGGGTCCTTCTTCCGTAGTAGCGCATGCTCCTAACCACTGCGCAATCTAACCCTGGGAAGTTTGGTTTTTAACCTCTACAGAGTAGGTTATTATCTTCTCCTTCTGGTTCAGAGGACAGAAATCAGCTGCTATTTTATAAATATTCTGATAAAGAAACAGAGGCTTTTATGTAGTAATTTAAACCAGCCCATTTTGCTTGTGCTTCTAAGAGTAAAAAACAAAATACATATTAATCAGTGATAAAATTAAGCTAGGGGCCAGGCGATGGTGGCGCACGCCTTTAATCCCAGCACTTGCACTTGGGAGGCAGAGGGAGGTGGATCTCTGTGAGTTCGAGACCAGCCTGGTCTACAGAGCTAGTTCCAGGACAGGCTCCAAAACCACAGAAAAACCTTGTCTCGAAAAAGCAAAAAAAAAAAAAAAATTAAGCTAGGGTAGGACTCACCAGGCTTAGGTGTCGTTTATGTACTTGTGTGTTGAATGCTGATGGCTGTTGGGTACATCTGTCTACTTGGCCTAGGAACTTTCGGGAATTTTCATCTCCCTTCTGTCCGTCTTGTGGCAGGAAGACTGGAATTATAAAAGCACACTGCTGTCTTGCTTTTGATGTTTGTTTTGGGGGTTCAATCATGCTGGTCCTCATTCTTGCCCAGCAAGTGCTTTATCCATGGAGCAATCTCCCCAGCCAATTGTGTATGCCTGTGTGCATGCACGCACGCGTCCTTGTTGTGTGTGTGTGTGTGTGTGTGTGTGTGATCTTGTGCATGTCACAGTGTGATGAATGTGGCAGTCAGAGGACAATTTGTGGGAATCGACTTTCTCCTTCCACCACGCGTGTGCCAAGGACAGAACTCAGGAGTTCAGGCTTTGAGATAAGCACCTTTACATGCCAAGCCATCTCATTGGCTGGCTGGTTTGTCCTCCCTCCCTCCCTCCCTCCCTCCCTCCCTCCCTCCCTCCCTCCCTCCCTCCCTTCCGAGACTGCTGAAATCTCTGCAGCAATAACTACCACTCCTGGTCTGTATATTTCACCACTATACAGAGATGAAAGTGGATTAGATGCAGCTGGAGAGATGGGTCAGCGATCGAGAGCACTGGCTGCTCTCCCAGAGGTCTCTGGTTTAATTCCTAGCACCCACATGGTAGCTCACAACTGTCTGTAAATCCAGTTCCAGAGGATCTGATACCTTCACATTTATGCATATGAAATAAACTTAATTATTAAAAAAGAAAGTGAGCCGGGCGGTGGTGGCGCACGCCTTTAATCCCAGCACTTGGGAGGCAGAGGCAGGCAGATCTCTGTGAGTTCGAGGCCAGCCTGGTCTACAAGAGCGAGTTCCAGGACAGGCTCCAAAACCACAGAGAAACCCTGTCTAGAAAAACCAAAATAAATAAATATAAAAATAAAAAAGAAAGTGAATTGGAACTACACATAACACCAAGGATAAGGAACATATAGTACATATATACCTTATGTTAAAAGACAGGCAAGATGGGGCTGGAGAGGCGGCTTAGTACTCTACAGCATTTGTTGCTCCTGCAGAGAGAATATCTGGGTTTGATTCCCAGCATCCACATGGTAGCTCACAACTGTCCATGACTCCATATCCAGGGAATCCAATAAACTCTCTGGCCTCTGCACACAGTAGGCACATACCTGGTGCTCACACACACATTCAGGCAAAAACATTCATATACATAAAACAGAATATAAATAAATATAATAAATATAAAAAGTCAGTCGGGGGTGGCACACACCTTTAGTTCCAGCACTCAGAAGGCACAGGCAGGTGGAGTTCGAGGCCAGCCTGGTCTTCAGAGCAAGTTCCAGGACAGCCAGGAATGTTACACAGCACTGTCTCAAGAAAAAAAAAAAAGGAAGAAATCTAAAAAATAGGCAACTTGGACCTGTAGTTCAGTGATAGAGTGGTAGAGTGCTTGTCTCCAATGTAACAGGCCCTTAGTTCAACTCCCTGAACTATGCAACACACACACACACGCACACACACACACACACGCACACACGACATATGTGTGTGCGTGTGTGTGATTTTGTACATGTCACAATGTGGTGTGCATGTGTGTGTGTGTGTGTGCATGAAGACAAGCTGGATTTAGCACACATTCTTGCAAACCTAGCATCTGGAGGCCAAGGCAGGAAGAAGGGAGATGATGAGTTCCAGGCCAGCCTGAACTACACAGGGAGTCCTGTCTCCAAAAAACAAAACAACACAAAATGAAAGATGACAAATTAAAAACTATTATGTTTGAGGAAATATACTGAAGGGTAAAGTTCACTTAATTTTGATTTTAATTGAAATACATGCATTTTAAGTTAAATATAAGATCAAATCTATGTGAGGTATTTTATTTTATTTATTTGTTGGTTGGTTGGTTTTGTATTTTGAAACAGAGTTCCTCTGTGTAACAGTCATGGCTGTCCTGGAACTCACTATGTAGACCAGGCTGGCCTCGAACTCACAGAGAACTGCCTGCCTCTGCCTCCCGAGTGCTGGGATTAAAGGTATGTGCCTCCATGCCTGTGGAGGTATTTTAATATAAGAGAAGCAACTAGACGTGCCTTTTGTTTTATGGCAGGATCTCACTATACAACCCTGGTTGACCTGGAGCTCTCTGTGTAGCTCAGACTAGCTTCTAACTCATAGAGATCCACCTGCATCTGCCTCCAGCGTACTGGATTTATAGAAGTGCACTAGTCGGCCCCCAATTAGGTGTGCCACTCAAGAGAATTTCCAACAGCTTTTGTCGAATTCAGAGAAAGCTTGACCACTGACTCTGGGGGCAGGTGAGATGTCTCAGTGTTTATTTATAGGCCTGACAGTTCTTGGGGGTGCTCACTAGAGACAACTGCTTGGACAAGGGTTTAAGCCAATAGAAAGTCTTTATTAGCTGACCAGTGTTTACACTGTGTTAGGGATCCCAGTGTAGCATCAAGCCTTTCTCAGGGGAGCTTTTAAGCACAAAAAACCTTGTTCTGGGTTGACACACCTCAGCTGACAAGAACAGTTAGCCAGAAGCAGAGCTATGGAAAACAAAAGGCAAGGTTAGTACATTAGAGAGTTTCCCAGAACTGTGGACTTGGATGGGTTAGGCCTGTGTTTTAGTGTCGGCAAGTGGTGCTATCTACATACTGAGTTTTACTGCCTGAATGGTGCTTCCACCATGGAGTCAGCCGTGCTAAGGTTTGAGGACCTGTTACATGATGACCTACAAGGTGGCAGAAAAGAACCAACTCCTGATAACTGTCTTCTGACCCCAAAGGCCTACACACACACACTAAACTGAGTCTCCTGCAGTGCTTTACTGGAAAAGTTGGATTAATATGCTTTCTCAGGGCCGGAACAAGGCTCAGACTGCTCCTGAAGAGGACTGAGGTTCAGTTCCTGGTACCCAAATGGTAGCTAATAGCCATCCTAACTGCTTGTTCCAGGTGATTCAATGCCCCCTTCCGACCTCTGTGGGCACCAGGCACACATATGGCACACATATATGCATGCAGGCAAAACACCCATGACACATAAAATAAATCTTTGAATATTTTTTTAAAATATTTATTTATTATGTATACAATATTCTGTCTGTGTGTCTGCCTGCAGCCAGAAGAGGGCATCAGATCTCATTTCAGATGGTTGTGAGCCACTATGTGGTTGCTGGGAATTGAACTCAGGACCTTTGGAAGAGCAGGCAATGCTCTTAACGGCTGAGCCATCTCTCCAGCCCATCTTTGAATATTTTTAAATGTCTTTTCATAGTCTGTCTGTGGGGAGCATTAACACTACCGTCCACCTCCCAGACTATTCTCATGCTCATTAACTCACTTCATCCTAGCAGGACAGCAGAACAGAAATCCCTGACATTGCATAACGAAGAACTTAAGACTAGGGGGCTGGAAAGATGGCTCAGAGGTTAAGAGCACTGGCTATTCTTCCAGATTCTGAGTTCAACTCCCAGCAACTACAAGGTGACTCACAACCATTCATAATGACATTTTTTATTTTTTTTATTATTTATTTATTTATTTATTTTATTATGTATACAACATTCTGTCTGTGTATATGTCTGCAGGCCAGAAGAGGGCACCAGACCTCATTACAGATGGTTGTGAGCCACCATGTGGTTGCTGGGAATTGAACTCAGAACCTTTGGAAGAGCAGGCAATGCTCTTAACCACTGAGCCATCTCTCCAGCCCCCAACCATTCATAATGAGATCTGGCACACTTTTCTGGCCTACAGGCATACACACAGACAGAACACTGTATAATAATGATAAATATATATAATAAAATATATTTATATATAAGTATATATAATGAATATAATAATAATAAATAAAGCTGGGCAGTGGTGGCACACGCCTTTAATCCCAGCACTTGGGAGGCAGAGGCAGGCGGATCTCTGTGAGTTGGAGACCAGCCTGGTCTACAAGAGCTAGTTCCAGGACAGGCTCCAAAACCACATAGAAACCCTGCCTTGAAAAACCAAAAAATAAATAAATAAAAATAAAAATAAATAAACACATTTAAAAAATTCCAAGACTAAGCCTCTTTCCAAAATCATGTACCCTTAATTTTTTATTTTATACTCTCTCCAAGAAATGCGAAGAAGCCTCAGTGTGGGTCTAAACATTCAATTTTTTTTTTTTGAGACAAAGTTTCTTTGTAGCTTTAGAGCCTGTCCTGGAACTCACTCTGAGGACCAGGCTGAACTCAAACTCACAGAGATCTGCCTGCCTCTGCCTCCTGAGTGCTGGGATTTTAAAGGTGTGTGCTGCCACCTCTGCCACCACCACCCAGCAACATTCTACTTCTTATCTACCTAGGGCTTTCCCTCTTCCTCCCCGTCCTGTGCCTCTCAATTATTTTCCTTTAGAAAAATAATTTCCTGTAATTCCAACACTCAGGAGGTGTAGACAGAGACTACACTTGTGTCTCCTGGCTGCCCAGACCCGAATAATCACACAGAAACTATATTAATTACAACACCGTTTGGCTGATGGCTCATGCATATTTCTAGCTAGCACTTAAATTAACCCATTTCTATTGGTCTATGTATTGCCACGTGATCATGGTGTTACTTCATTCGCTACACGTCTTGTTTCCTCGGCGACTGGCTGGCTCTGCCTACTCTCTCTATATATTATCTCTGTTTAGATTTCCTGCCTGGATTTACTCTGCTAAGCCACTGACTGAAACAGCTTTATTCATCAACCAATAAAAGTAACACATACACAGAAGGACATCCCACATCAAAGAGGTTGACAATGGAGGATAGTGAGTTCAGGGCCAGCCTGGATGGACCACACAGTGAAAGTACTGTAAATATAAAGTCATGCATGGAAGCTATAACTGCAATTGCAGGAACTTGAGGAAGAAAAATTGCCACAAGTTTAGGTCAGTGTAGGTTACATAGTGACATTAGTCATGGGATGATAGATGAGACCTTGCTGCTCTGAAAGAAACAAAGAAATGAAGCAGTAAGGACTGGAGAGATGGCTCAGCGGTTAAGAGCATTGCCTGCTCTTCCAAAGGTCCTGAGTTCAATTCCTAGCAACCACCTGGTGGCTCACAACCATCTGTAATGAGGTCTGGTGCCCTTTTCTGGCCTTCAGGCATACACGCAGGAAGAATATTGTATACATAATAAATAAATAAATAATTTAAAAATTTTTTTAAAAAAAAAAAGAAATGAAGCAGTAAGTTTCTCAGCGTGAAAGGCACCTGCCACCAAACCTGATCATCCGAGCTCTTTTGCCAGAACACACAAAGTGGAATCACCATGTGCTTTTGGAGGCAATGGAGAGCTGACTCTCTGCTTATACTTTTTTTTTTTTTTTTGGTTTTTTGAGACAGGGTTTCTTTGTAGCTTTGGAGCCTGTCCTGGAACTAGCTCTTGTAGACCAGGTTGGTCTTGAACTCACATGGATCCACCTGCCTCTGCCTGGGATTAAAGGCGTGCGCCACCACCGCCTGGCTCTTTTCCTGTACCTTGTTGAGGCAGGATGTCTCTGGTTTCTGCATCTGCATACTCAAGACTCGCGGGCCTACTAGCTTTCAGGTGGTGCTCCTGTATCCAAAACACATTTCTCAGTAGGAGTGCTAGGACTATAGATGCAAGGCATTGCACTTGCATGGGTTTGACGGTTCAAATTCTGAGTCAAGCTTATACAATCAGCGGCTTGGGCTGTTGGGCTCTCTACCTGACTCCATTATGGTAGATTCTGACGCAAATGTTTCCTCCATGATGTGGGGCATGTGTACTGGCACCTAATGGTTTTCCTCATCACCTGTGAGATTATGTATTTATTTATCTATTGACAGCCAGGTGTGAGGAGGCAGAGGCCAGCTTGGTCTACATAGTGAGTTTTAGGCCAGCTAGGGTTATACAGTGAGACACTATGTGTGTGTGTGCGCATATGTATATATATATATATATATATATGTATCCATTTGGTTTTAAATTACATTTATTTACAGTATTGAGGGTGGTGGTGATGGAAAGAGGTTGTATGTACAGTATGTGGGCATGTACATACACACACACACACACACACATATAGTGCTCATCTAGAAATCAGATGATTAAAGGTGTGTGCCACCACTACGCGGCCTTTAGTTACATTTCTAACCTCAAAAATCTATTTTTCTTTACTATGTGGATTTCTTTTCTTGGGAGGGGAGTTGCCCATTTTTCTATTGGTTTTCTTATTTATGTTGTAAATATTAATCATTTTTATTATATGTATTGTCAATAACTCTGATATATGCTTTATTCCCTTAACTTTTACTTTGAGATAGGGGCTCATGTAGCCCAGGCTAGTCTTGGACTCACTGTGTAATTGAGACTTACTTTGAACTTCTGATCCTCTTGTCTCTACCTTCCAAATGCTGGGGCTACATGTATGCCACCCCCAGTTTTATACCCCACTAGTGATGGAATGCAGGGTTTCTGTGTGCTAGACAAGCTCTGTTCCAACTAAGCTACATTCCTAGGCCTTCTTATTGATATTTTTCTAAAACCCTTAGATTTTGAAATCATTACAGACTTACAAAATTGAAAAAATTATAGAGCACCGTGTCTCTACTCAGAGGAGATCCCCACTGCCTGGCAGCTTCCTCCAATGTTCAACTCTGGAAATTCATATTGGAATATTGTTTGTTTGTTTGTTTGTTTTAACTAATATATCCATGTGTTTTTAAACATTTATTTATTGTCTGTGTTCCTGTGTGCTGGTATGCATGTGGGGCTCAGAGGACAATTTCTGGGAGTCAGTTCTGTCCTTCCATCATGTAGGTTCCAGGAATCAAAAGCGTAGGCCATCACGTTTATCAGCGCTGCCTTTCCAGTGAACTATCTTGCTGGCTATCACTTCCTTCCTTCCTCTTCTTCCCTCCCTCCCTCCCTCCCTCCCTCCCTCCCTCCCTCCCTTCCTCCCTTCCTTCCTTCCTCCCTCCCTCCCTCCCTTCCTTCTCCCTTCCTTCCTTCCTTCCTTCCTTCCTTCCTTCCTCCCTCCCTTCCTCCCTTCCTTTCCTTCCCTTCCTTTCTTTTTTGATACAGGGTCTCACCATGTAGCTCTGGCTGTCTTACAACTCAGTATGTAGACCAGGCTAGTCCCAAACTCACAGAGTTCCATCTGCCTCTGCTTTCCAAGTGCTGAGATTAGAGGTGTGTGTCACCAGTGTAGGGTAAAAGGACCAGTCAAAGAAACACACCTTGGCGCTGAAACCAGAGGAAGTGAAAGAAACACACTTTGGCCCTGAAACCAGAGCCAAAGAAACCCACCCTGACCCTGAAACCAGAGCCAAAGAAACACACTCTGTCTCTGACCAGCTCAGCATGAAAACCAACCAATCCTTGAGCACAAAAACTAATTCCTGAGCATGAAACCAGCCAATACCAGCTGGGTGGTGGTGACGCATGCTTTTAATCCTAGCACTCAGGAAGCAGAAGCAGAAGGATCTCTATGAGTTCAAGGCCAGCCTGGTCTACAGAGTGAGTTCCAGGGCTACAGAGAAACCCTATCTCAAAAAAAAAAAAAAACCACCACCACCACCACCACCACCACCAACAACAACAAAAAAAAAAAGAAAGAAAGAAAGAAAGAAAGAAAGAAAGAAAGAAAGAAAGAAAGAAAGAAACCCGTCAATCTTAAAATCCAATCAAGCCCAGGGATTGAAATCCAACCAGTTCCCACCCTGAAAATCTTTAGCCTGGAAAACTCTGTCTCTAAGAAACCCTGGTGCGGGACAATTGTCTATATTTTGTCAATTATATTTTAAATAAAAGCTGATTGGCCAGTAGCCAGGCAGGAAGTATAGGCAGGTCAATGAGAACAGGAAAATTCTGGGAAGGAGGAAGCCCATTCTTCCCCAGTCCTGTCTCAACCACAAAAGAAGAAAGATGTGATTGCCCCACTAAAAAAGGTACTGAGCCATGTGGCTAACATAGATAAAAATAATGGACTATTATAAACTATATGAGCTAATATGAAGCCTGAGCTAATAGGCCAATCAGTTTATAACTTATGTAGACCTCTGTGTGATTTTTCTTTGGGCTAATCAGCTGTGGGACCTGGTGGGAGGACAGAAACAAGGCAGGACAAAAACCCAATCAACAAAGCCCTATATAAGCCCTGTGCCTGTTCAGTTGGAACATACTTTTTCCACCATGGCAGAGGGAGCACCCTCCTGGATGCTTTGCTTCTTGCTTCTCTCTCTCTCTCTCTCTCTCTCTCTCTCTCTCTCTCTCTCTCTCTCTCTCCCTCCCTCCCTCTCTCTCTCGTTTTTCTTTTTTCTTTTTTTTTAATATTTATTTATTTATTATGCATACAATATTCTGTCTGTGTATATGTCTGCAGGCCAGAAGAGGGCACCAGACCTCATTACAGATGGTTGTGAGCCACCATGTGGTTGCTGGGAATTGAACTCAGGACCTCTGGAAGAGCAGGCAATGCTCTTAACCACTGAGCCATCTCTCCAGCCCTCTCTCTCGTTTTTCTAGACAGAGTTTCCCTGTAGTTGCTGAGCCAGTCCTAGAACTTGCTCCATAGACCACACTGGCCTCGAACTCACAGAGATCCACCTGCCTCTGCCTCCCAAGTGCTAGGATTAAAGGTGTGCACCACCACCTCTTGGTTCAATAAATCACTCAAATGAGGTTTGGGTGAGTCCTTTCACTTGAGTAGAGTGGAGCAGAGAAGTAACATCTTTTCACTGGAGCAGGAATGGACAAGAGTGGAGGAAAACTGTAACTCTTTCCGTCCGGAAAGCCTCCCCTGAAGGGGCAACGCTGTTAGATTGGGGAAAGCTTTCTCTGGAGCAGGGCTGCAGGCAGCTGTGCTTACAGCGAGTCTGTGGTATTCCTTGGCTACTGACTGCCAGAATCCCTTTCCGTCCAAGTTGCAATGCTTACAAACATGCCTGGCCTACATTTTCTTCATTCACCCATTTGTTGGTGGGCATATAGGCTGTGTCCATAGCTTGGCTGCTGTAAATAGTGCTACAATAAATACAGTTGTGTGGGAGTCTCTGCAGGACACTTGGATTCCTTCAGGTACATGGTCAGAAGTCTCCCATCTGGATCATATGGAGGTTCTGTTTGTAGAATTCTGAGGAATTTCCACACTGATATCTTTAGTGACTGACCAGTTAGCATTGCCATTATTTGCTGTCACAGCACTGGGGACTGAATTTATGGCCTCCAGTATACCACTGCTTTATATCTCTAGTCATCTGACTTCAAGTCTCACTATGTAGCCCAGGCTGGCCTCAAACTCACAGATGTCTGCCTACCTCTGCTCCCCAGTGCTGGAATTAAAGGAATGAGCCATGATATCCTGCAAATGAGGTCATTCTTTATGTACTGATAAGGAAAGAGGACTGAGATACAGTGTCCAATAAAAAGAAAATTGTAGAACATATGTAGGATGTAAAAAGTGATCTTATATTTCCTAAACACACACACACACACACAAATTGACAAAAATGGCTTTCTCTGTGTAGCATTAGGAAGAAATTAAGGGAACTTTTTTCTGTTTTGCTTTATCTTTTTGTCCCCCTGGTTTTTTGAGAAAGGGTTTCTCTGTGTAGTCCTGGCTGTCCTGGAACTCACTCTGTAGGCCAGGCTGCCCTTGAACTAACAGAAACCTGCCAGCCTCTGCCTGTCAGTGCTGGGATTAAAGGCGTGCACCACCACTGCCCGGCTGGTTTTGTCTTAATAACTATTGGATGAAATAGAGTTGTTGCCTTCTCTGTTTTATGGCTAAAAATAGGTAAAATAATGTCTCAGGCAACTCTCTTTTTTTCCCTTTCATTCTTTCTTTTCTTTCTTTCTTTTGCATCTTTCACTTCCTTTTTCTTTTTTTCTAGACAGGGCCTCATGTTTATTTCTGGGATGGTTTGTAGTAGGAACTAGGTGATCTTTGTTATACAAACTCTAATCACATATCAATAAAAGCAAGCCTTTAGGCCCAGTGAGATGGCTTGGAAGGTCAAGGTTCTTGTCTCCAAGCATCATCGCCTGATTTTGGTCTCCAGAACCCATACGGTAGAAGGAAAGGATTCACTCATGAGAGTTGTCTCCTGACCTGCAAACACACACACACACACACACGTATAAACAAATACAGAGACACTGACACACAGACACACTAGTACTCACAGGCACACTCACGCAGACACACACACATACAGAGACACAGGCACTCATACACACAGACACACACAGAGCACACACATATGCATAAACATATATACAGAGACATTCATATATACATACAGACACACTCATATGCACAGAAGAACATACATGCATAAACAAATAGACATACACACTCAGACACACATATACACTCACACAAAGTCATTCTCCCACCACCTCCATCAACTGCATAAATAAAGCAAGAAAGAGAACAAAAAGCTGAACACATGAGATTGGAGAGATGGCTCAGTAGTTAAGATGGAATATTGTTCTTCCGTAGCACCCAACTTTGGTTTCCAGCATCCACGTCAGTTGGCTCTTTACTTCAGTTCCAGCAGATCCAATCAATACCTCTGGCCTCCTGATCACCTGTACTCAGGTGCACAGATGCACATTCACACACATAATTAAAAAATAATAAAATAAATTTTTGTAAAAAGCCAAATGCATATTCATTTCTAGCTAGTAAATCAAGTTTCAGGTTAACAATGGTTAAGGATATGGGGACTTTACGGACCAATTATTGATTTTAATCGAGTCAGGCTGGGCGTGTGTGGCTTTCACAGTAGATAGAGCACTAGTACAATGTTCCCTGGGTACCATCGCCAGAACTGCAAACAAATAAGTAAATCAACAATAAAAAGACAACTATGGGGTGGTGTCAGGGAGAGGACTCAGAAAGCTAAGGTGTTTACTGACAAGTCTGATGACCTGAGTTCTAATCCCAAGCTCTACCTTGTAGAGGGGAAAACAAATTCCTACACACTGTCCTCTGACCTCCCTATGTGCACCCACATACATGTACACAACAAACAAATAATGAATAAAAACAACTTTTTGTGGCTTTTTGAGACAAAAATCTATTATGCAACTCTGGCTATTCTGGAACTTGTTCGGTAGACCAGGCCTCAAACTCACAGAGATCTGCCTGCCTCTGTCACCCCAAGTGCTGGGATTAAAGAAGTGTACTACCAGGCCCTGCTTCTCCTTATTTCCTTCTCCTTTTCTTCCTCCTCCTCTTTCTTTTTCTTTTTTTGAGAACAAAATCTCACTGTGTATCCCTATCTGCACTAGAGCTAATTATGTAGATCAGGCTAGCCTTGAGTTTACTTCTTGCTTTTGCCTCCAGAATGCTGGAATTAAAGACATGAGATGACATGTCCAGCCCCAAAAGACCTTTAAAACAAATTCTATGTCTTTACATTTTTTGTTTTGTTTTTCAAGACAGGTTTTGTTTGTTGTTGTTGTTTATCCTTGGTTGTCCTGGAACTTGCTTTGTAGACCAGGTTGGCCTTAAACTCACAGAGATCTGCCTGTTTCTGCCTCCCTAGTGCTGGGACTAAAGTCTCACTTAGTTTTTTTTTTTAATTCAACACATCTAATTAATAATGAAGTTGACAGATCACCCAGTTTTTTGTTTTTTTTTCTTAATATTTATTTATTATGTATATAATATTCTGTCTGTGTGTATGCTGGCAGGCACCAGACCCCACTATAGATGGTTGTGAGCCACCATGTGGTTGCTGGGAATTGAACTCAGGACCTTTGGAAGAGCAGGCAATGCTCTTAACCTCTGAGCCATCTCTCCAGCCCCTGATCACCCAGTTTTTGTTTGCTGGTTTTGTTTTGTCTTACTTCTCTAAGACTGGCTAGGCACACAAGGACAGAATGCAATGATTTCAAAGTTTAATTTCTGAGTTTGTTGCTGCTATGTGATTCTGAGGCACAGTGCTTTAATGGGCAGCATGGAATCGGGAGCCTGAATATCTGAACTCTGATGAAGAGCCAGTATGAATTGTCACCGCTGTGGTCAATTGAGACAAGGTCTTGCCCTGTAGCCTAGGCTGGAGTCACACTTGGGATTCTCCTGCCTCAGCCTCCTGAGCACTGACATTACATGTATATACCACCATGCCCAGAAAGATTCAGTGAGAATTTGAGACCGTGGACAAATAATTTTACATCTCTGGATATCATGGTTGGCTGAATTGTGTATCAGGAAGAAAAATGTCTTTGGATAGAATTCATTGTTCATTTTCTATTTGTTCTTCAAACAGAGTTTCAAATATCCCATGCTGGCTTTGATCTCTCCATTTTCCTGTCTCCATGTCTCAAATACTGGGATTACAGGTGTGAACCATACCCAAAGAACAGTAAGAAGAAAAATTATCAAATGACAAATTCTAGAAAGAGAACAGGTGATCTGCCCGGCAGAGCAGTACTAGCTCTAGTTACTAAATTCTGACCATTTCCCTCCAAATTTATTAATTTTGATCATATTTTTCTTTCACACACATAAACACTCACAGCCTGTAAGAATCATTGTTGTAGTGACCCAGGGTTCTGGTAAGAATGTTATATTCCTTGGGAATGCTCAGTGGAAAGATTAAAAGCTCCCCCATCTCGTTTAGCTCCATTTGTAGCTGACAGAACAGGTCTCTACCAATGAACTGAACATTCCTGTTCTCTTTTCACTAACCAAGCACAATCTGCTTTCTTCAGGACTCTTAAGATCCTTTAGCACTTTTGTCTTCCTGATATTTGCATATTTACATAGTCATTTATGCATTTACAATCTATCTACATATTCACACGTTCTATTTATTTGTTTATTCATTTGTACGGGGGACTTGCCACAGTGAAGGTCAGAGGACACTGCGTTGTTTCTTCTCCAGCCTTCTAGGGTGCTTGGGACCAAACTCTTGTGGTCAGGTTTGGTGGCAAATGCCTTTTCCTGGAGCCTTCTTTTTGAGTCTTTGAAAGCCTTTCCTTTACCTCCGTGCTCCGTAGCCTTTGAACACAGAGAACCCACAAGCTGGGTTCGGCTTTATGCAATCTACAAATTCCATCTTTTATCTTAAAACCCAGCCATAGTCAAGTTTCTTTTTCCTTTCCTCTCCTCTTCGCTCCTCTTCTTTCTTTCCTTCCTTCCTTCCTTCCTTCCTTCCTTCCTTCCTTCCTTCCTTCCTTCCTTCCTTCCTTCTTCCCTTCCTCCATTCTCTTCTTCCTCCTACTCCTTTTTTCTTCTCTATATAACCCTGGCTGTCCTGGAACTCACAGAATGCTGGGATTAAAGTCGTGAGCCACCAATTCCAGTCTGAGTCCTGGTTTCTTAATTTAATAGCTCTCTTTCTCTGGACTCTCACAGCACTTTGTAATTTGGTTTATTCTTACATTTCCTAATCTATGGGAGTTCCTCTCCACTTTAGATTGTAAGTTGTATCCACTTGCTCTTTCATCTTCTTGGTGCTTTGTACAATGTAACAGACTGACCATCTTTAATTGAACCACTTCTGGACTCTTTTGAATGGCAACATAGTAGCAATAACATCTGACCGGCTACTCAAGATTGTAATGAAGTAGCAAATAGGAAGTAAATTCAGTCAAAAAATTTCTTTTGTGAGTCACAGGATTTCTTTTGTATCTCACAGGGTAGCTCCACCTGGCCTGGACTTGCTGTAGCTCCGCCTGGTCTGAGCTCTTGCCTCAGCTCCTACAGGTGCGAGCTACCATGCCATTTAAATTCTGATGAGTTTTAAGGAGGTGCACAGAAAAGTAGTGGAAAGCAGGCTGGGATCTGATTTACATTTGAAATAGTTGGGAAGATGAGTTTTCATTCTTTTTTTTTTTAATTTTTTTTTGTGGTCTCCTGGTGTTGTTGGATATATTCCTCGTCTTCAATGTTTTGAAGGGCTGTCAAGTGAGAACCAAACCTTGTTACTGGCAGCCTAACTACTAGCAAAGGGAGGAAAGAAAAGGGAAGCCAGTTTCAGCTCAGCAGAAGCAGAACTTTTTAACCTTTAGAGCTGTCCAACAGTGGCGCACTTCTTAGAGGTTGTGATCTGCCTAATATCGGAACCTCCGAAACAGAAGTGACACAGGGAGGCCGTCTGGCTGAACTTGCAGGGTATCCTTGCACGGGCGTGAGCTGCACCGATGACCTTTAATGTATGTTCTAATGCTAACGTTTCTATGACTGTTCGTTTCTGCTAACTTGACGTGTTATGTGTCATTTTTGTTTAAAAACCACACAAAATTTAAACCTATGTAATGTTACTGTATGGTTTACAATAAAATTCGACCAAATGAGAAGGGGGAAATTAGATTCAATACTAAAAATGTAGATACCGCCCAACTGACATAGCTTTTGAGAGTGCGTGCGTGCCTAAGTGTGTGTGCGTGTGTGTGGGGGAGAGAATTATGGAATAATGTCCTGGGCAAGCGAGGAGTGTCATTTTTTTTTTTTTTGCACACGTCATCTCCAGCACCAGGTACCGAGAGGTGAGAGCGGGGTTCGGCAGACAGGTCCGGGCGAGGCGGCTCTACCGGGAGCGGAAGGGCGGCCGCTGGCCGGACCACCGATCCCAGGGGGCCCCGCGGCGCCGCGCACGCGCACTGGCGAGGGGGCAGCGCCGCCGCAGGAGGCAGGGAAACCGACTGGCGATCTGTGGCGGCGGCTGGGCGGCGGTGGCAGTTCGCAGCGAGGGCGACGGCGACGGCTCGGAGGCCGAGCGGCCGTCCGGCGGGGACCTGGGCGCCGTCCTCCGCATGACCTCCTCGGTGAGTGCGCGTCCTCGGACGGCCCGCGCCGCGTGCGCCGCTCCAGGCTCGGCCGCCCCGCCGTCCGGCCTAGCACCGCAGCCAGCGCCTGACGGCCGCCCCGCCCGGATCCCCGGGCCCCGGGCCTGCCCCGTGCCCGGCGGGCGGCGCTCGGGTAGGAAGCCGCGCGGCCCCCCGCGGGAGAGGTGGCGGCGTGCGGGCCCCGGGCCGGCCTGAGGCGGCGGGGACACAGGGCCGTGGGGGATGGGGCGGGAGCGCGACGCGGCGGGAAGGGGCGCAGTAGCACGGGTTGCCTCCGTGGGCGTCCGGGGCAGGTGGGCAGCCGAGCCGCGGAGGCCAGGAGCGGACCGAATGGCTTCGGAGCGCCGCCCGTGACGCTCCGGACGCTCGGTGCTGGGGTCGCCGCGCACTCGCAAACGCGCGCCGGGCTTGGCGTCTGTGCACTTGCTGGTGGTGGTCCGCAAGTGTCCGTTCTTTCCACCCGCCCCTCTTCCTTCAATGTCGCCTTTATGGACCGGCAGAATTGTCACGGCTGCTGGCTGGGCAGACCGCAGAAACGAACGGGATTCAATGCATTATCCTGCATAAAGTGAGATACGGTGAGGTGTGAGATGAGAGGTAGGTACAAGGAGGACTCTGTTCTTTAATGTTAATATTGAGTGAAATCAAGCTTCATAAGATGAAACTTTTGAGTTTGAGCAAAATAGACTTGCCTCGGAAACTCTGGCCTTGGCACTAAAGTTTCCAGCACGCGGTTCTTCAGTGGATTGAATGTAGATGGAGTGTATTGGTTCTTCTGCTAGAACGAGGGTAAAATTACACCTTTATTTACAAACCAATAATTGAAACCGACTGTTGCCTTCAGTTCTGAAAGCAGGCAACAAATCACAATAATGCTAGCAACCTCTGTGAACTTGCCACCAATAGAAATTACAGATATTTTTCTGTCACGTTTACAGCTGGAGCTATCTCGATATACCATATCTGTTTATCGATGAATGTCTTTGAGTTTGGGAGTTTCGGTTATACCCTATGTAATATGCTGTAGTTGTACACGTCCGTTTTTCATTTCATAATGTCAGTATAATAGGTTTCCTTTATACTCGCATAAATTTATTTATTTATTTATTTATTTATTCATTTATTTATTTATTTATTTTCAAGACAGGGTTTCTCTGTGTTGCTTTGAAGTCTGTCCTGGAACTAGCTGTTGTAGACCAGGCTGGCCTCGAGCTCACAGAGATCCGCCTGTACTTGTATGAATTTTGCGTTTAAAAGCAATCTGAGGAGTCCTTAAGGTTCAACAGATTATCAAAGAGGTAAATACATGGCACAAAGTGATGGAGAATTCCTGAAATAAAAATAAACTTTAGGTTAGGTGGTGGTGGCGCACACCTTTAATCCCAGCACTCAGGAGGCAGAGGCAGGAGACTCTCTGTGGAGGCCAGCCTGGTCTTCAAATTGAGTTCCTGGACAGCCAGGACTGTTACACAGAGAAACCCTGTCTCAATAACAAAAAAACAAAGTAAGAAAACTTTGGAGAGGATTTTGTCTTGGGGTGGGGTGGGGGGGAGAAGCAGACAGGGTGAGACAATATACATACAAAAGAATTTTATAACCAAGGATGTAATTGCCCTGTTGATCTAAAACTAGGTTATGTATACCAGGCTGGCCTCAAACTTGCTGTAGCTCTTCCTCTGTCTTCCAGTGCTGGGGATGTAGGTATATGCCACCACTCCTGACTTTTTTTTTTAAGCACCAGAGTAGTAGTTTTGAAAGCTAGACCAGACTGTAGAAAGTTTGTCTAGTTTACTGGGGAATCAGCAAAGTACTGTGCTGAAGAAAGGGAAGTGAATACTTCGGTCTTTTGATTTTTGTGCTGAGGCATCTGCACACTTTCAAGTGGTTGAGGCCCTTAAACTTGTGAAAGGGAATTTTAGTATCTGCTAATTTTCTTTCTTCATGTGTGTGTGTTTGTGTGTTGTGGGTATGTACATGTTCATGTGTTTACATGTGTATGTATGTGTTTTTGGAAGCCAGAGTTTCATGTTGAATGTCTTCCTGTCTCTACCTTATTTTTTTTGTTTTTTGAGACAGGGTTTCTCTGTATAGCCCTTGCTGCCTGGAACTCACTCTACAGGCCAGGCTGACCTCGAACTAAGAGATCCATCTGCCTCTGCATCTCCAGTGCTAGGATTAAAGGCGTGCCCTACCACCACCTCGCAGTTTCACCTTAGTTTTTGAGACAAGATTTCTTACTGGCTTGCCAGCAAGCCCCAGGGTCCTCCTGTCTTTGCTGCCCTAGTGTAACAATTATAGGCGCTGGCCACTGTGCTGGCTTTTTGCATAGGTGCTGGAAATCTGAACTCAGATCCTCAGGCTTGTGTGGGAAGCACTCTACCAACTGAGCCATCTCCCCAGATGTCTTCCTCTTCTTAAAATAAATGGACTTTATTTATTGTTTTTGCATCACTGTGGATGGAACCTAAGGCTTTGTACATGCTAAGCAAGCAATCCGCTGCTGAGCTGTGCAACCAGCACCCCTTTTATGGTTTTCTTAAAATCATGAAGATGGTGTGAACTTTACATAGGAAGAGATCCTTATTTTTCTTTCTTTAAGTGAAAAATAGCAGCCTTAACTATAATATGTCTTTGGTTGTCCCCTCCTCCCCCAAGTCAGGGTTTCTCTGTAGCTTTCTTTCTCTGTAGCCTGACCTGGAACTAGCTCTTGTAGACCAGGATGGCCTCAAACTCACAGAAATCCACCTGCCTCTGCCTCCTGAGTGCTGCGGTTAAAGGCGTGTGCCACCACCTGGTCGGTTGTTATTTTTTGATATATGAGAAAAAATAAAAAATAGATTATGGAGAGTTAGTAAGTCATTTTTTAAAAAAGTTCCCCTTTGATGATGGGTTGTGGTGGTGCATGCCTTTGATTCCAGCACTCAGAAAATGGTGGCGGGCAGATCTCCCTGAGTTCAAGGCCAGTCTGATCTACAGATGGAGTTCTAGGACAGCCAGGGCTATGCAGAGAAACTCTTGTCTTGAAAAACCAAAAACCAAACAGACAAATAAAAACTTTTTTCAAGTTCTTCATGTTCTGGCACTCTGGTAGTCCTAAGAGTGGACTTAGAGCCCCAGGCACTCTGGACATGTGCTCTCCTACTGAGCTGTCTTTCTACACAGCTCTGTAGTTTCTCATTTTGAGGCAGGGTCTCACAAATTTGCCCAGGTTGGTTTGGAACTTGCTGTGTACCCCAAGCAGGCCACAAAGTGGCAAATCTTTGTCCCATGCTCCTTTTTTTCTTTATGACATATAGCCATCTGTTGTTATGATATCCATCTATCTATCTCTCTCTATATATCTATATCTATCTATGTATATATTTTTTTCTTTTTTTTTCCCCCTGGTTTTTTGAGACAGGATTTCTCTGAGGAACAGTCCTGACTGTCCTGGAACTCACTTTGTAGACCAGGCTGGCCTCAAACTCACAGAGGTCCACCTGCCTCTGCCTCCTGAGTGCTGGGATTAAAGACGTGTGCTGATGTGGGAGTGTCATATATCAATCTGTTGATTTCATTGGTTAAGCAATAAAGAAACTGCTTGGCCTTCATAGGTTAAAACATAGGTGGGAGGAGTAAACAGAACAGAATGCTTGGAGAAAGAAGCTGAGTCAGGAGTCGCCATGATTCTCCCACTCCAGGCAGACGCAGGTTAAGATCATTCCTGGTAAGCCAGCTCGTGGGCTACACAGATTATAAGAAATGGGCTAGTCCAGGTGCAAGAGTTAGCCGAGAAAAGGCTAGATGTAATGGGCCAAGTGGTGTTTAAAAGAATACAGTTTCCGTGTAATTATTTCGGGGCATAAGCTAGAGCTAGCCATGTGGGTGGCCAGGTGCCGGGGACACAGCCCCGCCACTCCTATTTCAACAGTGTGCCACCACCCAGCAGATATTTTTTCTTTTTCTTCCGTGCTTACATGCCATCTTTATTACAACAGGAACATTCTCTTCACTGCTGTGCTAGAATAAAGGCTGTTGCCTGGTAGGTGCTCAGTAAACAGTCCATGGACAAATGAGTTAATCTTCCTCTTTTATTTCCTAGCCTTCATATGTAGCTGAGGATGATGTTTTTGGTTGTTTTGTTTTGAGACAGGGTTTTTCTGTGAAACATTTTTGGATGTCCTGGAATAGACTGGGTCTCAAAATCACAGAGATCCATCCACCTGTCTCTGCCTCCAGAGTGCTGGGATTAAAGGGGTGCACCACCATTTTCTGTTCGTGGTATACACTTGTAATCTGAGCCATTCATTACTGGAGGCAAGAGGAACAAGAGTTCAAAGCCAGCCTTGACTACTGAGTGAGTTTGAGGGCTACATGAGACCCTGTTTCAAAAACAGACACAAAAAACCTTATCCAAACAGCAACAACAAAACTGAATGTGTGTGTGTGTGTGTGTGTGTGTGTGCGCGCGCGCACACAATGGGTCAAACCCAAGGTCTCCTGTGTGCAAGTCAAGCCTAGGCCGCAGTTCTGCTTAAGCCCGTGTATGTGTTTCTTTTTTTTTTTTTTTTAAAGATTTATTTATTATGTACACAGTGTTCAGCCTCCATGCCTGCAGACCAGAAGAGGGCACCAGATCTCATTACAGATGATTGTGAGCCACCATGTGGTTGCTGCGAATTGAACTCAGGACCTCCGGTAGAGCAGTCAGTGCTCTTAACCTCTGAGCCATCTCTCCAGCCCCCGTGTATGTGTTTCTATACTTTTTAGTAAGCTAGTTTCTTGAGAAAAGGCTGTGCTCAGACTCTTGTAACTATAAAGCAGACATGATGTCTCCTCATTATCTGTCTTTCCAGAACGGTGCTTGCTTGGTCCTGCTCCCATATGATGCTGGTACACCCGCACAGACGAGTAGAAAACATGTCATCAAACATGTCCAGTTCTTCTCCTCTTCCTTCCTTTGTTTACTAATGTATATTTTATCAAATTTTTGTGACTCTATTTTTTAAAAGATTTATTCATTTATTATATATAGTGTTCTGCCTACATGTGTTCCTGCAGGCTAGAAGAGGGCACCAGATCTCATTACAGATGGTTGTGAACCACCATGTGGTTGCTGTGAATTGAACTTAGGACCTTTGGAAGAGCAGGAAGTGCTCTTAACTTCTGAGCCATCTCTCTAGTCCCATTTTTGTGACTCTTGAAGGATTAAGTAGACCAAAAAAGTCAAAATATTAATAAAGGATCAAGGGCTAGAAGCCCTTTTGCTTTACTTCAGGATCAGAGCCAAATAATACCCTCCCAAGCAATTATTTGGACTAAGTACTTGCTTTTTTTCTCTTTTTCTGTTTCCTTTGTGGTACTTTAGCTCAAATCCAGGGCCCTGCACATGTTAGGCAAGCAATCTACCTTGGAGCTACATTTCCATTATAAGTGCTTTTGGTTTTGAAATTT
Source organism: Microtus pennsylvanicus (assembly GCF_037038515.1). NCBI lineage: Eukaryota > Metazoa > Chordata > Mammalia > Rodentia > Cricetidae > Microtus > Microtus pennsylvanicus. Next base: position 49,335,040 of record NC_134587.1, on the reverse strand, counting down.
TAGAAGTTTGTGGGCACTCAAAGTCCAGTCCCAGCACCCATTTGGCAGCTCACAGCTGTCTGTAATCCAGTTCCAGGGGATCTGGTGCTCCCCCCCCCCTTTTTTTTTTGAGACAGGGTTTCTCTGTGTAATAGTCCTGGCTGTCCTGGAACTTGCTGTGTAGACCAGGCTGGCCTCAAACTCACAGTGATACAATTGCTTCTGCCTCCTAAGTGCTGGGATTAAAGGTGTGCACCACCATGCTTAGCTTGGTGTCTTCTTTCTTTACCTTCATGGGTACCAGACACCCATGGGGTACACATACACCCAGGCAAGGAACTCATAAATATATTTAAGAAAATTCAGAACTTAGACTATACTCACCTATTTTAACCCACTCTGAACCACCTTAGAAAATATGTTTTATGTATAATGGCTGTAGTACCTCGGACAGAAAGAACTTAAGAATGCTTACAAAAGTAAATATCAATTTTGTGGATTTGGAGAGATGGCTCACAACCGTCTCTAATGGGATTAGATTCCTTCTTCTGGTGTGAATGAAGAGCACTCATACACATAAAAAATGAAAATATATGTATTTTAGGGGAGAGGGTTTGAAGCAGTTTTACTGTGTAGTCAGCTCTGGCTATCCTGGAACTCACATTGTAGACCAGGCTGCCCTCAAATTCACAGAGATCCACCTGCCTCAGCCTTCTGAGTGCTGGGATTAAAGGCATGCGCTGCCTGGCTAATGACTAAATAAATTTTTTAAAAAAGATTCATTTATTTATTATGTATACAGTGTTCTGCTTATGTGTATGCCTGCGGGCCAGAAGAGGGCACCAGATCTCATTATAGACAGTTGTGAGCCACCATGTGGTTGCTGGGAATTGAATTCAGGACTTCTGGAGGAGCAGCCTGTGCTCTTAACCTCTGAGCTATCTCTTGAGCCCCTAAATACCCCCCACTTTTTTTTTTTTAAGAATATTGCTTTTTTCCCTCTGGGGATAGGGTTTCACTGTGTAGCCCAGGCTAGCCTTGAACTTGTAGTACTTGTGTTTTAGCCTTTCACATGCTGGGATTACAGTCGTGAACAATTCACATGTGAGCAACAGATTTCTATACCAGAAAAGCTAAAGAAAGAGCAAACAGGTTTTTGGTGGTGGTGGCGACTTTTTTTTTTTTTTTCTGTTTGTTTGTTTCTTTTTTAAGAAAGTATTTCAACTCAGGCCGGGCAGTGGTGCCGCACGCCTTTAATCCCAGCACTCGGAAGGCAGAGGCAGGGGGATCTCTGTGAGTTCGAGGCCAGCCTGGTCTACAAGGGCTAGTTCCAGGCCAGGTTCCAAAACTACAGGGAAATCCTGCCTCAAAAAAACAAAACAAAAAAAAAACCAAAAAAAAAAAAAAAGAAAGTATTTCATCTCAGAGGCTGACATGTTGCCTACTCACAAATCCCAGTGTTTAGAGGGTGAGGCAGGAGTGTCATGAAGGTCGGAGGCCATCTTAGGAAAACAACCTAGTTCATCTTTCCTTCCTTCTTTAGAACACGAAGGATCTAACCTTTCATTTCATTTATTTTATTTATTTATTTAAATTTTTGATACAAGGTGTTTTAGTTAGGGCTTTTTATTGCCGTGAAGAGACACCATGACAACTCTTATAAAGAAATCATTTAATTGAGGTGGTGCACTTGTTACACAGGTTCAGTCCATTATGATAATGACGTGGAGCATGGCGGTGTGCAGGCAGATGTGGTGCTGGAGCTGAGAGTGCTGCATCTGTAGACAACAGAAGGTCTACTGACTCACATGAGAGAAGCTTGACAAAGAGACCCCAAAGCCCATTGCCCACAGTGACACATTTCCTCCTGCAAGGCCACTCCCGTTGGTGGCCATTTTCCTCAAACCATCACACAAGGTCTTGCTATGTATCTCTGACTGGCCTGGACTGTGCTATGTATACCATATGAGCCTTGAATTCTCTCACAGAGATCTGCCTACCCTGCCTTTTGAGTGCTGGTATTAAAGGTGTACACCGGCTAGGAATCTTTTTTTTTTAAATATTTATTTATTTATTTGTTTATTTATTTATTTATTATGTATACAATATTCTGTCTGCATGTATGTCTGCAGGCCACAGGAGGGCACCAGATCTCATTACAGATGGTTGTGAGCCACCATGTGGTTGCCGGGAATTGAACTCAGGACCTTTGGAAGAGCAGGCAATGCTCTTAACCACTGAGCCATCTCTCCAGCCCCCATTGGCTAGGAATCTAACTTTGACTTTCTACTAAAATAAAGTACCTATTAACTAGCCGTTTAAGGGTATAATACTCCAACTTATATTCCAACAGAAATAATTTTAAGGCTCTCTCTGAGTGTTTTTTATTTATATTTTGGTTTTTGAGACTGAGTTTCTCTGTAGCCCTGGCTGTCCTGGAACTTGATCTGTAGATCAGCTGGCCTTGATCTCAGAGATCCACCTGTCTGCCTCTCTAGTGCTGGGATTAAAAGCATGCACCATCATTGCCTGGCTTAAAAGTTTTTTTTTTAAATTAAATTAATTTTTCATTTTATGTATACAAGTGTTTTGCTTGCCTACTTGTCTGTGTGCACCATATGTGTCCCTGGAGCCCTTGGGGGCAAGAAGAGGGTATTGAATCCTCTGAAACTGAAGTTATGGACAGTTGTGAGCTGCTTTGTGGATACTGAGAACTGAGCCTGGATCCTTTGCAAGAACAGCAACTGCTGAGACACCTCTCTAGCCTCTGAGTTTTTTGTTCCATCATTTTAAAACATAAAATAATTAGCAGTGATAGTAAGAACTAAAAACTTATCGAGATATTTTTTCTTGGGTATTATATAAAATATTGCAGAAGTATGAATTTCATTTTTATGGAATTTTAATTTTGTTTTTAAAGGTTTATTTATTTTTATTTTAGATATATGAGTTGTTTGTCCGTGTGTATGTTTATGCCCTGCATAAGTGCCTGGTACCCAAGGAGATCAGAGGAGGGCATCTGAGATCCTGGAACTGGAGTTACAGTTTTGAGCCACCATGTGGGTGCTGGGAACTTATCGCAGGTCTTTGCAAAAGCAGCAAGTACTTTTACTTCCTGAGCCATTTCTCCAGATCCAATGAGATTTTTTTTTTTTTTAAATGAGGGCATTTCACTGGTTGGGTTCTTTTGAAGAGGTATTTTAGAGCCAAGGCACTGACTTTGTAGAAAAGAGTGCGTGCTGTGAAAGCCGGTTGACCTGAGTTCAGTTCCTGGAGCCGATGTGAAAGTGGAAGGAAAGAACCGGCTCAAGAAAGCTGCCCTCTGTATTGAGCATGCTGTGCCAGCCCCCACTCGATAGCTGGAAGTCTTTTCTCTGTCCCATTCAGTCCCACTGGACCAGTTTCTCTCCCTCCGTCAGTCCCCACAGCTGCTTAATGCAGTGATCTTTGGAGGCTTAATATTAATTATAATTGTTTGATTGGTGGCTCAGGTTTCTTATTGGTGAGCTCTACATATGAATTAACCTATTTCTAATAAACTGTATACCACCATGTGCCCTGTGGCTTGCCTGTAATGCTCTGCCATCTTCTCCAGTGACTGTTGGCACCTCCCCTCAACTCTGCCTCCTTTCTCCCTGTATCTCTGCTTGGATTTCCTGCCTAGCTATATTCTGCCCTGCCATAGGCCAAAGCAGCTTTATTCATCAACCAATAAAAGCAACACATACAGAAGGACATCCCACATCACTACACTCCTATAACTGATTTTTTTTTTTTCTGAGACAAGCTTTCTCTGTGTAACAGCCTTAGCTGTCCTGGAACTTGCTTTGTAAACCACGCTGGCTTTGAACTCTCAGAGATCCTCCTGCTTCTGCCTCTTGAGTACTGGGATTAAAGCCATGTGCCTTCTCTACCTGGTGACAACTGACTTTTAGGCCAAGACATTTCTTTTGGGTAGAAACATAGTCGTGATTGTTAAGAAGAGCCCCTCCACTGACGCAAATGATTTAAATCAAACCAGATTAGACCAAATCAAAGATGCCCACGTTTAATCAATGCAGTGCTTCCGAGTGGCACAGGAGCATGGGGGGGGGGACAGAGGGAGGGAGAGTCCACACAAACCTCGAGACCACGTGTTCCTTTTTCAGGAGTAAGCCTAAATAGCCTGTGGGAGTGGTCCGGACCCTCCATGGGGAGGGGTCAGCATTAGCGGGCTTCCCTGGAGTGGAGTCGGACCAAGGCAACTCCCAGGGGGAGGGGCTTCCAAAGATGGATGCTGGGTATTATAGTGATAGTAGTGCTGATTGATGTTTGTGGTGAGTACTTGTGATTATTATAATATCAACATTCCAGCTTGGAGCTGTGCCTCAGTAGTTAGAGTGCTTGTGTAAGATCTATGATGTTGGCTTTAACCCCACCATTTTATAAACTGTCCAGGTGCTGTAGTATACACTGGAATCCCAGTACTTGGGAAGTAGAGACAGCAGTTCAGGTCATCCTTGACTGCATAGTGAATTTAAGATTGCCTTAAAAACAATAATAAAGAAATGAAAAATGTGGTAAATTATAGCTTGTAGGCTACTGCTTTTTCTTTTGAAAATAATCTATTTAACTTTATTTTATGTGCACTGGTGTAAAGGTGTCAGATGCCCTGAAACTGGAGTTACAGACAGTGTGACCTGCCATATGGCTGCTGGGAACTGAACCCTGGTCCTCTGGTAGAGCAGTCAGTGATTTTAACCTCTGAGACATCTTTTCAGCCCTCTTTTTTTTTAAAAAAAACTTTTTATTTATTTATTTAACTTTATTATGTTTGTTGGTGTGAAGGTGTCAGATCTCATGGAACTGCACTTTCAGACAGTTGTGAACCCCGCTCTTAACCGCTGAGCCATCTCTCCAGCCCCTCAGCCCTCTTTTTTTTTTTTAAAAAAAAATTAGTTTTATTTTATGTATATGGGTGATTTGCTTGCAGGTATGTCTGTGTGACAAGTGTGTATGTGTCATGGAAGACCAGAAGAAGGTGTCAGATTCCCTGGGACTGGAGTTACAGACAGCAGTGAGCTTCCGTTTGGAACTGAACCTGGGTCCTCTGAATGAGCAGCCAATGCTCTTAGCCAGTGAGCCATCTCTTCAGCTCCTTATTTACTTTATTTTTTATTTTTATATGCATTTGTGTTTGAGGGAGCCTGTTGGTTCCACTGGAACTTGAGTTATAGATGGTTGTGAGCTGACATGTGGGTGCTGGGAATTGAACCCAGGTCCTCTAGAAGAATAGCCAGTGCTCTTAACCTCTGAGCCATCTCTCCAGCCGCCCTTTTATTTAATTTTTAAGTGTGTTTGTGTGCATGCATATGTGTGTGTGCATGTGTGATCTTGGCGTACAAGCTTGAGGAGGCTGGCAGAGGGCACCAGTCTTCCTGGGGTTGGAGTACAAGGCAGTTGTGAGCTAGTGAATGTTCTTCCAAGAGAACAACAAGCCCCATACTGGGATTAAAAGCATTCATGGCCTGGCTTTTTGGTAATATTCTGGGTTAATTCCTAGCAATTTTTTTCTAATTAAAAAATTATTTATTGCATTTTATGTGCATTGGTGTTTTTACCTTTATGTGCGCTTGTCATGAGTGTCAGGTTCCCTGGAACTGATGTCACAGACAATTGTGAACAGCATATGGATGCCAAGAATTGGACCCAGGTCCTCTGGAAGAGCAGTCAGTGCTATCAATTGCTGATCTAATTCTCTATCACTTCCTCCTTAGAATTTGAAGGAGTTGAGATTCTTTATATAGTCCTGAAGTCCAACTAAAACTTACCTTACCAGATAGTGGGAAGCTTCCCAAGAAAACTTGACAATGTCTGCACTCTGATTTACATGTAAGTACTTGTTCAAGAGTGTGGCCGTAATTTACTTACATTTAATTAATTCATTCTTTGGCAGTTTCTTACATGCTTTTAATGTATGATGGTCACACTCAATCCCTTTACTCTCTCTTAGCCTCTTCTCTTCCATCCTCTACGAGTGGGGTAACTGTAAGTGATAACCTTGACCATAAATTAAAGCACTCATAGTTGGGAGACAGTGAATGGCTTAGTGGTTAAAAACAGAGAGAGAGATTGATTTTTTTTTTTTTTTTGGTTTTTCGAGACAGGGTTTCTCTGTGGTTTGGAGCCTGTCCTGGAACTAGCTCTTGTAGACCAGGCTGGTCTCGAACTCACAGAGATCCGCCTGCCTCTGCCTCCCGAGTGCTGGGATTAAAGGCGTGCGCCACCACCGCGCGGCTGATTGATTTTGATTATATATGTATTTCTGTGGAAACCCGAATTATAAAACTGGATTTTAGCCTCAACTTTACATGTTAACTAATTTAACCTTGGGCAATTAAATTGTTTATAGCTCTGTGTTGTAATTAAGAATATATAACAGGCAGGAAAGATGGCTCAGAGGTTGAGAGCACTGGCTGCTCTTCCAGTGGTCCTGAGTTCAATTCCCAGCAACTACATGGTTACTCACAACCATTTGTAATGAGATCTGGTGCCCTCTTCTGGGCTGCAGGCAGAACACTATATACATAATAAATAAATCTTAAAAAAAAAAAACAAAACTTCCACATCATTAGGTATGGTAGTGCTCACTGTTAATTCCAGAATTTAAGCAGAGGCAATGGATCTCTTGAGTTCAAGGTCAGCCTGGTCAACATAGTAAATTCCAGACCAGTCTGGGTTACATAATGACAAAAAAAAAAAAAGAATAAGGAATACTTATAGATGTCTCTGAGGGTAAAGGTGCTTGCCACCAATACTGAGGACTCGAGTTCTCCATCCCAAAACCCACATGGTATAGGGAGAGCACAGACTCCCAAGGCTGTCCTCTGGCTTCTGATTTCCACATGTGTGACATTCTCCACCCAAGTAAATAAATGTTAACCAATGAAGGAAAAAAAATACTTACCTTCTGGATTAGAAGTGTTGGTAGAGAACATACTTAGCATGCATTCGGCTTCAGGTTTAGCTTCCAGTGCCAAAACTAAAACAAACAGGAAGTCATAGTGTTTCACGTATTGCAAGCTTGAGATGTGATCATTATGTATCCCTAACCACCTGTGTGCTTGCTATCACTAGTCAGTTGAAATTGTTCTCCTTCATGTCTCTGTCACTCTCCAGGTAGACACATTGTCCTGCTGTAGCCCAGCTGGCTAACTTACTGCCTAACCCAGGCTGGCCTTGAGCGCTCATCTCTCAGCTTCCCAAGGCCTGGCAGGAATTACAGGTGTAAGCCATTGACTGCTGTCCTTTTTTGTTTTTTATGTGTGTGGATGTTTTGCTGCATGTGTGTATGAGTATCATGTGCCTGTCTTGGTGCCTGTGGAGGTCAGAAAAGGGGGTTGGATTCCCTGGAACTGGAGTTATATGGTTGTATACTACCCTGTGGGTGCTAGGACTCGAACCAGGATCCTCTGCAAGATTAGCAAGTTCTCTTAAATGCTGGCTACTACTTTTTAATATGTTCAATCCAGACAAGCATTCTGCTCCTAAGGTGCATCCCTTGCCAAGACCCTGGTTATTTCAATAGGGGTTTTTTTTTTTTTAAGATTTATTTATTATGTACACAACATTCTGCCTCCATGTATGCCCGCACGCCAGAGGAGGGCGCCAGATCACATTACAGATGGTTGTGAGCCACCATGTGGTTGCTGGGAATTGAACTCAGGATCTCTGGAAGAGCAGCCAGTGCTCTTAATCTCTGAGCCATCTCTCCAGCCCTCTTCATTCGGGTTTTTATCTCTCAGTCTGGTTTCAAACCATTCTGCTTCAGTGTCCTGAATGCTGGAATTGCTGACTTGTACTCTGACTCAACCAATATTTCTGGTAGCTTAAGTAAGATTTGCTCTTGGGTGAAAGTTAACATAAAAGTTGGTTTTTCCCAGTACTTGGAGGAGAGGCAGGAGGATCTCTGAGTTTGAGGCTAGCTACAGAGCTAGTACCAGGACAGTCAAGTCTGTTACACAAATAAAACCCTAACTCAGAAAAGCTAAAAACCAACCAACCAAACAAACAAAAAGCCGGCGGCTTTTCAGGGAGTGTATTGCCCAGTGGTAGTGCTTGCTTGTCATGTGGGAGACCATAGATTCAGTCAACCCCGAAAACCTAGTTTTCTTAAATAGTTTTACCTAGGAAATATTTACCTCACTCCACATATGAAATTAGTGCAAAATGTAAGATCTCTGGAAATTTGTGTAATGAAATTCTGTATTTTATTTTATTTTTTAAAGACTTATTTATTGTGTATATATACAGTGTTCTGTGTGCACGTATACCTGCATACCAGAAGAAGGTGCCAGATCTCATTACAGATGGTTGTGAGCCATCATGTGGTTGCTGGGACTTGAACTCAGGACTTCTGGAAGGGCAACCAATGCTCTTAACTGCTGAGCCATTTCTCCAGCCCTGTAATTATTTTTTTAATCACAGCAAACTAAAAGAAAAACCTAGTATAATACTGTATGTCACAGAATGTTGGTCTGGTCTAGAACATCATAGGTTGTTGGTGCCTTTTTCTGAGCAGTAGTTGATAGAGACTGGGATACATTGCTGTGTTAATATGTTTTTCAAGTTTATAAGATTTTATTGACCTGAATATTTGAATTTAGAAGCATATTACCTATGTAATTAAAAAAGTCTGCCATATGTGCATATGACATATGCACTTGGGAGGCATAGGCAGGTGGATTTCTGAGAGTTCGAGGTCAGCCTGGTCTACAGAGTCAGTTCCAGGATATCCAGGGCTATACAGAGAAACCCTGTCTCAGAAACAAACAATACCCCCCTCCCCCAAAAAAAGATAATGCAGAGTCCTCATATATAGACCCTGTATCAAGTTTTCCTACTTCCTACCATTTTACACTAGTCTGCAATACTTAATACAAGTAGTGAACAGTGTTGATAGACTGTTATAACCAAGTTCATAGTTTATTCAGTTTTTCTCATTTTTTTCTTCTAACACACTATGTCCTCATTCTCTTCTAGCATACTCATCGCATTCAATTATCAGTGTGTAATTTTTAGTTGAAACATCTTTTTTTTTAAATTTTTTTTTTAAGAGACAGAATTTCCTGGAACTAGCTGTTGTAGATCAGGCTGGCCTCCACTACACAGAGATCTGACTGCCTCTGCCTCCTGAGTGCTAGGATTAAAGGAGTGCGCCACCACCGCCTGGTTTTCAGTTTTAGGACTTACAGTTCTCTTAAATTGTTTTCTGTGCGGAAAAATAAGGATATCATTCCTAAATTTAGTGATCAGTCACTGGTCACATGACATCACTTGTCAGAGGTCACATGTCACAAGACAGTAGGTGTCAGAGATCATCATGGATTTTGTTTGCTTTTGTGACAGGGTCCTGGTTGGCCTTGCACTCGCTTTGTAGTCCAGGCTGGCTGCAAACTCAGGTTGACCTGCTTCTGTCTCCTGAGTGCAGGGCTTAAAGGTTATATGGGTAAGGGCCAGTCTTAAGTTCCTCAGATCTACTCCAGTTTTAGTTTCCCTTCTGCGTTATTGACTAAAGCATCCTCTAAATTAGGTAATAAGTTGGATGTGGTTTCATGTTCACTCTCTCAGTGTTAATAAAGGGTAATTATTTGGGCCAAGGTTGCAGTTTAGTGGTGAAGTGCCTAGCGAGTGCAAGGTAATTTGTGACCTCTAGTACAATAGAAGTTACAAGGAGGCTTCTGTATTGCAGATGTCAACAACAGGGTTTCATGTGCAGACCCAGTCCCTCAGAAAGAGGGAGAGAAGGAGAGGGAACCTAAGATTAAGCTGGATGTTAAGCTGTTTACTTGAACTCTAAATGCTATGTTGAAATTTAAAAGTAGTTACATCATTATTAAATTGGGATGCTTTTAAGTAGAGATTCTCATAAGGTGTGAAATGTTATTCCTATCCCATATACATTTTGGAATATTTTTTCTTTTTGAGAAGCAGTCTTATATAGCTCACATTGTTCTCAAACTTGTATTATTTGAGGATGGCCTTGAATTTTTGATCTTTCTACCTTCATCTCCCAAAGTGCTGGGATTGCAATTGTCTATTGCTATGTCCTATTAGCTGTTGAAACTTGTACAAATGTATTCTTCTTGAAACTTCCAATATATTTTTAGCTCAAAAATTGACCCTCATTAGGTTGTTCCATACTCTTCTTTAGAGAAAATAAACCTGCTTGTTAGAGGTTGGCAATCTTTATGTAGAGGCCAAATGAGCTATAGAAGACTGGCTACTATTCCCCCTGCCATTTCACCATGAAAACAGTTACAGACAACATGACTAGATGGACATAGCTGTGTTCCATAAAACCTTATTAAGGGGCTAGGAGTGGATCAGTGGGCTCAATGGCGTGTGCTGCTCTTGCAGAAGGCGTGAGTTTGATTCCCCGAACCCGTGTCAGGTGACTAACAACCACTTGTGATTCCAGCTTCAGGAGACCCACTGCCCTCTCCTGGCCTCTGTGGGCACCTGCACTCACATGCACACACACAAAGTTAAAATAAATCTTTAAAAGTTTTAGAAGTCTGAGGTAGGTAAAGTTGCTTGCCTTGCAAATCTGGCAACCCAAGTTTGGTCTTTGAAATTTCCATAAAGGTGAAAGGAAAAAACTGACTGCACAGAATTGCTCTCTGATCCTCTGTGGACACTGTGGCATTTGCCAGACTGCCAATACATTGATGATGATGATGGTGATGCTGCTGCTGCTGCTGCTGATAAATTTGAGATATGTTTCCCTAATTGGCTGACCTGGAATGTTCTGTGTACACCAAACTGGTCTTGAACTTACCTGCCTCTACCTCCTGAGTGCTAGAAATAAAGGTATGCGCTAACATGCCAGGCATAAATAAATTTTTAAAATCTTTATTAAGTTAAATTAAATGGGTCATAAATCAAAAGTCATTAATCTGACAGAGGAACTAATGGGGGAGGGAGAGGTAGTTAATGGGGATGAGAGGGTAATAGTGGCAGGGAAGAGTGATTATTGCATTATATACATGTATGAAATTGTCAAAAACAAATTTGACTTTGTAAAAAAAAATCTCAGAAACAAAATCTCCAGACCAACCTTTATGAATACAAACAAACAGCAGGCTAACTTTGATTTGCAAGCCATAGTTGGCCTGTCACTTCCGCATACCATTGTGGAATGATGCTGTATCAGCCTGTGTCATTCCTAGCCGGCCTAAGTCATGTTTTAACTGTATGAGTTGAGAAGCTTAAATTATTCCTCAAAGTCTGATTTAATTATGAATGGGTAGCATATAGTATGTGTGTGTGTATTGTGTATATATAATTTTTGTAGAAAAGTGGTAAGTAGTGAACTTAAGTGGTTAGAGTTAGTTTTTGAACCTTTCAAAATGAAATTAACTAATATTGAAAATGCATGCAAATTTTAGGAGCAATATATATTTGTGATAGTTTTTCTTGGCCAAAACCTCACTCTTACAACATTGTTAAGTATATTATACTACTGTTATTTGAGACAAGGTCTTTTTGTAGCTTTTGCTGGCCTGAAACTCACAGTAGTCCCGGCTGTCCTAGAATGTGCAGTGATCCTGCTTATGACTGTATGCTAGACTTGCAGGTGTACACCACTGTGCCGAATGGTACCGGTTCTTTGATGTCACCTGAGCTCTTTTCCTTCTTCTTTTCCCTTTTTTGTTTTGTTTTTTGATACAAGGTTTCTCTCTGTAGCCCTGGCTATCCTGGAACTAGCTCTGTGGATCAGAGATCCACCTGCCTCTGCCCATGACCGGAGTTTCGTCTCTGGATACTACAGTGGGAAGAGAACCAGGTCCTGAAAGTTGTCCTCTTCCTTCCACACGTACACCATGGTGTATGCATGTACTATGAATACACACATGTATAAGCACTATACATAAAAAAATTTAATGTAACAGTATAAAATAGGCTTGGATGGGTAGGCTGAGGTAGACTGATTTTGAATTTTAAGTTAAGGGGTTTGGAAATATGCTCTAAGAAATCAAGACCAATTAACAAATATGAACATCTTTATATACTGTGTGTGTATTGTGTCAGTGTGGTGGTGATTTTCACCTACATCGTGAGGCTACATTGAGGCAGCCTGGTCTGTAGGAAAGCCTATCCTAGAGGGTAGTATGAAGGATGAGGAATACAATCAATACATTCAACATATTATCATTAACTATAGTTACTATGCTTATAGAATAGATCTTTTTTCTTCTAACTGTAATATTTCCTAATTCCTTCTGTCCTTACTACCTCAGACTCTGCTTCTGTGAGGTCAGCCTTTCTGCACCAGCATGTGAGTGAGTTCACGCAGTAGTTGGTTTTCCTGGGGCTGGGTTGTTCATTTAACATAATGATCTTTAGTTCCATCCGTATAGCACGTGTAAGAATTTTCCTTTTCTCCCTTCTTCTTTTGGCCAAATAATATTCCATTTATATTATATATGCCAAATAATATTCCAACACACACACACAAAACCTATACTCCTTAGTCCCAATAATAGTTCTTAAAATTTTGTTTTGCAGGATAAGCTGTGGTCAGATTTTTTTTTAATGACATTCTGACCAGTTTATTATAGAAAGGAAAGCTTATAATTCTGTTTAAAGTAAAATGCTTAGCAAGCTTGCCTGTGGCCTAAGATTGCTTATTTATTTATTTAATTTATTTATTTTCGAGGCAGGGTTTCTCAGTAGCTATGAAGCCAGTCCTGGAACTAGCTCTATAGACCAGTCTGGCCTCAAACTCACAGAGATCTGCCTGCCTCTGCCTCCTGAGTGCAGGGATTATAGGCATGCACCACCACACCCAGCTTGGCCTAAATTTATTAAAATGATCACTAAAGATGGGCAGTGGTGGTTCATGCTTTTAATCCCAGCATTTGGGAGGCAGAGGCAGGTCTCTGTGAGTTCAAGGCCAGCTTGTTCTATAGAGTGAGTTTCAGGACAGTCTGCAAAGCTACAGAAAAACCCTATTTCAAAAACAAAACAAAATAAAAAAGTCTCTAAAGCCATGTTGTTAGGACTAACAAGATGGCTCAGAGGGTCAAGCTGCCTGCTGCCAGGCCTGGTGACTTGAGTTGGAGACCTGTAGTCCACAGAGAACCAGCTCGCTATTCTCTGTCTGTTGATGGGCACTTGGAGTGGATCCAGACAGTGGCTGGTACGGTGAACAGTGCAGCTGCTTTTTCACAAACTGACTCCGTGTCCTTTGTAGATAACCAGTAGTGGGGCCACTAGCTCATGAGGTAATTCTTTTTTAAAATTTTGGAGAATAATATTGTTGCTTTCCATAGTGATGACACAAAATTAAATTTCCACCAGCAGTATGCAAAGACTTTATTTTTCCTATAGCCTTCCCAGTTTATGTAGTGTTTCTGTTTGACTTTAAACTAAGTAGATACTGCTAGAAGTCAAATAATATTCTATAAAACCAGCAGATTAAAAAAAATCCTTAGCACAAAGCACAACTAAGAAATCAAAGTAGACATGACTAACAGATGTTGAGATTAGATGACTGAGAACGGTGCTTCTTCGGAGTCAGACAGACCTGAATCACAGCGGAGTCCAACACTTCCTGAACTGTCAGATGAGGCTGTCAGAACACACCTGCCACCCGCTTGGGGGTGCAGTGCAGTGAGGAAAAACTAAGATTATTCTTGGCATTGAAAGTCTAAGTAACAACAAAAAACAAGAAACAAAAACAAAAAAACAAAGCTGGGAGATGGTGGCACACACCTTTAATTCCAGTACTCAGGAGACAGAGACAGGATCTCTGTGGTCAAGGACAGCCTGGTCTACAGAGTGAGTTCCAGGACAGCCAGGGCTACAACAAAAAACCTCATTCATTTCCTTAATTGTCATTTTTTGGGTTTTCGTGCTGAGGATTGAAGCCAGTGCCTCTAGCAGGTTAGACAGTTCTCTACCACTGAGCTGTAGTCCTTACCTCACAATAATTGCTCTTAAAATTTTGGTTGGTTGTTTTTTTTTGTTTTGTTTTGGTTTATTTTTTTCAAGACAGGGTTTCTGTGTTTAACCCTAGCTGTCCTGGAACTCACTCTGTAAACCAGGCTGGTTTCACGCAGAGATCCATATGCTTCTGCTTCCTGAATGCTGGGATTAAAGGTGTGTGCCACCACTGCCCAGCTTGTTTTGTTATCTTAAATATAGGTATTTCTATTATTAATATAAAACATTTGTGGTTTGGCAGTTCAAGGATATAGCTTAAATAATGATTTAAAATATGTATGCTATTTGTAACTGTTTAGTTATTACATAAATAAGAATAGTTTGATTTCATTCACACCTTTGGCAAATATATATTCAGTTGCTACTGTGAACTAGGCCCTCACCCAGGCCTGAGATTAGAGTAGTGAACAACACAGAAAAGTTCTGGCATAGAGAGGTGGAAGCCCCCAGTAAAGATGGCTAATAAGCAAGTAGGTATCTGTGGTAAATGCTGTGGTAGGGCCTGGAAGGTCAAAGTTGTAGGTAGGGAAGACTGCGTAGGACTTTAGATTTCATTCTGAGTATAAGGTAAAGCCTTGGGATAGTTTCTAGTCAAAGAATAAAATGATGTGACTTTAAGGTACACTTAGTGTTACTAGGAGAACAGACTTTGGGGAGCAAGGAAATCAGCTAGTTAGTTATAGGCTTTCTTTCAGGTGAGGTGCTGACAGATTCCCCGGGGAAGGAGGAAAAGTATTGAGATTATTCAGAGACAGAATCAACAGGCATATTGCTCTGTGGAAGTAGTCAAGGATGACTCCACTGCTAGTGAGCAGAGGTTCCTCCCTAAACAGATTCAGAGTGTATTTGATTTTGTTAATTCTAATTCAGAAATAACCCACTAGGTGTGCAGGTGCATACCTTAATTTCAGGTCTTGGGAGACTAAGACAGGAGGATCAGGAGGTCCAGGTCATTCTCAGCTACAAGGTGAATTTAAGGCTTGCCTGGACTATAGGAGACTGTCTCAGAAAACCAGCAAAAGGGCTGAGAATGTACCTCAGATGGTAGAGTACTTGCCTAGCATGCACAGACCCTGGGTTCAACCCCCAGTACACGTAAATGGGGCATGTTGGCTCATCCCTGTAACCCCAGCTTGGGAGGTAGAGTCAGGATAAACAGGAGCTCAAAAGCATCTTTAGGTACAAAAAAAAATCAAAGCTAGTGTGGCCTATGTGAGACAGTATTTCCAAAAAATAATATATATGTAAGCTGGACAGATGGCTCAGTAGTTAAGAATGTTTGTTGAGTAATATCAGAACAGGAATTCAGATCCCAGCATCTAGTTAACAAGTCCAGTATCTGGTGCATGCCTGTGACCCCTGCTCTGGGTGTTGAGACTACTTGATCTCCAGGTTCTGGTAAAGACCCTGCCTTAAAGAAATAGGTAGAGAGCCAGGCAGTGGCTGCGCATGCCTTTAATCCCAGCACTCAGGAGGCAGAAACAGGCAGATCTCTGAGTTTGAGTCCAACCTGGTCTACAGAGTGAGTTCCAGGACAGGTTCCAAAGAAACCCAGTTTGAAAAACAAAAAAACAAACAAAAAAAAAAATAGAAAAAAAAGGCAGTGAATTGTGAAGAACACCTAATGCCCTTGTCTGGCATATGTGTATGTACATGTGCAGGCTCACACACATGGGCATACACACACTTTTTTTGTAGTCCAGTGTGGTAAAGGCTACCAAGCCTGAGGACCAGAGTTCAGTCCCTGAGACTCACATGCTGAGAGAATCAGACACTTAGAGTTTGTCCTCTGACTTCTGCACATGTGCTATGACATGTCCCCAAGGGGCAGCAGTGGGCAGCGGGCAGTGAGTCCCAGGCAGGGAGTAGCGATGGGTGAGAGACCTTGATGGGGCAGCCAGTCCCACGAGGGGAGACAGACAGATGGGCACACCACGATGCGAGAGACAGAGACATGGACATGGATGGGTGAGGCATGCAGAGTGAGGTTGGAGGGTGGAGGGGAGGAGAGAGAGAGAAAGAGAGAGACAGACAGAGAGACAGACACAGAGAGAGAGAAACAGAAGGGGGGAGGGGAGAAGTGGCGAGAAGGGAGAGGACAGAAGCTGCCTCTTTGAGAGAAAAGAAGGGACTCGGCTGGAAGCTGAAGATCATCTTGCCTCAGTGGAGGAGGGCAGGGAGTGGGCGTGACTTGTCTCTTAAAAGGACAGAGCAGATCATTACAATATGTAAATGCAAAAATAAATTACAATATTTTAAAATACTATGTTTCTTAAATGACAGAAGTAGTATAGGCTCAGTATAGAAAATTTGGAAAATATAAGTTATTTTTTAAGCTCCTAATAAGGCCTTATTCAGAAATAGTCTTTTAACTACTTTAAGCCTGTGTCTGTCCATCAGCCTAGAATCATCCTTGGCTGTTCTTCCCATTACAATCACAATCTGTTGGTTTTTTGAAATGGGGTTTTATGTAGCCTCAGAGCCACTAGGTAGCCAAGGATGACTTTGACCTCCTGACATTCCTGTCTCAATCTCTCAAATGCTGGGATTAATTTTAAATTAGAGTCAATGGTTGTACTAAATTAACATCTTATTTAAAGACTTTTTAAACATTTAATTTTATGTGCATTGGTATTTTGTTTACATATATGTTTGTATGAAGGTGCAAGGTCCCCTGGAATTCGAGTTACAGACAGGTGTGAGCTGCCATGTGGGTGCTGGAAATTGAACCCTGGTCCTTTGGAAGAGCAGTCAGTGCTCTTAACCACTTAGCCATCTTTCCAGCCTCCTACCTCCATAATCAAAGTTGTAATGTATTCTGCTCCTTTTGGTTTTAGAAAAATAACTTAAAATGACAAAAACTTTTGAATTTTGTCTTTTTTATTAGTGATCAGCCTTTGTACCTTTTCCGAATTCAAAGATGGTGAAGCTAGATATCCACACTCTGGCCCACCACCTCAAACAGGAGCGCTTGTACGTGAGCTCTGAGAAACAGCTCATTCAGAGGCTAAACGCAGATGTGCTGAAGACAGCTGAAAAGCTGTATCGAACGGCGTGGATTGCAAAGCAACAGAGGATTAATTTGGATCGGCTTATTATAACCAGGTATAGTAAAAAATTTTAGGTCATGCATTTTGTGAACAATTCTGTACTACTGATTATTACTAAATCAATCTCTTAAGTGCATGGTTTTAAAGCAATATTAGGTAAGTCTTTGGTCATAAAATACATGGAGTTTGTTTTGTTTATTAATTACCTTAAACAGTGATACAGAAAATTATAATGTAAGGGTTAACATTTTATACCACACTAATTTTGTGATTTTTGTGATATTATTTATATACATTTTCATGGTTTAGAATTGCATATCTTTTTTTTTTTGAGACAGAGTTTCTCTGTAGCTTTGGAGCCTGTCCTGGAACTCGCTCTTGTAAACCAGGGTGGCCTCAAACTCACAGAGATCCACCTGCCTCTGCCTCCCAAGTGCTGGGATTGAAGGCGTGCACTACCACTGCCCAGTTTAGAATTGTGTATCTTTTCTAAAGAAATTATTTTTTTTTATATTTTTAGCTTTTATTTTACGTGTATGAGTTGTTTTGCCCACATATGTATCTATGTACCACTAGTGTGCCTGGTGCTTTCTATATTGTTCCAGGAAGCAGTTTTTAACTGTAGCAATATTAGTATAATGTTAGAAGTAGTCAGATAGAAAAAGAATATAGCCGGGCGGTGGTGGCGCATGCCTTTAATCCCAGCACTCGGGAGGCAGAGGCAAGCGGATCTCTGTGAGTTCGAGACCAGCCTGGTCTACAAGAGCTAGTTCCAGGACAGGCTCCAAAGCCACAGAGAAACCCTGTCTCGAAAAACCAAAAAAAGAAAAAGAATATATACTGTATGATTGTATTTATAAAAATCTTTAAAGGCAGAACTGATCTTTGGAATCATAGCCCTTTGTTAGCTTTGCTGGGAGTTATTGACTGGAGGCCATGCAAAAGCATTCCATGTTGTAAATCAAGCCCAGGGCTTAGTGCATGCCAGGCAAGCGCTCTTCCAGCTGAGCTACCTCTCCAGCTCCTGTTTTGATGGCTTTTAGTATTCAAATTTTTAGGAATGTTCTTGTCTCAGTAAATAAAAACAGTTTTAAGCTGTAGCAAAATCCATAGAGGCTCACTCTGGACAATGTCATCAATACTTTTAAATAGACGCTGCACCTAATCTGTTAAGAAGATATTGGCTTCCTCTTTACTTTTAGGTGTGTCTTACTCATTTCCATGTTCTCAAAGAGTTCAGCAACTCAGAGTTCATTGTTGGCACAAAAATGAACTCAGACTTAGTCATTCCGATCGAGTGCCTGTGTTGTATTACTGTTGTTATTAATATTGCCTTGCCTGTGTGCTAATGTTTCTAGTGCTGAAGCGTCCCCTGCTGAGTGTTGCCAGCATGCCAAGATTTTGGAAGATACACAGTTTGTTGATGGATATAAGCAATTGGGATTTCAGGAAACAGCTTACGGAGAATTCTTGAGTCGGTTAAGAGAAAATCCTCGTCTTATTGCCTCCTCTTTGGTTGCTGGAGAAAAACTCAATCAAGAGAACACACAAAGCGTTATCTACACAGTTTTTACCTCCTTGTATGGCAACTGTATTATGCAAGAAGATGAAAACTACCTCCTTCAGGTTTTACGATACTTGATTGAATTTGAACTGAAAGAAAGTGACAACCCCAGGCGGCTTTTGAGGAGAGGAACTTGTGCCTTCAGCATCTTATTTAAACTGTTTTCTGAAGGACTGTTTTCTGCCAAACTTTTTCTTACGGCTACTTTACACGAGCCCATCATGCAGCTCCTTGTGGAAGACGAAGACCATCTGGAAACAGACCCTAACAAGCTAACGGAGAGGTTTTCCCCAGCGCAGCAGGAAAAGCTCTTTGGAGAGAAAGGCTCAGACAGATTCAGGCAAAAGGTTCAAGAGATGGTGGATTCCAATGAGGCCAAACTGGTGGCTTTGGTGAACAAATTTATTGGTTATCTCAAACAGAACACTTACTGCTTTCCACATAGTCTGAGGTGGATTGTGTCACAGATGTACAAAACTCTCTCTTGTGTAGACAGACTGGAGGTCGGGGAAGTCAGAGCCATGTGCACCGATCTTCTGTTGGCTTGCTTCATTTGTCCCGCAGTTGTCAATCCAGAGCAGTATGGAATAATATCTGATGCTCCTATCAATGAGGTGGCGAGATTTAACCTGATGCAGGTGTGCTTTTGTGATTATTAATGCAATATTTGATTTAAGATCAGCTGATCTTTATATAATAGAGTGGGAATTTCTTTTTTTTTTTTTTGAGACATGGTTTCTCTGTGTAGTCGTCGCTGTTCAGGAACTCTTTCTTAAATTGTTCTAAATATTTGATTCTCATGAGATAGAAAAACAATTATATTAGGATTTTGAGGTATTATAGTATTGCCTTGGTTTTCAGTGAAATCCTTTAACTCTTAGACATTGAGTTGACTGGGTTTTCTAGAACAAGCCCATCATCCCTTTCCTGGCAATTTCAGAGTCCAGATTGATTGGAAACTGAGACTGTGCCTTACAACTAGAGCTGAACAGGATGCTACTAGTTAGTATTCCTTGGAATATTAGGCCTTTCTCCAGAAGTGTTCATGTGTGACAGGAGACACCACTCTATGAAGTTGTACATATGTGTAGTAAGATACCCCTACAGATCTGAGTTCTGGGCTAAGGAGATGACTCAGCAAGTAAAAGGCCTTGTGAAGGACTGATAACTTGAGTTCCGTCCCTGGAACCCATGTTAGTAGACGAGAACCAGCTACTGAAAGTTGCACTCTGACCTCTCACACGTGCTAAGCACATGTTCGGCTATTAAAGTTACACCTGAAGTCTTATTAATTTATTTTATATGTGAGGTGTTTTACATGAAGTCTTACTATTGATTTAATTTATTTTATGTGGGGGGATTTATCCAAAGCCTTACTATTTAATTAATTAATTAATTTTGTGTGTGTCTGTGTGTGTGTGTGTATAGGAGGGATTTTTGCCTGCATGTATATCTGCACATGTCTGCAGAAGAGAACATTGGATCCCCTGGAACTAGAATTATACAAGGACTAGTAATTGAACTTAGGTCCTCTGGAAGAGTAGCCACTGGTCTTAACTCCAAAGCCAAAGCTATCTCACCTGGAACTCGCTCTGTAGATCAGGCTGGCCTTGAACTCACAAAGATCCCTCTGCCTCTGCCTCCTGAATGCTGAGTGAGATTAAAGGTGCACATCACCCTGCCCAACTTGATAAACCTTTAAAAAAAAATCATTGGTTGGGGTTGGAGAGGGGCTCTTTAGGTAAAAGTGTTTGTTCCTTTTCAGAAGAGCTAAGTTCACGTCCCAGTGCCCACATCAGGCAGCCCACCAACTCCAGTTCCAGGGGATCCAACACCTTCTCTGGCTTTCATGGACAGGCACACACATTTGGCTTATACTTAGACACACACATGTTAAAATAAGTTGATTCTTGCCTGCAAGATGGCGCACACCTTTAATCCCAACACTTAGGAGGCAGAGGCAGGCAGATCCTTGTGAGTTGAGGCCAGCCTGATCTGCAAAGGGGGTTCCAGGACAGCCAGAGCTACATAGATCCTGTCTCAAAAACCGACAGAAACTATAAAGAGAATGCTTGAGTTCTTTTTTTTTTTAAATTTGTTTTTAATGATTTATTTAACTTTATTTTATGTGCATTGGTGTTGTGTGAAGGTGTCAGATCTCGTGGAACTGCATTTTCAGACAGTTGTGAGCTGCCATGTGGGTGCTGGGAATTGAACCCTGGTCCTCGGGAAGAGCAGTCAGTGCTCTTAACCGCTGAGCCATCTCTCTAGCCCCAATACTTGAGTTCTTCATGAACTTGTAAGGGGAAAGTCCTGTGTGTTAGCCTTGAAGTCATTTATTGCATGGGTTAGCGTTTGCAGAGTATTTAAAAATTTTCTCATGTCCACAAGGTGTTTCTGAGGGTAGAAAGTGCTGTGTGAGTATAACAACTTGAATTCCATCTCTGAAACCTATGCAAGGAGAGCGCCAACTCACAGCCTCCACACGCACTGTTGCATACATGTTCTCCCCTGTTCTCAATAATGCTCACAGATACAGTAATAGTAAGGTTTAATTTTGTCCCCTGGCTGTCCTGGAACTTACTCTGTAGACCAGGATGACTTTAAACTCAAAGATCTGTCTGCTGCCTTTGTGTGCGCTGTTGCCTGGCTAGTTTAAAATGTTTTTTAAGCACAAAAAAAGTATATTATCAGTAGATATACTGTACTTTCCTAATGTTCCTGTCATGTGTTAACAAGAAATTACAGCAAAGTTTTCTACTTCCTCTATGTCTTCATCTGAAAATGGTAAAAGCTGACATAGACAAAATACACATTTTATTGGGATCATTGTTTTGTTTGCCTGATGAGATGAATGTGAATATTACTATGAAACCGGACACTTGAACTGGAGTGGAAGTGCTTCATAGACGACAGTGCTGCTGTGGGCACCCACACATGCTCACCACTGCTTCTGTTTGCAGGTCGGCCGCCTTCTGCAGCAGTTAGCAATGACTGGCACCGAAGAAGGAGATCCTCGGACCAAAAATAGCCTTGGAAAATTTGACAAAGTAGGAATGAATGTTGTGTTGTGTGAATTACTGTTTTGTAGACTGCTAGGTATCCAGGTATGCTAGCCCACACCTGTAATCTCAGCTGAGGCAGGAGGATTGCCTTGAGTTCAAGGTTAGCTTAGACAATAGTGTGAGTCCTCATCACAAATAGAGAACCTCACTTTGTGCACAGCTTTAATCCCTGCACTTAGGAAGCAGGGCAGCTGATGGCTGTGATTTCTCAGGCCAGCTTGGTCCACACAGATGTGTTATTTAGAAAGACCCCGTGTGCAAGAATAAACGGTATAAAATATAATTTGTAAAAAATTCTGGCCAAGTGTTAGTGAACTTAACTATTCTCTTTATTAAATCTAGTCTTTAGGTGATAGGAAGGTTAAATAATTCAGTCATTAATTTGCTTTTAAATTAGTTAACAATATTGTATTAGCAACCGTTAAATTTAGGAAGATTTTTCTTTTTTTCTTTTTCTTTTTATGTATTTATTTATTATGTATACAATATTCTGTCTGTATATATGCCTGCAGGCCAGAAGAGGGCACCAGACCTCATTACAGATGGTTGTGAGCCACCATGTGGTTGCTGGGAATTGAACTCAGGACCTTTGGAAGAGCAGGCAATGCTCTTAACTTCTGAGTCATCTCTCCAGCCCCTAGGAAGATTTTTCTAATGATTAAACTGTCTTACAAATATTGAAGGGGTATCATTGTAATAAGAATCAAGACCTATTAGATTATTTTTTAAAAATTTGTTTTTAACTAATTTGTTACTAATTTAACAATCAGCAGTAATTAAATTATTTTAAATGTTCTTCATTTATGTCTTTGTTCAGTTAATTGAGTAAAAAAGGTATTTCATTAGATTTTGAGTAGGCTAGCAGTTCAAGTTGGCCTAAATCTCAAATATTGGAGCTGGAGAAATTATTCAGAAGTTATGATTTATGAGTGCTTGCTATTTCAGAGGACAGGAGTTTAGTTCTCAGCATCCACCTTGTGTGGCTCACAACCACCTGTAATTTTAGCTCCCAGGGGATCCTGCATTCTCATCTTACCTTTGCAGTCCCCAGCACGTATATGCTCATATATGTATAAACACACATGAACATAAATAAAAATCAAAAAAGTCTTAACAAATTAATAAAAAAATATAAAAACTGATATTGTACTGAGTATAGTAGTATATACTATAATCCCCATACCTGAGTGATAGAGGCAGGAAAATCACTGTGGTTTGAGGCGAGCTGGGACACCATGGTGAATAGATTTTTTTTCCTCAAAAATCAAGAATAGCAACACCAAAAAAATCCAAGAAACAGTCAGGTGGTGGCGGTGCACGGCAGTAATTCCAGTACTCAGTCAGGAGAGAGGGGCAGGTAGATCCCTGAGTTTGAGCCCAGCCTGGTCTATGGAACGAGTTCTAGGATAGCCAGGGTTTCCCAATCCTGTGTGGAAAAAAAACAAAGCAACAACAAAAACTCTCAAAACCCAAGAAACAGTTAGAGAAAGATGGCTTAGTGGGTACAGACACTTGACACTAAGCCTAATGACCTGAGTATGATCCTCAGAACCCACAGGAGGAGAGACTCTCTCAGGTTGTCTTCTGATCTCCACATGTGCACCCCAGATAAATACATGAAAACATTTAAAGGAAAAACCAAATAAAATAAAACCTGTTCTATGCCATTTCCCCCATACTTCTCATTTCTCCTTCACTTCCTCTCCAGAAAGTTCTCAGTGTTTTTTCTGTGTGTTCTTCTAGAGGCCTATGTGTGCCAGCAGATTCTTAGTATGTCTCCCATTCCACACCCCATCTGCTTTTTCAGAATTTTAGGTTGTAAATTACATGTACTTTATTTTTATTTATTTTTTATTTTTGTTTTTTTGTTTTTTTTTGTTTTTTCGAGACAGGGTTTCTCTGTGGTTTTGGAGCCTGTCCTGGAACTAGCTCTTGTAGACCAGGCTGGTCTCGAACTCACAGAGATCCGCCTGCCTCTGCCTCCCAAGTGCTGGGATTAAAGGCGTGCGCCACCACCGCCTGGCTATTTTTATTTTTTTGAGCGTATTCTGCATCATTACATACGGAATTACAGTTTTTGAAATGTTGGGTTTAAAATAATTTTCATGAAGTTAAATTTTTTTCATGCTTATCCACCTTGGTCAGAATTTTTCTCATCTTTTGAGGGAGACTTTGGCTTTGATCTCTTCCTGTTTTGACAGAGCTGTGTCGCTGCTTTCCTTGATGTCGTGATTGGGGGCCGCGCAGTGGAGACTCCACCAATGAACTCCGTTAATCTTCTGGAAGGCTTGAGCAGAACTGTGGTTTATATAAGTTACAGTCAGCTTATTACTCTGGTAATGGCATCATTCTCTAGTTGACATCTTTTTGAAATTCTTTTAGCCACCCATTGGCAATTCACAGAAGAATACATCCTGTAAGAAGCGTGTATTATGTTTGACAGTTCATTTCACTAGATAATGTCCTTTCCTTTTATAGGTGAACTTTATGAAGAGTGTGATGTCTGGAGATGAGCTGAAGGAAGATAGAATGGCTCTTGACAGCTTGTTGGCAAGCCTGCCCCAGGCTAAGCCAGGGAAGAGCAGCAGTCTAGACGTCACCCCCTACAGCACTCCTCAGATGTCTCCAGCAGCCACCCCAGCCAACAAAAAGAACCGGTTACCTATAGGTAAGGAGAGTTTTCTGTATTGGAGCTTTTCTTTAAGTTTACTGTGTCTTCAAAGGTGGGGTATAGCCACTAGGTAGAGTATTTACCTAGTTCTTTTGACGTCCTAGGCTCAGCCTCCAGCACTGCATAGCCTGGGTATGATGGCGCAGGACCTTAATACCAGCACAGGAGGTGGAGGCAGGGGAATCAGAAGCTTAAGGTTATCCTTGGGTAGTATTTGGTCAGCTTGAGTTATAGTAAACCCTGCTTTAAAAAAGTTTTTTTTTTTTTAAATATATATTTAACTGGGCTTTACTCACTTAGTATGTGTTATCTATCTACACACATGCAAAAGTTGAGCACGTATGCTGAACAGGCACTGAGTAAGCCTTTTACGTATGTTTCATTTAATCCACACAAACATCCAGTTATGGAGTGGTCACTGTGTCAGACACTGGGTGAACAGAGCATTTATCTCTGCCCTGATATGATACTCTCAGCTTAGGTCCTCCTAGGCAGTCGGGAGGACAAGAGAGCAGTGCTCTGCCTACTGAGTGTCCATGGAGAGACTCATGGGGCCACAACTCAGCCAGATGTAGAAGGAAGAGTGAAGCCTGCACTCTTTCTTGAGGAGTGGATGGATGGGAATTAGACCAAAGAAGAGTATTAGGTTCAGGGTGCAGGAGTGTTCCAGCGTCTGTTAAGATGAGGAACTCACCAAGACCTTGTCAACTTAGACAAGCTTTATATTTCATACATTTCTTTTTTTGGCTGTGTCAGGATTGAACCTAGGGTTTTTTGCACATGGCAGGCAAGTACTTGGTCACTGAGTCATATCCCCAGTTCAACTTTACACATTTTAAAGAAGAGTTTAACTTCTGTTAACTGATTTTTTTTTTATGAACACAATTTCTTAAAATCAATGTATTCTCATTTAACATAATATCTATTTATATCAGCAGGAATATGGTATCATCAAGTCTTTGGATTTCTTTACTATAACTGTAGTTCCAGGGGATCTGATGCTACTTTTTGACCTCCATGGGCACTAGGCATGCATTCATGCAGACAAAACACTCATATGCATAGAATTTAAAAAAAAAAACTTTTTTATTAAAGTGGGTTTTTTTTGTTTGTTTGTTTTTGTTTGTTTTGTTGATTTTTGAGACAGGGTTTCTCTGTGTAGCCCTAGCTGTCCTGGAACTCACTTTGTAGACCAGGCTGGTCTTGAACTCACAGAAATTCGCCTGTCTCTGTCTCTGCCTTCTAAATGTTAGGATTAAAGGCATATGGCACCATGCTAGGCAGGAAAAAAATTTTAAAAATCATTCTTGAAACCTGGCCTAATTGGGTATGCTTTTAATCCTAGCATTCAGGAGGCAGAAAAAGGCTGATCTCTGTGTGTTCAAGACCAACCTAGTATATCTAGTGACTTCCAGGGCAGCCAGTGCTGCATAGTGAGACACTGTCTTAAAAATAAAATAAATATTATTTGAGTCGTGGTTGGTGGTTCATACCTGAAATATCAAGACCCTAGAGGATCACTTTATGCCCCAGGCTAGTCTAGTTCACAAGAGAAGCTCCAGGCCAATGATGGAATAAAACAACTTAAGCTGAAAATGAAATCTATTTAGGAAGATAGAGTTCATTCCTATGTAGCTAAATGAATACCCAGCTCATGACAGCACAGACTTTTTAAAACAAATTTCTAGCTGGTGGTGTTTTTGCATACCTGTATTCCCAGCACTTGGGAGGCAGAGGCAGGTGGATCTCTGAATTCCAGGCCAGCCTGGTCTACAGAGCCAGTGCCAGGACAATCAGGGCTGTTACAACACAGAAACATCCTGTTTCCAAAAAAAATTCTTTTGATTGAAAATAAAATTAAGTTTTATGTTTAGTGACTCCTTTTAATATTGTGGATTATTTATTTATACTTTAGTCACATGAAAAACACTATTTTTTGGTAGAAATTTTCTCCCCATTGTTCACTGTTGTACATTAGTTTTTTTTTTTTCATTTTCTGTCACTTGAAAATGTTATTAGAGATGGGTTTAGCAGGGAGCAGATTTCAAATGCTTGCCTAGTGTTTTGTATGGTCACATGACCTTATCGTTGCATTTAATTTCATGTTCTAAACAATGTTTCCAATGTTCAGAGGGTTGATTTTTCTTCCATTTAATGTTTTGCAACCCAGGACAACAGTTAGCGGCCATCACTGCCTGGGATTCCTCAGCCACCAATCTTACTGCTCATATTCCTCTAGTAACCCCGTTTGGTGGGTAATAGGCTGTTCTCCTTTTCTTCCGTAATTGTACTTTAGAAATATTCACAGATGTATTCTGTGTGCATGCTGCTTTTGCTTTCTATAAGTTGCTACATGAAATTTGATCATTTGCATTTTTATAAGCTATAATTTTCACCTTTGCTAATAAGAGCTGCTCATGAGGTTACCTGTAAGCTCACAGTTCATGTGGAGGGTGGGTCGTAGAAAGACATGGTGGGCCTGTCTTAGGGTTTTAGAGTCAGTGTGAAATGACTTCAAAACGAGGGTGATGATGAGGGCAGCTACAGCTTTGTGAAATGCGATTGTCTTGACCTGTCCTCCGTCACTGTCGTGCACCAGCAGAGCTCTTCACCGCGCAGTGTGTTGAGTTTGATCACTGTGAGAGAATCATGGAAGGCTAGGTCACTTTGTCATAAAAATTAGATGTTTCAGTGCTCAAAATTTCTTAAAAGATGTATAGGATGTGAAGCCCGGTATAGCTCAGTGGTGGAATGCTTCTCTGGCATGGACATCATAGGTAGGTAGATAAGTTTTTAAATATAATATATACATCAAAATAGTTGGAAATAATAAGTCTTACTTGTAAGGCTGGAAAGATGGCTCAGATGGTAGAGAACTTGATGCTAAACTTGACAATTTGAGTTTGGTCCCTGGGATCCACATGATGGAAGAAGAGAACTGACTCCCACAAACTGTCCTTTATCTCTGCAGGAGCGTTGTGGTATACCCCCACGCTAAAGAAATAGAAAAAGGAAAAAAGGAAAGAAAAAAGTATATTACTGGTAGGAGAAAAACAAAATAAAAAACTTTTTTTGTGGGGGGAGGCAGAAGCAGGTGGATTCTGAGTTTGAGGCCAGCCTGGTCTATGGAGTGAGTTCCAGGACAGCCAGGACTGTTACACAGAAATCATCTTGTGTGTGCATTTGCGAGCGTGTGTACAGGTGCCCCAACATGCACAGGTGGAAGTCAGAGGTCAACTTTCTTGGAGTCAGTTTTCTTTTTCTACCAAGGAGATTCTGAGAATTGAACTCAGTGACTTTACTGCTTATCCATCATGTAGAATCTAGCAGTATCCCTGAGTCTCTGGAAAGGTCTGGTGTTGATATATTTCATAAGGAAGAAATGTGCTTTCAGAAACTGGCCCTGTTTCCCAGTAATTGTATATTCCTTTGCTGGGTGTGGCGTGGGTGCCTGTCAGTCATCTCAGCATCCAGAAGGTTTCCATCTCCTGGAGCAGTGCTGATAGTGGGGTCCTGGCTTCTCTGAGTTACATAGTACAGCCTTATCTTACAGAAACAGGACCAAGCATGTTGCTTCATTGTGTGCCAGGTTTTCACCTGACATTTTTAAACACTTATAAATTTATTTATTAGTATGGAAGGCTGCTGGCAGTTAAAAATAGCTCAAGTGTCTTAAAAACATGAGAAACAAAGTAATGCTTTTTTTTTTTTTTTTTAAGATGGGTTTTCTGTAACTTTGGAGCCTGTCCTGGAACTTGCTCTTGTGTAGACCAGGTTGGCCTCTAACTCAGAGATAAATCTGCCTCTGCCTTCCGAGTGCTGGGATTAAAGGTGTATGCCACTACTGCCCAGCGGTTAGTGCTTTTTTTGGCTAGGATGTGTTTCCTGCCCCACAACTATGACCAGGTGTAGCCTTTCTGTCCAGTGGAGGTGGAACACTATTTCTGATGATCCGTTGCTAAAAACATTTTTTTTAATTATATGTATAAGTGTTTTGCCTGGATGCATGTTTGTCTATGCATCAAGTGCATGTATGGTACCTGCGATAACCAGAAGAGTATGTCAGATTCCCTGGGTCTGGAGCTTAAAACAGTTATAAGCTGGTATGTGGGTGCTGGGAATTGAACCCAGGTCCTCTGCAAGAGCAGCCAGTTCCCTTAACCGCTGAGCCATCTCTCCAGCCCTCTACTGTGTTAGTCTCAGGAGATTGACTAGAAGGACCCAGTGCTTGTTTTTTCCTGTCCATGTTTTAAACATCATCCTTTATGCATGCATGAATGTTCAACACTAAGAGAAAATATATTTTTGTATTCATGTGCCATTTTCTTTATTTTGACCTTTTCTTTTAAATTATTTTATTTAGCAACTCGGAGCAGAAGCCGAAGTAATATGCTAATGGACTTACATATGGACCATGAAGGGTCATCTCAAGAAACCATCCAGGAGGTACAACCAGAAGAGGTGCTGGTCATTTCCTTAGGGACAGGTCCCCAACTTACTCCAGGGATGATGTCAGAAAATGAGGTACGAACGGGTTTTTTTTTTTTAAAAAAAGGTTTATTTATTTATTATGTATACAACATTCCTTCCATGTATGCCTGCATGCCAGAAGAGGGAACCAGATCTCATTACAGATGGTTGTGAGCCACCATGTGGTTGCTGGGAAATGAACTCAGGACCTCTAGAAGAGCAATGCTCTTAACCTCTGAGCCATTTCTCCAGCCCCTGAATGGGTTATTTTTTTTGTTTTGTTTTTCAGGATAAGGTTTCTCAGAGATTCACCATCCTTTGCCTCTGCCTCTCTAGTGCTGGGATTAAAGGTGTGCGTCACCACTGCTTGGCACTTTGTTTTATTTGGGTTTTGATAATGAGTCTCACGTAATCCTAACTGGCTTGAACTCTGGTCTTCTGCCTCTAACTCTCAAGTGCTGGGGTTGTAGGTATATGCCACTGCATGCAACATAGAGGTTTTTATTTTTTATTTTTTTAAAGATTTATTTATTTATACAACATTCTGCCTCGATGTATGCCCGCACGTAAGAACATGGCGCCAGATCTCAGTACAGATGGTTGTGAGCCACCATGTGGTTGCTGGGAATTGAACTCAGGACCTCTGGAAAGAGCATCCAGTGCTCTTAACCTCTGAGCCATCTCTCCAGCCCAACATAGAGGTTTTTAATACATAATATATAAAATAAAATTTAAAAATGCTAGTGGTTTGCAAATAACAGATTTTTTTTTTATGATTGTTCTGGGGCCGAGAAGTCCAAGATCCAGACATGTTTGGTGTCCTCTTAGGATCTGATTCCTGTAGCCCCCTCTCCTGGCCTCATGTGGGGAAAAGGTGCATGTGCTGAGTGTGGAAAACACTAGCCTCATGTGCAGCCCCCTGTCCAAACAGTCACTCTGGGCTAGGATTTCACCACATCAATCTTCAGGTTATACCAATTCTTCTTTTCTTTCTTTTCCTCCTTGTTTCCTTTTCTTTCAAAAAATCTTTCTCTCCCTTCCTTCCCTTTCATTCCTCTTTGAGACTGGAATTCGATGTACATATCTCCAGTATGTGAACTTGTTTTTTTTTTATACACACATTACTTTATAAATAATACTAATCAAATTTTCCACTTCCTCCACCCCCACTCCCGCAGTATGTGAATTTGTGATCCTTCTGTCTACCTGAGTGCTGATAATGTACGTGCCTGATACATTGGGGCTGGAGATTAAATGAGATTAGGGGGCTATGATAGCATAGTGTTTCTTATGGCATCCACATAAGGTAGCTCACTGTAACTGTAGCTCCAGGGAATCTATAGGTTCTTCAGGACCTTCCAGGCACCCGCACTCACACATGTACCCTCCGCAGCATACACAGGATTTAATTTTTTTAAAAAAAACTTAAAATGAAAAAAAAGAGAGAGAGACTGTGGAGTTGGGCATAGTGACCCTCACCTATAAATTATAGTCCTTGGGAGGAAGAGGCAGGAAGAATACATGCTTAGGGTAAGCCTAGTCTGTCAGCATAGGCTTCCAAGGCACCCTAAGTAGTAAGACTGTGTCTCATCAAATTAAAAGAGAGAGCAAGAGAAAGAAAGAGAAGGAAGGAATGGGGAGGGGGAGTAAGCATTGGCGACAATGAGTTTTAAGAATTTGTTAAAAGAGTTTAGAGTTAGAGGCAAACTGCTATTGTAGGCATGTGTGTATGCGTGTGCTTGTGTGTGTACACGTACTCTATATATTTTGGCTCTTGGAGATTGATCTCAGGTCATCTGGCTTAAAGGGAAGTATCTTTCTTACCTGTTGATCTTACTGGCTTAGAAGCAACAACTTACATTCAATAAATGATGGCTTGTTTTTCAAGAAAGTTCATTGCTAGCTTGGAAAGTCACAGCTCATACATCCAGATGTTCCAGATGTGGTGGCTTACATGTGTAATTCCAGCACTCAGGAGACAGAGGCAGGGGCAAGGGCCAGCCTGGGGCACACAAAACACAATGAGACCCGCCAGATCCTTGGCTGAACACTAAGCTCAAGCTGACAGAACAGAACACTGAAGTCTTCTGACACCTGTGCCTCCCTATTGCTTCCCTGTGTGACTGTCAGTTGCTGACCCTGATGAAGAGTGGAAGACATAGCTGGAGTTGCCTTCAAATATGGACTTTGTTCTGAGTTCCGTGTGAAAGCTGGGTGGGCCTCGCAAATAGGCTTTTAGTTAGAAATAGTTAAGAAGAATGGAAATATGCACTTGTGGTTTATTTATTTTATTGTCAATAGTCTTTCATTTATGATAAACCAAAAATTATATTCTATTTTTATTCTTTGTTTTTTTCAGGTCCTAAACATGCAGCTCTCGGATGGAGGACAAGGAGATGTCCCTGTTGATGAAAACAAACTCCACGGTAAACCTGACAAAACCTTGCGCTTTTCCCTCTGCAGTGATAATCTGGAAGGCATATCTGAAGGTGAAGGGCTACTGCATTCAGGGAGTGTGTGATCCCAGTTGTTCTGTGTTCTTTAAAGGAGCCTTATAATTTACAATTAAGCCATCATGCCTCTCACTAAGGAGGATAATGAAATTTTCCTCTAACGAGCTTTAACATTGCTGGAAGACTTTTTTCTAAATATAATTAAGATTGCAAGAGGCTGTTGGTCGTATATAATGGGAACATGTGTCCTCATTCAGTATTAAATGAATAACAGCAAGTTGTGTTTCTCAACTTGCTGTCTGTCAAAGCTTATAGAGCTCCTTTAGAAGGCTATGGTGCATGTGCAGATGGGGAGAGTGGACTGATGAGCATTTCAGGATGTTGTGCATACTCTTTACTGTTGTGTTCCTGTATCCACACACTCACACCTGCCATCAGGGTGAAGATAGACCTCAGCTGGTAGAATGTTTGCCTGGCATGCCTAGATCTAATCTTCAATAACAAAGGAAGCTTTAAGCCAGAATGTGAAGTAAGAGTTTGTCATTCCATAATTTAGCGCCTTTTGTTTATGTATAGAGTCCAGTTTATTAATGTTTAAAGGAAGATATACATGAGTAACATGTTCACTCTACAAAATGTGAAAAAGAAATAAACTCACCTGTAATTTCACTATTGACAGTTGATATTTGAATTATTTATAGCAAAATTAAGTTAATGACATTTTGTAACATTTTTACTTTTGTGTGCCAATAACATTCCCTTTGTAATTTGTGGTCTTAAATAACATGTTTGTATTTTTATAATTTTCTTTTCTATCTTTCTGAGACAAGAGTCACAATGTATCCTTGGCTGACCCAGAATTTTCTAAGTAGAACAGTCTGGCCTTGCACTTACAAAGGTTCTCCTTCCTCTGTCTCTCAAGTGCAGAGATTAAAGGCATGACCACCACCCCTGGCAATAATATGTTTTAAAGGAATTTTTTAGCTTCAACTATGCCTGTCAATTTATTTTAGCATTCTATTGTGTGTAGAAATGTCGAATACTTCTACTTTTTATTTTATTTATTTACTTTTATTTATGACATATATTCCCGATTTTCCCGGTCAAGAGTTCCTTGAAACAATTCCATCAGCCTTAGGCAATCAGAAAATAGAAATGTCTGATTTGCGCATCTTGCAAATGGCCCTGCAGGTAATAGTTTTTTTTTTTTTAATGATTTTAAAAATTTATTATGTATAAAATATTCTCTCTGTGTGTATGCCTGCAGGCCAGAAGAGGGCACCAACCCCCATTACAGATGGTTGTGAGCCACCATATGGTTGCTGGGAATTGAACTCAGGACCTTTGGAAGAACAGGCAATGCTCTTAACCGCTGAGCCATCTCTCTAGCCCGTGACATAGGTTTTAAACTGACCATTAAGCCTGCTTGTGACCTTGTCAACTTCAGCCATTTTCATCTGGATGGATGAGTGGTCCTTGGCACTAATGATGCAGCAGTTATGGAGCATACAGGTTCACAAACTTGCTGGCGTTATTCTGATGTCCAGGCGTCACCTGCCTCCTCTAGGTCCTGTGTGAGAGTGCAGAAAGTACGTCTACTTCTTAAATATTGCAGTCGTTCTACAAGAACCTTAGTCGTTTTTTCTTTTTCTTTTCTTTTTTTTTTGAGACAAAGTTTCTCTGTAGCTTTGGTGCCTATCCTGGAACTAGCTCTTGTAGACCAGGTTGGCCTGGAACTCACAGAGATTCTCCTGCCTGTGCCTCCTGTGTGCTGGGATTAAAGGTGTGCACCACCACAGCCTGGCTATTATTATTATTATTGTTATGGTTTTTTTTTTTGAAGATACGTTTTTAGAATGAGAGCTGTTGGCTCAAAGACATCTATGTTTTTAAGTAAATAAATACAATATTAAAAGTATTTTAAATCAGGCATGATGACACACATCTATAATCGCAGGGTTCAGAAGGCTGAGGCAGAAGACTTGAGAGTGTAAGACTAGTCTGGGCCATGTAGTAAAATCTTTCAAAACAAAGCAGAACAAAAATTATAATCATTTTTTAGGCTGTTTTCATTGCATGAAATGTTCCATGATGACTTATGAATGTTTTAGAAAGATGCTGACAGAATGACCATTTTTTTAGGCCCTTCTAATCGCTCCAATTCAGTATCTTCTCTTGACCTGGAGGGAGAGTCTGTGTCTGAACTTGGGGCTGGACCTTCTGGGAGTAATGGAGTAGAAGCCCTGCAGCTGCTAGAACACGAGCAAGGTAAAGTGGTGGTGAGTGCAGCTGTACAGAAGAGTCTGTGGTTTCAAGAGAAGCATGTACGTTGGCTGTGTTTGGGAAGAGTCATTTAAGTGTAATTAAGAGTAATTTAATTTGAGCAAGTTCCAGGACAGCCAGGACTAATTTTGGTTTTTCAAGACATTTCTTGTAGCTTTGGAGCCTGTCCTGGAACTCTCTCTCTCTAGACCAAACTGGCCTTGAACTCACAGAGATACACCTGCCTCTGCCTCCTGAGTGCTGGGATTAAAGGCATGTGCCACCACTGCCTGGCTGCCAGAACTTTTATACAGAGAGGCCCTGTCTTGAAAAACCAAACAGAAAAAAGAAAAATAAAATCACATATTTGACAGGCCTTCTGAGTGATTCCAGTGTAGGAGGTGACAGTCTTAACATGTGAGGTGTTAAGAAGTGAGTCAAGGGCTGGAGAGTTGGCTCAGCCATCTGTTGTGTCACACACTGTTCCTGGAACACTACACACGTCTTCTCACTGCAGATAGGGAGCCCACAACAGACCAAAGTCCTTTGATGAGCCATGACTTTTATCGGGATTACTTATAGCAGAAATGACTCATAGACAACTGTTTAATCCCACCCCAGAAGGAGTAACAGCTCACAAGAGTTGAGAACCTAGAGTACACTGCCTCGTCCGCAGGCAGCTCATCAGGTTGAAGAGTGTCCTTTCCAAGTGACGCGGTTGGTCTAAACCTCTTGCCGGCAGATTAGCTGGCTTCTGCTTCTTCCAGACATCTTGTCTGGTCTCAGATTCTTCTTTGCAGTTTGGCTTTTCTTGACTCTACATGTCTGAGACGGAATCGCAGCTTTTATTGTTTATTTGAATTGGAATATTTCAATTTCAGACAACACTGTTAAACGATACTCTTAAGAAGACTTGCTGCTCTGTCTGGTTTTGTTTTCAGCACCTATACGACAGCCTGTGTGGGCTCTGCAGACACCAGGCATGCCTGTGGTGCACATACATATACATGCAGGCAAAAATGCATCTACATAAAATAATAAAATAAATTAATCTAAAAAGAAGGTGAATTGAGGCATGGGTATGCTGATGCAAGTCTTTAAACCTAGCACTCAGGACGGAGAGGATTTCTAGCTAGCTTGCTCTACACAGAGAGACCCTACCTTAGAAAAAAGAAAGAAAGTGAATTGAGAGCTAGATGTGGTGACCTATGACTGTAATCCCATCATTACAGAGAGGGTGAGGTGGGAGGAACATAAATTTATGCCTTTTTGAGGCCTTGTTTTAAAACAAAACAAAAAGCATCAACACCAAAAACCAAAACAAAATTTTCTAAAAAGCAAATTGACCAGAGTGTGTTGTAGGGCTGGTCAGATGGCTCATAGATAAGAGTGCTTGCTGTGCAGGGTTGAATACCCTCAGCATTGGGCCACCGAGACACTGTCCTTGAAGCTTGCTTAGATAGAATGCTGAGTTTTCAGTGTAGTGTAAAGTGAAAAGCAATAGTGAGGACACTTTGCGCTTCTAAATGTGCATATCACATACACAAAACGAGTTGTAG
The DNA here is from genome assembly GCF_037038515.1 of Microtus pennsylvanicus. NCBI lineage: Eukaryota > Metazoa > Chordata > Mammalia > Rodentia > Cricetidae > Microtus > Microtus pennsylvanicus. The sequence continues at coordinate 49,299,978 of NC_134587.1, read as the reverse complement.
AAAATTGGTCTAGAAAAGAATGAAAACTGTAGAATGCACACTTGAGAGCTATTGCCAAGTGAAATAGTTTGCATATGCGTTTATCACCTAATTATTAACAATAATTGGATCCAGTAAGCCACCCTGAAGTGTTTACCTTTGCTTTCCTGTTTGGCTTAGTTTTTCTCATTTAGGCTGGGCTCCTCTATCTCCTGTCAGCAGTGGTTAGGTGGAGATCTCTGCTAATCTTTATTGGGGTGAATTGATCAGTGGGGAGCAGGCTGGAATGTGTGCTTATTAATGATAAAATGAATAACTTAAAAGTTTAAAGATAGAATCCTGTTAGGTCAACCAAAAAGTCGTAGCTGTGCCACCATTTTTAAAGTGCTTAAATTTGTTTTTGATAGCTACAACTCAAGATAATCTTGATGATAAACTGAGGAAGTTTGAGATTCGTGACATGATGGGACTAACAGATGATAGGGACATATCAGAGACAGTGAGTGAGACCTGGAGCACCGATGTCCTGGGAAGTGACTTTGACCCGAACGTGGATGAAGATCGTTTGCAAGAGATTGCAGGTAACTGGTGTTCAGGGCCTGCAGGAGTGAATAACTATCTAGTTGTCAGGCTTGTTTGTCCATCATGGGAGGGCTAGAGGTAGGGCTCTCAGCATTGCCTAGGTTGCTGGCTTCCATGTGCAACAAGGCATTTCAGTGTCCAACCTAAACAGGCATGTGTTAACTACTGTTTATGTTAACCCTGCCACGCTGGTAAAATGGCTGATCTGGGAAAGGCACTTGCTGCTAAGCCTCATGAGCTGACTCAGACCCCTAGGAGCCATAGAGGGAAGAAGAGAACTGTCTCCCACAAGTTGTCCTCTGATCTCCGTGTGTGTCATGTTTTAGCACAGTTCTACTACATACTTTTTGAAAAAAGAAGAAAGGTTAATCCCAGTTCTTATGAGGCAGAGGCAGGTGGATCACTGTGAGTTCAGGCCAGCCTGGTCTACATAGGTAGTTCCAGGACAGCCAGGGACTACACAGAGAAACCCTGTCTTGAAAAAAGGGAAAGACCTACACAAGAGTCTTTTTGGTTTTTCGAGACAGGGTTTCTCTGTGGCTTTGGAGCCTGTCCTGGAACTAGCTCTTGTAGACCAGGGTGGTCTCGAACTCACAGAGATCCGCCTGCCTCTGCCTCCCGAGTGCTGGGATTAAAGGTGTGCGCCACCATCGCCCGGCCACAAGAGTCTTTTGAGTTAATTTCATGTCAAGTTTTATCTCTGGGGCATAGTATATTTACTCAGTTTATGATTAGCTTATTGTCTTTTTGAGGCTAAAAACCCTACCTTAAAACGAAGGTTCCGTAGACTATATTCATAACATATGGGCTCAGAGAATGCTGAAGTTCTCTAAAAGGAGGGCTGGAGGTGTAGCTATTGTTGGGACACGAGCCTACCATGTGTGATGGTCTAGAAACTGTTCCCAAGCACCACAAAACCATAGAAAACAGTTAAATGAACTCATTTCCAGAAGGACTAACTCTCTTCTAAAGTGTAACTAACCAGTTTTTCCTTTTTTAAAATGTCAGTTTATTGTGTTAGGACATTCAAAACCTGCCCTTTTTAGAATGCTGTTTTGTGACTTTTGAAAGATTCATACAGCCTTTTAATTACTATCTTCCTTTTCTTTTTAAATCATGAAAAATATCAACCGCAGACAACAGAGAATGGTAGAAACTCACTGTACCTGGCCCTGAGCTAAATTAATTAGACACACATGGCCATGTTTTCCCATTCTTCCCCATCAGGCTTAGGCAAATTCCAGACATTCTTTTTCTTTTTTTTATTTGTATTTCATGTGTATGAGTGTCTGATATATATATATATATATGTGTGTGTGTGTGTATATGTGTATATATATAGTGTGTGTGTGTGTACTACATGTGTACCTGATATCCGCAGAGGCCAAAAGTGGTCATTGGATCCCCTGGAACTGGAGTTACAAACATTTGTGATCCACTTTGTGGAAGCTCTGGAACTGAACCTGGGTCATCTACAAGTGCAACCAATGCTCTCAGCTGCGGAGCTGTCTCCCATGCCCTTATTCGTAGTTCTCTTAATTTTAGATCTGTAAAAGGTAGCTTTTACTTGTAACTAATTTCAAAGCTTTCTCATAACCCAAATAGAATGTTTCTTTTTTTACATAAATGATTTTATTTTTATCTTATGTGCATTAGTGTTTTGCCTGCATGTATGTCTGTATGAGGGTGTCAGGTTTCCTGGAACTGACAGTTGTGAGCTGCCATGTGGGTTTGGGAATTGAACCTGGGTCCTCTAGATGAGCAGCCAGTGCTCTTAACTACTGAGCCATCTCTCCAGCCCCAGAGTTATTCTTTTATTAGCTCGAATCAAATGTAGTGTAGAGTTCCCATCTTTAATTTGTCTGTGTACCACATGTATATGACAGCTGAAGAGGCCAGAAGAGAGTGTTGCACTGGAGTTACAGCTGTCTGTGAGCTGCCATGTAGATGCTAGGAATCAAACCTAACTCTTTTGGAAAAGCAGCCAGTATTTTTTTTTAATATTTATTTATTTATTATGTATACAATATTCTGTCTGTGTGTGTGTGTGTGCAGACCAGAAGAGGGCACCAGACCTAATTACAGATGGTTGTGAGCCACCATGTGGTTGCTGGGTATTGAACTCAGGACCTTTGGAAGAGCAGGCGATGTTCTTAACCACTGAGCCATCTCTCCAGCCCAAGCAGCCAGTATTTTAACTGCTGAACCATCTCTCCTCATCTTGAGTATATTAAATGCAAGCATATGGTAATGTTTCATTCCCTCCAGTTGTGTTTTTTAGTATTGTATAGAGATTTCCCAGTTGGTTTTGTATTATTTTATTCTAGATGCCAATGTAGTATTGTTCTTGGCCACAAGCAGTATTTGCAGTTGGCTGAGTGCTGTGAAGGAGCTGTGTAGTCGTGCAAATGTACTGCTCTGAATTTATTGCTGATATGCTGGAAGAAAACATATTTGGCTAATATAACTTTCTGTGGTTAAATTCTCTGGCATCCCTGTGGGACTATAAAGGTAAAAAAGATATCAAGGACATAGATAAGATTTGCTGAAAAGCCACTGTGAAAGTAAGTTGCCATGACTCTAAAGATATGTTTTCCCTGTGGAGAGTCAAAGTTAAGCAGGAGGAAAAGAAGATTGTGGTCCTGGAGGGATAGCTCAGCAGTTAGGGCAATACATTTACTGTTTTTCCAGAGGAGAGGGCCTGAAGTCAGTTCTCAGCACCACGTAACTCTGGTTCCAGGTATTTGATGTCTTTTCTGATCTGCTTTGGCTCTTCCATGTGTGTGGTACACATAATTCAGGCACATATATGCACATGAAGTAAAGAAAAGGAGGTTGTGCCAGTGTGTTCAACTGGGAACTTTGTGTTTTTAGTATTAGACTTAAATGAAATTCCTTCCTTGGCCACTTTCTTGTTGGTAAGATTTTGTTTGCCACTGTTCTCAGAACCTTCTAACATTTTGTTTCCACTGGTTTGTGCAGGTGCAGCAGCAGAGAATGTGTTAGGCAGTTTGCTGTGCCTCCCAGGTTCAGGGTCAGTTCTCCTTGACCCTTGCACTGGCTCTACCATATCAGAGACCACAAGTGAAGCTTGGAGCGTAGAGGTATTGCCAAGTGACTCAGGTTAGTATGCTGTCATTATTTGCATATTTTATTGTGTAAGGGGTCCTAATTTCTACATTTGATATATTTTTCCAACTGATATACTTTTTGTTTTGTTTTGTTTTGTTTTTTGAGACAGGGTCTGGTCCAGGCTGACTTTGTATTCAAAATCCTCTGCCTCAGTCTATAAAAGTACTAGAATTTTAGGCATTCAACATAATACCTGATGACTCATACACACATACACATAAGACAAATGCCAGAAAATCAATTGTCGTTGAATTTCAAGTAGAACATTTTCTTTTTATCAAGGAAAAGTTGATTGTTAGTTAGCATTGATTAACCATAGTAAATGCTACTAGACGTGGTGGCGCATGCCTATAACCACAGCCTTTGAAGGCCAAGGCAGACAGATCTCTGAGTTCAAGGCCAGCCTGGTCTACAGAGTTCATGGACAACCAGGAATACACAGAGAGACCCTGTCTCGAAAAACCAAACCAAACCACAACAAAATAATAATAATAAATAATAGTATAGCAAATGCTTTCTGAGTCTGTATTAAACTATATTTGAAGCAATTGTTTGAAACTCAGCAGAGTTTTATGTGTATGTTGTGTTCAGTATCTTTCACCAGTTCATCCGAGGATGAGAGTAATAGCCCTGCTCAGACTGCATGTTTGCGTTTCTAGTCAACGTCCTTACATTTATCCCTAGTGGCCACTGAGATAGCTTAATGAGTCCAAGGCCTGAGTTCAGTATCCAGAAGGAGAGAACCAGTTCCTAAAAGAGAAGCACAAGCACACATGCACACATGTAAATTTAACCTTGGGGGGCTGGAAAGATGGCTTAGTGGTTAAGAGCATTGCCCGCTCTTCCAAAGGTCCTGAGTTCAATTCCTGGCAACCATATGGTGGCTCACAACCATCTGTAATGAGGTTCCCTCTTCTGGCCTGCAGACACACACATAGACAGAATATTGTATACATAATAAATAAATAAATAAACATTAACAAAAAAATTTAACCTTGGGAATAACTTGTCCCTTTTAAGGGATGTCTAAAAGTTTGTTTATTAATCTTTTTTAAATAAAAATCAATTTTTTAAAATTATATGTTCATATAGGTGTCTGTATGTGCACATGTAAATGCAGGTGCCCACAGGTTATTGGGTCTCCTGGAGCTGGAGTCTGGTTTTCATGAATGGTCTGTTGTGGGTGCTGGGAATTGAACTCCATCCTCTGAAGAGCAGAAGACATTGTTCATTGAAACATCTCTCTAATTTATTTATGTTTAGTTTTTATGTCTGAGTGTTTGTGTGCATGTATGGCATGTGTGTGTACAAAGGCCTGTGGAAGTCAGAAGAGGACGTCCAACTCCCTGGGACTGGAGTTACAGCCATTTCTGAGCTGCCGTGTGGTGGCTGGGAACTGAACCCAGGTCCTCTGTAAAAGCAGCAAGTACTCTGAGCCATCTCTTCAGTCTCTTAAAGGGTACTTAATTTAGTGGCACATACCTGTTATTTCAGCTTGTGCTATACAGCAAGACCCCCTTTCAAAAAGCCAGTAGATAAATAATTAAGTAAAGAAGTTTTTTGGGTTTGTTTGTTTTCTTTTCTTTCTTTTTGGGGATGGTTTAAGGCAGGATCTCTCCATATATCTTGGACTTTTCCTGGAACTCGCTATGTATATCAGGCTGGCCTCAAACTCCCAGAAATCCACTTGCCTCCGTTCTCAGTGCTAAGATCAGTGGTGTCTGCCATCATGCCCATCTTAAAGTACTCTTTAAAAATATTTATTTATTTACTGTTTATTCATCCATCCATCCACTTATTTATTTACTTACTTACTATACACAGCAGGAAAGGGCGCCAGATCTCATTACAGATGGTTGTGAACTATTATGTGGTTGCTAGGAATTGAACTCAGGACCTCTGGAAGAGGGAGCTAGTGCTCTTAATCTCTGAGCCATCTCTCCAGCTCAAATGTAGTTTTGGGCTTTGTGATGAGCTCAATTTTTTTTCTTAGATTTATCTACTTATGTATTTTACATACGTAAATGCTTTGTCTTCATGCACACCAGAAGAGGGCATTGATCCCATTGCAGATGGTTGTGAGCCACCGTGTAAGTGCTGGGAATTGAACTCCAGAACCTCTGGAAGAGGAGCTCGTGCCTTTAACTGCTGAGCCATCTCTCCAGCCCTTTTAAAAGTGCTTTTGAAAACATTAAAATTTAGACACATCAGTGCAACGCTAAGCTATTCTGTACCTTCTAATACTGTTTTCATGTTAACCAAGAATGTATTTTGGTTACTGTGTGGTGGTGTGTGTGCTTTTAATCCCAGCACTCAGGAGGCAGAGAGGCAGGCAGATTTCTGTGAATCGAGGCCGGCCTGGTCTACAGAGTGAGTTCTAGCACAGGCTTCAAAGCTAAAAGCTACACAGAGAAACCCTGTCTTTAAAAACTTATATATGTTTTGTCTTTTTTTTCTTTCTTTTTTTTATAGAGGTTAACATCTGGACAAAACAAACTGATTTATATCAGAAGAAAGTCATAACCTTGCCTTTTTGCAACCCTGATCTAACTAGCTCTGCTAAGTAGCTTAGACTTAACCTTGAGAGCTTGTTTGTCCGAGTCACAAAAGCTGAACTTTCCATGCTCACTGAATGACTAGGTGACTCTTCCTGTCTTCTGTTCAGAGGCTCCAGACTTAAAGCAGGAGGAGCGGCTCCAAGAGCTTGAGAGCTGTTCTGGCCTGGGCAGCACGTCTGATGATACGGATGTCAGGGAGGTCAGTTCCCGCCCCAGCACACCAGGCCTCAGTGTTGTGTCCGGTATGTCTGTCTTGTTTTAAGGACTAGGAATTTGAAGGCATCCTCTATTTCCTATTTATAAAGTGTTACCAAAGAGATAGTGGGCTTCATCATTGTTGTTTCATGGTATGGTACTAGCTGTGGATCCCAGGCTGGGCATGAAGGTCATGCTCCTTCACTGCATCTCCATCATCATCCTTCATGATCTTTGAGAACTTAATGTGTGGCTTTTACAGCCTGTGGAAACTATTGATGATCTTCTACAATTCTTGATATTGTTGGTAGCTTCTGCTACAATATTTAGGTATAACACGGTAATTCTGATAATGTATAAAGTAAGATGAGTGTATTTGAATGACAGTATGATAAATTCACAGTACTCAGCAACACACATGTATAGAACTGGCATATATAAAGTTTGAGAAAGAATTTCTCCAAACTTCATATAAATTTGTGTAACTACTCTATTCTTGTAGTTTATTTACTTAATTTTGCTATATTTTCAAAGGTATAAGTGCTACATCAGAGGATATTCCCAATAAGATTGAAGACCTGAGGTCTGAGTGCAGCTCTGATTTTGGGGGTAAAGATTCTGTAACTAGTCCAGACATGGATGACATAGCCCATGGTAAGTAGTGGAAGACAGAACAGCTTTTTAAAATGATTATATCATAACCTTCCGTGGTGATAATCCTAGCACTCAGGAGGTGGAGGCAGGTGGATCTCTATGAGTTTGAGACTTGCCTGCTCTACATAATGAGAATCTGTCTCAAAAACACCAAAGTGGGCCTGGGGAGATGTCTCTGCAGTTAAGAGCACTGACTGCCTTTTCAGAGGTGTTAGGGGGCCAGTGTTAACAAAAATACTTTCTCCAGAGTAGAGGCATGGGAATTTAGAAATATAGTGAAGAATATGAAGATCTGAATGAAAATGGAGAAACAGAAACATATAGGATAGTATCAGGAAGGAAGTTTTCAGTGGGTATTGAAAATTCAACCGCGTTTAATTTCCAACTGTTTAAAATATCCCTGACTCCAAAAGGTAGGAGTAAGACAAAAGACTGCATTAACATGATACAAGGAAATGAACTGACCAGTTGAAGGTCTCAGGCTACATCCATAGTTAAATATTCTGTTACTAGAACAAAACAAGTCACCAGGTCACGCTTGCGCCCTAGACCAAAACACTCTGTAGGCAAACCATTCCCTGGGTGGAATCCCAAGTATCTCCATAAAGGAAACTGGAACTTAGTTGGACCCTTAGGCTCTTGTTTGAGGTAGGAACAGATCTACTTCTTTATTCCTGGAGCCCAAGAACTGGCCATTAGCCACAGCTGTTGACAATAACCTTAAGAGAGCAGAACTCTCTGCCCAGCACCTAGGTGGGGCCTTTTTGAGGTAAATGCAAGACAACTATGCAAGGAACTAGAGGCAAAAGGAACTCTCTGACTTTGGCCAACTTGGAAACTCACAGAGGAGCTAGACCCTTAGTACCTACATGGTGGCTCACAACTGTGTCTAGCTCCAGGGCCAAGAAGGTCCAATGTCCTCTTCTGGCCTCCGTGGATACTGCATGCACACACAGGCATACAAGCAAGATAAAACTAAATATAAAAAAACCCAACAAACAGTAACAACAAAGGCCATATACTGTTAATATTTCATCGATTAGTATAACTCTCAGGTATAACTCATCAATGTGTACTTTAAATGTTCATATTCTAAATCTGAAATAAGGAAATCTATGAATGAAGAAAGTTTTATTCTCTGTATATTGATCTATTTTAATATTTAACACTTCTAGTTGTGTTAAGATGTGCACAGGGGTTTCTTTTTGGCAGTGGGGGCTCTGTAACCTAAAATAGTACATTTAGAGGTTAGAGTTTTTAAAATCAAGTCATCTGCTGAAAGCAATGTTTATACTTTCAAAATTCACAGTTTTTTTTTTTTTTGTTTTTGTTTTTTGTTTTTTTTTTGGTTTTTTGAGACAGGGTTTCTCTGTGGTTTTGGAGCCTGTCCTGGAACTAGCTCTGTAGACCAGGCTGGTCTTGAACTCACAGAGATCCGCCTGCCTCTGCCTCCCGAGTGCTGGGATTAAAGGCGTGCGCCACCACCGCCCGGCAATTCACAGTTTTTTAATCACCTCCTTTTTGGATAGTATTGCTTGATTGTATAGGTCGGGGAAGTTAGTCTCTGAGGGCGTGAGCCATTAGGAACTACGGTTGCCGTCTCATGATTGTGTTCTTCACACTAGCTGTAGCAACACCCACATTTGTCTACCCTCTAAATGTAGTGAGAATCCTTACATGCAGATTAAAATGTAGGGTGATCAGAATTTTTTTGCTTCTTGTTTTTCTTTTCTTTTTTTTTTTTTTTTAAGATTTATTTATGGGCTGGAGAGATGGCTCAGAGGTTAAGAGCATTGCCTGCTCTTCCAAAGGTCCTGAGTTCAATTCCCAGCAACCACATGGTGGCTCACAACCATCTATAATGGGGTCTGGTGCCTTCTTCTGGCCTGCAGGCACACACACAATATATTGTATACATAATAAATAAATATTAAAAAAAAGATTTATTTATTTATTATGTATACAGCATTCTGTCTGCATGGATGTCTGCACACCAGAAGGGGGAACCAGATTTCATTACAGATGGTTGTGAGCCACCATATGGTTGCCGGGAATTGAACTCAGGACCTCTGGCAAAACAGCCAGTGCTCTTAACCTCTGAGCCATCTCTCCAGACCCCCTTGTTTTTCTTTCTTTCTTTCTTTTTTTGTTTTGTTTTGTTTTGTTTTGTTTTTTGTTTTTGAGAGACAGGGTTTCTTTGTGTTGCCCTGGCTGTCCTGGAACTCACTCTGTAGACCAGGCTGGCCTTGAATTCAGAGGCTGCCTGCCTCTCCCTCCCTGTCAGGCACCACCACTATCTTGTGGGGTAATCACAATTTGATATTTATATGTTTCATTTATTTCTGGTAAGCTTCTGAGGTTCTAATTAATCAAGAGAGAGAAATTGTGGAAGAGTACCAGTGCCTTCTTCAGTGTGGGATGTGCTGTCTGCATCTGGCTTCATCTCGCGGTTGGTCTTGTTGTAGGTGCCCACCAGCTGACCTCTCCTCCCTCGCAGTCAGAGTCTCTGCTTGCCATGTTTGATCCACTGTCTTCACACGATGGTAAGCTTGTGGCAAGAACTTTTGGACTCTTGTCATAAACAGAAGCAAGATATTGCCAGCCTCTGGTTAATGCCTTTGTTGAATAGTTCCATGCTGTCTGTAATACTTCTTTGCTGTGTTACAGGGGCCTCTGCTGTGGTAAGGCCGAAGGTTCACTATGCCCGACCCTCGCACCCACCCCCGGATCCTCCAATCCTGGAAGGTGCAGTGGGAGGGAATGAGGCCAGGCTGCCCACCTTTGGTTCTCACGTTCTAACCGCAGCTGAAATGGAGGCGTTCAAGCAGAGGCATTCTTACCCTGAGAGACTGGTTCGCAGCAGGAGCTCTGACGTAGTGTCTTCTGTGCGGCGGCCCATGAGTGACCCCAGTTGCAACCGCCGTTCTGGGAACGACGAGCTCCCTCCAGCTGCAGCCACGGGTGCTACTTCTTTGGTGGCTGCACCTCATTCGTCATCTTCTTCTCCGAGTAAGGACTCTTCAAGAGGAGAGGTATGGGACACTAGCTATGTAGAGCTTTCGCTTTATGGTCAGCCAATGTTCTATGTGACGGGTTCCTATGATGTCTGAAATGAACATGGACTATGAATTGAAGATTGAGGATGACTGTGGTTGTAATTAAAGATGATCTGTCATGCTGGGCGGTAGTGGTGCACACTTTAATCTCTGCACTTGGGAAGCAGAGGCAGGTGGATCTCCATGAGTTTGAGGCCAGCCTGGTCTACAGAGTGAATTCCAGGACAGCCAGGGCTACACAGAGAAAAACCTGTCTCAAACAAAGAAAAAAAAAATCCTCTTAGTCTAGTCATCTATTGAATAGATACAGCACAGCTTGGTTCTGTGATCTTGTTAGATCTTTTCTCCGAGCAGAACACCTAGGACTGACTCCTAGTACTCTCTTGATGATTAAATGAGGAATGCCATTTTATTGGAAAGTCATGAAGTTGGGAAGACAAAATACTTCTTTCTCAGCCCAGTTCTTTTCTCCCTCTTTGTTGAGTTCATTGTACATTTCCAACAGGTGACACATTTGTTGTGATGCTGTCCTGCATGTGATCCCACTCGTCAGCACTCTGAAATGTCACCCCAGCCGTGTCTCCCCATGTCTCTTTTCATTTGTTTTATTGGTTTGTTGTTGTTGCTGTTTTTAAAAAAGGTTCTCATTATCTATTCCAAGGTGACCAGAAACTTACTATGTAGACGTGGCTGGTCTTGAACTTGTGATAATTGTTATGCCTCTGCCTCCACTCCCCTGAGCCCTGGTTAGAGCAGCAGGACTCCACAGTCACTGTCACCAGGCCTTGTACACTTTCACTCTGCTGCTTGTTCACTTTCGTCTCGGCCAATTTTTCACCCTTTATTTTAAGATCGTTTTTATTTTATGTGTGAGTGTTTGCCCAGGTGTCTGTCTGTGTACCATACACATAAAGCACTTGCAGAGGCCAAATTAGGGCATCAGGTCCCTTAGGACCAGAGTTACAAATGATTGTGAGACAGCATGCGAGTTTGGGAATGGAAGCTGGTATCCCAACTGCTGAGCTCCTACGCTGTATTCTCTGTCTCTTCCTGGAGTTTAATTTTTCTCTAAGGATCTTAGGTCCTTTGATCAAAACTAGTTTTTAGAAACTGAGATGAGTCAAAACTCATTTCTGTGGCATGTTGCTGCTCAGAGCTCTCAATGGCTAGAGCTAGGTGATATTTGTGTGTGAGCCTCTGTGTACACAGTCACCTCCGTGTTCACTTCATCTCTGTCTTTCTCAGCACAGAGGAAGCAGTGAGCGCACACTGAGCACTTGGTTTCAGTCTGGAGAAAAGTTTATTCTGTTTCCTTCCCTCTCCCCTGCTTCACTCTTCAATAGTGAGAAACTGCTTTCGTTATTCCTCATGTGGAAACGTGTAGACAGACATCCCAGCACCACCTCTAGCTCATGCATGTAAACGTGTACATAAACTTCCCAGCACCACCTCTAACTCGTGGGTAAACGTGTACATAAACATCCCAGCACCACCTCTAACTCATGTGTGTAAACGTGTACATAAACATTCCAGTGTCACCTCTAACTTTCCTGCCACATGAGCCCCGGTCTCTCTGATTACAGGAATCACCTGTTGTTAAGTGTTTTTAGGTAATTTTATTCTCTCTATTCACATGAAGTCTTCTGTGTAGAAAGAGACTGTTGGTTACAAAGTAGAAAGCACTCAGAATGAGATTTTACTAATGGGCAAGAAAAGGCACTGCTCTAACAGCCAAGAATGTACTTTAGTCACAATTCTGTAAATAAAAGAAATGGAAATTAAGAGATTTTTTGAGGTCACATAGGCTAGTAATGGATTAATGGCCCTGTCCTTGAATGTGAGCAGAGTTGATGATGACTGTGTGATTGGTGACCAAAGGCAGGTCTAGGTTTGATGGGCAGCTGTGCCACATGCAGGCTGTGTACCTTGAGGAAGGTTACCTCATTTAGCTTCATGTTACTCATCTATAGAAAGGATTTTAGGACAGGGCATGGTGGCACACACCTTTAATCCCAACACTGTTTAAACTCACAGGAGACAGAGTTTAGATCTCTGAGTTTTAGGACAGCCAGGGGTTACACAGTGAGACCCAGCAATGGGGCAGGGGGAAGGACTTAAGAACTGAGCATGGTAGCTCATGCCTATAATTCCAGTAATTGGGAGGCTGAGATAGGAGTATTGCTAAGGAAGAGGTCAGCCTGGGCTACAGACTAAGACTCTGTCTCAAAACAACAACAACAAAGCCCCTAATAACAGGAACTATTTTCTCAGGCAGCTGAAGGGCTGAGAGATCTGTTCTTATGCTGGGTTCTGACACACCAGGTTACTATTGCTACATCACACAGTCCCTGCCCTCATTAGTATTCACTGCACTGCTTTTACTTAGGGTTTCCTGTTTTGTTTTGTCTTGCTTTTGTGCTGAGGATTGACTCCAGAGTTGGTACCTGCTGAGCACTTGTTCTTTCTACTGAGCTCTACCCAGAAGGAAGCTCTAACACTTCCTTTATAAGTGATCTTTGGGTACCCGTGATACCATGTTCTGTTAGCTCTTTGGTTTTCTAGCAGTTATGGATAGTACCTACCCTCACACACACCACCCTGACCTGGAGGGTGTTCTTCCTCACAGCAGAGGGCGCTGCAAGCATTAGTAGTTTTCTGTGCTGGGAATGTGACTTAGAGGCCATGGGCCCTGAGTTCTCCCCTGCTAACACCCCAAAAAGAACAGTTTTAAGGCAAATAGGACTGGCATACAGCCTTACTGAAATTCTTTTCATAGCAACTTACCCTGCTGCTCAACTCACAATAAAGCATCAGACTCTCTCTGCAGGCTGAAGAGCGCAAGGATAGTGATGATGAGAGATCAGACAGGAGCAGGCCTTGGTGGAGAAAACGCTTCGTGTCAGCTATGCCTAAAGGTAATTTCATAAAACTTTAGAGCTTCAAGTCTCACCACGCCTCTGTGACGTTGCTGGGCCTGTCTCTAGCTGTGTGGAAGTGTAGAAATGCTTTCACTGAGGGAATGCTCTGGCAGAGCTTTAAAATGTCCTGTTCTTTGTGGGAAGTGGCAGTGGTGTCCTAAATGGAAATATGCCAATCACTGTTGTTAAACATGGAGGACTCTTGGCATGCCATTGTTGCTGTTAATTTAATGTATTCAAGCCACTTTGATGTTCCTGGAACAGATCTAAGTTTTACATGTCTATGTGCATTGAAAACATGTGTGCCCTACAGAAGTAGCTAGTGTCTATTTTGGAAGGTACTTGTATACATTTATTTTTAGTGAATAGCTTGACATTGATTGAGTCAGCAAAAATTCCTCTTCCTGAAGGAAGAGATCACTCAAACGTTGGGGACCTGTCCCATAGGCCTTTCCCCAGGCTGTGCACTTACAGGAGGCTGGGACCTGCTTCTGCCCATGCTCAAGTCCACTTAATGGGGCGGAGTTAGTGAGGCAGGAACTCTGAATGTGTTCTGTTGGCGAGGTTAAGAGGCAATGGTTTTGATTTACTCCCAGTGGATCCTCATTAAACCATTCTTTCTATGGCAGAAGACTCCACAGTAGCTTCTGAAAGCTCCTTTAAGAACCATTGATGCTATCTTAATGATTATCAGTTGACATTTGGAATTTTTAAACTTTTAAACTTTCAGCCTCCCTCACTTAGAAATGTTGGCACAGCAGTTAACTTCCGAGGAGTGCAGTATGTTGTATGTCACACTACTGACTTTATTTAATTTCCAGCTCCTATACCATTTAGAAAGAAAGAAAAACAAGAAAAAGACAAAGATGATCTGGGGCCTGACAGATTCTCAACACTCACAGGTTTGTAGACCCATGGGCTTCCTGGCTCCTTCATTCCCAGAGCACATATTTCATAACATTTTTTTCTTGGATGCCATAAGCGTTGCCTTTTTAGAAGAGTGTGTCTGTGTGTGTTCGGTGGGGAGTATGTTCTTCATGGCTCTGTGGTCCACCTAGGGGCCACGGTGGGTCTTGGTGTGCTCTTCCTACAGACCACCACTACCATCACCATCCTCATTACCATAACCTGTTTCTGACAAGGCCTGCCTGAGAGCTCACCGCCAGGGGACAATGCCACTGCCAGGGGCTGTTGGAGCGTGTGGCGCTGCCTCTAGTGCTGTGCATGCCATATCTCTGGACGATTGGCTGGCTACTTTTCTCTAACACTGGCTGTAGGATACTAAATTTATTTTCATCTGTAGTTTGTTCTAGTTTATTCAGGATCACAATGAAATACTATGATATCATTTTATTTTTTTCATGATTAAAGTATTTGTTCAAACACAAATGCCAACCATTGTACTAAAAGTTAAAGATCTCACTAGTTTTTCTTTTTTGTTTTTTATAGCTTGACCCACTATTACTGCTGTCCAACCCATGGCAGAGCTTTAGGGATCTTCCTTGTCCCACACCTGCATTCTGCAGCTCCCTCGGTGCCCTATAAGCCGAGCATGAGAGCTGGTGTAAATGGCCAGTGCCATAGCGCATCTGGAGGGAAGTTTACTTCTCTTTTTGTTTTTTCTTATCTTAATTTTAAGGTGTGCTGTCTTCCCATTCTAAGTCATAATAAAGCTTTTTAAGTTAAAAGTGGAATAGGTCAGCTGGGTGGTGGTGACACACGCCTTTAATCCCAACATTTGGGAGGCAGAGGCAGGCGGATCTCTGTGAGTTTAAGGCCAGCCTGGTCTACAGAGTAAGTGGGTTCCAGGACAGCCAGGGTTACACAGAGAAACCCTGTCTTGGGAAAAGAAAAAGAAAAAAAAAAAAAGATGCTCTCAAAAGTGACCAACCAGCACAATACGTGCAGCATCCCATTTTGATGCTTGTTCTAATGTCTGATTGTGCATGTTAAGTGTACCCATATACAGTCTATATAACCCTGCTTTATTTGATACAGTAACTTTCCGATAATAAAGGGTCTGAGCAGCAGGAGACAGGTGGATAGGCCACAGTTCCCTGGTGAGCACAGCCCATCTGTCCTATTCAGTCAGCAAATACTGGTTGATCATCTGAGTCTTGCCAGACACTGTACTAGGTACTGTGGGTGTTAAATCAAATCACACATGGCCTGTGTGTGCTGGAGCATTTCAGTGTGGTTAGAAAGAGTTGAAAAGATGCTGTTTTGGGGCAGTGTGTCTGTCTATTTTCCTGTGTCCCAGGTCTTGCTGTTAGGACACCAGTGTCATTGAGTATTACTGGTGCACGCCTTTTAATCCCAGCACTCAGGAGGCAGAGTTGAAGGCCAGCTCGGTCTACAGAATGAGTTCCTGGCCAGTGCCTTTAAAAGAAAGGACAGAGGGGAGTACAAGCAGTGCATACAAGCTGAATTACATTGTTGATTAAGGACTTTGAAGAAGTTGTAAGTTGTTAGGTCTTTGAGCAATTTTTTTTTTCTTGGAAGCTGAATAAAGCTTTTTTCTTTTCACAAAGTGGTTCGTTTTCTTTGGGTCTGATCGAAGAATCTTAGCATTCTTATTGGAGAAATTCTATCCAATCCTAGCTAATGGAGGTTTCAGTGTTATAAACAGGTGTTCCATGTGAGCCTGGCTCTATTCCTGCCGCTCTAAGAGCTGACTTTGTGGTCTGTCTCAGTCTTCCTCAGTATTTGTGCATGGTGACTTTTCTGTGACTGAATCAGACCTCTATGACTTTGTATTTATCTTTACTATGTTTCATACACTTTCCAGTTTCTGCTGGGTACAGTTGGTTTTTTAATCATTTGTACTGGCTGTAAATGATTTGATTCTATTACACTGTAGTGTAACTATTCTTTTGCTATTGAAGCACTTAAACTGCTTCCTCCCATTTTTCTCTGGGAATACCTTTGTGCCTATGGTGTTGTCATTATGTTATGTAACAGTGCTGGGGACTGAACCCAGGCTTACACCTGCCATCAGGCAGTCTCCTACTAACTGTACCCCAGCCCTACATAGCAGCTTATCAAAGGAAGATGCAATAAGCAACATTATAGTTTAATTGACTCATTTTAGCCAATTTATATGTGTCCCTTTTACAGTCCTTGTGAGCTCTCAAAAGATAGCAGTGGAGCTGGAGGGATGCTCAACACTTTGAAGCACTTGCTGCTCTTGTAGAAAACCTGGGTTCAGTTCCCGTCACTTGTATGTTGGCTTACAGCCAGCTGTAACTCCAGTTCCAAGGGCTCTGAAACCCTCTTCAGGCACCAGGTGTGCACATAGTACATGTGCATGCATGAGGCAAAACACTCCGAATAGTAAATGAATAAATAATGAGTCTTTTTAAAGCTATATCCAAAAATATTGTTCCTTCAAAGGATTCTGCAATGGTTGCACTTATATTTTGAAAAAGTTCACAAGAGTTTCTGAGTCTCTTGTCATGACTACACTACTTACAGCAGACAATCTTAAATGACTTTGGGAGTCAGGTGTGCTTGCATCTATAATCCCGGCACTAAGAAGGCTGGGGCAGGAGAATTGCCACAAATTCAAGGCCAGTGTAGGCTACAGAGTGAGACCTGTCCCCCAAAAAATAAAAACTAGAAAACACAGCTTTGTGAATCACTGTATAACTTGAGGTATGTTATAGAAACGTGAATAGCAGATACTTGTTTGTGGAGGTGAAATGTCCTTGAGCATGCTGCTCAGCCTCCATGCTTCTCTGTCCAATTGTCTGATGAGCAAGTGCCTACACAGGTGCTTGGCACAGTTCACTGCTATGTGGTACACATGTAATGAATACTAGCTGCTGTTACCATACATACAAACCATGCGTAGTGGTTTTAATGAGATTTTTCGAAATTTTTCCAAATGGAATTCTACCAGAATGTAGCTTGGTTACCTATTGACCTAGCTCAGTCTTAGGAGTTTCACTATGGAACTTTATTTTGTATTGAAGATTCATAGTAGTTGATGAATGAGTACTGTTTGAGAATGTAGGCTGACTTGTGTGTGTGGTGCTGGGAATCGAAACTCAACCACTGAACTATGTCCCTAGCTTGTCTTTTTTATTTTATTTTTTTTAAATATTTATTTATTATGTATACAACATTCTTTCCATGTATGTTTGTATGCCAGAAGAGGACACCAGATCTCATTATAGATGGTTGTGAGCCACCATGTGGTTGCTGGGAATTGAACTCAGGACCTCTGGAAGAGCAGTCAGTGCTCTTAATCTCTGAGCCATCTCTCCAGCCCCTATTTTTTTATTTTTTATTTTTATTTTTTTTGAGACAGAGTCTCACTATAACCTAGGCTGGCCTTGAATTCACAATTCTCTTGCTTCTACTTCCCAAGCGCTGGAGTTACAAGCATGTATCATGACAGCAAGCTAGCTCAACAGTTTTGATAGCTGATTTGGTTGTCAGGGTAACAGACGCTTGGGTTCTCTAGCAATGCCAGTGACTGTTGTACGGAATGAAGAGCTGTGCCCTGACAGCTGCCCTGTCATGAACAGGTGGGGTATGAGAGAAACGTTCAGATGTGATATAAAGAGAGAAAGGAGAAAACCGTTTTAATTTTATCAAAATTAATAAAAGATTAAGTCTAATTTTAAATAGTTAATTTTTTTCCTTCAGCACGGAGATATCTGATTGTGTATATAAAAATTTATTGTTGGGATTGGTGTGGTGGTGTGTCTCAAGTCTTAGCACTTGGCAGGCTTAGATATAGAACCACAAACTCAAAGCCTGATCTTGGGCTACACAATGAGTTAAAGGTCAGCCTGGGTTATATAGCAAGACTATTCTTTTGTTTGTCCCCCATCCTAAAAAAGGAACCTTTGGTAGAAGTTTTGTTGACATGAATTGACCGTTACTGTGACTTGAACAGTGCTGAGGTGGAGGGATGCTTCCTGTGTCCTGCTTTGGGAAGGCGCTCAGACCTAGCAGTGGGGTTGAGTAGGCAGCTGCATGGCGCCTCATAACACTGAGATATGTGCCCTTTTTAGTCTGACCTCCTAATCTGCCTTTGGGATCATACTACTGGTGTCATACTAACAGCAGGGTTGGTATAAACCCAGGGGAATAATGCGCTCTCTTTCTTTTCCCCTGCAGATGAGCCCAGCCCTAGGCTCAGTGCACAGACTCAGGTTGCTGAAGATATTCTGGACAAATATCGGAACGCCATTAAACGGACCAGCCCCAGTGAAGGAGCAATGGCCAATGACGAGAGTGCAGGTGATAACTATCATAGATCTAACAGTATCAGTTTACTATGGTGATAACAAAAGTCCTGACTGCAATAGCCTTTAAAATAGGCCATCTAGAGGTCAGGTCAGATTAACATGTCCCTCTCTATACTTTTCCACTAAACCTGGGCACCCCAGATGTTCAGATGGTTTAGGGTTAACTGATGAGTCTGGGGTGATAGCCCAGAGAAACTTGGTGCATGTTTTAGTGAGAGAGAATTCTTTTTTACTGTCTAGAGAAGTGTGATTTGATGTAGTTACAAACTTTAGTGGAGCTGTGGTAACTGACATGAGCCACAGCACCTTTGTTGCTTGGTACCTCTTTTCTACAGGGTTCTCTCTTTTCATGGAGGAATACTCGTAAAAATATGGAATCCTCAAGATAAAGGGAAAGCAAAAGCATATAAAACCATAAGCAGTTTGCTAAATCTGTCTATGCCTGCATATGCTGAGAGCATTTTCTGGAAGATTCATCAGCAAGCAGTAGCATGAGCTGCTCTGAGGCGGATACCTAAGGCTGAAGAGGAAATGATGGCAAGGAGGAATTCCATCTTTTTGTTTTTCCTTTTCAGGGTAGTAGGGTGGGAAGACAGGGTCTCTTACTCTGTAGGTCAGACTGACCTTGAACTCAGAATCCTCCTGCCCCCCAAGTGCTAAAATTATAGGCATGTGCCAATCTGCCATCATTTCTAACCTTTTTTTTTTTAGGTGGGGGGAAGCTTTTTAAATAGCAGTAGGTGAAGGTTAATAAACCTTATATTTAGACTTACCAGCTACTAACGTTTTGTCATAGTTTCCTATACAGTGTCTTTATTATATTCAGGATCAGTTTATTCCTTTTGACTTGGAAGACTTTTTTTCTTTTTTCAAGAGAGTCTCATGTAACACAGGCTTGCATCAAACTAACTGTAACAGTAGATAACCTTGATCTCTTTTTTAAGATTAATTTTTTTATATGTATGGGTATTTTTGCCTGCATGTATGTGTCTGTGCAGCACATGTGCAGTACCCATGGAGGCCAGAAAAGGGCGAGGGTATTCTATCCTCTGGAATTGCAGCCAGTGTTCTTTTCTTCTGGGCCATCTCTCCAGCCCTGACTTTGAACTCTTGATCTTCCTGCCTCCACTTCAAGTTCTATAATTACTGGCATGCATCACGCTCATTTTATGTTGTGCTGGGGATGTAATCTATGGCTTGCATGCTAAACAAGCAATCTACTGACTGAACCCCATGCCCCTTGACTGTATGTTTGTATGTATGATCTTGTATTACTTGACTTAGTAAATACATAACACACAGATCTGGCCTTGCTGTGTTTGTGAGCTAGTCCCTGACTAAGCCTTAGGTGTGGTGGAAAGGCTGTGTTGAGGAAAATCAGGAGACAAGAGTGAGGGTCTATCTGTTCCAGCATTTGGCCAACCAAGGGATCTTCTGCCAGGACTGGAGTCCGTGTCTCTAAAGTGAGAGTATTGTTTAAAATGCTTTTGAGGCTCTTAGTGACTCTGATTTTGGAATATGAGCTTTATGAAGTTATCTCAAGTATTGACTATTTTGGACTGGGATAGGAAGAGCAACCATTCTCTGCTTTCATATCTGCTCTCTTGATACTTTGTTGTTGATAACCTGGTTATGTATCTGAAATTTGTTTTTTTTTTCTCTAAGAACTCTTATTTTGAGATAAGCTAACTCATGATTAAGTTGCTCTGAACACCTGCTAGTACCAGAAATTTCCACATTGACATGGGTTCTCCTTTTCTTGGGTTCGGGTTTTGTTTAGAGGTCATGGGTGATGGTGAAAGTGCTCAGGACTCTCCCCGGGATGAAGCGCTGCAGAACATCTCTGCCGACGACCTCCCAGACTCTGCCAGCCAAGCAGCCCACCCCCAGGATGCTGCTTTCTCTTACAGGTATTTCGTTCCAGAGTTGGAAGCTTGGGGTTTGGACTTTTTATCCCCATTTTAATCATTTCGAGTCAACCAGTTGTTAAGTATAAAGAGCGGCTGGACGATGAAGTGCTTGTTGCACACGCAGTATGCAGACCTAAGGTGAACACCCATTGCCTACCTGGAAGAGCTGAGCGTGATGGTGTTCACTTGTAATCTTAGCACTGGAGCCCAGGGCTCACTGGCCAGTTGTCCTAGTATGCCTCTAAGCTAGTGAGAGACCCTATCTCAGAAAACAAGGTTGATGGCGTCTCTTCAGGAATGACATTGAGGTTGTCCTGTGTCATCTATGTACTTACACATGTGCATACATGCACACGTGCGCTAAAGAGAAAAATGAAATGCTATTTAGTAAGAAAACTCACTTCATGCTAGGTGTGGTAATGCATGCCTTTAGTCCCAGCATTCAGGAAGTAGGCAGGCAGATCCCTGTGAATTTGAGTCTACAGAGAGAGTTTCAGACCAGCTAGTACTATACAGTGAAATACTTTTTTTTTTTTAAAGAAAATACTTCAATTGTGGATATCAGATATCAAAAACATTAATTCAAGGATTAAAAATTACTCCTATGTAGCGGGCTTTCTTTCTGGCCACCAGCTAGCTCCTAAATAAAGACACGGAGACTTATTAGTTATGAATGCTCAGCCTTATCTTATGATTGTTCCACTAGCCCTTATAACTTATTTTAACCTTTTTTTCTTCATTCACATTTTGCCTTGGGGCTTTTTACCTTTCTTTCATTCTGTATGTTCTACTCTGTGTCAACTCCATGTCTGGTTGGCTGGCAGCTGCCTGGCTGGCTGGTATTGGGTATCTTTCTCTCTTCTTCATTCTCTCTCAGCCTGCATTCCTCTTCCTACTTATTCCCTCTGTCCACTAGCCTTGCCTATCCCCCCACTGCCTAGCTATTGGCCATTTAGCCTTGTATTAGACTAATCAGGTACCTTAGGCAGGCAAAGCAAAACATCTATACATTGTTAAACAAATGCAGCACAAACAAATGTAACTCACCTTTGTGTAGTTAAAGTAACCTTCCATGGGGCTGGAGAGATGGCTCAGGTTAAGAGCATTGCCTGCTTTTCCAAAGGTCCTGAGTTTAATTCCCAGCAACCACATGGTGGCTCACAACCAACCATCTGTAATGGGGTTGGTGCCCTCTTCTGGCCTGCAGTCAGACACACAGACAGAGTATTGTATACATAATAAATAAATATATTAAAAAAAAAATAAAGTAACCTTCCACAACAAGTAGCTTAAACAAGTTGCAGTACCACCATTTGCACAAAACAGCAGCCTGTGTGGGGCATGGTCGGGGGTCCAGATAATCAGGAATAGTTGTAGGATCATCCCACTGAGCACTGGAGCTCAGTCCTGGCCTCCTCTCTGTTCCCTGCAGCCTCCTCCCACAGGGCTTGAGAAAGTAGGTTTGGGAACATGGCATTTGCACTTGCTTGGTAAGAAGATGCTGCTTCCTTGGACAAGGAGCACCCTTGCCTAGCTCATTTTTTTTATTTTAATAATTTATTTATTTTTAAACTATAAACATTATTTTAGGGCTGGACATATGGCTCTGAGGTTAAGAGCACTGACTGCTCTTCCAGAGGTCCTGAGTTCAATTCCCAGCAACCACATGGTGGCTCACAACCATCTATAATGAGATCTGGTACCCTCTTCTGGTGTGCAGGCAGAACACTGTGCACGCAACAAATAAATAAGTAAATAAATCTTTTTTTAAAAAAATGTAAATCAGGTGACTTTAATATATTTTATGATATTCTTGGCAAAATGGATATACTGGTTAATTTAAGTCAACTTGTTACAAACTAGAATCACCTGGGAAAACAGAACTCCAAATGAGGAATTGCCGTCATTGGCTTGGGCAGTAGGTGTGTCTTTGAGGCATTTTCATGATTGATGGTTGAAGTGGGATGTTGTTGGTTGTTTTACTATTTTGACTTTGGAGGGGCATCACCCAGCTTCTAAATATATCACACACCACACACGGAGTCTTATTATTCCTTATCAATGCCTGGCCTTTGTTTGACTTATTTCTAGACAGCTTTTTCTTAAATTATGCTATCTATTTTTTGTCTCTGGGCTTTTACCTTTCTCTACTTTATATATTACTTTCACTTTTACTCCGTGGCTATCTGTATGGTTGGGTGACTGGCCCCTGCAGTCCTCCTTTCCTTGTTCTTGCTCCTCCTCCTTCTTGACCAGATTTCTCCTATTTTTCTCTCTGCCTACCAGCCCTGCCTTGCTATTGGCCGTTCAGCTCTTTATTAGACGAATCAGGTGTTTTAGACAGGCAAAGAATCACAGAGTTAAACAAATAGAGCATAAAAAAATGCAACACATCTTTGCATTGTTAAAACAAATGTTCCACAGCATAAACAAATCTAACACGTCTTAATATTCTACAACTGTGGGAGGGCCCAGCCGGTCCTCTGTGGGCAGTTCTGCCCGTGAGCAGGTGATTCTGGACTGTATTAGCAAGCTGAGAGCTAGAGAGGTGGCTCGGTGGCTGAGCTTGCACTGCTCTCCCAGAGGACCCTCATTAGGTGATTCATGGCCATGTGCGACTTCAGCTCCAGGGGGTCCGGCACTTCTGGCCACAATAGGAAGCCGCACTCAGATGCACAAATATACACACATACGCATAATTTAAAATGGTAAAAAAAATACATTAAGAGCCGGGCAGTGGTGGTGCATGCCTTTAATCCCAGCACTCGGGAGGCAGAGGCAGGCGGGTCTCTGTGAGTTCGAGACCAGCCTGGTCTACAAGAGCTAGTTCCAGGACAGGCTCCAAAAAACCAGAGAAATCCTGTCTCGAAAAACCAAAAAAAAAAACAAAAAAAAACATTAAGGTAGGGGGCTGAGCAAGCCAGCAAGCAACTTTCCTCCGTGACCTGCTTCTGTTCCTGTTTGAGTTCCTGCCCTGACTCCCCTCAATGATTGACTGCACATAGCCCAATAAACTGTTTTCTTCCCAAGTTGCTTTTGGCCATAGTATTTATCACAACAATAGAAAGCAAACTAGGACCATGGTAAATATTATGTTTGATGAGTTTGATTTCTAAATTAGTTGTTTAGTAGGGACAAATCTGCTAAGGCAAGGCCCAAGTCATTAAGTGGGAATGTGATGACCCATGGAAGAAGAAACAATTGTTTTTTTTTTCCAGGGCATCAAATTCCCTTCTTTAAACACCACCACAGGACCAGGAAGGGCCATAGGTTGTAGTAAGGAAAGAAATACCGTGTTGCTGTGGAAGGCTAGAAGGCAGCCTCTACTGAAGAGGCTGTGCCACCACATGCAGTAGGTGGGAAGTTGGAGAGTCTGATCTCAGCACAAACCTCCAAGCAGTAGAACACAGCAAGTGTGGCTCTTTTGTTTGTTTTGTTTTGTTTGTTTTGGCAGTGGATGGGCTTGTCTGTGCAGGACTGACATGTGTGACTGGTAGACAGCATACAGGTTGGCTGTAGGTGTCTGTGTTGTGACATGCCCTCTGTCCACTCTCAGCACTTCCTGTGACCTCAGTGTGCTTAGATCATAGGAATTCTTGACTGGACTTGCGCAGAGCACACTTCCAAACCTCTCATTTAGGAACTAGAGGTGCTTCTCAGTGAGGTATCAGTGAGCTGAAACGGATCTTTTCTTAAAGAATCATTTGAGTTCTGAGCTAACATAATTGTGTATGTGTAAAAATCAGTAAAACGTGCCATTTCTGGCTGAGGGTATGCTTAGCTGGAAGTCCTGGGTCCCAGCTCCAGCCACACAAAAGAGGATGTGATCATTTCTGTGTAAGTAAATTAATGTGCCCTATACCTATTCTTCAGAGACGTAAAAAAGAAGCTGAGGCTTGCTCTCTGCTCTGCGGACTCGGTGGCCTTTCCAGTGCTAACCCACTCAACAAGGAACGGACTGCCTGACCACACAGACCCAGAAGGCAAGTCAACCCCACGACTCTCCCACACGCACAGCTACCTCCTTTAGCTGCCACTGACAGAAATTCATTTAAGTCATTTAAGGGTACTTTGATCCCCCTTTTTTAAGATTTATATAAGTATCTGTGTTCGCCGTGTGTAGAGCTGGAGTTCAGACAGTTGTGAGCTGCCTAGGGTGGGTGCTGGGATCTGAGCTCCAGTCCTCTGGAAGAGCAACATGGGCTCCTAATCACTGAGCCTTCTCCCCAGCTCCTGATACTTTGATTTCTGATTATTTATTTTCTTAACAAGAGTGGCAGTACTGTTTGGCTCTAATGGTTTGCTGTGTAACAGGATTGATAGGCCAGGGTGTGGATACCCTAACAGAACTCTTGTTTTTGTTTCTTTTTAGACAATGAAATTGTATGCTTCTTAAAAGTTCAAATAGCTGAAGCAATTAATTTACAAGATAAGAACTTAATGGCTCAACTTCAAGAAACAATGCGTTGTGTGTGCCGCTTTGACAATAGGACTTGTAGGAAGCTGCTGGCATCCATTGCTGAAGACTACAGGTACTGTTCCAACCCGGCCAGTTTATGGATCTGACTGCAAGCTGGCGCTGGTTTGTGGTGTTTCTTTGTTTTGAGGGAAGCTTCTTGTTTTAGTTGGTCTTTATTGAAGAAATGAAGCTATATGACTATCTTTACTTAGATAGAGCTTTTTAAACAACACAATTTAGAAATGTTATTACCAACAGTTCTTGCTAATAAAGAAGTGTAACTTACTTCAACTTTGCATAAAAGGAGGTAAAAAAGGGTTGGGGAAACAGCTCAGTAAAGTACAACCATGAGGACCTGAGTTTGGTTCTCCAGCACCAGGCAAAAGCCGGGCATGGTGGGATGTACCTGCAACTCCTTCTCAAGGGAAATGGATTCATATGAATCCTGGGGGCTTGCTGACTAGACAAGGTTGCAGACTCCAGGTGAGTAAGGGATCCTGTCTGGAAAGAAAGGGCAGGTGGGGCCACAGGATAAAGGTGCATGCCATGGAAGCTTGACAGCCTAAGTGAGATCTCCAGAACTCACACAAAGGTGGAGGAGAAAACTGACTTCACAAAAGCTGTCTGTGGGCTCTACATGCATGCTTGGCACAGTTTTACTCACACGTGTTTATAGTAATAATCTTTTAAAAGCAGGTAAATAGGTTTTCTGCCACTGTGAGGCCAGGATGACTAGGTTATGATATATATATATATATATATATATATATATATATATATATATATATATATATTACATGTATTAGGAAAGACTCTAGAGGGCCAGAGATGCAGATATAATCTTAGGAATTTTGCTGCCAAGGCCTAGCCAGTATGGGGGAATGTGAGTGCTGCACATAGGCAGAATGGAAGCTCCTAGTCTTAGTGGATCTCATGTGGTAGTGGTACTTAATGATCTGGTGTATATAATTTGTATTTTGCTCAGCAGCCAATTTTCTGTTAACTTGTGTCCTACAAGGATGGAGACTATGTTTCCATAATAAATGAGTTTGCGGAGGACCTTGGAGACATAGGAAGTTAGGTGCCAATGATAGGTACCACAGAACCATGTATAAGTGTTTTATTTCTTGAGCTGGCAGTGCAGATAGTTCCCAAGATGCTTGTCTACAGCCTCTTGTGCCAACTTATAAAAATCACAGTCTATAAAGTAATTGTTTTAAAAAAGTAACACTCCTAGTTGCTGAAGAAAGTATGTAAGTACGTGCTGTATACATCTGATGATCGGTAGTACTTTTTCCCTTCAGGAAAAGAGCCCCATATATTGCTTATCTCACCCGCTGTCGACAAGGACTGCAAACCACACAGGCTCACTTGGAAAGGCTCTTGCAAAGAGTTTTGCGGGACAAAGAGGTGGCCAATCGGTATTTTACCACTGTGTGTGTACGGTTACTGCTTGAGAGCAAAGAAAAGAAGATCAGGGAGTTCATTCAAGGTAACTACTAAATGCATTCAGACAAACATCTCCTCAGCCATGTGAGATGGAAGAATTGTTTTGCTTTGCTGATTTAGAGTCTTAACTTATTTAACTACCCATTTCCTTCCTTCCTTCCTCCCTCCCTCCCTCCCTCCCTCCCTCCCTCCCTCCCTCCCTCCCTCCCTCCTTTCCTCCCTCCCTTCCTTCCTTCCAGATTTTGAAGACTGGTGAGATGGCTCAGCAGTTATGAGCACTGGCTGCTCTTCCTGAGGACCAGGGTTCAATTCCCAATCCCCACATAGCAGCAGCTTATAATCATCTTCAGTGCTAGTTCAGGGATCCGCTCTCTTCTAGCATATGCAGGGACCAGGCACATACACGATGCACAGACATGTGACACAGTAAAAATAATAATAATAATTAGAAAGGAGATTGTGTGTGTGTGTGTGTGTGTGTGTGTGTGTGTGTGTGTGTGTGTGTGTGTGTGTAAAAGCCAGAAGAGGGATCCGATCTCCTGGTACTCAAGTTACAGGCAGTTGTAAGGTGCACCTGGATGCTGGTAACCAAACTCCCATCCTCCGGAAGAGTAACAAGCTGCTTTTAACTGCTGAGCCATCTATAGCTAAGATTTATTTTTATGACTTTTATTTATAAATTTTTGGGGGCTGGGGCATGCCTCAGCATGTGATGGAAGGATAAGATATCTTGACGGAGTTGGTTCTCTCCTTCCACTGTGTGGCTCCATGGGATCTGGAGGGTTCTCTAGAGGAACATAACTGATAGAACTATATATTTATGTGTGGGATTTATAAGAATGACTTACAGTTTGTTGTTTAGCTAGTCCAACAATAGCTGCCCATAAATGGAAGGGCCAAGAATCTGGTAGTTATTTAGTCTCAGCTAGTCTTCATTATACACCAGAATTCTGAAGAAATAGGCTGTCATTCCAGTGAAGGAATCACTTGCCAGCAAGAGTAGGGCAAGCAGGCCTAGAGAGCAAATGTTCCCTTCTCTTCCATGTTCTTTATATAGACTGCCAGCAGAATGTGTGGCCCAGATTAAAGGTGTACAATCACACCTCAAAAGATCCAGATTAAGCCAGGCGGTGGTGGCGCACGCCTTTAATCCCAGCACTCGGAAGGCAGAGGCAGGTGGATCTCTGTGAGTTCGAGGCCAGCCTGGTCTACAAGAGCGAGTTCCAGGACAGGAACCAAAAGCTACGGAGAAACCCTGTCTCGAAAAATGAAAAAAAAAAAAATCCAGATTAAAAGTGATCTTTTTCTACTTCAAATGATTTAATTAATAATAATAATTTTCTCACTTGGGTGTTAGTTGACTGCAGTCTGCAGTTGCGGTCGGGTTGATGGTCAACAATCACCATCACAGGATCCGACCTGGGTCTTCTGGCTGGCAGCAATTGTCGTTATCCAATGAGCCATCTCCCAGGCCCAAGGTTTTGTGTTCTTGGGATGACTTTGGGATTGATTCTCTGAAAAGACAGGGAGAAGTTTTGGGTGAACACAGTTCAGATTTTTGGCTGAAACCCTAAATAGGCTGGAGAGTTAGCTCAACACTTTGTAAGAACCCAATGTTTTTGCAGGGGACCGAGGTTTGATTCCTAGTACCCACATGGCAGCTCACAAATGTCCATAACTCCATTTCCCTCTTTTATCCTCAGAGGTTACATGTGGACACACAGACACACATGCAAACAAAGCAATCATCTACATAGAAAAAAATTTTTAAAAAATAAATAATAAAAGATTTATCCAAAAAAAAAAAAAAAAGAAAAGAAAAAGAGAAAGAAAGATGGAGGGAAACCTAAAAGGCTCCCAGAGCTGTGTTGAAGGAACTTTATACCACAGATGGGCTACCTGAAACTGCTGTCAGTATCAGCGTAGTCCAGATGGGGTCACCATCTAAATTCAGAGCTGTCACTTGAAGAGACTCATTCAGTGGTGGGCTGCTGCTGTTCCAGCACGCTGGAGGGAGGACCAGATCATTATCCTGCAGATGCTGGCCAGCTCTCACTGTTCACTTCACACTGCCGTCTGCTCTGTGGACATGGTACCTAACTCAGGATGGGTAGGGAAGCCACCCCTGTGTCCGCTGCTTAGCTACTGGAGTGAAAACTGAAGGTTTGGAAGACCTCTGCTCAGAATGGGTGGGTGGCCACAGATCTTGACAACCCTTCCTGCCTAGGTGCACATTATCACATGTGTTAATTCAGTACATCCAGATGCTGAAAATGCAGGCCACTCACAAAGCAGAAATCTGCAATGATGTAGAGATCAAATGGCAGCTTCACTTTTGTGTGGTGTGTGTGTGTGTGTGTGTGTGTGTTTTGTTGGGCTTTTTCTTTGTTTGATTGCTTTCTTTTTTTGGGAGATGGGATGATACAGTCTTGCTCTGTATCCCTGGCTGGCCTTGAAACCACAGAGATCATTGTGTCTCTACTGCGTATCCCAAGTCCTGGGATTTGAGTTGCGTGCTATCTGCCCGGCTCTTAACCTTTGAAACCCAATACCTATAACCTAGCACTTGGGGGCTGGAAGAGGACGATAAATTTAAGTCAGCCTTGGTTACAAGGTAAGACATTGTCTCACAGAAGAAAAGAAAACTATGGGCATGGTGTTAAGATCTGTAAGCTGCTCAGGGGCCTGAGGCCGGAAGATCCCACATTCAAGGGTTTCCGAGAATATTGAGTGAATATAAGACCAGGAAGGAGAATTAAGAATTCAAAGCTAACCTGTCTCAAGATTAAAAGTGAAGGCATAGTGAGAACTTAAGTTTAGTAGTAGCAGTGACCCGGCTGTCCCCAGTGCTTCAAACACAAGCATCTAAAAGTAATCAGCGTTGATATCACATATCTAAGTTGCATTATTTTTCTCTCAGATTGAGTATCTGTATATTAAGAATTGAAGCCAGGCGGTAGTGGTGCATGCCTTTATTCCCAGCACTTGGGAGGCAGAGGCAGGCAGAGGCTGTGAGTTCGAGGCCAGCCTGGTCTAACAAGAGCTAGTTCTAGGACAGGTCCCAAAGCCACAGAGAAACCCTGTCTTGAAAAACCAAAAGAAAAGAAAAAAGGAATTGAACCGGGCAGGGAGTGGGGGGAAAGGTGGCTCAGTAGTAGTTAAGAACACTGACTGCTCTTCCAGACAAATTGGGTTCTTTGCCAGGACCCACCTGGCAGCGTACAACTGTGTATAACTCTAGTTCTAGGGAACATGAAGCCCTTTCTGGCCTCTGCAGGCATCAGGCATACATGCAGGCAGAACACCCATATACATTTAAAAGAGAATTGAAGATGTTAAATTTGGATCTACGCTTTCTTTCTTTTTTCAAATTTTAACCTTTAAAAAAATTATTTTTTTAACCAGGTGGTAGTGGTGCGCCTTTAATCTCAGCACTCAAGAGCTAGTTCCAGGACAGATACCAAAGATACACAGAGAAACCCTGTCTTGGGGGTGGGGTGGGGGGCAAGAAAATATTTATTTTTTACATGCGTGCTCTGTCTTCATGTATACCTGCAGGCCAGAATAGGACATCAGAGCCCATTACAGATGGTTGTGAGCCACCATATGGTTGCTGGGAATTGAACTCAGGACCTCTGGGAGAGCATCCAGTGTGCTTAAACTGCTAAGCCCCGGATTTACTTTTTCAATATTATTTTTGATTCAAAATCACATGTAGACCAGGCTACCTTCAAACTCACTGTGTAGTCATGGCTATCCATGAACTATACTGATCTTTTCCCCCAACTCCAATTAAGGCAAGTATGGACATGTTAGCTCCCTCCCTCCCCTGACAGTTTCTTGTGAAACAGTCCTAGCTGTCCTGGAACTTGCTTTGTAGACCAGACTGGCCTCAAACTGGCAGAGATCTACCTGCCTCTGTCTCCTGGGTCCTGGCATTAAAAGCACGCACCACTACCCCCTGGCCAGCATTTGTTTTATTTGTTTTTTTGTGTGTGTGTGTTTTTTGAGACTAGAGTCACAGTGTATCCCAGTATAATCCTCCTAACCCAGCCTTCCAGATGATGAGAATATAGCCATCTGCCACCATGACCAAATTGTATCCACATAGCTTTTTTGGTTTTTTGAGACAAGGTTTCTCTGTAGCTTTGGTGCCTGTCCTGGAACTAGCTCTTGTAGACCAGACTGGCCTGGAACTCACAGAGATCCACCTGCCTCTGCCTCCCAAGTGCTGGGAATAAAGGCATGTGCCACCACTGCCCGGCCTCACAACTCTTAAAAAATGATATATATTTAAAATAAAAAACTATATTTTGTAAGAAACAAATATTTGCATATTTCTTACTTTTCCCTGATTTTAGTATTTTGTCTATAATTTCTAAAATCTCATCCACACACTTTTGACTTTAGGGTATTAGCATAATTAGTTAATTAGGATGATTTCTACAGATCACTCTCCCTTTCCATAGAGCCGTGTCCTAAGGCCACCCGTATGCCCAGTGGAGTTTTTCTGCTATGTATAGACCGAATGCTGCAGACGTACGGCTGACGGCCGTAATGAAGTGGCCCGTACTGACAGAGGGAGAATTCACACCCGGCTGGATAGGATGGGAGTTTCTAGAATCCTTCATCTATCCAGAGCAGTGTGTGCTTTAAAACTTATGACTAGGGCAGGGAAGATGGCTCAGTGAATAAAGGCGTTTCTCACCAAGCCTGATGATCTGAGTGTGGTTCTTGGGACTCATATGGTGGAAAAAACCAACTCCTACAAGTGGCTTCGGACCTCCACATGTGTTATGCCAGCTGCACGCTCTCCCCAGAAATAAGTAAATATTTAAAAAAAGAGATAAAAATAAAGCCAGTGTTTATTTCTAATTTTTCCATGTAGCACTGGAGATAAGGGTGATGGGAACAGAGTAGATATGTGGGGTCCACTGGGAGTCCTTGTAGAGTTACTTCGTGACATGTTTTAAAGATGACTGTTTCCCTTGGAGACTTTCAGAAACTTACTGCCGCTGACGATAAAACTGCTCAAGTGGAGGACTTTCTGCAGTTTCTGTATGGCGCAATGGCTCAGGATGTCATATGGCAGAACGCCAGTGAGGAGCAGCTGCAGGACGCCCAGCTGGCCATCGAGCGCAGTGTGATGAATCGGATCTTCAAGCTCGCTTTCTACCCTAACCAGGATGGGGACATTCTCCGTGACCAGTGAGTGCGTCTGCGTGGAGTTGTAAAGGGAGATGATCAGTTACCATTTCCACTCACCAGCTGTGCAGTCAGCGTGCACGAGAACACCTTGTTGGCAGGGTTATGCACAGTAGGAAGAGAGTAGTATGACCTTGTGTGGTTTCTGAAAGGCTCTGCTGTGTACCTGTCTCAGATGGTGTTCTGGGTCTGCTCTGAGGGGTAAATTCTTGCTAGTTGTTTCACTTGGCCCCAGCATCCTTCCTTAGGAAACCATTTCCTTCCCAGCAGAAACTGCTCGTGTTCACACCTTTAATAGTCTGTGGTTGTTGTTTGCTATTTGTTTGAGTCATGGTTTGAGTCAAGATTTTTATTTTACATGTAGTTTGTTTGGTCTGCATGTGCACCATGTGCGTGTCTGGTGCCCTCACAGTCCAGAAGAGGGCTTCAGACCCTCTGGAACTAGAGTTACAGATAGCTGTGACCTGCGTATTTTCAGTTCCTCATTCACACCCCTCACTGCTAGTCTGTACTTAGGGCCTTGTGCATGCTACGCAGACACTCTTCTCTGTGTGGGGAGGCTGGAAGGTCAACTTGTGTCTTTTTCAGTTGCTCTTGGTTTATTTCTAAGACAAGGTGTCTGCTGAACATAGGGCTCAACAGTTCAGCTAACCTGGCTGGCCACCAGTCTCCTGGAATCTTCCTGTCCGCACCATTGTAGCTCTGAGCCTAAAGGGATGCACGGGGAGGTCAGGGGTCTGAACCTAGGCCTTCAGTTTCCTTTTCATTTCTCCCACTCTTCCCCCGTTCATTACCACATGCTCTCTTCCCTGCAGGGCTGTCCATCATAAGAGTGGGAAATAAACTCTTAAGTCAAGTGTGGTCTCTTATGCCGTAAGCCCAGCACTGGACAGCTTAGGCAAGAGGTTTATCTCAAGGCTAGCACAGCATCAAGAACATAGATAAATGTGTGCTCAATATATATTTATTGAGAATTAATATTAATATTTGAATATCAACACACATCCACAATTGTATAGTATATGACTTATACCTCAATAAAGCTGTTTTTATTTTATTTTTCTTTTTTGGATTTTCGAGACAGGGTTTCTCCATAGCACCTGATCTTGTCTACTTGAATCTTAAGTAGAAATAGTCTTCCTCTGTAGTCCAAGCTGGCTGTGTCTTCCTAATCCCTCCCTTAACCTATGGCTGCAATTACAGGTTTCCGTTGCCTTGCTTGGTGTATATAATCTGACCTTGTTGTTCTTGTTTTTTGGGACAGTTTTCTACATAGACTAGCCTCTAACTTACCTTGTAGCACATGCCGAGCTAGGAGGAGCCTTTTTAAATAAAGTATACTTAGGACTAAGAGAGCCTCAGCCATAATGTAATTGTATCTAGAAGTGAATAAGATACTTTGTTTTGATAAATACAAGTGTGACTGTTTGCATGCTCTGTTTCCAGAAATGTGCATTTACGTGTGAATTCTGGGTACTTTTCAGGGTTCTGCATGAACACATCCAGAGACTGTCTAAAGTGGTGACTGCCAACCACAGAGCCCTGCAGATTCCAGAGGTAACAGGGGCTTGTGTACAGTGCGGGTGGGCAGAGGGCCTCCACTGGAGCAAGGTGCCTAAGCACCCCGCAGTAGAGAACACCACTTCCCAGTGCTCTTCCAGTTGACTGTCACTGTTCTGAGGGTCCTTCCGGGACTTAGTGGAAGAGCAGGAAGAACCCACAGGAGGGTTCCCTTCAGTGGCTCTCTTCCTTGGCAGGCATGTGCTGTCCCTGCACACCTTCTGCCAGATAAGAACTGTTCCTGAAAAAATGCTCAGGTCTGCATGGCCTCAGGACAGCTGCTCAGATGAGCTCCTGCGCTTTCTCCTGAGGAGGCTGCAGGGTGTCAACTGCTTGAGGCTTCTGGTTGTGAAAACTTCCTTACAGTGAAGCCGGGCATGGTGGTTCACACTTTTAATCCCAGCACTCAGGAGGCAGAGACAGGAGGATCTCTATGAGTTTAAAGCCAGCCTGGTCTACAGAGCAAGTTCCAGGACAGCCAGGGCTACACAGAAAAACCCTGTCTTGAAAAACAAAACAAAAACAGAAATTCCTTATAATGAAACACAAAGTCTATGAAGTTTTACATTATCTTTGGTGTGGGATTTTTGTTGTCTTGCTTATTTATTTATTTATTTATATGTTTATATTATTTATTTGAGATAGGTTCTTTTTATTGTGGTTGTTTTTCGAGACAGGGTCTCACTATGTTGACCAGGCTGTCCTTGAACTCACAGAGATCTACTTGCTTCTGCCTCCCAAGTAGTAATAGGTTCTTACGTATTCCAATCTGGCTTCAAGCCTGCTGTGTTGCTGAGGCTGGCTTTAGAGTCCTGATCTTCCTGCCTTGATCCCCCCAAGTGCTGGCTTCATAAGCTTCTGCCACCATCCTGGGCTTCGAGTTAGTTTTTTTCCTAGAACCGCTGCAGCAAATATTCATAATGATGTTTACATTGCCTTCTGCTGACTTGTCTGTGCTTCTGGAAAGTCTCATCCTAGTTTTGTCAGAAACCCGGGACAGTTCTGAGCTCCAGGCTCTGTATACCGTCTCCATCCCAATGTCCAGGCTCTCTGGTATACCGTCTCTGTCCCAATGTCCAGGCTCTGTGTATACCGTCTCTGTCCCAGTGTCCAGGCTCTGTGTATACCGTCTCTGTCCCCATGTCCAGGCTCTGTGTATACCGTCTCTGTCCCCATGTCCAGGCTCTGTGTATATTGTCTCTGTCCCCATGTCCAGGCTCTGTGTATACTGTCTCTGTCCCCATGTCCAGGCTCTGTGGTATACCGTCTCTGTCCCGATGTCCAGGCTCTGTGTATACCGTCTCAGTCCCAATGTCCAGGCTCTGTGTATACCATCTCTGTCCTGATGTCCAGGCTCTGTGGTGTACCGTCTCTGTCCCCATGTCCAGGCTCTGTGTATACCGTCTCAGTCCCAATGTCCAGGCTCTGTGTATACCATCTCTGTCCTGATGTCCAGGCTCTGTGGTGTACCATCTCTGTCCCGATGTCTTGGGTGGGAGAGAAGAACAGTCCCTTGTCCTCAGCTTGATGGGATAGGCACCGTGGCTGCAGTGTAGGTTGCTGTTGGATTTGTGATCTGTATGTTGTCTACCATCTGGCTTAGGTTTATCTTCGTGAGGCCCCGTGGCCATCTGCACAGTCAGAGATCAGGACAATAAGTGCTTACAAGACTCCGCGGGACAAAGTGCAGTGCATCCTGAGGATGTGCTCCACCATCATGAACCTCCTTAGTCTGGCCAACGAGGACTCTGTCCCTGGGGCAGATGACTTTGTCCCTGTGCTGGTGTTCGTGCTGATAAAGGTGGGTCTCTTGATAGTGTCTGATAGTTCATGTGGCCTCCTGAGCAGGGTCATAGATAGGTTCAAATCCCTTGAAAGTGCTTATTTCCAAACAGTGTAGGGATCATTGTCCAGATGGTGGCATGGCATCCTGTCACAGGTGCTGAGATGGCTCTGACTGCAGCCCACGAGTAATGGGCTCTTTCTTACTTTCCACCTGTCTAGGCCAACCCGCCCTGCCTGCTGTCCACTGTGCAGTACATCAGCAGCTTCTACGCCAGCTGTCTGTCTGGAGAGGAGTCCTACTGGTGGATGCAGTTCACAGCCGCCGTGGAGTTTATTAAAACCATCGACGACAGGAAGTGACCGAGACCAGGTCCACCAAGGCATCGGACTGTTGCCAGGAAACAGATCTCTAAGACAGTGTGAAGATTGTTTTGTCTAATATGTACAGCTTCCAGACGTTTCCAGTGGCTCTTCCCAAGCAGATTAACAAGCTAACACGCTGGTTCTCTCTCCTTTCAACCTTCCTGAGTTGCGTATTTTATTTCTTGTCCCCAAGTAGAGAGTAGTACTGCAAAAGGGACCATGTTTTTTCCAGGTGTTTTAAAATATTAAAAAAAAAAAAGAAAAAAAGAAAGAAAGAAAGAAAGAAAGAACAGACTCTTTTAGGAAACGTCCAGATCTCCTTTCTTGGGTCCCTATTTGTCCCTTTCATTTTAGAAAGAACAGTGTGCATCTTGTAAGACCCTGTCTCACAGCATTGGAGCAGAAGGCCAGCTGCACTGAGGGTTTCAGGAGTGTATGCTACAGCCCTTCCCATAGGTACACTCTCCTGAGTCGAAAGTGAAGAAGGAAATGTAAATATAATATATATTTATATTTGATGTAATATGGGCATCTTCAGACTCTAATAAACAAGGACAGTTGCTGAGAGTAGGCTGTGACGTTCCCTCTTGTGAAATGGTTTCCTTGACAAAATTTAAGCTGAGCTTAAAAGCAAAACCAGAAATATTTATTAGTGTGTAATAGTTCATTACTCTCCATGTGTGGAGTTTGCTGGGGAAGTCATGTAGGCATGTGCCACCATGGACATTGTTGAGACTGCACACCAGGACAGACTCTGTCCTGCATTACATAGGACGAGCAGTTCATGGCCAGGTGTGCCATGCCTTTTGCCCCTACACACTTGAGTAGAAGCCACAGACAGGGTCCCTTTCAGACCCTTAATTGTCATCTGTTTTTGATGATTATTCACATTGAATGCACAGACCAGGAATTCAGTGAATGTCATTTTTTTAAACTAATTTGTATCGTCTGCTCTACTGATCCAGGTTTTACTAGTGCTAAACTATTTTGATCAGCCACACTATTCTTATGTGAAAAAAAAATCTATTTTGGCAGGTTTCTGTGCCTTTATTGCCCTCTTCTGGAAAAAAAAAAAGTGTTTCCGTAGTTTGGTTTGCATTGTACATCAGCAGTTAATCAGAATGGGCTTTGGTGCCGGAGAAGCTGGCCGAGGACCCACACCAAAGCCTTCAAGCACAAGTCTTGTACATAGGCCGTCACTGGCTGGTTCCACCTTGTGTGTTCCTGACCGTGGTCAGCTGTCATGTCCCTTGTTGCTGGCAGCAATGCAGGCATCTTGTAAGGGACCTGGGACACAGACACGAGCAGATGGGTAGAGAACTCGGCCACACTGTGCCAAAAGAAGCTGGGCTGTCTTCATGTTTTCGCCTCTCCCGGTCCCTGAAAACCCCCAATAGGGATTTACACAGAATGTGGGTGTGGTGTCTGCCTTTAGGGAGGGATCAAAACGAGAGCCACAAAATATACTTTCAAATGTTGGGTCAGGAAAGCCATGTTCTTCATGGGCTGTCATTGTCAACCTCGCCTTGGTGTCAGACGATCCATCCCATCATACGTACATTGCAAGCCAAGCTATGGCATGGTTCCGCGACGAGGTGGGGTCTGACATCTGCTTCAGCATTGGTTCAGTGGATGTTAAGTCAACAGAAGATTTTTGAATAGTTAAAATTCATTGTTAATGGGACTTAACTTGTAAATCAACGAGAGATTTCTCTCTCTCTCTGTGTAATGGTAGCTAAACATATTCCATGTTATCACTGTGGAAATAAACATGAAGATGTGGATGTTGCAGCAGGGCTCTTTTCTCTGGAGCGAAGGTGGTGGGTTTGAGGTCTAGAGCCACACTACTACCCAGGCAAGTGGTGAGGTAGAATTTGGTAGAATGCCTCTGGACTTGGGGGTCAAAGGTAGCACTGCCCCGGGGGCAGACAACCCCCCTAAAACCCAGCAGGAGCCAGTAGGACTCTAGCATCCACCATCACTGCTTTCAGTCAGGCTGGAATTCTTTTCTTCTTCCCAGATTTATTGATTTTATTTTATGTGTCTAGGTGTTTGCCTGTCTGTGTACCATGTTTATGCAGTGCCCGTGGAGTCCAGAGGAGGGCACCAGGTGCCCTGGAACTGGAGTTGCAGATGGTGGCAAACTGCCTTGTGGGTGCTGGGACTGCTGCCTGCGTCCTCTGGAAGAGCAGCCAGTGTTCTTAGCTGCTGAGCTGTGGCTTCAGCCCCCATGAGAGAGTTCTTGAAGTATTGATTTCTCAATTTAGCCAGTATTTCCACTGGCAATGGTAGCATGTGAGACTGAAGGGCACTCCATTTGTGTGTTCTCCTGGAAAATGGAGTCGTTGGTCCTCAGGATTCCTGCTGTGCTCGTAGCGCTTTTCCACATGAAGGCTGAAGTGTGCAAGGCACCTTGGGAAATGTTTGGGCACCCGAGATTATTATATAGAATTTACAAAATTGATGACTATTAAATGTGGAGGCAGTGGCTCAGCTCCTGACAGTTCTATAGATTAAGGGAAAGAAAAACCTGTTTATGTTTTCAGTTAACATTCTGTTTTTAGTGTAATAGAAATAGATTATAGACCACCTTTCCTTAGAAACTTAATTTTTTTTTTAATTTGACTATTTTATGTGCTTTGATGTTTGGCCTGCGTGTGTATCTGTGTGTGGATGTCGGATCCCCTGGAACAAGAGTCACAGACAGTTGTGAGCTGCCATATGGGTGCTGGGGATTGAACCCAAGTCCTCTGAAGAGCAGCCAAGGCTTTTAACTGCTGAGCTAACACTCCAGCCCCTAAACTTTTTTTAAACTAGGAAACATCTTGGCTTTTTCTTTCTACCTTAGGTAAAATCTTGAGCACAGTAATTAATTGCTGGTCCTGGGCATTTGGGGTTGGAAGTAGATGTGCTGCATGGCCGTCCCCTCCTGTTGTGTCCTAAGCATCTTCACTGAAATGGGACTTTGTGAACTCTCATTCCTGTAGTGTTTAAGCAAAGACACAAGTACCAGTCCAACAGGAGGGTGTGTTCCAGCCTAAGAACGGCGTTCCCCGCACGCTGAGCCAGGCACCAGGCAGGTACTTCTGTGGAGTTGCCTCTGCACTAAATAAAGGCCAACTAGGAGTCTCGGGTGTGAAGAGGGAAGGAAGGCACGCACCCCTCAGACGAGTTAGAGGACTGCATAGGCAGATGTATCGGAGGAGCAGAGCTGTGCTGCAGGAGATCTGCTGCTTATTCTGTGTTTGCTGTGACTGGGGAGGCAGATCGGGAACCTTTTTTGGTTGGTTGTTTGATTTGCTTTTTCAAAACAGGGTTTTATCTCTATTCCTTTGGAGCCTGTCCTGGAACTGCTTTGCAGACTGGCGTTGAACTCACAGAGATCCGCCACCTCTGCCTCCCTAGTGCTGGGGTTAAAGGAATGCACCACCAGCACCTGGCAGGAACTGTTTTCTTGAAGTGGACTGTTGGAAATCTGAATGCCAAGTGCCTGAGAGGTGTGGCTCACACCTGTGATCCTGGCCATGGAGACTGAGCAGAGCTGCAGAGCAAGTCAATAAAAACCAAAAATACTTGAGCTTTGCCAGGTTGATGTTGGTGAGTGCTCCAAGAGCAGGTGGCTGGGAGTAGCTTTTTTCTGAGGAGAACCCTTGGACAAATAGAGGTACGGCCTGCTGTGGTGGGAAGAGCAGAGCTGAACAGGGTGGGCTTAGGGGAGGAAGGATTGCCATCTGAGCTGTGGACATGTCTGCAGACTGACGCCTGCCTCAGCCTCTGGTTCTGTGCATCACTGCTCATGAAGCTCCTCTAGCTTTCCTCCAGCAAGCATCTCTGGGAGCCTGTATTCATGGGCCTGCAGTCATCCTGCCTTCCAGTCCGTCTGTGAACCCAGTGGTGTGAGCAGAGATGGTGTTCTCCTCCACTGCTGTGTGTTCTGTGTTCTTTACTGCGTGTGCTATGTTCCGTGTTCTTCACTGCGTGTGCTCTGTGTTCCATGTTCTTCACTGCGTGTGCTCTGTGTTCCATGTTCTTCACTGCGTGTGCTCTGTGTTCCATGTTCTTCACTGTGTGTTCCATGTTCTTCACTGCGTGTGCTCTGTGTTCCATGTTCTTCACTGTGTGTTCCATGTTCTTCACTACGTGTGCTCTGTGTTCCATGTTCTTCACTGCGTGTGCTCTGTGTTCCATGTTCTTCACTGCGTGTGCTCTGTGTTCCATGTTCTTCACTGTGTGTTCCATGTTCTTCACTGTGTGTTCCATGTTCTTCACTGCGTGTGCTCTGTGTTCCATGTTCTTCACTGCGTGTGCTCTGTTCTTCACTGCGTGTGCTCTGTGTTCCATGTTCTTCACTACGTGTGCTCTGTGTTCCGTGTTCTTCACTGCGTGTGCTCTGTTCTTCACTGCGTGTGCTCTGTGTTCCATGTTCTTCACTGCGTGTGCTCTGTGTTCCATGTTCTTCACTGCGTGTGCTCTGTTCTTCACTGCGTGTGCTCTGTGTTCCATGTTCTTCACTGCGTGTGCTCTGTGTTCCATGTTCTTCACTGCGTGTGCTCTGTGTTCCGTGTTCTTCACTGCGTGTGCTCTGTGTTCCATGTTCTTCACTGCGTGTGCTCTGTGTTCCATGTTCTTCACTGTGTGTGCTCTGTGTTCCATGTTCTTCACTGCGTGTGCTATGTTCCATGTTCTTCACTGTGTGTTCCATGTTCTTCACTGTGTGTTCCATGTTCTTCACTGTGTGTTCCATGTTCTTCACTGTGTGTTCCATGTTCTTCACTGCGTGTGCTCTGTGTTCCATGTTCTTCACTGCGTGTGCTCTGTGTTCCATGTTCTTCACTGTGTGTTCCATGTTCTTCACTGTGTGTTCCATGTTCTTCACTGTGTGTTCCATGTTCTTCACTGTGTGTTCCATGTTCTTCACTGCGTGTGCTCTGTGTTCCATGTTCTTCACTGCGTGTGCTCTGTGTTCCATGTTCTTCACTGCGTGTGCTCTGTGTTCCATGTTCTTCACTGTGTGTTCCATGTTCTTCACTGCGTGTGCTCTGTTCTTCACTGCGTGTGCTCTGTGTTCCATGTTCTTCACTGCGTGTGCTCTGTGTTCCATGTTCTTCACTGCGTGTGCTCTGTGTTCCATGTTCTTCACTGCGTGTGCTCTGTGTTCCGTGTTCTTCACTGCGTGTGCTCTGTGTTCCATGTTCTTCACTGCGTGTGCTCTGTGTTCCATGTTCTTCACTGTGTGTTCCATGTTCTTCACTGTGTGTTCCATGTTCTTCACTGTGTGTTCCATGTTCTTCACTGTGTGTGCTCTGTGTTCCGTGTTCTTCACTGCGTGTGCTCTGTGTTCCATGTTCTTCACTGCGTGTGCTCTGTGTTCCATGTTCTTCACTGTGTGTTCCATGTTCTTCACTGTGTGTTCCATGTTCTTCACTGTGTGTTCCATGTTCTTCACTGTGTGTTCCATGTTCTTCACTGCGTGTGCTCTGTGTTCCATGTTCTTCACTGTGTGTGCTGTGTATTCTTCACTGCGTGTGCTCTGTGTTCCATGTTCTTCACTGCGTGTGCTCTGTGTTCCATGTTCTTCACTGCGTGTGCTCTGTGTTCCATGTTCTTCACTGCGTGTGCTGTGTTCCATGTTCTTCACTGCGTGTGCTCTGTGTTCCATGTTCTTCACTGCGTGTGCTCTGTTCTTCACTGCGTGTGCTCTGTGTTCCATGTTCTTCACTGCGTGTGCTCTGTGTTCCATGTTCTTCACTGCGTGTGCTCTGTGTTCCATGTTCTTCACTGTGTGTGCTGTGTATTCTTCACTGCGTGTGCTCTGTGTTCCATGTTCTTCACTGCGTGTGCTCTGTGTTCTGTGTTCTTCACTGCGTGTGCTCTGTGTTCCATGTTCTTCACTGCGTGTGCTCTGTGTTCCATGTTCTTCACTGCATGTGCTCTGTGTTCCATGTTCTTCACTGCGTGTGCTCTGTGTTCCATGTTCTTCACTGCGTGTGCTCTGTGTTCCATGTTCTTCACTGCGTGTGCTCTGTGTTCCATGTTCTTCACTGTGTGTGCTGTGTATTCTTCACTGCGTGTGCTCTGTGTTCCATGTTCTTCACTGCGTGTGCTCTGTGTTCTGTGTTCTTCACTGCGTGTGCTCTGTGTTCCATGTTCTTCACTGCGTGTGCTCTGTGTTCCATGTTCTTCACTGCGTGTGCTGTGTTCCATGTTCTTCACTGCGTGTGCTCTGTGTTCCATGTTCTTCACTGCGTGTGCTCTGTGTTCCATGTTCTTCACTGCGTGTGCTCTGTGTTCCATGTTCTTCACTGCGTGTGCTCTGTGTTCCGTGTTCTTCACTGCGTGTGCTCTGTGTTCCATGTTCTTCACTGCGTGTGCTCTGTGTTCCATGTTCTTCACTGCGTGTGCTGTGTTCCATGTTCTTCACTGCGTGTGCTCTGTGTTCCATGTTCTTCACTGCGTGTGCTCTGTGTTCCATGTTCTTCACTGCGTGTGCTCTGTGTTCCATGTTCTTCACTGCGTGTGCTCTGTGTTCCGTGTTCTTCACTGCGTGTGCTCTGTGTTCCATGTTCTTCACTGCGTGTGCTCTGTGTTCCATGTTCTTCACTGCGTGTGCTGTGTTCCATGTTCTTCACTGCGTGTGCTCTGTGTTCCGTGTTCTTCACTGCGTGTGCTCTGTGTTCCATGTTCTTCACTGCGTGTGCTCTGTGTTCCATGTTCTTCACTGT
Organism: Microtus pennsylvanicus; assembly: GCF_037038515.1. Classification (NCBI taxonomy): domain Eukaryota; kingdom Metazoa; phylum Chordata; class Mammalia; order Rodentia; family Cricetidae; genus Microtus; species Microtus pennsylvanicus. The sequence continues at coordinate 49,258,190 of NC_134587.1, read as the reverse complement.
GTGTTCCATGTTCTTCACTGTGTGTTCCATGTTCTTCACTGTGTGTTCCATGTTCTTCACTGCGTGTGCTCTGTGTTCCATGTTCTTCACTGTGTGTGCTCTGTGTTCTTCACTGCGTGTGCTCTGTATTTCATGTTCTTCACTGCATGTGCTCTGTTCTTCACTGCGTGTGCTCTGTGTTCCATGTTCTTCACTGCGTGTGCTCTGTGTTCCATGTTCTTCACTGCGTGTTCCATGTTCTTCACTGCGTGTGCTCTGTTCTTCACTGCATGTGCTCTGTATTTCATGTTCTTCACTGCGTGTGCTCTGTTCTTCACTGCGTGTGCTGTGTTCCGTGTTCTTCACTGCGTGTGCTCTGTGTTCTGTGTTCTTCACTGCGTGTGCTCTGTGTTCCATGTTCTTCACTGCGTGTGCTCTGTGTTCTGTGTTCTTCACTGCGTGTGCTCTGTTCTTCACTGCGTGTGCTGTGTTCCGTGTTCTTCACTGCGTGTGCTCTGTTCTTCACTGCGTGTGCTCTGTGTTCTTCACTGCGTGTGTTCTGTGTTCTTCACTGCGTGTGTTCTGTGTTCTTCACTGCGTGTGCTCTGTGTTCCATGTTCAGAAGCATTGTGAAAAAGTGATTTACCTCTTGAATGTCACTGGTGTTCTCCATGAATTTATACTTAAGAAATTAGTCACAGATACTTGTCCATATGGAAGACTGCAAATTCGAGGCCAGTGTGGGCTAGATAAAAAAGACTCTAATTAAAACCTTATTTATATGGTGCTGGGAAAAACTAGAATGACCCCAGCAGTCCTTGAGCTGACTGGCCACTGTCTTAACACACGTCCTACCTGATTGATGCTCGGTATTCATTGGCTTTGTTGTGTCCTCCAGCTGCAGTGATAACCTCAGTGGAGGCAGGCCTTGGAAAGGTGGGCCTGTCTGCAAGGCAGCAGAGCTGCCCTGTGAAGGCTCTCCTGATGGAAGGTGCTTCCAGGAAGACATGCTTCTGCCTGGGCAGGGGGCGTCTGAAAGCTGGCTGAGGGCTGTTTTCCTTCACAGTGCTTAGAGTTAACACGTGCTCTGACTAAAATTGGGAGACTCAGTCATCTCTTGCTAAATTGGAGGTGCCTGTGTCTGTAACATGAGGGCTGCTGGGCTTGTTGGGGTTTCTGTCCTGTCCAGTTCTCATAGCAGGTAAGTCCCCCAAAAAATCACACAGAGGTCTCTATAAGATTATAAACTGATTGGCCTCTTAGCTCAGGCTTCTTGTTAACTCTTATAGCTTATATTAACCCATTGTTCTAATATATACTAGCCACATGGCTCAGTACCTTTCTCAGTGGGGCAGGTCACATCCTGCTTCTGTGGTCTGGGCAGGACTTCGGAGGAATGGGCTTCCTCCTTCCTAGCATTCTCCTGTTCTCATCACACTGCCTCTACTTCCTGTCTGGTTGACTCATGTATATTTCCTGCCTGGCCAGTCAGCATTTATTTAAAACATGATTGACAGAATACAGACAATTCTCCCACACCATTGGTCTCTTGTACATTTGTGTCCACTTAGCCCCTCTAACTCAGGTAGTGGAGTCTCTGACATTCAGCACTGCCGCGGTGTCCTGGAACATGGAACCTGGCCTGAAGTCCCCCCACTGTATGCCTGCCTCTTCCCACATAAACATGGCAGGTTGAGTGCTCTGGGCACCAGGTCCCTTCTGCTTAAGTTAGTCCACAGACTAGAGTCATTTATCACATGGTTATACTGGGCAATCTCTGCCTAAGGAGATAAAAAAAACCCAGAATCCATCTTGCCTGCAAGATGCTTTTTGGCAATGAACAAACTTGAAATGCAGTGATTTTGCTTCTGTCTGGGAAGCCACGTTCTGACTCATGCATGGAGTTTTATGCCACGCTCATGAATGGCCAAAGTGAGTTTTCACTTGAGCTTCTCTAGGTCTCCTGATTCATAGTTGTGACAATTTTTGTGACTTGGGTCTGTTGACAGCTAGGGTTTCTTCTATGGGTTCCTGACTAACCCAGCCAGGGGAGCTGATGTCACTCATCATGATCAAATTGTCATTTTTGGTGGTAGACTCATGGAATTGGCTTTTTGGTTTTTCTTGTTTTTGTTGTGTTTTGTTGAGACAGGATTTCTCTATGTATCCTTTACTGGCTTGGAACCCACTATGTAGACCAGGCTGGTAAAACTCACAAGAGACCTGCTGCCTCTGCTCCCAGGTGCTGGGGTTCAAGGCCTAGAACATTGTGCTTTATCAGGAACTGCACTCTATAACAGTTCCAGTGTCCTTACCGTCCCCAGCTCTGAGAGGGATGAAGGACAGAGAAGTCCTGGTTCTGAGGGAGGATCACTCGGTGCCTGAGGCTTCCAGCCTAGATTCAGGGAGAGACCCTAAACCCTGCCTCTAAAGGAGCATTGGAGAGTGATGGAGGACACCTTACCTTCTCTTGGCTTCGTGCACACACATACACACAAACAAGGCAATACTAAAAGCAATCGCCAAATCTACAGCTGCCCCAATGATGTGGGAGTGTCATATATCAATCTGTTGATTTCATTGGTTAAGTAATAAACAAACTGCTTGGCCCTCATAGGTTAAAACATAGGTGGGTGGAGTAAACAGAACAGAATGCTGGGATGAAGAGGAAGTGAGCTCAGACTCGACAGCTCTGCTCTCTGGAGGAGACGCCATGCTCCTCTCTCCTGGGCAGACGCGATAGCTCTGCTCTCTGAGGCACACGCGATGAAGCTCCGACCCAGGATGGACATAGGCTAGAATCTTCCCGGTAAGCACACCTTGGGATGCTACACACATTATTAGAAATGAGCTAGTCCAGGTACGAGAGTTAGCTAAGAAGAGGCTAGATATAATGGGCCAAGCAGTGTATAAAAGAATACAGTGTCCGTGTAATTATTTCGGTGCATAAGCTAGCAGGCGGCCAGGGTGCTGGGGATGCAGCCCCGCCACTCCTATTACTACACCTCAAGCTGCTTTTCTCTTTGGTTCTGTCCACCTTTGCCAGTGAGGCCCATCTTCCTACAGCCTCTCAAAATTGTCTCTTCAGCTTTGTTACCTCTGTCTCCTGCAAACACCCTTTTTGAGGATCCAGTGACTCCTCCTTCCCTCTCCAATAAGGCCTCACCCACTCAGTCCCTCAGGGCAGCAGTGACTTCCTATGCCCCTCCCTGCTCCCTGCACAATCACAGGCAAGTATCTCCAGATGTTTGCTGATGGGAGGGGATAGCAGGAACCACCTCTTCTTCCCAAATTCAGGCCTCCTCCCCAAACTAGTCTGTGGCTCTGCACTTCCCACTTCCTGTGAGGATCAAGCCCGTGCCCTCTCCTGGTGGGCTGCAGGTGTGTACAGGTGGGCTGTAGTCAGTCTGCAGGTGTACAGGTGGGCTCTAGTCAGTCTGCAGGTGTGTACAGGTGGTCTGTAGTCAGTCTGCAGGTGCGTACAGGTGGGCTGTAGTCAGTCTGCAGGTGCGTACAGGTGGACTCTAGTCAGTCTGCAGGAGTACAGGTGGGCTGTAGTCAGTCTGCAGGTGTGTACAGGTGGGCTGTAGTCAGTCTGCAGGAGTACAGGTGGGCTGTAGTCAGTCTGCAGGTGCGTACAGGTGGACTCTAGTCAGTCTGCAGGAGTACAGGTGGGCTGTAGTCAGTCTGCAGGTGTGTACAGGTGGGCTGTAGTCAGTCTGCAGGAGTACAGGTGGGCTGTAGTCAGTCTGCAGGTGCGTACTGGTGGGCTGTAGTCGGGCTGCAGGAGTGTACAGGTGGGTTGTAGCTGGACTGCAGGTGTGTACTGATGGGCTGTAGCTGGACTACAGGTAGGTTGTAGGTACGTTTGCATCCCGGCAGTTTCCCTTCGCGATGAAGTTCACATGGCCTGAACTGCTGCGCCTTGTCAGAGCTCGGGGTCTGGTCGGGAACATCAGCAACTGGTGAAGGTTGTGGTCTGCGCATGCACTGGCTGACCCTCCTTCTGTTCCCCTACCGGGTAGCAAAGCCAGTGCCACACGAAGAAACATTGTTTACCTACTGGGAATGACTAGGGAAGCCGCGGGGCCGGGGCCGAGGCCATGCTTGATGCCCTCTGTGTCCACGCGCAGCCCACGCGGGACCTGCTGAAAGCCCGTGGGGCCTTTGTGTTCCCCGCGCGTGAGCGCGTGAGCTCGCAGTCGTGCCCAGCGCATTGACGCGTCTGCCCGAGAAGAACACAGTCGTAGCTCCAGCTGGTCAGGTTAGGTGGCGTCTGCTGTGAGTGAGCTGGTTGATTCCGGTCAGGCAGCTTCCTCCCAGGTCCCCGCTTTGCCGCTCCTTGGGTGACATCTTGTGGCCAAGGACAGGCACAGAGCACTAGCTATGAGGCGGCCCTGTGGGCTCTGGGCTGAAAACAGTTGCTCTTGGCTTTCACTGTCTTGCAGGAGCCCGGCAAGAACAGCTCTTGACACCTAGAATGTGTGCAGGTCCCCACGTTACACACATGAACACACCAGACTCCTCGGCGTCGTGTGAGGCAGTCATCATTCCCAGTGTCAAAGTTTCTGTAGTGCCTTGAGTCCTTCGCCCGAAGGCTCCCATGTGAACGACCTAGCAGTACTGTCCCGACACCGGGAGCCTTCACGCCCCGTTCTGCTGGGGTTCTACTGGGGGATGCTGTGTCCATTGTCACAGAGGTGCGTCCCCTCTAAGACCGTTTTCATCTGGTAAGAGTGGTGCCCAGTGCTTTACAGATATATGTCCCTCCCACAGCCATCCCTGTGGGCCCAGTTGTCCTTGTTTTCCTTTCATTACTGTGATAAAACACCCTGACAAAGAACACGTTTAAAAGAGAAGGGTCTGGAGAGATGGCTCAGAGGTTAAGAGCATTGGTTGCTCTTCCAAGAGGTCTGAGTTCAATTCCCAGCAACCACATGGTTACTCATAACCATTTATGATGAGATATAGTGCCCTCTTCTGGCATGCAGGTGTACAAGCAGGCAGATACCGAATACATAATGAGAGAGAGAGAGAGAGAGAGAGAGAGAGAGAGAGAGAGAGAGAGAGAGAGAGAGAGAGAGTTACAATTCCAGGTTATAGTCTATCGTTCTATCATGATGGTGTATCAAGACAGGATCTTGAAACAGCAGAGAAAACGAACACTTCAAGTCTCTTAATGTTCCCCCTCTCGGCTTTTGTACAGTTCAGGGTCTCGCCCTGGAAGTGTTGCCACCCACGGTTGAGGCGGCAACCGCAGTTAACCCAGCTAAGAACACCCGACACACACACAGGCAAGCCCACTGCCAACCTGCTCTAGACCTTCCCTCCCTGAGGTCGCCCCAGGCGATGGCACATTGTGTCAATCTGACAATTAAACCATCACACCCCAATCACTCAGAAAAGCGAGGCGGCTTATCAAAGCTGTATAGAAAGTAAAGGGCAGATTCCGCAGCCCACCAGACGTTATAATTCTCAGAACAGAATCTGTCTGAGAGGCGTCTTCAAGCGAATACTTTCACCATGAAATAATCCTAGCACAGCTCTAACCTCAATTTTAAACAGGTGCAAACAACGTAATATGGATTATGTTGTCTACTTCCTTACTGAGGATTACTTAAAATACTTGTTTTTTAAATTTTACTCATATGTGTTCATGGAGTAAAGAAGAGGGTGTTAGAGCCCCTGGAAACAGAGTTACAGGTGGTGGTAAGGCACTATGTGGGTGCTGGGAATTGAACCCAGGTCCTCTGGAAGAGCACCAAGTGTTCTTATCTACTAAGCCACCTCTCCAGCCCCACTGACAACCTTGTTGTTGTTTGAGACAGGGTCTCATTATATAGCTCTGGCTGTCCTAGACCAGACCGGCGTCCAACTCACAAGAGATCCGCCTGCTACTGCTTCCTGAGTGCTGGGCTTAAAGATGTGCGCCACCATGCCCAGCTCTGACTATTTTCAGAACAGAGAGGAGCGGGAGGGAGAGAGCCCGTGTATGGTGGTGCGTGTCTCTAATCCCCACACCTGGGAATGGCGGCAGGAAGGTCAGAAATTCAAGGTCTTTCTCAGCTACCCAGTGAGTTCTTGGATAGTACTGGTTACTTGAGACTCTCAGCTTGGTAGCAGATGCTTTTTGGTCCCAGCACTCTGGGGCAGAGGCAGGTAGATCTGTGAGTTTGAGGCTAGCCTGGTCTACAGAGTGATTTGTAGGTTTTAAAACAGCAAAACAACTAAAGAAATAGGCAGAAGCGGGATTTGAATCCAGATCTCCAGAATTTCCAAGTCTGTATTTTAGCTTCTTAGGGATCTGATTCTTTCCACCTTCTACAAAGCCAGCATCACAGGACCGTGGAGGATCACGGGAACCAGCCTCAGAGGACCGTGGTGGGTCATGGGAGCCAGAGAGCAGAGGAGGCAATGCCAACTGTAGAGGGTGGTTCCCATGGCAGCGTCTCATGATCTCCGTCATTGTGATCTCTTTCTATATGTGTCTCTTGGCACAGGGATGGACATGCTCCGTGTCCCATTGTTAGGGTGTGACATCTAGCAGGAATCTGAAAGTCAGATTGGATTTTAGTCCCCAGGGGAGGGAAGACCCACGTTCCTGCTCGTGGCCCTCACACACCAGCAGTGTCAATGACAAAAGGGAGCTAGCAGGTGACCTTCATCTCCTCTCTACGGGAGCCAGCTGGCACTGAGCTTCCCACAGGTTCTGGGGAGAGGGCCTGCTTGCCGAGTGGGGTCCCTTCACTTGCAGATCCTGAGAAAAGCAGATCCTGATGGAATACAGACGAGGAAGCCTCCAGGTGGCGGGGTGGAGCAGCCCCTCCGGGAGGCAGCCTCTTCCCTACACAGATTGAGTCCATGATGAAGATGGATGGAACCCTTTGGGTTAGAAAACGCAGCAGCAATCAAGCCGGCTACCTGTGCCTGGTGTCCCTCCCACCAGCCCCAAGCAGGAAAACATTAGGATTTGAAATTGCAGCCCCCGCCACATGGTTAGCACAGAACTAGGCAAAGACAGACCAGCAGCCTTGATTACAGGATGAATGATACAGGACGCCAGAGAGCTTGGCAAGAGCAAGTCGGCAGATGACAGCTTGCTCAAGATCGAGGTGGCCCAGATGGGTGAAGACCTCTTGGCTCCGCCTGGATCCCTCGGTGAGACGGCCCGACTGACCAGAACCTTTCCCTCGGCAGGGGGATGAGGAGGAGGACGGAGTACGCTCTGTGTGTTGGCTGAGGAAAATAAACAGGCCTCGCAGAGTCCAGCTCCCACACTGGGAGGCACCATGATGAGGACGCTGTGTCTTCATCTTTCCAGCCCCCCAAACCCAATTTTTCTCAATATGTCCACTGCAGAGGCATTGCTGATTATTCTGGTCACACGCACTGTGGACCAGGACGGGAAAGCCTGCTAGCCACACCGACTAATACTGTCGGTGAGATTGCAGGGGGCATGCTTAACTCGCTTCAGGTGCTCCGGAAGCCTCGCACAATGGGGAAGCTAATTACAAATCATGCCTATTTATTCATTAAACAGGGCCTGGGGGAAATTCAAAGAGGCAGCGCTGTCTTCACTTCATTCAATTTGCAGCCTGTGATTAAACAGAACACAGCTGCAGGACTCGGCGGCTGCTCAGTTCCCGCCTTTTCTCAGGATCAGGCCGACCCTTTCCCTAGGGGTCATGTCTGGCCTCAAACAGGGTGTTTTTGTCCTTCTTCAGCGCCTCAGCTGCTTGTGGGCTCCTGAGTGACTTTGGGCAAGTCCCTTCGGAAGTCAGCATCCCAGTTTCCTCATCTGTGAAGTGGGTGCATTTAGGTCCAAAGGGAAGGAGGCCTGTCCTGTGGCTGTCCCCTTCGCTGGTGACTTTGGTATCCTCTGACCTTTTACAGGAATGGCTGTCACAGAGGCAGAGGGCCCAGGGTCTGTCTCCTTTCTTCTCAGACTCAGCTCCGACCCTGACATGATGCAATGCTTGCTGTGTGCTGGCTGCACAGCTGAGCCTCCAGCTCAAAGCAGAGTCCAGGCCTCGCTCCCTGGCAGGGTGACCCAGGACTGAGGATCTCTCTACAGGTGACCTTGTTCAGGGCGGGGAAGTCAGAACAGGTGATCTCTGCAGTGGCCGTGTCCCGGGACACTCTCCTTACTGACTGCTTCCTACAGTAAGCCAGAAAGGAGACTCACCGCCTAGGGAGGGCGGCCAAGTGTGGCACGTCTGTCAGCAGTATTTGTGTTGTTTACACGGAGTCTCACGGGCTTTTTCCATTTCCCGGCTGCCCCTGACTGAATCCCCTGTGCCAGGCTGGGAAGCGTGAGGTCAGGGGCTACCGCGGGGCACAGATCCCTTTTCCTCCGTGATTCTGAGGACTGGCAGCTTTTGGATTCTGTGGCACTCTTTCTCTTCCTTATATTATTGTATTATTATTACTTATTACATGTGTGTGTGGGAGGCACATGCGTGTTCAGAGAATAACTCGCTCTTTCCCTCCACCATGTGGGTCCCAGAGATGGAACCCACCTTGGCAGCCAGCTCCGCTACTTTCCCAGTTAGCTCTCCAGCCCGTTGTTGTTTTGGCCATCCTAATACAAGGCCTCATGTAGCCCAGGCTAGCCTAAAATTTGTTATTTTAGAGGCTAGCCTTGGACTTATGATCCCCTTGCCTCTGCTTCCCAGCTCCTAGGACTGCACACCTGTGGTAGGTGGTGCTAGTGATGGGTTCGGTCTCCACGCCAGGCTAGCATTCTCTCTGCTGAGCTGTAACCCTGGGTTCTGTCTTCACTCTGCCGCTGTGATAGACACTCTGACCAAAGCCACTTAGGGCAGGAGAGGGCTCGCTTTAGCTTCCGGGTCACAGCCCATCATAGAGAGAAGCCAGGGCGGGGACTTGAAGCAGAACCCTGGAGGAGCACAACTTGCTGGCTTAGCAAACTTTTTTGCCTGGCTCAGGCTCAGGACCACCTGCCAGGGATGGTGCCACCCACAGTGGGTGGGCGCCCCTCCCCCCAGTCAATTGGTAATTAAGACAGTCCCCCCCCCCCCAGACGCGCAGACACGCCAATGGGCCATTCTGCCTGGGCGATCCTTCAATGGAGACTCTCTGCTCAGGGACTTGAGGTGGTGTAAACTTCACAATTAAAACTACCTAGGACTCTAGAGAACACAAACTCCCTCCCCCCAAATGCACCCCCCCCTTTTCTTTCTTTTTGTGTCTTCCTCTGTAGTCCAGGTTGACCTTGAATTCACTATGTTGCCCAGGCTGGCCCTGAATTTGCTACATAGTCAAAGCTAGCTTTAAATTCCTGACCCTCCTGTCTGTATCTCCCAGGAGCTGGGATTTCAGGTAAGCACCAACTTACAGATCTGGAGATCTTCTTCGCTCTGTTCCCCAGGGTGGAATCACCCAACTGGAGGTTGCTCCAGGGCCTGCCTCCCAGCAGGTATCTCTCTGTGAGAGTCTCCAGGGCATTTCTCCCTCCCCAGCCCAGGGGCAGGGTCCCCTCTCTTTGCTAGTGTTTCCCAAATGACCTTGACCCTGGATCGACTTTCCCTCTCTACCCCCAACTAGGGGACTCCCCGCCCCTTGAAGCCCTGTCTGTGAGACACCCCATTTCCCAGGGCTCCCTGTGGGGGGCCTGATGGGTTTCTAGACATGTTGCCATCCCCCCCATGGCTTCTAAAACATACAAATCACTCTGTCTGCACTCTGGGTTTCATTACTAGGAATGCACATTTGAAAACAACGGAGGGTGAGGTCTAAAAGCAACATGCAATTTTTATTACATATATCTCCAAATCTGCCATTAGGGCCGTCCCCGCGGTGTTATTGACCTTGGCTCTTTCTCATTTACAGCCTGCATTTTTCATCCTTTGGAATATGGTGTTTGGGGACTTCTCCATCATTAAGAGGGCTTACAGCAATTTCCCTGTGTGTTTTCTCCAAGGGATTCTGTTATGAGATGCACATTAAGTCTCCATTAATACCTCATTATCCAACTGATAAGATTACCATGATAATGAGGCAGAAATTCTAATTGTTTCACTCTTAGTGTGCCTTCCATTTAATCCTTTCTCTCTACCTGGAAGTTGTTCACAAGCCAGGGCCGGGCTGGAGAAGTCCTTCCCACTGGAGGGGCAGAGGCTGGGATCCCCATCATTGGTGATTGGGCCCAGAAGGGATGCTAGTGAACTTCTGGGCCAGGCGCTTTGGCTGAGCGGGCTCCCGTGTGAAGCCCAGGGGCACACTCACTCGTGTGTGAAGCCCAGGGGCACACTCACTCCCGTGTGAAGCCCAGAACACGCTCCCGTGTGATGCCCAGGGCACGCTCCCTTGTGAAGCCCAGGGCACGCTCCCGTGTGAAGCCCGGGCACACTGGCTCACACTGTGCACAAAGGACCTGAACTTCAAGGGAGATCCGCCCTTTGATTTTCTGCTCTATTTTCCCTCCGGCCTGATTGCCCTTCTAGAACATTCCTAGTTCAGGAGCAACCCCTGAACCTGCCTCCCAGGCTGGTGAATCTTTTAGACAGAGTTCGAGGCTCTAGGGTCACGAGTGGAGTGGGGAAAAGAGAAAATACAAAAAGAGGCCCCTTTCGTGGGGTCCTGTGCCAGGACCCTGTGCCGCGATGGTTCTCAGTGAGCATTTCTAGACCTAGGCATGTTTGCCCGCCACATGTGGAGCTTCCGTTGAAGTGATGCTGTGGCCAAGAGCACCACCTCCATTAAGTTCAGGGTATAAGACTTTGAAGGAACCTGTGGCCAGGACAATCTTGGGATGGGTCGCTTAGCCTGGGAGACCTAGCACCTCCGGCCCTCATCTCATCATGCCTCTCCTGGCTCCCAAGTTCACAGGGGCTACTTAGGCTCATAGCATTTTCAAAACCTGCAAAGGTTTGGAAGCATCCAGAAGGATGCTTGATGGTTGTCACAGTAGGTCCGTGTGGCTGGGAGAGACAGTGGAGGGTAGAGAGGCTCCTGCTCTTTGTTGTCACCTGGAAGGCTAGAAGCTGACTCTCCTTCTGCGGGACAGGATGATGTCACTCCGAGCCGGGGGGGGGGGGGGGGGGGGGGGGGGGGGGGGGGGTGCAGCGATGGTAGGAGGTGCCCAGTGCAGTGGAGGTTCCAGAAACCTCTAGAACAATGTGGTCCTTCTCCAAGGACTTTGGCTGTAGCTGCAGCTTCTCCAGCCACCTCTATGACAAAGTTATGAATGACTTGAAACAATGGCCGTGTCCTTTTACAGCTGTGGAGGCCAAGCCACAAAGAAGGTGCCAATAGTATCACCCTCGTCTCCATTGGGCAGAATTTCCCCTTGTCTTAGATCCTGGTGGAGTCTGTCACTCTGTGACCCTTGGCTGACACCACTCCTGTCTCTGCCTCCACATCAAATTAACATGAGCCCCCTCTTCTAAAAGCCCTAATCAAATTGGGCTCATCTTAATTTGATGTCATCTGCCAATGAAGCCACACGCAGGCGTTAGAGAGAGGCTTTCAACACATCTTTGGGGATGAGAACAGAAGTTAACCCTTAAAATCTTTCAAAATACATTCATGCAATTAAAGCACAAGACAAGGCTGGGCATGGTGGCATAAGGCTTAATCGCAGCTCTCAGGAGGCAGAGGCAGAGGCATCTCTGTGAGTTTGAGGCTGGCCCGGGCTATATTGTGAGTTCTAGGCCAGCTAGGGCTACATAGTGCAACCCTGCCTCAAACAAAACAAAACAAACAAACAAACATCCTGAGGGAGGAGGGTCATCTGTCTATCTGTTGTTTCATTGGTTAATTAATAAAGAAAACTACTTGGCCTGATAGGGCAAAATTTAGATAGGCAGAGTAGACCAAACAGAATGCTGGGAAGAAGAGAAGTGAGCAGATGCTATAGCTCTCCTCTCCAAGATGGACGCAGGTTAAGATCCTTCCCGAGAAGACACCACCTCATGGTGCTACACTCATTAATAGAAATGGGTTAATCAAGATGTGAGAGTTAGCCAAGAAGAGGCTAGAGCTAATGGGCCAAGCAGTGTTTAAAAGAATACAGTTTCTGTATAATTATTTTGGGTAAAGCTAGCCGGGTGGGAGCCGGGCGGGCAAAAGCAGGCCTGCTCGCCTCATCACTACAACACCCCACAACAACCAAAAATCCAAAACCACAACAGAAAGCTAAAACAAATTTCCCCAAATAAATACAACATCACAAAGACAGTGTTAGATGGTGACACGACAGCTGTCACAGCTTGTCAATAGGAATCGCAGGTGCTGACACCCGGGGCTAACTCTAGAGAGTGTGTGGACATGATGCCTATACCCCCAGCCCATTCCAAGGTAACTCAGGATGGCCACAAACTCATGGCAGTCTCCTGCCTCAGCCTCCCTAGTGGCAGGATTACAGGTATGAACCATCATGCCCAAGTGGTATTTTTTAAAAATTTTGCTTTTAGCCAGGCAGTGGTGGCGCATGCCTTTATTTCTATTGGAGCCCACAAGACTCTACAGTAAGTGTACAGCTGACAGATTCATAAAGCAGACCACAGTGGACAACTTATGGGGCCCCTGTCTTGCAGAGCTGCGGGAACACTTGTCTTCTGGGAAAGACACAGTCATCTGTAGAAACCTTGTGAGGCCATGATTCTTCTCTTTGAAATAGGATTCATTCCCAGAACACCTCAGCAGTGTGACTTCTGCACAGGCAGTGGAATGACCTTTCCATTTCCCCACACCATGAGGCCTTAGAGCGATACCTTTCACTCTTTGTTCTAACAGTCAAATTTACATAGAGTCAATCCCACAGAATTCCTTGCTCACAGACCACACAGAAATTTCTATAGAAGTCAGGCACTGAGCAGGACGGTAGCATGCCCCACCTTTGCTAACAAACAAATCTGGGTGTCCCTAGAGCTGATTATCACCAAAGAGACTGGATGAGGAGAATAGGTGAATCCAGGGTTCAGGGATGTTTAGTAACTTTATCTAATGGTTTGGGATGTCAGGTACTTCCCCTTGAATGCTGGCTCTTTCCTGGGTGGGGTCATCTGTTCCTGAGCATTGCTTTGTCAGGTTCTACCTGCCCTTTTTGTAATTTTGATATACATATTATCATTGTCCTTGCCTATGAAATTTTCCAACTATGTGTGTAAAAACTAGAAACCTCATGGAGATCACTCCTTATTCTTCCTCTTTTTCATCTTCTCTGTGCCCCTTGTTTCACTTTTTCCCCTTGCCCCCCCCCCCCAAATAAAGAGCATGCAGAGGTAACATACCTGAATTATTTTTTTGCCCTCAGATCCTCGCTTGCCATAGATGTCCTATTCTGAGTTCTGAGGGGGTACTGAGGCTGGTACTCAAGGCCCCCCCAATACTTGGGAGGCAGAACGGGTGGATCTCTATGAATTCAAGGCCAGCCTGGTCTATAGACCTAGTTCAAGGCTAGCTAGTACCACAAGCAGACATTTGGTGCACATATATACATGCAAAGAAGATAAGTATTGTTATGCTCAGTCTGTGGGGACCCCAAAAGACCACCAGGGAGACCAACTCACCAAAATGCAAAAAGCAAGGTTTATTGTGTGAACATTACAAGTCGGCAGGGACCTCTTCAGCATGCAGGAGGAAGAAGAGGTACCCTGCCCTTCTAGAGGACTTTGTTTAAAGGCAAAACCAAAAAAGTTACATTAACAGGGTGTGTGCTGGCAGGTGATCCTATCTACAATGGTTTGGAATGTCAGGAATTTCCTTTGGATGGTCTGTTCCTGGATGGTGCCCAGGTGGTCTCAATTTGTTTTTTCTTGCAACCAGGTCTTGCTTTAGTGTAGACCGCCTAGGTGGGTTAGTTAGTCTAGGGGTTGTAACCCGCCTGGCTGGTCAGTAATTCCAGGGTCCCGGAGAGGCGCTATCTGAAAGACATGGGCGGGAGAGAGGAAGAAGGCCATGCTAGGTTTATCAGAGCCTCCGTTTATTTGAGTCATGGTTACAGCTTATATAGCCCCTGGATGAGGAATTTGGGGGGGCAGGGGCATGACCAGAGCAGGAAGGGATCTAGCAGCTTGGTCCAAGCCGGTCACAAGGTTGTCGGCCAGGAGGTTACAATCGGTCAGGTCACAATTCCTCAGTCAGGAAGTCACGAGTTGACACACCTAGTTCTTAGATAGTTTGGAATGTGGGGTGGGTTCCGCTAACAGATAGCTCTCTATTAACAGATAATTTTGGGTGTGGGATAGGCTCTGCCAATTTTGGGGGGAAATGGCTCCTGACACTTTAGAGAAAACTACTGAGATCCAGGCCTCTATTGAGCTTGTCTTGACTGGGTCCTACAGTGTGAGTGCCCATGGCCCGGGAGCAAGGATTCAGGTTACCCCAATATCACATTCCGACATAAAATTTTTATAGTAACAGAAGAAGGGAAAGTTCAAATCAAGACTGTTATGATCCGCTGGCCTGGTCTGTCACCTGGTACCCTGTCCCTTTAAGAGACAAGCCATGCCCACTCTCACCCCCCTCTTTTGCCAAGGCAAGAGAATCTCCTGCCTCCTCCAGCCTGTGCTCTCTCTCTTTCTATCTCCTGAAGAGGTAACTTCTGCGCTCTCTCCTTGCTTCTCTCCTCCCTCCTGCCCCTCTCTCTTCTTCCTCCTTTCCCCTTTCCCTCTTTCCTCCTCCCCATAACCCACTAAATAAACTCTATACCCAAACACTCTCTGCATGATGTATCTGTCTGTCTCCCATCTGCCATGGTGACCTGCCAAGGCCTCAGAGGACTTACTGAGGCCTGGGGGATCCACTGAGGCCTTGGGTCACATACTGCTACCCCTGTGGGACTGGCTGCTCCTCATGGGACCGCCACCACTCGTGGGATCAATCCCCCAGCCCTATATCTTTAAAAAGAATAACATTGGTGCATGACTCAGCCAGCCTCTCCGTTCCCTCCTGCCTGCGGGCAGGCCGGCTGAGGACACGTGGGAACCACTTTCCAACGCTGCAAATGGTGAGGTTCCCTATCAGCATCTTTCTAATTTCCACAGCAAACAGGACTGCCGGTGTCCTGCCACCCGTCCACTTTTCCTTTCACTGGGCAGCCCCTTCACCACCGCCTGTAAAAGCTTTTTCTCTTGCTCCTATTCCTTCTATTCTATCTCTGTCACCGCTATGCTGGCCGCACCCAAACCAGCAAGATTAGTCAGATCCATGAAGCAGCAGTTATCACTGCAGCCTTTGCTCCCCACCACGGCTGGTGGCTCAGTGAAACAGCAGCTCACGATGCTGAGTAATTTTCCTCTCTAATTCACGTATGAAAGAATCTGTGAATGGTGAGGCCACACGGATGTAATTCTGTTTCAAATGTATGTTCTACAGGGCCTGTATGTTCTACAGGGCCTCTATGTCTCTCTTATATTTAAAATTCCCATTGATCTAAAAACGTGGATTCACCATCCAACACATGACCATTGCCATTTTATCTAAGGTCAGGTGACCTCACCACCATTTTGACTCAGGTCAGGTGACCGCACTGCTATCTTAGCTAAGGGTAAGTCAAGTGACCAAGTGTTGCCATCTTTACTGAAATATTCCTTGCCTAGTCTCACAGTTTACTTACATTTTTGTGTCTAAATTCCTCTTACTTTTCCCCCTCCTCTCTTTCTCTGTCCTTCTTCTAGAGAGGCAACTTCTACCTCTCTCCCTCCCCCCTTTTTCTGCCCTCTCCCCCTTCTGTTGCTGTTGGGCCCTGCTCTGTCTTGTGGGTTTGGCTCCAGTTCCTTGCTTGGCAACATAACAGGCCTTCTGTCCCACCAGAGGCCCCCAAGCTGCCTCCCACCACAGCGGCAGAGTCTTTGTCTCTCTTCCATTCATGGGGCCGTGTTCCTATCACTGCCGCGCTGCAGGTAAAAATCCTAAACCTGGACCGTCTACCAGCCCACTTCCCAACTTTCCGTCAGTCGGCTGGGACAATTAGTAAAACCGTTCCCTTTTTGGCCTAGGCCTAGTGCCTCTCACATGACTGCCCATTCTTGGGTTCTCCTCTAGCACGGCGCTCACTGAGCGGTGCATTTGTTTTCGGGGGTCCCTCGGATACTGCTCCCCTTTAGGCCTAGTGCCTCTTGCGCCACGGCCCTTTCTCGAGTTCTCCCCTAGCACTGCCCAGGGCCCCTTGGATTATTTTTCTGCCTCATTGTTTCCCATAGCTAAAAACGTGAGCAGACTACTCAGAATGGCCCTCTCACTGTTCGGAATTTTTGTTTTATTGTTTTGTTGTGAGTGGTGTTTTTTTCCTTTCCTTTTAGGACCTCTTGTAAATGATCTTCACTGTCAGGGCTGTTTGGAGCAGTCCCTACCCCCCCCCCCCCCCATCAGCTTGGCTTTGGTATCAACCCCTGCGCTAGCCTGGAGACCTCCCGCTTGTTGCCCTGGGGTTTGTGCCAATTTTGACATTCTTGCATTTTCAGCTATGGAAAACAAACCACATTTCTAACTTCTACCAGCGTACGGCTAAATATAAATAGTCACACCATAAGGACAACCATGGCTGCCGCCATTTTCTTTGAGCTTAACCAAGGGAGGAGCCAGAGGTTCCGCCCCTAGACAAAGAGCACAGCAGAAGGCTCTCCACGTGAGGTCCCGCCCCTAGCAGCTTCCTCTCGCTCACTTTTCATTTAACTATATGTGTGTAAAACTTAAATTCAACTGGGTGTGAATACATATGTGTTTACTGTTAAATGTTAAATAATTGTCTGTTCATTATATATCATTCCAGACCACAAAAACAATAAGTCTCATGTTTTAAATTGGTTTGTACTTTTAAATCTCTTACAAAAATACTGTATATGTGATCCAACCCTGCTTTAAAATATGCTACACTGTTCTCTACTATCGTCAGTTCTACCGCTAAGCTCCTATTGCAAGCAGTTTTTTCTTCTTTGTCTTTCACAGGTACAAATCTCACCTGTTAAGTGGAGAGCCAGTACAGTCAAGCTTGGACCCAGCTCTCCAGGCAGATTCTATGCTGAATCATAACTTATCTATACCCGAAAAGCAGCCCTCAACTGCTCAGAGATCTAGAGAATATGGTATTTAATATGGTATTTAATCGGCAATTTGCTTCATAAACAGCCAAGCGCTGACCACTGGTAAAAACTGCCTTTCATCTAAACTGAAGATCTCCAGATGTGGACAGAATCCCTGGAATCGACAGCCTAGCTGCTCAGGTCAGGGTAGGCTTGTCTTCCTATAGATTTCTAGCCCACAGGATCTTCTGGAGCCTGGCAGGCCCTGCGCTAAACAGCAGAAGGCAGATACGACCCTCAGCGACCATGAAGGACTCTGGGGAGTAGCTCTGGGTGCCAACCTAGTATGTTCTCTGTTGTTCTTAATCAATAACTCAAGTAAAATTTTATCCTTCTCAAAGTTCTCTGATGCAGTTTGACAGCTGAGAGGTTTTGTCTGTTTAAAAGGAAAACCTCACCACAGAAATTTCAACAAAATACAAATACAAGTTATTAAGGTGTACACCTGCAAGTTATAAAGGAGTGAGGACAAATACAAGTTATCAGATTTCTCTCTCACACTGCCTTTCCTAGTCTTACAGTTACTTTTCGCTGTGCCAAAACATCTGTCCCAGTCATTCTGACATAAATATGCTGCTGTTTATTCAATGTATGTGTCTAAAACTTCTGTTTTCACAAACTCAAAACATTCTTGTGATTTCCAGGGAACTGAATTTAAGGATCCACCTTAAACAGGTCAGATACACCCCCCTCAATTTCCTGGTCCTGAAAATTTTTTCTTCCTCAACTTAACTTTGTTCTCTGCTCTGCCAACACCTTGCCAGGTCCAAGAGACACCAGACAGTTCTATACCACAAACCCTGGACAGGAGTAAAGCGACCAGCTACCCCAGGATGTGACCAGCACCCAGCTTTCTCAGCCCCCCCCACCAAAGAAAGACTTTGATGCCCACAAATAAGCAGGAAGCAGTCTTGAGAACCTGCCATCCCAATTCCTTTAACCTGCTGTGCTAACTCCCTGCCTTTTTATAAGAAAAAGATGGGAATATTATGATCTGCTGGCCTTGTCTGTCACCTGGGTACCCTGTCCCTTTAAGAGACAAGCCATGCCCACTCCTGGTGTGGGTGGGCCTCATACTTTCATTGGTTAATAAAGAAACTGTTTGGTCTGATAGGTCAGAACATAAATGGGTGGAGTAGATAGAACAGAATGCTGGGAAGAAGGGAAGTTAGGCAGACTCCATGCCTCTCCTCTCTCTGGGGCAAACGCTATGGAGCCAGCTACCAGGTCAGTCATGCTGAATCTTTCCTGGTAAGACACCACCTCGTGGTGCTACACACATTATTAGAAATGGGTTAAGCAAGATATGAGAGTTAGCTAAGAAGAGGCTAGATATAATGGGCCAGGCAGTGTTTAAAAGAATACAATTTGTGTGTTGTTGTTTTGGGGCATAAGCTAGTCAGGCGGCCAGGAGCCAGGCAGCAGGAACGCAGCCCACAACTCCATCTACACACTCCCACCCCTCTCTTCTACTGAGGCAAGCAGATCCCCTGCCTCCTCCAGTCTGTGCTCTCTCTCTTTCTGTCTCTCTCCTGGAGAGGTAACTTCTGCTCTCTCTCCCTCCTTCCTCTCCCCCTTCTCTCTTCCTTTCTCTCTTCTTCCCATTCTCCCCTCCCCCCTTTCCTTTTCTCTCCATAACCCTCTAAATCATTTCTATACTCAAACTCTTTCTGCATGATGTATCTGTCTGTCTCTCACCCAACACAGTCTCCCACCAGCCAAAGTGGCCAAAGTGGCCTGCTGAGGCCTCAAACCGCTGCCCCTTGTGAGACCACCACCCCAGCACTGTATCTTTAAAAAGAATAACAGCCGGGTGGTGGTGGCACATGCCTTTAATCCCAGCACTCAGGAGGCAGAGGCAGGTGGATCTCTGTGAGTTCGAGGCCAGCCTGGTCTACAAGAGCTAGTTCCAGGGCAGGAACCAAAAGCTACGGAGAAACCCTATCTTGAAAATTCAAAAAAAATGCTAAAAAGAATAACAAAGACACTTTTCTGTTATCAGAACCACCAAGCGAACGTGTCATTGCCAGCAGGGACATTTCTGTTGAGGCTTCAGATGTTATGACATCCTTGGCTTTGGATTGTCGCAAGCTAGGAGTCTTTCAGGCTTGTTAGTCATGTGTGTGAGTCACACACCGAGGTGGGCAGCAGTGGCTAGTGAGAGGACTCAAGACAGCCCAACATCTGCAGCTTCCAGCATCCTCAATCAACTCCACAGTCACTGATTCCAGCCAGTCAGTTCAAAAGCTGCAACACAGGCATGGGAGCTGCAACACAGGCACAGGAGCTGGAACACATGTATGGAAGCTGGAACACATGTATGGAAGCTGGAACACAGGCATGGGAGCTGGAACACAGGCACGGGAACTGGAACACAGACACGGAAGCTGGAACACAGGCACGGAAGCTGGAACACAGGCACGGAAGCTGGAACACAGGCATGGGAACTGGAACATAGGCATGGGAGCTGGAACACAGGCACGGAAGCTGGAACACAGGCACGGAAGCTGGAACACAGGCATGGGAACTGGAACATAGGCATGGGAGCTGGAACACAGGCACGGGAACTGGAACACAGGCACGGGAACTGGAACACAGGTATGGGAGCTGGAACACAGGCATGGGAACTGGAACACAGGTATGGGAGCTGGAACACAGGCATGGGAGCTGGAACACCGGCGTGGGAGCTGCAACACATGTATGGAAGCTGGAACACATGTATGGAAGCTGGAACACATGTATCAAAGCTGGAACACAGGCACAGAAGCTGGAACATAGGTACAGAATCAGAACATGGGCATGGGAACTGGAACACACATGGAAGCTGGAACATGGGCACAGGAGCTGGAACACAGACATGGGAGCTGGAACACATGTATGGAAGCTGGAACACACGTATGGAAGCTGGAACACACGTATGGAAGCTGGAACACACGTATGGAAGCTGAAACACTGGCATGGCTTTTCCTATGCCTTCAGCCTCACACTGTGTACATAACTCTGGTTGAGGGCTGGACACTCATCATCTTGGGCTGGGCAGCAGAGACAAGTAGACAGACAGTGCTGGCCTCTGGAAATGCATGTGCTTCTGCCACATCTTTGGTTCCGGAACTTGAGTTGGTCAAATCTGGCATGAAATGGATCTGCTTTGTGGTTGTGTTGGTTACCGTCACCCCTTCACATGCCTCCCTTGCTTGACTGACAAAAGTGAGCATCTTTTCTTGTGCTTATTTGCGTATATGTTCATATATGTATGTATGCACCTGAATATATGTTCATATATGTATGATGTACTTGAATATATGTTCATATATGTATGTATGCACTTGAATTCTCACCATTTGTTTGTCTTTTGAGACAGGTTGTCACTGTTTGCTCTTATTTGAGGCACAACTTCTGACCCAGCCTGGCCTGCACTCCCCATATACTGTCTGACCTTCCTGCCTCCACATCCAAGCTGACAGGCAGATGCCCCAACGCAGTGCTGGGGCTCAAACTTTATGCCCTGCAAGAGTCCTACAAAGAGCATACAGCCTGAGTCTAGGGATGGAGTGTTGTACTCTGCTGGCCTGGTCTGTCACCTGGGTACCCTGTCCCTTTAAGAGACAGGCCCCGCCCACTCCCAACCTCCCCTTTCCTCTCTAGCTCAGCTCCAGCTCCCTCTAGTTCTCTTTCTTTCTCTGTCTGCTCTTCTTCTGGAGAGGCAGCTTCTGATTCTCTCTCTTCTCTCCTTCTTTCACCCTTTCCCCCCCTTTCCCCTTCCCCTCCATAACCCACTAAATAAACTCTCTGTGCATGGCATATCTGTCTGTCTGTCTGTCTCTCACCTGCCTCAGTCTCCCACCTGCCAAGGGGACCTGCACCAGCCTTGAGCCCCATCTCTTTATGGATGACCACATGGAGGCTGAGTCTGAGCTGGGCATGGGCCTGTAACTGGTGTCTGAAGTCAGTGCAAGGAGATCATGGGCTGGGATTTGAGATTTATTTTGTGGCTAGTGTCTGGAAATGTTGCTGGGGTGGCTCCTAAGGAGGAGCATGAGGATGGAAACTTTGGCTGGAGTCTGGAGCTGGGCCCTGGGCCAGGATCCTGGGCTATAGCAAGGACCATACCTCTCCAACATAGGATTGCAACAAGGCCTGAATACCGGGCTAGAGACTTGGGGTAGCACTTGGAGTGGAACCTGCCATGGGATCCTGGGAGCAGAACCCAGGGCTGAAGCCTAGGACAGGTATCTAGGCCAGCCAGAGCCTGTACTCAGGGCTGCAGCCTCTGGTTAGAGAGTGGGGCTGGTGCCTGTGGCTGGGGTCTGGAGTTGAAGCGTATGGTTGGAGCCTGCAACTGGAGTTCCAGGTGGCTGAGCTGCTATGTGGACCTAACTCCTTTAGAAGAGCAGCTGGTGCTAGGAGGTGCTGAGTCCCCATTAAATAAGAGGGTGTGGGAGACTGAGAGGTGGGAGGGGCAGGTGGTGACGACAGGAAGCTGCTCCTTGGGAGCACTGCTGCCCTTGGCCTTGGGCAGCTGGTGGCGAGTGTTGGCACAGAGCCCTCTCTCCCCCCATCACCCTCTGCCACATCTGCACTGTCTTCACCCTCACGGAAATCCCGGCTGGTACTGAGACCTTGCTTGGCAGAGTGATACAAAGCATTCTTCTAGAAACTTCTGTGTTTCACTCACTTCCCTGCTGCTGTGAGGAAACATACCACCCAGGCGACTCACCGATGGAAGGGAGTCTTTGGGTTAGGGCTCCAGGGGGCCGAGTCTATCACCATCATGCGGAAAAGGGACAGATGGGGCTGCAGCTCAGAGCTCACCTCAAATACACGCAAGAAGCCCTGAGAGCAGAAACTGGGAGTGGAGAGCCTCTGAACTCGGAACCCACCCCAGTGACAAACTTCTACCAGCAAGGCTCATCCCCTAATCCTACCTGAACAATATCGCCAACTGGGGACTAGAAGGTTAAGTGCCAGAGAATATGGGGGATGGGAAATATTGTGTCAGAAATGCTCCTGCCTCAGATGGTGCAGGTACCAGAAGTCACTAGGAGGCCGACCACATCTGTGTGTAGGTGTAATTTTCTGTTCTGCCAGCCAGCTCCAAAATAACCACATGGAGACTTACTATTAATTATAAGTGCTCAGCCAATAGCTTAGGCTTATTACTAACTAACTCTTACAACTTAGCCCATATTTCTTATCTACATTCTACCATGTGGCTTGGTACCTTTCTTCAACATGGCATGTTCATCTTGCTTCTTGCTGCGTCTCCTGATGACTCTGCCCTCCTTCATCCCAGAGCTCTCTCTGTGTCAAGTCCTGCCTAACCTCTTCTTGCCTAGCTATTGGGTTTAGTTCTTTATTAAACCAATGAAAGCAGCCCATCTTCCCCTCAGCACTGAGGGCTCTGTATTGCTGGAGTCTGCCACCTTCGGTGGAAGACATTTTGGAGAAACATTATGTCAGTTGTGAGCCTGATTGTTTTCCTGACAGACTCTTTTCTTTCTAGTTTCTAAGGAGCATGGGTGCTAGCAGCTGCTCACACCTGCGCAGAGTACTGTAAGCCATCTGGAGACAGCTGCTTTCTGTCTGAGGGACCTGAGCAATTACGGGTTCTGGTGTCTGTATAGGTGCCAAAGCCACCAAGAAATGGCTGTGTACCCCAGCTTTCCCCAGTAGTCAGGCTAGACAGCACCCATTTGCTTCAGCTTAGCTTCCAGCGTGACACCGATGCTGTGGTCCCGGCTCAGAACATTTCTCCTTGCAGGAATGGGAAACCAACATTTTACTTGAGGTCGCTAGGGTTAATAGTGACTGGAGCCACCCACACTTTCCCCTTGACTTCTGACCATGGAAACACAGCCAGTGTTGTGGGCAAAGTCCTGTGCTCTGTGGCCAGTGATGCAACGGGAATCTTCTGAAGGACAATTACACCCTTCAACAAACCCACTGTTTCAGAGTGGCAGAGTGTCCCGGGTGAACGGGGACTTCCCCAAGCCCTGTGGCATGTAACTTGCTGCAGAATGGTTCCTCTGGGCCTGGGCAGGACTGCATATCTCCACGGTGACTGACAAGCTTCTTGAACACAGATGGATGGAGATTTGGCAGAGGCATTTTGGGTGGGAAAGCAAATTTATATTAAAATAAAATATCTGAAGACTGGGAGATGGCTCATTGGTTTTCAATCCTCACAAGAAAACAAACAAACAAAAAAAACAATTAATTTGTGTGTCTTACTACAGGGCAAGTGGAGGCTGGAGGATCCTGGGATTTGATGGCAGACCCAAGTCCCAGTGAGAGACCCTGTCTCAAAAAACCAGAGGGGGATGGATGATGGTTCAGAAGCAGCATTCAAGGCTGACCTCTGCCTGTCTCCCCAGGTGGGGATTCATAAGTTCTTGCAGGACCCTGGGTGGTTCCCACAAGAGATTATAGGAAGGGAAAGCCCGTCCCGTGACTCACTCTGGCTTCCTTTTAGTCTGTCTCACAAGCATGCCCACATGGCACCCTCTACTGTGTGACAATGTAGCCAGAAGGTCTTTACTCTTGAGACTTTAGGACAATCAACTTTATTAAAAGCCTGGCCTCGGGTGTTGAGTTACAGCAGTGAGCAGGGACAGCATTGCTTCCAACTTCCCATCTCACAGTCTTGAGCTGGGTCGGGAAAGCCACAGGGCCCTGCAAATGGGATCTAGGGCATCTGTCCTCATCTTCTGACCTAGACCATGCATTTCTTGACATTTCCTCTATTAGTCCTGTGCTTGAGTCTGGATGGCTTGTAGTTTCTCTGTCCCACACACTACCAGAAGAGATGTTGACATCTGGGCTCAACAAGATGCATGATGGAATGCAGTGAGTTTAGCTCTTCAGGAGCACAAAGCCAGAATAAGTAGTCAAGACATAAAAGAGTGGAGAAAGATGGAAGCATCACTCATGCAAGCAGAGCAGAAGAATTTGTCCTAAAAGCTATGCTTTGCAGCAGCAGAGGAAGATGAGCAATTTTTGAGGGCAGATGTCCTGTGCAGTTTGAAGGTGCATTCCTGCAGGACTCGAGCCCCCAAGGTGCCTGCCCTGCTCATACGCTGGATGATGCGTTGCTCACCTCATTGATTGGCACGGCTCTGTCCCCAAACACTCAGGTCAGTGACCAAGATGAGAGGCCTGTGAGAGAGGCTTGGACCTCCAAGAGCCCCCACCCCAGTCACTGAGTATCCCTGCATGATCTAAGCAGGCAGGAGCAGGACCAAGAGGAGGGTCCCTGAGTTCTGCATGGACCCCAAATGTGACTTGGGAGAAATGTGGTGGCTAGCTCACTGCAGAACTCATCCAGAAGTCCCTGCTCAGACTGGACTGCATCAATATCTGAGACATTTCTAGAATTAGCTTAATTCAGAGTCACCATCCAGTAATCCCTGGTGTTATTTTTTTCAATACAGGGTCACATTGCCAAGTGGTCTTGGATGGAGGATAGAAGTGGTTTTATAGTGCCTTGAGAAAAGCGTGATGGGGTCTTTCTTCACAGGGGTCCAGCGCCCCTTTCATACAAGAGCCTCTGGTTTGTAGCTGCTTAGCATGGGAACCGGGGTAGGAGCTCACAATGACCCCCATGACATGACTTCAGTCTGGATTCTGTTTTCCATGTCTAGAGCTTTTTGCTTGAATCAGGACTTTATTAGGTTGCACACTTATCTGGGATTACCATAATTGAATGATCTATTCACTGATTCTGTTCCCTGTCCTTTCCAGCCTGCAAACAGAAGAGGCTGAGGGTGTGGGTTAGTGGTGGATTTTAAGGGATAAGCGCCACCAGCTTTCAGTTCTGACCTCTCTGAACACCTCTAGTTTTAAAACGCTGATTTGTTTGTGTGGGGGGATGCAGTCAGAGGACACTTGCAGGAGTTAGCGGTTTTTTGTTCTAAGGAGAGAGCTGCTTGTTCGTCCTGGCCTCCTGGCTATCTTACACCCAAAACAATCATACAGAAACTGTATTAATTAAATCACTGCTTGGCCCATTAGCTCTAACTTCTTATTGGCTAACTCTTACATTAATTTAACCCATTTCTATTAATCTGTATATCACCATGTGACAGTGGCTTACCGGGAAAGATTCAGCATGTCTGACTCTGGCAGTGGCTCCATAGTGTCTCTCTGACTCTGCCTTTCTTCCTCCCAGCATTCAGTTCTGTCTTCCCCACCAACCTAAATTCTGCCCTATCAACTAGGCCAAAGAAGTTTCTTTATTCATTAACCAATGAAAACAACACATGGACAGAAAGAACTCCTACACCATTTTCCCTTTTCTGTTTAAGCAAAAAGGAGGGCTTTAGCTTTAACATAATAAAATTATATATAACAAAACAGTTATCAAGCAAGAATTGCAGTTACAATACTTACATCTACTTTATCCTTTATCATAGTTAAGGAGAACTATAACTGTCTATTCTTCAGTTCCATCAAAGACTCCAGAAAGATATAATATTACCTAAATAAATAGGAAGTGCATTATAAACTATAACTGTCTATTCTTCAGTTCCATCAAAGACTCCAGAAGGATAGAATATTACCTAAGTAAATAGGAAGTGCATTATAAACAACTTCCAAAACTCTAGAATTGACAGAGACTTCTTGCTGCCTGGACAGTCACCCAAAGTTCTTCTGTAACATTGGGGCATCCATCTTTGGCCTACAGGCTCATAGTATCCAGTAGACTTTTCCACAAAGCAGGAAATTTCAAAGACAGTTCAGTCATTTTCTTCTGTATGTATCCTGCAGTATGTCTCGCAGACTCTTTCATGAAGCAGGAACCTTGAAGGATCATCTCACCTTTAGGCAAGTTCAGCAGTCATTTCTCTGTGGGTTCTGCATGTCCAGTTAAGCAGTTCAGGCAAGAGCAGTTTCCTGCCTAAATGGCTAACCAACTCCATAAGAAGCCTCTTCGATGCCCATCTTCCTCTTGAAGTAGCTTGGTGTTGCCAGGAGCAGATGTATCTCATTGTCATGAAAAGTCCTAAGTTCTTAAAACATTTTAAATGAAGGTCTCTGAAAGATTTGAAGAATACCTATCTAACTGAAATATATCTCTATACATCTAGAAAATTTAACTAACATGACTACAATTTTGACTATTATAGATGACTATCTATTAACGTGTATTTCTTAATTATACATTATATTTTTTAATGATCTGGGCAAACATAATATCCTAATTAAGATCAAAAATACATATACACACTATAACAAAATTCACCTTAAATTTGTATCAATGAAGCAAGATTCATACCAATGCAAACATCTATAGCATATCCTCCTTTAAATGTAAACAAACATCTATAGACAATATTTGTGAATATGGATGTAGTTCTATCCATACTGCTTCCTGCTGTTTGGGGGCACTGTTAATTAGGTCTTTCATGGTGTATCCTGTGTACTAGGTTCATCTCAGTCAGCAGTTGGGTGAAGTGATTTTTTTGAGGGTGTTTACAGAAACCTTTCAGGAGGTCTTGTTCCATGAAATCATATTCGCCTGGAAGCAATCCACAGGTTCTCATCTTCTATGAAAACAAAAGAAGAATCTCTTTTCCCAAGCAATATGTTCTTAGACCCAAATTCTGAAGTCAATATACCTTTATAATATACATGCTGGTTTATCTTAGCAGCCCATACAATGAAATGTCTCTCTGTACTTAGCTCCTTCACAGTCAAAAAATTCAAAGAAAATACAATAATATGCATAATCCAGACTCTCTGTGTATTCTCCATCTTTATGTGGCTTATTTTATTTTCTCCTTTTAATCTATGACTGTCTGTATTCTGTCTCTTTAAAGACTTTTTTAAAACATGATTTAAATCTTTTCCAACTCTCTATACTATTTTTCTTCTCTCTCCCAAGCCTACACACATTTATCCAACACAGTGACCCATTTAGAGGTCTTTTATGTCTGAATCTGTCCTATTGTGAATCTGTAATTCTTTACTGTCCAGGAGCACTTCTTAAAATGCTAAGCACTTCTTAAAAACCTAAGTGGTTCCATTAGTAGGGGTAATACGGTACCATCTGTTTGCCTGCCCAGTCTAAAATGTAAGATGCGCTGTTACTATGGTAAATATGGTAGTTCCTGCTAGTTCTGTACAGTCCAGCATGGCAGAGCTGCTAGCATCTCTGAGCTGCACACACTGCCCCAGTTCCAGGTACATGCCAGTCCAAGTAACCATCAAGCAAGCTGCAAGCTGCTCACAAACCCAACTCAAATGCTCTGTAGCCGGACCTCCTGCCTGAAAGACTCAGAGCTCATGCCAGCAGTGGCCCCGAAAGCCAGCATTTTAAACCCACCACTTTTTATTCTGCTGTGGCTGCTGAATCAGGAAAATCTCTCCTAAAGGAGCTGCGGCACACCACCAGCAAACAGCTGTGTTAAACTCTCTCTATTTTTTCTTTTATCGAGAATTCCTTTTCAAGCTCTCTCAGGTTTTATGTGGATATAGTCAACCACGTCGAAGTGCCAATTGTTGTAAGGAGAGAGCTGCTTGTTCATCCTGGCTGCCTGGCTAGCTTACATCAAAAATAATCACACAGAAACTGTATTAATTAAATCATTGCTTGTCCCATTAGCTCTAACTTCTTAATGGCTAACTCTTACATTAATTTAACCCGTTTCTATTAATCTGTATATCACCCTGTGGCAGTGGCTTACAAGGAAAGATTCAGCATGTTTGACTCTGGTGGTGGTTCCATAGCATCTCCCCAACTCTGTCTTTCTTCCTCCCAGCATTCAGTTCTGTCTTCCCCACCAACCTAAGTTCTGCCCTGTCAACTAGGCCAATGCAGTTTCTTTATTCATTAACCAATGAAAGCAACACATGGACAGAAGGACCTCCTACACCAGTTTTCCTTCTGTTGTGTGAGTTCCTGGATTGAACTCAGGTTGTTGGGCTTGGCAATGAGCACCTTTACCCCTGAGCTATCTCACCAGTGCTTGGCTTTTGTCTTGACTAATGTTTTGCTAGACTAGCCTGAAGTACATGATCCTCCTGCATCAGCTTCCAGATGTCCAGATACAGGCATGACCTCTACATTCGTCTTCTGTAGTCTTTTGATGCTTTCTACACATGGAGGTCCTGGCCTCTCAGCCTCACTCAGTAGAGAGCATCTCTGGGTCCAGGGTTTGATAAATCAGTCAAGCCAACCATTAGAGTGGCTGCTTGAGCTCCCACGGGGAGCCCAGCATCCACTAGTGCCCACCTGTGTCAGTGGGTCCCTCCAGATCCAATGTTCTCTTCTTCCAACTGGCTGTGACATAGAAGGCTGGCTCCCAAGTACCTGCCCCTGATGACCTATGTTGGCACATGTGCTGGTTAGGTGTTTGCCAACTTGACACAAGCTAGAGTCATCTGGGAAGAGGGAACCTCAATTGAGAAAAACAATGCCTCCATCAGATTGGCCTGTAGGCAAGTCTGTGTGCATGGCCTTGTGGATTAGTGACTGATATGTGAGGGCCAGCCACTCTGGGCCTAGCCACCCCTGAGATGACTAAGAGTGCAGCAGGCTGAGCAAGCCAAGCCGAGCAAGTCTGTTAGCAGCATGCCCCCATGGCCTCTGCTTCAGCTCCTGTCTCCAGGCTCCTGCCCTGGCTTCTCTCAGTGATGGGCCGTGACAAACGTGAGCCAAATAAACCCTTTCTTCCCTGAGCTGTGTAGTTTGGTCATGGTGTTGATCACAATCCATGTTAGACTTCTCTTGTGGCCACAGCGCTCTCTGAGCCACATTGTGTCTGTGAGCCCTGCAGATTTCCAGGTCTGTTGTCCAGCTGAAGATCAAGAGGTGCTAAGAGGTGGGGACAGAGCTTGGGAAGACTCCAGTTGTCATGCCAGGCTGCCACCTGGGAAGAAGCTGGAGTGAGAGTGTCATGGGATACTGAGCTTGGCTGGACTGGACGTGGTGGAAAGGTTGAGAGGATGCTGGGATTGCAGAGGACATGTCCACTGTGCAGCTGAGAAGCCAGATGCAGCAGTTAAGCCCTGGAGATGGGCTCGTGGTATTTACGTGAGGATGGAGGTTGCCCACACAGCGACACTGTGGTGAGTCCCAGCATTAATTCCACCATCCAGACGGGGGGGCAAAGGCACAGATAAGGTGTGTGGCTACTGCTTATGAAGGCAGAATTCCTACCCACCTTGATCTGCTTTCCTGGGACCAAGAAACAGAAAGCCGGTGCCCTGCAGTAGAATGCAGAGGTGCAAGAAGAGAGGCTGCAGACGTGCCTTCATAGATGGCATCCAGGGAGCTGGTGCCTCTTGCCCAGGGCCTGCTCACCACTCCCAACACAGGTCATACCCCTGTCTCTCTTTCGCATGACCGGAAATGGAGCCCCAAACCAGGCCTTGATGGCACATTCAACCTGAGAACCTCCTGAAGCAAAACCCATGCTTCCAGACTGAGGGCACAGTTCTCAGGAGGAGCCAAAGCGCCTAGGTCAGGTGCCTGCTCCACTGCTCCCTAGTGATGAGATTTGGGGAGCGAAAATAGCTCCGCCCAGTGAGTGACAGCTGTCCTAGCCCTAGAGTGACAGCTGTCCTAGCCCTAGAGTGACAGCTGTCCTAGCCCTAGAGTGACAGCTGTCCTAGCCCTAGAGTGACAGCTGTCCTAGCTCTAGAGTGGCAGCTGTCCTAGCCCTAGAGTGACAGCTGTCCTAGCCCTAGAGTGACAGCTGTCCTAGCTCTAGAGTGACAGCTGTCCTAGCTCTAGAGTGACAGCTGTCCTAGCTCTAGAGTGACAGCTGTCTTAGCTCTAGAGTGACAGCTGTCCTAGCTCTAGAGTGGCAGCTGTCCTAGCTCTAGAGTGGCAGCTGTCCTAGCTCTAGAGTGACAACTGTCTTAGCTCTAGAGTGGCAGCTGTCCTAGCTCTAGAGTGACAGCTGTCCTAGCCCTAGAGTGGCAGCTGTCCTAGCTCTAGAGTGGCAGCTGTCCTAGCTCTAGAGTGACAACTGTCTTAGCTCTAGAGTGACAGCTGTCCTAGCTCTAAAGTGACAGTTGTCCTAGCTCTAGAGTGACAGCTGTCTTAGCTCTAGAGTGACAGCTGTCCTAGCTCTAGAGTGGCAGCTGTCCTAGCTCTAGAGTGACAACTGTCTTAGCTCTAGAGTGGCAGCTGTCCTAGCTCTAGAGTGACAGCTGTCCTAGCTCTAGAGTGGCAGCTGTCCTAGCTCTAGAGTGACAGCTGTCCTAGCCCTAGAGTGACAGCTGTCTTAGCTCTAGAGTGACAGCTGTCTTAGCTCTAGAGTGGCAGCTGTCCTAGCTCTAGAGTGGCAGCTGTCCTAGCTCTAGAGTGACAGCTGTCCTAGCTCTAGAGTGACAGCTGTCTTAGCTCTAGAGTGGCAGCTGTCCTAGCTCTAGAGTGACAGCTGTCCTAGCTCTAGAGTGACAGCTGTCCTAGCTCTAGAGTGACAGCTGTCTTAGCTCTAGAGTGGCAGCTGTCCTAGCTCTAGAGTGACAGCTGTCCTAGCTCTAGAGTGACAGCTGTCCTAGCTCTAGAGTGGCAGCTCTCCTAGCTCTAGAGTGACATTGACTTTGATAGTAATAATATATTTTCCCAGGAAAGCTTTGGGCATGAAATAAATACTTGTAAAAACTGGGATTTAGCCTGGGGAGTTGGCTCAGCTCGTACCTGCCACCCAAGCATGAGGACCTGAGTTCAGAGCCCAGCACGCACAGAAGGGCCAGCTCCAGCAGCTGACTCTATGCCTCCTATTCTGGGGGAGTGGACATACTTGGATCCATAGAGTTCATTGTCTGACCAGCCTATCCCTAACTTGTCTCAAAAAGTGATGTGTCCTGGAGAGACGACTCAGCAGTTAAGAGCACCGAGGATCTTGGTTCAATTTCTACAAGCCTTGTGGATACCGCATAACCACCTGTAACCCCATTTCCACAGTTGGGAAGCAGAGGCAGGGGGCTCTCTGTGAGTCTGAGGCCACCCTGGCCTCCTTAGAGAGTTCAGGACAGCCAGGGTGACACAGAGAAACCCTGTTGCATAACAAAGATGTAAGCCTTTAGCTCACATTCCTGCGGCCATGCCTGTCGCCTGCTGCCTGCTGCCCACGGTGATGGTCTCTCAGCCCCTGCAGTCACAGCCAGAACAAACTCTTTCTTATGTATGCTGCCTTGGTCACAGTGTTTTTATATCAGCAACTGAACAGTAACTCATCCACCTCCTCAGGTTGTCTCTGTCAGGTGTTCTGGTCACATCCACGCAGAAGTAATGAGCAGGGATGAGGCATGAGAGCTTCAGGCAGGGATGTAAGGTGAGGTGGGTTTTGTTCTCAGAAGACATGTTCATGTGTCTCACTTTGCTCTGGCACTTGGTTTTTGCCCGATGCTGGATACTGGGCGGTGGCTGGCACAGTGGTAGGTGAGGGATCCCAACATGTACTTTGCAAAGGGGTGGGGGGGCGGTCAGGGGACTGATTAGTGACCTTTGAGTAGTCAATCTCAGTGGCCACATTCTCTGGCCAGCGCATGGCCTGGGAAGCTTCCAGTGCCCCACCAGAGCCCCTCTGGCCTTGCATGGTGACACTCAGTCCCAGCTGCCATCACATTGCCTGGCAGCTCTCTTTGGCAGCGTGGCCTTCTCTCAGTGTGTGCCCTGTTGAGCAGAAGTGCAAGAAGCTGGAAGCCCATTGCCTAGGAAGGCTCTCAGCCAAACTGACCGCATGGCCTCCACAGCTTAGGTGAGCCAGTCCTGGGGTGCCTGATGCCTGCGGCGGAACGTCTCTTCAGTCTCTTGTCACAACAGGCTGTTGACAATCCTTTCCTCCTGAACCTGGCTGACCTTGTAACTAGTGGAGAGACTGAGTCTGTGACTTCTCAAGGCCTCGGAACGCAGCATCTGGCTTCTCTCCTGCCTCTCTCATGCTTGTCTTTGGGTGTTGGCTACAACCTTGAGGAGCTCCGGCACCATAAGTAGGGATTCCAGCAGACAGCTTCAGCCAGGGACAGTTAGTACTAACTCTGGCTACCTGGACATGCCTGTCTTTAGATGCCCAGTGCCCACCTCTGACTGGTCGGTCTTTAGATGCCCAGTGCCCACCTCTGACTGGTCGGTCTTTAGATGCCCAGTGCCCACCTCTGACTTCGCAGCTGGGGTCCTGATGCTGTTATTCATCAGCCACACAAACCATGAGAGCTGACAAAAAAAATTTGTCTCAAGCTTCTAAGTTTTGGGACTGTTTGTTAGACAGCAGTTAAATATGTAACGATTGCGGGCATGGTGCATGTGTGTTTGTGTGTGTGTGTATACATGTGAGACAGGTGCATGTATATGTCAGGTGCTGATGTCTGATGTTCTCAGGTGTTATCCAGCACGTTTGAAAAGGTTTATTTTGTTTTATGTGTATGATTATTTGCTTATATGTATGTCTCTGCGCCATGTGCATGCCTGGTACCCACAGAGGCCAGAAGAGGACATTTGATTTCCTTGAGCTGGGGTTATAGTTGCAAGCTACCATGTGGATGCTGGGAATTGAACCCAGGTTCTCTGCAAGAGTAGCAAGTGCTCTTAACTGCGGAGCCATCTCTCTAGTTCTGCCATTAGCCTTCTTAAACATTTATTTCCAGTGTTTAGTTATTGTGTGTGTATGAACACATACACATGTTTGCATGTGTAGAGATCAGAGGTCAACTTTTGGAAGTTAGTTCTAGCCTTCTGCTGTGTGGGTCCCAGGGTTTGAACTCATGTCATCAGACTTGGTTGCAAGCACCTGGATCTGCTCAGCCATCTTGTTGGCCCCTATTTGTGTTTTGAGACAAGGTCTATTACCAGCACCAGGGGCTCCCCATTTGGCTAAACTGGCTGGGTCCTT
Source organism: Microtus pennsylvanicus (assembly GCF_037038515.1). Lineage (NCBI taxonomy): Eukaryota > Metazoa > Chordata > Mammalia > Rodentia > Cricetidae > Microtus > Microtus pennsylvanicus. Next base: position 49,225,318 of record NC_134587.1, on the reverse strand, counting down.
TCTCTATCTCACAGCGCTGAGATTGCAGGTGCCTGGCTTTTTACGTGGATGTTGGGGATCAAACTCAGTCCCTCATGCTTTCAAAGCAGACACTGTCTCCCAGCCCCACAGTGATGAGTATTCTATTGGGCCGCATCCCTTCCTGTGTTCCCAACACTGCCCTTCTGGTTTTCCTGGGGCCACCTTCCAAATAGGCCTGTGTTTGCTTCTGGGGAACTCAGCCAAGAAGACAAACTATTTAGAAAAGAAACATATAGAAAAAGAAAATCATAAAATAGAAAAATACTGGGGGCTCCTTTTGGAAAAGCTCCCAGGACCAGAAGCTTCTCTGTTCACACTTCTCTTGCTGTAGTAATACTTAAAACCATAAAATACAACATTTCCAGAAAGCCTCAGTCGGGCCTCAGAAGATCCAAGATGGACGTGGGAAGCAGATTCTGGGGAAAGCGTGAACTTCTGGCTTCCTGCATTCAGCTAGCAGCTGAGCTGGAGACCTGTGATTGCTTGTTCGTGGGTGATGTGTGGAGGTCAGACGGCTGCTTTCAGAGCTATGCTTTTCCTCCCACCACGGAAGACTGCAGTCAAACTCAGGTCTCCAGATTTGCAGGCAAGCATCTTTACTACGGAACCTTCTTGCCTGGCCAGCAATGGCACGAATTACTTTCTAGCTTTTTATATTTTACTTCATGTATGTGGGTGTTTTACTAGTAAGTACGCATGTGTATCATGTGCATGCCTGGTGACTGAGGAAGTTAGAAGAGGGTGTCGGATCCTCTGGAACTGCAGTTACAGACAGGGTGTCGGATCCTCTGGAACTGCAGTTACAGACAGGGTGTCGGATCCTCTGGAACTTTGTTAAAAGGTGTCGGATCCTCTGGAACTGCAGTTACAGACAGGGTGTCGGATCCTCTGGAACTGCAGTTACAGACAGGGTGTCGGATCCTCTGGAACTGCAGTTACAGACAGGGTGTCGGATCCTCTGGAACTGTAGTTACAGACAGGGTGTCGGATCCTCTGGAACTGCAGTTACAGACAGGGTGTCGGATCCTCTGGAACTGTAGTTACAGACAGGGTGTCGGATCCTCTGGAACTGTAGTTACAGACAGGGTGTCGGATCCTCTGGAACTGCAGTTACAGACAGGGTGTCGGATCCTCTGGAACTGTAGTTACAGACAGGGTGTCGGATCCTCTGGAACTGTAGTTACAGACGGTTGTGAGCTGCTGCGTGACTGCTGGGAATTGGACCCAGGTTGTCTGGCAGAGCAGCCAGTGTTTTTAGCTACCAAGACATCTTTCCAACCCCCAGGAACAATATTTTTTATTTTTTAATCGTTTAAATAAGCATTGGAAGACCGTGGTATGGAAATGTCACTTTTTTGAGTGCACAGTTCAGTGGCTCTCAGTGTTTAGGACAGTCGCCACATCTCTGAAACCCTATCATCCCAGCTCTCACTCCATCCTGGGCCTTTGAGAGGGCTTAGCAGGTAGAGGTCACCAAGCCTGATTCACATAAGTTGTCCTCGGACCTACACACAGGCCATGGCACGTGCATACCCAATCCCTAACATAAATAAATAAATAAATGTATATATTAAAAATTTAAATACTCATTCCCACAAGTCCCTTGTCTGCCAGCCCCTAGTGGCCACCCCCTACCGTCAGTCCACAATCTCACTTAAATCTCACACAACTGAACCAGAAATGACAGTTTTATCCTTGTGTGTCTGGCTTATGTGATTAATGTGTCTCTTTCCCAGATGGTCTGGGGGCCACTCTGGTCACTGCTCCCAGGACCCACATGGCCCCTCCCTCCTGTGTGCAGTGGATGTGATAGGCTCAGACACTTTGTCCCACCCATCTTTAGCATCTCCCCTTCTCTGGGCCGAGCAGAATCGCCGGGCGAGGTTAATCAACATTCAGTCATGTTTCCAAGTTTAAATGGCGCATTTGTTTAATTATGTGTAAGCAGCAATACATTGTGGCTATTATCTAAATCACTATTTTATTTCCTGGATGTGGTTTTTATAATGCGGGGGTTCCGCTCCAGCTTTGCGCCATTAACAGAGAAGAGTTAATGAATATAAAAGCAGAAAGGCTAATTACACTTTAATTTACAATCATGGTCTCATTTTGGGACCACATGAAATCTGTTTTGAAAACAATTAAAAAAAAATTCTACACTTGTCCTGGTAAGAGGAAGGGATCCGGCCAGGAGCTGGGCTCTGCCTACCACGGCGTGGCTGAGTGGCTATGGCGGCACTAATTCCCTCCCTGGAGTCGTGACTGGGTGGTGTAGGAGGCTGCACTGTGCCTTTGGGTCTTCAGAGTCCATGCTGAGGGCGGGAGAGCCTCTTCAGGCTGCCCGTGGTCTGATGTCCCTGTGTGACCCCAGAGCATTTACATCGCGGTGAGCTGTAGATCTTTGCTGGACCCCACAGTGGTCCGCGAGCTCTGAGGGTTTCTTTCACTTATTTCTTGAAATGGTCTGTCGGTGACGACTAGTCTAGAAGCAAGACTTGGTCCCTCGAAAATGCTTCATGGAGTCATGGCATCAAGGTGAATCAGGAATGATGACGGCTCCCCAAATGTCCTGATTCCTGTGGTTCCGGGGGGAAGAAGAAACTTGGGGTAAAAGGTACAGCTGCTTACCTCTAACTCACAGCTGATTCGGGGAGAATTAAATAAAAAATATATAGCGAGGAAGTGCATAGGAGAAGAGGGAGAGAAAGAGGGGGGGAGGGAGAGAATGCACCATGTAACTTATTTTTAGTGTGTTTATGGGTGTGAATGAATGTGTGTATGTGCGTGTGTGTGTGCACGTGTGTGTGTGTGTGTGTGCACGTACATGCATGTGGAGGTCAGAGGTTAACCTCTGGATGTCACTATTTATTTATTTATTTATTTATTGCTTTTTCGAGACAGGGTTTCTCTGTGGTTTTGGATCCTGTCCTGGAACTAGCTCTTGTAGATCAGGCTGGTCACGAACTCACAGAGATCCGCCTGCCTCTGCCTCCCGAGTGCTGGGATTAAAGGCATGCGCCACCACCGCCTGGCTGGATGTCACTCTTTAGAAGCCTACTGACATCCAACATTTTTTTAAAAAAATATTTATTTAATTTTGTGTGTATGTGTATACCTGAGTGTGTGCATAGCAAATCATGTGGGTGCCTGGTGCCCGTGGTGCCCAGAAGAGGGCATTAGATCCCCTGGAATTTGGAGTTATTGGTAGTTGGGAGCCTCGCCCTGGCTCCCTGTAAGAGCAGCCAGTGCTGTTAACTGCCAAGCCATCTCTCCTGCCCCAACACCCTAACTGCACACTAACTTTTAAAAAAAATGTTTATTTTATGTTTTGCCTATCCATACGTATGTACCCCACAAACCCAGCGGGTGCCCGAGGAGCCACTGGGTGCTCTAGGACTGGAGTGGCAGATGGTTGTGAGCTACATGTGGGTGCTGAGAACTGAACCCAGGTCTGCAGAGCAACAGGTGCTCTCAACCACTGAACCAGCTCTGCCACCCACTTGTGGGTTTGAGACAGGGTCTCTCACCGATTTGGAGTTTGTTGTTTAGGCTGGTTGGCCAGCGAGCATGGCGGGTCTCTCTACTCCCCAGTAGTGGGATTGTAAGTACACACCATCTGGCTTTTTAACTGTGGGTTCTTGGGGTGTAAATTCAGGTCCTGTGCTTACTTAGCAGGCACTTTGCCCACTGAACTCTCTCCCCAGGTCATTCTAACACCCCGCTCTGACTCCAGCGCTGGGGACCAAACCCCTCCGACTCCAGTGCTGGGGACCGAACCCCGCTCCGACTCCAGTGCTGGGGACCGAACCCCGCTCTGACTCCAGCGCTGGGGACCAAACCCCTCCGACTCCAGTGCTGGGGACCGAACCTCGCTCTGACTCCAGCGCTGGAAACCGATCCCTGATCCGACTCCAGCGCTAGGGACCAAACCCCGCTTCGACTCCAGCTGGGGACCGAACCCCCGCTCTGACTTCAGTTGGGGACTGACCCTAGACTTCGCGCTCACTAGGCAGCTCCAGGTGAAGGGATGGCAGATGCATTTCACAGTTCCTTCAACTTCTCAGTGTTTTGAAAAATTATACAACAAAAATTGGGAGGAAGCTGGGTGGTGGTGGCATACACCTTTGATCCCAACACTCCGGAGGCAGAGGCAGGTGGATCTAGTTCCAGGACCGCCAGGGCTGTTACACAGAGACATCCTGTCTTGAAAAAAAAATGGAAGGAAAACAAAACCATTTCTGGCTGAGGATGGAACTCAGTGGCAGACTGGCCTTGGATTCCAAGCTTCCTTCCCCTGTGTCACAAGTGTGTCCCCATGCAAGCTCGATGTGTGACATGTATCTCCTTGATATGTGACAAAAATTCTATTCTCCTAACAGAGGCGAGGTCTGCAAAAATGAAATAGATAATTAATCAATCGGAAAATAAATATATGCACAAAAAGGCAAAATAATGTTACTTTTGGTCTGTGTCTGTGAAGCCAGGCAATGGTGGGAGATGTGTCATGGTGTCATCTGTCAACAGGGGAATCTACACTCACCTGAGAGACCAGCCCCTGGGTATTTCCGTGGGGGGTTTCTTGATGACATTAACAGAGAGAGAGAAAGACCCGCCCGCTGTGGGTGGCACCGTTCCCTGGCTGGGATCCTGACTGTAAGTGGAGAAGGGAGCTGAGAAGTGGCAATTGTCATTCTGTTTCTGACTGTGATGTGACATGAGCAGATGCTTCAGTCCCCCTGTGGTCCTCCTGCCTCCCCGACTGCCCTCCCCACTGCCCTCCCCACTGCCTCCTCACTGCCTCCCCACTGCCTCCCCACTGCCTCCTCACTGCCCTCCTCACTGCCTCCCCACTGCCTCCTCACTGCCCTCCTCACTGCCTCCCCACTGCCTCCCCACTGCCTCCTCACTGCCCTCCTCACTGCCTCCCCACTGCCTCCCCACTGCCTCCTCACTGCCTCCCCACTGCCTCCTCACTGCCTCCTCACTGCCTCCTCACTGCATCCTCACTGCCTCCCCACTGCCTCCTCACTGCCCTCCTCACTGCCTCCCCACTGCCTCCCCACTGCCTCCTCACTGCCCTCCTCACTGCCTCCTCACTGCATCCTCACTGCCTCCTCACTGCCCTCCTCACTGCATCCTCACTGCCCTCCTCACTGCCTCCTCACTGCATCCTCACTGCCCTCCTCACTGCCTCCTCACTGCCTCCTCACTGCCCTCCCCCACTGCCCTCCTCACTGCCCTCCTCACTGCATCCTCACTGCCCTCCTCACTGCATCCTCACTGCCCTCCTCACTGCATCCTCACTGCATCCTCACTGCCTCCTCACTGCCCTCCTCACTGCATCCTCACTGCCCTCCTCACTGCCTCCTCACTGCATCCTCACTGCCCTCCTCACTGCCTCCTCACTGCCTCCTCACTGCCCTCCCCCACTGCCCTCCTCACTGCCCTCCTCACTGCCTCCTCACTGCCCTCCTCACTGCATCCTCACTGCCCTCCTCACTGCATCCTCACTGCCCTCCTCACTGCATCCTCACTGCCCTCCTCACTGCATCCTCACTGCCCTCCTCACTGCATCCTCACTGCCCTCCTCACTGCCTCCTCACTGCATCCTCACTGCCCTCCTCACTGCATCCTCACTGCCCTCCTCACTGCATCCTCACTGCCCTCCTCACTGCATCCTCACTGCCCTCCTCACTGCATCCTCACTGCCCTCCTCACTGCATCCTCACTGCCCTCCTCACTGCATCCTCACTGCCCTCCTCACTGCATCCTCACTGCCCTCCTCACTGCATCCTCACTGCCCTCCTCACTGCCCTCCCCCACTGCCTCCTCACTGCCCTCCTCACTGCATCCTCACTGCATCCTCACTGCCTCCTCACTGCCCTCCTCACTGCATCCTCACTGCATCCTCACTGCCTCCTCACTGCCCTCCTCACTGCATCCTCACTGCATCCTCACTGCCCTCCTCACTGCCCTCCCCCACTGCCTCCTCACTGCCCTCCTCACTGCATCCTCACTGCCTCCTCACTGCCCTCCTCACTGCCCTCCCCCACTGCCTCCTCACTGCCTCCTCACTGCCCTCCCCCACTGCCTCCTCACTGCCCTCCTCACTGCATCCTCACTGCATCCTCACTGCCTCCTCACTGCATCCTCACTGCCTCCTCACTGCCCTCCTCACTGCATCCTCACTGCATCCTCACTGCCCTCCTCACTGCCCTCCTCACTGCCCTCCTCACTGCATCCTCACTGCCCTCCTCACTGCATCCTCACTGCCCTCCTCACTGCATCCTCACTGCCCTCCTCACTGCCCTCCCCCACTGCCTCCTCACTGCCCTCCTCACTGCATCCTCACTGCCCTCCTCACTGCCCTCCCCCACTGCCTCCTCACTGCCCTCCTCACTGCATCCTCACTGCCCTCCTCACTGCCCTCCTCACTGCATCCTCACTGCCCTCCTCACTGCATCCTCACTGCCCTCCTCACTGCATCCTCACTGCCCTCCTCACTGCATCCTCACTGCCCTCCTCACTGCCTCCTCACTGCCCTCCTCACTGCATCCTCACTGCCCTCCTCACTGCATCCTCACTGCCCTCCTCACTGCCCTCCTCACTGCCCTCCTCACTGCCCTCCTCACTGCCCTCCTCACTGCCCTCCTCACTGCCCTCCTCACTGCCCTCCCCCACTGCCTCCTCACTGCCCCCCTCACTGCCTCCTCACTGCCCTCCTCACTGCCCTCCTCACTGCATCCTCACTGCCTCCTCACTGCCCTCCTCACTGCATCCTCACTGCCTCCTCACTGCCCTCCTCACTGCATCCTCACTGCCCTCCTCACTGCCCTCCTCACTGCCCTCCTCACTGCCCTCCTCACTGCCCTCCTCACTGCCCTCCTCACTGCCCTCCTCACTGCCCTCCTCACTGCATCCTCACTGCCTCCTCACTGCATCCTCACTGCCCTCCTCACTGCCCTCCTCACTGCCTCCTCACTGCATCCTCACTGCCTCCTCACTGCCCTCCTCACTGCATCCTCACTGCCTCCTCACTGCCCTCCTCACTGCCCTCCTCACTGCCCTCCCCCACTGCCTCCTCACTGCCCTCCTCACTGCATCCTCACTGCCCTCCTCACTGCATCCTCACTGCCCTCCTCACTGCATCCTCACTGCCTCCTCACTGCCCTCCTCACTGCATCCTCACTGCCTCTTCACTGCCCTCCTCACTGCATCCTCACTGCCCTCCTCACTGCATCCTCACTGCCCTCCCCCACTGCCTCCTCACTGCCCTCCTCACTGCATCCTCACTGCCCTCCTCACTGCCCTCCCCCACTGCCTCCTCACTGCCCTCCTCACTGCATCCTCACTGCCTCCTCACTGCCCTCCTCACTGCATCCTCACTGCCCTCCTCACTGCATCCTCACTGCCCTCCTCACTGCCCCCCTCACTGCCCTCCTCACTGCCCTCCTCACTGCATCCTCACTGCCCTCCTCACTGCATCCTCACTGCCCTCCTCACTGCATCCTCACTGCCCTCCTCACTGCATCCTCACTGCCCTCCTCACTGCCCCCCTCACTGCCCTCCTCACTGCCCTCCTCACTGCATCCTCACTGCCCTCCTCACTGCCCCCCTCACTGCCCTCCTCACTGCCCTCCTCACTGCATCCTCACTGCCCTCCTCACTGCATCCTCACTGCCCTCCTCACTGCCCCCCTCACTGCCCTCCTCACTGCCCTCCTCACTGCCCTCCTCACTGCCCTCCTCACTGCCCTCCTCACTGCCCTCCTCACTGCCCTCCTCACTGCCCTCCTCACTGCCCTCCCCCACTGCCTCCTCACTGCCCCCCTCACTGCCTCCTCACTGCCCTCCTCACTGCCCTCCTCACTGCCTCCTCACTGCCTCCTCACTGCCTCCCCACTGCATCCTCACTGCCCTCCTCACTGCCTCCCCACTGCATCCTCACTGCCTCCTCACTGCCTCCCCACTGCCTCCCCACTGCCTCCCCACTGCCTCCCCACTGCCTCCCCACTGCCTCCCCACTGCCTCCTCACTGCCTCCTCACTGCCTCCTCACTGCCTCCTCACTGCCCTCCTCACTGCCCTCCTCACTGCCCTCCTCACTGCCTCCCCACTGCCTCCCCACTGCCCTCCCCACTGCCCTCCCCACTGCCCTCCCCACTGCCCTCCCCACTGCCTCCTCACTGCCCTCCTCACTGCCTCCTCACTGCATCCTCACTGCCTCCTCACTGCCCTCCTCACTGCCTCCTCACTGCCTCCTCACTGCCTCCTCACTGCCTCCCCACTGCCTCCTCACTGCCTCCTCACTGCCCTCCTCACTGCCTCCCCACTGCCTCCTCACTGCCTCCTCACTGCCCTCCCCCACTGCCTCCTCACTGCCTCCTCACTGCATCCTCACTGCCTCCTCACTGCCCTCCTCACTGCCCTCCTCACTGCCCTCCCCCACTGCCTCCCCACTGCCTCCTCACTGCCCTCCTCACTGCCTCCCCACTGCCTCCCCACTGCCTCCTCACTGCATCCTCACTGCCCTCCTCACTGCCCTCCCCCACTGCCTCCCCACTGCCTCCTCACTGCCCTCCTCACTGCCTCCCCACTGCCTCCCCACTGCCTCCTCACTGCATCCTCACTGCCTCCTCACTGCCTCCCCACTGCCTCCCCACTGCCTCCTCACTGCCTCCTCACTGCCTCCCCACTGCCTCCTCACTGCCTCCTCACTGCCCTCCCCCACTGCCTCCTCACTGCCTCCTCACTGCATCCTCACTGCCTCCTCACTGCCCTCCTCACTGCCCTCCTCACTGCCCTCCCCCACTGCCTCCCCACTGCCTCCTCACTGCCCTCCTCACTGCCTCCCCACTGCCTCCCCACTGCCTCCTCACTGCATCCTCACTGCCCTCCTCACTGCCCTCCCCCACTGCCTCCCCACTGCCTCCTCACTGCCCTCCTCACTGCCTCCCCACTGCCTCCCCACTGCCTCCTCACTGCATCCTCACTGCCTCCTCACTGCCCTCCTCACTGCCTCCTCACTGCCTCCCCACTGCCTCCTCACTGCCCTCCTCACTGCCCTCCTCACTGCCTCCTCACTGCCTCCCCACTGCCTCCCCACTGCCTCCTCACTGCATCCTCACTGCCCTCCTCACTGCCCTCCCCCACTGCCTCCTCACTGCCCTCCTCACTGCATCCTCACTGCCCTCCTCACTGCATCCTCACTGCCCTCCCCCACTGCCCTCCTCACTGCCTCCTCACTGCCCTCCTCACTGCCTCCTCACTGCCCTCCCCCACTGCCTCCTCACTGCCTCCTCACTGCCTCCTCACTGCCCTCCTCACTGCCTCCTCACTGCCCTCCTCACTGCCTCCTCACTGCCCTCCCCACTGCCTCCTCACTGCCTCCTCACTGCCTCCTCACTGCCCTCCCCCACTGCCTCCTCACTGCCTCCTCACTGCCCTCCCCACTGCCTCCCCACTGACCTCCCCACTGCCTCCTCACTGCCTCCTCACTGCCCTCCTCACTGCCTCCTCACTGCCCTCCTCACTGCCCTCCCCACTGCCTCCTCACTGCCCTCCTCACTGCCCTCCTCACTGCCCTCCTCACTGCCCTCCTCACTGCCCTCCTCACTGCCTCCTCACTGCCTCCCCACTGCCTCCTCACTGCCTCCTCACTGCCTCCTCACTGCCTCCTCACTGCCCTCCTCACTGCCCTCCTCACTGCCCTCCTCACTGCCCCCCTCACTTCCGTCCTCACTGAGATGGATAGCACCTTGAATTACCAAGAGAAACTGAGCCCAGAGTAACCAAACAGCTGTGGCCACCTGCTGCTTGCTCCTGAAATTCTAAATCCAGACTCTCCTTCTCCAGAAAAATCATTTAGGGAGACCCCATCACGGACGTTTGTTGTCTAGAGAGGAAGGGAACACTTGACTCAGAAGGGGTGGTGACTGCACTCAACTCTGGGATGTCTGTTTCAGGAAACACGACACAGCTGCTTGCTGCTCTAGTTTTCTGAGGAGATGGCTCAGTGAGCAAATCACTTGCCTCACAAGTGTGGGTTCAGTACATTGCTGGGGTTGGGCAGTGGTGGCGCACGCCTTTAATCCCAGCACTAAAATGGCAGACTCAGGCGAATCTCTGTGAATTCGAGGGCAGGCGGGTCTACAAAGCGAGTTCCCGGACAGTCAGGGCTATTCAAAGAGACCCTCAAAAAACCAACACACACACACATCAAAAACCAGTGCTGGGGATGGAGAGATGGCTCAGTGCCTAAGAGCTCTGGCTGTTCTTGCAGAGAACAGGGTTTGGTTCCCCACATCCACATCAGGTGACCTACAACTCCCTGTAAATCCAGGGGGATCTGACACCCTTTTCTGGCTTCCAAGGGCACTAGGCACACACACAAATATGTACGGACAAGCAGGCAAAACACATAAATAAAACAGAACCCAAGCCAACCATTAAACCAACCAACCAACCAATCAAAGAACCTGGGCATAGCCATACCTTGTTATCCCGGACCTGGGGAGGTGGAGGCAGGAGATTAACCAGATAAGCCTATTTGACAAAAAAGATAAAAAAGACAGTGCCTTGAACAATTATTGTCCTCTGGTCTCAGCGTTCTCTCTCTCTCTCTCTCTCTCTCTCTCTCTCTCTCTCTCTCTCTCTCTCTCTCTCTCTCTCCCTCCTCCCCTCACACACAAACAAACACACACACAGACACTGGGAATAACCAAAGTTAGATTTTTCTATAACATAGAAAAACAGATGACCCGTGAAAACCAGAGGAAAATTGCATCTATAGACTGATCCGGAAAATGGGATCAAGACAGCTGCAGGTAGGCACACCTGAGAAGAAATGTCTAATGCTTCCTTATCATTCAAACCTAACAGCATCCTCACACTTTCTGGGTTTTCTGAAGTTCTGTCCAGCTCACAAATTCCTGGGCTGTGGGGCCCACCCATGGGGAGTAGGTGCTAGCTTGATCCCACCCCTGATCTTGACTGCTTAGGTCAGAACAGGCACCGCCTTATCCGGGTGCTTGGGAAAGGGCCGAGGTACAGAGAACCCAGGCACCCCCCCCCCCCCCCCCCCCCCCCGCGGGCAGCTTGTACCTTAAGACTCCATAGCATTTTATTAAATCTTGCTTTTCATGGGAAGCCTGGGTTAAGATGATTTCTGTCATCGCAAACAGTTCTGATTCTGTATTATTTAATAGCACAAAGGAAGAGAATGGATCCAGGCCCGCCTGCCTGCTGGGCCGGCACCTCGAGCGGAGCTATCTCCCAAGATTCTTGCTGTTCTCTGGCAAGCTTGTTCTGAGGTTGTGTAGGACCCTCAGACGGCCACCAGGAGGCACTAGGGGACAGACGGGAAAGACGGGGAACAACAAACCCGTGTTTCTGTCCTCCTGTGACAGAACGGGTTCTGTCTGACACAGAGGACATCTGGCAACTGTGGCCCCACCTAGATGACCCTTCCAGGTTCCAGCGTCCTGCAGGGGCCCACCTGAGGGGGAAATGGGTTTCTGCTAACCGTCTGAGGTGCTCAGCATGTCCTGCTTGCTCTTTGCTTTTCTGAAACCTCTCGGGTCCACAGCTATCCCAAGCTCACTCTGTGTTCCTTCCGCCCTGGCTTGATCTAGTCATTCTGCAGTGTGAATATATATAAACCTAGGGGCACTGTTCAGGTCACAGGCATGGTACGTTTCCTAAAGTTAGAACCCCCCCCCCCCCCCAGAAGAGTGTGTTTTTGTCATTCCAAGAGAAATGGTACAGGATTCAGAGTAATTTTTTCTTTGGGAGAACTGCTGGTCTATGGTGAACTATTTATGCTTGAAGAGGGCACCCCTGATTCTCCCTAGGAGACCCCACCCTTGCGATTGTAGTTATTGCCTGCCCTCCCAACCCCACCCAAGCCCTTTTGTCCCTTCACTTGGTTGAGAACTTTGGGGCTGCACTGGGCTAAGATCCACCGGCACCCCAGGCCTTAGCTTTCCTGCAGAAGAGAAGCCACATGGTATACCATGGGCCCTAAGACTCTGAAGCAGGGACAGCAAGGCCAGGACCCTCTGGGACCTGCAACATGGATAGAAGCACCAAGGCCCAAGCAGGGAGGATTTGTCAGGATTCTGCTGCAGAGGGGAGGCAATGGCTCCCTACTGCTTGGTGGGGTAGGGGCCAAGGGGCACAGGTGAGCTTGGCCTTGGGACAAGAAGATGGAACCCTCCCAGGCCACTGCTCATGGGGGTAATTTTCATCCTGGTCTATATGGACTCTGGCAGAAGTGGGAGAATAGTCTGGGGCTGGATGCCTGCTGTTGGGGTGCCCCTGCCTGCTCTGGTGCCACCAGCTTCTCCCCTCATCCCATCTCTTTCATCTGCCTGAGATTTATTCCTAAGCCACGGAGCCTGGAAGTAATTTGCTGACAAAGCCTGGTCCCGGCAGGTGCTTTAATTGGTTCTGTGGGAGCGGATCTGGGAACGTCTGTTTAGAAGGAAATAGAAATTATGGTGGTGCCACTGTTCTTTCTCCGTGGTGGGGACTGCGTGGTGTGTGTGGAGGACTGTGCAGGGTGTGTGGGGAGGACTGTGCAGGGTGGGGAGGACTGTGCAGGGTGTGTGGGGAGGACTGTGCAGGGTGGGGAGGACTGTGCAGGGTGGGGAGGACTGTGCAGGGTGTGTGGGGAGGACTGTGCAGGGTGTGTGTGGAGGACTGTGCAGGGTGGGGAGGACTGTGCAGGGTGTGTGGGGAGGACTGTGCAGGGTGGGGAGGACTGTGCAGGGTGGGGAGGACTGTGCAGGGTGTGTGGGGAGGACTGTGCAGGGTGTGTGGGGAGGACTGTGCAGGGTGGGGAGGACTGTGCATGGTGTGTGTGGAGGACTGTGCAGGGTGGGGAGGGCTGTGCAGGGTGGGGAGGACTGTGCAGGGTGTGTGGGGAGGACTGTGAAGGGTGTGTGGGGAGGACTGTGCAGGGTGTGTGTGGAGGACTGTGCAGGGTGGGGAGGACTGTGCAGGGTGGGGAGGACTGTGCAGGGTGTGTGGGGAGGACTGTGAAGGGTGTGTGGGGAGGACTGTGCAGGGTGTGTGTGGAGGACTGTGCAGGGTGGGGAGGACTGTGCAGGGTGTGTGGTGGGGACTGCATGGTGTGTGTGGAGGACTGTGCAGGGTGGGGAGGACTGTGCAGGGTGGGGAGGACTGTGCAGGGTGTGTGGGGAGGACTGTGCAGGGTGGGGAGGACTGTGCAGGGTGGGGAGGACTGTGCAGGGTGGGGAGGACTGTGCAGGGTGTGTGGGGAGGACTGTGCAGGGTGTGTGGGGAGGACTGTGCATGGTGTGTGGGGAGGACTGTGCATGGTGTGTGGGGAGGACTGTGCAGGGTGTGTGGGGAGGACTGTGCAGGGTGTGTGGGGAGGACTGTGCAGGGTGTTTGTGGAGGACTGTGCAGGGTGGGGAGGACTGTGCAGGGTGTGTGGGGAGGACTGTGTAGGGTGGGGAGGACTGTGCAGGGTGGGGAGGACTGTGCAGGGTGTGTGGGGAGGACTGTGCAGGGTGTGTGGGGAGGACTGTGCAGGGTGGGGAGGACTGTGCATGGTGTGTGTGGAGGACTGTGCAGGGTGGGGAGGGCTGTGCAGGGTGGGGAGGACTGTGCAGGGTGTGTGGGGAGGACTGTGAAGGGTGTGTGGGGAGGACTGTGCAGGGTGTGTGTGGAGGACTGTGCAGGGTGGGGAGGACTGTGCAGGGTGGGGAGGACTGTGCAGGGTGTGTGGGGAGGACTGTGAAGGGTGTGTGGGGAGGACTGTGCAGGGTGTGTGTGGAGGACTGTGCAGGGTGGGGAGGACTGTGCAGGGTGTGTGGTGGGGACTGCATGGTGTGTGTGGAGGACTGTGCAGGGTGGGGAGGACTGTGCAGGGTGGGGAGGACTGTGCAGGGTGTGTGGGGAGGACTGTGCAGGGTGGGGAGGACTGTGCAGGGTGGGGAGGACTGTGCAGGGTGGGGAGGACTGTGCAGGGTGTGTGGGGAGGACTGTGCAGGGTGTGTGGGGAGGACTGTGCATGGTGTGTGGGGAGGACTGTGCATGGTGTGTGGGGAGGACTGTGCAGGGTGTGTGGGGAGGACTGTGCATGGTGTGTGGGGAGGACTGTGCAGGGTGTGTGGGGAGGACTGTGCAGGGTGGGGAGGACTGTGCAGGGTGTGTGGGGAGGACTGTGCAGGGTGGGGACTGCATGGTGTGTGGGGAGGACTGTGCAGGGTGGGGAGGACTGTGCAGGGTGTGTGTGGAGGACTGTGCAGGGTGGGGAGGACTGTGCAGGGTGTGTGGGGAGGACTGTGCAGGGTGTGTGGGGAGGACTGTGCAGGGTGTGTGTGGAGGACTGTGCAGGGTGTGTGTGGAGGACTGTGCAGGGTGGGGAGGACTGTGCAGGGTGTGTGGGGAGGACTGTGCAGGGTGTGTGGTGGGGACTGCATGGTGTGTGTGGAGGACTGTGCAGGGTGGGGAGGACTGTGCAGGGTGGGGAGGACTGTGCAGGGTGGGGAGGACTGTGCAGGGTGGGGAGGACTGTGCAGGGTGGGGAGGACTGTGCATGGTGTGTGTGGAGGACTGTGCAGGGTGGGGAGGACTGTGCAGGGTGTGTGGGGAGGACTGTGCAGGGTGGGGAGGACTGTGCATGGTGTGTGTGGAGGACTGTGCAGGGTGGGGAGGACTGTGCAGGGTGTGTGGGGAGGACTGTGCATGGTGTGTGTGGAGGACTGTGCAGGGTGTGTGGGGAGGACTGTGCATGGTGTGTGTGGAGGGCTGTGCAGGGTGGGGAGGACTGTGCAGGGTGTGTGGGGAGGACTGTGCATGGTGTGTGTGGAGGACTGTGCAGGGTGTGTGGGGAGGACTGTGCAGGGTGTGTGGGGAGGACTGTGCAGGGTGGGGAGGACTGTGCAGGGTGGGGAGGACTGTGCATGGTGTGTGTGGAGGGCTGTGCAGGGTGGGGAGGACTGTGCAGGGTGTGTGGGGAGGACTGTGCATGGTGTGTGTGGAGGACTGTGCAGGGTGGGGAGGACTGTGCAGGGTGTGTGGGGAGGACTGTGCAGGGTGGGGAGGACTGTGCAGGGTGGGGAGGACTGTGCAGGGTGGGGGAGGACTGTGCAGGGTGGGGAGGACTGTGCAGGGTGTGTGGGGAGGACTGTGCAGGGTGGGGAGGACTGTGCAGGGTGTGTGGGGAGGACTGTGCATGGTGTGTGTGGAGGACTGTGCAGGGTGTGTGGGGAGGACTGTGCATGGTGTGTGTGGAGGGCTGTGCAGGGTGGGGAGGACTGTGCAGGGTGTGTGGGGAGGACTGTGCATGGTGTGTGTGGAGGACTGTGCAGGGTGGGGAGGACTGTGCAGGGTGTGTGGGGAGGACTGTGCAGGGTGGGGAGGACTGTGCAGGGTGGGGAGGACTGTGCAGGGTGGGGGAGGACTGTGCAGGGTGGGGAGGACTGTGCAGGGTGTGTGGGGAGGACTGTGCAGGGTGTGTGGGGAGGACTGTGCAGGGTGTGTGGGGAGGACTGTGCAGGGTGGGGACTGCATGGTGTGTGTGGAGGACTGTGCAGGGTGGGGAGGACTGTGCAGGGTGTGTGGGGAGGACTGTGCAGGGTGGGGGAGGGGGAAGCTCTTCCATGTCAACCCGGTGTGGAAGCCGGGTCTTTCAGGCGGGTCCAGCCTTGGACTTGGGGTGGGGGTGAGCCTCTCAGAACTGGGTCAGAGAAGACGAGGCGTAGAGCCTGACCCCAGCGCGAGACCTGCTGGATTGGGAGAGCCTTCCCTAAGGAAGAGCCTGCCCAGCTGGTCCCTCTGAGACCCAAATCACATTTGTCAGGTTCAGTCCCTGTCATACTTCCTCGCTGTTCTCAGAGTGACATTCAAGGTGACCTCTCATGGCCTCCCCACCTTGTCACCTTTGTGCCTTCATCCCTGGAGACTCCCTGCGGACCCCACGCCCTCCACGCCATGCCAGCCCACCCAAGCAGGGTCACCATCACTGACCCACTTAGAAAAGCTGTCTGTGAGAGGCCGTGCTGCAGCCTGGCCTTGAACCGTGGCTTGCCTGCTGCTCAAGCCTCCTCTTCGCTCGAACACATGACATTGGCTGACCTTGCAAGCCCACACCTTCCGGTGAGAGGGTCCTTCTCGCATTTCCCTCTGGCAAACTCCTAACCTCAAAGTCTGCTGATACCACCTCTTCGAGAATTCTGGAGCACTGTGGTCTCTCCCTGAACTCCCACAAGGCCCTGCTGAGCCCAGGTCTTAGCAGTGACCTCTGGGGTTGCTCCTGGGTGTATCAGTGTGTCCCTTACCATGAGAGGTCCCTTACCATGTGGAGCACCCCACGAACTGGTGTTCTTCTCCAATGGTGAAGATAAATGGGGCCCAGATTCTGGTGTATCGAACACTTGGAGGCCCTGGGCCTCGTGCCTGTCTCTCTTCCGGGGTGTTGTTGTTGTGTGCGTGTGTGTGTCTGTCTGTCTGTCTGTCTGTGTTAGAGGTTACTTCTCATGGGTAGGGTAGGGGTGTCATGTCACTCAGTCCGCACAGAAGCTCAGGGTAGTCTGGCATAGGCGTGGACCATGGGCTGACTGTGACTCTGGCCCAGCTCATGGGCCGTTCAAACCAGAGCAGCCCAGTTCTGCCTTCCTATGCCTCCTGACCTGAGAGTGTTCACAACTGTGGGAGCCACGCTGCTTTTGGATGGTGGGAGAACACCAGGAAATGGAGCCCTGTCAGAACAAAGGGCGTGTGGCTGATGTTTCTGGGGCCACGGGCTGCCTTTTTCTGGTGTGATTATTTAGAAACCCTGGGATGGGGTTAAACCTGGGGTAGAGGAAGGCAGTATCTGGGTGGTGGTACCAGGAGTCCACATGTCAGTTGTCTCAGGCCTCAGTTTCCCCGGCAGGACCGCCTTATGATAGAGGGGAAGGTTCAGAATATGGACATCTTGGCACTCACCCCTTTACCCGCAGCTGATTCAAAGTGGGGAGGTCTGTCTGCCCTGGCATGCCCAGAACAAGGTCGTGATCTGAGGGAGTCTGGGGGGGGGGGGGGGGGGAGACGCACGAAACAAACACACAGCCACCGGGGAGTCTTGCTGGCCCGGGGAAAGCTTGAGAGCTAGACTGGGCCGTAGGTGGCGCCACAAGGCTGCAGTTGCGCCTTCCTCGCTGTTCAGTCGCGGCTCTTCCTCACCGGCGTGGTCATCCCCACAGTCTGGGTCCACGGACACCTCGTGTCAGTTTGGGGCATTAGGGTTGGCCCCAGGCCTGCCAGAGCCAGCCACGCACGGACCTTGGACGTGGAGGAAAACCCTGGAACAGCTTTCTTGGTCCCCGCAGCTGCCGCTCCAGGGCCTTGGTGTTAAAGGCGGGCACCACTGGCGCAGGGGCGATGTGCGGGAGTTGGTGCCCTCAGACGCGTGGTGAACCCGGGTACCCTGAGTGCGTCTGCGCGACATGCGTGGGCGTGGGTGCCGGGGACGCGCGTGGGACGCAGGGCCACCGCCCGGTGTTTCCTTTGTTCCCGCGCCGAGATGCAGGCGGCGGCGTCTCTGCATCCCTTGGTGCCCCGCCCTGTTGTCGTCTGTAGTGGGCGAAGGTCTCAGTCCCTGCGAGGCAAGTGCCCGTGGGCTCTGCCTCGGCGACTCACGCCCTTGATCCACGCTTCACACTGGAGAAAGCCGTGTATTCCTTCCCGAGCCTGGACACAGCTCCTGCTCAAGTCCCCCAAGCATCAAAGCAGCATTCCAGCCTCCAGGCCTGGGGGACCAGCGTGGGGGGGGGGGTCGAGTTTAGAAGTGGCCCAGAAGAGCAGCCCGGTAGGTGTCAGGGTCGGGTGAGAGGGCTTCTGAGGTCATCCCAGTTCAAGGACTCAAAAGTCCACAGACCTTTACTGCCAAGGGGACGGGGACGAGTGGGACCCAGCTAGGGGATCGCTATCCAAGCCAAACAGTAGGTGCAGTCCCCAAGCAGGTGGTACCCACTTAGGCAAGCGGGGGGGGGGGGCTGGGGGGGGAGAACAGGCAGGTCTGGCCCGCCGGTGCTGGAGGCTTGCAATGGCAGATCCTCAGGCATCCAAAGCTGGAGCCACTGGTGACCATGGTGTGCCTGTGTCCCCTCCCGCCCCATCACTCTCCCCCATCCGTATTCCTTGATCTGTCGGTTGGGCCTCTAGTTTCTTTCCCTTTTATCTACATCTTGGCAACTGCTTCTTTTGTTGTTGTTTTGTTTTGTTTTTTGAGACAGGGTTTCTTTGTGTTGTTCTGTCTGTCCTGGAACTCACTCTGTAGACCAGGTTGGCCTCGAACTCACAGAGATCCACCTGCCTCTGCTGCCCTAGTGCTGGGATTAAAGGTGTGCGCACACACAGCCTGGCCCCAGGCAGCTTTTCAGTGCAGACAGGGCTGCTCAGAACCCAGCCGGGACTCCGCGCTCCCCAGTGGCTGCTTCCCCTACACTGGGTGAGCAGGGTCACTCCGGGACCCTGACCCTGGCGGGGGCACAGTACTTAGGGACACACACTGGATTCTGTACTGGGGACAAGGACAATGGGAGCCCCCACTCTTTGCTGGCACCTAGAAAACGAGCCATTTCTTGACTGTGTTTACCCATCTTCAGGGCCTATTCAGCCTTCAGTTCTGCCCCCAGGAACCGCAGTCACCTCCTCCAAAGACAGCCCTGAGTCCTGGGAGGACTGGGCTTTCTGTGTGTAGTTGCTGTGTCAGCAGCTACAACCCAGGACTTTTGATCCAGATGGGGAAGATGGGGGGACTCATGGTCCCCACCATGGCTCTGGCCCTGGGAAGTGATGTACACAATCACACAGCTGACCTGGTCATATGACGGTGAAAGAGTAGGTCCAAGGGCAATGGGACCCAGTCTGGTTTGGCGGCCTGGGCAGGAGGGGAGCAGGACACTGGTAAGATCAGTGCATCAGGCAGGACTGAAGACGGGAGACAGGGTCATTCCAAGGCCTTTGCTGTCCAGTTGACAAAATTCCCATGACTGGGGAGGGGTCTAAATGATGACTCCCATTTCCTGGGAGCCTGGTTTGGTCCTCTGGCTGCGTGCTGCTGAGAGCTGTGAACTCACCCCATTCCTGGGAGGTTTGGGGTGAGGTAGAGAGGGGTCCAGCTGTGCCTGCTCTAGTCCCTAGATCTTTTAACCTGAGCTCCTTGGAAGCAGCTCCGATGCCAGCATGGCTTGGCCGAGATGGGCACCTGAGGGGGTTTGAGAGATGGGAGGGATTGGGGACTCATGTTTCCCTTCCTTTATCAATAGTCATTTATTGAGCACCCACTGTTTGCCCCTGGCCCACACTGAGCAGTACAAACTCTGTTCTCTCTGTTCCTATACGGCCATGTATCTATTATCGTTATTATTATTGTTCCAATTACTACTATTATAAATGTACTATACGTAGGTGGTATATGTGCACATGTGTGTGCATGTGGAGGCAGAGGAGGATATCAAGTGTCCTGCTCTGTCCCTTGTTGAGACCTAGACAGGTGAGCCCAGTGACCTGTCTCCATCCCCCATGGCTCTATGGTCTCAGGCATGCATGTAGCCATGGGCGCTGAGGATTTGAGCTCAGGTCTGCATTCCTGCATGGCAAGTTCTCTTACTCACTGAGCTATCTGCCAGCCCCTGAGTACGCACTATTTGATTTCAGGGACAAGATACGGCAGGAGTGGTATCCCCCGGTGTGTGTGGAGCAGAGACCCCACAAAGACACAGCTGTCAGTTCGCACCCTGACGTGGGGAGGATGGGCTTTTGGGTCGCAGGCAGGCAGGCTCTGGGTCATAGCTCCGAGAGGGAAAGGGAGCCAGCAGGTGAAGCTTCCAAGGGAGAAGTGAACAGAGTCCCAGACCAGGAGGACTCTGGGTTTTGCCTCAAGACTGTGGGAGGTGGGAGCCCTATGGCCCCACGGTGCAGTCACATCTGAGCCAGCCTAGGGAGAATATTGATGTTCCAGGAAGTCCAAAGTGGACCATGGTCCCTGAGGAGAAGACAGACAGAGGCTGGAGTTGTGGAGAGGCAGCACTTGACCTTGGATAGGCAAGAAGGAAACAAAATATGGAGGTCATGGCCAGGGGTCAAGCCCAGGATAACAGATAGTCACCAGGCTGGAGGCTCCACTAGCCCTGGGCTTGACCCATTCTAGGTCTTTACATTTAGGCCCAATGGGAACTGACTGGCCTGGCGATGGGCTTCCAGGAGGGGATGGATAGTCTGAATGAAGGGAGGGGGCTGATGGGGGTGGGGTGCGGTGGTTTTCCCGGAATCCCAGATCAAGCCTTAATAATTTGTTCCAGAATTAATGTGCGTTCACACCATCTTTGCTGTTCCAGCTCAATGGAGATAAAATAAAAATGTTACTCCCCTCCCCCAAACAGAGGGAGAGAGACCCAGTCTAATTGCGCCAGCTGGGCTGGCCGCCTGAAGCCACCACCAGGAATAAATCTCTCTGGGAAGGCCACTTGGCTCACGCGGTTTCAATCCGACAGGGCGCAATGGCCCTAGTCACGTCTTGCTTTATTTAGCTGAGAATCTTTTATTGTGTCTGGAGTGTGTGTGGAAGTTCTGTCCTCTGAGGGCTGAGATCTCACCAGATATCATCAGCTCTACGGCAGGGGCATGGCCAGATACTCACAGGCCAGATTCTTGGTGTGGGGCACCAGGGAAGAGATCAGCAGTGGCCACCTCTGGTTGCAGCGGAAAGCCCAGGACTTTTTAGGGGAGGAGTAGCAGCTTTTGGTCTCATTCTTGGGGACCCAATCCAGGGAAGCCAGCCAAAGCAATGTGTGCCTCACTCACTCATCCATGCATGCAGTTAACAAATGATTTGTTTGTTTGGTTTTTCAAGACAGGGTTTCTCTGTGTAGCCCTTGCTGTCCTGGAACTAGCTCTGTAGACCAGTCTGGCCTTGAACTCACAGAGATCCGCCTGCCTCTGCCTCCCAAGCTTTGGGATTAAAGTCATGTGCCACTGCCTGGCAACTGACAAGAGTGTTTAAAGAAGCAGAAATAACTCTTGACGTTCTGCTGGCATGTGACAGCAGAAGCCTCAGGCCTGGGCTAGATTCGGGATCCTGACCAGGGCTCTGAAGTCTTCTCGTATCCATGTGTGTTTCTGCGCCATGTGTCCATTAGCCTCGTGTTTTAATAGGTTGTCCACACATGCCTTTGGGCTTATAAATCAGATTTATCATTTTTCATGGTCCAACCTGGGTCAGCCAGATGCCTCCACCTCCAACGGGCTGGGTGTTTTTTGATACAGCTGGCTTATGCAGTGCTGAGGATTCCAGGGTGTCCGTGTGCTAGGTCCTGGCATAGCCAGTGTCCAGGTACAGGTGTGGTGTGGATGGTCAATGCCTGCGTTAAGGAAGCTCAGGTGTTAGTGGAGAAACAGGCAGAGCTTTGGGAGGTGGAAACTGAGTCCTCGCAGTGAGGTGCTAAGAGAGTGGAAACTTGATCTGTGGTAGCTGAGGGCAAGTTGAGTTATAAATAAAAATGGCCTGATGTTGACCTTTGACCTTCACAATCATGTTCACAGGCACACACACACACACACACACACACACACACACACACACGTACCTTAGTCCATGACACTGAACTGATAGAATCTGCAAATTCTTTAAAGTATTCAAGAACTCAGCGACATAAAGTTCCCCAGATACTAACAGGGCAAATGACCCCTATGGACACTCGTCATAGCACAAAGGCCCCACTATTCCCCTCAGGGAACACAGTGGCAGCAGACAGCAGGCCCCCGCTCTGGGCATCTGTCCACACTGGCCGCAGACACCGACCTTCACACCCGTGAAGGGTGTTCACACTCCAGTGGCATCATGGACACAGGTCATTACGGGGCCCCTGGCCCTGGTACAGTACCGGAAAGCACCCTGGTCCTCATTAGCAAGGCAGTGAACCTATCCTCTGGGGCTCTTGGCATCTCTGTCTCTTCTCTGGTCTAGGCCAGTCGTTCGTGTCCTCCGCTCTGCAGACCCCAGAACAGGTTTGGGTTTGCTGTAGGCCTCAGCCAATGGGGATTCTGTTCTGCGGCCATTTGGTCAGGTGGGCACAGCTGTGGTTGTCCCAGAAGAAGGAGCTGGGGTCGGGCAGTAGACGGCACAGGTAGGGTGGACCCACAAACTAGACAGAGAGCTCGTCCCTCATTCCAGTAGCAGCCCCCAAACCATGAGTGGCTGCCACAGGGTGGGAAACAGGAACACCTGGTGGGCCCCCACATCTTGGTTAAGGTTTTTAAAGAATTCGTTTTAATTCTGCATATGTGCATGTCTGTGTGTGGGTACGTGCACATGCGCAGGCGCCCACAGAGGCCAGAGGCAGCAGCTCTCTCAGATGAACCACTGATGTGGGTGCTGGGAACTGAACTCAGGTCAGTGCAAGAGCAAGTCCTGGTAACCTCTGGGCCAGCTCTCCAGCCCCTACATGTAGCTAATATATTAAAGCTCAGTTTCCTTCCACTGTCTCGCAGGTGAAGAAACTGAGGTCCAGAGTGCTGAGGGAGGCACCGGGCAGAAATGTGAATTTGCTCCTGTGTTGGTACCACGCACTGTGATAGACAGGCTCTTTGGGGGACACAAGCCAAGACCACTCTCTACAGGAGGCTCCTTCCACAGCTGCTTCTCACAGGAACCTGAACGGGCCCTTTGGACTTCCAGCTGATCCCGACTGTGTGTGGTAGCTTCCTTTGAAGGGAACTCAGAGAGGCGGAATTTGGAGGCAAGCAGAGTCCAGTGGGGAGGGTTCTGGTGCTGCCACTCTGGTTCTGCAACCCTGAGTGGGTTGCAAACTTGGGTCTGCTCCCAGTGTGCTGTGACCTCTCTGTGTCTAGTCTGCTTGCTGTGCCCCTTGGGTAACATGCCTGCCTGGCATTGCTGTGGTCTGTGTGTGCAGCAGGCACTCCTGCCCCTGGCATTGCTGCGGTCTGTATGTACAGCGGGCTGGAGGCAGGAGGTGATGAGTTGGAGGCTGCCTTGGGCTCCAGGCCCAGGAGCTGCGAGGTGACAACTCCAGTGTCTCAACAGTGACAACCACACCACAAAACCAAGACAAACAACAGCAAAGCACAGCAGAAAGAAGGGAACCAATCCCCTGGGCATCTGATGTTTCGTTTGCTGGCTCTGTCACCTGTCTGAGATATGGTGCTCCCCCTCCCCCGCCCCCAACCATGGAGGTTCAAGGACACAAAAGCTCACCCGCCCTGGAGCACATGGGGGTAAGGCTGAGCTCCTCTCCCCAATGGTCCTATCTCCCGTACAAACATATTTATTGGGTTTGATGGCAAACACATTATGCTTGTCCCGGGAAGGGCACTTCCAAAGAGAAAACCTTGAAGTCCGGGCAATAATGACGGGGAGTTAAATTAAAGTGCATAAAGCCTCCTGAGAGATAACGTCAGGGTGAGTTACTGGCCCGATGAGGGACTGGGGGTTCTCAGGGAGGGCTCAGAAAGGTCGCCCAGCAGTGTGCAGAAGATCAGGAATCATAAATATGGGGGCAAGATGCCCAGCTGGGGTCGCTGGGGTGAAAATATTGGGGTCATTCCAAAAACAATTATCCCGCCTTACTTTTCACATCTTGTAAATCTTTTGCCTTTTGTAAGAGATTTCTGGAGAGACACACACTTTGGAAGCTTTAACCCGTTTTGTAGCTGCCTTTTGGTGGCCGAGCTAGGAGCAAACAGAAAGACAAAGGGAGAGAAGTAATTACCCAACATCCTCGGGGTGTAGGGATAGTTGACAAGCTCCATCTTACTCTTTGGAGATTTGGGGCTCTCCTGGGGTTTGGCTCAACCCATTTGGAGCCAACTTAACAATTAATTTTTGTTTTGGATCTGGTTGTAGTGGGACTCTTACCTCCCAGTTCCAGCCCCATTGGGGCAGACCAGGCAGCTGAGAGGCAAGCCATCTTGGCTCACGTGGTCCTGACTGAGTGTGAAGCCACCTTGACTGACATGTATTAGGGCTCCTGTCCCCACAAAGAGCCCATGAAGTGGGAGAATGAGTCCAGGCTGCGGCTGGCCCCAAACTTACTGCTCTGGGTTCCCCATTGTGTTCCAGGCTGGGACAGCAGAGGTCATAACCACCCTTCTGGAGGTCTAACCACCTCAGGCTCGCTATGAACTTTACTCTCTCGCCAGCTGTTTATTAGGTTTCTCAGTCATCTTTCTTGAAGTACAGGGCTTGATGGCTCCCGGCAGGCTCTCGGCAAACATCTGTGGCCACAGCATCTCCCTGGGAGCCCTTAACATCACACTGCTTATCCCTAAGCCTGTGCTGGTCCCTGAACTCAGGGGTGAGGATGTGGCCCCTGGGAGAACAGTGAGAGTGGAATGACGGTGGGTATGGGAGTCTGGGTGGCCTCTGCTCTGGTGGCTATTGTGTCCTTGGTAGAGAAGAGACAGCAACCCACCTCAGGGAAACAGTGTGGCCTGGCCCTCACACAATGGCTCAGCTAGATTCTCAGAGCACCTGACAGCTCCTCAGGGGCTGGGCTCCACTGCCAGCATTGGCTCCAAGGGCATCCTCTGGGGACTGTGGGGGTCAGAGTCACCCTGCAGAAACCCTGCATGACTGCATGGGTGCTGAGGTGGCTGTCAGCTTAGGTAGGCTTCCTGGAGGAGGAGGGTGTGCTCGTCATGTGCAGAGAGGCTACGGGCAGCAAGGTTCCAGAAGGCCACAGAGGCGGGAAATCCTGGCCCATTCTCAGTCTCTGGTACATTGGGGAGACAGAAGGACTTCCCCATCCTCACAGTCCTCGCCATGAAGGGCTGAGGCAGAAAGCTGAGTGTGCTCACCTGACCGAAGCTTGGCTGCTTGCTCTCCACGGCTCCTACAAGCTAAAGACAAAAACACTCCCTGACCTGAGAGAGCCCAGCTGGACGCTCCTGTGGGCCTGGCAGACACGACTTCACAAATCAGATGTGACAGGACAATGTGTGCCAAAATGGTGGCCAGCTGCTTGGCTGAGAGGAAGTGCTGTTTAGAGGGCAGGACAGGTCCTCTGAGGGGAGGGGCCGCCAGCGCTGGGCCCAGGGCAGGTGTGCAGGTGGTGCTGGCAGGGTGGGCTGTCCAGGGCTTCAGGGCACACACACGTGCGCGCACACACACATGCACAGAGTACATGTAAACACACGTGTGGACACATGTTCAGACAGGCATGCAGACACACACGCACTCACACATATAAAGTCATGTCATAGGCATACATAAATGCATACATAGTGACTCTTAGCTCAGGGACACACGAGTACATACATGTGGTCCACCCTTCCCTCACGGATATAAGTTAAGCGTTTACACACGCACATAGGTGCATGCTCACCCCTCCGTCCCCATCACCCTGGCTGCCTAGGTTCTTTTCCCCTCCTGTTGCCTGACTGCAGTGAGAACCAGGGGCATATTCCCAAGTGTCCCCCATGCTGGGCAAACTCTTTCCCCGAGGACTTGTCACCGGGGGCCTAGTTCACCAGCTGCTGCCTTTGGAACTGCAAACAATTTAGCACAGTTGAGACTGCGAGGGCAGCCCATCCACTTCCTGTCCCCTGGTGTCCTGCTCTGGTCCTAGGAGAGCTGCCAATCAGCTGTGCATCCTCACACCACAGCTTGGCTGGGGATGAGCATGTGACTTGCGCTGGGCGGGCACTGGACGGCTTTGTCCCTCTAGGAGGACACCCTGCTCAGCAAGTAGGAAGGCAGTGCAGGCACCGACCGCGGCACTGAGGGAGGTCCTAGCGATACCTGTGGCTGACACAGCCTGCCTGTGGTGTGGCCACCAGATGAAGCTTGCCAGAAGCATCAGAGTCCTGTCTCTGAAGACTCCTCATGGCTGCCCGGGCGAGGCACAGACCTCCCTTCTAGACATGAAAGAAGCTAACAATTTTGGGGTAACAGAAGGAACCCCCTTTCTGTGGAACCTGAAGGCCCAGTGACCCCCACTCAAGGATTCAGAGCCCAGGACTGTGGGGAGCCACCTACCCTGGCTTGTCCTCTACTCATCTACTTGGTGACTGTCCTTGGGTTCCTTTTCTGGGACTCTGTCCTTCCCAGGTGTTTCCCACAGGATCCTCAGCCCGTACTGTAGATGGGAGCATGAGAAGAGAGGCCTGGCAGCTGCCAGTCACAGGTGCAGGCCAACTGCACCTGGAGGACGGGAGCCCCAGGGAGCGGGAGTGGGACAGGTAGGCACCAGGGGACTCTGATGGTGCTCCTCTTGGGTGGGGAGTGCTCCCCTCTTCTCCAGGCATTAGTCAGGCACGAGGCACACCCTAGGCTGGCACAGCAGGTCTGAGACCAGTCACACAGAAGCCCGTCGGAGTCCAAACTGGGTTATCTCTGTAGGTGCCATATCTGCCCAGGAGTGATGGGAACTCAAACTGTCCACACTATCTCACTTCCTGTCTCCACACGAGATCTTTCTGGCCTGAATTCTCTGCGTAGCTGAGGGTGAGCTTGAACTCCACCTCTCCTCTCCTGAATGCTGGGATACCACGTGTGTGCCACCAAACCAGGTTTACACAGCAGTGGAATTGAACCCCGGGCTTCATGCGTGGTAGGCGGGTACTGGCCTTTCATGTTTTGGTTAGTGAGAACTTGGACAGATGGCCAAGCAAGCCACTTGCAATGAAGGCTTTGTTTATGACCAGTAGCCGATGCTCTGGGGCTGCCTGGGCCCTCTCTCCTGAATGCTAGCAGTGCCAGGAGAGAGGTTCCTTTACTTCTGCCCTGTTTTACAGATGGGTCCTCAGAGGGGTTCAGCCAGGGGTTCTGGTGCAGTGACTTAGGGCAGCCCAGCCATAGCGTACCTCAGAGAGACCCCAACCTGGCCTAGTGAGTCCAGGTGCCAATGGTCCCACTCACCTTGTCATGGTGAGGGCATTTCCTGGCTGCTGCCGGCCTAGGTCCTGAGCCATTCAGAGGCATTGCAGACATCTCTGGGTCCCTGACAGCAGATGGTAACAGTCTGCTAGGATCTGGGGCTCCTGGGGTGGATAAGGACGCTGGCTTCTGCAGCTCTGACCTGCAGTGATTCAGCATGGGTGGTCCGTGAGCTGTGCTCACTGCCCACATCGTTGCTCAGATGCTGGACTCCCAGGGGTCTGACTGGCACCTAACTGCTCCCTATTCTCAGGGGAAGCGCCTCACCAGGCTGGCATCAGGACTCTCAGGAGGCAGGCTACAGACCCTGCTTCCCGGTCACTTGCTGTCCAGGTAGAGTCTGGAAGCAAAGGACTTGTCTATGGCTCCTGTGACCCAGGTCTCCTCTGCTCCTTAAATGTCACCTTTGTCCTTAAACCTATGCTATTGTATCCTGAACCCGGAACAAGGCTGCTACCCCACTCTGCGGTCCCTCCTAAGCTTCTCTTTTTCTGTGTATTCAGACCTGTGTGTGAACGTCAGGCAGGTGACAGACAGCACCATGACAGAGCCCCATGCAGGCAGACGGCACAGCAAATCTGACCCTGGCGGCGGGGTTGTGAAGCCATGCTGTTGGTTTCTTGTGCCTGAGGTGCCTCCTGTGGGGACCCTCCACTCCCCAGGGAAGCCACCATTCACAGCTGATGTCCCCATGGGGACTTCGGTCTTTCAACACCTCCCCAGCACACCAAGGGCTAGCCAAAAGAATAACACCCCAAATGAGGTAGGCATGAAGATTTGTGGTAACTTTGCTTCTAGAACTTTCTTAATTTATAGATTCCTCCAGCTGGTTTTTTTTTTTTTTTTGCCAACACATATGAGTTAAATTCTTTATACAGTCAAGGGCTTTGAAGAATGCTAAACATTTAATGTATGTTAAAAGGGTATTAAATTCTAAACTAAAATTTGCATGTAATATGATGTTAAAGCATTTCCCTTTCACGAAGCTGGGGGCTGTAACACAGATTTTATCTGTTTAAAAGGAATTAGCTTTCCAGTTATTTCTCCCGCATGCCAGGGGTTTACATGTGAAGATGCCAGGCCTGCCCGGGGCTGCCCAGCTGATGAGGCAGGAGAAAGGGAAGCAGGCTCAGGTGCTGGGGCTCCTGGAGGAAACATACAGACTTTGTCCGCACCCCTAGGCTGCCCTGCACTGAGAGGCCCTGCTGGCAGGGGAGGCGTGGCCAGTGTGTTCTCCAGATTCACACACCAGGCCTGTGGACATCACCGTATTTATCTCATAGACGGTGGGGTGCTGTCATGTTTGTGCAGACAAGCGCTTTGGAGAGGCTGAGACATGGGTCTGGGCTCACATAGCATACGGAGGTAGATGTTAATTTTCTCTGTGGATGACTTGGCTGGATCCTTGGGTCTGGCACAAGGTCCCAAGCTTAGCCTTTTGTGTTTCTCGTAGAGCTGGCTTTTTTAGGCTGAACCCCACTACCACTGCTTCTATTTTACGGAGGCTGAGGCAGGTGAAAATAGGCATCTTGACCCCTGGTCACCTTGATGAGGCCGGGTGGACAGCTTCTGTGGGGTGCAGAAGAGGGCACAGCTGGCAGTGCCTTGGCCCCAGGAGAGAGCAGCCTGGTAGGGGGTGTTGGGTGGAAATGGCCACTCAATGGCCACCGCACCTTGGGGAGGTTACTCACTGGCAGTTAAAAATCTATTGTGACTTGTCAGAGAAATGAATAAACAGGCAATTAACTTCTCATTGCAGACCTCAGAATGTGTTTGTCTAACCGGGAGGTGAGCAGCGGCCAGTGCAATGGGAGCCTTCCTGTCCGTCGGAGGAGTTTAGCCACAGTCACTTGAAACATAATCCCACTGCGCTGAGAACTGGCCTGGGGACTCCACGAGTGATGCATGCCCTGGTGCTTTCTGCATCTGGTGGAGGAGCTCGGTGGGAGCAAACACTCCCTGCCTTCTGGCCCTCGTCAGTGGGCTCGGGAAGGTGCGGGAGTGGAGACAAGAGCATGTACTGGTTAGTTTTTGTTTTTTTTTTCAATTCACTGCAAACTAGAGTCTCTTGGGAAGAGGGACACTCTACTAGGAATCTACTCTCATTCGACTGGACTGCGGGGCGGTTTTTGGTTGATGGTGGGTGTGGAAGGGACCAACCTCACTGCAGGTGGTACCATTTCTGGGCAGGTGTAAGAAAACAGGCTAAGCAAGCCAGTAACTAGCACTCCTCCACGGCCTCTGCCTCATTCAGTTCCTACCAATGGGGTTCCTGCCCTGCCTTCTCTCACGATGGATTTGTGACATGGAGCTGTGAGCTGATAAATCTTTTCCTCAGATTGCTCTTGGTCATGGCGTTTACCACAGCAACAGAAAGTAAATTAGGGCAGGACCCTAAGTGGCTTCCCTTTCCCCATTGGTAAAGTGGGGGAGGGAGCGCTTGGCCTGGGATGACCAAGATTTATGAAATAGAACTGAGAGCCTACAGCCTGTGAAATGCAGGCACTGAGAGAGCATCAAGGAAGAGCTGGCAAGATGGCTCAGTGGGTAGAGGCCCTTTCTGCCAGATGTGATGACTCCCTGAGTTTGATCCCAGGCCCCACATGGCTGAAGGAGAGAACTGACTCCTACAGTTGTTCTCTGACCTCCACACGTGCGTGCCTGCCACCCACAAATAAAAAATAAAATGTTAATAAAAATATTTTCAAAAATGTCCAAAGGTAGTTACTGTCCCCTGTGTGGGACAGTCTCTTGTGCATGTCATGGTTTCGGGGTATTTGAACGCGTGGTTTAAAATGTTTCCCTGTTATTTTTTATGTGTACAGTGCTTTGTCTGCATGGATGTCTGTGCGCCACATGTGTGCCTGGTGCCCGTGGCGGGGGCCAGAAGAGGGTGCAAGATACCCTGGAACTGGAGTTACAGACAATTGTGAATTGCCATCTGGGTGCTGGCAATTGAACCGTGGGTCCTTTGGAAGAGCAACCAGTGCTCTCAACCATTCCATCTCTCCAGATCCTTCCACGGGTGAGTGTTTTAAACCCGAATAGTTACATATTTATTTCAGTGTGTATCAGAGACATACAGTGCTCACTAAATCCTGACTGCATGGCTCTGCTTGTTCAAAAAGGCTTTGGAGGTGAGAGGTTGCTAGTCTAAGTTAAAAGAAAATGTTCAATTGCAGGCAAGTGTTGCAGCATTAAATAAGAGGGTCCCACACTAGCCCAGAGCAGAGTATAGTAAATCTGTTGCAGATTTAAACAGGCCCATAGACAAGGTGCTCCTGTAGAGTGGCCAGCGAAGGGTGACACACTTGTGACTCTTCAGCCTTGGTGTCTCCCCCTCCTAGGCTCCCTGGAGTGTGTGTCATCCTCCAGCCCTGACCTTTGTGATCGTCAGAGGAAGCTGGACCCATGACTAGATTAAACGGCTTTCATAAGACACTAAGTCTGGGTGCTGTTCATCAACACAGGAGCCTGGCCTATTCTTATTTACTGATTATATATATATATTTTTATTTATTTTACATACCAGTTTTCCTTCCCTCCTCTCTTCCCGTTCCCTCACCCCGATTCCTCCTCCATTCAGGAAGGGGCAGGCCTCTCAAGGAGCCAACAAAGCATGGCATAGCAGGACCAAGCTCTGCTCTCTGCATCAAGGTTGGTGAGGCATCCGAGCATGGGAAATGCACTACGAAAAGCCAGCTCATGTGCCAGGGACAGACCCTGATCCCACTGCTTGGGACCCCACTAACAGACCAAGCTACACAACTGTTATCCACATGCAGAGGGCCTAGGTTGGTCCCATGCAGGCTCCCTAGCTGTCGGTCCAGAGTCCGTGGGCTCCAACTAGCTCGGGTCAGCTGTCTCTGTGGGTTTCCCTGTCATGATCTTGACCCCTTTTTATTTTTATTTTTTAAGACTTAATTTTTAATTATGTGTAGGTATGTATGCCTGCATGTAGGTATGTGCACACTGAGTATAGGTGTCTGCAGAGGTCAGAAGTATCAGATCCTCTGGAGCTGGAAATTAAACCTGGGGTCTTCTGGAAGAGCAGTCAAAGCTCTCAACTACTGAGCTATCTCTCCACCTCCTTTTCGGAGACAAGGTCTTCTCACTGTATATCCTTGGCTGGCCTGGAATTCTCTTCGTAGACTAGGCCTGCTTTGACGTCTCAGGGATCTACCAGCCTCCTGAGTGCTGGGACTAAAGGCGTGTACCACCCGTCTGGGAACCTGGTCACTCTTACTCGCAAGCATATCTAACCCTCACAAGCACCCTTGGAAGGAACTAGTTTCATCTCCATTTTACAGAAGGGGAAACTGAAGCTCAAGGAAGTAGCTCACCCAAAGGTCTAGCAGTAAGGAGACAGCTAGGGTTGGAGCACATTCTGGTCTGGAGGCCACATTACCTGACTGGTGCCCCCTCCCCCCATATACACCATGTATTACAATGCTATGGTCCTGAATCCGAGGCGACGGGGAGCCCCTGAAAGCAGCTGGCAGGGATATGGCCTGTGGGGCTACCTCCACGAAGACTCAGAAGTGTAGGCCAGCTGCTAGCTCCGAACTGGGAAAAGAGACACAACCACAGAGTACAGCCACATATTGCGAGGTGTGGACCATGCCCCTGAGCTGGGGGACTTCTGGTCCATAGCAGTCAGCAAGTGACAGGGAGTGAGGATGTCCAAACTGGCCAATAGAGAAGGCATGGGGCCAGTCAGCACTGTAGCCAAAGGTGTCGGCAGAGGCTCAGAGACTAGGCCAGACAGCAACGAGCTACCTTGAGCCGGGGCTGGGCCAGACTCCCCCATTAGGGCTAGGGGGCATCTTTTAAGACTGGGAGGCTGGCTCACAATGACCTGAGGAGTTAAGAACCCTGATCGCAGCTGGCCTAATGTAGCATCTGGACTGACATCAGGCAACTCAAGGCCCCGAGACCCTAGCCAGCTGAGAGCCACATACCACCGGTTGTGAAGAGCAGAGTCCGAGATTCCAGTGCCTCTCAAGCAAAAGGATGCCCAGACGTGGCTTCTGTATGGCTTCACGTGGCTGGGCATATCCACTGCCAGTGCGTGTCACCCCTCAAGACCCACGTGGTACCCTCACCTCAGCACTGTGTACTCAAGGCTTTAAAATCCAAAGCAATATACAAGAGGGTATTTATGACTTTTATTTTAGTATTTTAATATCGAATATGTGACAAGATTTAATGACCAAATTAGTCATTTACATTTCAAAGATATCTAAATATAAAATTGCTAAAAATTCAAATACAGAGCAAGCTACAAATAATATCTTTTTTGGGGTGACAGGAATGGAAGACATTAGAAAAGGGTGCTCCTGTTGTCTGAACGGATTGAAATGAGAGAGGCATTCACCCAGATGACCCTTTAGCAAAGACCTATACACTGGCTCTGAGAGGCTCAGACACAATGATGTAAAAAATGTTCTAAACACAGGCCGCTTGAGATGTCGGTCTGTGGCCCTGGTCCAGGACAGTATGAAAGGATGCTGTCACAGGAGGAACCATGGCAAGGTCTGCAGAGGCATCTGGTGTAGCCAGAGGTGTGGTGTCAGAGTGCTGGGCACCCTGCCTTTTCTACCTAGGGCTTGGGGTACAAGGACATGGGCTCCCCTCTACTCCTCAATTCCCAACACAGCTCTCTCAGCAGGCACTGGGAATAGGGCAGGAGACAGGGTTCAGAGCCAGCGAGGCAAACTCTTCGGGGTTCCGGCTAAACATATATACCAGCTCTGAGGAAATGAGAGACCACCCTGGCTGGGAACTCAATGCTTGGAGACACACTGTCTGCCACACCATCCTACAGCACCTGTCTCTCAGGTCACATGCTGAGAAGGCCTTTGAAGGGGAAAAAGATAGCCATGCATGCACGCACACACGCACACACTCACAAGCACGTGCGCATGGCCTTTGTTCCTAACTTCCCAAGATGCTATTCTCAAAGCAAATACTCTCATTTAAACAAATGGCATAGTTAACTATTGGCTAAGCCTAAACATTCCTTCTGAGAGCGCCAATCACAGCTTTTGCAATCTGCCTGATCAAAACAGGAACAGATTTTAAAGAAGATAATATAATCAATTCTCTGCCCCCCAAAAATGGTCCATCATACCAACCATGATAAAGAGTAACCTGTTTATTAAAAGGAAAAAAAGAAATGTACATTTTTGTTCTTTCTTTGCTTTAAGAAATTTGATCAAGCTGCAAGGAGCTGTCTGGCATGGCTATGTACATCCTTGGTGGGACTGCCAGGCAGTGAACATGGCTGGGCAGCGCGTGGCTTCTCCAGGAGGTGTCTGGTTCCTGGGCATTGCTACCTACAGCCATTGCCAGGTTTCAGTCCAATGGCAATGTCCCCAGACTCCAGAGTAGGGCACCCCTACTTCTAAACCTCTCCCCAGAGCCCAGCAGCCCTATGCCTGTGAGATCAGGCACTGCAGGATGAAGGTGGACTCCGGGGTCACTTGGCCCTGCAGGCAACCTGGACTGAGGCAACAGGTTGGAGTCCAGCGTTACTGTTGCCCTGATTTCTTCTCCTTCTGGAAGCTGAAGCTTGTACGTCTGTTCAGTTTTCTTTGTTTTTGAGCAAAATAGTCGGCCCGGGCAGTGCTTGCTCGAGACTCCAGGATGTAGTTGACCTAGGAGCAGAAGGACAGGACTGTTATTTGGCGGCAGCACAGGGTAGAAGGGACACCTGCTTTGGGCAGTGACTCTGGACTAGCTGCTGCTGACAACAGACAGGTGAGCAGTGGGGCTAATGTTCTCACAGCTTTGTCCAGGCAGCTCTACAGCCCTGGTTGTCACAGGGCACCTCTGGCCTCCACATCTGGAGGAAGAAAATGTGGTGGGTGGAAAGTGATAATAAAGCTCCCCTTGGCCTCCCTCTAATGTCTGCTGCACCCCACCAGCCAGAGTCAGTCAGATAACCGCAGAGAGCTGAGGTCACTTGCAAGTCAGGGTGGACTTCAGTTTGGAGCGTGTGTCATCTCAGGACAACCAGTGCACTTTCAGACATGGCTTCCTTCACGGTTCTGCTCTGCCTGGACTTTGTGAACACAGCGACTGTTCCCCTCTCACACTTCTCAGAGGCTAGAAAGCTCAAGTTGGGCTGGAGAAGGCAGCTGAGGCTCTGACAAGGGCCCCGCAGACTTTTTGTGCTGGTCATCAACAGGCTAGCGCATGGCTATGGGACTGCCTCACTCGTTCACAGCCTTGCCAAGCTACCAACGGAGAGCCATAAATCAGGACGTAGGCTTGGGAGGGTGATCGGTGGCAGTGTGGACAAGGTGTGGAGATGGCAGGAGGCGTTCTCAAGCTTGGTAAATGCAATCTCTGGCTTGTATCGTCTACACTTAGCTGACCCAGTGTTTGCAGTGTATTTTTGGCACATCTAATTTGACAAAAGCATTCTAAAATGGTCCTCAACAAGCCAACTGTTTCCTAAATTTATTATCTTCAGTGCTTTGTGATAATCACATAGATAATTTTAATGCAAGATTAATGTAATAATCAAAAGATAAAATCGCCCTTTGGTCTGCCATTAGCTGGTTAATATGCTGTGGCTTAAAATGTGCCCAATTTTATGCACTACAGAGTGGTTTACTTTCGATGCACTTTACAGCTTAAGGCATAAAAATATAGGGAGTTTTCATGGTCAATAAAGTCACAGCCTCCATCACTCGATCACAGAAGAACCTGGTGTGAAGAGCACAGCGGTTCCTCAGAGATTCATCTCGAGGCTGGAAGGAGGGACTGAGCACTGTGTGACTCCAGCATATTGGGGTGGGTAGAGGGCAGCCCTGAGCAGCACAGTCCTCATCTATAAAATGGGGACAAGGATATCTATACCACGAGGGAATGTGGGAGGGTTAGATGAAATACGGCAGACGAGACACCCTAAATGTAGCTGCTACTCAGCTCCATCGTCCTGTGGAAAGCCTGTGATGGCTACGCTGGCACTAGCCTTGGGCTCTTAATTTTGGTCTAAACTCTCATTCTAAGCTCTGGACATGTTACTTGAGTCTGAGATGAACCGTACAGAGCCTGATTTAACATTCCTGTCAATTCTGGAGGCAGCCGAGGCCCTGGTGGCTGAGCTCGGGCACAAAGCTCATACAGTCCTGGGTATGACATGAAGGGGATGGTGGAAAAACTGGAGTTTAACCCCTTGAGAGAGGGGACAGAAAAGTGAAATTCAGCCTCTGGTCAGGACCATGATCTCTCCCTGTGTCAGTCAGGTTCTGGGAGGAAGCCCTTTGAGGTGTACGGTGACGTGATACCTGTACAAACACCCTGAGAGGTACACAGACATTTCAGGGGAGAAGGCAGGCTTGGGGGCTTGGCAGAGAGGTGCTGCTTTGAGGGAGTGTTCTGTCCTGTAAGTGGCTTCCCTGTACTTGGTCTTCCGGTCTCGTACTCAAGTCATAAACCTGGGTTTCTGTCATCAATCTGCTGTTGGGGAAACTATTCTGATGTCAAACACAGGATTATAATTTTACTAGAACCCTTCTCAAGACTCGAATATTTTAATATTGGCTATAAAAATAAGTCCAGGCCCTGATGAAGTGGGGGGCTGGGATACTTTTTTACCCACTCTCCAAACATTTCTTGGCTCATTGGGAGTCAGCAGTCCAGAGTGGGCACTGGCCTCACCCTGGTCCCGAGGCTCTAGTCAGGGTAGCCTATAAACCTCCCCATCGTCCATGTCGCTGTGCCTTGTCCTCCACTGTCTTCCCAGAAGCTTTATCCTTCGGATTTCGTGGGTGGCTGTGGGTCTTTGAACTGTGGTATTCCTGTAAAGCCAGGGCATCTTGGGGATTGGTAACACATTTCAACACCGGCCACATCTACTGTCAGTTTCTGGTTCTGCCAGTTCACCAGAGTCTCCATTCTACCAACGCTCCCTTTCCTCTGGGCATTTTGTTCATGCAGGCAATGCGAACAGCTTCTGTGCCCACCTCTGACTTGCCAGGATTTAATAGGAGCTTTCAAGGCTAGTTCAGTGCCTGTCACTGCCACCCAACTGCTTCTCTCAGGAGACAATGACCCAGAGGGCCATGGATCTCATCTGGTTTATGGTACACCTGAGCAGCTCCTTGCAGGTGGGGGCAATAGAGCTCCCTTGATGGCCACCCTACAAGGAGGGAATGGAAGCCCAGAGGTATAAGTCAGGTTCATCTAGCCCAGGGAAGGGGAGATGTCTTCCTTCTTTCTTCTCAGCTGTTTCTTCTACTTGTTAAACTGTGCAGGATTTGCCTTGCGAAAGGAGTGCTGGTTTGGAGGAGTTCTGGTCGGGCTGTACCACAGAGACCAGTAGCCTGGGTGGTATGGGGTGCTTCATAGAAGGGGGCCAACCCTAGGTCCTGCCCTAGAGCTCCTGAATCAACAAGACCTAAAAGGTGGATGTAGCCTCTTTAGCAACCCAGCTTGCTGGCCAGCCCCTTCCCAGGCTGCTGTGAATCTGCAAGCTTACCCAGGGCAACATCAGCCAGCCTTCCCTTTACACACCCACACAGCAGCTCTGTGACTATCGGTAGCCTACTGTAATTTCTATTTTCGTCTCTCTCCCCTGATGAGGTAGAGTTCTCTAGGGACAGAGGAGCCATCGCTGAGGCAGCTGGAACGCTATCTTGGCACAGGGAAGGTACCTAGTGAGTGAGCTGAGCTTCATACCAGGCTAGCCCCAGTAGGCACGCTTGGAAAATCACCTTCAGCGATTCAAAACTATGGTCTCCTCACCTGGCTCCCGAGCCTCAAGGGGCTCCTGACAGTGGCTGGGGAAAATAAACAATGCATGAAAGGTAAAAAGCACAGATGAAGAACTAGGCCTTTGGGGAGGAAGGAAGCTGAAGAGTCTTGCTTTGGCTACAGCAGGTGCTGAGCCACTGCCCCAAGGCTGGTGTGGCCCTGGCCTGAGACTAGCCCAGATAGAACCCCATCCTCCCATCTCTGGGTCAAAGGCCACATTGGACTCACCTTGAGCACGATTTCACTGACTGTGGCTGCATCGGACTCGAAGTAGAGGTGCTTATAGTCATGACTGCTTAGATACGTGAGTTTAAATACTGCGTGACCTGGAGGGAGGGAAGGGGCGAGGTGAATCACCATGGAGGGTGGGGTGTCCCGTGTCTGCCCTGATCCAGATATGAGCAAGAGCATGTGGGGGCTGGATGGCAATGTTCCCTAGGATAGCTGGGCTGTCTAAGGCAGACAACAAAGACTCACACCGGGTTCCCTCTGCACAATGCTGAGGAGCACACCTCAGGAGGGCTCCTGCTTCTACACACCGCTTCTACAAAATACCGAAGCACTGAAGGAAGAGGCCAATGCAGCCCAAGTGAAGGACTCCACAAGTAAAGTAACTGGGCTTAGACTGCCTGCCTTTTCTCAGATCTGGCGGTCCTGCATGGATGCTGCTCCTAAAGGCCATGGAAGGACAGGGTGGAGTGCTTTCTTAGACAATAGCATAGCTGTACCTTACAGTGCCACTGACCTGGATTTAAATTCCCCCCAGTCCTTTCCAATCCCTTTAGTTCATGACCTCACTTCTTGGCTGTTACCTGGTCCAGCCCCACACCATCCCATGCCCAGCCTAGTCTCTGTGGGCTCTTTCCTGCCCCGAGATACCCTTGACCATGACCTGTATAGGAAAGTTCTCCTGGTGCCTCCTGGATGCCCTTTCTGTGTAGCCGTCCCACCGTACATGGTGGTCAGAGCTTTCTAGTTTTGCCTGTCTGTAACGGTGTCTATAATCTTGTCTGAACTCGATGGTACACACATGCCAGACAGGTCCCCAAATCTAAATAGAGCTAGAGATACCAGTTAAGTGTGACCTTTAGAAGGGCAGGCTAAAAGGAGGCTCTTTGGGGTTCCTGGCCTCAGTCCTAGGGGAGACTCTCCAGGGCCCTTCCAAGTAGCTCTTCCTTCTTCAGTTGTCTTGAAGTTGGTTTCCAATAATGGCAACTAAAGTTGCTCTGAAGACATGGTCCTGTTCACAGGACCTACTAGACAAGAGCTCTGGGCGCATGGCACAGAGGCCTGCAGCCCCTAGGCCCCAGTCCTAAGGCTCTCCCTTTCAGCTTCACCAGGCCACACACACCTACTAGGCCTCCTTATCCATTGTCCTTTTAATTGAAGCAGCGGCTGGTCACGTTATTAATTAATAATATGTCACCCACATTACTGTAAGTTCTTCTCCTTCCCGGAGAAGTCTTCTGGGGACTTTATTTACAGTAGCTAATTTTTCAGATCTCCAAAAATAAACTGATATATGTTGTACATTTGTGGCCAGAAAAGTTGAGCGCTGGTATTTTATCCTGGAAACATCATTACAAGATACTAATTGGGACTATAAATCCTATATTGAAAAAAATAGCTAATAATTTTCTAAAAAAAAAAACCCCACTTTCAGTCACTTGACAAATTAAGCTTGATTTGAAATTGTGGCTCTAAAATGTTAGAATTCTTGACTGGAAACTAATCATTCCCTTAATGTATAAATTACTTGTTTTTGATAGAGAAGTGGATTCTCAATTCTTTCTCCCTCTTTCAATGCTGGAGTCTTGGTGACATCATCTTGTAGAAGAACAATGCAGACATTTGTTGGCCATGCTGTGAGCAAACAGAGCTATCTACGAAGGACACAGAGCTGTGAAGGACAAACAGAGACATTCCCCCAGGAGGCCTTACTGTGGACACCTGGCTATGACACAGACATCATGGCCTGGGGCTAGAAAGGACCAGAAGGTCTCAGGGAGGCCTACAGACCTGAAGCTTCGGGGTTCACTGACCACTCTGATAAGTGATCTCATGCACTGTCTACACCACCTGCTTCCACCTGTCACTGACAAACCCTCAAGATGCGGGTGGCATGCTTGAGGGGCCGAGACATGATTAAAACGTCCTGTGGTTCTGGCAGAGGCAAGTCTTCACAGCACGTGCAATGTGCAGTGTGCACCGGCCCGAGTCTGGGACAGAGGCCTTGACACTGGGGACTACAGCACCACAGGGCTTGTCAACTGTGGGTTGTCTACATAGGAGTTGGGTGTAAAAACAAGTCTCTGTTAGCCAGATCTCAATGGTCAGAGGATTCTCAACCCCTGCACCCCAACACCGCTGTCCGCTGTTCTTGGAGTATGCGTTCTCCTTGCCTGTCCCCAGTTCTCGCTTCAGTGCCCAACTAAGAGAGAGGGGCAGGTGGGAATGATGAAGGCCCACTCTCCTGGGCTAGACTGCTTATCCTTGGCAGTGAAAGCAGTCACACCACTGAAGGGAACAGGGAGGGCCTCGACACAGTGCTGTGGGCTCTTGAACAGCCCCAGACTTGAGCTAAGGCTGGTGGGTAGTCATGGCAAGGAGCCATGGGCCAGAGCCTGGGGTACAAGCACAAGCCAAGGACAGTCGTCATTTTCACCCATGCTGGACTATAGGGCAAGGGGTGATCTGGCCCGGAGGTCCCTCACTCCAGTTTCCAGGCTTTGCTATCCTAGATTCTGCCAGAGAACTGGTAAGAGCAAGGGGTAGGGAGATGAACAGGGATCAGAGTGCTGCTATGGAGGCACAGAGGCAGTGACTTGTCTGGTATGGAGAAGGGCCCTCGGGGGCAGTTTTTATGCAGGACAAAAGATGCTGGGTAAAGAAGGTGCACAAACTGGCTCTGAAGGGAGCCAGAGCAGACTAAGTTCAAAGTGGGCAGACAAGAGGGACTGGCAAGGCCCGGATGTCACAGCTGATGAGGCCACTAATGGGTCTGAAACAGGGCGGTGGCATACATAGATAAATTGTATTTGGGGTGCTTCTCTAGGGTCCCCAGAGTTCAGAGGCAGAGAGACCAGCTGCCATAGTGGCCAGGTGGCTGTAGATATGGCACTGAGCTGGAGAGGGCAGAAGGGATGCTGACTAGGCCACGGTGGGCAGGCCTGGACATTAGGATAAACAGAATTCATACTCGACGGTGTTGCGGGAGGTCCTTCCGCTCCTCTAGCCTATAGCCACTGAGATACCAGCCCATTGGGGCGTGGTCTCTCTCCCTTTAAAAAAGCGGCCACTTCCCTCTCCTCTCTCTCTTCACTTCCGCTCCACCTGCGACTAGTCTCCCTTCCTGGTTGCACAGAGGGCTGTTGTCTGGGACGGTGATCTGTAAGTTTTTTCCCCTTTAAATAAATATCACCATATTAATCATAATTCCAAACTGGTGCGGCACTGTTTGCGATTTACGCCTACACGACGGTGCCATATAGTTGGAAACTTGTCTATCCAAAGGCAACACACTAACTGACACGGATCTGTCAATAAGACACGGTGACTTGTGCTGCATGGTAAACTGTCACCGCGGGGGACTGGGAAGGACTCGCTGGTATCAGAACTGGGACCACCAAGTCTACCCTTGTATCCTTTGTTATCATAGCAACACAAGGTCGGCTGTGAGCAGGAGAGAAAATGGCACCACAAGAGAGTGGCAGCCCATAAGGCTTGAGCCTTAGGGACCAGGTAGGCAGGTAACCCTTGAAAATTCAAAGAAAACCACCAGTTTTCTTTTCTTTTTTTTTCTATGGAAAGGGGTAAGTCACAGCTGCACACTGTCTCTAAAAAATGTCAGTTAAGGAAAAACTATTCACGGAAATCTAGTGTTCAAGTTAGTTAGAGACATTAAACTCCACTTGGAAATGAAGCAGGACAGAGGCCTGAGCCGCTCCAGACGGCAGGCACAACAGAGCCAGACCTTGAACCCTAAGTTCGATGTGGCTGTAGTCCCAACCACCTGTGGTCTCAGCACATCATCAGAGATACGATTCTACCCTGCAACCTCCTATATGGAGAAGGGGCTCAGTGAGGGCGATTTCTACAACTCAAGGGAACTGCTATCTGGGTAGCACACTCATTATTTTGAAGGTTTTGTTTTTAATTGGGCTTTTTTTGAGCCAACTTGTTTTCACACACAGCATAAGACTAAAATGCAGCAAAATGGGGTAAGTGTGGCATTTGGGCACTGGTCACATGCTCAGGGGAGTCACTGAGACTATACATTTGCTTCTGAATATTGAAATGAAAATCTGTATATGTAAATGTGTCTCTATATTCACACACACACACACACAAACACACATTTTATTTTTATTTTTCCCTGAGACAGGGTTTCTCTGTAGCTTTGGGGCTTGTCCTGGAACTAGCTCTGTAGACCAGGACGGCCTCAAACTCAACAGAGATCCACCTGCCTCTGCCTCCCGAGTGCTGGGATTAAAGGTGTGCGCCACCACCACCCGGATCACATCCACATATCTTTAAAGTGAGCCAGAGAAGATGGAATATAGTATAAGAGGGTAATTACCACACAGATATCAGAAGCAGAGATGTTGAGCCTTTCTGCTGTAACCTATCTTCTGTATTCCATTTTCACTAAAAGAAGATGGCTGCTGTCTTAGGACAGGACAACTAATCAATGAACCAACCAAAACAATAACAAAACCCCTCTTGGTGGTCTTGCACATTGAATAAATCTTCTTTCTTGTCTTAAAAATAATAACAATAACAAAACAAAGCAAAAACAAAAAAACCTTATTAGTCTTTAAAACTGGCTAAAAAGTGATGGGTTTCATTATGGAATCTGCTTATATACTTTGTTTTTGTTGACTCTCCCATGCCCCCAGTGTCACCTGCTCCTGCTAGTCTCTGCTCCCCCATAACCTTCCTTCAGCCTTCATGTCACGTCAACACATTCTTATTTTCCAGCTACTCCTCCCTTAAGAGGTCGTCACCTCTTACAGCTCCCTTTCTAGTTTCATGACCTACAGTCACATCCTTACATATGTACCTACACATACAGAAAATAAATCTACAATTTGCATGAGAGAAAGCACATGGAATGTCTGTTTGAATCTGGCTTATTTTGCTTGACCTAATAATTACTGTTTCCATCCTTTTCCTATAAATGTCACAACTCCATTCTTTACAACTACATAAAATCCCATTACGTATATTCTACATTTTCTCTATGGGTTCCTCTGCAATGGGCATCCTAGC
The DNA here is from genome assembly GCF_037038515.1 of Microtus pennsylvanicus. Classification (NCBI taxonomy): domain Eukaryota; kingdom Metazoa; phylum Chordata; class Mammalia; order Rodentia; family Cricetidae; genus Microtus; species Microtus pennsylvanicus. Next base: position 49,183,346 of record NC_134587.1, on the reverse strand, counting down.
TGTTGTGCACAGTGCAGCAGTAGGCATGGGTGTGAAGGTTCCGCTGGGGTATGCTGACACAGAGTCCTCTGGGTGTGTGTCTACCTTGCCTGAGTCTGGAGCATCACACAGAATTTTGGAAAACACCCCGATGCTGAAGCACATCATTATGCAGTATTGCAGAAGTTGTGTTTTAGCACCACTGATTACCATAGAGAAGTCTGGAAGCAATGAGAAGCCAAGTTCTCAGAAAGAGATGCAAGTTTTCAAAAGTTATAATCTTGATCTGAGGCAGTCGGCTCTCAGGACTGGGACACAGCGTGACCACTTCTTTCTACCTGAACCAGCAGATTCACTTGGTTTTTTATAAAATGGCTGCCAAAGGCTCAAGTTTTGAGACTCATTTTATCAGTGTTTTCAAGTAAAAATGGTGTCCTATGAAATAAATGGCTAGTTTAGCTAGAGCCTCAAACAGCTGGATGAAAGCTTTGCTTTGGGGCAAGTGCCCCACTCCCAGGTGCAGTGCTATCTCCATGGACTTCAGAAAATGAACAAAGAATCATGATTGGGGTATATAGCTCAATGGTGAAGTACTTGCCTAGAGACCACAAGGCTTTGAGTTTTAATCCCCAGAAACACAGAAAGAAACAGAGTTTAACAACAACAAAGAAGATAATGGCTTATTATGTCTTTGAATGATTCTCCTTGTGTCTATATTCCTTCAGCAAGTACTACAGCACAGCTCAATAACTGAGCACTGCTTCAACTTTTTTCCCCCTTTGGCTTTTAGAGACATACAGAAGCAAGAAAAACATTCAGTCTCTGGAAGTTTCCTTCTTCAAGGGCCCTGATTTGTGACAAGCCAGAGATCACATGGGCTCTGTCGGAGGTTAAATGCTAACACCAAACCTTCCTGTCACGGAGAGTTTGATAATTATTGTGCAAAATACTCCTTTCTGTTTTAAGCATGAAAATCCCACACTGTGCACTTTTCCCCCAGTAAGAGGGAACTTTCTAAAAACAGTGTGTGTGCTCACCGTCCATGCTGGACGTGGAGGCCAGAGGATACCAGCTGTCCTCAACTATTTCTGCTTTATATAATCTTACTGTGTTAAGGCTAAAACCTTCATTTTTAATTAAACAAAAGGGGAATGCTGTGGAGCAACTGCTGTACTCTGTAAAGACGTATTGCTCTCACTGTTAACAAAAAACTGGTTGGCCAATGGCTAGGCAGGATTTGGGGGGGGGGCAGAGAGAATGCTGGGAAAAATGCGGTAGGGAGTCTCCAGCCAGACATAGAATTAGTAGGATGTGTACAAAATGAGGTAATGAGCCATGAGTCACGTGGTAGAACTTAGATAAGAAATAGGGGTTAAGCCGGGTGGTGGTGGCGCAAGCCTTTAATCCCAGCACTCGGGAGGCAGAGGCAGGTGGATCTCTGTGAGTTCAAGACCAGCCTGGTCTACAGAGCTAGTTCCAGGACAGGCTCCAAAGCCACAGAGAAACCCCGTCTCGAAAAACCAAAAAAAAAAAAAAAAGGTAAAAAAAAAAGAAATAGGGGTTAGTTTAAGTTGTAAGAGCTAGTTAGTAACAAGTCTAAGCTATCAGCTGAACATTTATAATTAATATTAAGCCTCTCTGTGGTTATTTGGGAGCAGCTGCCAAAACACAGAAAAACTCTGCCTATGAATGGCCCCAACTCCTACTTGTTTACTCTTTGCTTATTCCCTTGAATAGGGTCTCTCTGGTTGCCAGCAGATCCTCCCATCTGTCTCCCACAGTGCTAGTGCAGGCTCACATGTAGCTACACACAGTTTTTATGCTGGGGATTTGAACTTAAGGTCATTTTGCCTGCACAGCAAATATCCTTACACACTAAGGCATTCTCCCAGCCTGGAAATTACTATTTTTTAAAATCATGTTCATATGTACAAGTACCATGACTTTCCTCCAGACTACACAAGGCTCTATACTTTGCCACATGACTGTTTCATCCTTCTATGCTTACTATCTCTCTTTTGACTCCACTCTTCCTTGGATTTCTGAGACAGGGTCTCATGTAGTTCAACTTAGTCTCCTTTTACCATGTTGTCAAAGGTGGCACCAAATTCCCATCCCTTCTCTCAACCTTCCTGTGCAGGCACTGGGCTGAGCTAACACACGGGGCTTCCTCCACATACAGACTGATTTTACTCTTGGGAGCTATCCCCGCCCCTACGCCTTGACTGTTTAACTGGTGACTCTTTCCTCTGTTCTAACTTTCTGTACTTAACAAGCTCTAGAGGAATATCCAGAAAACCAAGTGTGGTTGAAATTCGTTACAAAATAACTTTCTAGCTCAGTGTCTCAGCCTTCTTAATGCTAGGACCCTTAATACAGCTCCTCATGTTGTGCTGACCCCAGCTATAAAGTTAGTTCTGCTACTACTCCATAACTGTAATTTTGTTACTGCTATGAATTATAATACAAGTATTTCTGGAGATTAAAGGTTTGTCAAAGGGGTTATTTTGCCCAGAGGTTGAGAACCACTGGTCTAGATTGCATCAGGACTAGGGTTAGACTTCCATGGGAAGGCACAGAGACCTCAGTGGTGAAGAGAGTATACAACCTTTGTTGGCACTCCCGTGTAGCCCCAGGCTACTTACTCACTTCCAAGATGGGATGTTTGTCTGATAGTCTGTCACCACAAGAAGTCCAACAAAGCCGGGCAGTGGTGGCGCACGCCTTTAAATCCCAGCACTAGGGAGGCAGAGGCAGGCGGATCTCTGTGAGTTCGAGACCAGCCTGGTCTACAGAGCTAGTTCCAGGACAGGCTCCAAAACCACAGAGAAACCCTGTCTCGAAAAAAAGTCCAACAAACCTAGGGCTCTATAACGAGTGCAGATGCATCCCCGAGAGCTGCTGCAAGTCAGGTGACATATGGGAAGCTCGGAAGATGCCTGATGGATGAAAGGGTCCCTTTGTCTTTTTACTTTCATCTTTTGAGACAAACATTTTCTACAGAGTCAGAAAGCAGATATTCCAGGCTTTGTGACAAAATTAAAAATATAGATATACCAGAACCCAAAAAAAGTTTCACCTTTTTTTGCACAAAATTCAACATATAATAATGGAATACATTAGGCCAACTTTTGAAAGGATGAAGAGATAATTTACTGAACTACCATTTAAATGACTGCTCCCCATCATTAGCTCAAATCATCTCGGTAAGAACCGTGTTTATCTCAGGCCGCTGGAGACAGGTGGTGCGCTGGCTGAGTGAGGGCACTTGCCCCAGGGCCTTGCTTCCTTCCCTTTGAGGGGCTTCTCTGGAGAGCTGGGCTCTACTTGGAGTCAGCACGTCTTTGCTGTGGTCTGGTGACAGACTCACTCACTTTCTGACTGTCTGGACTGTCTTTATTTTACCTTCATCTAAGGACCACTTGGGAAAATCCAAACTCTGGGTAGATATTACTTCAGTGTGTTAGAGCCGCTCCTCTGCTGTCTTCTGACGGGAAGTCAGCCATCATTCCTGTCACGGCTCTGCGATGTGCCCAGCCGCTTTCTTCGGCTGCTGTTCAGATTTTTCTCTTTATCCCTGGGTCTCAGCAATTTGATTACGATGTGACTTGATGTGGTTTTCTTTGTATTTACCCTGGTTAGCCACTGCTGGGCTTCCAAGATTGGTGGTCTGAGATCCTAGATCAAACTCTGAGCAGCCTTTTGCTCCCCAAGACCTCAGTGTGATGAAGCTGCTGGCCCCCATTCTCACTACTGGCTTCAGTCTGAGTCATTCCTACTGCCATCTTACCGCTCCCTCACTGAGATAGGCAGACTCTGAGCAGGTCCGATGATGCCATCTTCTGATTCTCACGGCTTTATGTAACCTCTTGCTGTTTATGGGATGGTACTGTCACTTCCTTCTAATAACCAATAATACAGAAATTCTGTAGGGACGCCATTCTGAGTTAGGTCATAAGAGATTAGAGCTTCCTGCTAACATATTCTTGTTGATGACGCCCACTGCCATCTACTGAGGTTCTCTGTTGCAATGGCCATGTGACATAGATCTGAAAGCATTTCCCAAGAACTGAATTCTGCCAGAGATCACTCAGTGAACTTAGAAGCAGATTTTTAAAAAAATATTTATTTATTATGTATGTAGTGTTCTGCCTACGTGTACATCTGCACACCAGAGGAGGGCGCCAGATCTCAGTACAGATGGCTGTGAGCCACCATGTGGTTGCTGGGAATTGAACTCGGGTCCTCTGGAAAAGCAGCCAGTGCTCTTAACCTCTGAGCCATCTCTCCAGTCCTAGAAGCAGATTCTATGTCATCTTTTCCTGCCTTCTTCCCTTCTGTTTTGGACAGGATCTTACAATGTAGCCCACACTGACCTCCAACTTGACTTCCTGAGTGCTGAGATTATAGGCATGCAACACCACACTGGGTTACACCTGGACTGTCACCTTAAAGAGACCCTGAGCTAGAAGACCAAGCCAAGTTGTGCTAGATTCCTCTGCCCACTAACCTATAAAATAATAAATGTAATTGTTGTTTTAAGCCACTAAAATCTGTTATGTGGTAATAGGTAACCCACATGTTAGTACTTTCTTTCTTCCTCATTAGTGAGCGTTTTGACTGAAGAATTGTTTCTCAGCTCTAGAATTTTCATTTCGTTCTTTTCCCAATTTACATTGCTTCTCCTTTGGGAGGGTAGATTACTTTTCATTTCAAGTTTTTGAATGCATTTAAAAAATATTCATCTTATTTTAAGTTATGGGTGTGTATATCCTGTGTTTGGGTATGTGCACGAGTACAGGTGTCTGTGGAGGTCAGAGGTATCACATCCCCTGGGGATGGGGTTCCAGGAGATATGCACTTCCTGATACGGGCGCTAGGAAGTGAACTGAGATCCTCTGCAAGAGCAGTATAAGCTCTAAACTGCTGAGCCATCTCTCCAGACCTTTTGAACATATCTGTCTGCTAATTCAGTCACACCTGCCATTTCTGGTTCTATTCTCATTCTCTCTCTCTCTTTCTCATCTACCATCATCTATCTATCTGTCTGTCTGTCTGTCTATCTATCTGGTTTTTTGAGAGACAGGATATCCTAGAACTTGCTCTGTAGGCCAGGCTAGCCTCAAATTCACAGTGTTTGTCTTCTGAAACAGACATTTATCATGTAGCCCAGACTGGCCCCAAACTTGCTATATTTCTGACTCAGCCTCCTGAGTGCTGGGATTACAGGTGTGCATCACCATGCCCAGCTCTGCATGTCTGAACTTCTAACTGAATTTTGGATCCCGTGAATGAAGTTACAGGGTGGGTATTCATGCCATGCTGTCTTGGGAGATCACTGGTCTTTATGTAGGTGGCTGATTCACTTATAAGTCAGTTTGGTCCTTTTCCAGGCTTTTTCACTTTGTACTTCCACTGAACCTCAGCTTAAGCAGTAAGCAGAACAGCGAGGAAGACACCATGACCACAGCAATTCTTATTAAAGGAAACACTTGATTAGGGCTGGCTTATAGTTTCAGAGGCTTAGTTCATGATCATTATGGTGGAATGCATGATGGTACACAGACAGATATGGTACCTGAGAGTTCTACACCCTGATCTGCAGGCAGCAGGAAGAGGGAGAACTGGGCCTGGTTTGAGCACGTGAAACCTCAAGGCCACCCCCAGTGATACATACCTCCTCCAATAAGGCAATACCTCCAAATAGTGCTACTCCAGGGTGACTAAGCCTACGAGGGCCATTCTTAGGAAATCAACACAATGGGAAAGTGCTCTACAACTGAACTCTGTTCCCAGGCTCAAGATTCCTTCTCAAGCTTTATTTGGGAATGTACAGTAGTCTCTCTAGGGCAAGTGGAGCCTTTCCAGAGTCATCACTGAATGCCCTGAATGTGCCATCATATGTACTGGCAGGTGACAGCCGGACAGAAAGAGTTCTTCCTCGAGGTGGCACCCTTCTATACTTCCGTAAGTACCAGCTGTGTCTCAGCTCAGAGGGTGACACTCTTCTCTGGGAAGCCCCACTACACTCATCCCTTCTCTTAGGGCTCATGAGCCCATGCTACTGTTTCCTTATGTCTGAAATAGGACTTTAAAATATCCTGTCAGTTAGGATAAAAGGGCTAATTTGCTAGCTCATCTTGAAAGTTGCATATGGGAACCTCAGAAGCAATTCTCCCCCTCCCCCAACCTCATCCTTTGAAACATGGTTTCTCTGTGTAGCTCTGGCTGTCCTGGAACTCACTCTGTAGACCAGGCTGGCCTCAAACTCACAGAGATCTATCTGCCTCTGCCACCAAAGTGTTGAGATTAAAGGTGTGAGCTACCACGGCCTGGCACATTTTCTACTTAATGTAAGTATAGTTACTTTTTCCATGTCTATTAAGGACAACTGAAAATCTAAACACTTCATATTATGGAATTATGTATTTATGGAATTTAGTATTATGGAAGCTGGGCATGGTCCATGAACGAGGGCTCGTAATTCCAGTCCTCAGAAAGCTGAGGTAGGAAGATTACCCTGAGTTTAAGGCCATCCGAGCTACACACAGAGTTCTAGGCCAGCCTGGCACCAGAGCAAGTGAGATTAAAACAATAAACACACCCAGTGGGGTGTGATGGCACAGGCCTCAAATCCCAGTGCTCTGGAAACAGGTGGAGGTGGATGGATCTCTGTGAGTGTGAGGCCAGCCTGGGCTACAGGAGGGACTAGAAGTTGGACAGATTCCTTGACAGGCAGACAGATGGGGTACCTGTGGTGGCATAGGAGTAGGTAATAAAGATACTGATTTCTATGATGGCAAGTTTCTTCCTAGTGAGCCTTTCCTCCTTCCAGGAGGTCTCCAGCTGGTAGACTGGCTCACAAGTTCAAGGCTAGATAGGATTAGGACAAGTTTACACAACAGTTGTGGACCAATCAGCCTCCTGTCTTTCTCGACATTCTAAATCAGGGGAGGAAGCTCCTCTAAAGACCTAAAACAGCTTTTAAGCAGCTGGCTCTGTTTGCCTCACTGTGTGTCTCCTCATTTCTAATAAAGCTGTTCTTCACAGCTGATTCTGTCTGCTATGTCTGAGAGGTCCCTGCACTGGAGAGTCTCTCTGTTTTTTAATTCTTTAACAAGGTAGAGACAGATCTGCTCCAGACTCCTAAACAGAAACACACATACAGAACTCCCCAGGCTAGCCAAGGATGTACAGTCAGACCCAGTCTCAAAAATAATAACAAACAAACAAACCACAACAAAATAAGATAAAGCAGAAAAACAACTCCTCTCCCAACACCAAACCTAAAATAAATAAAATCCACCAGGGAGCTTGGCAGAAGCAGAGGAAAATGATTCTGTTTCACAGGAACAGTCTAAGTTCTTCCCTGTCTTACTGTTTCTTCTTGTGTTAATAATCAAGAAAGGACGAGTTTGAGGAGAAGGGTAATAAAAGCCTAGGAAATACAAATGTATGCAAGTTTCCTACTCTACCTTGATTTGTTATGATGGGCTCATAAAACTCAAGCCAACTGTTTAGTGAAAACTTAGACGCAGGACTACGTGCCCACTCCTCTAAAATACCAGCATACCAGCTAATGCTAGTGCATTCTTTACTTCTTTTTTTTTTTTTTAACATTTTTTTATTGAAGCATTCTTTACTTCTTACTGGTAGAGTACTAGTGAAGGCTGTAAGAGCCTAGTTCCGTGAAAGACTTGTATGACAAGAACTTTAAAATTGAAGAAGACACCAGAAAGTGGAAAGATCTCCCATGCTCTTGGGTAGGCAGAATTAACATAGTAAAAATGGCAATCTTACCAAAAGCAATCTACAGATTCAATGCAATACCCATCAAAATCCCAGTAAAATTCTTCAAAGACCTTGAAAGAACAGTACTCAACTTCATTTGGAAAAGCAAAAAACCCAAGATAGCCAAAAACAATCCTGTACAATAAAAGAACTTCTGGAAGCATCACAATCAATGACGTCAAACTCTACTACAGAGCTACCGTACTGAAAACAGCCTGGTATTGGCATAAGAACAGACAGGACGACCAATGGAACTGAATAGAAGACCTGGATATCAATCCACACATCTTCGAACATCTGATCTTTGATAAAGAAGCAAAAAATATCAAATGGAAAAAATGAAGCATAGTTAACAACTGGTGCTGGCATAACTGGATATCAATATGTAGAAGAATGAAAAGAGACCCATATCTATCACCAAGGACAAAACTCAAGTCCAAATGGATCAAAGACCTCAACATAAAGCCAGCCACACTGAACCTTATAGAAGAGAAAGTGGGAAGTACACTTGAACACATTGGCACAGGGAACCACTTCCTAAATAGAACCCCAGCAGCATAGAAACTGAGAGAAACAATTAATAAATGGGACCTCCTGAAACTGAAAAGCTTCTGTAAAGCAAAGGGCACGGTCAACAAGACAAAACAACAGCCTACAGAATGGGAAAAGATCTTCACTAACCCCATGTCAGACAGGGGTCTGATCTCCAAAATATACAAAGAACTCAAGAAACTGGACACCAAAAGATAACATAATCCAATAAAAAAAATGGAGTACAGACCTAAACAGAGAACTCTCAATAGATGAATCTAAAATGGCTAAAAGACACTTACGGAAATGTTCAACATCCTTAGTCATCAGAGAAATAAAAATCAAAACAACTCTGAGATTCCATCTTACACTTGTAAGAATGGCCAAGATCAAAAACACTGATGACAACTTATGCTGGAGAGGTTGTGGGGATAAAGGGAACACTTCTGCATTGCTGGTGGGAATGCAAGCTGGTACAACCCCTTTGGATGTCAGTATGGCGATTTCTCATAAAATTAGGAAACAACCTTCCTCAAGATCCAGTAATACCACTTTTGGGTATATATACAAAGGATGTTCAATCATGCCACAAGGACATGTGCTCAACTATGTTCATAGCAGCTTTGTTTGTCATAGCCAGAACCTGGAAACAACCTAAATGCCCCTCGATCGAAGAAAGGATAAGAAAAATGTGGTCCATTTATACAACAATGGAGTACTACACAGCAGAAAAAAAATAACGCAAGCTTGAGTTTTGCGGGAAAATGGATGGAACTAGAAAACATTATTTTGAGTGAGGTATCCCAGACACAGAAAGACAATTATCACATGTACTCACTCATAGGTGAATTTTAAACATAAAGCAAAGAAAGCCAGCCTACAAACCACAATCCCAGAGAACTTAGACAACAATGAAGACACTCAGACAGACTTACAGAGATATAATCTACATGGGAAGTAGAAAGTAGAAAAAGACAAGATCTCCTGAGTAAATTGGGAGCATGGGGACCTTGGGGGAGGATTGAAGGGAGGAGGGGAGAGACAGGGAAGGGAGCAGAGAAAAATGTAGAGCTCAATAAATATCAATAAAAAAAGGAGCCTAGTCCCTCAGCAGCAGTCAGTTTTACACAACAGACATTCACCCGGCCCTGTAAGCCTTCACTGCAGTTGCTGGTGTCTTTCTGGTTCTTAGGACAAACTCATACCTCCTAACTTCATAGGGCTGTACAGAGACAAGCATGTGTCCCCATTTAACCACACATCCAGGTTACACAGCTGTGGTTGTTTTAGAATCTTCCACGCTCCCCATGTTTCTGAGTCCCTTTGCTGAAGATGCACAATTCCTCTGGCTAATTTTGAAGCCATGAGCTGTGACTTGGTGGAGCCAGGAGTTTTTGGGTAATGGGGTGGGAGCATCAGTGGCAGTGGATGGGAGACATTCTGGGAAGCTGAGCTCTCAGGGGCCTGGCCAATGCTCACCAGCCCCCATGAATGGTTCCAAAACGTGGCGATGGCTTTTAAACAGTTACAGCTTAAAGTTACAGGTTATTACAGCCACCAGAGAGCCTAGGGCCTGGAGCTGGTCTCTGGCCACATGAAATTCCATGTCCACAGTTTTTCCTCTACCTTTATCTACCTGAGCCACACTGAGTCTTTCCCTTCCACAGTCTTGGAGAAACTGAGGCAGTCCCATGGTTGCTCAAACTCACGCCCCTAGATTCAGTGGTTTAGGAAGGAGACGATAAATAAATGCAAGAGCACTCAGTAGCACTTTGCAGGCGCTCGCCTCCTTCACTGAATGTGCACCTCATCAATCACACTATTGTCTGCTTGAAAGGCGAGCCTTGTAAATGTCATATCCACTCAGGCCCAAGGAGAGGCGCATCCAAATGCAGCAAGGAGTTTTAATTGGATAGTGTAATTAAACTAAAAAACCCCAGCAGACTCCCTTTGACAGGCTAGATGAAGACCCCTTTTAATAGGGCTAGGGAACATATCTGTTAAGAGGAGAGGCATCCCGCTTCTGATCATGCTCCAGAGCAATACAATAACTGGGGCATTTAATTCAGGAGAGTCCATTGCTCCGCCGCCAGGCAGCACTCACTGTATTTGATATGGAATTTAGGAAATGAGTCCATGTCAGATACAAAGAGCCTAACACTGCTGGACTCTCTAATATATGAGGCCAGATCTGGGAGTCAACAGAGCCTGAAGGCAGGGTGTAAGCCACTAGGGCATAAACACAGGAGCCTACTGTGTGGCAGCATGGCCATGGATACCCACCACCCACCTCACCGCGTTCCCCTTGCACACATTCTCAGGCCATGTAAGAATGACAAATATCCCAGGAATGTGCCTCTTCAGAAGCTGAATGAGGGTACCTAGTTCATGTTGGAAAAGTGGGGATATGTGTGGTCTCTGCTGGAGAAAAGAGAGCAGGTGGTTGGTGGGCTTGCTGCCCGGACTGAGGTATGCCAAGTGACTTCAGTACAAAACCTTGATCCCTCTGCCACCTTTTCTGCTTGCTTTTATTGGGAGAGGGGCAGGGGAAATGCCACACAATCAGACATGAAATCCCATGCAGGAGAGTCAGCGAGGACACATGAATTGGGATTGCTTACAGGGAGCCCAGGCCAATCCCTTTCAAATGGAATGCCAGTGTCTCAGAAGGCAGAGAGCTCAGTGTTGGGACTACAGACAGAGGTGCAATTTCAGAGCTCCTTCCAGAACTTTCGAAAGCCAGCCAGTTGCTCCATTTTATTTACACAGACCGCAAAGTCTGCTGCCCTGAGTGCTCAGGTGGATTTTCCTGTTTTAAGGATGGTGACGACTCAGCCCGATGACCGCTTCTGCTCCTCATGAAGTCTGGTTGGAGCTCTGTCTGCAAATCTTTGAACACTCCTAACACTTGTCTTTCTCTCTAGGTTGATAAAACCATTAAGAGCATGTAAGTGAACACATATAATCTGTGAAAACTGGATACTGAATAAACCATCAAATGCTTTTAGGTTTAAATGAAAACTACATAAAAGCATTTCAGCCATCAATTTGGCTATCACCTCTAGCCAGTATGAATTCTGCTGGAAAAGCTATTTTCGCGCAGATGTGGAATTCAATGGGAAAGACTGACTCGTGTACCAACATCAATCAAAATGTCGACTTCCCTGGCAGCTCTCAACAGTAAGGCAGGTTCAAAGGTCACAGGATAAAGAAAAAGCCAAGCTCTGGTTCAGTTCTAATATCTCCTCGGTAGAAGTCTTGCAAAAGTACCCCCTTCTGCATTAGCCTGGCTTTCATTAATCTTCTTGCCATCTTCTTTAACTAGTCATGCAGAACCGTTCGATAGCAAGGCGTATAATGGGGAAGGCCCTGTGCCTATTACCGCGTTAACATTCTCTTAAGCCCAGTGCAACAATAGAAAGGGAGGCAGAGGAGAGCTGGACGAGGGTGAGGTTCGAGCAATTCAATCACAGCCTGACTTACCTATGTACTCTGACCCATAAGACACAAGGGGCCTTTGTGTCTAACTGGCTTGGCCATTAAGGCCGCTCAAGATCACAACAAAGCTAATCTTTTCCATTTAAGCTAAATCAATGTGGACAAATCATTATTCAGTAGCTTTAATTTAATTAGTAAATTAAATACACTACTTTACAGATCTTGTCAAGTACTTATGAAAAGAAAGATTCATGTAAATGAGAGGTCACCAATAAGCCCAGCTGGCTCAGCTCCTGATCTTAGCTGAATCCTCTCTCTAGTACCCAGTGGTTCTACTTATTAGAGTTATTGCCAAAGCCCCTAACCCCAGAGAGTTCTTATTTTGGGTCCAAACAGTTTTGGACAAAAAAGCAAAGCAAAGCAGAACACCTTCCACCAATATAACCACAGCACTGGCAGAATCAGATTTTCTTTAAATTATACTATTGCAAGAAACATAATCAGGTTACCTCTATTCTGCTGCTTCCTTAAGACTGAGTATTATCTCTACTTAACTGAAACACAGAGCGTTTTTCAGCTATAAAGATGACAGCTACTTTATTAAGGTTTAAATCTGATTTCCTAATGATGGGCAGCTTCCTAAAGACCCTGAACCTGAACAAGATCCTGGAGTGATGGAGTTTGGAAGCCCAACACACAGCCCACGAGTATCCTGTGTCACAGAAGGTCTCTGGCTTTGTTCAGTACCAGGACGGAAGAGAGGTCTTTTTAAGAAGCTGACCATCCATAGCTCATGTCTAACCTGGATCTAGTAAGAGACAATAAAATTCTTTCTTTTCCTTTTCTTTCTTTCTTTCTTTCTTTCTTTCTTTCTTTCTTTCTTTCTTTCTTTCTTTCTTTCTTTCTTTCTTTTTTTAAGACATTTGTTGGAACCCTTCAAAATAGCACCAGAAACCCTAAGGAGAGGCAAGCCAGACTGATAACACAGTGATTATTTAAATAATAAAGGCAGGGCTTTTTCCTTCCCTAAATCAAGAGAAAACTCATTCTTAATTTCTCAGGACTCTCACACGGATTTTCTGAATTCTTCCGAGTCTGTATTTATCCATGCAGGTTTTTTTAGGCTTGTATCTATTTAGTCATTAAGTTCCAGGTCCTTAAACACTCACAGGGACAGAGTGATAAATCTCTCTGAACGCTGGCCTAAGAGGGAGAAGCAGGGTGCAGGAGCACACAGAGCTGCTGCTGGGAGCCTGGCTGCACTGTTTCCCGTCTGTAATTCTGCCTTTCCCCATGCAAACGCTCAGCCCCTTTGCCAAGTCAGCTCTTTACACATTTTCGGATGTGGCATCAATTAAACCTGAGCTGTGCTGCTTGTGACGACCAGACGAACGGTGTGACAGCGGCTTTCTCCACAGACCCTGCAAGATGGCCGTAGTCGAAGGGTTTAAAACATTTCTTTTCTGTTCAAAATTCTGACAAACATGTCTCAAGTAAGAACGGGGACAGCTTCATTATCCTCCCCACACTTAACGCCTTTTTGTGAAGCAGGCTGCTTAATAACACGTCTGCTCTGTTTTCACAACTAAATTATTCCAGTTGGTCACACGTTCCAGTCTCTGGGAAGACACTTGTGTTATAAGAGATAAAAACATGAAAAAGAGAATATATTGCAGAAATCAAAAACCTTATCTACTTCTAGACTGTTTCTCTTTGCCATAATTCATTCAAGAGGCCCTAAGAATAATTTTTGATGTAAACTCAGCAACAAACATACATCACTATGCTGATAAAAATCACAGGCTAAACTTATGAAATATAGTGACTTTCATTTCTTTAGTGCTGCTAAAATAACTTTTTTCTAAGGTTCAACAGACACAAAAGATAAAAAGGGTTACCATTAATCCTTTAGGCAAAAAAAAAAAAAAAAAGCAAGAAAGAGAAAGCAGCAGCCCCATAGATTAACGCTGCCGTCTGCTGAGGCTATGAGGGGCTTTTTAGATTCAGCCACTGAATTAATTTAGTGAAGATACTGGAAATCATAAAAACATATAATGTTGATCTGATTCATTTACTAACATTCCTGTGTGGGAACAATTTTTGATTCCTCAATCCTGGTTCATTCAGTTCAGTTTCAAGCTGACCAATATTCACTGTAGACAGCTACAGGGATTGCTGGGCCAATGATTTCCATGGGGACTTAGGAAAGGGAGCGGGGTGGGGGCTGGGGGCGACTCTAAAGAGATAATGCAGCACACTGCATTTGTCCAGACATCTAAACAAATTTCTTGGGCGTTGGGCCCAGCACTTGGGAGGCAGAGGCAGGTGGATCTCAGTGAGTTTGAGGCCAGCCCGGTCTGCAAAGCCAGGACTGTTACACAGAGAAACCTTGTCTCAACCCCCCCCCAAAACAACAACAACAACACAAACAAACAAACCAAAAAACCAACCCCCCCACCCCAAACAAAACAAAACAAAACAAAATCCTGGGGCAATGAATGGAAATGAGTGGAATAAATGGGGGACAGTGGCAATGACCCTAGGTTAGCAGTAGGGTCAGGGTGGAAGGTTCCAGATAGTCACAAGAGCAGAAGAACACAAGTTATTGTGTTACTGTATCTCACAGCCTGAGTTCTACACGGGAAATTCTGGCCTGAGTGGTCAGTGGCTTTCAACATCAGTAAAAGATGTGCTGAGGAGTCATAGCTTTATTTTGCAATCTATAAATTTAAAATCTTTTGCTTTAAAAAAAGATTATATTTGTGTGTGTCTGTGTACATGTGTGTGTGTGGACACCAGAAGAAGGTGTCAAATGTCCTCCAATATTACTCTTTGCCTATTACTTTAAGGTGAGGTCTCTCTGAGCATGGGCTGGAAGCCACCAAGTCCCAGCAATCCTCTTTGGCTCCTTCCCTGACTGAAGCAAGGGTTACAGGCATGCATGGAATCAAATGTCTTCTCTTCACTTGTGAAAGTCCTAAGTTTGGAGTTATCAAACACTACCCCACTGCCCACAGGTCCCCACTGCCCATAGGTCCCCACTGCCCACAGGTCCCCGTGTCACCTTTGAGTGCAGAGACCAAGGCTTGAAAAGCATTGCTACAGAGGACTGAGCATTGAGACAGGGATACTTCCGACCCCCAAAAGCTATTTAGCTGGTTTGCACACTGGGACATGTGTGAGAGAGGAAGGACCCCAGAAAAACTGTCCCCAGTGAAAAGACGGCCCTGCCTGCTCTGACCTTAAGTGAAGATGAGGCCCATGAACACTATCTCCTGCCTGAGACCTTCCCTCCTCTCCTACTGGCTGGGCATGTGACATTCACACCTTTCCAGAGCCTGGGTTACAGCTCTTCTAGGCACAGCAAGTGTCTGTGAACGAGAGGGAGCCCAAGTCTGGTTCTCGTTCCTCCCACAACTCTTCACTCCAGGTTAGGTCTCTAGGCAACATGCAGGCAACCATTTGCCGTTTCTGAGACAAGTTACAAAATGTCTCTCTTCAAAGTACCCTCACTGCTGAGGAAGGAAGATTCCAGGACAAACACATTTATTTTGGGGTCACCAAGATGGGGTAGATGGAATTAGGGCTTACTCATGGCAGAGGGGTCTAGCAGCCTTTTAGGCTCCAGAAGAAGCAAGCACTTTTCCCATGGGCCTCTTTTGGCAAGTGCCCTGCAGTCAGAGCCTCACTGGGGTGACAGTAGATGGCAGGGGCAAAAGAGGACAATAATGTCTCTCTCTCTCTCTCTACCTACTATGCTTTTTTTTCCTGCCAAACTGGAGGCTGAGCTGAAAGCCTTTTCATAGCTGAATTTGACAATGAAATTAAACACTGGCCATGGGGAAGGGGCATAAAGCTTTGCTCAACACGGGAAGAGGTGCCCTTTCAGTCATGATGACTCTGGAAAGGAGCCTCATTATAAACAGTTCCTGGCCTTGGCCTTTCCTAGTGTTTCTTCTGAGCATATAATTCCTCATAACACTTGTCCTCAAATTCAGACACGGGAACATAGGTCCCCAAATTAGATGCTCAGTATGTACCTCTAGTTACCAAGCCAGAGCTACTGAGGTGAGCTCCGGCTGACAGGAAATGCTGAGATGCAGCAGTCTGAGAATCCTGTTTGCCAGTCTTCCCTAGGCACGTAAAAAGTTTTGGCTGCTTGCTTTCACAAGAGAGGCTCAACTCTGAACTGTGTCCTTTTTGTTCCATGCTAGGGCTGGATTCCTAAAAAATGTTTAAGTGATTAATCTAAATACCACAATCAATTACTTAACTTTAAAACTATAACATGCCCAAATGGTATCTGCTTGGATGGTTTAGTGGAAGAATGCAAGCCCAGTAGTAACTTCTTCGGTAGGACCAGGCAGACGTTTAGTTATGAGCTAGAGGTCACTGACATTCCAGCATGATGGATGCCTAAATCTAGCCTCTGGATATCCAACTTCCACTGGTATGGCACAGAAGGCTGACTGGTCAAGTTCCCCCAATGGAAAGGGACAGGAACACAAAGTAAATCGAGGACTCTCCTGAGTGCAAATTCCCAGCAGGAACCTGCCTGGTGACCTAGCCTCCCAGAGCACGGTGCCTCAAGGGTCTCTGCTGACAGCAAGATGGAGCAAGATGGGGCTCACATCAGGCTCTAGGTACCATAATACAATCTTGTTTGATTAAAAGAAATTTCTGGTAATGAATTAAATGAGCTCAAGGAAAAAAGGACATGGTGGCCATATATTCTCACAGCACAGGCGCCCAGGGAGGAGGGGCGAGAAAAGGAGACATAAATAAAGGACTACTCACTGGGGCTCTTTTCCTCGGCAAGGTCACAGGCACAGAGCAGGTCAGAATCGATTGAGATGGGCTTCTGTTTAATCCAAAACTTAGTGCTGGCTTTCTGATTCGTAACAGGGTCTATCTCTACTTTGTCTCCAGAGATACCTGTAAGGTCAAGGAATGGGGACAAAAAGAAGCCATGAAGTGAGGAAGGTGGCAGCGACTTCAGCGTAACAATTATGAGCTCTTAGGGCTAGAGAGATTGATTCTCCCTACAGGCAGGGCTTCTAAACAGGATCTGAGACGCTTCCAGTGTGGCTGCCGGGGTAAGCGAGAAGGATGCTGAAAGCTGCTTGGGGACATGCTTTTTCTCTAAAACAAGAGAGACACATATCGCTAACACCACTACAGTTATACTGTGACAACATAAACTACAACAGAGGGACATGTAAAGATAAGACAGTTCTGATCTATTATTACCCTAAGTAATAGATTATGTTACTGATATAGAGTTTCTGATCTAGAAAAATTTTACATTAAAAATAGAAGGGAGGGGGCAGAACTTTCCTCTGTGACACAAATAATTTCTCCAGTAACATTTAAGGGAAGCCACAGGGGGAGCAAAAGGTCTTTACACAAAACCTCTGAATTCAAATCTCAAAGCCTGCCTTTCAGGTGGGGGTGGTCCTCTCCTCTCTGTTGAGGGAGAGGCTGCAGCATTTTCTCTGCTAGACAATGACCAGGAACAAATGAGGTGCAAGGGTCCATTGGAGGTGCCCTCTGGGTATTTCTGAGATGACATGGTCTGTCTAACACACCGAATCTAGTCTAGAAGTCTTCTTTTGCTGAAAGGAGAAATCTGTTCATGGAGTGAGATGTAAACCTTTCATGTGTGTTCTGGAGTGAGCCCCACAGGGAGTCTTAAAAGTAATTAATTTTTAGGTGGTCATAATTTAAGGCCAGGGTCAAAGTGGGGGAAAAAAAGTCAAGATTAACAACAACAACAACAACAACAAAAACCCTGAAAAATCAGTTGTACATACATAAAAAGACAAGCAGGGCTTTTGAGAAAGATTATCTCAAAAGAGGATAAAACCCCACCCAAACCCAGCTCAGTTAATAACCCCACCCCCAACGAAAACACAGACACACACGACACCATAGCCTGGCAGCAAATTTAAATGTAAAAAAGAAATGAAAATAAATACAATCTCCATTTTTGGATTTTGCTCCCCCCCCCCAAGTCCATTGTAATGTTTTGTGAGTAGATTTATTCCAAAACCAGTTAGACAAAGGAAGAAGGCTATGTGCTGATGGTGGGTACCGAGGAGATGTGCGGGGATGGCTGTTAGATTGGTAGAGCCCAGCAATTATTTTTATTTATTTATTTTATTTTATTAACCCAATGCTGGGTTTGCACTGGACATATTTCAATTAGGCATAAGTGTCCTAAGTCCAACTGACTCTGGATCTCAGGGATGGAGGATTTCAGAAGCTGAGAAGCTATCAGGAGCCCAATTTGATTACATTTCACTTGAAATAGATTATGACTATTCCAAGATACTCCAGCCTCCAGTTTGGTCATCAATTGCTAAGGATCTGGACATCTGTATAGTTATCTGAAAGGAGACAAGTACTTAAGCCACGGCAGTGGTAAGGAGGTGAGTGTTCACTGTGCACACTGTGACAATGGGGTGTGTGATCATGTGAGTGTATGCTGTGGCAATGGGGTGTGCATTCATGTGAGCAGGGTTTTCCCTCCTTATCTGCTTCTTATTTTGACATTTATAACAGTCAAAACGAACAAAGCAAAATAAATGTGCATATCTCTATGTGGAAATAAACCCTGCCCCACATTCCTCTTTCAGAAAGAAAGGAAAAAAATCACCACCAGACAAAGATGGTTAAAATTTTGTTCTAAGGCCACACAACTCCTGAAGCTGCAGTCAGTCAATACTGTTAATGTACCTTGTTAATTTGATAGGATTTGTCAGGTAACTCCACTGGAAAATTATATAAAACTGTTCCAGATGAAAAGATGATAGTGACATGAATTAAAGTGATAGAACAATAGTGGAATATAAACCAGAAATGACACCCAAAGTGGCTGTTGATTTATTGCCATACTGAGTTTGGTTCTGGGCTCCCATGTATATTAGTGCTACAAATCTGGGTCCATTTAGCAGAGGGATGCTCATACATACATCACCAGCTCCTGCTCCAAGCCAAGGTCACTCCCCATTGCATCAATCTTTTCAACAGAGCCTACTTCACAAAGCGGGACTCCTGTAACCATCTCAGATGTAACAGACTGCTCATCCTCTTTCATCTTTCTTTTATCATGTAAAGTACACTTTTAACTTCCATTATTTTTATCTGCAAATTGTTAGCACATAGTTCATCCATTACCTGCTGTATCTGCGCATCAGTTGCCTACACTCCACTTGGCCACAGAACCCTTTCCCAATGACACCCTTTCCTGAGGTTACTGCCACTGGTGCAGTTTGTGGAAGGGAACCCCAAGACTGCAGCTTGGGGATGGAGATATGGGAGGTGAATGCAAAAGGCTCAAGATGGGCAGACAGGTGGAGCATCATTTAAACAATTGGTGTGCTCCACAAGAGCAGCATGCACATGAGAGTTTCCTGAATTGAATCACATTTTCCCACTGACTTGGTTCCAGTGATACTCTGTCTTCATTCTGGATTGATCTGTAATTGGCAGGGGCTCCCAACACTTCAGTTTTAAGTTTCCGTGCCCTGCAGGCTTTCAGTCAGGTAGTTAATGATCTGTAAAACTCTTGCCTGCCTCGAGGAGTCACTATTTACAGGAACCTGTAGGAGAATCATTCCTGAAGGGAAAAACCCTTTGTGCACTAAATAACCTCACAATGGGGAATTGTGACTCTCTATGCTTCTTAAAGCTGAGTGAAGCCCCACAGACTTGGCTGTTCCTACTGGACAAGTGCAAGCAGGCTGGGAGGGCCTGTGGCAGTCTAAGGAGGGCCCTACCTCGATGAGCACATCTAAGTCTGGAGGCAAATGGAGACCTCTGGGAGCCCAAACATTTTTTATTTTTTAAATTTCTTTTTTGGTTGGAAGGCTGGAGGCTTGCTGCAGGGAAGCGGGTTAGAAGGTTTACTCCAGGCTGTGGATAAAGATGCTAGAGCTAGGATGCAGTATGTGGGGGCTATGGGACCTAGGCTGGTGGGACTCTGATCAGGGAAGTCAATCAGTGCATCTGGACCCACTTGCCACAGCAGCCTTTGAAGTGCGCAAAGGAGGAGGCGGGGCCAGAGCAGCAGGGCTTCCTTGAGACTGCAGAGCCCAAAGAAGACTGCTGCTGCTCCGTTCTCAGTGGCTCACCATCCTAAGGCTACAGTCCAGGCCTCTGGCAAAGGTTTGACCCCGGCAGGCTCCAGGAATCATGTGGAACAGTGTCCCTAGGCCCAGCAGGCATGCCACTGTCACACACATCATTCATGACATATCCACAGCAGATTAACACACTGAGCGCTAAGTGTCCACCAGGTGCTTTCAAGGCCCGAGAGTCTATGTGTACTCCAGCAGCCAGCCCCATGAAGTGGCCTCTCTGCTCATTCTATTTTATAGATAAGGAAATAGAAACACAGAAAGGCTAAGAACCTGTCAAGATCACACAACTCACAAGTGGCCTGGGATCTGAAGTCAGAAGACTTGTGTCAGAGACCATCCTCTCAGGCACTACACTGGTCAGTAGAAACTGCTGGCTTCTATATTGTGATATTTACTGAGGGATCGGGGTCTTTGATGACGTCAGAGAGCTTGGAAGTAGGAAAGTTCAAATCCAGAACTGTCTGGTTCCCAGATGGCGCTCATGGGCTGTTCAGATTTGAGTCAAGAAGACACAGAGAAAAACTCTGCCCAAGCAGCCTTGCAGCCCTCCCTTCTTTACTTTCACCAGGGTATACGAAAATGTTCAGATGTCAAACAAATGCCCAGTTTCTACTGACCAGTGTAGTGCCCATATTTGGCAAGCCAGCACAACATCTAATCACTGTTCTTTCTTCTGACTTTTGTGCTCATGCACACTCTGTGTCTTCCCTCCCTTCCTTCCTCCCTCCCTCCCTCCCCTTCTCTCTCTCTGGTTTTTCTTTTTTCTTTTTATTTATTTATTATGTATACAGTATTTATTCTGTCTGCTTGTATGTCTGCAGGCCAGAAGAGGTCACCAGACCCCATTACAGATGGTTGTGAGCCACCATATGGTTGCTGGGAAATTGAACTCAGGACCTTTGGAAAAGCAGGCAATGCTCTTAACCACTGAGCCATCTCTCCAGCCCTCTCTCTGTTTTTTTAAGACAGGGTTTCTCTGTGTGTCCTGGCTGTCCTTGAACTCACAGATAACAGTCTGTTTCCACCTCCTGAGTGCTGGGATTAAAGGCATGTGCCACCACTACCCAGTTTGTGCATGCTTTTCATATGTAAAGATTTTGTGTGATATCTCTGGGACACGCAGAGGGACTCATTAAGATGTCATTTTTAACACATACTCTCAATCAACTCAAATTATAAACATATGAAGAAAGAAGGGACGTGGACCTTCATTAAATACACATTTCTTCAAACTGAATAGTTACATTAAGGAGTAACACACCCATGATGAAATACAGCATAACCAAGGAAAATCAGGCCAGAAGAGAAGTGTGACTTAAAAAGTTCTTATGTCACACTACTGATGGAGGAAGGTCATTGGTTAAAAAAATAAAGAAACTGCTTGGCTGGCCCTCATAGGTTAAAACATAGGTGGGAGGAGTAAACAGAACAGAATGCTGGGAGGAAGAGGAAGTGAGCTCAGACTCGACAGCTCTCCTCTCGGGAGCAGACGCCTCAGAGAGACGCCATGCCCCGCTCCCAGGCAGACACACGCGATGAAGCTCTGACCTAGAATCTTCCCGGTAAGACCGGTGCTCACAGATTATTAGAGATGGGTTAATTGGGATATCAGAATTAGCCAGTAACGGCTAGAGCTAAAGGGCCAAGCAGTGTTTAAATGAATACAGTGTCCGTGTAATTATTTCGGGGCATAAGCTAGCAGGCGGCTGGGGTGCTGGGGACGCAGCCCCGCCGCTCATATTACTACAACACTACCAAATGAAATAGGAAAGAAAAAATATTTATATAGGGTTAGCAAAGTGCTCAGTGGTAGAGTACTTGCCTGACATGCACAAGGGCCCGGACTCCCTCCCCAGAACGGTGTGTGTGTGTTTCCAGAAAAGATCTCAAAGGCTCCATTCTAAACATTGAGTTAATTCTGGTTAGCAGGAGATTCTGTTCTTTACCAGTGCTGAAGTATGTACCCAACAATATGTATGTTTTTAAATTTTTAATGTTATGTGTATGGGCATTTTGCCCACATGTATGTCTATGAACTTGCAAACATGTGTGACTGGTGCCTGCAGAGGTCAGAAGAGGGCCCTGGATCCCCTGGAGCTGGAGTTACAGGCAGTTGTTAGCAGATATGTGGATATTGGGAATCGAATGGGGGTACTCTGGAAGAGCAGCCGATGCTTTTAATTCTGAGTCATCTCTCCAGTCCCCAAAAGTATTTTCATCCATCCATCCATCCATCCATCCATCCACCCACCCACCCACCCACCCACCCACCCACCCACCCACCCACCCACCCACCTACCTACCTACCTACCTACCTACCTACCTACCTACCTACCTACTTTGTGGTGCTGGAAACGGAATTCAGATCTCAGGCTTGCCACCTGGGAAAACACTTTTATTGCTGAGTTATGTCCCTGTATTTTAACAAAATAATCACTGTTTTAAAATTTTAAAGTTAACTTTTCCCCCTACCATTTCTATTTCACAATTTGTTTTTCGTCCCCAACATGTCTGTAGTGACTGTGAGGTGACCCTAAAGTGGAGAACAATTCCACCCACAAGCTCTCCTGTACCCAAGGGGCTGAGGTGCTGGGAAGGCTCCTCTGGACTCTGCCACATGCAGCCTCCTGCCACTGTCACAAAGGTGTCCAGAGCTTTCGCAGTCTCAGTCATGGCAGGTAAAGAGGGAGAGCACAGGGCTGGCCTGGAGTGGCCAGGGTCAGCCCTTCCCTCACAAGTGTGGGAGGCCATTTGTCTTCTTTACCAGCTCTCCTCCCCTACTCACTTATCCGTCGCCATCCGTCATGACCTTTTCATGCTCCTACACTGACAGCTTCCAGATACAGTGAGTCAAACTTCACTGGAAGCAAACTATCACGCCAACTGTCAAAGGCAGAAAACATGGCCTGATTGCTGTCCTACATCAACGCCAGCATATAAATCCTTCCTTAACAAGACAGCTCAAAATAAACAAAGCACAACTCTAATGCAGCTACAACTCTCCAGGGAAACAGTTTGTCCAAGGAGTTATTATGAGGGGACCCACATCTGTTCTAACTAACCAAAATATTTCCATAAAAGGAAATTAGCACTGTATATCATCATCCAGAGGACCCCCTTTGGGAAGCCCCCACCCCAGGTCCTTCTGTGTATATCGGGTCATCGAGCACCTCTATCTCTGAAGGCAGCAGGAGCCTGGTTACATTTAAGGCTACATTTAAAGGCAGCAGTGCTAAGTGGTTAGGGCCAGGAACTCTGAAAGTCCTAAGTTCAAGCTTTAGCACTGCTCCTTTAAGCTTTGAGCCTGGGCAAACTGGGAAAGGATGCACAAGATGCTGACTCACATCCTTGGGGCTTGTGAGAACTATATGAGTTACTTTCTATTGTCTGATAAAGACCATGACTAAAAGCAATTTAGGGAGGAAAGGGTTTATCTATCTGGCTTACTGTCTCAACCACAGTCATCATTGTAGGAAGCCAAATCAAGAACTCAAATGGGAGGAACCTGGAGGCAGAAACTGAAGCAGAGACCATGGAGGAATGCTGCTTACTAGCCTGCTCCTTCTGGCTTGCTCACTTGCTTTCTTATACAACGTTGGACCACTTGACTAGGGATGACATCTCCCATAGTGGGCTGGGACATCTCACATCAATTATCAAGAAAATGCCCCCCCCCCCCAGACTTGCCTACAGACCAATCTTATAGAGGTGTTTTCTCAACTGGGGTTCCTTCTTCCCAAATGACTCTATCTAACCATCACAAGTCACCAGAGCTATAGGCTACAGCTATGTTTAATAGTGTCAGGAGCTGGGCATGGGCTGGGACTAGGTGGTCAGGGAGCCAAGGAAGGATGCGATCAAGTATGTGCCTGGCCCTAGGCCTGGGTACCTGGGACCTGCTTTGTGTTAGTCTTGAAAGCACAAAAATGTAGAATGCCTGTCCAGCCAGGCAGTTCAACCTGTCTATCACTGTGGATCCTTCCAATAACCTCTAGCACCACGCTTTGTGGCACAAACCTTCCTGTAACCTCGAAAACTTCCATTCGGAGTTGGAAGAAATTTCTCTGACCTGGAGGGTTACGACACTCATGTTAGGGAATGGCCACCTGCGAGGTATCCAGGTTATTCATTTAGACCAGGATTTTGGGGAGTATATTCCATACTGTTGTTATCTTGAATAAAGAAACTTCTTTTTCCATGATCCTGAGATTCCCCTTTTATAAATGGGGTAACAAAAGTGTCAACTCCTTGGATGTCAGGGGGATGGAGCAGTACAGCAATTCAAATGCTCATCTTGCATTGCTGTAGGAAATTCAAGTCATTACTACAGTTCTTAAAGATGAACCCAGACTCAGAGGGGGAGAGCCAGTTTCCTTCAATTGTGTGACACCTGGTATATCAACAACACCCCAGGGCAGGATCTATGTCCTGGAGGAGTTGGCCAACACAAACTGGACTCAAGGGGCTTTTATAAGAGAGAGAAACAGAAAGAGAGCGAGAGTGAGAGAGAGAGGGCACGCTCATGGGAGAGCAAACATGAAGCGAAGCTAGTGGGAAAGATCTGGAAGGATTTGAGGGAAGGAGTGAATATGATCAAAATACATTGTGTGTATGTACTATATAATATATAGAAAATAAAAAATTAATAGCAAAAACAGATGAACCCAAGAAAGGTAAAAAGTTAGTAAACTACAAAACTGGGATCAAGACCGTACCAGAAAGCAGTTTCCATTGTCTCTGAGGAAACACACTGTAACAGACACACTTAAAATGCCTCTAGGGAAAAGAGGCATTATTTTGGTAACACGGCAGCATTCGCCATTCCATACTCAGTGGATATTCTGAGTTGCTGGTTATTGGCTTATACAGGAGTGGGGTTTATGCATCAATTTCTTATGACTTTGAATCTGAGACTACAAAGCCCACTATTGTCAAATCCTGGAGCAGTTTTTGATCCAGTTCCACAAGCTTCTTGTCTTTAGGTTACACAGAGCCGGGGAGCCCAGAAAAGCCCTCTGGGAGTGCCAATGAACAACTCTTGACCAGAGTGGATTTTGCTGAATATATGTGGCAATCGATAGCATTACAGAGCAGTCAGAGAAGTCTTTGAGACTTGTCTGAATTTACACACAGGATCAGACACACAGGCTGTTTGGGTTTAATGAGACCTCAGAGATCACCCTATCTGGGGTTTTTATTCTCCACAGAAAGTCACCAAGGCTCAGAGCTAGGGACATGACTTGTTTGATGTCATCCTATAATGACAGAGCTGCAACCATAATTCATTTCTCCATACTACCAGGCCAGGGCTTAACAGACAAGCACTCCTGCCACACACGGGTGGACTACATCACAGTATAAAAAGCACCCTTAAACAATATGCTAGGCACTCAAAACAGGAGCAAATCATGTGGAGGCACAAGTCAGTGTAGCCTGAAGAGCACTGCTTCCTTGGAACTAGGAGGGTATTGGCTGCAGGCTCACTGGCTCTACTTAAGGAGCTCATCATCTCAAAGCATTGGGGCACCTCAGTCAAAAGCTGACAGCTCCAGTGTGTGGTGACACACCTGGTGACAGGTAAGTGCCCAGCTAGACTGTTGACCTGGTCCCAGCCAGCACAACAGCATTTACCACAGGGCTGGGCACCAGAGAGGACCCTTTCCAGGGGACCTGAGGCTGTACACGCTCAGCAGTGCTCTCTGTGAGTGGAAGGCACTCCAGCACTGGACACTCTATGGTAAGACTTCAAGGAGAGCCCTTGAAGTCTGCTGGGAAGGACTGACCTTTCCCAGTACTGTTTTGCACACTGCCAGAGGGGTGGGGAAAGCTGGTTCTCCCACGGATAGGCCCCTATCCTACTGTAGTTTGAACACCAAGAACAGGGAATGAATCAAGGGCAGTCTGGGGGTAGGGTAGGGAAAGGAACTCTCTGGAATTCTACTCCAGCTCCTTCTACTGTGATGATTGTGCACAATCTCCATTTTTCCAATGTTCAATTCCTTCTCAGTCACCCAAGGAACCCCAGATTGCTGGATAGGAATTCTCCAAAGGGAGGCTCTGGGAGAGGACTTGGAGAAGATAAGCAGTTGACAAATGCTGACACCTGCTGTCATCAGACACTGTGTTAATAAGCTCTAGTGTAGAGGGTTTCCGGAGGCCACCATCATAGTTCTGACCTGTTTTCATCAGTTTTAAATTCAACACTGGATTTTGTCTGTCACACTGAAGAGGCCAATCACTGAGCAGCAGAACTGCCACTGTTGAACTAAGTGACCCATGGATGTGGAGTCAGATAGGGTAGACGTTCCCCAGTGACCTGGAATAGGGAATGACACCTCTTTAGAATCAGCAAAGGGCCAGAAACAGGGAGGCTCAGTTACTTCTTGAGCACACAAATTCTTTACTTCACAAGTACCTGATTAAAAACCACAGAAAAGCATGTCTTGTTCACACGGCCACCCAGAACTACTAACACCATATGGTCCAAGGAGAAATAAAGACCTGGCTACAGTCGCCTGTTCTCACTGGCTGCTCTTGTGTTGCTAACATGCATCTTAAATGTGCCTATTACATGGCTAAAAACATTGAAGTAAAGCTTTCTTTGAGTTCTTGCTTGTGGTTTCTTTCTTTTTTAAATGTAATTTGTTTACTGATAAACAGTGGTTAGATGTCACGACGTCGGTGGCAATGCCTTAACCGTATGCGTGTTGTTAGGCCCAAGGGCCTCTTCCATCCTTGTGAAGGGGAGTGTTAACCTTCTCTTCTTTCATACAACACTTGCTTGTAGCTTCTAACTAGAAAATGAAGTAACAGCTGGGTGGATTAACCCATCTTTTTCGTGATGTGAGAAGGGTCTACAATGACAGATGACAAAGGAGGCAAGTTAGCACAAGTGGCTCAGCTACCACATGACCTGGTCTGAGACTGCTGAGAAAATCAGAATTGAATTCTGTGAGGTTGTACTTTCTAAATATGGCAATTATGATACTTTGAGCACAGCCCATGTCCCCCACCCCCATATACCCCGGGGGGTTATTCTGAGCCAAGGACAGAGTTACAGAGTTACATGGTTAGGGTTATAATTCTGTGTTGTATAGTGAGCAACATTATTATGGCGGTATCTTGGCCTACTGCCTTGTTTCACCTTAATTTCTGTGTAGTCTTTCTCCTTGTGCCACAAAAAATACTTAGGGATAGCGTACTATAAGCTTCCTAGATCACTGCTGGCACTCAGTCCCCTTTTGAGGCAGGGTTTCTCTGTGTAGCCCTGGCTGTCCTGAAACTTACTCTGTAGACCAGGCTGGCTTTGAACTCAGAGACTCATCTGCCTCAGCCTCCTAAGATTAAGGTATGCACCACCATGCCCGGCTAGCATCTGACCCTTTTTTAATTTCAGTGTCTACAAGTCTACTTACCCCTACCAGTTCTGGCACACAGAACCCTGCCCACAGGAGATTAATGGAAGTGTCTCAATTTGGCCTAAGTGCAGGCAAGGTCCTGACTTAAGGGCACCTGAATTTTCAGGCTTGCCAGGAGGGGAAGGAGATGAAACATTCTCAGAACGTTTTACAGAAACAGCCACAGTGAGGATCAGGTCTACACAAGAAGTGTGGGAGCTGACACTCTCAGCCACCCCAGAGCCAGGAAGGATCAGAGGGAAAGGTGTTCACAGGGTCTTTCTCTGTGCAAGTCAGGCAGGGAATGGCTGAGGCATCTCTGGTGCTACAGCTGGAGTTCGGTGTTTGGCACTGGGCTTCTGTCCCAGTTCCCTAGAAACCCTACTGTGTATTCTGGTGACTGAATGGGAGGTAAAGCAAGCTAGTAGCTATTAAATAATAGCTACATGTTTCTCGCATGC
Source organism: Microtus pennsylvanicus (assembly GCF_037038515.1). Classification (NCBI taxonomy): domain Eukaryota; kingdom Metazoa; phylum Chordata; class Mammalia; order Rodentia; family Cricetidae; genus Microtus; species Microtus pennsylvanicus. The sequence continues at coordinate 49,155,605 of NC_134587.1, read as the reverse complement.
TGCATTATCTCATTAAATCCTTCAAGCCTCAGTTTTCTCAGTCAGGAAATGGGGCTACGATGCTGATGTACCAAGTAGATTAAATGGGGTAGCAAGGGTGGTCTGTAAGCTGTGAACTGTTACTGAACTTGAGTATCAGCACAGCGAGGGCTTGCATCCAGGGAAGGTCCCTACACTCAGTTTCCTCAGGTAAACTGTGGCTATGTCAGATAACAGTTCTGTGAGTCCAACTATTAATACACACAGTCTGGCTATCAAAGTGCCAGGTATATATTAAACACAAGCTAACTGAGAGCCGCCTCTAACTTACTGATAGTTCACTACAATTGGTCAACATTATCATAGTGTTAGGGCTAGAACTAAGGGCTCATTAACAGGCAAGTGTTCCTTCTTGAGCTGCATTCCTAGTCTGATTTTTTTTTTGGTTCTTTTGTATTTGTGTGTGTGTGTGCGCGCGCGCACGTGTGCTTAGAAACATGTGCATGTGTGTGCATATTCATGTGGAAGCTGGAGGTCAATGCAAGATGCTTTCCTCAATCACTTTCCACCTTTGTTTTTGAACCTGGAGCTCCCCAGTGCAGCTTGACTGGCACAGCAAGCCCCATGCATCCTTCTATCTCTGCCTCCCCAGCACTGTGATTATATACACATACCACTGTAACCTGGCTTTTACATGGGTGCTGGGTATTGAGCTTAGGTCCTCAATGTTTGTGTGCAGGCACTATACAAACTGAGCCATCTCCCATTCACTCTTGCCAATATCTTAAAAGTTAGACTTTTGTCATGGGTTTTATTTATAGACTCCACTAGTGCTTCAGTCATAGATTGGTAGAAAACTGAATTACATTTGAGTCTTACAGGGCAAAGTCTGGTGCCTTTCATCCCCTGGCTTTCTTAGAAGCAAATGGCAGATGGTAGCCAGAGTGTGGACCCCTTCTGCCCCATCAGAAGACAGGCAGCTGCAGCCGCAGGGCAGAGCCCCAGGTTTCCACCTTCTGCTATGTGGGCCTTTGTACCATGGATTCCAAGTGGATGGTGGCTCTCTGTGGGTAAGCAGGGATGCTGGGCAAATGCCGCAGATAGGCACTCAGCACAGGGCCAGAGGAAATCTCTAATCTGACTGACACAGGATGGATGAATGGGAAGACTCTCCATCAGTGTCAGGAGTGATCTGAAGCACCTAGCAGGTCAGGTGAACTAAAATAAATTATTTACTGATCTCAGAATGTAGCTGCTCATGTGAATACTTAAGAAGAGAGTGCTGTCTGATACCCTGACTGTCGGGAAAGAATTCCTGTTGTTGCAAGTGTGTTGTGACAGTTGAGGGGTTGTCATGTACTCTGTAAGGTGGGAGACTCAAATGCTAGACACTTGACCTACCTGGGAACAAACTTACTCATTACTCAAGGGCAGTTTATCTGACTGTCACAGAATTTCTTAGAAGTAACCAGTGAAGCTTCTGCTTTCGATGCCAAAGTTTGAGCTTAGTATCTAAGAGAAACAAACATTTTGACAGTTGTTTAGACACACCCCAGAGCCGAGTCTGTCCACCAGAGGGCACCATGTGCGCCACTGCAAGTATCCTGGAGCTGGGATCTCCCCAGCCTTACTTCAGAGAACTCCATTATGGAGAGGGACACGGGCAACACCAGCTTTATCCCTTTTTAGTCTCACAGGTATCTACTGTGGCCACAAGATTCGGAGAGGCATCTCCAAATCTGAGCAACTCAGTTTGGAGCAACTAAGAGAGGTGGCAAAAGGCAACATAGATAAGGACAAGCATCAGAGCTAGGCTAAGCTACTGTTTAGAATCAGCTTCTGTGGGCCAGATACTCCCTCACAACCCTAGAAGGAAAGTTTTTATAACACTGGCTTTATACATGGTAACAACTAAGGTCGAAGAGGGAGGGTGCCACTGCGGTACAGAGGGAGGAACCCAGGGCTGACTACAGAACCCTGCTCCTCCACAACAGACTCGTGTGGTCTTTCTGTCTTGGGATGAATCTCCAGGTCAGAATCAGGTGAATATAAGTTTGTCCTTTTGCCTTTGGAGAAGAATGGGAGGCAGGCCTGGGGTCTGTGGTCATTCCAGGCATTGCTTCTCACACTGCGGACAGAGCAGGGGGCCTCTGGAATATCCTGCTTGACCCTTGCCATGATGGCAGTTAGCAAGGATAGGATTTCCTAGAAAGAAGCCATCAGAAAAAGCAGACCCAGGGGCTGAGGAGGAAGCTCATTTGCTGTCTTCTGTACAAGCATAAATTTGACTCTCTGGAACCCATGTGAAAACTCTAAGTGTGGCAGCGCTGTATTCCTAGTGTTAGGAAGGTGGAAACAAAGAATTTCTGGACTGCTGGAGACCACAGCCAAGTTGGCAAGCTCCAGATTAAACGAGAGATCCTGTCTCAAAACAGGGTAGAGGAACAGCTGAGGATGGGTTTGCCAGGTGTGGCCATCACAGCCAGCACATCCAATTCAGTAATGGTACCCAGATGCGTATCCTGGGCACCTGGCAGTTCAAGTGCTATCCAGACCCAGTGGAGATGTCTGTCTGTCCTTCCAAAGGCGTTGGTGGTGACCTCTTACAGTCCCCAGCTCTTCCTACAGTTCCTGTGCTGCTCGACAGGTGTGTGGTTGCAGCACTCATTGCTGGGGACTTCATCATGATACAAATGTGGGAGACTGACCTCCTCTCGAGTGTTCCACATGGGCTAGATGCCTCAAATAACCTCAGGGCCTTCAGATACCAGCCTGTGTGAAGGTTAGAAGAGGATGCAGATCCCCTGGAATTGAATTTAAGATGGCTACAAGCCACAACATGGGTGTGGTCCTCTAGAAAAGCATGAATGATCTTAACCACTGAGCATCTCTCTAGCCTGAAAACAATATATGTATAGTACAAACACAGCAATTCATAACATGTAATAGTCTGCTCAGATCTGAGCTGAGGTGCCCATGTTGTTGGTATGAGATGGTGTGACACATGAATACTGCAGAGTACAGATGGCATTCATAACCAAGGTGGCAAGAAGATCCAACATGGCAAACCCCTCAGATTTATTACATCATGGTTTTTGAATCAGATCTTCTGAAATTTCCACATTCAGTTATGCAAACCCATGTGGGTCAGAGTCCACAGTGTAAGGAAGCAGAGCTCTAGGAAAATATAGCTCCTCCAGAAACCACTCATGCCAACAAGGCTGTCTGGAGCATTTGAGGGGAGGCTGTCTTAGGGTTTTATTGCTGTGGAGAGACACAATGACCACAGCAATTATTATAAGGAAACATTTAATTGGGGCTGACTTACATTTCTGAGGTCTACTTCATTATCATCATAGTGGGAAGCATGGTGGTACACCAGCAGACATGGTGCTGGAGAGGTAGCCGAGAGTTCTACAGGCAGCAGAAGTGACACTGGGCCAAAGTTCGAGCGTCTGAAACCTCAAAGCCAACCCCCAGTGATACACTTCCTCCAACAAGGCCGCACTTTCTAACAGTATCACTCCCTATGGTGCCATTTGCATTCAAAGTACAGGCAGAAGTGGGTGGGGAGACACTGAACTGAGGACCTTGAGCAGGCCGTGAAAATGCTTTCATGCCAGCACTAGACACCTGCCTTCTTCCAGGGCAGCCTTTACATTTTCTCTCTATGAGAGACATCAGAAACGAACACTCCTAGTTCGTACAGCACTCAGCAATTTTATGTTCCTAAGTTTGTTGTTGAGATACGGCTGAGCTCCTGGAACAGGGCAGAACTAAGGCTCAGAAAGACAGGGAACCTGGTTTAAGGTTACACGGCAGCTAGTGAGGGAGCCATAGCCTTAAGCCAGTTGAGGCTTAGCTGCCTATCTCTTAACCACGAAGCTGAACATTCAGTATATGGCAAGTTCCTGTCAACAAAACTGGAAAGGGGCCTGGGAAAATGACTCAGTTGGTAAAATGTGTGTAATAACAGCCTTGACTTCGGATTCCAAGAACTCAAGTAAAAGGCCAGTGGGGTGTCGGAGACAGGACCCTGGGACTTGCTGGTCAACCAGTCTAGCCAAATTGGTGAGCTCAGGGTTAGTCAGAGACGCTGTCTCGAAAGATAAGATAGAGAGCAACTGAAGGAAGACACCTGAGCTCTACAGGTGGGCAGATCTGCACACACACATACATATTATGATAGAATACTAGCTTTTTGAAGCTAGATTCAAATTAATGACAATATCAGAAATATAAGAAATATAAACTTAAGCCGGGCGGTGGTGGCGCACGCCTTTAATCCCAGCACTTGGGAGGTAAATCTCTGTGAGTTCGAGACCAGCCTGGTCTACAAGAGCTAGTTCCAGGACAGGTTCCAAAGCCACAGAGAAACCCTGTCTCGAAAAGCTTAAAAAAAAAAAAGAAATATAAACTTAGCAGTGTTAGAATTAGATTCAATCTTTATCCCCTTGTGCAATAGGCAAACAAGGCTCTACAGGAGAGAGATATGGCAGGGTAACAAATCAACTCCCTTGCTATGTGAGCGTGGTGCCCTCCCAGCTTCTCCTCTCCCCATGCATGAGATCTTTGTTAGTGGGCAGAAGATACGAGCTGGTCAGACCTGGGTTCCACATGACAGTACCACCAGCCTGTGTGAGTTGGTCATGAGGCTATCTCTGCCCTTCATCATCACCTCTGTCAAGTGGGATAGCAAAAACTGCCACCTTCTAGGCAGTAAAGAGTACGAGGGAAGCAGTGAGCAGTGATGCAGACACAGTGGACACCTAGATAATGCAGCCCTGATGATGTAGTAATATCATGTTGACTATTAAGGTAAATTTTCTATTCCTGTTAGGATTAAGTAAAAGCAGAAATTTAGTGCTTAATAAGAACAAATCAAGCTCAGACATTTGTTGAAACCAAGTATTGGATTTTTCTAGTGAGACCCAAATATAACCTCTAAGATCACTGTGAAGCTTCCTAAACATGGAAGCTATGAACTGGGGAATAAGGACAGGTCTCCTGTAGGATCCCAAGAGGACCAGGACCAGAGGAGTCACGAAACTTCCCACAGGTCCATCAGTTTGCAGATAGTCTCAAGTGAGTTCTCTTTCAAAAAGAAGAAAAGACAGAGCCCTCGGATGGGAAAAGGACATGCTTTAAATTTCGTTGTTTAACATTTCCTCAGAAAACAAATTATCTTTACTCATCCAGGTCACATAAAAGTTGCATGCCATTTCTTCCCCTGCATCTCCACACACACTCACCTAACTGCACATCAGTTGTGAACCGTAGTCTGTGGATCATGCTGACTTTGAATGACTTGTAATGGTGGCTGCTAAGCATATCCTGTACTGTGGCGATGTCAATTTGTGAATCCTCCTCAAAAACTCCGTCTGCCCTTGAACCTAGGGAGGAAAAAACAGTTTAACACATAAAGATACATGAGGCTTGGCAAATGGTGTCTGCTTAAAATGCTTTGGGATAAATTAAAATAATACGGGCTATTTAATTTGGAGGAGAAAAGGCTGAGCGATGACTTAATAATGCCATTCCAGTAAACAGAGAATGCTAACGTATTAATCATTCAACAGTTAATTCCACAAACACTGCCTATTCCAAGGCAGGCCCTTGGCTGGGCAGTGGGAGAAAAGAATGGCAGCATCCTGCTCACACTCTCAGGCAGCGTGGTCTCCATTGCGCTGGTCAAAATCTGGGAGTGTGGTGATTATGGACATCACCCATGCTCCTTGAAGAACCCTGCCCCTTCCAAATCCCTAACCTGTCTGTCTGCTTAGCAGCCCTTGCCATGGTTGAGAGCTTCCCCTGCCAGGGGCCTCTCGCGGGCCTTCGGATTGCGGGGCTGCCTCTATGATCTGGTCACAAGACCTTCTGGTCACTCACACCATGTGACATGACATGGGTGACAAAGCCTGGTGCTCTACAGCGTTCTCTGGATCTCAGGCCCCTTCAGTGAAGTCCTTTCTCCAGCCAGCAGTGAAAGCAGGCCAGCTTAAGTGACTGAAGAGTTTTCCAATCTCTTACCAGTCTTCATAATGCCTATCTCAGATCCTCCCAACCGCTGCAGACTGCTCCTAGGTTCGAGGTTCCATTAAGCAAAGGCAAACCAATGCCAGTTCCCAGAGTCTGAAGCGCAGTTGCTGGGTCTTGTTTGTGGCCTACACTACTCCTTCAGGTACCTCAGAACAGCCAAAATCTTTCCCTTCCCCAGGCTAGCACAGACTTGACCACTTCCATGAAATCTATTTTAGTGGCTCTGACACACATCTACAATAGCTGGTATATACTGGATCAGAGCTGAGCAGACCTGGTTCAACTCCCATCTCATCTGCTGTATGATCTTAGGTGAGTGACTACCTCTGTGAATTTGTCTTTGACATTCATAGAACATCAAAATTCATGTAAAGATTCTAATATATAAAATGACTAACGGTATCCAGAGGGGCTCAGACTCAGCCTTGTCCTACGAGTGCTTGGTGGCTGCTCTGTCCTAACGTGGGAGTTTCACAAAGGCCAGGGAAGTTTCTTACTTATCTTTATGCTTTCTCCTGAGAACAGCACAGGCAAATGGTGTGCTCACACCAAACTTCTAAATCAATAATGGGCAGTGTGTTACCCGTGTCAGTCATGATGTCAAGTACTTTATTCAGGTTAAACCTCATGACAACATGGAGGGTTCTGGAATTTTCCATCTCAAACCGATGGGAAGTTAAGGCATATCCCAAGGCCACACTAAATAAAGGCAAACCACAGGCAAATGTCCAGAATTCCTTCAGACAGAGTTTGTGGGAGCAAAAGTACTAACTAGCTTTGGGTATCTTCACAGCCTGACAACTCCATGCTTTTCTTTGCCTTCAGGCTGACTTTTTAAATAAGTCTGTTTCTCTTCTTTTACACTGAACTCAGTTCTTAGCAAGTGTATGTTTTGTTTCCAAACACTATGGTCTTTCATATGAAAAATACAGCCTTGTGTTAGGCTGTTCCCATGGGAAGGATGTGACACACCTTGGACACAGTCCTATTTTAGACCATACTGCACATGTCCTCATCCTCCATGCTCAGAGCGCCCTGCTCCCTGTCCTTTCCACTCTCCTTCCTATTCCTTCTCAAAAGCCTGGTCAAATGAGGCTCCAAGAAGGGAGATTTTCCTGACTCCAAGCCCCCAAATCTAGTATGGCTCCTGACACTGCATCTCTATCTTCTACAGGCCAGTGTCCACCAAGTCATCACCTATCTCTGCCTCCAGACTGTAAGCCACAGGAGGGCAGTCACCATGATCGCGATGTCCTCACTGCTGTGCGAACAAGGCTGGAGCCTAGTGCAAGTGCAGTGTGCGGCAGTGACTTAACCAGTATCCTACTGCAGGACTAACTGAGTGCCGCGCCCATGGCAAGAGCCATCTGTGGACTGGTTTCATTCTTTGAAGCACCAGTGATTTGGGACAGATCACGGCCCTCAATGTCTCCTCGGAAATGTGACATCAGAATGAAAACTGGGAGGAAAGTTTAGCATAGTCTTTTACTTTGTCAAAACTACATCTTAATAGAAACATAACTGCCAAAAAGTATTCATTTCTATCTTAGGATTTTTATACATGAAAATTATAAAGAAAACATTCTTTATTTCTTAAATACGAAAGTCCAACTCAGCCTTTTTTTTTTTTTTTTTACTGAGAACACCACATTAGATAGAGCTTAGCCCTGAGTTCTACAGCTTCTGGAACTGTAACTAATTGTTATTTTCTAAAAATTGCAGGTATTTGATTTGGAAAGAGTAATAGCTTATTATGTTAAAATGCCAATTACTAAAATAAAACAACAACAACAAAACCCCATACTTAAGATTTTTACATTTTATGATGTTGGATTAAAACCAATTTAAAAATTACTACACGTGACATACAATTTTTTACTGAGCAATTTCAATGCCAGCTGCTAATAAAGCATCTTAGCTGTAAATGATAATTCAGATGCTTTTAGATAAAGTGGTGCATAAATACGGCTGAAAATTGATTTAGTTTCTTGCAGAAGCTGCTGAAGAAGGACGCGTTCTGTTTAATACATCAGCTAATGTGTCCTAAAAGCTCAAACAAGTGCCAGTTTTCATGACTAACTTTACTGTGGGAGATTAATGAAAACTTTATATTTTGCTGAAATGTTAATAATGGGCAGATGAGACGATAGGATTTTAGTCAGGGTCTTAAGCTATGGAATAACCAGCAAGGCTTATCAATTTCCTTCTATTAATTTTAGGCTTTCATAGCTGGAGCTGGTTCAACACTAATGCTTCACACATTGACCTTCTATTCTCTGCCAGGGTAAATTCACATCCCATTGAGGACTTAGGTTTCCTGATGCTTGAGTGAGTTCTAAGTCATGGCCCCTGTCAGGGGCATGCTGGCTCTTAAGATCAGGAAGGCACAGCATCAAGGGAACAGGGAAGGTGCTGTCCTGCATTCCCTCGTGTTCTGGCTGCTGAAGCAGCAGCTCCGAGCCCCATGGACAGTTTTCAGGTGGGCCCAGGAGTGCCACTGAGTGTTGGGTTTATCTGTGTGTACATGTGTCTGTCTCACCCATCCAGCAGTGCAGAGTATGAGAAGTACTGGGAGGAACTTATGACCCAGCTACAGAACACAAAGGAACAGAACCAGTAGACAAGTCCGGGGTATTAATAGCATCTGCAGTAGGCACTTTATCTCAAGTGAGCTACCTGAAGCAAAGCACTGATCAGAAAAATGCAGTGGATTAGTGTGTAAACCTTGCGTGTCTGTACCTTGGAGAAGGTGGAACCCAACCACAGATGCAAGATACTTGGTATTATGTCATTTGCATATGGAAATCATTATTGTACTATCAACTTCACAGTAAAACACTACTTCTGTTCAAGATGACATTTTATGTTCTCAAAGTGAAAAGTAGAGAGAACCAGAATGTCTAAAAAAACAAACACACAAAAACCCTCCCTAAATCATTAATGTAATTGAAATATAACCCTTTAGTATTTTGTTAAATTAGCAATTAAAAAGGTCACAAGCAATTAAATAAGACAAAAGCCACACTGTGTTCATATACATTAAAGCTGAACCAGATCTCCTCATGAGTGACAAGATAAATTATAATGGTGTCTTCAAAGACTTCACAGTACACTCTGTCAAAGTCAGGAGTGTTAATGTCTCTATGTGCTCTGCATTACCATAATGTATTGTGTCAAAACGCTCACGGTGCAGTAACTCAGGGCTGAATGTGACAGCTCACACTCTGGGGTGGGTCTCAGCAGTGACTTGGGCACCAGAGCACAGATGGACTGACAGTAAGGCTCTGGAAGAGTGCACCTAGGAAGGATCTGGGTACAACATAGAATCTTAGAGGAAGCAGACTAATTCCCTGGAAGAAAATCAGGAGGACCACAGAATGGAGTCTGTTCCCTGACTCAGGGGAAGAAAGGCCAAACAGGCTGGGGTGAGAAACACAAAGGGAAGCAGAGGAGGCAATAATGGGACCAAGTCCAAGGTGACCCTAGTTCCTACAGTAAAGAAGAAAGAGTGGGTGCTGTGAAGACAGACCATGGCTATAAAGCCAGATGTACATTAACATCCTAGCTTTTGGCCACTCATTATGGATTTACAACACGTGGGATAGGATCACCAGACACTGGAGTCTGTGTGTTTCTTTGCCATTTTCATTCTTCTCCTCCTCTCAGGCTGTGCTAAAAGCTGTTCCTACATCTATCTGCATGCCCACCCCCTTGACCCCAGGACAAGAAAATGTGGCTAGAACAGTGAATTCAAACTCAGAGATCCTCCAAGTCTAGGTCTGGGCCAGTGGTGGGCACATCTACCTCCAAGCTCCCCTCAGGCCCCAAGGTCCTATACTGTTTTCATAGTAACAGTAAAACATTTTTTGCCTTTTACCCTTATTCCCTTACAAGTGCACGTCGTAATAAGGAGTTCTGATTTCACGTTGCAATTAACCTTTAGGAAACTATCACTTGAATTTTGATATCAATGAAAATTAATACCAACGATTATGTGAAAAGGGTACGGAAATTCTCTCCTCTGTTTCAATAATGTATCTGTGTCAAGACAAATTTTCTTCCTATACTACAACCCAAACAGATATTGTAACGAACTGAGTACAGAAGCAGATATGAAGACCTAGAATATTCTATTAGCCAGACAGAAATGTGCAAAAACATACAACAGGACTGAGCTCCAGCTCAGGTGGCTAAGCATGTGCAAGGCCCTGGGCACACAAAAACCAGGACACCCCAGCACTGCATACACCAGGCATGGAAGTACACACCTGTAATCCTAGTACATGGAGGTCAAGATCAATACAAAAAGTTCAGGTCAGTCTGGGCTACAACACATGCTACCTCAGAGCTGGGGGCTGTGGGTGGGATAGGAGTGGGTGGGGAGAAGAGAAAGTATATCAGTGCTACTCTTCTCATTAAAATTTCAAAGAAAATCTGGTTATTTTTTCACAAAAATGTTTATGCTAACTGATCTACTCTTTCTAATGACTTAATAAACACAAATTTCTGTTTCTATTTCTAGAAATAGACAATACATTTTTTGTAGTTGTCAATATATTTTTATTAACCAGGTTGTGCATACACTTATAATGCCAGTATTTAGGGGCCTGGAACAAGAGGATTGAGAGTTACAGGCCAGCCTAAGTCACACTGTTCTCCCTGAAATTATACAGAAAACAAAAGTTCTCAAATCAAGATAATACACAATGACAAACAGTCTCCCTCCTTTTTGGTGCTGGGGATTGAATCCGAGGTCCTGAATGAAATAAACATCTGATCTGATTCCAAGTTTTACCCCCAGACCCACCTCACTAACTTTAAATTGTATAAAGGGGTTCCAACAGAAAAAGTTTGAGAGCTGCTGACTTTGTGGATGAATATGCCCTTCCTGTCCTTGGTGCCCATTTGGACACCATGATGGGACACAGAGGTGGAGTCAGGCCTGTGTGAACGTGCTGCACCCTGACAGCAAGCTCAGCTGAAAACGTCTACACACATATTCCAAGAGGAACAGTGTGCTCTCAGTGCTGAGAACCAAGGCTAACTACAATTCCCCACTTCAAAGAGTGTTTCATACACGTGATTTTATAGGCACCGAGGGAAACATTTAGAGGCACATAGCTTTCTTTCAAACAAGTAGGCACTAGTCATTAAGTCAAAGCTCAGATGAACTCATTATACGCTATTGGCATTTTTCCTGTATCCACAGAGCAAGCTACACAGGACTTTCAAGTTCACCCCCTGGCTCAGTGGGTCTCAGACCAAGACTAACAGGCCTAGTCTAGTGTAAGCTAAAGCAACTTCCATTTCCTGTAAAAATCCCTAGAACCCAACCAGAAGGCAAATGTCCTCTGCTACATCCTCACCTTTCAGGTTCTCATGACACAACCCTGACGACCTGTTCGTTCCAACCCACAAACAACACCACGGAGTAGATGTTATTAGGCCAGTGAAGAGACTGAGGACGCAGGGTTCTCGGGTGATGAGAAAGGAGTAGGAATTCTGAGAAAAAAGATGAGAAAACAAGGAAGTACACAGAGTAAGGGACTCTTTAGAAAAGAGCGAGTGCTTGCCTTTGGCTAGAGAAGAGAAGGAGAAGGGGAAGAGGTGAGAGGAAAAAGGTGAAAGGGGAGAAGGACAGGGGCAGGAGAGGAGAGAGTCTAAAGGCAGGGAGTTCTGGCACGCAGAAAAACACTGCTGCGCAGAGAACCGACTGGAGAAGGGAAAACAAACTATGGCCCCCACCATGCTATCTCAAAGTTTTGCAATCCTGTTCACTACCCACCCCTTGCTTTAGACAAGTTGGTCTCTGCTCAGATTGTACCATCTGGCCAGGGCATCCTTTCCTTTTCAAAATGTTTATGCTTCAAAGTCTAGTTTAACAGAACTGTCCTTGGTTTCTCTCTTGTAACCTACAGTTCTCTGGGGAAAGCTCTCGTTGAGACTATTCCACATACGTATCTGTGGTCTCCTCGTGGAGAGGCACACCCTGCCAGCACGGAAATTCCATTCTATATGGCATACTATTTGTCACTCAGTAAATGTCCACCCAAAGCCGCCAGCAAAACTGTGCGACCATAAGTCATGATCCAAGAAGTTTTGTGGTCAGCAGAAGCTGAGTTGACCTGGGTCTACAGAACTCACCATGCTCACCACACCATCCAGACCCTTCAAAAGAGAGGGTGCACTGAGAACAGGGATTCAGCCTGCCATTTACTGGTCGTGTACTCTATGTACTATGCCAGATGCTGTATGTTCAGTATTATGGACATTTCCCAAAGTCTTTTTAGGTCAGGTGATAACATCCCCAAACAAGTGAGAAAAAAAAAAGTGAGGCAGGAAAGCTGGAGCCAGGAATGGAATCCTCAATATAACCATTGCACAAGCTGTTTTAAGTAAAGATTCCTTCAGTGGGCTGGAGCTATACAATGCCACAGGTCATAACTGTGTTGAGTGCCCCGCTGGAACAAAGGAATCAGGGACTTCCCAGTCAGACCCAACACTGGATGCCTGAGTAAGTCATGAAGAAAAACCTCTTCCTTAGTGCTCTGCATTCATCACTTTTTTCCCCCCCAGAAGCCGTTTAAGTCCCCAAAGTCCCATAAGCCCAAAGCTTCCCCTCTATTAAACACTTCCCTTCAGCTGCTAGTCATTTTTGCTGGCCTCTAAAAACGATCAATAGGTGATATACTATAACACACACAGGCCCCTCTGCAGTATTCTCTTTAAAGCCACCAAAATCACACAGTAGGATATTGGGTATGCTACAACCTGAGCAGGAATCCTTGCTGTCACAGTGCTTAATTGATTAAACTCCTAGAGCCAGAGTCAGTCTGCTGGAGGACTTCCCACGTAGAGATGTCAGCTCTCCCTCAATAAATCAAGGTAATCTTGCTTTATGAGGGGCTCAGAAAGAAGCAGTTTTAGGTTTGTAGAATTTCTGAGAGAACAGATCACAGAAGGAGCCTGCTCAGCCCTCAGCTCACCCTGCACCCCTGCCCAGGTCAGGGTAGTCGTCTCATTGCCACACACTTCTGTCTTGGGGCTTCAGATGGGCGGTATCTAGCTTACAACATTCGCTTACCTATTGTTTTAACTAATTTCCCCCTTTTTTCAAAGAAGCTGATTCTTCTCAAAACGGTCACTCAAAAGTCACCTTTGCTAAATAAAAGCACCCACTCTTCACCTGGACCCACCAGGTAGCAAAAGTACATGCTAGCCTGGCATCTCTGCCTTCGCTTTGTACAGATTTTTGATGGAAGGAACAGAAGCGAATTACTTTAGTCACTCTGAGTTACAAGAAGAGCAAAACCTCACAGGACAGATGCCCCCTTCACATTCACATGAGAATGAGGCTTCTTTATCAAAACACCTTGCTGGAGAGAACGGAGCTGAGATATGAAGGACCAGTGACGGGCAGGCTACACCTTGACCAAGGCTGCGTTCCTTTTGCCCGGCCACTTAAACCCAAGCCTTCTCTTGGCACCTAAAAGGCAGACTTGGGCTGCTGAGCCCCTTTATCTGCTCCCCCTCCTGCTGTGGGCACACTGGGTCAGTGTCTTTTCTCTGCTTTTCACTGACCCTCACCTCTCCAGTATATTGGGACTAGTGTTTTGCTGGCTCCTCTTCAACCCTGTAGTTGTCATTGATCCAATGTCAGTATATAAAGAACAAGTGAACAAACACACATTCAAAGTGAACACAACCATCCTTGAGAGCTGGAGTGTGACCATTTGCAGGGTGGGAAACAGGTCTCATGATGGGTTTACTTGCAAGTTAGGCTGGCAAAATCCCTATCACTCCTTCCTCCAATGTGTCTTTGCTTCTGCTCAGAACTCAGGGAAAGTAATGTGCTTTTTTTCCCCACTAGGGATCCTAACACTGGACAGTTTATATAGCAGAATACCTAAGGACTAGAAAATCTGACTAACACTGAGGTCCAAAATCAAGAGACAGAGTACAATGCTGGAAGAAACCCAGCTCCCATCTAATCACTGCAGGAATGTCACCTGATGCATTACTAAAACCATGACTGGGGGAGCAGGGCACATTCTGAGGCCAGGAGCCAACTGGAAGAGTGCAAGGCTTTGTGCCCTCACTTACAGCCCAGACAGGGTCTGCAGCTCGTCAAACATGTTTCCTTACTGCTCTAATGTACCAGTGTATCGCTTAATGAAAGTTCTTAATTGTAATTCAATTAATTACATACACAGAGTCCCCAATTACATTTTCCAATAAGACATTGGCTGTGGTACAGGTCTAAATGCACTTAACCAATTTTAATATATTAAGACCAATTTCCCTTGAATACTAATTACTACCTAATGATAAAATAAGGGGGGGGGGACTTTTCAGAAAGGAGGGGCAAGAAAAAGTCAATTCATGTGGAAGTTCTCAGCCCACATAGCACAATGGGTGCTTTCATTACTAAAAAAGTCCCTGTGGACAGGACACAGGTTTGTTTCCTATCCAGGTCTGCACAGTTCTTGACCTTAGGGGTCCACTCTTCCTTTGCCCAAAGAGACTGTGGGAAGTGTCAGAGGCTACTGGAAGGACTACCATGGACAAGTAACAGAAGCTCAGAGCAGCTTGTGACTGGGAGAGCTCGGAGGCACAGGCATTTTGTTAATGGCCCCTTGGATGGTGCACTGTGGTTTATTATGAGCTTTAACATATAGTGTCATTTACTTGCTTCCATGGTTGACACCTCATAACACCCCCAAAGGGCGGGATCACCATCACATTCATCACATGAAAAATGAAGCTCACAGAGAAGAACTTGCCCAAGCGACAAAGCGATGCCAAACACCTCACCTTTCCTCCCATACACATGGCCAACCAGCCCATTAACAAACAGCAAGAGGTGGATACAGAAGCTCTGTGGTAACACTTCCACTGCAGTTAAATTCTGTTAGTGTGCAAGAAGCTGATATGCAACATCAAGTAGAAAATCCTTACAGAGAGCACCTACCTCTAAGCCAGACAAGCAACTGCCTTTTGGCAATAATTCAGCCTGAAATATGGACCATGAGTGTCAAAGTCACTGCTCCTTGTAAACAGAGTTTATTTGCATGATCACATTTTCCTTTGTATTTGACGAGTAGTGCTGTGGTCCAATAAAAGAGCTTTAAATCCTTCATTCAATGAACATGATAGAAACTGGTGAGATCAGAATTTGTAACAGAAGAAAGCCAAGCCTCCATGAGCAGAGAGGAACCACCAGGGAGTCTCCAGGCCTGGCTGAGAACAAACCAAAGGAGGAATGGGCCTGCTGTGAAGAAACTTCACAAAACACATGGAAGAGGGCAGCACTCTTCCATTCCATTTCGGAATCTTTCTCTTTTCGGGAGGGAAAGTCAAGTCTAAGAATGGAGACTGTGAAGACATGACTTCCTCAGCAGCAGAGTGAGGGCATCAGGGAGGGGTGCAGGAGGTAGGTACACACACCTTCAGGGGGAAGGAGTCGGGTCTAGGCAGACAAGGAGAGACAGGGTATTAAGATATGGTCACTGTCCAGGGTGAGAGGGGCTACAGTCTAGCTTGCAGCAGACAAATCCACTAAGTGTAATTCAAGAGGAGGAAGGAGAGGGACTCCAAACCCAGGAAGCGGTAGCCAGGGGTCCCAAGTAGGCTTTGAAGAGTTGCTTTCCTGTTTGCTTGTTTGTTTGTTTGTTTTGGTTTTCTGAGACAGAATTTCTCTCTGTAGCCTGGCTACCCTGGAAATTACTCTGTAGACCAGGCTGGCTTCAAACTCATAGATTCACCTGCCTCTGCCTCCTGAGTGCTGAGATTAGCGTGGCGCTCTCCTGGGTCTTTAAGGGGCAACTAAATGAGATCCCTTTGGCCCTGCAGATCATCTGTTCCACACAGTCTATTTGATCAGTGTGAAAGGTCACCCAGGTTCTACATTTGGCAGAAGAGAAAACTGAAGCTCAGTGTGGTGTCAGGATTGATATGAAAGCTTGAACAAGAACAGGAGTTTACTGCTACCTCCTCCTCAGAATGTACTCGCTGCTTCTGTCTGGTTTGCCTCCAGCTTTGAGCAGACAGTTGGCAGAAGGATGGAGTAGATCATGAGACACAGATCCAAACTGGAAAGCTCAAGGGCTCTGGCTTGTCACATTCTTATTTAGGCCGAGATCCAAGCACAAATGTGAGCTCTCGGTCCCTAGGCAGAAATTTGTCACATCAGTTCCTGTGCAAGCTTCTCTCTCACAGAGGACAAGGACAATCAGCACAACCTTTCTCATGATCCGAACTTCAGGTTATGGAAGAGTAGGCTTTGGAAACAGAGGGTAGACTTCAGGTTTTGGTGCTATGCTACTATCTGGCTAGCTTTGGTAAAGTCTTCTCACCATGAGAGTAATGTCTGTAGGAGAAAATGTGAGTTCAGTACAAGATCCTGTAACAATAGGCCTTAATAAATGACTTTAAAACACTGTTGGGTATGGTTGCTTTAAAAAATGTCATGGCCCACCCCACTGAAGGAAAACTGAAAGGGTGCTATCTACATTACAGCTTTTTCAATCCAATGATGTGACTTATAAAGTGAACCTCATTCTGGGACAGCAGAAAGTACTCTGCCTGTAATTTCTCTTCCTCCTCAATTCCATCTCTCTCCATCTTGGAAAAGGCTCTGACAGCTCCATGGTTCCAGACCAACACACTTGTGCCCAAAGCTCTACTAGCCACAGAGGCAGTGCTACCATTATTTCCTAGTTAAAGCCAACACTCCCTGATGGATAATTATGCACCAGGTACTATCCTAAGAACCTTCTATGTGGACACACTGACTCCTGCTGTGAGCACCATGGAGGCAGCTGAATGGCCCCCAGCTTCAGTGAAACGATGGTGCTCTCAGAGTAGTAGTACGCGGCATGGACAGGAAGCCATGGACAGCACATTCTCCAAAGTGTGCTGTAATGCATAAACTCCACTTGGCTGCCTTTGAACTCGGTTCTTGGAAGGGTAGTGTGCCTGACCAAACAATCCAAAAACAGTGAGGGAGTGAAAAAAAAAACATTTTGAAACATTGTATCGATTGAACTTCTTAGTAGATGGCCAGTAGACAATAATATATGGTTATTAGTTGGGATCTCTATAGTTAGTCTTTTAAACATTTTTCTATGAAAATAATAAATTGCTTTTCATAATTTGCACCTATTTTATACAGCTAAGTCATAATAGTCCATTGCATTCTGACTGTTTTCTGCCTTTATCATTTGTAAACACAGTGGTGGGGGTTTCTTTCATTCCAAGCAGTTTTGACTCACAACACCAGAACTGGAACAAATGGCAAAGTCTTGGGGAGAGTGGTGCTGGGGCTCAAAAGGTGGCACAGTTGGAGACTGTTCTTGCTTAGCTGTGGAGTATGAGCTAGGGCCTAGATGCCAAAGCTTCATTCACTAATCCTCACATTTTTTTTCCTTTTTATCACAGAGACCCAGGGCTTTTCCTTAAAAACAAAAGCTATCTGTATCATATAAACTATAGAGTAATAGCAGCAGGTTAGGAACATAAAATTTACATGTAGAATATGTGAATCAATACAGAGTAACACACCATGAATCATTAAGATGATAAAATAACAATGCAGCAAGCCTTCATTTCTGTTTTTTAAGGAAGGAACATAAACATGGATGTGTATATGTGCATGCATGTACACACAACTGCTCATGTACATGTGAATGTGCACAGACCAGCCCTGGAGAGACAGATGCCTGTCATCTCTGGGAGAAGAAGAAAGAAGTGAAGCTTAATTCCTACACTTTGGTTTCCTAAAGAAGAAAAAAAAACTTTTTATAAGTAAAAGTGTGAACATATCCAAAAAAGTCACCAAGATACTAATAAGTAAGCACACTCCCTTATTTGTGACTTACTGGGAGGCCAACATTATGAAACAGAATCCTAGATGAGGTTCCTGCTGGTCAATCACTTGCCCAAGTATGTTCAAGAGAATCTTAAAGAATGACAGGAACAATGGAGAAGGAAAGCAATTATCAGGTAAAGAGCAGCAAGGGACAGCTGTGTAGCTCTTCCTGTGGCACTCTGTAGCATGGGGCTATGAGTTATTGCAGGAGTGCCACAGGAAATGTCACACTAAGATGTGTTTACTATAAGTCTCTGTCCATGAGAGTTTGCCTTTATGTCACGTTCACCTTTTCTTCTTTTAGAAATTCTAGAATATGTAAGCATGAACCAAGAGAAGGAAAATGAATGACCTGGAATTGCATCCAGCAGAGATAGCTATTTTGAGCTCACTCCTTCTCTACTGCTGCATCGCTAGCTTTGCTCTCATCACCAAACTTGCCAGACATAACTTATTTACTTATTGTGTGTATTTATGCGTGAACATGTGTGTACACCAACAAGTGTGTGCAGGTGCTCAAACAGGACAGGATCTGGAGTTACAGGCTGTTGTGGGGTGCCAGATGTAAGTGTCAGAAACCAAATCCTGGTCCTTAGCACGAGCAACAAGCACTCTTATCTGCTGAGCCATCTCTCTAGCCCCTAAACACAACTTTTAACGGCAGAAATAGTAAGTAAAAAGACAAATAAAATTCTGTACCTACATTTTTTTTCTTCTTTTACCATTACTGCAGCAAATCACCAACTTTGCATTCTAGAGTAAACCCACTTGGCAATGAGATACAATTCTTCTAATCCAATGTTGGACTTGGCATGTTACCAATTTGCTGGGATTTTAGGATCTCTCTAAGACTGGTGTGAAATGTTTCGGTCTTGTGTCATCATTACTGGGGTTGTACCAGGGTTATGCTTGCCTCATGTCTTCCATCAGCTCCAGGACCACCTCTCTGGGGAAGCATGTGCAAGTGGGCCTCTTGATTCTCAAGTGTCCCACCATGACTTGCTTGGGCTCTCTCTGTGGGATGTTTTCAATCATTAATTCAAATTTTCAAAATTGACCAGAACATTTCCATTTCTTCTTGTGCCAATTTTGATGTGATGTTGATTTCTTTTTTCCAGGACTTCATTCTTTTCATCTACATTTTTTTTTTTTTTTGCAGTGGAGGTTTTCACAATCCTCTTGTATGGGCTGGGGAGATGGCTTAGAGGGTAAGGTACCAGCTATGCAAAGGCCCAGAGACAGAAGGATCCCTGGACCCTGATGGCCAGACAATCAAAGCAGCAAACGCCAGGTTCAGGGAGAGTGACTACAGACGATGGTTTCCCATGCATCTGTACAGGCAAGGGAACTTACACATATATAAACTTACACGCACACAGACACCCTCTGTGCTATATGGGTAATGATTATGGGATCTGTCGTGAGTCTCCTTTTTCTGTCTGTTACTACCTATGTTTCTCTGCTATTTTCTTTCCTTGACTTTAACCCATTTCAAAAGAGGTTTACTGATTTTATGAGTCCTTTTGTTGTTTCTGAGTTTTCTAGCTCAGTAATTTCTGATCTTTGTTGCCTCTTAGGCTTTCTTCTCTATTTTTCTACTCTTTTTTTTTTTTTGTTTGCTGAATAGCTGAATGCTCAGTTCATTACTTTTCTTTTGTAATACACAAATAAACTGGAAGACTGCAACACTTCCTTACAGGCTGCTGTAGCCATACCTACAACTTTTAATATATAGGATTTTCATTATTCTATCAATATATTTTCTTGTTTTGTTTGTTGTGTGCTACTAGGAATTGACCCCAAGTTTTCACACACGCTAGGCGAGCACTCTGTCACTAAGCTATGCACCCCCAGTATTTTCTAATGTCTATTATTATTATTATTATTTATTTTTTTCACTCACAGGATCAGAAGCTTAATTCTCAATTTCCAAGTGCATACCAATTTTTTTCCCTTTTTTGATTTCCAGGCTAATTTTATTGTTCTTAGTCAGTATACTAAGAAGCTGCATAAATCCCCAATACAGGGATAGAACTTAAGCTATGACTTTCCTAGTTGGAGGCAGAAACAACACTGTAAAAACCATAATATACATAAATCTTTGTTGCATTTTAGGTCTTTTCTCAGGGTAGATTCCCCAAAGTGGAAATCTTGTATAAACAATTCTTAGTCCTCTTATATATCCAGCCAGTATCTTTAATAGATTCCACTGTTGTCACCAGCATCTAAGTATGTCAGCATCCTCAGATCTTCCCTACCCATGAGGATTTATTTATTGCTTATTTTAGTTGAGATACTGCCTTATGTATCTTAGATTAGCCTTAAATTTAAGTAGCTGATGATGTCCTTGAACTTCTGACTCTCCTGCCTCAGCCTCCTATGTGCTGATAACAGCTGCACACCACCATGCCCAGTCCAGAAGGAATACTTCTGAAATACCTGCTTTATTTGATAAGGGGAGAACATCATATTTTGCTTAAAAATACTTGTATATTAGATTCTTGAGAGAACACACATTTATGAATATTTATTACTTATCTAAGTGTCTTTAGACCATTTAGGCATTACTGATTTTTAATTTTCTATGTTCTTACATAGGATTCTTATAACCACCTACAGATGGTGAGGCCATCAGCCTTTATCTGAGAAATTGCTCTGAAAGCCACATCTCTCCTTCCTGGTCAATGTGTGCATGCTGTCCCAGAGGCAGCCAAGGGTTCTGGTGAAGGAGCAGCAGTCCAGTCTGCTAAGGGTCAGCGGCAGGACTAAAGGCCTTTTACTTACTCACTCACTCATCTATCTCTCCTGAGCTTCTGTAGTGTGTAGTCTTTAGCAGGCTGCTGAGCTAATGAGGGACAACTAGCATGGCTCAGGAATGCCCTTGCAGACTTATAATCCAGTGGGGAAGGTAGATATTAGCCAGTTACTAGGTAAAATTAATAACAGCAATACATGCCATGAAGAAAAAACCAGAACACTCTGAGATAGCTCCTGGGGTCCCAGATGAGGAATGAACCAGGTTTGGGTGATAGGACTATCTCTGCAGATGTGATGTTTAAACTGAGACAAGGACATGGATGAGCTAGCAAGAAAAGATGGGAAGAGGCCGGGCAGTGGTGGCGCACGCCTTTAATCCCAGCACTCGGGAGGCAGAGGCAGGCGGATCTCTGTGAGTTCGAGGCCAGCCTGGTCTACAAAGGGAGTTCCAGGACAGGCTCCAAAGCTACAGCGAAACCCTGTCTCGAAAAAAAAAAAAAAAAAAACAAAAAACAAAACAAAAAAAAAAAAAGAAAAGATGGGAAGAGCACTCCAGGCAGAAGAAACAGCTCTGGAGCATGAGTGGCTGTGGGCAGGTTATCTCCTTCTGTTTGGGGAACAAAACTTCCCAACTCAGAAACTCTGGAGACTGGAAGGGAAGAAATCCAGATCTCAATGTGTCACTTGGAGTCACTATGACGCCTTCGCTGAGAATATTCAAGTGTTTAAATTTTTCTAAAACATGATGTTAAGCAGTTGACACTGACAAGGCCAGTTGCTGTATATATAAAAGAGCCTTTGCCTGAGAAAGAGCCTCTTGTTTCTGAGCTGTTTCCAGGGTTGTTCCAAAATGAGGAAAACGTAGTTCAAGAGAAAATATTAATCACTAAGTGCTAAACAGGATGCAGACTACCAGAGAGCACAGAATCTATCATTCTGCTTTGAGATACACTTCTAGTGAGAGCTGTGGTCACTTTTCATCTGCTTAGGGATGCCAGGCCAGAAAGTATGGTCAACCACGTCATTCCTAAGTATGTTTGCAACAGACGAAGCAGCACAGAGCGAGGCAGTCAACATACTGTTCTCGCGGACCAGGCAGAACTCCCAGGCGTTCTGGCTCTCCAGCGTGCTCTCCAGGTCCACTGCGACGTTAGGCTCACTCTGCTTCTCCAGGCGGTACTGAGGGCCTGGAAGATCAAAGGGGCAGGAGGAGGGGAGGAAGTCTGAAATGATGAATGTAACACTCAGAAATGACCTACCACTCATCAGGGAAAGCCAAATGAAAACGATAATGTCTGACTCAAGGATGTAACTACCCAAGACCAGAAACTGGCTTCTCTCACCCCGTCCTTAGTTCTTCCCACACTAGGTAAGAGGTCTGAGTGAGAATGAACTGGAGGCACAAAATACTGCCCTGTTTCTCTGATATGGAACAGATTATCATCCTCTCTGGACCTGTTTCTAGACTTTATACCTCAACAAGTATGATGAAGACAAAGATGACGTGAATAAAACACTGACTCAGAGCTGGCACGGTAATACACATCTTTAAGTCCAGCACTCAGGAGGCAGAGGCAGGTGGGTCTAGGGTTGTGTAGAGAGACCCTGTCTCAAACACACACACAAACACACACACAACACACACACACACACACACACACACACACACACACACACACACACACACACACACACACCCTACTGGCTTAGGAATCATTGATTTCACACGAGGCCCTGTTGCCAAGGTACTTTTTAATAATCATCGCACACTGATCAATTACAATCAGGAATAAGGTATGTGTAGAACTCTATAATAGCTTAAGAAGTCAAAGAAATGAAAACACAAAATATACAGAGTTGATCCCAGGCTTTGGGTTTGCTAATGAAAAGGTAGAAGCTACCTATCAGCTTTTTTCCTTTTTCGTTTATGCTTTTATTAAGACATCTGTGGAAACATTAGAGACATGGTGCAGTATTTCACAACCAAGAATTCTACCCATCTCATTCTACCTGAGGGTTATGGCAGATCTAAAAAGGCAGCAGGACATTTTATACATTTATTCATTATTTCTTTGTCAACCTAAATAGCAATGTTGTTCTGTCAGATTCGAAACTGTGCCTGTAATTTGCTCATGGTTATTGGAAAGGTGAGAGGCACAGGAAACTCTCATGTTTGGCCAGATACAAGGAGGTATGAGAGAGCTGAGGATGGCAGCAGAGGCAGTGCAGGGTTCCCGGAAAAATCTAGGCCTCTCTATTCCCAACACCCCAGAAGCAACATGTCAGAGCCATGCATCAATTTCCATAAATTTATAGTGGGATCTGGGTACAAAGATTAATTATAACCATCAGCCCCCGTATCTATATTGTGTGACTTAACCACTGCAGACTGAAAACACTTGGGCAAAGTTGTGTATACAGCACACTTAATATTTCCCATCATTCCTCATCATCCATAGAGCAACTACCCAGCCTGCACTGTACCGAGCACTTCACAGACTCCAGAGTCAGAGTTTGCGGGAGAGCGTGCTATGCAAACACTACACCATGGACAGAGGGGCCTGAGCACCTGCAGACTCAGGAGCCCACGGAGGTCCTAAAATCAATCCCCAACCCAAGATTCTAATATCTAATAGTTTCATGACACTCAAAATTTGGGAACAACTTAAGATTTGATAACAAAGAGCCTACTAAATAAAATATTGTTGAGTATTTCAGAGATATTAAAAGTAATTCTAAGATATTCAATATTACAAAACATGTTTATAGCATGTTATTTTACAAAACAAACCCTAAGGCACAATTTTTATAGGATAATTATTGTTATAAAAATGCATATGAAAGTGCAGGGATAAGAAAGCTGTTTCTAAAAAGTGAACTGTAGTTACATTGTAATAATGGGATTATGTACGACTTTATTTTTCCTTTGTGTTTTCCTGTATTTTTCAAATTTCTACATAACAAAGGCTATTTTTTTTAACTTAAAATGTTGCACTTACCTAAGAATTTTCCAATTTCTTACTACGTCATTTTTCCTGAGACTGCTGTAATTACGACACACTGCAGAGCTGCGAAGAGCCTTTCACAGGCAATAATTTCCATTGAAACGGGGCCATTTACACAGTTTCATTCTAAATCGACCTGTAGACTGGCAGCTGGCCTGTGTGCCTGCCCTCCTTTCCTGTCCACTGGGAACTAGGGCTTGGATGCCACAGAGGGAATTTCAGGAATTTTTAAAAATTTCCCGTCTCTGCAACTTCCAGGGAAGTCAGGGAAGTTAAGGGCCCCTTGTCCTAAAACCAACTCCCTACCACACTCTGAAATGTCTTTGTTCAGACCTTTCTATTAGAATCATCATGTATCCTGCAGGTAGCCTCAGCAGCCCATGTCACAGACGGACCCCCATGGAGAAACCCCCAAGATCACTAGGTAAGAAGTAACAAGAGTGGAGTAAGCCCCAAGGTCCTTTTGGATTTATCACTCCTGAGTCTTGAGCTTTTCCTCTTCCTGCAAACTATAAACTGCCAGCCAATTAGAGAGGCCACAGCTCACCTCGTAAATAAAAATTTTTGTAGATTTGTAGATCAATCTCGTTCAGGATCACTTAACTTGTGGTTTATATAAATTCAAAATGAAAATGATCTAAAATAATTCATTTTAATGAGCTTACCAACACCCAGAGCTATGGATGTGCTATGGTTCGTGGTAATGCAGGCCCCTATGAACTTCACCAACACCCTGAGCTATGGCTATGCTCTGGTCCATGGCAATATAGGCCCCTATGAAGAGGGGAGCTCCTTATCTTTCTATCCAAAAGACCTTTCCACCTTTCCTTCATGAAAAACAAAAACATTACACACACATGCACGCAACACATACCCCTCTACAAGACTCTGTATGTGTGCTGACTCCTACAGCATGGGCTCAGTAGAGAAAAGTCAGAGGACAACGTGGAGGAGTTGGGTTTCTCCTTCCATCAGAGAGCTACTCCATTATCAGCGAGCTACCTTGCCCACACCCATCTTTCTTTAAAAGCTGTCCTATTGCTTTCAGTTTGTGGAAAGTAAACTCCACTGTGGGTTGCTGTCTGCTCTGAGTGTACTGTTTCTAGAAAGGAAAATCTAAGCTGCAAACCATTTCTGAACTTGGTGAGGGCTGACAGGTCTTGGCTTGGGGAAGGTAAGGTAACGAAGTCGCTAAAGAAGACATGACTTAAGACCTAAACTCTTGCCAGGGGCTTGGATAAGAGATCTTGCAGAGGAAGATTTCACACACCCTCCCAGAAAAAAGGCCGGATCAATAACTTTCATGTAATGAGAGCATACTGGACCCAAGTGAGAAGCGAGACATCTTAGGCTGGGCTCAATTGCCTTGGTCCAGGTCCTGGCTGAGCCATTTAGTTTATGATGTTGCCAACTTATTTAACCTCCTGTCTGTTTCTTCATCTGTAATATGGGGATGATAATAGTATCAACCTCAGAGGGCTGTCTGAGGAAGCCATGGGCCAAGAGCTCTATGGTGTCTGACATTCCAACTGTGGTGGATTCTGAATGAGACATGTTCATCCATAGGCTCATGACACATGGTCCCCAGTCAGTAATTGTGTATAGGAAAGGTATGTAACTTTTACAGTGTGGAGCCTTGCTGTAGGAAGGACATTGTTGGGGATGGGCTTTGAGAATTTATAGCCTCACCACATTTCTGGTTCTTTCTTTGTTTTCTGTATGCCACTGAGATGTGAACTCTCAGCTTCCTGGTCCTGCTGCCATGCCTTTCCCGCCACTATCAACTAAGGAACCATATACTTCTTTCCTCAAGTTGTTTCTGGTTTTGGTGTTCTATCACAGCAGCAGAGAGGCAAACAACAACACTGCAATTCTGCTTACAGTTGTGCTGTCACCATCCCTATCCTAAAACTGAAGCGGGGTGAAGGAAGGGTCGAAACTCCGATCATCCACCATCACTCTGAGGCCTACTCTCTATCAAGTACTGACTAAGGCCTTCCCTATCATCTCATTTACTCTTAAGATATCTTGAGAAGTAACGAGCACAAATCCCATTTCACAGGGGAAGCAACTGGGACTCAGAGCTGAGCAGCTGCTCCATGTCCCTTGGAAAGTGGGACTAGGATGTATGCTAGAGAGTCCCAGGCCCACATTCTCTCTGCTGTGATGACCCACCAAATTCTCAGTAAACAACAAGCAGATTAGCATATCCTTCACCTACTATATGCCAAACTACATCTCTATTAGTTGTGTCTGACTTCTGGAGAGCTGTCATAGAACGAGAGAACAGCAGCTAGAAAGCCATGTAAGAAAGTTAAGCTGTGGGTCACTTTCTATTAATGTGCTTTTGCCAAAGACATGATTTCATAAAGTAGAAAAGGCACTGAACAGTACATGGCTCTCAAGGCAGTGTCCAACCTTTGCAAAAAAGGCTTTAAAATGTCACAGCAGTGCTTGAAGCTGCATGCCCTCTGGTGCACAGGGGAACACAAAGGGAAGGTTCTGGGAAGCAGTCACTCTACAGCGACAAGAACCTGCTTAGGCATTCCTACAATGTATTTACTGCAGCAATGTCACAACATGTAATGGTCTAGGAACAACATACTGCTTTGGTGCTTTGAGAAAGTTCCGAGCTATAACACACAGGCGAGGCTATAGACTCAAGGCAAACATCTCAGCACATCAGCTTCAAAGAAAATCTGTAGGGTCTGTTGGCTGGGGTACATGCTCAGTGTCCTTTCCCTGATCTCTCTGACTTTTGACTA
This sequence comes from Microtus pennsylvanicus, assembly GCF_037038515.1. NCBI lineage: Eukaryota > Metazoa > Chordata > Mammalia > Rodentia > Cricetidae > Microtus > Microtus pennsylvanicus. Next base: position 49,129,191 of record NC_134587.1, on the reverse strand, counting down.
AAATATGAAGGGTTAGCACATGGTTCCGTAACAGCAGAGAACTAGCTGGAGCTAGAACTCGATGGAAAGCAAGTGCATATTCAAGCCTGAAGATGGGGAAGCGTCCTGTAGCCCATCAGTGTGCACCTTTTTCTGAAGACCTTGGTGCTACGGAAAGTGGGTCTTTCTTAAAGTACCTGGTTGCTTTTGTACTGTCACAAAGCATAGCATAAATATGTCACTAACATCTACCACCTCTCCTTTTCCCCTTTGTCCACTAGGAAACCTGGCACTCACTGTCAACCCTGACTGCTGTGACTCAGGCACATGTTGCTGTGCCACCCTCTCTTCCTCAGAACACTTTGTCATTTAATCCGTATTTTCCTTCTCCTTTCATTAGTTGACTGGTCTATGCATATATTTTTTTTTTTCCGAGACAGGGTTTCTCTGTGGTTTTGGAGCTTGTCCTGGAACTAGCTCTTGGAGACCAGGCTGGTCTCGAACTCACAGAGATCCGCCTGCCTCTGCCTCCAGAGTGCTGGGATTAAAGGCGTGCGCCACCACCGCCCGGCTTTGGTCTATGCATTTTTATCCTACTATAATGTCTGTTTCTCAAATCTTTTTTGGGCAAAGGCAGGGTATAAACAAAGTAATTGACCAATGATGCTGAGACTGGTCTGTGGGAAGAAAAGGATAAAGGTCAAAGGCTCATTGCTACATCTTCATCAACTATTTCCCATTCACCAACTTGAAGAGTTTCTTATAGTTAGAAAAAGCTAAGAATAAGCAACTAAGAGACAAAGCTGGCTGAGGCAAAAAAGTCCTGGAATTTGCAGGGGAGGACCACTGTTAGCTGTGCATTCTGGTGTACTAATAATCGTCTGTAAAATGGGTCCAAAGAAAATTTGCTCAGAAGTATGCTGTGAGGATAAAGTGAGACAATCAAAAACTTGCCTAGGCAAAGTGTTTGGGCAATAGTTTTTATTGCTAATGCTGAACCAGAAATACTGGACTAAGTAGTGGTAGAGCCCTAGCCATGGGGCACAACAGGCTAACACATCAAGGGTGGACATATGGCGGCTAGAAATGCTGGCACTAATGTAGAAGTCCATATTCTTTCTCATGTGAGACCAATACTGTGGGGTGAAAAGGGTTTTTCTGCTAAAAACCTTGGTTTTGATACTACAGGAAGCATTTAAGATTAGAGACTTGCTTAGTTGCCAGGGCTTTTAGTTTCCTGGCCTCATAAGTCTGAAAATGAGTAAATGTCAGAACTCACAGAACAAGGACAGCAAAGATATCAAAGGATATGTGTTGTAACCATCCATAGCTTGTCAAACAGTTTTTGAGCATCAGTAATGTGCCAAGCTCAGAGCCTCCCTTGGTGAGGCTGGGAGGCAGAGAGACACGCCGGCAGGTGGGTTCAAAACAAATGCTGCTCTTACCCAAGGCAGTGAGTGACGGGTGCAGTGGGTCGGAAGTGGGTCAGCTCAGGTCACTGCTCTTCCCTGATCCGGACCTTGAGGGAGGACTAAAGGCCTACAGGAAGGATCAGGGAGTATATGCCTGTGGAGTCCTGAGGAACCTATGTAGACTTTGGAAGAATCTGGGGCAGCTTGGGGACACAGGGGAGCTGGGGTAGCTGGTCATGATCTGAAGTTTCTTTCACAGCAACAGACACTACCAGGACAGTGAGGGCACACAATCAACTATTTGGGGAGATTCCTCTGGTAACACTTTACATGGGCTGGAAGAGGCTGGTAGAGGAAGACCACCACACCAAACTTGTCTACTCGGCTCAATCCTGAGACTCCCACAGCCAAAGCTGTCACTGACAAGCTGATGGCATCTAAACTCGAGTGCCGAAGCACCAGTCACCCTAAGCTCCTGGACTTGGTGTTCACTCCATCCTGGCTCTTCCTCTGCAGGCAGCTCTCATCTTTTACTTGACTTAATGTAATCACTGGACTACATTCAAGTGAAAACCACTGTACCTTATTCCACCTCCAAGGCTTGGTCTGGAAAATGTGGAATTTAAATGATAAAATAAGAACAAGCTAACAACAAGGTCACACTTCAGCCCCTTCTGAGCCCAAACATTTTGCTCTTGGTAAAAAAGGCCCAATATAATAAAATTAAACACAATTCCTATTACAAAAGAGAGAAGGCCAGAGCTGTTCCCATCAGTCAATTCTCTTGCCTAGTTAAACTGCAGAAACCTTCAGGAAAGGTTTTGAAAGCATGACCCATCAGTTCTAATTTTTAAAACTTATCCTTTCAGTCAAGACTAGAAAAAGGCCCATTCCAACTTTTATCTTTGCTACAAAGTGCTGTTATCTGGCCTGATGTCAGGAGCTCCAACTCTCTTTCTGCTGACAAGCAGAGCCGAGAAAGATAAGATTGGAAACGAATCTCACTTCTCTGAGTAAATAAATAATCAATACTCATCTAAATGTAAATGAGAAGGTAGCCCCCTCTGATAACAGCACTCTTATCAGAGAGCCAATTTTCTTCAGACATTTGGCCTCAACCAAATCACCATCATTCAGCCCTAGCCTAATGGCAAAAAATCGTAACTAAATTGAACCGATCACCAGAGATCAACTAAGTTCTGCCCTGGCCACTTCAGGTTCAAATGTTTGGGAATGCAATTTTGCCCCCATTAACTTTCAATAGCAATGAAGAACACACTGGTCAAGGGGCCAGTCTGTGCGATAAACAAACCCCAGGTCGGGGGCTGGCCAGGATGAGAGGGGGAATGGACGGAGGTGTGCTGGAGGGACATACACCCCAAATCCATGACGGGAAGGCCAATCCTGCAGGTGGGCAGGGCATTCTTTCCTCATCTAAGGCCTGCCTCAAACTGAGGAGACAATCTGCCTGATGATCATAATAGTTAAAACTTCGTAAAGATAGAGATAAAGAAAAGAAGACATGAAAAAGTGACCGCAGCTAAAAACAACGTAAGGATTCAGATGATCAATTTCCTCCAACTCATTCGTCTCAGGCTTACGTCTGGCCCAGCAGCACCACACTGACCTGATTTTACTGAAAGAAGACGCCGTCTACAAGACAAATCACTTCCAACCACTGCATTGGGGTTTCCATTTCTTTGCTGCAAGACTCAATTCACTGCTGATGAGAGTATTGGGGAAATTATGACCATTATTGATAGGACAGCAAAATCACTTTTACACAGTAGTCTTCAACTCAAAAGAAAGCTTGCACTGAACCATTAAAGAATGTGTCAGCTAGAATCAGAAATTAAAGACAAAGGCTGGCAAATGCTTGATTTTTAGAGCATATCTAGGACAGAAATGTGAGCCTATCATCCTGTGGAACAGAACAGAGCCTAACCAAGGAGGAGGGGCAGTCTACTCTGCCCACAGGTGGGAGAGTAAAGGCCGTTCTCTGCCTTGAAGTCCAGAAGCAAAGACTCTTGGTAGTCTTTATCTGCTACTTCTGTGTGCTGTTTTCCAGTCCTGGGAGCATCTGAATCCTAAAGGCAGAGGTGGAAGCAGGTTGGCATTAAAATGTGGGTTTCAAATCAGAAAGACAACGGTGAAATGCTGGCTGCTATCCGACACTGAGAAGGTAAGTTGATCTAGAGAAGCATGCAACATTTGATTCTGGGTAGAACAAAGCCTACTACAAAGTAAGCGCTGATAAATGTCAGCACACTGCTGGGCAAATCTGACAAAATTCTCAACCTGTTCTTTTTGAGAACAGGTCAAATATGGCTTCCTTCCCAGGGCATAACACTGACTGACCGACACAAGACACTTCCTGTCCTGACAGAGCACTCCACACTCCACATCAGCTCTTTGCATCTTAACAACACTACAAGGCAGGGCTTGTTATCCTCTGCTGCAAAGAGGATAAGTAAACTCTGGAGTGACCCGTCATCTGCCTGTGGTGAGGTCAGGGTGACAACGGTGTGTCTGAGCTAGGCCTGAGGTCTGCCTAACCACTGTCCTACAGCCCGCATCAGTTTTGATCTTTGGATTAAAAAGAAAATCACTGGGTTGAGATGATTCATCAGCCCAGAGAGGGACAAAGTCACTGGGTGGGGCTGGGCATCAGGGACATCAAAGTGGGCAGCTATTCTAAGGGTCAAAACTCAAGATTCAAGCAGGCCAGCTGTAGGCACTTACACAGAACCAGTTGCTGGTCTTGCCTTGCCCCCCTCCCCCCCTTTTAAAGGAGAGCTCTCTTTCTACATTAAATGATTTACAGAGTTACTGCCTCAATCCACAGCTCTGAAAGTGTGATTTCTTTAGGGCTTAACTATACCCATTTCTAGTCTTGTTACAACTTTTTTATTGCGATAGAAAACATTTACTGGAAATATGTTACTGCTATTACCAGGTCATAAAATAAAAAGAAAAATAGTTTATGTATTGCCATCATTTCCAATCATCAATCAGAGAGTGCCAAGGCAAGGAAAGGAAAGGGCGAGCAGCCAGGACCTCCTCCTTTGTGTAGGAGAAAGTGTGGGAGCATCATAATTCTTCAGAACTAATTTCTTCTGCAACACCAGGCACAGGGCTGGGCTGGCAGAGAACACACCTTGGCTGCATCCCCTTTCAGCGGCCTCTGCTGCACTCTCTGAGCTCAGAGCTCCTCCACACCACCATCCTAGGAAAGCATCCATAAAGCTGAGCTCTGTTGACCTATGATCTCAACCTACTACAGGGTACTCCTTGAGGTGGGGTAGGGCTTTTAAAACCTCAGTTCTGTACTCCCAGGGCATTGTAAGTGTTGAATGATCTTTGTTCGCTAGAATGGCTTCAATAGTGTGGCACTTCAGATCCAACAACTCATGTGGGCCCATACTAACAAATATTAATTCAACTATACAATGACCTATGTTTAAAAACATTTACCACAACACTATTTTAATACTGAAAACTGTATATGGCTTAAATGTCACCAGTAGGAAGCCACTAAGTAAATTATGGTATATCTGTACACTGGGATGTTATATAGCTATTATAAAAAGAAATTAAGGTAGTAAGACATGGAAAGAGTCCTGTAATACATGAGCAAACTAAAAGAAAAAAGCCCCAAATGTGGTGGTACATGTCTATAATCCCAACAAACAGGGAGCTGATGCAGGTGGATTGTGAATTTGAGGCCAGCCTGGGCTACATAATCTGTCCTTAAAAAAAAAACAAAAAAGGTTCAAGGGTAGTAGCACACAGCTTTAATCCCAGCACTTGGGAGGCAGAGGCAGGTGGATCTCTGTGAGCCTGAGGCCAGTGAGTTTCAGGATAGTCAGAGCTACACAGAGAAACCCTGTCTCAAAAAACCAGAAAAAAAAAAAAGAAGTAGTTGGAACAGGGGTGTGTGTACTTTATGGAGAGTGATGACTAGTATAAAGCCCTGGGTTTAATAAAAAATAATGCTAAATAAATATAAATAGCAAGGCATACAGTATATGTAGAGTATGTTCCATGTTAATAAAGTCAAACCCCAACAATACATATACTTGTGTTATGCACATCTGTGTGTACACTTGTGGAATATAAGATAACATGTATTCCACAAACACATATTTAGGGTGTACAAGGACATGAGCTCTACTGACTACAGTTTCTCTGGTGCAAAATGAGACAGAATCAAATAAAGTGGCTTTTGTTCTTCTCTTTATAGATTTTGATGTTTGGGTTTTGACAGTAGACATACATGGGTATTATATGTCACTTAAGATCCAATTTATAAAGTGACATTCAGCAATCTTAGAGCCTTACAATCTGAGCTAGGGGCTGGTGGCCACTGGAGCTTCCTCTCAAATCACACGGGCTCAGTGGCTGCTAGAGAAACCCTGGCTGTTGGGGAGAAGGGCCTGTGCAATTGTGAAGGCGTAGAGGCTAGTCTTGGGAGCAAAGAGGCTACTAAGGAGGGCTGGCACAGTCAAGGCCAGGCTGCTGTCATCTACAGGATGAGACACAAGGCTGCAACTGCACATCAGACCAGGATTCCCTTCAGCCACTGCATCAACCTGGCAACTGTGCTGTGCCTGCCCTCATCTCCTCATGGGTTCTACAGAGAACAAATGGTGATCCCACACTGTTTTGCAGGCCCTAATAGGCTTGTCTCTCACGTTTCAGCTTGTATGTAGGAAGCAGTGTGTCAGGAGTTCATCCCCATGCTTGCCCTGAGCTTGCTATGTATGGCATATTGTCTAGGTAATGGCTCTCAAGTTTCTGACACCAGGGCATCTGAGACAGCATGGCGAATATCTAAGCACCATCTTGCTTGTGTCTGAATTTGTAGGTCTATCACTTATTAGCTGTGCAACTCTAGGTAAGTTATCTAACGTCTCCACTCCTCAGTTTTCTGTCATCAGAGGAACAGCAGCACCTATCCCGCAGGGTTGTTTCAAGAACCAACAGTAGGTGTCTGATGCACAGCTTGCACTCCATCCAGATATCTGGTTTGCTGCACTGTCTTTAGCTTCCCAGCAGCAGTTGGCACCTCTGGAGGCTTGTTGCAGCTTCCTTATCCTCCTCCCTTATACTGATGTGGTAATCCAGAAAGAGACTCCAGCCCCTAGTCCTGCTAGTCTTCTTACCACTTCATCTCTCCAAAGATTCTCTTTTAGCCAAGATGGCTTCTGGACTCCCTAGGGTAGCCCAAATAAAAGATCTCTTGTTCTACATGTTTGCTAGTTGGGACCAAAAGCACGTCAGCAGCCTGCATTCCTAAACTCAACACACAGGTGAGTTTAGGATGTGCTGCCCACCTGGTTAGCCCTCCAAACCACCCCTACTTTCAGAATGAGGCTCTGTCTCCATCAGACTCCTAATGCAGGGGGGCTCCTAACAATGCCCCAACTCTGACTGGTCTCCTGGGGATGCAAGGAGCCAGTATAGATCAGAACCAAGAGTTGGACAACCAGAAATTTCAAAACTTAGAAGCTAGTGGGCACCGAGCAAAATCCTACCATCATCACAGACAGAGGGTGGGGAGAGCTCAACATCTACGTCTTATCACAGGTATATAAGATAGGAGGACTCAGATACCACTTGTTAGGTGATGAAAACCTTTAACACTGCCCCTATGCATCTAACTTTTCAACCCATTATGTTTCTCTTGAGTTGCAGTGACATTACCAAATTTTACATACAGTTATCTGCTGCTCTGTAAAGAAATACAGATGGTTTTGTGGAAATAAACAATCATTTATTTTAAACAATTGTAAAATAGTTTATAGAAACCAATGGGGTAATGAATTCAAATAAATGCCAAAACTGGTTGATGGGGAGCCAGGGTGCTAAATCACATTGCTGGGGAATTCAGCTGTGGGGAACAGATAGTAAATCCAGAGTGACAGAATTTCCTGTGATAGCAAAGGTTTCTGACATCCAGTCCAGTATTCAAAAACCACAGCGGTTCAAGCCCACTTTCCTTAACACAGAGCTGACAGCCAGTGAAATTAGTGAATTTAGTCACAACCACCTAACGACAAAAAGAAAAGAAACAAAAGGGAGACCATGTCTCTCTGCAGCCTCTCTGAGAGGTGTGACAGCCGACAGCCGGGATTCCAAACAGAGCAGAGAGGAGCGACCACAGAGCCAAGCCTTACTATTCAGAGAAATCCACTGAGACCAGAGACTGGTTAAGATATGGCATGCACATTCTCTCAGTAGCTCAGTCTCTTGGCTCCGCAGGTAGCAAAGACAGTGTTCTGCAAACAGAGCAGACAATGGCTGCTGGCCACAGGCCTACTGGTGCTCCTACCAGATATCCTGGGAAGCACACTGGCAGTGATTCGCTTCTATCTTTGCAGGAACAGAAAAAACTCAAGGCATTTTAGCTTATTATTTTTTTAGGACATTTGGGTCCTCAACTCTCAAATCGACCCTCTCCCCTTGTGCTGGGATGGTCTGATGGTGACAACGGATGCTGGCAGTGAATTTACTCAGCTGTTCTCCATGGTTGCCATGCGCCCAGACTAGTCACTGAAGAAAGGCAAGGCTACATCTGGTCTCTAGAGGCTCCAGGGTACACAGGGTACTCAGTCTTCCTCCTGTTGCTGCTGTTCTTAGTGCCTGAGCACTACTGGCTCCATTCACTCGCCAGGGTTCCCTTGCAGGCCACCATCCAGCATGTAATGGTCTTTCTTGTTACTGCCGCCCAGCCTCTGGTCATCCATTCTTCACCCACTGCAGAGGGTGCTCTGCAGGCATTCAATCCATTCTCATTTCCTGTCCTGTGCTCTCTAGGAATTACTGAACTGGTCTCCCCTCCTTTAGTATAGACTCCATGGTTCCTTGTCTGTGTCCCTGAACTGCTTCTTCACCCCCAGCACCTGTCCACCATGTTGTCAGTCTTGTGTTAATGGGCTTCCCTTGGTTTCTTATTTGCTACTCTCTCCTGAACAGACCTTCACAAGTTCCCAGACTGTCCTCCATGCTTTCCCCCAGCAGGCAGATTGGAGCACATTTCCTGTCACCACAGGTGCTGCTCCAAGCAGGATTTCTAAAATCCCAGGGGGCCAAAAGCAAGGCTTCATTTTTAACAACCTGATTTGGCCTTCATAAGTCACTCAAGTAATGGCCCTTACCCTCAGGCTAGGTCCCCTGCTAGGCTCTCAGCATGCTCTTAGTGTGCTTCTCTGAAATCCTGCTCTATCTTCTGATGTGTGGCACCTGTATGGCTGGATCTCCTTGGGTAGAAACTGTACATTTATGTGAACCGAACTGTACTTGCTAGTTAAGAATGAATGAAGGAAAAGAGAGGGAATGACCTGGCCAAGAAAACAATGTAAATAATGTGTGGAATTCCACTTGCCATAATTCTCAACAGCTCAACAAATGACTTTTTTTGCATCTTTGAAATGATGCAACTTGGTCAATGTCTGATGAGCTAACTGAGTAGATGGTGGTGTTTCAGTTTTCCAGTCCATTTTATACTCTGAGCATCTTTCTGGTTAAGTTTGACTGCATGCACCATTTGCAATTATTCATTCCTAGCTTGTATCTGTTCTACTGCTAGAGAAGAAAAAGCTAATATGGATTTCATGAGAAAAGTCATACAGCATGTGGGCCCATGAGTGGTTTCTAAGTAGGCAGTTTGTAGGAGGTGAGGCTTTTCCTTACTGTTGCCTCTGTGGCCCCACCCACTTTAGCATGTGGTTCTTTGTGCAGCTAAATATTACCTGCTTTTTTGGTTCTGGTGTCAGGGTACACCACCCTCTCCCACAGACCTTTTAAACATCAGCCCATCTGGCAGCAGGGCTCCTTTCTGCCTGTTGCATCTCTCTTCCAACAATCATGGACCAAGTGGAACTTGTTTCAAGTTAGGACATAGACATCCTAAGTAGATCTGAAGGGCTAAGACCCTGTCCAGCTCTTCCCAACAGCTGCATGGGTTTAGGCTGCAGTACCTTCTACTACACTGGGCAGCCCCTAATGCTCAGGTGCAAACCCCAGCTCCTTGTCTACGCTGGGGACGATGTGTCTAACTCAAGTGGCCAGAGACTGATGAAATGAGGTGCGAGCACAGGTAAAGCACTCAGTCTGGCACAGTCATCAATGAAGAGTGGTTTGGCACACTTTCCTGTGCCTAATGCTCAAGCTATCAAACAGGTGAAAAGAGTAATTATATATCCTGATTTATTTTAAGCTACCTGTGACATAACTAAGAAGCTCAGCTATGCTTTTCCCTGTGTGACAAACAAAACAAAAGGTTAGAGTGATAGAAAAATGGCAGCAGAGGGATCATGGCTGCCAGCCATTTTCCTTTCTGGTTTCATCTATTATCTAGGAGCTGGCTGCCCTGCTGGCTTTCCATTTGCCTTGCTAATAACAGTAAATCCAGCAGCTTCCACTGCAGTCCCTGTCTCCTTCAGCTGACTCCCAGGCCAATCAGTATCTCTTCTCAGCTCATGTCAGATGTTCCCTGGGAAGTCCTGCTGAAAAGAAAATTTATGACTAAAGTTTCTCCTGCTTTTAACCCTTCTGCTTATCAGGGTGCTGCAGAGGAATGCCAGGTCCAGCCAACACATGCACTCCTGTGTTCTCACTGCTGCTCTGACAAGGGCCTCACAGCTCTGGACAAGCTCAAGTGAGCAGCTGGGCAGACAGAGGCCCATGTTCTGGGCTGTACCTTCTAGGAACTGAAAGTGAGCTAAGAATCCTTAGCAGCTACAGTTTCCCAGGTCCCAAAGTAGTGAAAGACATCAAACACACATAGCAAACCAAAACAGGATCCAAATCAAGGCTATCACACAGAATGTTAAAACTGAAAGGAGAGGGTGGGATAACAGCATGGTGAGGGCGTACAGGTGAGGGGAGAGCTGTGTGGACCTCATATTCTCACTGTAGTGCCATGGAGACACTGTTAACTACATTTCCTCACACACAAGAGAAATGAAGGCCACACAGGTTAGGACACCAAGGAGCAAGTAGAAGAGCAAGAATGGAGTCAGGCAGGCCTTCCTCTCTGCAGTTAAGAACAAGCCAGGAGGATATCCTGTAGCTGGGACCTTGTTTATTGAAGAGGCCAAAGTGCTCAGAGTAGAAGGATCTGGCCAAGGTTACCTAGTGGGCAGCACAAGCTTTCCGCCTCTTCTTCCACAGCAGCCACCCTTGACACACATCAAAGCTGAAGAGAAGGCAGCGCTGCAGGCCAGGTGCTCAGGAGACAGCAGCACTCCTCAAGATTATTACAATGGCTGCCTGCTGGGGCTCAGTTCTTGGGCAAAGGTGGCAGTGTAGCTCTTGGTACAAGAGGTTCTCACTACAGGGTTTTCATTCTAAGTACGTGCAAGCATCGTGGGACAGCAACACTCTGGTTCAACGGGATTTCTACGACCTCTTCTCTACCTCTCACAGAAGTTATATGGTGTGCTGAGCCAGATCAGTAGATCCAGGAAACTCATTTTTGTCCTAATTTTAAAGGGGAAAAGGATGTCAAAATGTACATATGACAGCTGTTTGGGACTCTAATGTTATGGAAAAGCAGCTGTTTTCACTTCTATTAGAGAGGTATTAGTCATTCTTAGAATGGGAATGCGTATTCTGTTAATAGCTTGTGCTTTAACCCACGGAAAATCCTGGTCACAGAGATGCAATGTTGGCCAAGTCACAACGTGATGGCTATGCTCACATAACATTTTCTCTCATGGAATCTGGAAATGTTTATGACGGGAAGCAACTATTTAATGATGTTCTCAGAAAAACTTGACATCTAAGCGATAAAATGGATGGTAGCTTTTAGGGGAAAGGAAGTTTCCAAAGAGAAAACCTCCATACAAGTGGGAAAAGGAGAAATCTTTCTAAACTATAGAATTTGAAAGGAAACGGTTTCCTTTAGAAAAAAAAAATCTATTTTTACTTTCCTCAAAGATCATGTACAATTTGGAAGTAAACAAGACCCAAATCCTAGGTAAACCACATTGACCACCCACCCTCCCTAGGATCACCTCACAGGAAGTGGACCGAAGAGTTTCTATTAGTATTCTTAGCAGGTGATTTTAAAAAGTGATCCTCAAGATCAGATAGTGTCTACCAATGTCCACACAGAAGAGGAGTGTATAGGCTGTGTCCCCCGCCCCCTCTCACACCTCTGGAAAGCAAATCTGCTGTGCACTTCTTCTGTGCATAGTATGTGTACAATGATCCTTCTGTTGCACCACGTGTCTGGCTGTGGCATGCTCCTCTGGCTACTGGTGATGCCTGAGACACTATATATATATAGTGTTATGGGAGCCTGGTGGCACATTTAGTGAAGTGTATAGCCTTTTGATTAAAAAATACTGAAGTGTCCATTTAATGGTTCAACTCTCTGAGAAAGTTTAGTCTCACACAATGAAAATGTAAATGAATTGCTCCTTAAGTAGGATGGGGGCCTGAGCCAGCAACCAATGAAAAGGCTGCAGGTCATGAGGCAGCTTGCTTATTTATCTATCTATCTATCTATTTATTTATTTTTCTGAGACAGGGTTTCTCTGTAGTTTTGGGGCTTGTACTGGAACTGTTCTTGCAGACCACACTGGCCTTGAACTCACCAGTGATTCACCAGTCTCTGCCTTCTGAGTGCTGGGATTAAAGGTGTGCGCTACCATTGCCCGGCTACAAGCCAATTTTTTAGCTGATTTTAAAAATGCATCAGCCACCACCTCTGGGCCAGGAATGGTTCTGGCAAACCAAAAGGAAAAGATTATTGTCCAGAAAAAGCTTTTATTTCACACAATTAATTCAACATCCCTCTCACAAAAAGAGCCAATCATATTTGTCTTTTGCAAGGTAATCATCACCATTTGGCAAAATCAGCATATTACTGGTGTCAGTCCCAGGTCCTCTGCTGCAAGGCCAAGATGCTGAGTGCATGTTCTCAGCAGCTGCAAGGCTGAGGCAAGGCCTGCCTACTTTTCTAGCTACTGCTGATCCAGGTGGAGTCACTTACTGTTTAGGAGACTGCCCTGCCCATTGCTGGTGGACAAGGCAGGAGGCTCCTGAAAGCAAGAAGAAAGACTAAGGGCATGTATCATCCTGGAGACCAGTTTCCGTCAGTAGAGGAACTCAGAAACCTGGGGACAAAAGGCAGTCCCTTCTGTTGGAGCACAGAAAGATACATGCAGCCACAAGCAAACCCTGCTGTCCATACATGTTGTTGCTTCACCTTTTACTCCCACCTCCCCATCAGAATATGAGCTAAGAACAGGTTACCTGGCTCAGCAGAGGCTGCCAGAATACTTACTGAGTGCTAAGTATGCTTCTGACATCCACTGCTTGGGAAATCTATATGATCCTTTGGCTTGTTTGTTTTACTTAAGTTGTGCTTCATCTTAATTCACATTGTTCCACTATTAAACACAGTATGGGGAGAAACCTAGCAAACTTAAGTTTTGCTATGATCTGGCCAAGGCTACCTAGCATCTCCCACCTTGCTTGAGCTTTAATAACACCTTACTGGCTTCCTGTGTGGAAAATTGGTTTTATAACACAGTGGCATCCATACACTTCCCTGCCTGCATCCTATGATCTAGGGAGCCATAGATGTAGGTATGGATACTCGCCTACCTGTGCCAGCCTGATGCAGCTGGCCTATTTTAAGCTATCTCTGTCGCTAGACGTTATCACAATAAAACAGAAAAAGAAATATCCTCACTGACTAGCTAATCTTCCTCCTCTTTTTTGGGTTTCTGAGTATCTCAGAGAGCCCAGGCTGGCCCTGAATTCCTGATCCTCTTGCTCTCAACTGTTGGGGTTTGAGCTGCTTCTTTTCACAATGTGTCCACAATGATTACAAAGAGAGCAAAAAAACAAAAACAAACAAAACAACAACAACAAAAAATAACAACAACAACAACAACAACAAAAACCCCTATTCTATCTGCAACTGACAGGAAAGGAAGAATATGCTGTTGCAGTGCAGCTACTGAAAGCTGCCTTCTACACTACTTCTGGAGGAAAGTGGCTCTTATGTGAGGCCTCTGCAACTGTGGGTCAGGACTGGTCTTGGAGAAGTCTGTGAGGCAGGCTAACTCTGTAAAGGAGTGGCTTTATGCAAAGTAGCTAAACTCAATCTTGGCAGAGGAAGAATTCTTCTAGCTGCCCACAGGAATAACAGAAGGCTGGCATGCCTAGAGAAAGGGTCTTCTGCTTGTGCTGGGGAAGACCACACTCTTTGAGCCTCTCTGCATGTCCTCTCTCTGTGTCAGGACATGAGAAGTAGCAGTCACTCCTGGAAGGTGCTAAACCACCAAGGAAGTGTGCAAAAGCCATTTGTAAATAAGTTCCAGGGCGGGCTTTACCTCTAGGCTCTCTGGAAAAGGGTTGCTGACATAGTTGTAGAGGAAAGGAGCCTTGGGATTACAAATCCTCCTCTATAGTGGCACCCTTGTTAGGGAAAGCCAGCTGTTTCAAGAAAAGGTGATTCGGGCAACCTCAAGTTCAAGCACAATACAAAAGCTCATTCTGTAATGTTTTCTATAGGCTTAACATAATCGAAAACAGAAGTTATAGGCAAAAGTCATGCCACATGAGTGGAAAGGAAGTAAAGCAACCCCCAGAGAAATCCAGGTCTAAGGTTGCACCCGACATGAGGGTGACAGAGATGATAGCAGGTGACTCTCACTGACTGAGCACTTTCTATGAACTAAGTCTTTTATAAGGGCCCAGCACGCCTACAGCCTCCTTTTCAGAGAGTACAGTTGAGACTGGAAGGGTGTGATGACTCGCCTCATTTCACAGCTTACATGCTACTGAGGACTTAGGATGATTCAGTGCCAAAGTCTAGGCTTTTCCTACAGAATCACGTTGCCATTCTAGAATGCAGTAGAGTGGTCTTTCTAGAGGAGAGGTATGCACTTCTCTCCACTGAGTTGTGGGTCCTGAAACTAACCCAACAGGAAGAAACACCATGGAGTAATCAGCAGGACAACTTGGGAAGACATGAGTGTAAGTTCCAAGTTCTTCATTACCATGGTGTGACCACAGCAGGTTCTATAGCCTCTCTGAACTTTAGTCATCTCATATATAAAATGAAAATAACAACCAATAAAATGTTATTTTAGGTGCTAAAAGGTAAGCTTGAAAAGTGCTGACCTAAGTGGTAATAATTATTTCTGAATTGTAACTTTACATGTAAACTTAAAACCTCAGGCCAATGGCAGGAAACTATAACCTCAGATGTTATTTAACATATTATGTACAGAAAAAATAAAATATCCCACACTACTAAGTGTTTTTCTCTGCTGCTCTCTACCTTACTGGCTTGAAAAAAGTATCACTTGAAAGAAACTCACTGTTCTGTCTAGGTTGGCAAAGCAGCAAGCTCTTGTAACTTGCCTGTCTCTGCCTCCTAGTGCTGGAGTTGCAGGCATGTGCAGCCACACCTAGCTTCTTACATGGGGGGCTGAGATTTGAACTCAGCTCCTTGTGCTTGTAGGAACAGTGTTTTTACCCACTGAGTCATTTCTCCAGCTCCCCACCCTCCATTTTTTCATTAACTTTATGTAGCCCTGAAAAGCTGAAACTTGTACACACAAAAACATCCGTGTACTCACTACTACAATTGTTAACTAACGTTTGGTTACATGTGCTCTAGCAAGTATCTACTTCCACATCAATCTTTTGAAATGTATTCTGAAGCAAGGGACAGACCAGTATATTTAGAACACTTGGCAGCAAAATAATTAACTACAATTTCATGTATACAACCGCCTTTTTACTTTTACGCAAAATTTGCACACAGTGATACACACAAACTTTACAAGTAACGTTGGCCAAGATCAAAAACATTGATGACAACTTATGCTGGAGAGGCTGTGGGGATAAAGGGAACACTTCTGCATTGCTGGTGGGAATGCAAGCTGGAATAACCCCCTTGGATGTCAGTGTGTCGATTTCACAAAAAATTAGGCAACAACCTTCCTCAAGACCCAGTAATACCACTTTTGGGTGTATTTCCAAAGGATGCTCAATCATGCCACAAGGACATGTGCTCAACTATGTTCACAGCAGCATTGTTTGTCATAGCCAGAACCTAAATGCTCCTCGCCCAAAGAATGGATAAAGAAAATGTGGTACATTTACACAATGGAGTAGTACACAGCACAAGAAATAACAACAGCTTGAATTTTGCAGGAAAATGGATGGAGCTAGAAAACATCATTTTGAGTGAGGTAATCCAGACACAGAAAGACAATTATCACATGTACTCACTCATAGGTGGTTTTTAAATATAAAGCAAAGAAAGCCAGCCTACAAACCACAATCCCAGAGAATGTAGACATCAATGAGGACACTATGAGACTATTATAGATCTAATCTACATGGGAAGTAGAAAGTAGAAAAAGACAAGATTTCCTGAGTAAACTGGGAGCATGGGGACCTTGGGGAAGGGTTGAAGTGGGGAGGAGAGAGGCAGGGAGGGGAGCAGAGAAAAATGTAGAGCTCTATAAATATCAATAAAAAAATAAATAAAAAAGAATCTAATTTCACTTATGGTAACCATCATCAATGCTCACGAATAGTACAAGCTTGTGCGTACATATACATATACATGCACAGGAACACACACATACCCCCCATTGCAGTTTCTGCAACCATAAAAACAAAAAAGGATAAAGCCCAGGTCACAAGGTCTATTGTAAAGGTTAAACATAAAAATGCTGGGAATACTGTTAAGTTTCCAGTGGACATCAAAGAAATCATTTTTGTACTTCCTCTCTACTCGCTTCTTTCCCCCTAATTTAAAGATGCTGCTTTGAAAACGAAAACGGTAATGAGAAAAAAATGTTAAATGAGAGATGTGGGAAAAGGCACCTCTCCGCATAGGCAGTTCTTTCCCAATTTATCCACTCTGACTTCAGCTAATTAAACATCCGTCTCAATGGCCTCCTCAGCAAATTAGTCATCCCCACTTTGTGACACTGATTGTTGGTTGCAGCCTCTCCCCACTTGCTACCATTCCCAGAAACTTCTAGGAGTTTTCTCACCAGGCACATGGCAAAGAATGATGCAGGGTCCCCATTAGCCCCCTACAGTTGCCCTTGGTGCCAGTGCTGTTTATAATGCTGCCAGCCGTGTCCTTAGACATGCCTTCCCAAAAGAAACCTGCTCAGGGATAACAACTTTGTCTACATTTCTGAATTTCAGAGTATGATGCACTTTCCAAGTGCTAGTACATATACCAGACTTAAAGGAGTATTTAATAAACATTTCATTGAAAACCTGTGTTTTATGATAGTTTTGAGGATAAAGGAAGGAAGTAATACAAGGTCTCAAATGAGCTGAACTGAAATCTGGTAAATTACCAGACAGATCCTCTGAACACTGAAGCTTTGTGAATGGATCAGCAGCCAGTAGGAAACAAGTAAAGTTGCCTGGCCTGGATGAGTGCCCTCTGTACACCACTGTGTGTACACACACTCTTTTCCCACCTGTCTAGGCAGAGATGGAAGGCAGGTGGGAAAACCATATATGAAGTACAGAATACATTTTACAGTTATTAAAGTCAGACCTCTCTCAATCCCTTTCGTTAAAGAACTGATTGTCCATCTTAAGTGGTAGCATTTCTTAGGAAGACAAACGGCCAAGAAGCACATTTGAAAATACTCAGCCACACTGAAGACTCAGACATACAAAGTAAAATGAGATACTAACTGCTATCTATCAGTTTGGAAAAGATGAAAGGTTGATAAAAGTCAATGTTGGTAAACGGTGGGGGGCAAGTACTTAATGTACATACTCCAGAGTGACGGGACAGTGAAATAGCTGCTTGAAAGACTATCTCTCTGTCTCTCTTCATGTGCATGTGCGTGCGTGCGTGCGTGTGTGGTGTGTGTGTGTGTGTGTGTGTGTGTGTGTGTGTGTGTGAGAGAGAGAGAGAGAGAGAGAGAGAGAGAGAGAGAGAGAGAGATTGAATGTGTGTGAGAAAGTTTAAGTGTGCTTGTTGGAGAGTGCATTTGTGTGTATGTGTGTGTGTGAGAGATTGAATGTGATGTGTGAGAGAGACAGAGAGAGAGATTGAATGTGTGTGTGTGTGTGTGTGTGTGTGTGTGAGAGAGAGAGAGAGAGAGAGAGAGAGAGAGAGAGAGAGAGAGAGAGACCGACCAGTAGTCTGGAGAGAGCGAGCAAGCGAGAGACTGAATGTGTGTGTGTGAGTGTGAGAGAGGCAGAGACAGAGAAAGAGAGATTGAATGTGTGTGTGTGAGAGAGAAAGAGATGGAGGCCAGTGGTCTGGAGAGAGAGATTGAATGTGTGTATATGTGTGTGTGAGAGAGAAATAGATAGATAGATAGATAGACCATAGATAGATAGATAGATAGATAGATAGATAGATAGATAGATAGATAGATAGATAGGGAGGCCAGTGGTCTCTCTCTCTCTGTGTATATATGTATACACACACACACATATATGTATATATGTATGGGGGAGGGCAGTGGTCTGTATCAGGTATCTTCCCCAGTGTCCTCATCTTTTGCGGATGTCCCATTGAAGCCAGCCAGGAGAGCTCCAGGGATTGTTGTCTCCATCTTCTAGTGCTGGAGTTACAGAAGTATGCAACCATGTCCTATTTTCATGTGGGTGCTGGAGATCTGAACTCAGGTCCTCTTGAGTGTGTGGCAGGCACTTTACCCACTGAGCAGCCTCTCCAGCCCTCAATCTTTTCAGTAAGCAAACCACTCACAAGCAATCCCATAGATAAAGTTTAGCAAAACATACAATAAACAGTCACAGAAGACTATTCACTGCATGTTTTGTATACTGAAAAGTCAGAAATAATCTAAATAATTTAATTGTTAGGTTAAACACACTTTACTAGAAAAACAAAACTGCATGGTCATTCTCAAACAGAATAATACTTGGCGTGTGTGAATGGAAAAACAAACGTAAGATCATAGACATGTTTGATATCACACACACATGTACGATGGACTGGCTTGACAGACGGAAGTGTCATATAGATCCTATCTCAAAGAACCCAATACATAAATAATTAGTTAAAAAACTAGACAAAACAAGGGCTAACAAGATGGCTTAGTGGGTAAAGGTGCTTCCTGTCAAGCCTAAAAACCGAGTGCAGTGCCTGGGACCCACCTGAAGGTGGAAGGAGAACTAATTTCCAAAAGTTGTCTTCTGACCTCCACATATGCACTGTAGCATGCACACGTGTGCATACAGACACATACAAAATAAATTTAAAGTTAATGTTTTACAAAGTAAAACAATCAAACAAAATAAAACAGAGAGTATATGTGCCCATGAAACAGTCTGTGTATGTATCTGTATGTGAACTGACACACTTTCTGCTGGACACGCCTTCAAATGTCCTCCACAGTATTTAACTGACAAGGCCATCTTACACCTCTGTCTTCTGAGATCAGCTCCTGGGGGCCTGGTTGCAGCTTTATACTGCTCCAAAGCTCCCAACGCATTCCAGCTCCAGAAAGAGGACGAGTTCTGACTGATGTTCTCCCTTCCGTCCCTGAGCACAATGCCTTCCACACCTGCATCCAGAGCTCCAACATCAGCTGTCCTACTTCCTCAGGAGCCTCTGCAATGACGCCTTTCCTTTGAGCTCTGTGCTCTCTAATCTACCTGGTGCAATACAGTATTTAAAGAGGAATCCTGGTTGGACTGTTTTTCAGTGGTCCCATCTGCCATCCGAATTAAGATCAAATTTAACATGCTTTACAAACATGACCTAGCCCCAAGTGAGCACTTTGACTCCTCAGACTCCTACTCAGCTCCCCAAGAGTGTGAAGAACATCAGCCTAACTGTTCAGTCCCATACCTCTTCATGGTCCTCTAGCCTCTGCCAGAAAGCGTGCTCAGACAATTATCTCCAGTGCCCTAAGACTGGACCAGGTCTCCCTCCCCTCACACACTCTGATTCTCTACTTACCTTCTGTATATCTTAAGTTCATGGTGTTAGAGCTGCCTGTTTATCTGCCTGCCTCCCGAGCAGATTAGCAGGCTTCTTGGGTGTCAGAAAATCACTAGGGTTTACACTCACCTGGTACATCATCAATCCTAATAAATGACCTCACTTCCTTCACCTGCATTTACCACCAGAGCTGGCTTAGCCAGATCTGGCACCTGCCTAGGTTCTATAGCCTCTTTCTTGAGGGGTCTATGTTCTCTGACTGCATCTTTTCTGCTTGAGATACTCTCATTTAGCCACACAGCATCTTTAAATAGATGCCAAAGAAATCACTACAGAGCATTTCTGCTTGGACCCCCTGCCCCACCCAGTAGTTTTTAGCATTGTAGTTCTTTATCTGCGATGCTTCTGCTATGGGATTTGCCATATCTTAGTGTCTCTTTTCCTGTGATTTTCCAGTTATGACACTGGCACTAATGAAGCATTTTATGACTTCTGTAAACCAAGTGAGTGGATCTTAGAGCCACACAGGACTTAAGTACAGTGTGTGGATGAGTCTTTACTCACCCTCTTCATGTCAGAGCGGAAGTGAGTGAGGCTGAGAGACTAAGCTGGCATCTCACAAATGCACCATGGTTTTTTTCATTACAAGCAGATACTTTGATCTTCTAAGCATTTCTAAAATCAGGCAGCAGCTTACCACCAAAATGCACACTTAGTGCAGTAATATTTCCTGAGAGCTAATATTAAATCCCCACTGGAGCCAGGGAAGTGCCCTTTGCCTCACAGCTGTGTGCCTCGGTACCACCACAGTATGTGTCTTCTCTCTTCCTTTCAGTTTGCCTTTTCATTAATCTAATCCATGCTGTGACTGCCTTGGATGAAGGGAATGAATAGACTTTGTAATGGAAAAGGAACTTCTGAAAGATTAGCGACTAGCAGAAAGAGTAAGTGCTGGTCAAATGCAGTTTTGGCGAATGATATATTTCAAGTTGCTCTGATGTGGCAGTTGTGAGAGCTCATAACACCCTTCTAAAATAATTGGGTCTCTAAAGTGGTTCCAAAAGATTTTTGCTTGACATAAATTCTCTAAATTTCCAGGCTTTCTGGATAAAATAGTTGACTGCAATGCCATCTTTAATGTGCTCTGCTCTATACTGGAGAAGATCCATCAGGAGCCTCAGAGCACTCCAGACAGAGGGAGGCTCAGGTGAGATGAAACAACAAGATAAAGAGGCAGAGAGAGGTGTCGAGGAGGAACATTTAACTAGGAGCTTCTTGCCTGGGGCACTTCTGAGTTACACATTTAAACACCTAGCAATCCTAATTTACTCCAGCATTTTCCCCAGGGTCACTAGACTGAGTGCTGAATCTTTATTTCTTACTCAGCTCCCATGCATGAATGGCACTAGCATTACTTACTTTTTCATAAGGAGGAACAGCTGTCTGCAGAAATTACTGCAGAAATTTTGCAAAAACAAACACCACCATTTAGATGTCCTATGTGCCCTTTCCTCTCAGGAATATCTGCTCCAGCACAAGGTGCCTCCATGTAAGTCCCCTGTCTACAAGCTTAATTTCCACAGAAGAAAGGACACTGGGTCTCTGATCTATGGTTCCATGTAAAGTAGGGTTCTGCTCAACCTTAATGCCAAGACACATGAGTGTTACAAGTTCATCACGGAGCATCTCAGGCTCAAGACTTTAAAAACTTGACTCCATTACATATACGTGCCCCGCCTCTTATGGTACTGGAGATGGTATGCACGGCCTCATATATTCCAGGCAAGTTATTCTACCACTGAGCCACACCCCCAGGCCCTGGATTTTTCCTTTCTAATAGGGCATTTCAGGCCAGGTGTATGTTGCTTTAAGAAAGCCAGACATAAAACATTAGAACTGACACCAATACAGACAAACTGTGCAATTACAAAAAGAATTCCTGGCTTTATGTTGAGATTCACCACAGGGTTCCTCTAAATGCTGCTCTTCCCTAGTGCATTTAGATCTCACAATCAATGAACATTTCTGTTTACAGAATTTTAAATTTGTTCTCCCATTAGGGTTCTAATAAGCAACATGGTACAAATAAAAAGAGTATGGGCTTTGAGGTCAAAGAAGCCTGGGCTCTAATTTAGGTTCACCATTCACTTGTGGAAATCTGTGTAACTAGCTTTTCCCAGAGCAGAGGAAAGCCAGTGAGGCCTGGAAGCTTCCAAGTACACACAGTCAGTACAGCTCCTGATTCCATAGAGTGCCATGTTTCTCCTCTCTTTGTTTCTGAAGGCGTCTGTATGCATGCACAGCACCATCTTCCTCTGTGCTCATCAGCTTAAGTGAGGATCTCTGTAAGAGCACAAAGGCGCACAGTGCAACAGCTCTCAGCTCCCTGTCCGCCCAACAGATCCTGTTTCTACAAAGACCAACTCCTTCCTGACACAAATGCCCCTCAGACACCCAGTAAATACCATATTCATTTATACTGAACTTTCTTGGCCTGCCTGAAATGAAAGTGAGGCCTCCTGTGGCTGAAGACCCAGGTTCTGATGCTGCCCTCTCCCTTGTTGAGGACGCTGCCTGACCTGTGCCCACCTGTGTCGTCTACTCTGTGCTTCCTTCCCTACTGATTCCCAATCCTTTCCTGTCTTTGGGCTCTCAGTCTCCGTGTGGTCCTTCCTCTCTTTTGGGTCCCCAGTATATTTTACAGACTCTAAGTCTGAGTTTATTCTGAATGCAGGTGGTTGTCCTCGAAGGGTACGGAGCAGCTATGATCAGATTCAAATTTACAAGGTCTCTGTGGTAGCTGTGTAGACCACAGGCTGGAAGGGCTACGAACAGTGGCAGGAAAGCCAACCCACCAGGTGGCTTCAGTGCAGTGACCAGGACAGATCAGGATGTGCTTTAGAAGTAAAGCTCACCTGTCTTGCTAATGGTCACAGCACAGAGAGCTGGCATGGGAAAATCCAAGGTCCATGACTGGGCGTGGCTCTGTGACTTAGGCAGATGATGGCACTGTTGACTGTGTGAGCACATGTGGTATGACTCTTCGGGGTCAATTCTACTACGACTTCAGTTAAGTCAGTTAAATAGCACAGTGAACTGGATGTTCTTTTTAGAGTGAAACAGGGCAAGCAACTCCTCTGCTTGCAGTGCCCTCCCAACTCAAGCACCCACAGTGTACAAGTACTCTGTTCACATGTCCATTTCTTAGGGAAGGGCAAGTCCCTGAGCACCCTCCCTGGGTGATGCAATGAACTCCTCTGCCCGTGTTCTTTTAACTCTCTACCTGTTATGTCTCCTTCCCCTCTAGAGTTTAAGGTTATCCTTGGCAAGTGTCTCGTTGCACCACTGTCTCCTTGAACTCAGGCCACGTCTAACAAATAGAGGAGCGTGATGAATAGATGCATTCACAATACCAGTGCACTCTGGGTCAACATTCAGGTTGTACATGAATTCTTAATGGAGAACCAAAGAACCCAATAAAAAATCATCTGTCTGTCACACAGAATCCCCTGTACCATCTGTGGCTGCTTTTTACCTCTACCACCACTCTCCCCTCCCAGTGCACTTCAGGGAATACTGCTTCAGAGCAGTAAGTGAAGCACAGTCCACTAGCAGGTGAGTCCGTCTCTGTGACTCTCAAAAAAGAGGCTGAAGGAGCTCCGTGGCAAAGCTAACACTTCTCTAGGCGAAATTTCTGAGACAAGCATTAATGAACATCAAAAGGCAATTACTACTGTAAAACCTAAAAACAAACTAATCAAGTATGTCTACACTTCAAAAGTCAGAACAGGTTGTTGAGGAAGTTATCGTGCTTTCTGTCCCTTTTAGCAGATAACAGAAAAGTGACTCCTCTTCAAAATGAGACCACACCAAGAATCAGAGCCACACAGATCTCTAACTGCGGAGCAAATCCTACTTCACGTCAGCCTCTCCTAGACTGTGTCTGTGTGAATCTGGAACTGAGATGCTTCCGTTTCTCAGCAGCGTCTCTGCCACACCAACATGCTTCAGGAGAATGGTGACAGCTGGTGGACTAAAGCATTAAAGCACAGCAACGCACAAAATACCAGGAAGCTCAAGGTCACAATAAGGGTGACCCCGACAAGGGGAGAAACTGACCATCTATGGCCTTCATCCTTTAAATGATAGACTAATGTATTATACTGGCTAAATCTATGGATCTGACAGTGATGTATTTTCTCTGTGTCAAAAATTCTACCACTGAACTGTTAAATCAGTAAACAAGTTTTGTTGAATTATTCTAGCACTGGATTATCTACTTATTATTTTTTAACAGCATACTTCTGCTGCTGCAAGGAAATCCCAAATGTCAAGAAGGTCAGTGATAAAATGAACAACTCTGAAAGAGACATTTGAAGATCAGCTTTAAGAATGTGCCTTATCAGAGACTGGACTCCTGTGAAAGGACCCCTCTGGTTAAGTACAGGGATAGCAACCAGACCCCTGCAGTGTTCATCAATAGTCATAACAAATCATTTTAAAGTCCCATACAAACAGAGATTGGCTGGGCTTTGTTTTGTTCTTTCTTTTTCTCAATACTGTTTTTCTTTAAAAAATACGAGAGTATTAGGTACTGCGACTGTCATTAAGTCCAAACTAGATTTAGTAATGGGATCATTCCAACTCCCCACTTGTTGCTGATATTAAATGAAGCTCTATGGTCAGACTAGAAAGCTGAGAGGAGCTAGGCGTGTGGGGAAAGTGCCAACCATTCCTCAAGTCTGTTCTCTGAAGGGCCTCATCAGACTCAGCACCATCTTTCACGTGCTGCTCAATTTCAAGCGTCTCTCCGTTGCTTCTAACTTGAGCTACACAACAGTGTTAAGAGACAAGTGTAGCTCCCCCCCCCCCCACACACACACCAAAGGCTGTCTGAGGAGAGGGCTCAGCACACCAGTCCTATCAGCCTTCAGGGCACACTCCCATGGTCTCTATGTACTTCCCTCTATGTTAAGAGGTTTTTCTTCTTTTCCTTAGTCACCACCAAAAACCTCCTCACTCCCCAGTACAGAGTGACTGTAACATACCTGAAACCACAACATCAATATCACCTCTTCTGTGCTAACCCTAAATAAATGGTTGCCAACTTGGTGTGACCCTTCTACTTGTGAGAACATACTCTTAAAGCAATTAAAAAGGTTTATTTTAAAATGTTTTTGACTTAAGAAATGGACAGGAATTTATGTAAATATATAAATCTCAATCAACTTCAGTAGCATGAATAGGAATAAATAATACAGATCACTGTGATTTGAATGCCAAATCTCAAGCCTTTATCAAGGATATGGCAAAGACTGATGAAAATGGCAGGGGTGCGTATACAAAAGTGAGCACAAGGAAGAACACGTGTGTGTGCGTGTTTGTATGCACGTACAATGGGATGTTGGGAACAGACATAGATAAACAAGTATAAGACTGGAAAGTGTCAGCTGGAGACAGAAGAAAGGACACTGGCTTAGCTGTACTCCCTACGTTTACTGGGGCTTCACAGCCTTAAGAAAAAATCCACTGGCAGCACACTTTCTATTGAGAAGACTAAAATAAATTTCCACCCCTTCCTAGATAGCTCAAAATAATGCATTCTCAGAATATAAAGAGTTGTATTACAAAACTCACTATTATGTAAAAAATATAGAGAGCAAAGACCCCTGATTCTACAGAGTGAGTACTCATTAAATACCCTTGAGTATATGAAGCTATTTAAAAGCTATTAGATTGGCACCTGGAACCCCCAAAACATCTACTCTCCCCTGGGAAAGAGAGGCTGTGCCTCTTTAATCATCCCCTAAATGCAAAGAGGTTTGACCCCCATGCAATAGATAAAAGTCACCCAAAAAATGAACAAAAGAGGTGTTTGGAAAAAGCAGAACACCATTCATCCCAGCTAACGACTTGTTCATTATGAGTGATGATGGATAAAGACTTCTCACGCTGAGATGAAATCAAGATTTATATGCATTGTTTCCTCTCCCAACTTGTGGGAAGATCATCATCATTTAATTCTATCTCTGCGGCCAGTGATGGGCATCCAGAGAGCTGGTTATCAAACGGCGCAGTCAGCTGGCAAAAGCCGAAACGTGCAGTTGGCACATCTGGACGGAGCCGCCACAGCCGAGGGTGAACAATGACTCCTGGCAAGCATCCAAATTGCTTGCAGACGCTAGCAGGTCTCATCTACAACCGCCCCTACCAGCATCTCTCTCTCTCTCTCTTTTTTATGAGAATCAGATTTTCATTGCTCCATTCAATTGCTCTCCTTTGCCATTTTTTACAGCTCTTATCGTTCCCCTGGAATATGGCCTTGAGACAGCTCATCCGTGTCCTTCACTGTGTTATCTCTTCTAACTTTTATTAAAACTTCAGCTTTCATCTGAAGATAGCTAATTAAATCTGGAACAGATTATATGCCTCCCCTTAAAAAGAGAACACAACTATTTTCGTCAAGCTGTGAAATGCCCTTTTTCTTTCCAAAAGGTGAGCTCAAAGGTGTTTAAGAAGTCTCTTCACTTACAAAGCTAAGACACTTACTTGACTTGTCATATATGTGCTGACTGTAGTATAGCAGTCTGTTATAGATAAATCTTGAATTATTTTTGAGAATAACTGTTTCTTTTTTTCATAATATTTTTATCGATTACTTGAAAATTTCAGATCATGAGCCCTGAGCACACTTAACTTCCCAGTCCTCCCAGGTCTCAAGTGACCCCCTCCCCACAAAAAAAAAAAAAGGAGGTAAAAACACTAGTCCAACTTGTGCTGCCCATACACTTACTGGAGCATGGTCAAACTCCTGGTGGCCAGCCCCTTAAAGAAAACGGAGTCCTTCTCCACCCCCGCACCATATCGACTGTGGAGAGCCACACTTCAGCATGCGAAGCACAATTTTTAAGCATTCTCTTTGGTGGCTTTCTGTCTAGGCTGCTCCCTCTTTTGAGAGTGGGGTAGGGAGGAGGAACTGTTTCTTAATATTGATATTTGTGTTCTATATCCTTTATATATACATTTAATAGCACAAGTCTATTTTCTACACAAGAGTTGGTTAATGAGGAGGTAGAGATTAAGAGATTAACAGCTACATGGGTATATCAATTTATCTTTGTAAGATTGCCCTCATTTAGTAAAAATAAAGAGAATGTCCTCCTATCCCCCATATCCTGAATTCTAGTAACTGAAAATACTTTCATGTAAAATTGTGTGAAAACATGAAAACAGTGCAAGTTTCAGGCTTTGTTTTGATTCTGTGTGGTGCTGGGGACAGAAGCCAGGACTATGCACATGCTAGGCAAGCCACTCTGCCACTAAGCTATGTCTCTAACTCCTTAGTTTAGATTTTAAGACAGGCTTACATTAACTAATGGCAAACACAAATAGCTCTGTCTTAATTTACCACAAATTATTAATGATGGACTGCCCATAATTGATTTGAACATGCTCTTCTCACATATGCCATTGATCCAGTTCCTTCTAAGGCCCAAAGGAAGCTTTAAAAAGTCATTTTCCCCCTAAACTGTAGACCTGCTAATTAGCCTTCTAGAAAGGATAGCCAAAACAACATAGCCAGATAACCTACACTCCCTCCACACACACATACACATGCCTACACACATACACGCACGCACACAAGCACGCACGCACACACTCCTTTAACTAAGTTCTTAGCTTCTCTTGCCATGGTATAATTTAACCCACCTGAAATTCTCTGGGATCCTTTTCGTCGTTTCACTGCCTTTAGCAGGATCTCCTTCATGGTGACCTTTGTGTTGTCCACTTGGATCAGGGAGAAGCCATGAGCAGCATTTCTGCAGGAAAAGACAAGCACAAAAGAGCCATCACTACAGCTTTCACCTGGGACAGCGACAAAGTAACACCTTTAATCCTAGGACTTGGGAGGTACAGGCAGCCGGATCTCTGAGTTCGAGGCCTGTCTGGTCTACAGAAACAGTACAGGCAGGATACACAGAGAAACCTTGTCTTGGGAAAACCAAACCCAACCCAACCCAACCCAACCCAACCCAACCCAACCCAACCCAACCCAACCCTACTTCTCAGAGGTATTCTAATGTAAGCGGAACCCACTGAAACAAGGTCGGGGTAGTGCAGGCTTTTCTAATTTACTACAGACTGAACCTAGCTGGTCTGCTGGGGTCAGAAGGAGGAGCACGATTCCCAGTATTGGCCTGGGAGCCAAATCCTGCAACAAGGAGTGACAACTGACAGAACCTGACTTATGTCAGTAGATGCCACTGCAGGCAGATACTATCATTACAAGCCCCTAGGTATCCCAGAGAAAAGAAAAAGCTCTTACTATCTAGTAGAACATCAGTCTGTTCTTCCATCTTTTGTTGTTATTTTGGTTGTTTTCAGACAGAGTCTCACTAAATAGACCAGGTTGGCCTCAAACTAACAGAACTCCATCTGCCACTGCCTTCTGAATGCTGGGATTAAAGGTGTGCCCCACCATGCCTGGCCTGATACAGCTTTTGATATACAATCTTTGTATACATCACTATAAATGGTTTATTTATTCAGTCGTAGAAAAATCAAACTAAATATTAGTTTAAGCAAAAACAAGTGAAAGACAAAACTCTAACACTACTTGCAAGCTTCTAGTCAAATTAGGTTGAAGAAGGTTCATCTAGATTGAAAAATAAAAAAAGCAAGTAAACAAACAACAAGGATGCTAAATGAACAAAACCCAAAAACCCATAGGCCATCACCTGCATGAGATGTAATTTTATAGAGACTGTTAGTTGCAGTGGCAAGCATCACAAGAACTACCCCTACACTAGGGCACTGGAACAAAACAGGCTAATTCCAAGCAGCTTGTGAAAAAAAAAAAAAGGGACCCAAGTTTCCAACTACAGAACATGAGAATTGCTACAAGGAGTTTGGTCACATTCCCATTTCCCCATAAGAATCTCAAAGGGAAACATGGCCAAAAACCATGGCAGAACTTAGTACTAACAAATCTGAAAGAAACGTCAAGCCCTGGGAAAGCCTCCCAGTGGTAGATTAGGCTGGGAAAGGGTCTGTAGCCCAGGTTAGATCCATCAGGAGGCTGGTTCTCTACAGGAGCTATGGGCTGATCTCAAAACCAAGGACCCAATTTGTTTCCCTAACACAGAGACCTCTCCACCATGCTCGTCTCCATACAGCGTGCTCTTTAATCCTTGATGTTGCATTTGTCAACAAGCACAAAGCTGCTGCTGCTCGGGCCAGCGGATGCATTCGTTTTAACTTGGTGAGGTTCTTGCTGTTGAGCAGCAGGCCTGAGAACTGTCGCGCTAATTCTACTGAGCACTCTGTTACTGAATCATGCCTGCGCCCTAGCCATTCTTTACTTCAGAAGCTGGACCCTATCCCAGAACAATCTTTAAAGTTTATTTTACTGATCAAAGCAAAATAAGAAATAGCTCTTTTTTTAAAAAAAAAAAACAACTCTATTTTGGGAGTGATGCCGTAAGTGATATTTTGGCAAGAGTACTGATATGTGAAGAGCCTTGTGCATTTAAAAACTTGCGGGTGTTTGCTCTGGCACTCAGCCAGTATGTATTTGGAACAAATGCCAATCAACCCCACTCAGATCTGCCTTCCCGGCTTTCTCCTCAGAAGTCAGTATGTCCTCCATCTGTGACAATATGTTGGGCGATGGATGAGTAGGGCCAAAAGGAAACACAAACTCTCGGGGATTTGCAAACTAGCGCTGGCCCCGGCCTCAGACTCTCACCCACTGGGAGCCACCTCAAGGACAGGGATTCTGCTGCTCATAAACTGCTGCACTGGCTCCCATTCTGCGGCCAGCCGACAGCATCATTCCAAGGCACTACTCAACTTTTCGGGAAAGGGCAGAGTAAAAGCCTAACAGGCAGTTTCGTATTTGAACTAACTTTCATAAATTCAAAGTGTCCTTTTAAAAGGTTTGAAGCAGAGGAAAACCCCACGTCTGTATTTTTCTGTCATTTTACTAAAACATACCTGGGTGCCAAGGTTAAAGCAAGCAGAGGAAATCCCTGGCACTTCCCATCTACAGACCTTACTGATAAATTGTGTAGCGGAAGAATAAAGGATTACCTTCTGTATTTTTTCATTACACTTTTCTTTTGTTACAGAATACATAAATCCATTGTGGCACAATGTAATATGTATCACCATGCTACACCTGCGGACGCTTCCGCGCGGCTGCCATGTCTGTGCAGTCAGGAATGATAAGTGAACCACCCGTGAATGTTAACGATAGTGATCATTCTGAGGTAACTCGGCTCTCCATCTTCCTTTACAGCCTCCAAGCTGAAGCCAGGGTAGCAAGGTTCACGGGAGGAAAATGAAAACAACAGTGAAGGGAAGGGGCAAAGCAGCACTTGGAACATGCATCCACGAGTGTGTGCTATCTTACTCTGGGTTCCATTTTTGTAAAAGCGTGCACATTAAAAGGAGAAGGTGGCCCTGCCCTGCGGACATACATAGCCCCATCCAGTCAGTTTCCCCCTGTTAGGTCTAAATTCCATCTCTTTACCTCCAGACAAATGTAAAGCTTGGCTCTTATTTGGTGTGGAGACCTGCAAGGGAGAGGGTTCTGGGGGACACATGTACATGGCATTCTGAAGGTAGAGTGCAGGAGCAAGTGTTTTAGCACCTAGCTAGGTGTGGCTTTTAAGTTGGGCTCCCATCTAATAAACAGAAATGGTGATCCGCTACCACACTTCTCAGCTTGACTTCCAAACAGTCTGGATTTTATGCCTTATTTCTTTACATTCTGCGTTTTTTATGGGCTTTCTAAAATGTCTACCGCAATATATCTTTGAAAGATGCTCTTATTCCACAGAGGGCATCAGGTTTGAGACTGAGGAGACAATGGGCTCATGGGCAAACCATGTTGCTAGTCTTGCCTACCTTCTCCTGGGCTGGGACTTGTGTGGGGTATCTAGCCAGAATGGACAGGTAGGTCACTCACAGACCCATCATCCAGGCTTAGGACAGTGCATCCTGGACACACTGAGCAGAGACGCCTGCCCTCCCACACCTCTGTGGGCTGCAGTGTGTAGGTACAAGATGAAACTCGACATCAGAGAGCTGACTAAATGCTGCCAGAAGTGTTTCAGTCAATTTAAAGCTGGGTCCTGTCAAGTCTGCTAACCACTGAAGAACACATGGACATTTAAGAAGAGATTACTCACTCATGGAGCTCAATTCTGTGCCGGGGAAAAGCCACACAACCACCAAAGAGGCCTTTGGGGGAAGGGAGGGAGCTTAAGACATAGCCTGGCAATGTAGCTCAGACTGCACTGAACTTGATACATTCCTACTTCAACCTCTGAAGTGCTGGGATTATAAACTTATGTGACTGCTTCAGACTTACCACAGAATTTTGACACTAGCATTAGTCCCAGACAATGAGTGCTTTCCTAAGCGGTAAGCCAAAGATGATGGAGAAACACAGGAAACAGGACAGGTTCTTATCCAAAAGCAAACAAAAACAAAAAAGTACAGGGACAGGGCAGGACACCAATCGAGAAGGCAGTTCATTGGGAAGGAACACACACAGGCTGCAAGTGAAATGCCCTGTGAGTGAAAGGCTGTGATATACAAACACTTCAGTGTCGTTCTCCCCACCCCCAGAGGAGGTCCCTTCCCTTCAGAATTGTTACAAGGGAAAAATACACAATGGAGGCTGGGTACCTGACACTAGGGGTGGCAAACAGGGAGAGGTGCTTCCTAGTACTGGCTGTGTCTGTCTTGACCCAAATCATTACTCCAAAGGAAGAGGTCTGCTCTGGCTTCCACAAAGAGTTTTTATTAGGAGGATGGATGGATGGATGGATGGATGGATGGATGGATGGATAGATGGATGGATGGAATGCATCTCAACAGCCACAGCAGCACAGGGGCATTAAACTGTGTGATTAGCTGCTTGGTGGCAGCATTTAGGGACACTGTCAGAAAGTAGCCTTCAATCTAGGCATCAAAACCTCCCTGAAGGACAGATTCTGGGCTCAATGTTCAAAGTTTTCCTTTTGAGAGAGTAAAATTCATAAGCAGCATAACTCTGTGATTTTGGGGGGGGACAGTAGATAATAGAAAATCACTGTCACACTGAAGGAAAATTCAGTGAGAATTAAAAAAGAGTTTTTAAATTTGTATTACGTACATTGCTCACCATTTAACAATCCCAAATAACAGCAGTAACTACTAACTACTGTTTATTAAACATTTACTATGTGACAAGTATTATTTTAATTTGTTAAAAATGTTTATAAATGCATTCAATCCTAAAAGAGCACAGATATCATTTCATAGAAATGAGGCTGGTGGCATCAGGAAAAGTCTCCTGAGGCAAAACTCACACTCATCCTATTTCAGACTGAGAAGTCAACAAAATGGTTCCTAACATATGTACATAGTCTATGGGAGGGAAGACCAAAACAGTTAACAGATGGCTTCTCTCTATATAGTCATGGGACACAGTATACCTGATGAGCCACACCCAAGAGAGTGTCAGAGGAGCTCCCTCAGGAGAGCTATCTCAGCATCACGCCATGCCAGGGAGAGGGAAAAACGACACTAAGGCGGCAGAGCATACCCAGCTGGAGAATACAATCGCTAGTTTGAAGTCAAGCTTGGCCTTTGCTGAGTGAACCATAGTTACTCTGGCTCATTTCCTCACAGGCAAACTGGGATGATAATAATTATTGGAATTGAAAGTGTTTATAATAACATCTGTCAAATAATACTTAATAAGCAATAACTAACATGTTAGCCATTGGCTGGTCTTTAATAAAAGAGATATATAACATTTGGGCATGGGAGCATACAGCACTTGGAGGCTAAAGATCTTCAAGTTTCAGGCCAACCTGGGCTGCACAGTGAGATCTTGTCCCAAAAAATAGCCAAACGAATGATGTATAACAAAAACAGTATTTCTGCACATTTACTTGTTCCCATAATTCCTTCCCCCAAGAAAGGTAGGTGCTATTATTGGTCCCACTTTATAACAGGAAACCAACATGTTAAGACACCCGCCTGGAGGTAAACATTAAGTTAATAAGTTCAAAGGTTACTGATTAGATAAGTTAAATCAACAGTTTTTTTCCCAAGAAAAGATGCAACTGCTACTTGCTATACTCGTAATGGTTGTAGCTGCATTCACAATTCATTGGTTAACAGGCCTTAGTAGCAACAATCAATAGCCCAACAGCAAAGGGCTGCAGGAGCCACAATTTAACCCAAGACTGACTTGCAGAATCCAGAGTCTATTTTCTTTTTTGTTTGTTTGTTTGTTTTTAACTCCTTTATTGCTTAGAGTGGAGGCTGAGGGACTCAGGGCAAGAGACTTCCAGAAACCAATACTTCTCCCAGATAGGAACCAATGACCAACCTGTGGGAAAGGTTTACAACTATGCTGGCTCTCAGACCCTTCTAAAGAGACCTTGGAAAATGTCATGGTTTCAAGGACCGTGGTCTCAGTTTCCAAAGGTGGGATAAAGGTGCCAAAAGCAGACCTGTGTTCTTTGGTTCTGAGCAGTTCACAACAGCAATGGAGATGCAGTCCTTTGGTTGTCACCTGCTCTGGCCCCCGTCCATGTGTTCATTCTCCAGTACTCCAAGGTAGAAAATGAAAATATATGAGCAAGAGAAAGCCTTGCAATAATTGCAGCATGCCTGCTTTAAAGTCAGTCCCTGGGGCATCACTTTAACCACAAAGGGAGTTGATGCTGGTATGAATGCCACAGTTTGCTTCCCCTTGCGCTGACCACTTTTTTTTTTGAAAGATCAAAGCACATTGTGTAAGAATGTGATGTTTGACATTGGACAAAGTACTTTTTTTCCAAAATAGACATTTTCCAAAAACGTAACTTGCTAGACTAATGGGCAGTGAGAAGCCAAAATGACTGCCCTCCGCCTTCTCCTTGTGTATCTTTGCCAGAGTCCTTGGGACTTGCCAAATCTGGTCATGCCTGCTTAGCCTGCTCGACTGATTGTGCCAGAAAAGAAAATAAGACACAGATGTATTTGAGCTCTTTGAGATGCCAGTAAGAGAGACAGCTAATGGCTTCATTTCGACCCTCCCCTTCCAGCTGGGCACAGGTGGGGATAATGAGGTCCCTCTCCCTAATCAAACTCAATTATTTACTACTCTATATAACCGCAAAGACATTCACATTCCGCTCAGAATATAAAACACACTGTGGGCTCCTTCTAAGCACTGCCACTGGGTATTTATAACAAACTCAAGTGGCTAACAGTTTGCCTTGGCAGGAGTTTAAGTGTGTAAAGTTTTGCAAACTGTTTCTGTTCAAATATGTCCTGCTGAAATGGGGTCTCAGGTGGGGTTCTATAACTGTCAGGTCAGTGAACTGCATAACATGTGAGAATGTATTCACCATGCAGTGCAGACAGGATCTGGAAATCAAACGCTTCGTTCCACTGCAACCTTCTGAAGCATCACGGTTGTTTCAGCAGCAAGACTGACACTGTATTAATAAACATTACGAGTCACTAGCCTGACATGTACACAGCAGCAGCTGACAGACTCCAACGTAAGCTGAGGGAGAGCAGAGGAAATCAAAATGAGACACAGGAACTGAACATAGCCAAGGGGGCTGCAGCATGAAACAAGCTGCATTAACTCAGAAATGCGAGTCCCAAACTTTCAGAAGACACAGTAACTACAGCAACAATCTGGTATAATCGTTGAATATTGAAGTAAATGATAGCTGTCTAAAAATGTGTGCTATTATTGTAAGAATAAAGCATACCCTAGCACATTTTCTGCCGATATCTTAGCCAGCAAAGCATCCATACTTGGTTTGTCTAACCTTTGAATTCTTAGAAGGATGTAATTAATTCTTTCCATCTTTATTACTTGTTCCAGTATTTCTGCCATTTAAAACAGACACAAAGAACAATCTTTTCTTTCCTCCAGACAATAGCCTTTGTCAAAAAGGAAATCAAGTCAGATTTACAAATACAAAATTAAGCAGGCTGCATGTTCCATTTTCATATATAAGAACAATGAAAATGTTTGCTAATACAACAGTATGGAAGGAAACAACATGCAGTTGGTCTGGGTAATTCATACCTAGATTGCCAGGCTTGATGACAGAGAACACGACTCTTATTTTTATTTTGTATTCCATTTTAGCTCTGCCCCTTCCCAAACTATGTGATCTTGCTCTGATCCTCAGCTTAAAGGTTTTACAAAGGAGGTGCTTATAGGGATAAAGGCAGAAATTAAATATATGAAAAATGTCTGTTTGCCTTTTCTTCTCTTTTTCTTGCCCGTTCCACTTTACAGATCACAAGGCAATGCCTCTGAAGAGCAGAAGAATCTTCTAGTTAATGATGCCCTTCCTGATAAAGGACCAGCCATTTGGTGTATATTTTGGAGATACCATCAAAAAGGTAATTTTAAAACTACAGGCTTTTAAAAGTACTCACGTAAGAAAGAGCAGTGAACCTGGGTATGCCTCTTTACAAGCTGCTCACCATTTCCTCTGGGCAAAGCCAAGTGAAACCTAGGCAGCTTTGGGGAGTCCTCTGGCCATGGTGGTTGTTCAAGGCAGTCCAGCTTCCCACCTCTTACCTGGTGGCTCTTCATCCACACAGCAGAAATGTACCTAGACTCTATTAACATGCAATCCTTTGCTCATTATTGTACTAAACATTGTAAGGAAAACACAAAGGAAGGTAATGTAAGTGCACTGACTGACATGGATCTGACCTGGTTCTGTCTGTTTTATTAGTCTAGATGTTTGCTCCCTTGGAACCCTCCTTCCTCACTCTGTAGCCAGGTCTGCTTTGTCATTGCCATTTGTGAACTCAATTCCATTTCACGAGTTCTGGGTGAATGAGCACTGTGCTGGAGGAGGGTAGAAGCAGACAGATGAGGTAGTCCCTTTCTTGTATCACTGTATTTCTAGAGGATAGCTGGGTCCCAGTTTGGTCACTGCTAGCAAGGAGCACTTCTCCAGATGCTGGGGTCCATCTGAGATCCAGCTTTTTATCTGGCTTTGGACATCAGTCAAGAATTGTCCTCGGGCTGCATTTTTAGTCACCAGACTGCTTGCCCACCAGGCACAGGGGGCTGGGTTTGATCCTTAGCACACTATAGAAACCAGGCATGTTATGGATCAGGAGCTCAAAGTCACCTTTGGCTGCTCACTAAGTTCCAGGCCAGCCTTACATATAAGAGAACCTGTCTCAAGAAACAAACAACCTCCCCTGTTTTTCCCTCCCACATTTTCCCTGCTTCCTACAGTCCTGATGCGTCCACCCATCTTTACTGCTTAGACAACACACACTCAATCTGTCTAAAGTCAATCAGAATCAATGGATAGTTTAGAAATTTATCCACCCATGGACTTGGAAAGCAGGCTGTTTTTGTTAGAAGTTTATAATTTTCAAGTTGGTAGAGAAATCAAGTCTCCCTCAAACAGAAGCTCTATGTCCTGGGGTTTCCTGAGGCCTATAGGATTTGGGGGACTAAACCTGACTCTCACCTACGAGATGTATTAGAAGACATCCAAATCCAAATTCATTTCCACACAACATTTTTCCAGTAGAGATTCATTTAAAATAAATAAAGTTTATTTTATTATTGTCAACTTCTAGCTCACTATAGCAGGGTTACTTTTTTTCACTTCTGTCTGATGAGGGCAGAAAATAATAAAAATAGAATGTAAATAATAATAAAATTTAGTAATTCATAATCTTTGCAGGATAGAAAGAAAGAAAATTAAATTTAAACCTCTCTTCTCCCTGATATTAATCTGCATAGTATCACTTTCTGAGGTCCACAGCCCCCTTCTTCCAGGAGTCAACTATTAAATTTATAGGCTGCGCTTCAGAATTTAAGTATTTTATTTTAGCTCAATGAAAATCATATATACATACAAAAATCATATCCATTTAAGGAGACTTATATATGATTGAACTAAAAGAAAAATTAATGTATAAATATACACATCATATAAATATATATACATATTTTATAGATGTGCATATGCTTAGATTATACCAATTCTGGTTGCATGCTCCTCACTCCACCCAGCTGTCCCTCATTGGACAGAAATGAAAGGAAGTCAGTTTGCTAAAAAGAAGCAGAGGCTGACAAACAAATGCCAGCCATGCCTACTACCTCCGCATCGCCTATGGCAACCTTCACATTATAATGGAGTGTTGCAACAGAAACTATATGACACACAGGCCCAAGACATTTACTACCTGGCCTTCACAGGAGGTCTGCTAACGTTTGTGATAAGAGAGGTGTGGGGGCAGCATGTGCCAGCAGCTAGAGCTATTTAACATCACTAATGGATTAGTAAAGGTCAAATTCATCACTGCAAGCAGAAGCAAAGTTTGCTAAGCCTAAAGACGGTGTGAGAACTCAGATTACATACAGTGCTTTACTGGGGCAGGCTATCTCTATAAAATGTGTGCTCTTTGGTGCCAGAATCATGTGTGCCCAGGTACCAGGAAGGCCCATCTTTGTGTAGCTCAATCAACAAAAGCAGGAAGCACACTTGTCCTGGCTTACTGGGGACAGGAGGGAGGTGACAAGGAGGAGAGGGCTCTGTTCTGGGTACAGGATTTCCAGTTTTGTATGTAGAAAAGTTCTAGCAGAACAAGAGGAATTAGTCATGCTAACAGAAAATCTGAAGGGACAAATGCAAACAAGAATTCTCTAGTGGAGAAGGTTACATTTGGAGGATACATTATAAATTAATTAAAATAATGTGTTGGAAATTAAAAATAACATTCATTCTTTAAAAGGGAAATAATATGGCAATCACATTGTCATGAAAATGAACATCAAAAGACTCAAGTTGCCAAGTAAAACATTTAACTCTCACTAAACCTGGCATCAATTTATTTTTAGCAAAACACTGACATCAAGATTATTAAATATTTATTAATGCTATTATTTAGTTATATTTAATGTCATGTTTTAGGTTGTGTAAAATAGGGAATTTATAGTTAAAACATTATAGACTTTTAGAGCCAAAGTTTTATATTTATATGCATTCAAGTGGCACTACACCAAAACTAATTTTGGGAAACAATGCAGCTCCACAATGAGCCTAAGTTCATAAGAATTTACTACTCATGCTTAAGAATATTCCTCTTGTCCAGATTTGATAGGAGAGAAATTAAGGCATAACAAAGTAATGTCAAAAATCAAATAACAAGTTGCTAGTGAGACTTGAACCTGGGTTTGCCCTGTGGCGTCTCACTGGGAGGCCAATAGTAGGTTTCTGGAGTCTTTGTGGGGTATAGGGTTGAGAGCCTCTAAGGACAGAAGGCAACTTGGGGCTTCTAATACTCGAAGTATAAGCACAGACCCGAAGATTCATCTATATCTTCTCCACAGAGTCCTCTGCTGCGCTGAGGACACAGAAACTTTCTCTCACAAGGGGAAAAAGACCCAGAATACTCAAATAGTTTATGCTGTACAATCCTATTTTCCCAAGTCTCAAACAAAGGAATCTGTTTTAAAGGGACAGGAGAAAGTCCTTCAA
The DNA here is from genome assembly GCF_037038515.1 of Microtus pennsylvanicus. Taxonomy (NCBI): domain Eukaryota; kingdom Metazoa; phylum Chordata; class Mammalia; order Rodentia; family Cricetidae; genus Microtus; species Microtus pennsylvanicus. The sequence continues at coordinate 49,091,323 of NC_134587.1, read as the reverse complement.
GGCAATGCCTCATTAGAACTGTGAATTTGCTGGCTCCAAACAGCAGGGGGTGCCAAAGGGATCACTATTAATCCCAGGAGATGGCCAGGAGAGGGACAGCAGAGGCCTAGTTTAGAATCACTTAGGTTAGACTGAAACCTGAGTGTGTGGGGTCACCCTTAGCTGCTGGGACTCGAATGGACAAATCTTCACCTCCATCTGCAGTACTTAGCATTCTTTGGATGGAAATCACAGCAGGGTGAGCTCTGCTGGAGCTAATCATGATCATCTTAGCTAACAGTACTGTTTGCTTCAACTGGTGCAGCATCCTCAAACAGCACTTAGACTCATCTCTGCTCTGAATCAGCAGGCTGTAAGGCGGATGGTTGGGTGATCTATTAGTAAAGCTACATGTATCACTATACATCTGCTTACGATGTGTTCACTTTCAATGCAGGAGATAGATTTCTAGGACTGTTATTTTATGTATATACAGACACTTTCACAGGCTGCACCAGACTCACAAAGGCACAGGAAAGGCTAAGCACAGTCTAAAAGAAGGCAACGAGGAAAAATCAAATTGAATTTGGACCAGACGGAGAGAAAAGGTTTTTAAATCACAACAGAAAAATGACCACAATACACATTTTCATTTCCTTGACTAGAAAGTGGCAAACCCAAATGCTGCTTCCTAGGCTCCTTGTCACCACTGCTCCCAGAGGCCATCTGTAGACATGCTGTTCCCACCTCTACCTACGCCTATTACTGGCTGTACATGCTGTAGGTGAAGAAGCATGAAACAGCAATGCACACACATGTTCCCAAATCATTCTGCAAGTAGTCATGTGAGCAGATGTTCTAGGCACCACACATAATTCACCTGATGCACAAAACCTGATGCAAAATACTAGCAGGTCAGGGTGAAACACTGAGGAAAATAACAAGTAGTACTCACATTCGAACAAAGAGTGATTCTTTGGATGTCAGACCAGGAGATGAATACTTTTCAACCAGGGCCAAAGTACTGAAACCAAACTTATGAATGGGCTCATTGGAATCCAACGGTGGGAAATCTGTGTCTACCTCCCCATCATCCTCAGCAATATGCAGGCAGTAGGCACTGACATTGTCACTGAAAGAAAAACCACACAGGCAAATGAGTACTGTAGGAAGAGACATGCAGTCCAGACAGCATGGAGCCCAGCCACCACATTGACTCTGTTGCTCTCTACACTCAGCCTGGGATACACCAAGAACCCCTACCTCCCCATTCACTGATAAGGAGAAAACACTTGGCAATACAAGTGTTGTCGTCATACTGTGTCATTTTCCCAACAGAACCTGGACATCTGTGAGAGATAAGATCTAGAACTCAATTCTTCAGATGAAAAGTAAGATTTAATGTTAGCCTTATACAGTAGGGTGGTGGTGGTGCACAGCTTTAATCCCAGCACTCAGGAAGCAGAGGCAGGTGGATCTCTGTGAGTTCGAGGTCTACAGAGTGAGTTAAAGGACAGCCAAGGCTACACAGAGAAAGTCTCTCTCAAAAAAGTAAAGCTAAACCAAACCAAACTAAAAACAAAAATGGAAGCTTGTAATACAGGAGGGGAAGGAAGTGGTACAGTCCCATGAGAACACAGTCACAAATAAAGAAAAAAACTACTGGGGGGGGGGTAAGTGGGCTTTGATGCACAGTAATCCTGTGACCAAGACCAGCCACCTTTCCTTTCCAAACACTACAGAACCTTAGCTGAATAAAAGCACAAGGCCTGATTATCCTGATGCTCACATCTGGCCCTTCTAACAACTTCTGGACAGTTCCGTTTCATGTCCAGTCAGGACTTCCAGATTCTAGTCTTGTCCTTTCAGAATCAACAAATACCTTTCTCCTTGAGGGACAATAAAAAGGCAATTTGTTTATAATGACAGGACACCACACCAACACAATTTAAAAGCTGAAATTAGGGTTGGGGTGTAGGTAGTGCTTGTCAAGCATGTATAAAGTCCTGGCATAAATCAGAGGTAGAGGTTTAGTCCTGTAATGCCAGCACTCAGAAGGGAGAGGCAGGAGAATCACAAGTTCAAGGTTATCGTTGGCCACATAGCTAGCCTGGGATACATGAGACCTTGACAATACATAAGTTAAGTAAGTAAATAAACGAATGCTGAAACCAATGTAAATACTTTAGAACAACGAGCTGCAGAGTGGACTGGGAAATCGAAAACCTACTAGCATTTAGGCAGGTTGGCTTCAGAAGCATAATCTAATAGTTCAGAAGGCAGGAGAATTCTAAATTCTGCAGCTAAAATTTGGAATGTTAATTATGTGATTGATGCTTTAATTAATTAATTGCAAAGTGTATGCTAATTGTTTAATTGGTTGCTTGATCTATATAGATCATTTTTTGAATTAAATGAGTTGATTTACAAAGTTTATTGATTGGATGTGACAAGGAATTATTGCACTGACTACCTGATTTGCAATTTTCCCAGTTAATTCACAATCTTTAGCTGCACTCTGCTTATTGAGAGAGTCTACTTCAGGTGATCTATACTCAGTGTGTCTGTCAAGCTTGAGAAGTATTTATTATATAAAACAAGTAATAGGGACAGATGAAAATTAATGGAAACTATGAATCTGCTAAATGGATTGATAAAAAGAAAGTAATCTGGCCATGTTTATCACTTTATATTTCATGGGTTTGCAATGTTAAGAAGAAAAATGAAATTCTTGTCTGAGTGTAGGATCTTCTAGTCTTTACAGCAAGCTGTCAACTTAACCACAAAGTAAGTGTAAAACAGACACTCTTTAGAAGAGAAAAATGCCATAGGAGAGCACCAACTCAGAGCTTTGCAGTCAGAGAGACCTGAGTTCAAGTCTCAGCTCTGTGGTTCTTGGGCTATATGATTTCAAAATAAGCTTCCCCTTGGCTTTCAAGTTCCACATCCATAACGAGGCCATAATGGCCTAATTCAGGATTAGATTCAGTGATATATGTAGAGTCTAGCATACAAGAGAAGTAGAATATGAATATGAGATGACTATAGTAAGGTCAGATGGGGACCAGCTTGAAGAGTTCTGTCAGTCCTCCCAGTATGGATACACAGCAGAGCAACAGGGGAGCTGTGACCGCGGCAGCTCATTCCAGGCAGGCGGGTTTACTCTATGTAGTGCTCTGTCTTAAGAAGGCCTCCTTCTGTATTATATAAGAGGAGTGAGGTCATTAGCAAGATTTAGCAGCAAACAGGGCTCTAAGTCCTCAATTGAATATCCAAGGAGATGGTGATTAAACATTGCACTCTGTGCACAAACCTGTTGGTTCCTTTGTGCCTCCACAAAGCAATCATCATCCTCTAACAGGAGCTACTGCTGTGTTGTCACTTTCTAGGACAAGACAATGTCATTGGCTGTGTGCTGTGGGTACTGTGTATCACACAGTGATGTGTGATGCTGTTCAGTATATATGTCGCTTTCATTGGTTGATGAATAAAGCTGTTTTGGCCCGTGGCTTAGCAGAGTAAAGTCAGGTGGGAAATCCGAACAGAGACATAAAGAGAGAGAGCAGGTAAAGTTAATGAGATACCATATAGCTGCCAAAGGAGTAACATGCAGGCACCAGTAAGCCACAGCCTAGTGGCAATACACAGATTAATAGAAATGGCTTAATTTAAGATGTAAGAGCTAGCCAGGAATATGCTTAAGCCATTGACCAAACAGTGTTGTTGTAATTAATATAGTTTCTGTGTGATTATTTGGGTCTGGATAGCTGGGAAACAAAAAGTACAATTTCTATTTACAACACTGGGAAACTGGCCTTGGCCCATTCAACTCAGTGACTGCTTCTATTTTATACATTTAATTGGGAAACAAAAGTACAGTTTCTGTTTACAAATGGCGCCCAAACATTTGGCAAGAATTTCCACATAAAGTCTGAGAAAGTTTAAAAAAAAAAAAAAGAAAGAAAAAAAAATCCTAGAGAGAAAAGAACTGAGTGAAGCACAGCTTCTTGGTAGCAGCATTGTCTTTGGTGCGCTCTGTATGCTGGAGGCAAGCAGAGGTGTGGCTCCATTAAGAGAGGCTTCCTGACTCAACGTTAGTGACAAAAACCTTATAGTTCTTTGAAGAGGCTCTGCCAACAAACACTTAAATGGTGTTTATGAGCAGTCGGCTTCTTGGTGGTGGCATGGACCTTGAAACTCCACAGAGTTGTGGCAATAAACATGGTTCTCGCCAATACCTCCACCATGAAGTTAGACTCTCAAAAAACTAAGGAATATGACAGAGCTAGTTGCCAAAGCTGCAGCTTTAATCCTAGTCATGTTGCTTAACAAATTAAAAATTCATGTACTCAAAAGAGATAGAGATATACAATAGACAGATTCAGGAAAAAAAAACTTTAAATGGTTTACAGTGTGTTTAACATATATACATAGGCTTAGGAGAGAAAAGAAAAAGGATAGAGAAAGTCCTTAACAAATGGAATAGAGTAGCTAGTTGTAGTGACTCACACCTTTAATCCCAGCACTTGGGAGGCAGAAGCAGGCAGATCTCTGTGAGTTTGAGGCCAGCCTGGTTTACAGACTGAGTTCCAGGACAGACAAAGATACCAAGAGAAACCCTGTCCCAAAAACAAACAAATAAACAAACAAAACCAAAAATGAAAAAGCAAAAATAAAAGAAATAGAGTAAGAAAAAAAAAAGCTATGTAAAGATAAAAATTAAACAAAGAGTCTGGATTATGTATGTTATTGTGTTTTCTTTGAACCTTGTGACTGTGAATGAGCTAACTGCAAAGAGACATTTCACTATATTGGCTGCTAAGCTAAACTAACATTTACATTTTAAAGGTATTGACTTCAAAATTTAAGTCTGAGGACATGTTACTCTGGAAAAAAACTTCTGCTTTTGTTTCCCCACACAAGATAAAAAGTTGTGGATTCCTTACCACCTAAAAAGGATTGATTAAATAAGACCCCCTGAAGCGAAGGCCCAGGTTTTCCAACATCTACAACAGCTTCAAGACTACTGGCTGAGATGGTCCACAGGATAGCCCATGAAAGACCTGATTAACAGTGTCCCCAATTAGCAGGATGTAGTCTAGAAAACTACACACAAAATCTCAAATATGGTTTTTAAATGTTTGTTTTCATTTAAAGAGGGTTGATTATAAGTGGTTAATGGTCACAGTCGATTGCTTTCTTAAAAAAAAAAAGGATACACACACACACACACACACACTCTAAATGGTATGGATTTTGGTCTGCTGATAGAAATTTAAGGTCAATTTTGTTAAATTATATATTTTCTTGTTTAAGGTATTATGTTTATACAACTCATTAAAAATGTATTATATTTTCACACGAGTGAATTAACAGAACATTTGAAAACTTTAAAACAAAAAGAAGAAAGCTCACCTAAAAGAACTAGACAGCAGGAAATAATCAAATTGAGAGCTGAAATCAACAAAACAGAAACATAGAAAACGATACAAAGAATCAATGAGACAAAGGGTTCTTCAAGACAATCAACAAAACAGACAAACCTTTATCCAAACTAACCTAAAGGCAAAGAGATAATATCCAAATTAACAAAATCAGAAATGAAAAGGGGACATAACAACACACACAGAGGAAATACAGAGAATCAGCAGGTCATATTTCAAAAGCCCATACTTCATAAAATTGGAAAACTTAAAGAAAATGGACAACTTTCTGGATAAGTATCACTTACCAAAATTAAACCAAGTAAGCAAATCAAGACCAGGTAAGCAAATAAAATAGACCTATAACTGCTGAAGTAATAGAAACAGATATCAAAAGTCTCCCAACCAAAAAAGGCGCAGGACCAGATGGTTTCAGCTCAGAATTCTACAAGACTTTCAAAGAAGAACTAATACCAATACACCTCAAATTATTCCACACAAGAGAAACATAATGAACAATGCCAAACTCTTTCTATGAGGCTACAATAACCATGATACCCAAACCACAAAAAGACATTACTAAGAAAGCAAATTACAGACCAATCTCACTCATAAACATTGATGCAAAAATACTAAATAAAATACTGGCAAATTGAATCCAAGAACACATCAGAACCATCATCTACCATGACCAAGTTGGCTTCATTCCAGAGATGCAGGGATGGTTCAACATACGAAAATCTGTCAACATGATCCACCATATAAACAAGCTGAAAAACAAAAACCACATGATCATCTCATTACATGCCGAAAAAGCTTTTGGCAAAATACAACATTCCTTCATGATAAAGGTTTTGGAGAGAGCAGGGATACAAGGATCATACTTAAATATAATAAAGGCAATATACAGCAAGCCAACAACCAACATCAAACTAAATGGATAGAAATTCCCAGCGATTCCACTGAACTCAGGAACAAGACTAGGTTGTCCATTCTTTCCACATTTATTCAATATAGTTCTTGAGGTCCTAGCTAGAGCAATAAGACACCAAAAGGAGATCAAGGGGATACAAATCAGAAAAGAAGAAGTCAAACTCTCACTGTTTGTTGATGATATGATAGTTTATATAAGCGATCCCAAAAATTCTACCAAGGAATTTCTATGACTCATAAACACTTTCAGTAATGTAGCAGGATACAAGATTAACTCAAAAAAAAATCAGTAGCCCTCCTATACACAAATCATAAAAGGGCTGAGGAAGAAATCAGAGATTCAACACCCTTCATAATAGCCAAAATATCTAATAGCATAAAATATCTAAGAGTAACTCTAACCAAACAAATGGAAGACTTGTAAGACAAGAACTTTAAATTTTTGAAGAAAGAAACTGAAGAAGACACCAGAAAGTGGAAAGATCTCCCATGCTCTTGGGTAGGCAGAATTAACATAGTAAAAATGGCAATCTTACCAAAAGCAATCTACAGATTCAATGCAATGCCCATCAAAATCCCAACAAAATTCTTCACAGACCTTGAAAGAACGGCACTCAACTTCATTTGGAAAAGCAAAAAACCCAGGATAGCCAAAACAATCTTGTACAAGAAAAGAACTTCTGGAGGCATCACAATCCATGACTTCAAACTCTACTACAGACAGAAGGACCAATGGAAACTAATAGCAAACCTGGATATCAATCCACACATCTTCGAACACCTGATTTTTGACAAAGAAGCAAAAAATATCAAATGGAAAAAAGAAAGCATATTTAACAACTGGTGCTGGCATAACCGGTTATCAACATGTAGAAGAATGAAAAGAGACCCATATCTATCACCATGCATGAAACTCAAGTCCAAATGGATCAAAGACCTCAACATAAAACCAGCCACACTGAACCTTATAGAAGAGAAAATGGGAAGTACACTTGAACACACTGGCACAGGAGACCGCTTCCTAAATTTAACCCCAGCAGCATAGAAACTGAGAGAAACAATTAATAAATGGGACCTCCTAAAACTGAAAAGCTTCTGTAAAGAAAAGGACACGGTCAACAAGACAAAATGACAGCCTATAGAATGGGAAAAGATCTTCACTAACCCCACATCAGACAGAGGTCTGATCTCCAAAATATACAAAGAACTCAAGAAATTGGTCAGCAAAAGAACACATAATGAAATGAAAAAATGGAGTACAGACCTAAATAGAGAACTCTCAAATGGATCTAAAATGGCTGAAAGACACTTAAGGAAATATTCAACATCCTTAGTCATCAGAGAAATGAAAATCAAAACAACTCTGAGATTCCATCTTACACCTATAAGAATGGCCACACTGATGACAACTTATACTGGAGAGTTGTGGGGAAAAGGGAACACTTCTGCATTGCTGGTGAGAATGCAAGCTGGTATAGCCCCTTTGAACGTCAGTGTGGTGATTTCTCTAAAAATTAGGAAACAATCTTCTTCAAGACCCAGTAATACCATTTTTGGGTATATTTCCAAAGGATGCTCAATCGTACCACAAGGACATGTGCTCAACTATGTTCATAACAGCATTGTTTGTCATAGCCAGAACCTGGAAACAACCTAAATGCTCCTCAACCGAAGAATGGATCAGGAAAATGTGGTACATTTATACAGTGGGGTACTACACAGCAGAAAGTAATAACAACATCTTGAATTTTGCAGGAAAATGAATGGAGCTAGAAAACATTATTTTGAGTGAGGTAATCCAGGCACAGAAAGATAATTATCACATGTACTCACTCATAGGTGATTTTAAAACATAAAGCAAAGAAAGCCAGCCTACAAACCACAATCCCAGAGAACTTAGACAACAATGAGGACACTCAGAGAGATTGACATAGAGCTAATCTACATGGGAAATAGAAAGTAGAAAAGACAAGATCTCCTGAGTAAATTGGGAGCATGGGGACCTTGAGGAAGGATTGAAGGGGGGAGGGAAGAGGCAGGGAGGGGAGCAGAGAAAAACGTAGAGCTCAATAAAAATCAATAAAAAATGTAATATATAATTAAGAAATACAGATTAGATAATCATCTATTAATCAAACCTTTAGTCATGTTAGTTAGGTTTTATATATATATATATATATATATTTCAGTTAAGACAGATAATCTTCACCACTTCAAAGACCTACAGAATTTGGTATTTAAAATGTTTTAAGAACTTAAAGACATGTGAGACATGTCTGCTTCTGGCAGTACAATCTATTTCAAGAGGATGATGGGCATCAAAGAGGCTCCTTATGAAGTCTGCTAGCCATTTGGGCAAGAAACTGCTTTTGCCTGGACTGCTTGACAGTATGCCATATAAACTGGACATGCAGGACCCACAGAAAAATGACTGGTGAACTTGCCAAAAAGAAGGTGAGACGGTCCTTTACAGTTCCTCCTTCATGAAAGAGCTGCCAGACATTCTGCAGGACACAGAAGAAAGTGACTAACAAACTGTCAATATAGATGAAACAGTCTTTCAAATTTCCTGCTTTATGGAAAAGTCTGCTGATGGAGGAGGGTCATTTGTCTATGTGTTACTTTCATTGGTTAATAAAGAAACTGCCTTGGCTTTTGATAGGACAGCAGCTTAGATAGACGAAGTAGACAGAACAGAATGATGGGAGAAAGAAGGCAGACGCCATGGAGCCAGCTGCCAGGTCAGACAGGCTGAATCTTTCCCGGTAAGCTACCACCTCGTGGTGCTACACAAATTACTAGATATGGGTTAAACGAATATGTAAGAGTTAGCCAAGAAGAGGCTAGGTATAATGGGCCAAGCAGTGTTTAAAAGAATACAGTTTCCGTGTAATTATTTCGGGTGTAAAGCTAGCCTTGCAGGACCCGGGCAGGACAAAAAGCAGGCCTGCTTGCCTCATCACTACAGTCTGCCAGATACTATGGGCCTGTAGGCTGAAGATCAATGCCCCAATGTTACAGAACTTTGGGTAACTGCCCAGGCAGCGATATGTTTCTGCTAACTCTAGAGTTTTGGAAGTTGCTTACAATGCACTTTCCTGAGGTTCTTGGAGTTGAAGGCTAGATAGAAAGGAGTGTTCCCCTTACCCCACATCCTCTCCAGCATAAGCTATCATAAGTGTTTTTGATCTTGGCCATTTTGACAGATGTATGATAAAAATCTCAGAGTTGTTTTGATTTGCATTTCTCTGATGGCTAAGGATGTTGAACATTTCCTTAGGTGTCTTTCAGTCAATTGAGATTTATCTGTTGACAGTTTAGGTCTGTACCCCATTTTCTTTATTGGATTATTTATTCTTTTGATGTAAAGTTTCTTGAGTTCTTTGCATTTATTGGAGATCAGTCCTCTGTCCAATGTGAGGTTAGTAAAGATCTTTTCCTATTCTGTCAGCTGCCGTTTTGTCTTGTTGACCATGTCCTTTGCTTTAGAGAAGCTTCTGTTTTAGGAGGTACAATTTATTAATTGCTGCTCTCAGTGTTAGAGTTAGGGAAAACTCTGAGACAGGCTAGCTTCCTCACCCTTGAACTCCCACTTCCACTATCCTGGGGTAATTTATTTCTCAGCACGGTCATGGATTCGAAGTGCCCACTGTACTATGAAACTCTAGAATTACATAGGAAATAATCCTATTTGCTGCACAAAGGTCTTATAAAGATTAAATGACTGTATGTATTACAAAGTATCTGGCATGAAAAAGGATTCTCATTTCACCAAGATTTCTTCAATAAGTCTTCATCTTCTGATTACAATGAAGCACAGAGAGCCTGGGGCAGATAAACCCTGAGGTCCTGTCTGACTGGTACCCAAGAACACACTAATCAAGACTAGCAAGCAGGAAAAAGGAAATGAGAGGTGGGAGTTTGAACACTGAACAGGAGTAAAATGGATCCTGTGGTCAGAAAGAGCCATGGGCAGAAGGGATAGAGACGTGGAACCAAACTTTCAGTGAATATAGCAACTTGGTTTCACTTATTTATGTATCAACAATTGATGTGAACTTTTTTTCACTTGGAAAATGTATTTCAATGAGATAACCAATATTCAATTTCTGGTGTGGCTTTTATGAAGTGACAGAAGCCTGTAGCCTACATATTGATAACATTTAATTCATACATTAAAAACTTTAGGAGCATTACAGGACACATCACAGATTTTTCCAGATTTTATCTGGTATGCTCAATTTACATATTCATAAAAATGTACCCATCTTTTGGAAATACAGGAGAAAGAATCCTTTGAAGTGTGATGACCACAGGCAAAAAAAAAGCTTATGGTTCTGTTTTGCTTTTAATGAAAAAGAAAAGAACACATTAGTCTGACACGTCCAGAACTCTCAATACCAGAGCCCTGGTGTTTACTGTGATGGCAATCAATATTAAGAGTCTGCTGGGCATTAGTAAGGGAAAAGGTGGGAGGATACTGGTTGTCACTCAGAGCTTGATCTCTGAAGTCAGAAGGAAAAAATTAAGACTCTCCATGTTTCAATTTCCCCAGAACCTACATAAAACAAATGGTAAAAACTGATAAGTACCTAAAATTCAAAACATAGCAACCTCCCTCAGGAAGAATGGCTTTAAGTTCTCCAGGACAGCAGTTTTAGAGAGAAAATACCTGCTGGCTGCTAAATAGAATCTAGGCCTTTGTAGCTACTATCTGCCCTCTTTGGGGAGCTCCTGTCACCATCTTCAAACCCAAGCACCTTCTTGTTTTCATACCTTATTCCATTTTCATCATGGTCCTGTACAGAGCTCTGCTGTCCTGAACAAGTTTACAATAATTGTATTAACATTTTTACATGCTAATTCTGTCATTTCTGGAAAGTCCTCTGTATTATTCTGAATTACACAGTCTTCCAAACAATTTACAGAATTGTCAGGATTCTGACTTTCACAAACTCCACAACCTTTTATAAATACTTCCTGTAGACATTCTTTCAATCCTACAACCAAAAGGACATTTCGGAATATAAATATGGCATTGTCACCTTTCCCTACCTTTAGAATAAAGACAAATGAATCCGCCTTCTACAACACCTTCCACTGTGCTCTGCTGCTTTCCAAGCTGCTCCTTCACACCCTCTATTACTGAAGACACACCTAGGGCTTAGTCACAGCCTCACCAGATGGCACATCTGTTTGACCATGGTGTAGACTAACAGCCTGGAGGTGCCATGCTCTTAGATGGTCAGGTCACTAAGATTTAGCTCAAGCCTCATTTTCACTGGCAATGCTTCTCTGACTTCCTCCTACTCCAGAGCAACACAGGGCTCCAGACAAAAGTCAAGGCTTATTCTCATGTCCCTAGAACTCTCTGGATCTCTGTTCTCAAAGTCTCAGTGATACTGAAGTGAGCATGTATAATTTGGTATCTCAACCTCGAGACCACAGACCATGATTACTTGTATCCCAGTGTCCAACATAGGGTCTGGGTGGCATCAGCAGTATGCAATGTTTGAGCGAAGGCAGATAGGCAGGAAGTCTGCTATGAGTATGGCTATGGCATCTATTCATGATGCTGTTTGTAAGAAGAGCCTCACAGCCTAAGGTGGAGGCACACGCCTTTAATCCCAGCACTGGGGTGACAGAGGTAGGCGGATGGATCTCTGTGAGTGTGAGGCAAGTCTGGTCTACAGAGTAAATTGCAGGACAGGTTCCAAAGCTACAGTGAAACCCTGTCTTGACAAACAAACAAGAAGAAGGAAGAAGAACAGGATGAACAGAAGTAGCAGCAGCTTTATTTGTTTGTACAGAACAGTTAAGAGCAAGGGAAACAAGCAGCTCCAGTTCAAATCTTGACTTAGGATCTGCATCCTTCTCCATCTATGCCATTTAATAAAACATATGGGAACTTGGGAAATTATTTAACTCCCAATCCTCAGTTTCTCTCTAATGAAAACATTATTTATGACTTCCAAAGCTCCCACAAGAAATAAGACAACAAACTAAGAGTGCTTTAGCACACACTGGGACACACATAGCGGTGGGCAACCCTGGCAGCTTGCAAACTATAAGCTTGCTTTTTCTTCCATTCAGCAGCTACAATGTCTGCAATAGCTCTCTATCTATCATTTAAATTAGGACATGGGAGCTAGAAAGTTGGCTCAGCGGTTAAGAGCACTGGCTGCTCTTCCAAGGGACTTGGGTCCTAGCCCCAGCACCTACATGGCAGCTCATAACTGTCTGAAACTCTAGTCCCAGGAGATTCTATGCTATTTTCTGACCTCAGTGGGCTCGAAGCATGTAAGTGATAAACTGACATACATGCAGATAAGATACCCATACACATAAAATTAAAATTAAAACAATAAAATGGGAAAAATAGTGGGGGGGCTCTAATTAGGGAGAGGAAAAAATATAAATACAGAAGGAAGGGAGAGGGTAAAATAACAGTCAAGATGTCTGGAAAAGTCATAAGGAATCATACTAACTGTCTGCCTAAAAATAACTACACTACACTTAAGTTACTAGATAAAGATATATGCATAGTTTACGTGAAATTTTCTTACCTAGGCTGACAATGCTCCCTCCCTCCACTTTACACAACCATTATAATTCCTAACTACATTGTAGATATTTGTCCAATTCCCACACATAAATGTAGTCTTCACCCCGATCAAGGAAATTTCTCTTTCCAACAGACAGAAACCATTGCAGAAAACCACAATCAATCTAAATGCAAACTTGTGGCATCTAGTCCCAAGGGATATATCTACCACTCCTGCAACTAAGGCTTGGGGATCACTGCTGAAGAGGGAAAGAAAGGCCATAAGAGCCAGAGGAACAGGGATTTTGCTGTAACAGTGTCAGAATGTCAGAAGCTAGACTCATAAAGTCTCCACGACTGCCTAACAAGAACAACACCAAAGCATGACGAACTAGATGGGAGGAGGGATCAGACCCCAACCCTACACAAAGAACTACAGGCATCTAACGAATGCTGAGAACAGAAGAAATACAGTGCCCAGGGAAGATTACACCAACTGGTTATCTAAAACCAAATAGTCTTCCCTAAAAATTAATATACAAGTAATATTATACAGACTGAGTAGGTTGAACTTATGTGTTTAAGAACACATGCACACACAATGGTTTAAGAAAAGAGGCCATAAATTTGAAAGAAAGAAAGTGGGGAGGGGTGGTGGTGGTCTAAGGGAGGGTTTAGAAGGAGTAAAGGGGCCGGGCGGTGGTGCACACACCTTTAATCCCAGCACTCAGGAGGCAGAAGTAGGTGGATCTCCGTGAATTGGAGGCCAGCCTGGTCTACAGTGTGAGTTCCAGGAAAGTCAGAGCTACTGTCTCGAAAAACAAAACAAAGAAGAAAAGGGAAGAGGGAAATGAAGCCATTATATTATAGTTTCAAACAATAATTTTATAAAACTAAAATAAAAACAATAAATGAAACAAGACATACCGAGGTTGAGACCTTCCTGGTAGTTCCTGGTGAGTAAAAACCTGTGACAGAAGTTGGGGGGGGGGTTGTACACATCTTTGATTTCAGCACTCAGGAGGCAGAGGCAGGCAGATCTCTGTGAACTCATCGTCAGCCTGGTCTACAAGAGCTAGTTCCAGGACAGCCAGAGCATTTACACAGAAAAATCTTGTCTCCAAAATCCAAAACAAACAAAAAACCAAAACCAGAACCAAAACAAATCTGTGACAGGCAGAGGCTTGTCCTATCAGACACCTGGAGAAGGCCTTCCTTGCAAGGTAGGCTTGAAGTACCTGTCCAGATGTGAACATTCCCATCTCTTCCACTAGCCCACTGCTTCTTTCTGCTTTAGGTCTGCTGCCACACTATTCCATCTCCAGGGTCTCTCTCAACCTAAGGGCTTCTGTTGCCCATTCCCAGGGAGTTTCTCTGACTTCAGGCTAGGTAGTCATAAATGGTGTCCTTCCTTCAAAGCACTCAGGTTCATTACCTGAAAAATGTTTTTAAGTTATTTGTCTACTTCATTTATGAGACTACTGAATTAATGAAAGAGAGACAATGTCTATTGCACTTAGCACTTGTACAACAGCAGAATGCCTGAAATGTAAGAAAAACACTCAGTGAATGCTGCTGAAATACATGGATGAATACAAATGATAAGGGAAATGAGCCAGATACCAAGTGCTATTACACTTGATAATTTCTTCTACCCAACACACTGTACATTTTTGAGTAAAGTGATAGCATTTCTCTTATTCTTCATTTTATCCTTCCTTAACATCTAGGGCCAAGAACTCTAAAAATATTTGCTGAAGGAACGTCAGTGGCTGCCAACAGTAAGGAGTAAAGATGCACAGGTGATGCACAGGGCTCTGGAGATTAGGCAGGATATCCAAAAAAGAAGGCAGAAAGGCGTATCTGACTAGAGTAGAGTAGGAACACATAAGATATTTTTGCCAGTTAAAAATGGGAAGCTTTAACATGCACTGAAGTGCAAAAGGAGAAGGGCTACTTAAGCTAATAATATATTTAGGCAAATGGTTCTTGAAGACGACTCTACTGACATAAAGTGGAAGTGGTGACCTAGAAAGGGGAGGAGAGTAGATGGAAATGTGCACTCCGTGTGAGAAGAGACAGATAAAGAATGGACCAATGACACCCAATAGCAAAGCGAGTCGGAAACATCAAGAAAAGTCCAACCTGCCTAAATACTGTGACTCATTTATGAGATACCAAAGTATCATGCCAAGGTACAATCACTTGCAATAAGAGAGTGCTAAATCATACTGCTGTGTTGAATGACTGCTAGAAATCTGTAGATGTAGCTGGCTATAGTAATGGGATGTAATAGCAACAGAAACATGTTTACCATGGATTTTCTCATTTTTTTACAACAATCTGTTATAGTGTGTACCACATTTTACACACAAGAACACTATACTGCTTGGAATCTATGTAGCACATTCTAAAACACCCTGCTCCAGTAACATCAGATTTAAAACCAAGTTTACGGCTCTGTACTCTACACTTTTAACTGCTATACTACACTCTGATAAAGAGAACAGACAAAGATGTTAATATGTTTCTAAGCATCTATGAAAAATGATGATGTCTGATGCTTAATGAAGTAAACTCTTGACTATATAAAACCAGCAACTCTGCTCAAGGGCTGAAGATGGCTAACACTGAGTGGAGTGAAGCAAATCGACCGTAGGATGGTGGTCTGCACCACTTGGCTAGACCACAGCCTGGTATATTTGGCACTGTCCTTTTATAAGTTGCAAGTGGCTACCATGTATTTCTCAAATGGCATGTCTGAGTGAAGTCTACTTTAAAACTGCAAATAAACATCAGATATTAAAGATTCACAACCACAACAAGATCTAGAAGTGTGTATTTTGTGTATAAAAGTTTTTATGATGTTGACAGATTTTTTTTTTTTAAAGACAGGGTCTCATGTAGCTTACACTAGTCTGCAGCTCCCTAAGTCATCAAGAATGACTCTGAACTCTTGATCCTCCCATTTCTACCTCCCAAGGGCTGGGATCACAGGCATTTGCCATCATGCCTCATTTTATGAAGTGCTAGAGATGGAACTCAGAGCTTCCTGCATGTTAGGCAAACAAGCTCCCAACTGAGTCACACCTCTATATCCCCATCCCTGCATGTTGAAATGATACTACTTTGGAAACAATAAAATTATTATAAAATTTAAGCTTATCTTTTGCTAATTTTAAAAATGCGACTATCAGAAAATTTGAACTGACCAACATGCCCCATGATTTCAGCTGACTTTTTACTTCTGAACACTGTGGCTGCAGCCCAATACTCCCACTGCTGGGCATGGCAGCGATGTTCAAAGGTGCACTGCTCCAGGACTACAGCAGGCTCTTCAGGCTTTTAGGAGCTCACCTATCAGAAGCCTGATAAACATCACAGTAGATAAGAGACTAGAAAAATGATGAGTGTCTAAGGGACCACCGAAAAAGGAAGGGAGGTTCTAGTGTACATAAGAGTCATGATATATGACCAATGTCTATGCATAAAAAATGGGAATAGTAAAAATTACCAGTGAAAATCCCTCAATTATCTATAAAGTAGAGTAAATGTAGCTATGTGTGAAGAGCTGGTATATATCTCAGGCTTCTGACAGGGTAAATGTTACTGAGTTTTCTTTTTCTTGCACAAATGGATGTTATTCAAAAGATACTGCTCCATTCTTGGCTCTAATGGAGAAAGATAAATTAAGGAATGTTCTAGCAGACCTTACAGGTCAGAAATAGTTAGCTGATCTTCAGTACAGGGGAAAGGCAGTTTAATGGAGAAGAACAGTCATTTCAAAAACTGTGCTGGAGCAACAAGCTATCAACATATAAACCAGGCATCCAAACCCAAACCTCCCCTCCAGGTTGAATCCAAGGCATATTCTTTTCTCTGTCACCTTCTAGTAGCACTGAGGATAGAACCCATGACCCTACTCCTTGCACATGTTAGGGAAGCGCTCTACCACTGAGGCATCCTAATCCAGGTTTACCAATCTAAACAAAAAGCACACAATCATACAACTTCTATAAGGAAGTGTAGAAGGAAAATTTAGGTGACCTGGATATAATGAGAACCTTTTAGATACAACTCCAGGACGAGAAAGATGGCTTGGCAAGTAAAGGTGCTCACTGAACCTGAGGACCTGTGTTTGATCCATGTGGTTGTCCTCTGACATCTACATGAATGTTGTGACATATACTTCACAACACACATACACATGTACATACACACACCCAAGCATAAAAATTTTTTTAAAAAAAGGAAAGACCACCACCAGCATCTGTAAAACAAAGAATGGGTAAGCTGACGTCCACTAACATTGAAAACCCCTGCTCTGTAGGAGATACTACAAACATACACTGGGAGGAAAGTCTTCGCAAAGCATCTGACAAAGGAATTGTATCTAAAAACACAAAGAATTCTTAAAACTCAACAATAGGAAAACAACTTAATTTCAAAATGAACAAAAAATCCTACCAGCTCACTCAAACAGCCAAACAGAACAGGTATAAAATATAAAATGCTCAGCATCATCCATTAGAGGACTGCAAGTCAGCACACACCCTGACCACTGCACACCTATAAGAATAATGTCCAAATGCCAACTGCACTGAATGCTGGGAGAAGGTAAAACAACAAAATGCTCACCATTCGCTGGTGGAAATACCAACTGCCAGAAGCCTTCTGAAAGATAGCTGATGGTCTTACAACACAGGCTTACCTTACCACTCAATCCAGGAATTGTGCTCCAACTACTTAGTCAAATGAGATGAAAACTCCCATGAATACAAACCTGCATGCAAATATGTTATAATAGCTTTTTATGTAATGGTCAAAATATCAGAAGGAAGAGATACTCTTCAGTGGAAACTTGAGAGAGGGAAAACAGTGTAATGCTATTCTGTTGTAGACCTTAGACCAAGGCATCAGTAAATGATCAAATGTGTTGCTGTAGTAAGTATATACTGAGATCTACAAGCCAGAGGGATTTTCCTCTTCAAGAATCACAAACTATGTACAAAGAAATTATAGTAACCTGCCCAAATCTAAACAAAACTTTATAAGCCATATTTTCTGAACAAAAATTCAATAAATATGAAAAATGCAGTCTAAATTGCTCAGTCTAGTCATGTAGGAAGACTGAAGCTGTTTCAGTCAGTGCCTTCCCACTGTTTTTTCTCAGAATCAGTATATCAAATAACCAGAAAGAAAACCAAGCTAAATACCACAATTCGATCTTACAAATTAACAAACACAAGTAAGAATCAAGGATGCTAAGAATCCTCCTTTCCTTCCCTGCGGCTGGTCAGCTGCTGCAGTTTTCACAGCACAGGAGCAACTAGTTGAACAATATTCTTGTAGAAACGGTTTTCTTAACAATCAAACCAAAATTGGAGAAAAGCTCTTACATGCACCTAGCAATTTGGCCCCAGTGAATGAAGTGCTCTTCCACAGACCAGCCCACTGGGGAAAGACCAAATAAGGATCTATTCCAGTGCATCAACACTAACAGGCTGAAAAGAAAATCCTTCCCACACTGCCCGACAGGCAGGGATTTCAGAGATTTACTTTGCAGACTCAAACTGGCTTACACCAAACAGGACTAAGGAATCTGGTGTCAAAGACAACTTGCAAAAACCTCAAAGGCAGGCTTAACTCGGCAATTCCAAATGCACTGATGGGGGCAGTTCTGAGCTGTCCATGTGATGGGTACCTGGAAGAACGCACCATTGAAAGCCATGCTAACTACAGAAGTTGACAAAATAACACGAGATCACTCTAGTAGGGTCCCATGCTACACATAACCTAAGCTGATCACCTATTTGAACCTTCCTTTCAAGTTTCTTTTTAAAAAATCTTTTAGTTTGTCATCTTTTCTTTAAAAAAAAGTAAAAGCCTCTTTTCACAATTATGAAAAAATAAGGAAGCTAAATCATTCTAGATTACCAAATGAAATATATATATATACATTTATAAAAATGAAAAAATTTTCATTATGTATATTTTATAATTTCAATTCTCTAAATATGTATGGCAGGAAAAGGTGTTCAGGAATGGCAGTCTAGACCACGGATTTTACAATTTTGAATTTAAAAGGTTTTTCTTTTCTTTTAACTTGTGGTGAGACAAACTGAGACATTTTAAAGTTCTCCTATTTGAGCATGTTGCATCTATGTGAATAATTCAGTGTGTTGTTCTGTGCTATTGAACCAGTGACGGGAGGGATGATGAAGGAAGGAAGAAGCTAAAAAATGGAGGGTTTTTAGGTCTAGTGTTCTGTATAATTAACAGCTTTAATAAACCAGCTTAGAAAGCTGCAGGCATTTTTCTGCTTTTAGTGGCATTTATTTATGGGTGTGTATGTGCTATATGTGACGTGTATGTGACCTGTGAAGGACAAGGTCAACATCTGGTGTCTTTCTCTACAAATCTTTACTCAATGAGACCTCGCACTGAACTGGCTAGGCTGACTAGCCAGCAAGACCCTGGGGTCCTTCTGTCTACCCTCTTGCACCCAGGAAAAAGCTGGCTACAGCAGCACACACATCAAATCCTAGCTCTAGATATATCCAGACAAGGCTCCTGGGGCTTATTGGCCAACCAGCCTAAAGTAATAGGTGAATTCCAGGTGAATGAGAGACAGTTTCAAAATGACAAGGTGGACAGCTCCTAAGAAATGACACTGAAAGTTGTTTTCTGTCTTGTATATTCACTTGGGCATACGTAGAAGTGTGTGTGTGTGTGTGTGTGTGTGTGTGTGTGTGTGTGTGTGTGTGTGTGTGTGCGCGCGCGCGCGCGCGCGCGCGCGCACACACACACATCTAATAACAATTTCACCTAAGATTCTTCTAGAAGAACATTTAGTGAAAAATAAAAATGTATGCGAACATCTAATAAATATATTTATAAGTGATTTTAAAATTGAGAAATGTTTTAAACGTTTGTCCAAGTTAAGAGTTATACTACAGAAAATACTGATACATAAATGAATTTTTTTGAGGTCTTCTATAGCTTGTTTGTTTGGATTTTGTTTTGTTGAAACAGGGTTTCTTTGGGTAGCCTTGGCTATCCTGGAACACACTCTGTAGACCAGGTTGGCCTTGAACTCACAGAGTTCCTGCTTCTACCTACTGAGTGCTGGGATTAAAAGTGTGTGCCACCACCACCCGGCCCCTTCTATAGTTTTTAAGAATAGAAAATTTTCAAAGTATAAAGACCAAAAGCTCTAAGAGGCAACTGTCTTAAGTGAAGAGATGTATATAGTGTGTCACATGGTCTCTATCAAGGAATGTGGTGGGTGACCAGGAAGCTGGGTTTACAGTTGTGTCCCTCAACACCTATGAAGCACTGGCTGGGTTGTGAGTATACCATGTGTCCTGTATGGGGACTGGTACCGTCTCTCTGCAATCTTGCAGTTGTGTTTCTCCTATAATCATACCTTCCAGCATGGCAACAGGGTATGCTGGCATCACTTAACATTTAACTGTTGCCTGGCATGCAGAAAGTAGATTTTTGTTGCTGTTGTGCTTTTTAAAAAGAACTATTCTTAAAGCTTACATTTTAAATGATTATAAAGTCACAATAGGGAAAAACTGATCACATGGGAGTCCTTTAGGCAGTCTTCTCTGGAGGTGACAGCTCATGTCATTATAGTCCAGACCAAGGAAACTGACACTGGCACAACACTGGTAACAAATCTTACTTGGTTTCTTCTGCCAACTTGTGTGTGTGTGCGCGCATGTGTATGTAACCTTCACTGGGAACAGAACAGAACAGAGAAGGTATTTTCATACATCTTCCTCCCAGATACTGTCTTTGTCTCTGAAACCATTTATGTGTTCTCTGTCTCTGTGTTTGTGTCACTTTTAATATGTTACATAATGAAATCACATGAGACACAACCTACAACCTTTCCAAAGTGACTTAAACCTATTCATGTAGTTGTAGCAATGGCTAGTTCCTTTTTTTTTTTTTAAATCTCTGAGCCGTGTTACACTGGACAGATGCAGCATGGTATTTAATGGTTCACCTTTTGAAGATCATTCCAGTTTTTATTATAATCGTCTAATTCACACAGGGAAAATATAACAAGTCATCAACTAGCAAAGAAGTAGTGCTATGGGTTGACCTGCATTCCCGAGACAATACACTAAACTTCCAGCCTCTGGCATCTAGTACAAATATGTCAGTATTCTGCTCTGCACGCGAGTAGAGCAGAACCACATATCTGTGCCTCTCTTCTTAGCTTTTTAGACATAACCTTTCCTGCTGCTCCTTCATGTTTCACCTTTGCTGTCCCAGGATGAAGGCAGTTGAACCCCATGTTAACTCTGAAACACACCTGGCTCTTCTCAAACTTTCTGCTCTGACATGCCATTCTATGGATTGTGCAGTTTTATCTTGGCATTTACCCTGGGCAAAGCCCCTCACGGCCAAAGCTAGTCTCTCCTGTACTTCCAGATATGCCACACAGTTCCACTACAGTAAGTGTGATAGGGAAGAACTGGGCACTTGTAGAGACCACTGGGTTAAAAATACCAATCCTGCCACTTACTGTGTGATTAAGGAAGCTATTTAGCCTGAGTTTAGTTTCTATTGCTATAAAATGGAGTTTCATTCAGCTCCTGTCTGCTACTCAGTAGCCATATAACCCTAGGCCAGCTGACTCACGTCTGTCAGCTTCAGTGGCAACACTAGACAGCAGCTCCAGGGTTTTAAATCAAGTATTGCTCCCTTTCTTGTTCCTCATTTCTACTTCATACTGAGAAAGATCTACATCTCAGTACCTTCCAAAGAACAGCAGCTGAACCCTTTGTCTAAGCTAGTGAGTATCTCAGCTGGAATGGCTCTCTATTGACACCAAAGCAATGAAGATGATCTTTACACCCAAATTTACTCGGGGAAATGGAGGGCAACATCAGAAAGAGCTTAAAAGCAACTAGGTATAGTGGTGCACATCTATAATCCCAGCACTTAGGAGGCTGCGTCAGGAAGGTCCTGAGTTTGAGGCTACACTTCACAAAGGAAGAAAACAATGAAAGAAGAGCTAGAAGAAAAAATTCATGTTCAAATTTAATGTCCCTAGCCCTAACTAAACTAAAGCTGACTAGATAACTCAGCTAAACATGGGCAGGGAGGAGAAATTTCCCACTATATTTTGCTGTATCCCATACCCTACTCCTGGGAAGACAGTGAACTAGAAGAGGATGCCTATCAAGAAAGGACGGAAGCAGGGCCAATGCAGCTAAAGCAACTGTCAAAGCAGCTAAATGTGCAGGCATGGAAGGCCCATCTTCAAGCAAGGATCTTTAATATTAACCGCTAAAGAAAAATAGAGCTCAGTGATGGGAAAAAGGCAAATCACCACTGATGAAGAAAGCTGAGGTTCAGACGGTTCTGCACAAGGCAGGCAGGATCACACAATACCCTGATTGCCATCTCCTGTGGAGTGACCTTCAGCAAGTACCTGAGCCTGAGTCCTTCCTTCACAGACAGAGAGGATCAGTATACTCACCTTCATGGCTGGAAGAACAAACAGGATACCAGGAATGAAGTGGCCTGCTAAGTGACAGCTCATGGCAAGTGCTCAGACACGGGTCTACCCTCACTACCTTTCATGCTACTCTCATCCACATAAATTCATTTCCTTGTGTCCATATCTGGAAACTTCCAAGTTTATTTTTAAGCAGACTCTGAGGCCCAAGACCTGGGGAGAACTCTGAGCTAGTGTCTAGAGACTGATATGCCCAAGAGTGCAGATTTGATGGCTAGGAGACCACTGAAAACTAGAGTGGGCAAGAAGAGAAAGGATTACTTGAGCTTTGGCTCCCGTCCTTCGCTCGTATACTGCCAACAGATGAGCCCGATGAGGTCTTGCACCCTAGCGCTGGCCATTGTCACCACGGTCATTGGTAGCAGTCTGTCCTGGCTTGAATGCAGGGGGAGGTAGACGTCAATCTTCTTAGTTGCAGTTGTACCCACATGACCCTGTGGAGGGAGCACATGCATGAGAGAGTAAAGCACACAGCTGTGGTCTTGCAGGCACTGTGGGTCCTAGCACAACTCTGCTGGTCTGGGTCAGCACAGCCATTTCCTACCCTTTCTGCATAGACCTACTCTAGGGTGGACAAAGTCTATATGCAGGAAGGTGAATGTACTCTCCTAGAGGAACAAGTATTAGTGTGAGCAGAACTGGTACTTGAACAGACTGGTTTGTTATCAAGTCTCTGCCCCTGGAGAAGACACTAACAGAGCCTGGCATTGGTTCCCTGGTAATAGTCATGTCTCTCCTGAAGAGGCTGAAGAGGAGGCACTCACACTGGGACAAGAGCCTGTCTATGTGCCTGAGACATAGGATACTAACACCATTGGGCAGTGCACCTGCTTACTTAAGTGCCACATAAGTTCAAGGGTCCTTGATCTTCACTTACTGCTCAACCCACATGACTCTATGCACTCCCGATTCTTTCCACATACTCAGCCCTCCTCTCTCTGTATGCTCCTTTTGGCTTTCTAGGGCACTCGCACTAGTCAGCAACAAATCAAAGCTGCCTTTTAAAACATTCTTTTACTTCTATGACTCAAGCAAAAACTCTGTCTGGGGAGGGCATGCCTCCTCTGCCATTCTCTTAGAACAGGACTGCTTTGCTTCTATCCCTGTGTTCCCCCTCTCCCTAATTCTCTCTGTACCTCCCAAGTTGCCCTACTGCCCATAGTGGCGTCGAACTCATGATCCGTACGCTTTGGCTGCAGTTACAAGCACATCCCACCATGTCTTTAGTCTTCTTTTCCATGATCCCCAAATACTCAAGCTCAGGTGGCCATGTAGGTAGTGCTTTCCCCACTAACACTTCCAAACTATTATTTCCTCTTTTCTTGAAAAAAAAATTGTTCCATTTACTTCCAACCCACACAACTATAGCTTCCTCTCCAGCTCTGTGCTACTCGGCCTAGAGAAATCCCCTTTCCTCACTAGAGACTAGAGCTCCGTCTTCTTGGCTCACAATCGTACTGACTGACAAACATGTCATGTCACAAGGAGAAAAGAGCACAGACAATTTAAGTTTATATTGGTGCACTTCACTGGCCCCAATTGTCCCCTACCCCAGGTTACAACAGCAGCCTCCTCATTGCAGCAAGTGGTCTCAGCATCAAACAGCTACTTCTTTCTTTCTACTGTCTTCCTAGGAAGCTCTAGGACAACTACCGCAAAACTGAGCTTCAGTGGAGAAGAATGGTCTGTTTAGCAAACAGCAGTGAGATGACCAAAGAGAAACATGAAAAAGGATGAATTTGCAATCCTACCTCATGACATATATAAAGATCCAAACGTAAGAGGTAAAAATATAAAACTTATAGGAGAATAAGTGTTCTTGACTTTGAATCAGGCACTAATTTCTTTAAATGACACAAAGTATAAGCAACAAAAACAACAAAAATCAATCAGTTTATCAAAAATCTTAAAATGTGTTCCCCCAAGAATACTGTCAAGAACATAAAAAGGTGAACCACAGAAGGGGAAGGAAGAACTGCAATCCATTTATTTGGTAAGGGCCTACCATCTCAAACAGGCTGAGGACTCCCACAAGGCAATATAAAAGATAATCCAATTAAGATACTGGCAAAGGATTTGAGCAGACATTTCACTGGAGAAAATATACAAGTGGTCAATAAATACATGAAAGGACACTCCATGTCATCTGTCATAATGCAAGTCACAGCCACAGAGAAGTCATTAAATAGCCATGGTGTGCACAAACACACGTACACACACTTCCCTGAGTGCATGCACACCAATAGAGTGCTCCTTTCTATAAGTAAATTCTGGTTTTGATGTGCAGTATGAGGGAGGGACTTGACACTAAAAGCCAACCACATTACAACCTTCTTTGAATTTTTCTAGTGAGTGAATGACAATAAATAAAGTCCAAACTCTCACAGTACTGTCTGATAGATCTGGTACCTACACACCTCTCCATCATCACCCAATGCCACCACCCTTGCCTGCCCATCATGGTTTAGCTACCTTGGTCTGAACATGCTCCTGGGATGTGTATCTGAACACACATCTCATTCCTACAGGCAAGTCTACCCTCTGTTGCTGAGCAGACTCTGAAGTCGACTGAAAACAAGCAGCTCCCCAGGAATCCTCCAGGCTCAAGCAGCAGACTGGCACTGCCGAGACACCAGTCTCGTGGACCAAACAAATTCTGGATTCTTGGCTTTCCCACCAGGAAAAAGCCACAGTTGAACTATCCTAAACACAGCCTATAAACCACTCAAATAAATCCCCCGACACAGACAGACAGACAGACAGACAGACAGACAGACACACACACACACACACACACACACACACACACACACACATACACACACTGCCTTCCTTATTAGATCCAGTCTATTGCTTTTACTGCTCTTCCTTTTTACTCACTGAGTCGTCTTGCCAGTCTACCTTTTATCCTCATGTATCCCTTATCTTTCTGCAGAACTACAGCTGAGGGGTCGCTGGGCTGACTTCTCAAGATGTGAAAACCCACTGGGGATGACGACATGAATCTGCTTCATAAACTGCAGCGTGCTTCCTATGTGCAGAGCAGCTTGCTAGATGCTTTCAATTTCAGATCCATTTTGATTTCACAATCACATGGGGTACAAAGTGATAGTCACAAGCTCTAGAAAGAATACTGACTATTCTAGTAAAATCAGATTTGTTTATTGCTCTGGCTCTATTTCATTTAATTTTTTAACCTAATTCTAAGAGAAGGGTCTACCAATACTCTTATATTCCAGCAGAGAAAACTAAGGCTTCTGAGGATACAGTGTCCTGCTCAATGTACCAGAGCCACTGGAAGAACCACGGTTCAACATGAGCCATCGTAACTCCAAAGTCACTATTCTGAATATCAACTCCTTTCGTCAAGTCCAAGTGCCACTAACCCCCATTCTCAGCAGCTCACCTTTTCTTTCCCTTTGTCCTCATAAACACAACAAAAGCTCCACCTGAGCAGCCTCCCAAAGAAGGGTCTAGATCTGCAGGGCTACTCTAGGACAGGCAGGCACTGAGACCCCACCCCCACCCTCTCTGCTCCAAACTGGAGAACAGTTACTAGGTTAGCTGTTAACCCTGTTTATTTCATATGAAATAACAATAAACACAGAGATGCCTCGCAAATGAATGAAGTGTTTCATCATTTTAATCTTCTAATTCCACCCTTGTACAAATCTTGAAATTATCTTATTTTAATGAGAAAGCTCTTTTGAAAAAGCTCCAGGTGGTGGCAGTGAGCTCAACTAAGAGTCCCTGTGTGGCAAGATTTGGAGAAAATCATCTAAAACATAAAACAATCTATCAACATAATAGAAAGTAATTAACTTATAAAAAATAAGGTGACCAAAGGATTAAAAGTATTCATCACACATCAAGAATGCAATATTCCAGAGGCCTAACATCCAACTATTAAAAAGCAACTAGCAATAAACAAAGATCATGTCACACAGCAATTTATGCACTCCCCAATACAGGACTGGGGAGATGAAGCCATAATTAGAGCACAAGAGAGGGCTTCATGGGAAAAGGTTCAGCTGTACCTTTCTCCTCTCTCGGGCATTCAACAAACAGCCACTGTAACACATGCTGGGACCTGAATATCAAGTATAATAAACAAAGTGCTGAGCAGCCCTTCAGCAATCTCCTGGCTGCACAGTCATGAGCACTCTAAGAAGGAAAAGGTAGGCTGCCAAGAGAGCCCAGAGGCAGTCACCCTTGGGACGGGTTGGTAGAGGCATCTTAGGAAACAGCCACGCTCCCTCAGAGTCCAGAGAGACGCCACTGTCATGTTTACAGTCAGCACAACAGGGGTGGGGCAGAGGTTCCAAGACATGGTGATTCTAGGAGTGATTTTAAGTTTTTGCTTTGTATATTCTATAATGATTAAATAATAATAAGAGTAAAATTAGAAAAAAATACCATATTAACAAACAACAACAACAACAAAGGAGATAAAGACAGCAAGAGTAACTACCATTCAAGGCTTAAGGGCATAAGGTAAGAGAACAAAGTTCCATGTTGGAAATGCAGCCCATGATAAGGCATTAAGTAAATATTTACTAGGAACATACTATGTGGGCTAGGACTATAACACTACGGTAGCACTTCTACCTACTAGCATAGGCAAGGCCCAGAGTTAAATAATTTTTATTAAAGAAAGATAAAAAAATAGATGAATCCAGCTGGTGAGATACTTCAGCCAACCCGATGATCTGGGACCCACCCAGTAAAAGAATGGAATGGACTCCCTGAAATTGTCCTGAGGGCACACTGGCCCAAGCAAATGCACATAAGTAAGTTCTCAATATGTAACTTAATCTTGGTTTCTTGTTTTTTTAAATAATGACTAATAGCCAACAAATGTGAAGCTGATCCAAGCTCTCCAGAACAGCCCTAAGCAGGGGAAAGAAGGTACAGATCTGAGGCAACAGAAGAGTACTTCCTCAACACAAGGGCAACCCCACACAGGGCCAGAGAAGTCCAGACCTCAGGCCTCCCAACTGAAGGCTCTGAAAATGTTTCTGGGACTTCTCATTCAGACAGGGTTCTCCGCCATGAGCTCTTCTGTCGTCTGCACACTCACAAGGCTTTTTGTATCTAGTGGGTGACTGGCTCACACAGACTAGGAACTGCTGCAACTCTTTCTTGCCCTATCTTCTACACCACTGAACCCAAAATGTTTCTCAAATCTTGCTCTTCTGTGCTCACGGCACTGGCCCAGATGAAAGCGGCACCATCTCTCGGCCACACCAGAACAGCAGCATTCCAAATGTCTTACCTCAGAAGCCCACCTTCCACAGCCCTACCTCCTTTCTGCCAACAATGAGAACTCTTCTCAAACCACAGCTCACGCCAGTCAGAAACACACTATAGCTCTCCACTGACTCGGTACAGCTAATAGCCTGGTCAACCAGACCCAGTGCCTCACTGCTACAACACACAGCAACTGTAGAGTTGGATCGAGGTTTGAAGATCTGCTCTGACTCTCAGCTAATCTTTGACACCTCTCAAAACCTCCGCTTTTTCAATAGACTCTCTCATACATGCAACATCCACACACAATCACTGACCAAGGAATGAAAGCTTTCCTCTGTCCTTCATCTCAAATGTCTCTTCCAAGAAGGGGAAGTCCAAAATAACTGCCTCTCCTCTGCTTCCTAGTAATCCGGTTGTCAGGACCTTACAGTTTACTGTTTGCTGTATCCACCTCTGCCTTCTTTACCAGCTCAAGAGTGAATTACAGAAAGGGAACAACTGCTGTGTGTGCCTTGGGCCTGAAGTACAGCAGAGGTTCAGGGTTAGCTTGGCGAGCTGCACACACTCCTCACACCTCCCTCTTCTTTCTTATCCCGTGTAAATGGACTGCCTCTGCCACTCCAAACCACTCTCTTCTCTGAAATGTCTCCTGCACATAACATAGGACCTGAAATACAGCAGGTGAGGAATAATGATCTAAAACATTTCATTACACTGCAGTTTACAGAGCTGAACATTATAAACATCCCACTATTGTAAGCTGCATTCTCTCAAGCATTCTTTGATATAAATATGAACATATTCCAGGTGTAAATTATTGGATCAAGTGATGAGTCTTTGTACCTTATGATACATTGGAAAGGCTCATTCTTTTGAAACCATTTTCAAGCCTATCAAGAAATACCAACATTATGAATAAATGTCATCTAATCAATAATTAGATAACAATTGATAATGATATGTTAATAGTAATAATAATTAATAATATAATAACTGGCTTTTCCAATCCATGTGTCTCATTAACTAAAGTAATATATAACCTAAATATTTAAATATATAACCTATGTGTAATGATTGTTCTGTCTCTTTAAGAGACAAGCCACGCCCACTCCCTCCCCCATTCACTGAGGCAGGCTGATCTTCAGCTTCCAGCCTGAGCGCTCTCTTTTTCGTCTTCCTCTCTCCCCATTTCTCCCCTTCCCCCACTTGTCTCTCTCTTCTCCCCCCTTCTGTTTCTCCCCGCTCTCTCTGCTCTTCTCCCCTTCTCCCTTCACCCTCCATAACTCCCTGAATAAATATCCAACCTCACTCTGCATGGCGTGCCTATCCATGTATCTGTCTCTCTCGCCTGCCCACTCACCCGCCCGCCTGCCAGCGCCACAGGGAGACCTGGAGACATGCTGCGCTGTCCCTGCTTGGGACTGCCTGCTTACCGCAGCAAACTCATTTTAATATGTCAATTGCTTATAAAATTAATTTCAAGATATATACTTTATAATTTCCAAAATAGAGAAAGCAGAAAGAATAAAGAACAACAGGCTCAGTTTCAAATAATTTTTTTAAAAAAATAATCTCATGTTAAACTAGATGGTGGTAAACACCTTTAATCCCAGTGTTCAAGAGGCAGAGACAGGCAAATTCAAGGCCAGCCTGGTCAACATAGACTCTTAAAAAACCAGAAACCCCAAAACAACTACAAAATCCTGTATTTATTTTATGTGTATGGGTGTTTTGCCTGTATATATGTTTGTGTGGCTAGTGCCTGAGGTGACCAGAAGAGGGCTTTGGATCCCCTAAAACTGGAGCTGCAAACAATTGTGAACCACCCTGTGGGTACTTGGAATCAAATCTAGGTCCTCTGGGAGAGGAGCCAGTGTTCTTCACTCCTGAGCCATCTCTCTAAGCCTATGCCCACCTGCCTCCCATCCACCCCCTGCCATGCACATAGACTTTTTGAAAGAAGGCTTCACTATTTATCCCTGGCTGGCCATGGTCTTGCTATGTAGATCTTGCTGACCTCACACATGTGATCTTCCTACTATGCTGCTGGGATTGCAAGACTGGCATGGTATCTTAAAATCGTCTTTAATTAGGAGCTGCCCACATCAAGTAAGTCAACTGAACTAAGACTTAAGAACACATGGCTCAGTTAGGAGGGCTACTTAACAACAACCTTTCCAATAATAAACTGAATAATAGATCTCCAAACTGTTGCTAAATGTTCAATTGCTCTGCCAAGGGAAGGAAACAGAAAGGACAGACAGCTTGGCTTCTGCATTTAGAAAGACAAAAAGCAGGCAACATTATTCCATTAGTCACAACTGCACAAGCAGATCATTATATGTAATTTTAATGCAGAAATAAACGTATCAGTGTATCCAGACAATTGTAATAATGCAAATTGATAAAAGGGTTACTTGTAGCCTTAGAAAGGAAACATTCTGTTTCAAAAATGGTGACTGTGCCATTCTATTGACACCTTTCTCCTTCACCTCGTCAACAGACACAGAAAGGTACTGTGTTTTACAGGTGCCAGGTGAGATCTGGTATACACAAATGCTCACTTCTCTTGGAATATTTAATGACTTCCATTTGAAGAGAAGTAATATTTTCAAACAAAACCCAACATAAGGCAGATTATCTAATTATGAGAAATAAAAAGGTTCTATATAATGGAGGAAAAACTTCTAAACACCACAATTTCATGGACTCAGAAAATGAACTCATTTTTTTTTCATTCAAAATAGAAGCAATGAATATGAATAGATTTTTGTATAAAATTCTATGACAAATCCATTCAGAGCTATAGAGCTGGCGCTGTACTGCTATCTTAACCCTCAATAAATCTGGACTGCTTAAAGGCTATTAAATTAACATTTCCCAGATCTGGCACCTGTAGTCAAGTTAATTTGTCAAAAACATTTCTACAGTTTGTCACTGGACACTGTATTTTCTGACAAGCTTAAAATAAAATTGACAAAATCTCATTAATTTCCTCTGAATCACCAACCTTAGTTCCATTAAGCATGTATTATCAAGAACGTCAACTGTCACTCCTTCTTTAACAAGGTCAAGTTCTGATCTGGTGCCTCTCGGATCTTTGCCACCATAACATAAGCTGGGAGGGGGCACAGTGTGCAGTGCCATGGCAAAGAGCATAGGCTGTAACTTACACCTGCACACAGTACCACTATAGTCTGTACCACTTAAGCTTTTTGAGTCATGATTTCCTCATACACAAAGCTTGACGACCGAGTTTGCATCTTCAGAACCCATGTAAGGTGCTAGGCATTGGGTCAGGCATGGTGGCACATGGTTTTAACCTCAGCACTTAGGACACAAAAGCAGACAGATCTCTGTGAGTTCAAGTCCAGTCTGGCTCACAAGCAAGCTCCAGGCCAGCTAAAGCTATATAGTAAAACCCTGTCCCAAATAAACAAGAGAAAGTTGGGACACAATGGCATAGTGCAATATGGTCAACTAATCTAGCCATTGATGATCTTGAGGGTCAGTGAGAGAGCCCGGTTCAAGAAAATAAAAAAACAAACAAACAAGTAAATAAAATGAAAAAACAACAAGAGGAAGAAACCAGAGTCAACCTCTCACCTCCACATACACGCATGAGAACACACAATGCATACACTACATACACACACAATTTGAAAAGCATAGATAATAACAGTTCTAATGGGGTTTCAGAGAGAGCCTGGTAAGATTGCACACAGAAGCACTTCTCTGTCTGATCTACAGTTAAGGCTCATGAAATATGCATTGTCCACCACGTTTGTTATATCTTTTCCTGCTTTATAATCACAGACCTAAAAGTTTTTATTGACATCCATAGACTTGGAATTCTTTGACACATTCTGGGCACCCCCTTTAAAACATCCTCAGAACATAGTGTCCCACAGCCTCTCCTGTAAACCTACACTGACGTGGCCCTGCCTACTGCTGAAGTTAGCCTTCTGCCTTACTCCCAGGGACAGTCTTGGTGGTTAAACTATTTCTTTCTATTGGATATTCCTGTAGAGTCTGCCCACTCATATTAGTTCTAGCTAATGACATCTAGACAAGCCTACTGCTGCTTTACAGCCCCCCCTTTAAACACCCATGACCCAAACTCAAAACACACAAAACCACCCCAATTACTCAGTACTGTGGAGTACACTGGTCTGCAGCCCTTTCAAGAGGACAAGACAGAACAGGGAAACCATAACATTAGAGCAAATGTAAATCTATAGTCCTAAATATGAACAAGGAAGTTGTTGCTCCAAGGAGAAATATTCTCTATTTAAAACATTTTGATGCTCTGATCCTTCGGGGGAGGGGAGCCTAACACTACTGTTTTAAAAACACTGAGTTAGCCTATGAGGTTTGAGCAATAAACTTAAATAATTTTTGAAGTTAGCAAATGACTCAGTGGACAAAGGTGTTTTCTTAATAAGTCTGACAATTTGAGTTTGATCCTAGGAACCATGATTGAAGGAGAGAACTGATTACTGAAAGTTATCCCCTGATCTCCATACACATGCTGTGGGCCAAAAGGTTCCCTGGCAACACACACACACACATACACACACACACACACACACACACACACACACACACACACACATACACACTAATAATACCTCCCCCCCCCCCCCCCCCCACACACAATGTCTTACTACGTAGGCCTAACTAGCCTGGATAGCTCTGTAAAGCAACTAACCTCAAATCACAGAGATCTGCCTGCCTGCACCTCCAAAGTGCTAGGATTAGTGGTTTACACCACCAAACCCGGCCAATAAAACAAGATTTTAAAAATATATATCAACTGAAAAAATGGCAATCACTCATGTTCAAATATAAGTTTAACATTTCACAAGAATGGGGGACACATGAGTGGTGTGGGATAATGCTCTTGTATACTATAAAAACTTGTCACTCATATTGGTTTAATAAGACACAGGCCAATAGCCACGCAGGAAGTACAGGCAGGGCAACCAGACTAAGAGAATTCTGGGAAGAAAGGCACATTGACACACTCACCAGCAAGATGCAGAGGAAGCAAGATGAGGATGCCTTACTGAGAAAAGGTGCCAAGCCAGGTGGCTAACCATAGACAAGAATTATTGGTTAATTTAAGTTGTAAGAGCTAGTTAATAATAGGCCAAACAGTTTATAAATAATATTAACCTCTTTGTGTTTCTCTGGGACTGAACAGCTGTGGGACCAGGCAGGATAAAAACTTCCATTTATAAATGGAGACCAAATGTTTGGAAAGAATTTACATATAAAGCCTGAGAAAGCTTAAAAAATAAACAGATAAACAAAAAACCAGGATTCTAGACAGAAAAGAACAGAGTCATACACAGCTTCTTGGTAACCGTCTTTGCTCTGTTTGCTGGCAGCAAGCAGAGGTGTGGCTCCTTTAAGAAAAGCTTCCTGACTCTGTTAGCAGTAAAATAAGAGGCCCTGCCACCAAACACTTACTTGGTGTTTATGAGTAGCCAGCAACAAGCTTCTTGGTGGTATAATGGACCTAGAAACTCCATAGAGTTCCGCCAATAATTTGGCCATGAAGCTAGACTCTCAGGAAGTCAAGGAATAGGTGGAGCAGCTAGCTAAAAAAGCTACCGCTTTAATCATAGCCATGCTGCTTAGCAGATTAAAGACTCACAAGGTCAGAAAAATATAGAGATATACAGTAAAAGCAGATTCAGACCAAAAAAAACCCTCTAAATGGTTTGCGGTATATTTAAAAATATTAAGTAGGTTTGGGAGAGAAAAGAAAAAGGATAGAGATAGACCTTAAAAAAGAAATAGAGTAAGAAAAAAAGTCATGTAAAGATAGAAAATACACAGAGAATCTGGATACTGTATGTTATTGTATTGTCTTTGAATTGTTTGACTGCTGAGGAAGGAGCAACAGCTGCGAAAAGACATTTGACTATAGATGCTGCTGGATTAAACCAAGCTCTATATTTTTTGAAAATTCCCTGACTTCAAAATTTAAGTCAAAAGATATGTTACTTTGGAGGAGAGGTTTTGCTTTTGTTTCTACAGGAAATGAGAGGCTGTGGATTCATTCTGGGTTAAGACAAAATAAGATTTGATCAAGGAACACCCCTAAAAAATTTTCCATTGGGAATAGATAGCCCAGATGATCCAACATTTCAAAGCATCTCTGGTGCAGTTTCTTCTGAGTTCTGCATCCAGAACAACTTCAAGGCTGCTCACGGAGATCATCAAACCTCAGAGAATACTCCAGTCAGGACTTGACCATAATCCTAAATTTTCTTTGGGTCTCCATAAGATTACCAGCACCCCCAATCATCAGGAAGTATTCTAGAAAACTATGCCTACATTCCCAAAATAATGGATTAGGGATGTTTGTCTTCGTTTAGAGTGTTGGTTACAAGTTGTTATGGATAATGGTCAGGAAAAAAGCTAAACAAAGGAGATTACATTCAGAGATCTTGTTTTGAAAAGAAAACAAGGAGAAATGCTGTAGGATAATGCTCTTGTACAATGTAAAGATTTGTCACTCGTATTAGTTTGATAAAACGCTGATTGGCCAGTAGCCAGTCAGGAAGTATAGGCGGGGTGATCAGACTAAGAGAATTCTGAGAAGCTGGAAAGGCAGAGAGAAGCAATCACCAGCAAGATGCAGAGGAAACAAGAGAGAATGCCTCACTGAGAAATGGCACCAAGTCACGAGGCTAAACAGACAAGAATTATGGGTTAATTTAAGTTGTAAGAGCTAGTTAATAATAAACCTGAGTTAATAGGCCAAAACCAGTTATAATTAATATAAATTATCTGTGTGTTTCTTAGGGGTGAACAGCTACAGGACTAGGTGGGACAGAACTTCCATGTACACACGAGGGAAAAACTGAAAGGGCTAACAGACTGTAACAGGAACAGCAGTCACTCTTCCCAAGCTCAATGAAGAACACACTTCCTGATACCATCAATATCTACCACGATGGTGGACTAATGCGGATGTGCTAGCCCCCCCCCCCCCAGGGCAGAAAAGGACTTACTGGTCTCGACTTTGGACTTGACAACTTTGAACTGTGTAAGCTATGAGTGACTCTGTAATATCTCTGAAAGTCAACTTTCCTCAACTATGAAATACAGATGAGAAAATCTACTTCAAAGTAATGGCAGTCTAAAGCAAAACTGAAGCCTGTGCCAGGCCTCTGTGAGACTGTGGTGCAGCTCTGTGGAGAGGCCCTGGGTTAGTGCTTGGTGTCTCTCCTGCAAGAGCTCTGCTCCTATGACTGTTGTCATCAGGGACTCTTCTTACTGTGGTCTAAGCTGCTGCTAAGGCCAAGCAGATTTCTGAACAAAGTCTCTCTGAACAAAGGCACAGGCAACAGAGAAAGGTTGTGAAGAAAAGTCACAGTGCTCTCTTCTTACCCTGACTTGGAGATGGTTACAGCATGTCCTAGGATATGAGCTCACAAGTGCAATCCATCTTTACAGCATTTTTTTTAATTTTATTGATTTTTATTGACCTCTACATTTTCCTCTGTTCCCCTCCCTGCCTCTCCCCTCCCCTTCGACCTTTTCCCAGGGTCCCCATGCTCCCAATTTACTCAGGAGATCTTGTCTTTTTCTACTTTCCATGTAGATTAGATCTATGTAATTTCTTTTAGGGCCCTCATTGTTGCTTAGGTTCTCTGGGATTGTGATTTGTTGGCTGGTTTACTTTGCTTTATGTTTAAAAACCACTTATGAGTGAGTACATATGTTAATAGTCTTCCTGGGTCTGGGTTACCTCAGTCAAAATGATGTTTTCTAGCTCCATCCATTTGCCTACAAAATTCAAGATGTCATTATTTTTTTCTGCTGTGTAGTACTTCATTGTGTAAATGTACCACATTTTCCTCATCTATTCTTGGGTCGAGGGGCACTTAAGTTGTTTCCAGGTTCTGGCTATGACAAACAATGCTGTTATGAATATAGTTGAGCACATGTCCTTGTGACACGATTGAACATCCTTTGGATATATACCCAAAAGTGGTATTACTGGGTTTTGAGGAAGGTTATTTCCTAATTTTCTGAGAAATCACCACACCTTTACAACATGGAAAGTGTCCATTTTGAATTTTCATAGCCATTGTGGGATTCTTTGATTATTAAATGCTACACAGCACTTTCCATTTAATTATACAAACAATGGCTTCCATAATGATGATAATATCAGGGAAAGGTAATTTGCATAAACTAAGCCCCATCATCTAGCAAAAGTTTACAGACCTCTTTATTATTAAATCACTTATATAATAAAATCAATATGCTTTAAAAGTAAAAATAGGTTCTTAGGACCATAAAAAAGAGTTACATGTTTTAAACTCTATCAATTTTCACAGTATAATGAGTCTTTTAAGATTTACTACCAACTTTCAACATTAAGACTCAACGGAGAAGGTATGTTTGGCTCGGTCACTAGACAGCGGAGCTCTAGCAAAGGTTACAACTGGCCATCATACAGTCCTAAACTACAGGGGAACTTCGGTACAACCCTCCCAATTATCCCATAGACAGCTGAATTTTAGAGATAGTGAAGCATTTCAGAGCAGAGCTAGAAAAATAATGAAGGAAATAATCAAGGCACATATTTTATAGAGTTTCAGTAGATTAAACATTCTAAAATTTTTAACATTAATATTCACCTTAAAATTACATCATTTCCTTGATTTAACTGGTCTTCAAGATCCCAAAATTTCTATTCAGTGCTAGGCTCATGACTGCTTTATCACCATAAGATTTGATGTTCTTCGTTGACAGAATTCAAACATTTCACTGAATCATTTTTTAGTTAAGTCCTAAGAACCTTTTAAAATTAATCTTTCAAGCACATACAGCTCATCCAAGGATGGGCTATAATTAGGCAGTCCTGCCATAAATGGGCTTACTACTTTATTTGTTCAATCAGTGTATGACTCTCCAGTAATTATAATTAATTCAAGTCCCTGATGTACCTCCTAGCAAACAATGTAAAAACATCAGACAAAATGGAAATAAATAGCCTTATATTTCTCCAATTATGACATTCACTTTCATCCTCAAAATGCATATATGTGAGATCTGGGGTGGGTCTGCTCTGCGCAAGAAAAAGCCACACAAAGAACCTACAACTCAGTGAGTAGAAAGAAAATACACTAAGCTTTCCACAGAAAATACAAACATCAGTGGGCAATTGAAGATATTTTTATTTAACAGTTTATAAATGCCCAGAAACAGAAGCAGCAAGAAAAAGAGAAACCAAATTATTGTTAGGTATCTAGGATGCATTGACAATCAGTTGGAGTTATACACAAAATTTATAAACACAAAGCAGTATCCAAAACTCTTATCAAGTCTTCACCAGTCTCCAAGAGGAAGGAAACTTTTGTGTTTAAAAAGGAGGGAGAGTGGGAACCAGGAGTGCTGAGGACAGTTAGTACTGAGCACTGAAAGACAATCAAGTGTGCTGGTGCACAACTATAATCTCAGCACTCCAGAGGCAGAGGCAGGAGGATCACCGCAAATTTGAGGCTAGCCTGGCTACACAGTGAGGCCCTGCCTCTACAAAGCAAACAGAAAATGAATAAGAAATGCTGTTTACCTATTACCCATGAAACCAGGAAATGCTACACAGAGTTGCAGAACACAAGCTGGGCCAATCACTAGCTGCCAGTAAGAACACAGACCTCACTGTACACAGAATTTTGTGATCCCAATTAGCTCTTTCGCCACTGCTCATCACCATTAGTTGGGCATCTAATCAGAGCCCCAGTATTTGCCACACATGATTTCATTTAATTCACTTCAAAGTCTGATGAAGAGCGCCTTGAAGCTAAGGAATATCGTCATGTAGGCTGTTCCAAATTCCTTATGAGACAGAGCCATAAGTTCTCCTCCCAGAGAAAACCCCTATCCCTGAAGGAGAGTTTCCAGCAAAGGGTACAGAGTGCTGCAACCACAAATTCCAAACTAGGGGTCACCACTGGAATTGGAGTAAGAAGGACAGAAGAAGGGCTGCCCCAGCTATTCAGGAAATGGAGAGGCTTCTGGTCTCCCTGCTGTTGGGCACATAGTGGAGCTGGTAATCCTATGTTTCTGGGGTTAAAATGCAAAAGAACATTCTGCTACTTAAAAAGCTGGCAGTACATTCTTTTCAGTTTTCACAAGCACTAGTAGTCCTTACAAACTCACAGGCCACAGGGATAGCTACTCTTAGATGAATAGATAAATCTGTAATTGTGAGATCTTTCTGTTATTAAGTCTGACTACCCTAGTGGCAGTATCCCCATTGCGCTCTCTTTCAGGGAGGAAAATAACAATTTGGCCCCTGGAGGGAAGAGCCAGCAGCATATGGCATCAACCTCATTCTGGCTAGGGGCTTGAAGAGGCTGCTGTGCTTCTCAGGTTGCAATTCTCTGCTGAAAAGGGAAGCCCAGACTTGCTGGCTTGCAGAAACTGAAGAGTCACTGGTGCACCTGGGTCCCTAGGGTGTCTATCATAGACCCCTGGCATTATTTCTTCAAGTTCATCCTGAGGCTCAGTGAGTCGGATCTCCTAACTAAACCAGATGTAGGCAGAGTCGGGATTTTTATCTTATTAAAATAGATATGGCTAATTTGTCTTTTCAAATTCATTTTAAATTAAATTGGATTTCCTCGGAAGGCTGCTGGGTCAGTTCCCCCGCTGGAAGGCAGGACAAAGGTTAATTGCACGCCTTTCACCAGCTCTTCTGCTCTCGTGGGCAGACTCTGATAACCTGCCCCAGAGGTGGGAAGGCTTTGGTTTATTGGGTAATAATGCTTCCATTAGAACCATTTACCATTATGCCAGGAAACTTTTTTTACACAAAACAACAACAACAACATAAACCCCAAGATATGATTGCAGTAACAAGAAAGAAATGCAATGCTGCTACCAAACTTAAGGTTAGCTCTTTCAAAACACAAAACCAAAGACACCTGAACTCTCTGGTTCCTTAAAAGGTTCCAAATGATGCAAAAGTGAATGCCCTTCTAGAGAAAACTATTCACTGGTTTCAACAGAAAATTCTACTAATGCTTTCACTTAATTTATCTCATTTTAGACTGTCTACATTCATGAAAATTTAACCTAATAACTCCCTGTTATACAAAGCATAACAAAGTATGAATACTTAAATACAATGTAAATAAAGCACTTTATCAATTATATTTCTGTATTCTAAATTAGTGACTTCACTTAGCATGTCTGCCTTGCACAGCACCACACTATTTTTCAATTAAAAGTCCAGATGTTTCAAAGGCTCCAGTAGGCAACAGCGGCTATGAGAAATGCTTTCTCTGCATTGTAATCATCGCCACCACATCAGCTCCAGGCTGCATTAACATACTCATGCTTTATTCCAGCTCCCCTTCACACAGAGCAGAGAAGCACAGGCCTAAGAGGTGGATGGTCAGTTTCCTCTACAAACATCCCTGAGCTGCATATTCTCACATACAACTGTGGGATTTTATTGAGCAAATTTCACTGTAGGTAAACTTGCTTCTTAGTAGGAACAATGATCACTTTGATTTTCCTCCCTGGTGCTGGGGACTGAGCTCATGGCTCTGGCAAACTGCACAGCATTCAAATACCGACTGCTTCAATAATCTGATTGTGTGCACATAAAGAATGAAGTACCGTACAGACACCAAACTTAGGTTCAAATGCTATTTAATGTGTTATATATGCCTGTGCCTAGCTGATACTAAAAATCAACTAGAACTTTGAGTATATAAAAGCCACCCATTATTTGTTACAATTAAAGTCATTTATTCTCATTTTTAATGTCAGTGTCATCTCTTGAACAATTCAGTTTTTATCTTACTATACAAAAACAACAATTCACCTGAGCTGAGATTGAGCAAGTACAACAATTACTCTTACTCCCATTCAACAGAAAACAATAACAGAGCCGAACAGAATAAAGTTCTGTCAGTTGCAACAAAAATGCTTCTGCATTTGATATTTCGTTAATTAAATGCCTCTTTACCCACAAACAGAAGCAAAAGACCTATGTTATAAGAGATATTCCTATGCTTGGTAAACACAGAGTAACTTGTAGAAAATTATAGGTCCTCATTATTAAGAGAAACATTAAAATATCAACTTCAATCCTAATTTTTGAGTTATATTATAAAGTTCTTTTGTTTGGACTATTCCAGGAGGAGCTGTTCTAACACAGATGCTATTCAAAAGATAAATGCCTTTACAAACGTTTCCACCTCAAAAGGGTCAGTCCTGGCAGGTACCATCTCAGCATCTGCAGACAGACAGCTTCTGCTCCTTCCTGAAGGAATCTTAGGTGGAACATTTTTAATACATCACTATGTCACTTTTTAATGTGTCCCAATCTATTAACCACATGGCAAACTAACAGGGATTTTTAAAATATGGATTTTATGGCTTTGTGCTGGTGATTAATTAAATAAAT
This sequence comes from Microtus pennsylvanicus, assembly GCF_037038515.1. Lineage (NCBI taxonomy): Eukaryota > Metazoa > Chordata > Mammalia > Rodentia > Cricetidae > Microtus > Microtus pennsylvanicus. The sequence goes on along the minus strand of NC_134587.1, from coordinate 49,051,196 downwards.
AGCCACCATTTCACAAATCATCCCGCTAATTAGTCTAAAACAGACACTTTGCATTCACTGGTATTCCTGCCATCTGAAGCTCACAGAAGGGCAGGAGCTGTGTGGCATGGCTACGTCTCTGCACTTTGGTGCCCATTGTTGCAGCTCATGGCTGGCATCCTACCCTGCCACCCAGAGGCAGAGGTGCCATCTTTGCAGGTGCTGTAGTCAGCTGGAATTTGGCTCCAGCTGCTCAGGAAAGATGTTCCCCATAATTATTCTTTTACCCTAAAGGAAACAATGGAACAACAAAGGACTCAGTGCAGCCTCCAGCTGCAAGCACAGAGGCTTCACCAGCAGGCTCAGGAGCAGGTGAGGGAGCTGGACGGTACAAACCTAGGGAGAATGCTAGGTCAAGGCGGCTTTTCTTAGAACTCAAAACATGTTATGTGATTATCATCAATTCAGATATTAAGCAATTAATTCCAAATTCCTATTAAGGACTGAGGTCACTCCCATTTGAGACTGACTGGAATTCAACCATGGTTGTTTTAGTAGAATATTTTAAAAAACAGTAATTCCTCTGAAAGCACATTAAACTGAGAAATACTTTTTAGTGCCAGAAAAAAAAATCAAATGGGAATATATCAAGAATCTGATTTCCTTCAGGCAATATACTGAGTGGGTTTCCAATCTTAAAATTCATTACAGACAGAAGAAGCAGCCTTCACTAGGAAAAGCATACTACCCTACCAAAAGGGCTGCCCTCCTCCTCAGCCTTAGCAACATCTCTAAAAATGAGAGGAGGAAGTGGGGGTAGGAGAAAAGACCTGGGCCCTGAACCAAGGTGACCCAGAAGAGTCGTGTACCCTTCCTCCCCTGTATAGGATTTTGCATTTATCCTTAGTACTGCCACGGAACTAAAACACAGTTCCAGTACATTCTTGTATAGCAGATATGAGGAATCTCATGAGTCAGTGAACACCAGGGAGAGGAAGGAACCAGGCAGACTGAACCTAACACTGCACATGCTGTGCTTCAAAAAGGAAGATACAAGCACAAAACACACAACACAAAGCAGAACAGAAAACCCACCATCTGGAACAGAGGCGAAAGAAACAACAGTCTGTAGCTCTGTACCGAGCTTGGGGAAGTGCTTCTGAGACTCTCCATGTGACAGAAATGAGAAAGAAGCTGACTGGGCATGGGATTCAACATTAGAATTCTGGCTTCACCACTTACTATATAATCTATGGCAAGTCTGTCCACCTTTCTAATCCTCAGTTTCTCCCATCACAAATGGTATGAATAATAGTGCAGCCTGCACAGGGAAGCTGGGAAAAAAGAGAAAAGTGTAGATGTATTCTAGCAGGCAGCAGACATTCAACAGCATCTAGATTATTAAGCTGAATCACACAAAACTGCTGGCATTCAATCATTTATGACCTACAATGACTGTAATTTCATATGGCAATATTATAGTGGCTGAGACAATCAGTATTATGAGTGAACTAGAAAAATGAGCAAAAATTCTCAAAAGTAGAATGAATCACACTCCTACCAAAGGAAGATAGTCATGTTACAAAGGTACTCTTAAAAAGTCTGTCTCTGATTCCAACAATACAGCAGCTGATATTTATTAAACACAGCTATAGGTCCTACTATCCCATGAATGACATATACAATGACTATGTAAAAGTCTCAAAGTATTTCAATGAGGTAGTCACCAATTCTTCCTAATTTGCAAGGAAGCTTAGAAATGACGTAGTAACCTGCCTGAGGTCACAGATGGTAGATTAGGTGGGGTGCAAGCCTGGAGCTTTTGCATTTGCATTTGCAGTCATTACTTACACTGCCTCCCCACAAGACGACACTATTTACTGGATATTTTGTAAAGCTGTGTGAAGACAAACAGCAAATGACTCACAGATCAATCTTTGGCCCTTGTGAGTGGCAGAGGTGTGTCAGTGGGCCTCAGGGTAGGAAATGTTTTAGAAGCACCTGCAATGAGTCAGGGAGCACCACAAGGCAACAGTTCCACTGCAGCCAGGTCATTCTAGAATAGTGCTCCTCTCTGGCCACAGTGCTATTCAAAAAAAAGGAAATAAGTTCCCAAGAAAAAGCGTAGTTTTCATCAAATAGTCACTATGTTCTCAAATGCTACATGCAACCCTTTCACTATGGCAAAGGCAGCGAAACTTCTTGTCTGTTTTTCATTTGTGTGCGTATTCCTCTCTTACTTCCTAAATCCTTAAACTGGCAAAAGAGAGGAAAAAGGCACTAACAGTGGAAAGCTAGGCATGGTGGCATAACATTTAACTAAGCACTTGGGGGATTCAAGGCTAGTCTGTTCTACATAGTGAGTTCCAGGCCAGCCACAGCTATATAGTGAAACCTTGTCCAAAACATAGGGGCAGTGAGAATTTAAGTCAGAGAAAACTCAAACACTATGCTTTCAAAGCCAATGTAAAAAGGTTTTTTGGACTGCCTTTGAGGCACCCCAAACATCCAAAAATAAAGAAGATGTCTGCTTGGCTGGAAAGCAGAGACACTAAATACAGACCATTCCTTCTGCTTTCCAGACAGCACCTGATAAAGAATCTGCAGTGTTCATACCACACAGCCCCTGGTCTTCTGAAGCCCTGCTCAGGGGTTTCCCTGGGGTTTCCTTTGCAACAATTGCAGCCGGGACTCTGGGAGGAACCCAAATAAGCTGCTTTAACCTTCCCTTAAACTGATATTTCCACAGAGGATTAAGAAAACATTTCAAATAAGTCAATTTCCTCTACTGAAAACCAATGTGACAGTAGTAGTGCCAAGAGAAACACACAAAGACAATGATTAAGACGGACCTCTCTTATCTCTGGGCATGTGAGAGACAGAGCAGAAGTTTAGATGGAAGCAGGCAACGTAAGTCCTCCTGTTCCCAATAAGATGCCCAACTAAGTAGTTACAGAGATCAGATTTTAATCAGTTGCAGCAAAGCACAGGGGGAAAGCCTCAGCTTTGCTCCTAACCAATGCCCAGAGTTGTGTATCTCTGCATCCCTGCTGACTACATGTGTCCTAGTGAAAGCCATCAATGCCTCTTTTTCAGTAGAGTACTTAATGAACTCTGCTTACTTTTTGAACCAGGGAGAATCAAATACCTACCTATCATTGAGGTTCCTGTGGAAGAGGGAAAACATCCTTGGGCACAAAAAGAGGGAACCCTCTTTGACCCAAAGGAACAGGAATGCCATGATCCTCAACTACACAGACAGCACTCCAAAACCAGCCAAAGCTGAAAATATCCTGAAAGAACTCCCTAAAAGCCCAGAAAGACAGACAGAACCAGGCTTTGTCTAGACTCCCCAGCACCCTGCCCTCTGCCCACGGTGCTGTGCATCCTCCTCTAGACTCCCCAGCACCCTGCCCTCTGCCCACGGTGCTGTGCATCCTCCTCTAGACTCCCCAGCACCCTGCCCTCTGCCCACGGTGCTGTGCATCCTCTTCTAGACTCCCCAGCACCCTGCCCTCTGCCCACGGTGCTGTGCATCCTCCTCTAGACTCCCCAGCACCCTGCCCTCTGCCCACGGTGCTGTGCATCCTCCTCTAGACTCCCCAGCACCCTGCCCTCTGCCCACGGTGCTGTGCATCCTCCTCTAGACTCCCCAGCACCCTGCCCTCTGCCCACGGTGCTGTGCATCCTCCTCTAGACTCCCCTGCACCCTGCCCTCTGCCCACAGTGCTGTGCATCCTCCTCTAGACTCCCCAGCACCCCGCCCTCTGCCCACGGTGCTGTGCATCCTCCTCTAGACTCCCCTGCACCCTGCCCTCTGCCCACGGTGCTATGCATCCTTTCACTATGTTGCACAGAGACTTAGGTGATTATCTGCTGGGTCCTATGAGTCCTTCTAGCAAATCAGTAAACTATAGGGTGGTCTTGGGGACTGAGAATAGATTTCATTTAACTTCAGCTAGCCTCTGCACTGACCTCCCCAGTGTTGGCACATGGGCATATATCATCCAACGTAACAAGGAGAGACTATCTGTGGGTTACTAACATGGTCTCTCATTACAGTTACTGCTGCCATTTCCCACTATCAACTGCTTATACTCCCAGCAACAGAAACCAATACTGATTTCCCAATACTGGATCATCTCTCAAGGAGATCAACCAGTCATTTGGTGGCAAGTTGATGGTGTGAATCCCATCCCCACTGATGGGCTTGGGCAGAGAGTCAATATATTCAAACACTGATTTACCTTTCTGACAGTAATGCTTAAACAAGTCTCAGTACGTCAAGATTACAGCTGAGACAGAATGCTGTGTAACTCTGAAGACTAGGAAGGAGTTGTAGTAGCAAACTGTTGTGGAATCCCCTTGACACATCACATGCCAAACTCCCCAAAAGCTGGGCACCCAACAGAGTGACTGAACAACCCCTTTAAGATAAAGATGTGCCACTAGCTCACAGAAAACACCTTGTGAGGCCAAGTGGTAACAGGTAGGACTAAAAATCAACAACTGAATACTACATCCCCAGGAGACAAAATATGTGGCTCTAGGAACTGAGGGAAAAGTAGAAATGGTCCCACTTGCTGTCCCTCCCTGTGACCTACTTGAGGCACCTGTGCTTCCTGTCTCTACACACGGGGGCCCTTTTGATAAGAGGAGCCTGATTTCCAAGGGGATAATAGGCTTCCATCAGGAGACACAGCAAGAGCTCCAATAAATGCTAAGGCAACCTCAGCTGCCCATGCTCTTTATGGTAAGGGACCACAGGCAAAAGAGAAACCACTATCCTGGGAGGAGCAACTGATTCAGAACACAGGACTCCTGGTACACAGTGGAGGTAGAAAGGAACACAGCTCCTCAGTACACTTGAGGAGGGGACATGTTCTATTACCCTGTTATCTAGTTATGACGGTAAATATGCAAACAGAGCAGCCATAGCAAGGTGAACAGGGGCTTAGATAAGTTCTAGGAAAAGGAGATAAGTTCATTTTGCCACAGGAGCATCCTGGACCTGCAAAAGTACTAGTTAAGGTCAGAGGACCATACTAGACACTTGAAGAGAGATGAGTATCAGCTATGATCTAAGGTCAGCTGCAGAAATGGAAACTGTAGCTCATTCTACTAGGTTTATTTATGCTTCATGCATACCCCCAAAATAAGGCCCAATATACAAGCCTGAAAGTGTGGTCCAAAAATATAGGAGAAAAGTAAACTCGAGCAGTATTTAAAAGTGGATGGGCATAGCTGCTGTTAACCCAAATGTACACTCTGGGAATGAAGGTGTATCCCCAAACCCTGGAAATGGTGCTGGCCGATGGCGGTCAGCTGCCAGTTCGTTCCTAGAATTTAGCTGTCAAACAAAACCAACTTGACTAAAGTCTTTCCTCCTCAGTGTAGGTAACAGCCACAGTTAGGTCAGACATAACACAGAGGCCAGGCTCTCTCATTTGAGCGTCACACTGGTTCCTAGAGATCTTCCTGTGACTGTACAATGATGCAATTCCTCCCCTACCCAATTCTGCTGCTTTCTTCCCTTCCTCTCTCTTTCCCTCCCTTCCTCCTTTTCTTTGGGTCAAGGTTCCCTGTGTTACCTCAGGCTCAATTCCTGATTTGAGGGATCCCCCTACCTCAGCTTCTGTGTAGCTATAACTACTGTTGTGTGCCACCAGAGTACAAATAATTACAAGTCAGATTTTCTTGAGAATAAAAAATGCAAGTTCTAGGGCTGGAGATGGCTCAGAGGCTAAGAGCATTGATTGTTCTTCCAGAGATCCTGAGTTCAATTCCCAGCAATCACATGGTGGTCACAACCATCTGTAATGAAATCTGGTGCCCTCTTCTGGCCTGCAGGCATACATGCAGACAGAACACTCTAAACAAAATAAATAAATAAATCTTTTTTTTTTTTTTTTTTTATTTTTCGAGACAGGGTTTCTCTGTAGCTTTTGGTTCCTGTCCTGGAACTAGCTCTTGTAGACCAGGCTGGCCTCGAACTCACAGAGATCCGCCTGCCTCTGCCTCCCGAGTGCTGGGATTAAAGGCATGCACTACCACCATTTGTGTGTGAACCATTTCCTTGCCTTAGCCCTGCAGGCTTATTCAGAAGGAAGCCCCAGTCACTTCAGACAGTCAATTCTGCTAAGGACTAAGGGAGAAGTGTATCAAGTCATCTTCTTTCAAATTCTGCAAGTCCCTGTTAAGTTCACAAATCAAAACCACTATCCTGGGCTGGAGGCATATCTCACAGTGGGATGCTTGATACCATTTGCTTCGTCTGTACCAAGACCCAGCATGAGAGAGGGAAGAGGATGAAGATAATAACAAAAGAATAATCCTACATTTAATTGAACTTCTGGAAACCCTTAAACTGATTACAATTGATAATTAAAATGTTGATCTATATTAAGTCAAAGGCAACTTTGTTTACAGTGGAAAACAAATGAATAATTGTTTACTGTCAAGCATGAGTTGCTCACACAGAAGAAAACAAAGAATACCAAATAAGTTCGAAGGTAAAAAATTCACTCACTCCAAGTGCATAACCCACATGATGACTTTCAACAATGGCCTCTAAAGCAGCAACAACACATGCCTATTTCACCCAGAGTCTCATGGGCACTGCAGTGTCCCTCAGGAGATTTCAGAGGATGTTGCTGTCTGGGCCCTGTCTTAGGCGTTCACTCATTAAAACGTGTCATAGTGCTCTCTGCTTGGCACAGCACTGGCTAGCTACACTGGAGAGATGTTTACATGGTACAGCTTAGAAAGAGAATAACAGTGACTAAATGACAGCTTGTAGCTCACAGCTAAGCACGATGGTGGTGGAAGTTTACCATCAGCAACAAGCAGGGTCAACACTAGCAAGAGAAGGCATGGATACAGATGAAAGGAAAGAGGCAAAAAAGGCACTGCTTTATTCCGTGCATTGCTACATGCTGACAGTATTCCTATACATGGCATATAAAAACCCCACAAAAGTGAATTTTAAAAAACACTACAAAAAATTTGGAAAGAAAAGGAATACATACAAAAAAATTAACAGAAAATGAGCCTATTTTTAACAGCAGAAACTATATAGGAATAAATACAAATAAACAAGACATTTGAAAAACTTTTCACATTAATACAAAACCTAGAAGCTATAAGGAACATGATATATTTTACTATAATAAAATATTAGTGTATAATGAGTCAAAAAAATAAATTCATGGGCAAAGACCCAACATACCCAACTAATCTGCCTTACATGTAAAGAACATCCAGAAAAAAAGAAAGCCTCCAGGAATTGTAGGAAGTTCACAAACTGGTCAAGATTCTTAAGTTAAAAGGAGGCCAATCTCACTCATATAGAAATGCAAATTAACAGATTTATATTTCACCTGTTAGATTGATAAATTCTGTGGCAAAGCTGGAAGAGCAGGCAGCTCCCCACACTGTTGCAGGAGTATGGCTGACACAATCCCCATGGAGAGCAATCTGTTAATGCTTACAAGAATGGCAAACACACACCCCTCCGGCACCACAACCCTAATTCTTGAACTTCTTTACATTTACATGTGCACATGTACAGGATGGCTAAGATTATTCTACCATGGCACTGTTTGTAATGGCAGAAGACTAGAAACATCTCAAGCCTTAATCAATAGGAACTGGTTAAGAAAATTACATTGCCTGGATACATGAGAATACGATACAGCTGTGTAAAGGGATAAGCGGCTCTCTGAGTGCTGACTCAGACATATTCCCAAATGAGGACTGGGCTTGCAGCTTTGGTGATTGAACATGCACTCACTATTACCACACACAAGGCCCCACGATCACCCCAACATCATAAACGATATACAGACACAACATTTTATATAAAAAGAGAGAAATACATATTCATATTATATAAAGTGAGACTTTGCACTGCTTAATATATTTTTCTATTTGAGCCATAAAAATGTACTATCAGGCTGGTGAGATGACTCAACGGGTAAAGCACTTGCTACTTAAGCCTGGCAGCCTGTGTTAGAGCCCTGGAACCAAGGTAAAGATGGAAAGAGAACACACACGCATATCACTAACAGTAATAAATCATTTTGGGAGGCTGAAGAAATGGCTCATCAGTTAAAAGCACTTGCTGCTTTTTCAGATGACACAAGGTCAGTTCCCAGCACCCCTGCTGGGTGGCTCAGAACCACCAGTAAACTACAACTCCAGGGGGTCCCAGAGCTTCTCGCCTCTGTAGGTAGACACACACACACACCTTTTAAATCGTTAAATAATTTAAAAATGAATTATATACTAAAAACATGAAGCCAAAAATGGTTAGCAATAACATGAAAATTGTACAAGTCTCAGGGTCTCAACGAGGCTGCTCAGACACCATGACTGGAAAGGCTTTTATCTGTCTGATACTATCTGATACTTGATGAAAAAGACAGCAATTTAAAAGTTGGGATATGTATATACTGTTTATTCTTAAAGAAAAAGAGGCTATAACTTTTAAAATTTGAAAATGAAAGATGTCACTCCCAGATACTGCCATGTTAGGTTTTAATGATAGTGACTCATAGACAACAGGATATCTCACTGTGAAAATAATGAGATTACTCCATATTGTTCACTAATGTTGCTGTGATGCAAGGTGCTATCTGGATGACGTTTCAAAAGAAACGTCAACTTCAATTGCTATAAACACAGGCCACCAAGAACTTGCCTAGTATTTAATCCTGCTCAAAAGAAGAGGAAGAGGAAACACGCTGCAATGCAGCAGTTGGCTTTCCCTACGATGACCCCAGACCTCATGTCTGAGACAAGAGGAAAGTAGGACAAAGGTTCGAGGAATGCCCTTCCTTTGGCAGGCTGGCCTCAAACTCCTCATCCTCTCCCACTTAGCATCCTGACTTCTGAGCTAAAATATTTCACGGTAGTTTTAAGTTTTGTCATTGATGAATCTGAAAAACAAGCAACACGTAGGACATCCAATGGTGTGGCAAAACAAAAGCCCATTTTATTACTAAGAACTGAAAACTGAAAATTTACTTTTAGTACAATGTACAGTGTACATTATCTCTCTACAGGAAAGGAAACTAGTGCTTCTAGTCCTGAGGTTCCAAATTTTATCCATAAAATGAATAAAATGAGACTTTCTGTGCTTTTAGAAATCCTGGAAAGAGCAGTACCAGGAAGAGCAAGTAACTTGCACAGCTCACCTGCTCCGGCCCTGCAGAAGTGCCTCCTCAGCAACTCCTTCTGTATGCTCAGCACATGGGTCAGGACCTCAACAGCCTTCAAGAAGCAGGACTGGGGGTCCAGCTCTCTCTGATCCCATTACTGGCATGGGAAAGGTAGGAGACAGCAATTCTAGTTAAGCTTGCCTCTTCTGTAAAGCCGGTCTTCCTCTGGCTGAGTCATACCTGTGTCTAGACCTGCACTATCCAAGTCTGCTGTGCTAAATTCTGTTAGCTGTACATGTCTCAGTTCCATAATCACACCAGTCACATGTCAGTGGCTGAACAGTCCCATTTGAATAGTGGCTTTACGCCGGACAGTATAGACTCACAACATTTCTATCATCAGAGAAAGTTCGAGCACACACTGCTGGTCTGGGCTCAGTAAACAAGGGAGGTATTAAGGAAGCCAGATTAAGTCTGTAGGATCTACCCTGAAATATCAATAACAAAGTGGCTCTATCTATTCCATTTTCCTGATTTCTCCATGTAACTTTCAAGGTTCCTAAATCAGACCGAGGACACACGGTTACAAGCTCACATGGAATTCTTAATAGCAATTGGCACGTATGGAATGTGTATGGTGTATCAGCCATTTCACAACAGCTTTTTAATTATCGATTTACATTCTCAGGATAATCTTATTAAGAAGGTGCTATCATGATATCCCCTTTACAATTTAACAATAATTTAAAAAAAAAAACAAAATCAACCAACCAAACAAACAAACAAAAACCAACTAAGACTGGCAAGATGCTGTAGTGGATAAAAAGCACTTGCTGCAGGCCTGAATGTCCATAGAATCCCATGGTGGGAGGAGAGAACCAGCTCCATCCAGCAGGCTAGCCTCTGCCTCTACGCGCATGCCACAGTGCATGCCTATCATTTATAAATAAATAAATGTAACTTAAACGTTTTTAGAAAGAGCAACTAAAGCCTGGAGAAATGATTTGCCTGCACTACAGAGCAGATGGGGTGCTAAAGCAAACAACTTCACAACACATTCCCAACTCTACAAGTTGGGCTTATCCAAAGCCTCCTGTGACTCTATCACCACTGAGTCCCAGAAAATTATAGCAGTAACAGAAGTTGTTGCAGGGCCTCAAGACCAGCTTGACCTAGAACTCCTTCTAATAACTAACTACTCAAGCTCCACACTTCCCACAATGGTGGGCAGTTTACCCCTGGCCCAGCATGCCTGCTGCACGTCCCTAAATACCAAGTTATTGAGGCTTCACTTATTGTATGTTGTAAAACTTACTCTTTCATTTCCTTAGCACAACATGAGAATGTTTTTTCAAAATACTATCATTCTTTCCTCAAAAACATACAGTAGGCCATAAACAGATGACCTGCCTAATAATCTTCCCAGTTTCAGTGGTGGGGACAGTGAGACTAGAAGAGAGTGGGATGGGAATGGTTGCCCTTCAATGACAGCCACACAGGAGAGACCAGTCCAACATGCTTTGCTCCACCTGACTGTTGTGGCAAACTCCTCATCCTTACACAGACTGTGCACACACTGCATTTAAGACCTAAGGGTACATGGTCTGAAAAGGATACCTTGGGAAGGCTGGGCCAGTAATTCCCTAACGTGATTGGTAGCCCTGTTGGAGCCAGAAGAGACCCTGGAGGGACATCCACCACCTAATTTCAGTACTGGGGTACAGAAGATCAGCAAATTATATGTAAAACTGAGACTTCCTGCCTTCCATCATTTCACAGTCTTATCATCTTATAGACAACAATGGCCTGTTCAGTCATTTAATTTTCTTAAGTAGGTACTTGGTTAACAGGATCTACAGTTGACTACTGGGGTTATACAGACAAACTAGATACCATCCAGTTTTTCATTCACCCAGCTTTCATTCTCAAAAATCAAAGATACGTAAAGAGCAGGGTAAGATGACCACATCTCTAATCCTAGCACTCAGGAGGCAGAGGCAGACAGATAGTTCTGTGATCCAGGCCAACCTAGGTTAAATGATGAGACCCTGTGTCAAAACAAACCAGTACTTAAACAAAAAGATGCATAAGTGTATAATCATAATGGAGTGAGCTTTCAGACATCAGGAGGTCCTATATGGCTGAATCATAAAGGACAAACACACTAGCAAGGGATAGCATTTTGGATAGAGAACAATATGTACAAAGCTATGACACAGATGGGGAAGGGGGTATGGCAATGTGGGAAAAGATCATTCTAAATAAAAAGCTTCACTATGGGATACCACAAAAAGTCAAATGACTGTGTAGGACATAACTCTCCACATCATGCTCCATTATTAAGCACGTAAAACAAGAATATGTCTCAACAGCAAATCATCCTGGGAAACTAGATATTTACATGTAAAACCCGAGGTTGGCCGCTTATTTTAGATGTTACATAAAAATTAACTCAAGATGTATTAAAGGCCAACATGTAAAATTAAAACTGTAAAATCCCTGGAGACAACATAAGGTTAAGCTTTACAACACTGGATAGATCATAAAAGAGAAACAGCAAAGGGGAAACAGATAATGGACTACATTGAATCAAAACTCCCTATAATAAAGAAACAATCAAGAGAGCAAGACACAGCCCTATAACAAAAGCTGCTTCCAAACCATGGGGGGGGGGGAGTGTTAATATCCAGTCTATATAAAGATCTCAAACAAAGAAATAAAGCAGCAACCCCCATCCAATTTCCTAAAGGACAAAAGACTTTGACAGACACCTTTCCAATGGCACATAGATGATAAGAAAATGACATCAGAGGGCTGCAAATCAAAACCTCCTGCTAGCAAGGTCCAATGGAAAGGTAGCAAGCAAGCAAAGGGGGGAGGGAGAAACAGTGAAGGACCAGATAATCTGGAATCCTGTACTACTGGTGGAAATGTACATTTGTGCTTGTTATGGAAAGCAATGCACAGGTCCTGGCGGGAGGGGGCTGGGAGCTCTTCTACCTGTATTGCAGACACACTCAACTTTCACTTGTTCACATTAACAGAGATCTTGTTCCTCACAGGTTTTTATCAGCATTTCTACTGCCTAAGAGTCTCTGGCCAGCCTAGACCCTCCTTCGAATACATCTTATCCCTCAGTCCAAATCAATGATCCTTCAGTAGCTCAGCTTCATGGATGCTCCCTCTCCTGGCTTTTCACATGTATCATGATGCAGTTCCTTTAAAGATGACAAATACTGTTAGATTCAAGATTGCTACTCATTCAGCATAGTATCTTCAACATTCACCAAGTCTGGGACACATGAAAGAACTCAAGAAGTATCTGAGAAATGAATGTTTACTCTTCTTCTAACCATCTAGCTCTGCTAAATCAGCCAAGCTTATGATCAACTGGTTATAACTTCAAACCTTTTCCTTTATGTACTATTGGGTTAGGCTTCATTTTCTCCTCCCTTTCTCCATCATAACTTTTTATTCAAATTATTTGATAATCTAACAAGGATCATTTTGGGCTTCTCATGGCCCCTGTCCCTGGCTTTGCCAATGTACTTACCTGCTATTCACCTAAATGTCTGCCTTCCACTGTGTGTTCAGCCTATCATCCGTGCTAGTTGTTAACAGCAATGAAGAAACACTGCCCTTCAGCTTACCATAACAAATGGTTCTTCTGTTTGACATAAATCCATTAATATCACTCTGACTACTCACTAACCAAGTGAAAGTCTACCTGACCACAAAATTACTTTTCAACATTCTCCAGCTTATCTATAAGAAGACTGCAAGTTTCTGCTTAAACAGTTAGGTACTTTATTGAAGTTGAAAACATGACCCAAATGCCCTAATAACTACCCCATCCAACAAGGGAACCAAGTTATCCTGCCTTTTCTAGCTCCAAATAAACTTATGGCAGCTTCTAATGGTCATTACTTCCCTTCTAAAAGATTACAAGCCTTGGACAGGAGAGATGGCTCAGCATTTATTGTGCAAGTCTGAAGACCTAAGTTCAAATCTGCAGGACCCACACTAAAAAAAAGCTGAGCATGGGTGGTGCATGTTTGTAACCCTATTGCTTGGGGTTCAGGGAGATGTGGGATGCAGAGAGAGACGACTCGCTGGAGCTTATTGGCTGTCAATCTGGCTCCAGGCTCAGTGAGAGATTCTATCTCAAAGCAACAAGGCAGAGAATGACAAAGCAGGACACCCAACCTTCCTCTCTGACTTCCATGTATGCATACAGACGTACATGAGCATAGACAGTGCTCCCCACCCTTTGGTTGCCAAGTAGACATCTGAAAAGGCAAGAACACACATTCCATGTAGCGGCATAAATGAATGTAGACAGATTGTAAAAAATATATACAGCTTTAATGGAGAAAAAGACTTACAGTACCACGGTTCCCGCGGAGAACAGGAAGCAGAAGGGAAGGTTGGGCGCATGCAGGGCAGATTTATAGGTAAACATTAGCCCCAGGCAAACCTGCCCCCAGAGGGCGGGGCTTAACCTTACAGTTCCAAGAGTTGACAAGAGGGTCTATTGGGTATGGACTGGTTGCTATGGGAGAGTTCAAGAAAAAAGGTAAGTTTTATGAAAGATTTTAGTGTTCAAGACAGAGGGAGATGTTGGAGGACAGAGGGAGGATAATCAAGTCTCAGTATGGATGAGAGGGACAGCAAGCCAGAAGGCCTGGTTTAGGGATAAGCAGTGACTAATTAAAAAAAAAAATTCATTCTGGTAGGCTGCCTCCTTGACCAGAAAGGTCAACCACAGCTGGGCCTCTGCCTGAATTCTCACTGTAAAAGTCATAAAACACATAGCATACCAGATAAGGCAGAGTGGAAGGTAACCCTTATGTAAAAGACAGTTGTCAGAATAGCCGATCTAGTTTTCCTAAAGCACTCTCCAATGAGAAATCCACGCTAGAATTATGTGTTATGGGCAATTTTGCAAAGAACTACTGTGCAACATTTTCCTATTTCTCTTCCAGAAAAATGCAGAGGTAATTATGGACTCATAGTCAGTGTAGCAAATCACTTAAATTAAACCTGTATTTCATCTAACTCATATAGGATATGAATAACATAACTAACTTTTCTAATTTCATACTCTAGTACTCTCAAGTAAATAAAAGGGGGAAAAAGTAAAGTTTTCCCCCTACAAATAGAACCTGTCACTTCCTGGGATGTGCACTTTTCAGCTCATGCATCCTAAATGCATGCAGAGATATTATATGCACTTTCTATTTAGCAATTTAATTATATCTTTGCATTCAAAGAGTGGCAATGGTTTGCAGTAATAATCAGGTGAAAGCATTCTAACATTAATATGCTGGAATCCGATGTGTTAATTTGATGCAACTTTGCCTTGACAATATGTGATTAATTTGTTCTCAGGCTAGCCCTACTCCCAGCTCTGACAGTTTAAAATGCTGGGTTTCTTTATCCATATCGCTATTTGACACGCCTTAGCCCACTGCTTTGCTAAGACCACTGTTAATTTGTAATGAACTTGCTTTTCAGGGGGGTGCCTTCATTTTTAATTCTGTCAGTGTCACCTCCTTGAGGAAAATTACAAGTTTCCATAGGTGTGATTACTGCCAAGTGCTGTTGATAAGGGGTTTGAGAAAACAGGGCTTTATAAAGGAGTCTGTATTTAATCTGAAGCAGATTTATTGCCTCCAGACAGATAAATATAATACAAAGTTCTCTTATTTAAAAGTCATCCCCAAGTTCTCCCTCACCACCTCCTCCTAAACAAAAACATAGTTTCATTTCCAGGATTCAATAATGAGACACTCAGGGAAAAGAGGTGAACCTGTAATAAATTTAGCAATAACGGTGATTCTTGCCATCAAATTAGACTTACAAGGGAGTCTTAGAAAACATATGAATACACTTCTCACAAGGTAGCAAAAAGAAAAATCCCACAGAAACTATTATGATTTCACCTACTATCTAACTAGGTAAATGAAGATAACACAGAGATCGCCCCTCCCATTTTCTTTAGGCAAACTAAGTACTGTCTGATGAAGCTATGGATGGTTTATATTTCTCCCTGCAGCCCAATCCTGATACTGCCTATCATAGGGAGATAAGAAGTCAAAGCCTGAAAAGCCACAGTGCCTAACAGTGTGGTGGTCTGGCAGCTGTGACTCCTGAGGACTCTCACCAGTACTTATTCTTTATTTACCTTTGTGATGCCCTTGGCCAGTAGGCTTATTCACTCCACTGTGAGTAAGGAGTGGACAAAAGAGCACCCCAGTGAGTTTATCTTAAGGTTTATCAATACAAACTAGAGCACAGGGATGGAATCTATATCTTTTGATGGACAGCCCTCTGCAGCTGACCATCATAACCTCCGGGTGGACTCTCATCCTTTCTCTGACCAAGCACCCCGATGTCTGATCTATTCCTCTTAGCCCTAATTCTTACTCTTCTTCCATCCAGTCAGAGGCACACTATTCCCCAGCAATACAACCTACAAAGTCAGGCAGACATGAGTCTGTTAAGTCTACTCTCAGGTTTACCAAATATTCTTAAATGTCTATTTACAGTAAAAGCCAGAAGCTTAAGAGTACTACCACTCACCTCAAGCATCATCAGTGGCATAAGCCCCTGTCAGAAGACGACAACCCAGTACTTCCAAGCTATACTAACTGCTAGACACAATCGACCTGAGGTTCCCTTGTGACCCAACCACCTTTTTCTCTATTTGCTACCCAATTGCTGCTCAGTGAAGTCAGTCAGACTCCATGAGCTCAGATAACTAGGTCTTCAGTGCTCTTAAGATCATGCTCTGTCAGTTGCTCAGACACTTCTTGTTTTGCCTTCTCCACAGACTGCACACGAAGCAGCCTTGTATGTAAAAGAAGTATCTAAATTGTGGAATATCTGCCCCGAAGAATGTAGTCTACTGTTATTTGCATTATGTACAAACTAGAAAAATTCAAAGGTCAAAAAACAAGGCAAAATTCCCACTCCTCTCTATGTTCAATGGCACAAAGAAGGTTTAGCATCTATTTAAAAAAAAAAAAGGCAGGTGAGATTCTGACTGCAAGTTGAGTCTTTAATAAAAAATCTTTTCAGTTCTTTATTATGATACATACACCTACTAGTTTGCAAGTTCTTTCAGAAAAGAAGCAAATACTCATATCTGTATCCATGGGGATTGACAGGTTTTTCATTAAACAAAAATGTTTAGAAGGCATGTCTGCATTCACTCGCATGCGCAACTCAATAAAAAGTCAGCTAGATTCTGGGTCAGCTTGGCACATGTCTGGCCTCCTAGCATCAGCTGTGGCAGTAACAGGTGCTGCTCTGAGATGCCTTCCCCTGAAGAACACACAGGTCAGGGCTGAGATCACATAGGAGCTATTCCCAAGTCTCCCTCCTTGGCTGGTTTGTGTCAAAAGGAGCCCTAGGGAACTGCTGCTGAACAATAGGAAAGGAGGAGAGCTCTAAGAAAAGCACAGCTCAGGCCCAGGCAGAGGCTGAAAACACCATTCCAGCAACAGGTGCCAGACCCAGACAGACAGAGGCTACTGAAAAAGGGATGTACAGAAGAGAACAAAAATGAGAAAGAAAGAAAAAAACCCACACAAAACTGTTCATATAAAAAGTAATAGGGGCAAAGTTGTTGTGGCTCACACCTTTAATGCAGCACTCAGAAAGCAGAGGCAGGTGGATCTCTGAGTTTGAGGCCAGCCTGGTCTATAGAGCAAATTCCAGGACAGCCAGGGCTACACAGAGAAACCCTGTTCCTAAAACAAAACAAAAACAACAAAACAACAAACAAAAACAACAACAACAAAACGACAGAAAGCAGTGGTCTAATGGAAGCTAAGTATGACTACACACATCTTTAACCCAGTACTCAGTAGGCAGAAGCTGGCAGGCAGATCTCTGAGTTTGAGGCCAGCCTGGTCTACATAGTGAGTTGTAGGTCGGCTAGGGCTACATAGACCTGTCTGTCTCAAAACCCTTTCTTAAACATACAAACAAAACAACAACAATAAAAAGTATACTGAAAAAGGTTAGTGTGTGTGTGTGTGTGTAGGGGGTAGGGTGGGGGGAATCTGGCGACTACAACATAGTATACAGTGAATGAGGGGGGAGAAGAGGCAAAAAGGCTAACTTGGAAGTTGCTGTAACATAGTGAGTGTGGTTAATTCTAACATAAGGGCATGAGTGACTGGTGAGTCTGGCAGGTGCTGAAAGTGACAGAAGTACATTCTAGAAACAACCCTTTGCTGGGTGTTATTGATTTCACAGAAAGATCCACACTTGAATATCCTGGTTTTTCTACAAGCTCCTAGTCATATTTAAGCATGGTCTGTAAAGTACTCCATCTTTCAAGTCTCTCAACCCTTCCGCAGAGGAAGCACAACTGTGCCCTTGAATGTAGTAGGACATAAAAGATTGTGTCCTGGGCAGAACAGCAGCACTCTGTCCTTAAGTACAGCATTGTTTTCTAAATGGGTCCAGCTACAAATACTCCACTGGCAAAAGGACCTCATGAAAACCTCAGGGCTAAGCCCCTTGAGCAAAGTGGAAGCCACTTACAAACTGGCTGAGAATTAACTTCACAATAACAAGCTGGAAGTCATCACATGATAAGTTCAACAGAGGTCAGGAACACTACAAGTGCAGCAGTGCCTGGATTCGAGTGCTCACTCCTCCTTCTGAGACACATGATCCCAGTTCCCTGTCCTGTTATGGGAATCGCCACAATACCAGCTCACTGGGCTATGGTGAATGTCAACTAATCTATGGAAAGCATTCTGAGCCATGAGGGCACAGTAGGAAATCTCCGATGTGTACTTGCTCATTGTTATTATCAATAGAATCAGGTCCATTTCCCGCTGTTCTCCTGTCCCCTCCCAATTCCTACTGAGCACTGTGCTGGGTACCCTGTGATGGAGAAGAAAAGGAGGGGGACACACACATCTGTAATCTGAAGAGGGACAAAGAGGTGCAGGCACTGTGGAGTAGAGGAGGAAGCCACTGCCAGGCAACTAAAGGAAATGTTCTAGAAGAAGCAGATTCTGAAGTTGACATGGCAACAAGCATGGCGTAGGGGTTCTAACATAAAACCTCCCCGAATACTTTGAGGGTTCTAGGACCCAACAGACAGCTGCCTGGAAGGCTACAATGAGAGGGTAGAGAGAGGCTTGCCCTCTGCTGGGAATGTCTATGCCAACATGTAGGGGCAGAGTCCTCAAGGCAGCTATTAAAGAACTAAGTCATAAGAGTTCTACCCAGAATCTCCTCATCCTTGAAGTTGGGCTTGCAACTGGAGAACTTCTCCAACTAAGACCCTGTCTTAGATTCAGCTCCTTTCTCTGAACTCAACAGATACTTCTATCTTTGTTTACTCAGCCAGATTCTGAACTGAACTCTTGAGAGCAGGGAGTACCCTCCTATCAGTGTTCCCCTGGGGCCTCTTACTCTGCTAGAAGCCATGCAAATAATAAACATCTGATGAATGAACACCTGGCCTTGACTACAGTAGTACATCATCAAAAATAATCTAAATGCTTAAAGGTCTTCAAACAGTCCTATAATGCCTCATAAAATTATGTAATGTTAACAACAGATCACACCTCATGGTACCATCTGGCTGTAGATTAGAAGGATATGATGACGCAATCAAAATCACACAGAAAGCTGGGCTGAAGTCAGTCTGGGTTACACAGGAAGAAAAAGAAAGCTAGTGACAGTAACTAATAAAACCCAAAGCTTATGAATCAAGGACATTTCTAGAACTGACCAAGAAAAGGCCAAGTCCAATAGCCTCTCACAACTCTTACACCTGAACATGTGGTATATTTGAGAAGGAAACAGTATGCATTCAAAATATGTTTTTCTTTCTTTCTCTTTCTTCCTCCCTCTCCCTTTCTATTAATAGGATCTATGGAGCTCTGGTTATCCCAGAACTCTCTGTGTAGACCAGGCTGGCCTCAAACTCAGAGATCCGCCTACTCTGTCTGTCAAGTGCTGGGATTCAAAGCATGTACCACAGTATCCAGCTTTAAAAATATTTCTCTTAAGGCCCGTGGTTGTTCTTAAAACAGTATAAACCACAAGCATCATAAAACTTGGGTTCAAAGCTGTACCACATCAGGTATGATTGTAGGCAAGCTGCTTAATTTCTCCCAGAGCTGGTCAGTATCAACAAGAATGTCTGCATCATAGAGACACATGCTACCTGGAACAGAGT